>NC_140781.1:156793312-158043312 GCF_044657685.1 Stegodyphus dumicola | reverse complement strand
TGTGTCCATAATTCATACTTTTGTATTAATAAATTTTTGCTGAAAAAGGAAGAATACTTAAGCATTAATAATCTGAAAATTAGTGAAAAAAATGCTATGTATTGCAGTTAGCATAGTATTAAACTTATGTATTTTCTAAGATTTTTAATACTATAATATAAAAATCTATTACTACAGCTTTGAGAGGTTAATTAAATAGTAATGTTTTATAGTTATAAACATAAGTTTAAAATCCTGTTTAACTGCTGTATCTAGCATTAATTTATATTTATTTCTAGAATTTAATTGGTGAAGTTTCTATCTTGCTTTTTCAGTAAACATTTATTTTTTGATACAAAAATATAAAATAGGGAGTTAAAAACTGTGTTAAAAATGCCTTTACAGTATCATAATATCATAATACAGATCAATAAAAAAATTGTATAGGGATTTGGTCTGTGGAAAAAACCTGTACATGTATGACTACCTGTAGGCCAACTTTCGCCTATAGAAAAAAAAAAAAAAAAAAACTTTGCCTATAGAAAAAACCTATAGATGTATGACTACCCGTAGGCCAACTTTTTGTGAAAACGAGTAGGAAAAAACACAACTTTATGGATACCAATAGGTCAAAACCGGTAGACTTTAAACCCATAAACAAAACAAATGAATTTATACATGTATCCATATATAGAGTTTTTATTAAAGAAAGTACTCAAAAACCAATTGAACTGTTGATCAAATTTCCATGAAAACTAGCATTTTGAGAAATCATACTATTACAGCATTCCTGTAAGCTCATAAACCAGCAAAAGTACTCAATTAGCACAGAGGGAATTGCACAGAAATATATCAGAGGAGGGGAAGCATGTAGAATAATTTTAAATAAAATTCAGTTTCAGTAAAATTAATAAAATTTTAAAACAAGCCTTCGCCATTCTTTATGCATGTCAGTACAAATATAATATAAAATACTTATATAAATTACATAATTTAAACTCTCCTGATAACATTTTGAGAAAGAAACTGGAAGATAATAATTAGTTATGATTCACAACCATCAAATAATATATATATATATATATATAAACACACACAGTATCACACTGCATATATTTGTATAACAGTCTATATTCCAGTGTTTCCCAAACATTTTAGCATCATAACCAGTGGTGAGATATAAAAACTTTAATAAAGGGCTCAGATGTAAACTTATGAAAACGAAATATCAAATTCCATCTGTTTCACTTAAAAAAATGAATAAATACAAATTATTGGAGTACAAATGCTGAAGAAAACATTTTAAAATTTTAAAATAATTTTTAGAAAATTTATAAAATATCCGAAAAATTACAGAATATAATAGGTAAATTTAAAATGAGGCTTTAATAATAGCAATGCAAATGTTTAAATAATTAAGTAATAACGTACTTACTGACACCTTTTATTGGGAAATTAAACAATGGGATTTTATGGCATCAGCTTTGCTGTTTTGAAATTTGATACCTAACAAGAAATTTATTGAAAATTTAGTGTATTTTTTGGCATCTTCTTAAGTTTTCTGCAATGCACTTAATCAGATTTAATTGAAACTATATGAAGCCCTGATTCTCAGCAAGGAAAAACTATCATAATTCAAAATATGGAATAAGCAAACAAGCACACAAACAGAACAATGTATTTATGCTTCATTATGTATTTATATATTTTTCATTAAATACACTTCACAATTAACATTTTGCAGATACTTTTTTGGGAGGAGGTAACATTTTTTTTTGGGGGGGGGAGGAGATGCAAGCAATAATGTTTTTCTACTTTCAGTCAACTTGATTGCTAAAGTTTAAAAATTATGGAGACATTGCATTACGATTTTAATCCTAAACTATGTATCAATTTGAATATAAAGTACATAATACTACAGGATTTTTATATTGCTTCGAATTGTATAGCTAAGCATTTGAAATTAACACTTTTCAGAAGAAGATATTTCATTGGAAAGTCTGATTTCTGAAATCTAAAAGTTCAAAGAAAATTACGTATGGCGAAGTAACAGAAAACAACTCTTGGCTCATTAATTCTGAAAATGATTTAGATAATTAATGCATTTCAATGTGAATTCACACTTCTTCCATTAAAAAATGAATTTTGATGGAAAAAAACCAAAGCCTTGATCATATATTAACGGGATTGCTAGAAAAAAGTAATATTCTGATGGTATAAAAAATGAAGCTTGTTTAAAATAAATTTATGCAGGCGAAAATCTTGCAGCGTTTTTATTATTTGGGGCAGAAAGCTCCAAAAAATGGCAGAAAAGCGTACCTTAAAAATTTGTTTCTAGGTAACTTTTTCATTTGGGTAATCTAGTCACTGTGATTTGAACCTATTTCAAACTACCTGTGGTCCGCAGCATCACCTCTTAGCCACTGGTTGTCTAACAGTTCTGAAACTTATTTTACTTATTTCATGAAGTCAACAGATGTAAAATTAATTACTGCTTTGACCATTCTTTACTGCACCTGATCTGTACTATACATCAGTCCGCAATTAGCACATTTACTATCACAAAGTGTGGATTATCTGTATCATTCTAAAATAACTGCAGTATGAGACATCTCTGTACAGCAAAATGATTTGCGTAATTTCTTGTATTGTGACTTAATTTTTCAAAGATTAAAATTTCACCTCGTTTGTTTAATTTTCCATTAAAAAAATTAAGATGTGATGATATATCGTTCTTATCTCTTCGTTCATTATTTTATAGTTTTGTGGAAAGACTTGATCACCTTGGCAACTTCCAAAATTTTCAAAACTGAGTCTTTGAAAATTCTGGATGTTGCCGAATATCGCTATATTGTCAAATTTGGTCATTTTTTTCAGTGTTTTAACTCTTTCTCTATAGACTATTGACAGCTAATTCTTTTACTGTTTTGTATTTCTAGATGAGTAGGTATATATATGTGATGTACCAGCTTTTGTCTGGAATAAATAGATTGGTGAAGAATCATAGATGTAGTTGTAGCTCAAAAGTATCAGACGATAAGTTTAAAAAACAGGATCCATTTATTATTATTCAGGAGAAATAGCAATTACAAAAATTTGATCTCTAGAGTAAATAAAAAAGAATTACTAATAATTTTTTGTATGAAGTTTACTGCATCGTTACATTAAAGAAAAGACCCCGATATTCCTTTGCGAGTCCTTTTATAGCCTCTGGAAAGGCGGAGCTTCCAAGAAATGACGTCAGCCATTCCAGTTTGCTTTATATATCTCCAGAACATTCTATAACTGTACATGTAGGAAAGGCGGGAAAACAACTTGACTACGGGGCTGTGGATTTAATTCCACGTACTTTCAAACAAGAGACCGTTGCCATTAAAAATGAAAAGAACATACAATGAAAATTTTAAGTGTATTCTTGACTATGGAATTTTATTATTATTATATATATATATATATATATATATATATTGAGTTGAAGTTTGGAAGATCTTGCTTTTAAGAGGCAATTTGAAATTAGTTCAGGTGTGCATATACCTTAGAAATCAGAAGAGATATTTGGAAAATTTTTCCTTTTGCGTATATTTGTTATGCAAATTTTCCAGGTCTTGTCATTTGATTGAGTAAAAGAGCCTCCGTTTCGATACTTAGCTTGCTTGATAACTCATTTTATACCTAAAAAATTCTCTGAACGTCTTTAACCTGAAGAATTAACCATTATTTCTGAAGTTGCACTATGCACGCTGAAGACCGAGTTCTCTATAGTGTTGCCTTCTTGAATCGTAGGGCTTGTCTTGGACTGTGTCCAAAGTATAATGTGCAGTGAACCAAAAAAACAAAGATTGAGAACTATTTTCATGAGGAAAAATGTTCACTTAATAGCATTTTTCATATGCACAAGTTGAACAGAAATATAATTTTGATGCAGAATTCGCAGAAATATTAACGTTGTTTTAGGGAGCTAAAAATAATTTGCTTTTTTAACCAATTAAGAATATGTAACTGCCAAAATGGACTATTATTGTAATTAAATCCATAAAATTCTGAGGATGTTTTAATTTTGAAATTTGTTATATCTTCATGCATTCTTCACGTAAGGAAATGAAACTTGTATTTGACTTGAAGCATAGTGAATATTTTACTAATTAGGACATTTGCTCCACGTGAGCGTATAAGAAATTGGACTTAATATGTGTTCACCGCTGTGAAATTGCATTCCCCAACTGTAATGAATTTCAGCATAATATTTCTTATTAAATTTTATTTCTTATCTCAATAGTTTTAATCTATTGTAGGGTTTTGTAGAACTTTTTATGAAGAGGGAACTATTGTTTAATTAGTTAATATTCGTATTTAATTATGTTCTGCATCAGTATATGGTACATTACTAAGTTTATCCCTCAATAATATGTATTTTATTACTTTTACTTTTAGTGATTGATTAATTTGATAAATAAAAGCTTTCTTAATCATCGTATACCTCAGAACCTTTCTCAGTGTAAACATGTAAGAAAAATGAAATTAGCCCCTAACTATGAAATTTACAATTGTATATTAATATATTTTATACCTAAACCATATCAATAGTTCAGTAACCCGATTCATACATAATAAAGTGAATTTAAGTAATTTTGGTGCTCTTTTAAAATGACAGTGTTGTGCAGCACAAACCTTCCAGATACTGACGGTTTTTGTGCGAGAAACTTTCATTTTTTCATATTTCAAGGTTGTCAGCTATGTGTATGAAACAATATCATGAGATAAAAATTTTATGAGTAGTTTCACTCGCAATAAAAAAACTGTCATAAAATTCTCTGCCTAATTATGAGAAACTCTGTAAAATAAAGGAGCATTTGTCTGATCAGTATTTAAGGGGACAAAAAAGAGCTAGTGGGTATCTTTTTTAAACACCTTATCAAACACCTGCTATTTGTTAAATTTTATTGTATTTAATATGTGTTTTTTCAAACACTAACTCCTTTTAGTGATTACGCTTTCTCATTATGAATGTATGTTTATAATTAATGTGAATAACTGTTTGTTAATTAATTTTGTCTTAAAATATTCATTAATAAAATACTCATTCATTCATGCAAATGTATTGAAATACCTGCATGCAGTACATACCAAAATGTTCTCAAAGTTAAGATATGGATTAGCTATGCTGCAGGATTTTTATTTGGAAATATTTAAAATCTGTGACTTTGGTATGAAATGAGAACAAAATATTTCATTGCAGACTTTTAACCTTTATATCATTCTTTCAAAAAATAATATCTTTATGACCATTCAGTTAATTTATACAATTCGTACATTATTAATTTTGAAAAAAAAATAGAACTTTCACAAAGGGCTTATTTTAATAGTATGCAGGCAATATTTTAATAGTATGCAGGCAATATTTTAATAAAATAAGTTATATTGAAAGTGCAGGATTTGCACTGTCATAAATTTTAACTTGAACTGTTTGTGTATATGAATGTTTTATGTACAGCAGATATGCTTGTTAATATTAAGTACATTTAATTAGAAATGCTAATGTATAATGTTTGCACTTGCATATTTATAACATTAAAAAAAAAAGTTTACCATCAATCGAAGACTTTCTATAAATTTTAACGATATATTTATATCTGCAAAATGCTAGAAATTGAATGAGATAGTGACATAATTTTGAATGAACTGAAATTTTATGACTTCTATAATTTAACTACATTGGGGAAGATGTAAAGATATATGAAAAATCTTCCTTTGGGGGGGGGGAGGATTTTGGGTACATTTTTTTAATATTTAGAATACTGTACTGACATGCCATCCTCTAAAAAATAGAAAAAAAATTTTAGCCATCATTATTATATATTCTCTGTTTCATTCAGATTTAAATTTGAAATTTAGATCTGAATGAAATAGAAATTTGTATCTTTTGTTTTGGTATTCTTTAGTTTTGATAGTTCTTGCGTTATCTTATGTCTAGAAAAGTGGGACTGTGATGAAATCTTAATACAGAAACTGTGAGCAGAGAATTGTTGCAGTGCTTATGTTTGAAATGCTGTAATAATCTCATATTCAGGTTTTTATTGTGGCAAGGTCATTGTTGTCTGAACCTATTTGATTTTGTTTGACATCAAAAACATCATTGTTATCTTTCGAACTAATATATGTGAATTCATAATGTGTTATTTCAGATTCATGAAGAGTGGGCAAATAAAGCCACAAACACCAGAACAAGATGATTCAGGCCCAAAGGGGTCTTGGCGACAAGCAATATTTCACCGAGTGCAAACAAATATTCATGGTAAACGGCGTTTTATTTTGTGTTTATTATGTAAAGATTTTAAATTTTGTGTAAAATAGAAGCATTTTACTAAATTAAAGAATTATGTTTACTCTACTGTATACAATACCTACAAGTGAAGTGTATTTGCTTTATTTCTAATAAGTTTGTAACCCAATGTGTGGAATTTTTCCATCTTAAGGAAATAAAAATTTAATTATGTGTGAATGTTAGTTTTAGTTTATGTTAATTTTAGTTTAAAATTAACATAAAAATTTAGTTTTCTTTCAACAAAAAATTTTTTCTTTTAAATTTCTAGTATTTTCTCATGTAGAGTTTTGTATATTTACTGTAAATTAAAGAAGCATTAAAATAATTTTTCAGATGATCATGAAAGGAACCATGAAACTGAGAGTCCAGGAGAAAAAGTACCAAAAAGGGAAAGGAAAAAAACTAAAGAAGAATTACGTGCTTTGTGGAGAAAGGCAATAATTGAACAAATTCTATTGATAAGAATGGAAAAGGAAAACAAAAATTTGCAAGGTTAGTAACAATTTAAATGTTATTATCTTTAACAAATATCTTGTGACACAAAATTAAGGAGCAACACAGAAATTTAAAATTGCTCGTGTTCTGTGAAAAGGAGCATCTTCTATTTTAGCTTCATCATAATGATAGATTTTGCTGTTTACGTGCTGTGTAGTAGAAATGTTTAATGCATGATTATATTCATGACTATGAAATTGGCAGATAATGATATTTCTATCATGGATATAAACAGTTGATATTGCATACGATCAGAAACTAGTATGCAGGCAATGTAGAGTCAGACTAGGAATGAAATCTTGTAGAATTAGACTATAAATAACATCTTGTAGGAGACTGTGAATGAAATTCTGTAAAATTAGTCTATAAATAATATTTTGTAGGACTTTCTCTTTTTATCTTTTCTTTGCTTTTTTCTTCCTTCTCTTTTCTCTTTCCTATAAAAGCAGATTTGGAGGAAGTGCTGCCATGTAAGAACTTTGCAGCTTGAGACATCCTAGATATATATGTTTGACTGGACTGAGATCTGGTGAATGTGCATGTCTGTCTGAGCGATTGAAATCCTTACTGTGAAGACATTCATCTTTCTACTAGTCTGGGTAATGTTGGTTGTAAGGCAAAACTGCCTTCAGCCTCCATAGAAACTTGGCTGGGTACAAAGATGATATAGCATATCGTCTTTATACCTTTGGCTGGCCGTAGAGCCTCTGTTGTGAATGTGCAGATTTTGCATTTATTTATCATGTTTTTTTCTTCAGAACAGTAAATCAGAGTCATAAAATTAGATCTTTCATGGATATTTTATGAATAGTTGTATGTTTAGATTCACTCCAGGTGAAAGTAAATTGAAAATCAGTATTTAAATTTAATCAGAAATTAAAAGACACAAATTATTACATTAATTGTGTCATTATAAGCAATGCAAGGAATTGCATTTTTAACTCTCTTCACTGAAAGGGGCATGTAAGTCATTGGTTGCCTTGTAATTAAGTGGTAATGTAGATGGACAGTGATACCAGCTTCCCACTAAAACAGATAATGGTGTTCTGATGCAGCGATAGCCTTTAGATGATCTTGATATATGGTGAGTAACATTTCTAGCAATAAGAAATGCCTTTGTATCCTTGAAATGGCAAGTTTTTGAATAAGCCTTTAGACATGCCTAACTGCTGCTGACCAGCTTGCAGTTTACCAAGCCCTGATTACTGCTAACATTCTTTTAACTGATATGTCTAAGGCGTGTTTAACGATATCAAAATTCTTATAAAATCATAATTTATTCTTGTTTTCTTATTCTGTGCATGAATAAAAGCACAAATATATCATTTCAACTTCTGAAATTTTAAATCAGCATATGTATTTACTTTCATAGAATATCTAATTGATATTTCTGTGTCAAGTTACATATTGCAATTTATTCTTTAATTTTTGTTGTCCAGTATATCTCTGTATCTGTTTATGGCCACATTAATGTTTTATATTGGGAATTCATAATTAAGTACGGGTTTTGAGAATCTGATATTTGACCTATGTATTTTCATTATCTTTAATTATTTCCATGTGCAAAATTAACCCTTTTTTGCTGTGATTCGAGTCTTAAACTTTTTTCATGTTTATTTCAAATGTAAAAAGTTATTAATGACCACAATACCGTAAATTTTGTGTGATGTTTTTACACCATATTTACTTTGCATACATTTTACACTTTTATTTTTGGTATTGAAATTTAACGACCTAACTTTGAAATAATTTACATGATGTTGATATTTTCTTTTGCATAATAATATGGTTCTGTGATCATAGTAGATTACCATATGTTGTTTAGAAAACAAAGCTTCAAATTCAAATTAATTTTCTATTGCTTTAGTATTTTGTTTATTTATCATTTCATGTTATGTTTGAATGCATTCAAGTATATTCATATATACATGTAATTTTTCTTTAGTTTCCATTCTTTAGTTCTTTCCAAAATAATTCATTTTCATGCATTACCCATTCTTGTGTAATCTTAATTTCAATTTTCTCATTTTCCTTAAAATTATGTTATGCAGTAATATGAAAATGGTTGACATCAGAATTCCTTCAAATATTTAACTCTGCTGAAAATGGTTGTTAATGGAAACTGCTGCAATAGCATAAGGCGCACATTCAGATCTCGAAGAAGGCATAAATCTTTGCATATGTGTCATGCCTTTGTAGCTTGGGGGCAGTTAAGAATTTGTCAAACCAAAAGATCCCTTGAGTGATTGGTGGTTGGAAATTGGAACTTTCTATTCCATTCCCTAGGCTGTTCTCAATCAAAATTGGAATGGTTCCAGTGAAAACTTTACGATCACCTAAAAGATGTCCAAGATCCTGCCCAATAACAGGTGCTGTCTTCCTCTTAGCCATGGTGAACTTGTGGACTTGATTTAGATTCTGATTCATGTCAGATGAATAAATAACAATAAGAATAGCAATTCAGTAATTTTGTTATCTTCTTTACCCTCTGTACTAAAATAATGTGCATATATTTGGCTATTTGATTTAGTTCATAATAGTCCAGGGAGAAATGGTAATAACATTTGATTAAAACTGAAGAAGTTTGTCAAAGTCATCAAAGTGTAAATGAAACCCACCATTTATATTTATTATTGATTTTCTGAGTTCAAGAGTGAGACATGACTTGATAACTAAAGGCTTACACAAGTGCAGTATTTTTGCATCGAAATTAGTTTGCAAGTCACCTTGTTAAATACTAGCATATTGCTTTATGCTTTTTATTCTTTTTTCAGAAAATGACTATAATGTTATGGACATCTTTATGTAATTTATCTGTTTTAATCTTTAAAGTTGCTCAATTTCTTGCAAATACACATTTGAGAAAGGAAACCTCAGTTTTAGCTGTATTCAATTTCTCTACTTCATTTTTTTATCCATTAAGCTGTTCATTGCGTTTTGTATGCATATAATGATTAATTTTCTTTATGATAGTTAATCAAGATGCTGCATCATACAAGCGTATGAAACTTAACTATGAAGAAATCACACCATGCATTAAATCTGCTGCTATTAAATGGGAAGAAATACTGAATGATCCAAAACAACATGAGGAACTTATGGATGAAGGAAAATTAATGGAGCTTGTTAAGACAGGTAAAATTTTCTTCCATTGTTTGCTACTCAGAATGTTTATAATTAATATGATACAGGAGTAGTTTTTCCAGCTGTCAATAACTTTCTGTATCTCCTAGCAGTAGTATTATACAGAGTGCCCCATAAATATTAGTATAGACTTTAAGGGGAGGTAGAGCACATGAAAAGGATTGAGAATTGCATGGGAACCTCTGAATGGAAACGTCATGCAGCAGTGGTATTAGAGATATAAGATATAAAGTGATACAGACAGAAGTATATATTGCTTATAAATGTTGCATATGCCACCCAACTAGGATAATGGTTAATGAGTTTGACTGCCAAACCAAAGTGCCCAGTTTTAAATTCCAGAGATGGCATGGATGTTTGTAAATGTATAATGTCTGCACAGCATGGGGGCATTCTAAATATGTAACTACTCGAAAGTCTTCTTGAGAGGTTGTTGATAGGAAATATGATTGTGGCAGACCCCTCACACCCATTCCCCATGGGGTGTTCTTCCTCAAAATTAGGGGTGGAACTGAGCTAAAGTTGAGCTGTCACCTATATTGTGCTCAAGGCTCTTGTCAAAGAAAAGCACATTTGATTCCTTGGCACGATTAATTTTGTGGGCTAGTGTTAACCTTTGTCAGACAAGTGAGATTGGTAACAATAACAACATATTATATATGCTGTGGTAGAAGATGGTTCAAAATATTAAAAAACATGTTAATAGTTTCTGCCATTGCAAGCAATGCGTGCACTACAGCAATGGACTGTAGATTGGTATACATGGTTAAAAATGTCTGGATTTGCTTGAATATCTGCAGCAGTGAAAACAATTTTTTCATCCAGATCCATTTCAGACTCAACAGTGTTTCATACATAACAGTTTTTAAGTGCTTGCAGACCCTCACACCATGCTATCTCTGGGATCCAGAGAACATGGGGACCAGGCTTTGGGTCCACCACAGCCAGACCATCATAGACCACACAACATTCTCGGATGCCCCCAAACACATCTTGCATAATGAGAAGGTACCTTGTCATGTTGAAACCACATGTTGCATCTCGCATTTTGTGGCGCAAATTGAAGTAAACCTGGTTGCTCATGTTCCAAAAAGATGAGACAATTTGGTGTCATAGATGATGGTAACAGGTAAGGCAGAACCAAGCAATCACCGACCAAATGATCCCAAACATTCACTGAAATGTAATGCTAAGCATCATGCAGTCTCACTCCATGGAGGTCGCTTGAGCTCCTCGTTCAGTCTTTGAAATAGTTTTAACAAAAGTGCATAAAACACATTTGGCATTATTATCACTTGTAGCAAACATTCCAAATTTCAAAATGCTCCAGTGTATAAGTTCACATACATCGTGGAAAATTTTAAATAAACTAATTTTTTGCAGGCATGCCTAGAAATACAGCTAGTTTAAGGTGATGTAAAAATTATTAATGCTATAATTAAAAAATGTTTTAAAAAATTTATAAAAGTTACTAAAAGACATAAATTTTAAAAGTAAACCATAAAGTATATGCGAATTTTATTTTTATTGAACCTAAATTGGAAATTGTGAAAGAAGAAATTGAGTAATATAAAAAAGAGATGTTAGTAAATAATACCAAATTCAATTAACATTGAGGAACTAAAATTTTTAGACCTAATTTTTTAAAATCCACTGATGCAAATTTTACGAAACCTGGCAGTTCGGCAAAATTCAAGTTGTAGAATCAAAATCTTGAAAAAAATTAGTATGCGTTTTGAGAAAAAGTCTGTGTCAAAATACCTATGTTTGAAAAAAGTATGTACATTATATGATAAATATCATAAATCGCATTTTCGAGACATGAAAAACACAAGTTAAACTTTGTTAGCTGGCCCAGTAGAATGGAAGATATAGAACTTCCCCCCTTTTTTTTGTGCACGGTGTACACGGTATTGGTTAAGAACACCATCCCGTGTGAAATACATTTATAGTAAACAAAGCACAAATAGGAAATAAACATCGTAGGGACATTGTTGGAGATATCGTTGCACAAAACACATGTGTATAGGATCTTCTATGAGGAGCAGTGGCTTTGGAGATGATATACGTGTAAGGATTCGGCTTGTAAAATGTAATGTATGCTATTCTGTGATTCTCCTGTGGCAGCTGCAAAAGCACATATAATAATACCCAGATTACTCTCTACAGTATCCAAGACATTAATGTTCCATGTAGGGCATAAGAGTCCACTTGTTGCCTGCCGTCATATGCGAACTGCTCATTAAGACCCATATTCACACAAATTGTGATATGCATTCGTAAATAAATGGTGGTCCAGTATATCTCTTTTGTGGGAACCATTCTCAATACACTCGTTGAACTGCTTCCTCATTGTCGTCAGCCAATCCATACACTAAATGCATGTGTGCTGTCTCCCTGTTTCTATAATGTTAGATACTCTTCTTAAGGTGACTACTGCTCGAATAAAGAAAAATCAGTTATCTCCCATCAAGAGCCCTTGTGAACAGCAGCCCTTAAAGGTGTATGGTGATGCTTGCAATTATGGGGTTTCTATGCAATTCTCAGTCCTTCTGACGGGCTCTACCTGCGCTTGAAAGTTGTATTAATATTTATAGGACAGCCTATGTATCTAATTTTCCTTTTTTGTCCTTGTGTGAAGCAAAGGAAGTATTGTAATTGCAAAATATTATGGCTATTGCGTTTCAGTAGAAATTTCCATTTTCACCATTCCCAAATCCATTTGGATATTTTTTGCATAATATAGAGATATAATGCATAATGTACAGACACAAAAAAGGACTATTTTTTTTTCCCAAAATGGATTGTAAAATGGATTTAAAATGAATTCAAAAGGGATTTTTTGTGATGTGTGAATGTATGAATGAATGAATTTATTTATTTATTTGAAATTTTATTCAGAGTGATTAAAAAGTAAAGTCTTGTGCAATTTCTGCAAAAACTTCAATACAGTTATGCAAAAATAAAGGAAATTATCTCCTAGAAAATTAGAAGTGAAATTTAGAATACAAAAGTGTTCTGTTATGGTAAATATTGGCAATTAAGAAAGCATTTTTGAAATCATATGCACTATTGCAAAAATAAAATTGGAATGAATAAAGAAACAGCAGTGTAAATTAAAAAGTGAAATAGTAAAATAAAACAGAAGAGTCATTGCTGATTGCATGGAAAAATCCTGACTTTTCATGGGGAAATGGAATTTCTCCATACAACCAGCAACAAAGCTGCTGCTGGGGAAGGTAAGGAATCATTCTTGCTCTTACTTTTGTGAGTGATGAGCAGGGCTGCTGATCTAAGCTAATTTAATAGAGAGTAAATTGTAATGGGCTGAAGACACAGAATGAGTATCTTTGAAACTGCACTACTGGTAGGTTGTTCATGATTTGCTGTTGATAGTATTTATGTAAAGTGGATAAATGATAGTGAAACCAGCAGTAGATGCCAAGGTGTTGGACGTTCATGTGTGATCAAGGGAAAAAAGATGCTGTAGAATTTCTCACTTGGTACAGCAAAATCAGCATCAGTCAGTGGCTCAACTGATAGCCCAGTACAATGCAAGCCCTAGTAAAAGAGTTTTGGAGCATACAGTTCAGTGGACACATTGTTGGATCTGGGAACATCAAGACTGGACCAAAGCTAAGACAATTGCCTTGTCGGATGAATCACAGTTTCTTGTTCTTCACATTGATGGTCATATTAGGATATGCTGCCTTCTAGATGAACAGTTGCCCCTGCCTCGAACAGTAGGTCATACAGAGGCTGTTGGAGGTGGTATTATGCATGAGGAATGTTCTCATAAGCGGCTATAAGAACTCTTAGTTCTTATAGAATAGACCATGAAAGCCGCAGACTAACTGAACGTAGTTGTGGATCAGTTGCATCCTTACATGGCATCTGTGTTCCTAACTTGAAATGGAATCTTCCAGCAGGATAATGCCCCATGTCACAAGGTTTGAATGGTGTTGAAATGGTTCGAGGAGGATAAGGATGAATCCCAGTTAATGTCTTGGCCACCTAACATGCCTTATCATAACCGGATAAAGCACATTTGGAACGTCATGGAGCGGCAGCTCAGAGCTCAAACACCGTCAGTTCGGAATATTTCGACTTTGCATTACCTCTGCTTAGATATTTGATAAAACCTGTCTTAGTCATCTACCAAGAATTAAACTACTTGAGGCATCCATTTGAAGGTGAGTTGCAGTTGTTTTGCAGGCCGAAGATCGCACAACTCGTTATTAAGTAGGTAGTCATAATGTTTTGGCTCTTCAGTGTGTGTGTGTGTGTGTGTGTGTATATATATATATATATATATATATATATATGTGTGTGTGTGTGTATATATATATATATGTGTAGCTTGCTAGAATATGATAAAAAATATATTCAGTCAAAAATCGTTAATCCGGACTCGTCGGGACTTCGGCGATTCCGGATTATAGATCATCAGTTTAAATCTGGTAAGATTGCATGCAGAAATTATAAAATTAAAATATGAAACCGTAATTTATGAAATAAAGAACAATTATGATCTAAAGGGTATCCAAATTTACAAAAAAAAAAAAAAAAAAAAAAAAAAAAGAAACTTAATATTTATTTGTTTACTTTATTAAACATTTATTTCAATGAGTTTTGTTTAAGTTGCTTTGTTTTATGTGATAATACTTTCTCTTTAATTCTATAAACAGACATAATTTCTTGTTCGGTTACAAAGTTCCGTTGTTCAAGTCCTACAATTGCTGTGTCGAGAATACTGACTAATTTGTCAATCGAAATTCTTTCGTTTTCAGTAACCTCTGTGTCACTTTCTTCACTATCAGAAGCGAATTATAATGACAAGGAATTTGATTTAAATCATATCAAAGACTGAGTACATTGAGATGAAATGCTACATTTAGTAAGGAATTATAAGCCAAATAAAATAAAAACATCTGCCCTGAAGATAAGGATAACTGACAGATCAACTTCCAATTCATTGCGCGCCACTGCATTTCTCTGCCCCCCCCCCCCCGCTGATGGACATCGAAACATACTTTTGCTTTATAGATCCTTTGGGAGCTCCAGCATCGGAAATTCTATTTGACATAATCGAAAGTTCAAGCTTACTTTTATAAAATTGCTCTAACAGTCTGCAAAAAATAATAAGCCGGATCCAATTCGAAGATTAAGGAACAACGCAATCTGCAACATTAACTGAAATAAATAATTAGATAATTTTAGCGTATACTGTCCATTATACATTAAATGCGCATGTGTAAACTTATTATATTATGCGCACACGCATATGCGCAGCCGTAAAGGTCTTACGCGCATGCGTCAACGCGATGCATGCGCAGAAAGTTTGTAGCTTTGAGAACCGGATTATAGGTGTCCGAATTAATGACTTTTGACTGTATATGACCCTGCTATAACATCTAGTTGTGAAATTCCTTTTTTATTGCAATCAACATTACATATATATATATATCCGTCTCTGAATGCTGATTGAATTATAAAATACACTGCTGGACATTGAAAATGCAACACCAATAAGGAGTGGCTGGAAATTTATGCAAATTTTAGAGTAGACGCACGTCATTGAGTCATGCGAATGATGTGAAATGCTCAGCTCTCCGACGCACGTGAAGTAAGATATAAGGGAAGGAACGTGCAGAATGGGCAATATTCGTGTCTTTATTTCTGCCAGATGAATTATTGAAGAAAGTTGGGTTTTATCCCGGAGGATACGTGTAATAGGAGAGAATTGCAGGCCGCCGTTAATGAAGGCACTTCCAGCAGATAGACGCGGGTTGGTATTTACGTCAAATCGCAGCTGATACCCACATGGATGCGAGCATGGTGCATCGGCTATGGCGAATTTGGTTGGAACAAGGAAATATGGGAAGAAGGAGGGGTGCAGGTGCAGCCAGACTGATGTCAGCACGTCTGGATCGATGCATCCGCCGACAAGCTGTGGCGGTCCCGCAAGTCACTTGTACCGCGATTCTGCAGCATGTGCAAGATACCCTGGATGTTCCCGTGTCGACCAGAATTATTTCCTGACTATTGGTTGAACGTGGCCTGCACTCACGGCATCCGTTAAGAAGACTGCCATTGACCCCACAGTATAGACACCAATGTTTAGAATAGTGCCGGACAAGAGCGATGTGGATGACAGAATGGCGATACGTCGTGTTCTCAGTTGAGTCACGCTTCTGTTTATCCAGTGACAGTCGCTGCATACGTGTGTGGCGTCGGACGTGGAGACAGATCTAATCCGGCAGTAACTGTGGAACGCCCCACCGTGCGAGAAAGTGGCATAATGGTTTGGGGTGCTATTGCCTACGATTCCAGGTCACCTCTAGTTCGTATTCAGGGCACTATGATGGCCCAACGATACTTGGATAATGCACTGTGGCCGGTGGCAATCCCCTACCTTCAGGGGCTGCCTAATGCAATTTTCAGCAGGATAGCGTCCGATCACACAGTGCTCGCATCTGCCAACATGCTGTGCAAGGTATACAGATGCTTCCCTGGCCACCGTACTCTCCTGACCTGTCACCAATCGAACATATGTGGGTTGTGATTGGACGCCGTTTGCAGACTCTGCCCCTGCCTTGTTCAGAAGACGAACTGTGGCAAATGATTGAAAGGTAATGGAGAGCCATCCCTCAGGACACCATCCGCACTCTTATGCCTAGACATGTTTCTTCGTGCATCGCTGTCCGCAACGGTCCTACATTCTACATAACCAACGCCGTTGTCGCTCTCTATTCTGTCTATCATTTTGAAATAAAGGTCACGTATTGCTGCTTGCTGTCTCTGTTTTTTTTCCCAAATTTCATCACTTTCTGACCACTCCTTCTTGGTGTTGCATTTTCAATGTCGAGCAGTGTATATATACATATAATATCACAAAATTATTTAAGAAAGTAATTATTCGAAGTATTTCCATGCAATATTCTGCTGAAAATCGATCAGTATAGACAAAAAGTAAGAAATTTAGAACCAGTTTTACACAAAGACTCAAAAGAAGTGAAATTCAATACCATGAATTTTCAAAATATCCTGTAAATATGCAAAGAATTAAAGAAATATGAAACTAAAACCTAAAATTATAAAAACCTGAAGCAAAATACAAAACCAGAAATAATAAAAGAGGAATTCAATCAAATTGGTATAACATTATCAGGAGGAGGATACATCAGGCTAAATTACAATCCCCTAAACACTTGAAAACCACTGCACTTCTGTATCCAAAATTAGCTGATGACCTATTCTAAGGTATTTAGTTATTACAGCTCATCTGAAATTTTTGAAGTCCTCCCCAGTGTAGGGTAAAAATTCCATGTAAATTCAAAACAAGTAAAAGAGTAAAATTACATAATTTTTACTGAATTTAAAATTGAAATCATGTAGAAATACAAAAATTAAAATTCAAAAAAATGATAAACTGAGAACATGAATTTAAAACTTACTCAGATGACGAAGAAACAATCCAGTAGTGAAAATTATTAAACACATCCAAAGGAAGAAAATTGCAAATTTGAATAATGTAAATAAATAAGTAAAAATTTTTTTTGCATAATGTAAGATTGAAATTGAAATGTAGCAACAGAATCTTCTAGAAATTATACTAGAACACTGTAATCAAAGCATTAATTTCAAAGCAAAGAACAGAAGCATTAGGTTCAAAACTGATCCTAAGGGTTGCCAGTTTAGCTTTAGTAGCGAAACAAATTGGTGAAGGTGAGTTAGTAATTTTCTAGAAGGTGAAATTAGTGCCAGTAAGAGATTTTTAATTTTAAATAAAAAGAATGTGTAAAGGAAAGTAAGAAAACAAAGAAAAGAAACAAAGGTTAGAAAAGTAGAAACTCTTATGTCGTATAAATTTATTTGTTATGGTTATTGATCTAAACATGCATGCTATAAATAGGTTAACCATTATTTCCTCCTTTTAGTCAGTGGCTAAAAGGGCATTCACTAGAGTCGCTTTCAAAATTGATGCTGCCATTATATAATCTGCTCAACGTATACCAAGGCAGATACTTCCAACTGGTGCTCCGGAGTAAAACATTCTGTACCTTTAAGAATGGTTAGCTTTAGTCGGGCAACTTTCATAAAAGTATTGCCTCCATCACATGAAACATGATTTAGTTTTATAACTAATGGCTTTAATTTATATCCTAATTAATTTATTAAATAGAGGATGAATAAAAATCACTGCACCTTGTTGCAAAATCACTTCGCTAGCGTAATGAAATAACATTACTAATACATACACTGTTACTACATATGATGTAATTGTTTCTTTTTATTATTAAAGCAACAAATTAATATTCACATTTCCACATCAGTATCTATACTATTATTTTGAAACAGAGCAGCAAAATCAATAATTTTCTTTCGATATTTAGTCAGCAGTTGGTTTTGAATAAATATATTAAAACTTTCCAGGATATAAAACCTTTTCCTGAACATTGAATTTAAAGTTTCTTGTATTCAACCTTCCTTAATTTTACATATAAAGATTTAGCATGTAATTTTTTAAAAGATCTTCAGCTCTATATACGATCAATTTTGATTTATTCCACATAGCAGAACAGGAAGAAAATTCTTGGGAAGTAGTGTTAAAGAGGTCACTACAAAACTTATTAACTACAGAATTATTAAGTCAATTAAGGTTAACATTTATATGCCATGGTGAAAGAATTCAGTGAGGAAATAAAATTATTTCAGTGAGAAATTCGTCAACATTATTAACAAATATTTAATAGCCATATATAGCAGAAGAAATTAAATCAGCAACTTACTTGACTCGTATACTCCAATTCAACGCCTAATGTTGTATTGATCAACTGATATTAGTTATAAGGTTGTAAGATTATTATTTAAATTAGCCAGTTATTTATAATTACAGTCTTTACTATTTCTTTTCCTTTCCATTTCTTGATCAGAATGTAAATAAGTTGGCCAATAAACTGAGGTTTTTGGAGTTTAAGACATCATATTTCTGACTTGTGTGTGCACATTATCTTAAGTTTCTGCCAACTTTGATAATTGTAAGTTTTGGCTTTGCATTAATTGCTGCCAATAAATTCACTTTGACACTCCAGTTAGAATTACCGAGGCAGCTTACTGTGAGATTTAAACGGAACGGTATCGTCTTTGACTACTAGCCTAAGTTTTAAATTGAATTTGTCTGTTCTTTTAGTTGCATCACTGTGAGCTGTGGGGGATATTTTTAGCACAAGAACGTGCATTTATGTTCTAAGTTCTATTTAAATAAAAAGGTTTATTTAAACCTTTCTATGACTCTGTAGTTATTTTCAAACATAGTGTAATTTGCTCTATATCCGTTAGTGGTTCTTGAAGGATTAACTTTTAACAGATCAAGAAATATAGAAATATCTCACGAGGTACGTAATGCAAAGGTACATATTGCCGTATTCTAAGGTTTTGTATCAGTGATGGGGGGGAAGAATTTTAGTTCAGGGGGAAATGGGGTTTATCTTTTACGTACTAATAAGAATTTAATTTTAGTTTATGAATATAAAAATCTATTTTTGTTCAAATTTTTATTATTTATCAAGATTTTATATACTTTTCCATTTTTAATTTAAAAAGTACATTAAAAATAATCTAAATTTAAATAAATGTATATTCATTTTTCAAGATTTGGATAGGATGGGGGGGGGATGATTGTCTATGAATGGTAAAAGAGGTCATGGGGTTGAGAACCACTGATATACCGATTAAACAATATACTGCCTCTTATTTTAAAGTGACCACATTTTCATTGAGACAAAACGGGACAAAGGGAACGAAATGAGAATTGTAATTTTGTTATGAAAGCAGACCAATAATTAAAAAAGAAATCTATTTTATTGTCTCTTAATATACAAAATTATATTTATTATTAACTATTGGCAAATATAAAAGTATCTGTAAAAAATAATTTGAATATTATGTTTTTTAATTAATTTAAAATTTTATTTAAAAAAGGATTTTCTTTCACGGTCCTATTTTTTATCCGAGTAAATACTTTGCAATAGATTCGGATCATTTATTAAAATGTCATAAAATTTCTCTCATAAATTGGTCAAATTATATTTTATGCTTAATACAGATTTTAAAGTTTTAATGTTCAACTGCGTCTTTTCAGTTGTCCGTATTTTATTGATACTAGAAAAAACACATTTTGCTGCTATATTTGTTCCTGGAAGGGATAGCACGTGTTCTGCAATATTCAAAATATTTTCATAAGGAATGTTTTATTATGTTTAAAATGAAAAAATAATTCCGTCCATTTTTTGTCTGTTTCCATATTTGCAGACAACCAAAATTTAATTTTTTTCATCAGTAACGTATCTTTTTACCAATGACACCTCATCAAAAAGATCATTTTCGCAATTAATTTTCGGAAAATGGTTACTAATATATTAAAAAGATTTTCCCACATATTCCCATAAAATCTCCTTTTTTAATGTCACCCAATGAAAATTTTTTATATCCTCGAACTGAACTGTCCGTTCTTCAAGATATTCTAAGCAGTTGTTATAAAAATTTCTGACTTCTTTCAGAAAATCAGGTCGTTTAATGGCACCTTGTTCTTCCAACCTAGTGATGTCCTTCCGAATAACTAAAGGAACGTAATCGTTATCATTTCTTCTTCGCAATTTTGTTTTTAAATTATTGATATCGTTTGACACTTCCATAATTGAAATTTTTTCCCTTTCAATAATTTTCAAAGCATTGAAATAATATAGCTTGGTTATGGATGAACTGAAGCCAAATTTGTGATGTGTCATTTTCAAAAAAGAACTGCAATATTCTTGTACATTTATTTATCTTGTGATGAAAAGTATGATTTTAATGGTTCGTATATTTTTAAAATATTGTCTACAGCTGGTAAAAGAGCTAGCCATCGTGTTTTGCTGTAACCAGTAATTCTTTAATATTCGATTTCTACGCTTTCACAAAAATGCTTCAAACTTTCAACACGCACAGTATATATATAGAAATACGAATAAATTTTTGCAATAATATTTTCAGCTTCCACTGGAAATAAGTCAGATGCTGTTTGAATAGTATTGTGTAGAATGTGTGCTGCGCAACCTACTCCAATATATTTTTGGTTCAAATGTTCGTTATGTTTCGTAAAAACGTTATCGATGCCTCTTTTAGCTTTTCCACCAAAATTTGCATTTGTGTTATCCTCAAAATAGGCAATAATTTTATTGTTCAAATTATTCTTTTTTAAAATAGTACTTATTGAATCAAAAATTACACTCACGTTTGTGAAAATTGCAACACCATGAAGGACTTACGCGAGTGAGCTGAAATTTTCAGGAAATGCAAAGTAGCGCATGATATGCAAATGATTAGAATTGCAAATCCGTAGCGCATGCGTATGCTGAGCAGCGCCCTCTGAACGGCTGATGGATCCGAATAAATAGACGGCTGTAGCGAGGCGTGTATGGTTATCGGTGGTTATCTGCTAATGGTAAACGTTAACTCAATCTGTACTTATGCCTCGTCGACGAAAGAGAGCGAGATTTGAACAACTTACAGAGTTTGAACGAGGGAGAATCATCGGCCTTCGTGAAGCTGGATTGTCGTATCGTGCAGTAGCCTCTCGTGTGCAGCGTAACAGCAGCACAGTGATGCGCGTTTGGAAGCAGTGGACGGACGAGTGTCGGACAACTCGGAAATCCGGGAGTGGACCCCGAAATGTGACGTCAGCTCGCGATGATAGACACCTGGTCCGCATGGCGCGGACGGACCGTACAGCTTCCTCTAGACAATTGGCAGCACTGTGGTCAATAGCTACAGGTGTTTCATTGTGTGCTTCATCAATTCGTAGACGTCTGCTGCAGTGTGGACTGCGCGCACGGACTCCTTTATACAGGATCCCCCTAACGCACGACCATCGCCGCCTGCGGCTACAATGGGCCAATCAGCATAGAGACTGGCGTGCTGATTGGCAGCATGTCGTGTTTTCTGACGAATCCCGCTTTAATTTGTGGTACCATGATGGCCGCATTCGTGTCAGACGCTATGCCGGTGAATGCCACCTTCCGGAGTGCATTATCGAACGCCACAGTGGACGAACACCCGGAGTTATGGTCTGGGGCGCCATAGCATATCATAGACGATCTCAATTGCAACGAATTGTGGGCAGTCTGAACAGCAACCGGTATATCCGTGAAGTTCTACAGCCCGAAGCTGTTCCCTACCTTCAAAGCTTGCCAGGCGCTGTATTTCAACAGGACAATGCCCGCCGCCCTCATACTGCTCGGATTGTTAAATCCTTCTTTGCAGCGCAGCAGGTACAGCTTCTTCCTTGGCCTGCGTGTTCCCCGGATATGTCGCCAATTGAACATGTGTGGGATGTCATTGGTCGGCGTCTTGCTCGTGATCCTCGTCCTGTTGCGTCTGCAGACGAACTTTGGGTACGCGTACAAACGATATGGAATGCTCTTCCTCAGTCAGACATTCAAACTTTGTTTGACTCCATGCCACGTCGTGTAGCAGCACTTATTGCGGCGCGTGGTGGCCACACAAAATACTGATTCTGATCTCTTGTTCTTGTTTGTTTGCTTTGAACATTTAATCATTTATTTGTACCACTACCACTCAACTGTGTATTAAATTGCATTCAATTATGACGATTCCTTCTTGGTGTTGCAATTTTCACAAACGTGAGTGTATTTGGGAAGTTTCACCTGGCAATGAAACACAATCTAATATTCTAATTTTAATTCCTGTTTCTGGATCAAGAAGTCTAACAATTATGGGAAATAATTTTAAGCATCATAAAATATGGATATAAATGTGGATTTATCTAATTCTTTCTGCAATTGTGAAAATGAATATGGTGAAAAAACCTTACAAATAATTGCTTCAGTTTTTGTCCTTGCAGATGCAAATTTTTTGTCGTACAATGTTTTGATCATTTGCGACGTACAATCAATTGATCTGAAATTTTGATTGTGGTTTATGGTGTGAAAAGGAAATAGCCCTTCAGCCAATTCGAGCTGTTCCTTCGTTAACAATACATTTGGCGAGGCGTAACGACAATGATCGAACACCACCGAGTAAATCTAACTCGTTACATCGTCTAATTTAGTTTACTCTGCATGCATTTTATGTGTTTTTTTATTTATGTATATTCACTGTAATAATTAATAAATAAAAAGTAATATATTTTTACAGTACATTTAAAATAAGAAATGCAGATATTTTTTAAAAAGCGGGACTTTTTAAAAATCGGTGGGACGCGGGACAGTTCTCGAAAAAGCGGAACTGTCCCGCCAAAATCGGGACATGTGATCGCTTTACCTTATTTGGAATAACAGACATTGCATGCTTTAGCAAAATTATGGGCAGACATAAAATTTATCGAAGGCAGGTATATGACAATGAAGCAGATCTATGAGGAAAATACTCAGGATTGTAAGCTTGCATTGAGTACTATAGCTCGATTGCGAACTACATCCTTTGCGCTATTTACAGAGAAGTTTTTGCTGCAGAAAATTGTAATGTCACTGCTCAATAATTAATGTTTGTGCAAAAGTTTTTGCATGCCTTCATCACTAGCAAATTTTGAGTAGGAATCAGGAAAAAGTGTGAAATAAATTTAAAGACAAAAAAATTATCCGATGTTAGATTGTTAGCAAGAGCAATGCCGTATTGGTATTAAAAATTTATTACAACCATATGAACATTATGGGTCTTATATGACATCTGTGTTTGAGGGCTGGAAAAGAAAGTAACTATAATGGAATCTACACCTTTTATTTTAAGTAATGGACTGATATTCATGACAATAATATGGAACACCGTTTTGTAGACAGTTAATGCCCCTAGAAACGAGTGTATCCTATTTAGAGGAATTGATTTATTAAAATCTTAAAATAATCGTATGACACGATTCCGTCCTGAATTTTTTAACATGGAAAAAGAAGAAACTCTTATGACATCTTTGATATTTGATGAACAAAACTGCAGGCCATAAAAACAAGGCAATTTTTTTTTCTGAAAGTAATGAAGAATTTAAATCCCTTTACGCGAAAACTTTTAGTTTTTTAATAGTACTTGTGATAGTATAATCAGAACTTGTTTCTAGAAATGAAGCATATGAAAAATGAAGCGGAAAATTTTAAAGTATTCTTTAATTTAAATTTACCGAATTTAGACAGAGATATTAGTATAAAAAAGGTCGAAGAAATTTAGAAAGATGGTATAAATCTTACGCAATTCGATCGTGAAGTGGAGCGTTTTAAAAAAAAAAAGTTGACAAATTTAGTTGTGCCACGCGGGTATATCATGTTGCCAAAAAAATTTCATCAAGAATTTTTTTACCTTTCTAGTTTCCAATACATCTGTAGAAAGATCCTTCTTCTGCCTTAAGAAGGGTAAAAGATATTTAAGAAATAGATTTGTCAGATGAAAGATAAAAGAATGTTTTTTTTTATACATGCAATAATAAATTTAAATAACATGGCTAGCTCAAGAATAATTAAAGAATTTGTTGTAAAGAACTTAATATTTTTTATCTAATCAATTATTTTAATTTTAAAATATTTTAGCAGTTTGATGTTATGGTTTTCTTTCTCACATAATATTTAATTTTTCATATAATTTTAATTCTCATGTATTTTAGCTTTGATATGGAGAGTATAAATGTAGGACTATTTAGAAATACAAATATTAAATCGCAATTCTATTAAAATAATTATAAATTATTATACAATGTATTATAAATATTTATCGTAAGCTGGAGTTTAATATGTCAGTAACTATATAGTACACTTAAGCAGTAATTGCGCTTTATGCATATAGGTATGTAAATATTTTCTTAGTGGTGCCAAAAATTCTATCGCCAGAGACTCCTAGGTGGCTTCACCCGCCTCTTGTCGTAATCGACCAATATCTGGTAATGGTTTAGTTTGGCATTTTATAATTCCATCTTTTGACATCACAGTATCACGTACTTCCCTTTCTGTTTCTATTTCTTCATCAGATGAAGAATTCGCAGTTGATCCAAGGTACTCTTCTTCTATGAACACAAAAAACATACAACCGTTCTTCTCGACAAAAATATTCAGATTGATTCTAAAATATAAGCATTTCTACTTTTAACTAATTAAATATATGGAAATGAAACAATTTTCAATATCACTGGTTGCCAGATATCTCTTAAATTCCTTCTCTACCGACATTCCTTTCCTTCTTCTCGTCTATCCCTACATATGTAACTTGTCTGCAGCTGTATGTCACAAATGAAATAAAACTTTCCAATAACGAATGCCATGAGGACCATGTCATGAATGAGGAATTTACGAAATCGTTCTGTTTTAAGGTACTGAGGATTCAGAAACTGTACGTAAAAAAAAAGAAATGCCCCTTACTAGAAGGATTACTGCATTAACGCCATTTTTTTAAAATTAAACTGAGTAAACGCTATTTTATTATTGGGTCAAAAAAGACACGATGGATACATTCAGGGTTTTTTTCCCCTTACAGTATAACTAAAGGCTCAAATGATTTAAAATTTTAGTATGTGATAGTTTTTTTACAAAAGAGGAGATCTAGTAAGAATTTTAACAGATAGCTTTTGAGATACAGATATAAAAAATGCATATGGGTTTAGAAAAAGACACTGATACTTTTAGAGTTAATATGTAATCCAAAGTTTACAAATTAATGCCAGTTATGTTTCAGATAGTTACTACAGTCTCGAAATATAGAAAATGCTCTTTAGAATTCGTTGTTATGAAATTTAACTTTTAAGATGAGCCTTTTATCCAGTTATGTTTGTGATGACAGAATTAAATTATGTGTGTGTCGATCTTCTGAGAATTTTATGCTTAGGGCGAAGTTTTAGGCAGTCATGTAATCTTAAATGATTTCGACTTAAGCCTTCCTAGATTCACATGTTTATTATTCTAATCAATAATGTACATTTGTAGCACTTTAGTAGCATTTTAGTATAGCTTTTCTTCGCACTGTTTGTAAAAAAATTATAAAGAGTTGATAGAAACGTAGATAATTTAATTATGCGAAAGAAAGCCATTGCGCGAAAGAAAGCCATTTAAAATTAATAACGCGAAAGAAAGCCATTGCATACGACATAAAGGGGACATAGCAGCAAAGTACACTGTTATGCAAAAGGTTTGTGATGATGTGGGTTTTACATGTAGCATTGAGCAGCAGTGTTTTAGGTAAGTTCGAAGTGTAAGACTGTGGTAGAAATTGCAACAGTTAAAAAAAATCAATCCAAAAGATGCAATGGTCCTTTTCCAAACGTGGACTTTGTGCATAATAAGAGAGACGACAGAAAAATTCATGCTGTAGGAGCCAAACAAGGAAAAAAGGCCTCTTTAGTTGGGAATATAATCATCCCTGACTGCAGAACAGAATAAGCACCATTAGTTTTGTGCTCAGTGAGTAGATGTCGACGAGCTCATTGACATCACAATCCGTTCCTCTTTGAGTACCGATTACAGCTGCGGAATCATTGCTTGCGGTTGGCAGTGTATTGCTACACATCTCACGAGAACTTCCATATGCGTTCAATTAAGCCCGCCTGGGAACTGTGCGCACCAGTCCACGAGGTGTACTATATCCTCACTCACCAACAGCTGCCACGCATGGAGGTTTAGCATTTTCTTCTATGGAGAGGAGCAAAGGGATCACAATATTCCATTAAAGCATACCTAAGGAAGGAGACTTCTGATACAGTAGCGATACCTGTGATTGAGCCTCCTTAATAGATGTGGAGCTCCGTACTACCGCGAAGCATTATGTCTGTTCAAACGAGAAATTCGTTAGCTCCAAACGGTGCTTTGATGTTGAAGGGGTGATTGTTCTTGTCTCTTCAGATGTTTAGATATATCGAATCTCTAATGAGACTCAATCGACTGTCATCCGTAAAAACCTATTGATCTTGCCCAATCCTTGTGTTTCCGACTTTAGAGAAAACACCGTCTTCGATGGGTAAGCGTCATTGGCACACAATGTAATTAGTCGATGAGCAAACAATACCGGGTCCAGTTGCATATGTTTGCTGAAATCTGAGCACAATCACGCAATGACACCACCAACACAAAAATAACATAGCATTATAACTCACATCACACCCACCTTCCCAAATGCTAATGTATTCCTCCAACCATACCATCAAATGTTCAACTGCAACACCTAATTAATTGTAAAATGCTATCTTCACCTTGATTCCTGTATACCAATATATCTGTTGCTGAATTACCTGCACCTCAATTTATCTGTACGTGTGTTCTTCTTATCTAAATAACTTGTTACTTTAATGTAATTTACCATGTCAACAGTGTAATGAAATGACCTGATATGTACTCTTTTGTCTTTATATTCAATAAATGCCAGAAACGGTTAGTGAAGTGGGGGAATACCATTTTTGTCTGTGTCGATGTGGTGGTGCCCCCTGCACTTCTTCCTGTCCTGCATATGTTTGCAATTTCACCAGCTATTCGCCTTTGATCTGTCCTTGCCTGAGCCAAATACCTGTCTTCCGTCGCCGTGGTTGCTAGTGGACAAGTATCATAAAACCTTCGGATTGGTGTTCCTTTCATTCGAATGGCCGTCCAGGTTCATGACATGATGTTATGTGTGATCCCGAACTGCTCAACGACACTACGTACTTAATCTTTGCCCTTTATTTTAGAATTTTACAATAGGCCCACCAGCGGCCGAGCGGTAAAATCAATAAAACTGGTAGTTCCGAATATGGGTTTAGCAATCGTGTTGGCTGCATAGGCGTTTTGTTGATTTTCCCAATGCGCAACTTGTATACAAGACAGTTTCCATTAGAAAGCCGTCTACGAAAGCATCCCTCTCCTTAGGCAGATAGCCCTAGGGTTACAGCCAAAAACATCGCGGCAGAAAAATCGCGGAAAAAACAACGCAAGGGGAAAACATCGCAGTTCTAAAACATCGTGGTACAAAATATCGTGGTCGAAAATAAAGCTGTTCAAATACTTTGCAGTTTAAAAATATCGTGTTAAAAATGAAGTACCTATAAATCATCGCATGACGATAACATGGCACACATGCGTTTTCGAAATCCCTTACTGGCATACTATGTAACTAGCTTTCGTCATAAATCGACATAAAAAAAATTGATTGCACGCAATGCATGAAAATGTTAACGACAATTTAAGAATAAACGGAAACAAAACAATATATAATTTTCTCTAAAAGAAACGTGAAAGAAAATAATTTAATAAGTAATTAAAGAGTTTTTATAGAGGTTATCTCATGCAGTTACAGATCTTCTTTCTAAACTTTTTTAGAATATATTTTTCATGAAAAATTATCAGTTAAACTCTATAAAAAAGATTAATTTATTTATGACCTTTATTAGTTAACTGTATAAGCTTAAAACTTCTATTAAATGCTATAAGTTACATTAATTTTCTACTCATTTTCAGTTTTAAATGCTTAGTTTCCTTCTCACTTTTTCAGCAAAAATGTATTAGTTAATTCAAAATTATGAATTATAAAAATAAATATATTCCTCTTCCCTTCTTGTGCTCACAATTCATTATGTGAATATGCATTTACAACGTTTAAAGACTGAAAAATGTATGTGCGATGTTATCGTCATGCGATGATTTGTAGTAGCTTTGTTTTTTTACTACGATATTTTGGACAGCAGTGTTTTTAAACTACGAAGTTTTTGAACCGCTTTATTTTCGACCACGATATTTTAGAACTGCAATGTTTTCTCTTTGCGATATTTTCTTCCACGATGTTTTGTACCACGAAGGTTTCGCCTTGCGTTGTTTTCTCCGCGACATTTTTGTCCGCGATGTTTTTGCCGTAATGATTTCGGCGGAGACCAGCCCTAGTGTGTGTTTTACCATCATCAACTAAACCAAACCAATTTCACGGCGATTCGGCCTCGGCTAAACTCATTTGTATGTTATCTAGGGTATTGTTTGTTGGACATGGCATACTGCGACAGCAACTCGACATCTTTTAAACCGATATACATTGTGCAAACCGCACGCGAGACAAGAGTAACTAGAAGGGGCGCCAAATTAGCTACGAAAATTTGGAAATTTACTTTTAAGAAAGAAAATACTTTTATTAACTTTCAGTTTTGGAACAGATTAAGAAGTATAAAAAGAATTTTATGTTAAACAGTCCAGCTGAATTAAGAGAAGAATTAATAATTTATTTTTCAAAACTGATGTTTTAGAGACTGTATATATTATTTTCTAATATCAAAATTTATTTTTGGAATAATGTATTGAACCTGTTTTGCTGTTGTTTGCACTAACGTTTGGGTTGCACAGTCTAAACTTGCCTAGAAAACAAAATGCTGCTAACATCAGTAATTCTGCACCATCTCCCTTCCCGCTAACTGAATATAGACATCATCGCAACTTCCTTACAGTTTTTGCAACAGACATAACACGAAAGCTTATTTGAATAGCATCGGGAGGCTAAATAAGGATATTTAAAAGTAAAATATATATCATATTCTCAATATTTTGCTTCACTTTTTGCGTAACAAGACGCATATTTCGAGGTTTTGTCTTCTGGTACTCATATTTAATTTGCACGGAACTGTACTGTTGGTTACATTTGAGGTTCTTTCTAGAGCAGTTACACATATTGCTGTGTAGGTTTAACTGCATATACACATTAATCAGCCTCATTCTATGAAAGATTGGCATGTAAATATGCAACGAAAAGCCATTACATTACGACCACCCTCGAATTATAACAATGGGCTCGCCCAGGAACAAAACCATTGCGCGTACGCGGCTGATGTTGGAATATATAAAGCGGCTATTCATTGCCTTTACAAACATAGCGCGATTAGCGACATAATGGGAAAAGCAGCTGATTTGTAAGACCTCGATAAAGGCCAAATCGTTATGGCTGGGCGGATGGGAACATCAATATCAGAAACGGCACTTTTAGTGGAATGTTCACGTGCAGTTGTTGTGAGCACATATCGAAAGTCGTGTGTGGATGGTGAAACGACAAATCGCCGGCCAGTTGTCGTCGACGGCGCATGATTCCAGAGGAGAGAGAAGATTGCTACATATTGTTCGCCGCGACCGAAGAGCTACAACAGCCGAAATCATCACCAACTACAACACTGGAGACCCATACAGTGTTTCTCAAAACACTTTGCAGCGTACGTTGCTGCGTATAGAACCTACGCAGCCGGAGGCCTAAGCATGTCCCTGCACTGACTGCACGTAATCGTTAGCTGCGTCTGCAGTGAGCCAAGAAACATTGGAATTGGACATTGAAAGAAAGTTGCATGATCCGACGAATCACGTTTTCTGGTCCATCACATCGACGCGCGTGTGCTAATATGCCAATTTCCAAACGAAACCCTGGCTTCCGGATGCACAGTTGGATGGAGACAAGCCGTTGGCGGGGGTATGTGGTGTGAGCAATGTTTTCATGGAGCACATTAGGACCCATAATCCCCATAGAACAGTCCCTGACGTCTGTGCGCCACGTGAAAATCGTTTTAGACCAGGCTTACCCATTCATGTCAACAGTATTTCCGGTGGGGGATGGTGTTTACCAACAGGATAATGCACCATGTCATAAGGGTCGAATCGTCAGGAAGTAGTACGAGGAACATTCCAATGACTTTCAAGTCATGTCTTGGCCTCCAAATTCACCTGACATTGATCCAATAGAGCATTTGTAGTCCCACTTGGACAACCAAATTCTCGCCTGCACGCTACCACCGCGCAATGTGTGGAATTTGCAAGACAGTTGGTGAGCGCTTGGTACCAGATACCTTAGACTACCTATCAGCACCTCGGGGAGTCAATGCCACGCCGGTTGCTGGCAGTTTTGAGGGGTAAAGGTAGTCCTACATGTTATTAACAGGGTGGTCATAATGTAATGGCTCTTCGGCGTATAAGGAAAGACATAATTTCTCTCTCTCTCTCTTTTTGAGTTGTTCTATTGTTTATAATTGGAACTATGAAATGAATTGTTTAGTATGAGTACCAAAGAAATAAAAAAAAGTCGATTACAATAAAAATGGGAGGGATATTGGAATATATATATTCGTAAATTTTGAAAGAAAATCTCCAAACGATTAGATTGGTTATTGTGGATCGACAACAGAATTTTCTGCAAACAACTCATCTCCCGATCATGTTTTTGAAAGCATTTTCGAAGAGAACACGGTAAATATACGCAGGTAGATCCAAAGGAGCTTCGGTCTGATATATTGTTAAAAAAAAAAAAAAAACTTTTAGCAGCATATTTTTTAGTATGACTTCTCTGTACTTCGACAGAGTTTTCACGTCGTTTAATGTGCAGCTATTTTGCCCCTATAAAAGTAATCTGAAGGTTTGTCCTTAAAACGTTCCATAATCCTTTTTTCACCACATCATCATCATTAAATCTCTTTCCACGAAGGTCATATTTTAGTTTAGAGAACATCTAATAATTACTTGAACTAGGCTGTTAGACGCAGTCAAGCTTCTTAAACCCGCATTGCTTCTGAATAGCATTAACACGTTGCTAGTTGCTGAAAGAAGTCAGAGTAACCATCTTGCAGAGACTTTGATTATGTGAAGTGTTCTTGGGAATTCCGCGAAACAGATTTAGATTGATCCAATATTGCTGCTGTTTCACTAATGTTTAATACCCTGTCAGTCAATATTTCATTCTAGACACGCTCAGTATTTTCTGATGTCAATGCTACCAATGATCGACCTTCTCAAAAATTATCTCTACGGATTTTCGATAAATGCGAAATTGTTTTTCACTTTAAAATAAGAAGGAGACGAATCATAATGCACTCTACTCATGATACAAACCTTGTTTCATTTCCTATTTTGGTTTTTCTTTAACTTCTAATCCAAATTGAATCTCAAAATAATATGCAGTTTAAAAAATTTTACAACAAATTAATGCATTACTATTTTTTTTAAATTGCCAGATGTGTATAGGGGCACACATTTACCTCTTTCTCTTAAGTGAAAAATTATATAGGCACGGCTCTGGTGCAAACCACTTCTTTTTCAATGTAACGCTGATGGCTTTATGGCAGGACAAGACAGGAAAAACTGGGCGGAACACCAGAACGTCTCCAGTGGTTTTACGGATATAGTTTCACCGCTTAAACTGTATAACTCAATTCCAGTTTTGATGGAAAACCTCCCGGGAGGTGGGTCCGAAGGTCTTCCATGCCTCATCTATAATAAACCTTTCGAGAAGACTTTCGGCTGTCAATTATTTTAATTGCCCCTAAGCCACGTAGTCACTCATCCTTTACAAACAGCCAAACCTTCTCCGGATTCGAGCGGCGACCAATGATGCAGCAGCCAGTTTCACTGACCACGATTCGATTACGGCAGTTTCTTATGACGGCTTACGTTTATAAGATCTACAATAGCTACAGTAGACACTGCATAGCGCCGGCATGGCTTAGAATCTACATCAGTAAGACTGATATACCAAAAAGAAATTTTCATAGTGATTAAAAGAATGAATCAGACGTTTAATGCACATTTTGGCATCTGCACAGAGTTACGATCAGCCCTGCATAGGGTGACACCAGTATACTATCGCCAGGCATAAGACCGACTGTGCTTAGAAAAGCACTTGGGTAACGACGACACAGGATAGGATCGTCACCGGTATAAGATCAACAGAGCATATTATCTATATCCCCATAAGATAGAAACGTGCATAGGACAATAGGATGCAATAGATGGTGCTTATCCCACCATAAAATCGACATTAGCAAAGCGTAGACAAGGCTTATACTTAGCAACGACATCTGGTAAAGATGGAAAGAATTTGGCAGAATTATTATTTTCAGGTTACTTGCATAAGATCGAAACTGACATGGAATCGATACCAGTATGAATCAACTTCGTTTTAAAGATCGGAACTTTTTTCTTAGTAGCCGTATGGATCATGTGCCGGTAAGGAGTCCGCTAATCCTACGCATTGTCAATGACGTGCCTCAGCATCCTCTGAAATGCAGAGCGTACGCCGACCTTATGCTTTATGTCCTTCGCACATTTCTACAGAGCGTGATGTTACGTATATTCACATGTCATACCATACCGCAATCTAGAGAGTCTCTTGGTCTTTCTGCTATTAATTTCTCACTACGTCCTTAATGTTTGCACACTAATATAGTTGACGTCTTGTCGTTTTCAAGCGAAGTCTTGATTAATGAGAGATCATTAACACTGTGGTATAACTGTTACAAGTGACAAACATTGCTAAGATACGAGACTTCGCTGTGTCATCAAATGGGGCATGGGGTATGCCCCATTTGCTCCAAGCTTTCCGTTTCAAGTCGCTCCAAGCTCCAAGCTTTCCGTTTCAAGTCGGGAGTGGTATAAGGGGCAGAGGGAAACAGGCCAATCAGTGAAATATGTAATTCCGTTTGGCATGTATTGTCTGGCGTCCATGCAAAGTTCAGAAAAGCAGCCGTGTTTGATAGAAAAACCTGAAAGCTGTTATTTTTTATTTGTATTATGCTTAAGTAGGAAAGTGTCTAAATTTTCATTGTTGATAGCGCAGTCTTACATAGCAGCTAATCGCTGAAAATGAAAGAAAAAAATTAAGATTTCGTAGACGAAGTGTGCTCGGAGGGATTTAAAATTCTCTAAGTATTTGGGCGCGAGATCAAGTGCATGTAAGGTTACCCTTCTTCTGTAAGGTGAATGCAAGTATGATGCTTATAACTTATGGGGGGGGGGGAATTTGTTAATATTTACTTCCCACAGTGCCGGAGACATGAATCGTACTGTGATGTAGTATTTTTTTTTTCCTTAAAGAGAGACTTAAGAAATCGCTTATGAAGTATATTTTTTTAATCATTTTGCTTCTGAAAGAGTGCGAAAGTTTGCTTTTGTAACGAAAATTTCGATGAGTTTGGGCGAAAGATCGCTTTTTTTTTTTTTTTCCTTTTTTAGATTACTTTTTTTTAAAATTAGTTTCCAGTGTCAAAGTATAAAAAGTATTGGAGAGATAATGATTAAAATGTAGATGTAATGACAACAAAAGCGTGCTTAAATTATATTTGAAATTTTGAATAATCTTTTCGTGAAAGATTATTTTCGGATCTTAAAGGTGGTGCAGAGATTGAAGTTCTTCGATGATTAGTTTTAACTGTTAAGTGAGAATATGTGTCAAAAAATATTCCATGGGAAAAATATCACTTCCATCAGTGTTAAATAAAAAAAAAATCGAAATTGAAGTCTCAAAAACTTGCTTCCAGCACAGACACAGTCTTCATAAAGAAGCTGCAGGCCATACTCCCCAGCTGTTGTGGACCTTTCGAGCTTAGTACCATGCACCACGCGCACTCCATAGGCAGACTGGCTCTTTTATTATTATTATTTTTATGGATAATCTAAAAGTTATTCTACATGACTTATTTGAGCGATTTGACTGACCTTAATAAAAACTTTAATTTTGATTAGATTTTGTTGTCATTTGTTATATATAAACTAAGGTTGTTTAGATAAAAAATGAGGTAACTAGGATTTAGACAGTATTGTGTATACAATCCTAGTTGCATGATATTATCGCTTTCTTATTCATTTGATGTATATTATAATTACTTTTAGGAGTACCTCGTCATAAAAGAGGAGAGATATGGCAGTTTCTTGCAGAGCAGCACCGGAAAATATGGGATCATAAAGTTCAGACTGACATAGATCTGTCTATTCCTTACGAAGACCTTCTGAAACAACTAACTTCTCATCAGCATTCGATTTTGATTGATATCGGTAAGTTAAATTGCTGACTATAAATTATGCTGTACTTTTCTCGATTAAACAAAAATCAGTTTATGTAGCCTAAATAATTTTTGTTGTCTAATGCTTTTGCATAAATCAATGAATGTTTTTGTGAAGCACATTTTATGAGTGATTTAGATAAAAATTAAAATAGTAAGGTAACAGGATAGAAATAAAATGATTCGAGTCAACAGGATATTCATTAACTGTAGCTGTCAAATATAGGCTTAAGTGCTTTAAATAAACGTGGTTGTTATTTTAAAACTTGTTTGAAGCATTTTAATTTAATTTAATCACAGGCATATATTCACCTCAAGATATGGATTAGCATGATTTCCATGTATATTATAATCCCATGTAATCCCTTTTTATGTGCTTCTTGAAAAACTTTAACAAATACGTAAAAATGCATGAAAGTTATTGCCAATTTTTAAAATTATTTCAGTTGTTGCTGTACAGATGGGGTACAAAATAATACGTACCCCTGCGCAATACGAGAAAAATCTTTATTAATGGAGAATTGGACAATCCTTTAACTGAAGTACACATTGTATGCAATGTGGAGAGGTCTTGCATATTAAGGGAATGTGAAGCCATTCTTCCTACAAAGCCATCTCTAATTCCTCTAACAGAAGTAGAAATGTTGAAAGGAAATTATTATGCAGTTAGATAATTATGTGTGTTTACATACATAGTTCAATAAGAAATATTTTTAAAGCATTGCAAAACGTTAAATCTTTGATTTTGCTGATATTTTGAAAATTTTTTGAATTTTTATTTCTGAAGAGTGTCATCAAATCATGCAAAAATAATATTGCAAAGTAAAAATTTCAGTGTTCAGTCAAATAAACGTTGCGCCGTATAAGAGAAATAGTTTGCATTTGACACACTTGCTAAGATACCGAAAAACATTGCTGGTTAAGTTTTTGATTATAAATGTCTTTCTCTTCTAATGGAAACTGTATAACTTCACACTGTTTGTTTTTAGAATCATTATTTATGAATGCATTTTTTAAAAATGCTGTTTAAGATTACAGTTAATTTTAGCATCCGTCATTGATATAGAAGCGAATTACTTCCTACTTTTGGGGCACAGCTGTATGGTTATTTATTTTTTTTTTTTTTTTAAGTGTAACTCATTTATTTCTTCCTTCAGATATCTAGGAGCTTTTAAATCATTGGGAATGGGTGTTCCAAATCTTGTGCATAGTTTGATGCACATCATGCCTTTGAATTCGTTTTTAAATTCTAAAACTTGTCATCTAAATTTCTAGATTTTAGTGTTGTTCCAAATTAGGTCATTATTAATATTATTATTATTATACGGTTCTTTCCTTTTTTTACTAATCTGGTATGAATTTATATTACAGTAAGATTAAAATTCATTTTTTTGAGAAAAACTAATCTCGTTTAAATATTTAGTTTAAATTCTACTATTAAATACCTAATTCAATATTTAAGTCTGATTAAACTCCCATATTAAATATCTGATCTGATCATCTAACATAAACCTATCTCTTCAAATAAGGTGTTTAATGTTAAAATTGATGAACGGCTTATTTTATAGTTAGAATGAACTTTTTAAAATAAGTAACATTTACTGTTAATTACTGGAAGATTAATAATACACAAAATATTTATGCGGTGTTATAACAGAAATTTTTGGTTATGAGAACAAGAACATTTTCACTCGTAATCATTATACCTTATAATTTGTTTCAAATCACGTAAAAGGAAAAATATATTTTAAAAATAAATTTGTAAATTTTTCCTAATCTTTAATTTAGAGACCTCACCAAATCGTACAAATGATATTTGTACGATGCTTATCCGTGCCCGAATTGATAAAGTTTCGTTTTAATGCCCATAGATGGCAGCACGAGTTCTAGGATGCTGCAAGGTCGTTTTTCTCGTATCAGAAAGCCTGCTTATTGTTAAACTTTTGAGTCCAAGGGATTGGGGGAGGGATAGAAATTCGGTTAAAATGAAGTATGATTCTGTTAGTATGACAGTTGGCTGTAATTTTAATATCAAAATTAAAAAAAATATTTTAGTTAATAAATATTTCAGTTGTTGTTTGCTTAGCATAAAAATTAAAGAAAAAAGTAAAATTCGCGTAGGTATATTATATCGGTTTCGGCGTCTTTTAAAGGAGCGAATTATTATTATTTTTGCTCCACCAGAAAAGAAATAGGAGAGTAAGCAAAAACGAATATGTTTTCATTTCATAAGCGTTTTATAATATTCATGATGCTTTTATAATTCTTTTCTGATTATTTGTGTGTCTTTCAGATGTTCAAATTTTCTTGCGTGAAATTGAATCATGTGTGTTCATTAATTTGCTTAATTCTTTGAGAAACATCACTATACACTCTGAGCATATGTAACTAATAAGAAAAATAAGTTACTATTAACGTTGAAAACAGAATAGGTCTCTTGTGGGAGCTGAATTTAATAACAAGACAACGAATAATATTATAACTAATTATTATTATTATTATTATTATAAATAATTATTATTAATTATTATTAGATTGTGCATAAACTTCGACAGTGAAGATACAGAAAGAGCTTGAAGAAAATTTTTTTAAATTTGCCATTGTAATTTATTACACTGCTGTTCCTAAAATGCTCTGTTACTCAGAATTATTTCTAATTAAAGGAAATTATTGCAATTTACATTACAAATTAATTTAGAGAGGCTACAAGTTAGGTTAGACTTATGAATGTATTTTAAGTTATATATTTTCTTGAACATTAAGTAGATAAATGCTTTTAACTAATGCAGCTTTGTTGAAATTGGTGTTGAACTATTTATATTGAATTTAATATTGGCTGTTGAGTCATTACATTGCTTTCAAAACAGATGAGTAAATGTTACATAAATTTTAATTATTTGCGATACAATTCTTTCGAAGAGTGCACTAACGGAAACGTTTTTCATTAAAGGGTTTTGTTATATAAATTTTAAAATATGAATAAAATATAATCTTAGGTTTTACTTTATTCTAATCAGTTATTTTTAGTTTGACTTTCCTGTTTCTCCTGATTTCAGTTTCCTGCTGGAATGTCAATTTTGTATGACGTAGATGTAAAATTTAAACGTGTTTCAGAAGCAGTATTTAAGCTGCGTTTCAAGAGTTCAAAAGAGTAGTAGCGGACTTAGTTCCGTTGTCTATGCTGCGAGTTTAAAATTAGCTCTCTAGTTCGGTGTTCGACACCTTTCGTTTTATACTGATATTTTTCGGCTCGGTTTTGCTATGTGCTGTCGATTTAGCATTAGTTAAGCTAAGGAGCCAATCATTATGTTACTATTGAATTGCTACATTCTTATTTTCTGTTACGTAGCCACAAGTGGTGGTGATTTGTGAGCACGAAGTGCGTGCATCTGTTTTAATCTAGATTTAAATAAAAAGGTTATTTAAACCTTTCATCTGCAGTATTTATCCTTAAAGACATAGCGAAAATTGGCTATTTAGTCTTCAACATAGAGTTTAAGAGTGTATGCTCCCAAAGAGTACACGGAGATTCTATAATACGTTATTTCATCTTACGTAAATAAATCAAATATCTTGAAAATGAGTAAAAGATACTTAGTTACGATCTTGTACAGATAAAAAGTTGCCTGAATTGTTTATTTCTTACGTGAAATATGGTGTGTTAAAATGTTTTGAACTGAGGTATTTGGAACTGGAATTAATTTTTCTTCTCCCTCACCTTAGTGTTAGCTGGAACACGATTTATCACTGGATGCTCTATATAGCGCATCTAGAGTATAGATAATGTCCAGAGTAATGAGGCACGAGCTCAAATAGATTGCGAAGCTGAATTTAAGGAATGGTAGGATTAGGTGACCTATCTATTCTCTGGTTCACTTTTCACACTTACGAGTCAGAAAGGTCAACTCCACCTGGTTTTTGGTAATTGACAAAGATTCTTTTACCCCATACTCTCAAAGGCATTTCCTCTTGCATTTCTTTTATCACCTTTAATATCTGTTTCATTTACATAGAAAAATAATGTATTTTGCTCCGGTTTTTAACTCGCGCATGATTCTTCCCTGAACAACTCAATACGTTTTCTCATAAAAACCAAACTCGTTTTCTATCGTTTTTCTCAAGCTTCAGATTTATCACCTGGTGTAAATTATAAGAAAGGGTCGAAGGGCATTCATTTTGAAGAATCTGCGATGATCTCGCTCAACTTGAATACTATTTTCTTTGCATACTAAATGAGTTTGTTTCTTGTGTATATTGTATGCCAAAAAGGATTAGCGTTTGAGAGAAGAATATTTCCGCATTTCTCATATGAAGGACTTAATTTCTTTCCCGAAAGTATCGTTTTTCGAAGAATCCTTTCATTTTTATGTGATGAGTACGGGCTAGATTTGATTAAAAGGTCCTCTTTGAAGCTATTCCTCTTTCGGCAGGTAATCCTTGCATACTGTACCTTGAAAAATGTTAGAATTATGGGCATTTTCATGCATCTATATTTGCGGACACCCGTCAAATTGACAGGTATAGGTAACAACATATTTTCTTAAAAAAAGTTTAAGTAAATTTAAAAACAGTTACAATCTTAACAATAAAACTACCAATAACGCCAATTTGACGAATTTGTAAGTATTTTTTAATCGATGTTAAAAAAAAAAAAAAAAAAAAAAAAAAAAAAATGTTTCGGTAATTTTGGTTTTAACTGACTTACCAGATTAATCTTCTGTTATACTAACTATTCTTTCCAGCAATTCAATATCTGTTTTTGAATTACTCTTAATGTCTAAAGAATTGTGTATTTCGTTAGAATACTGTAAAACTATTACACTTTCTTCTAATTCTGTAATTATACTGCTAATGCTCATACAAATTTAATACTTTTTTCTTAGTTGCCTCTGCTCGTTCTAACTGAAATTTGTTTTAGAACTTTTTCACACATTTATTGGAACTCAGATCATTCCTTAGTCTTGAGCCTATAAGGTATTTCTCCCGCCTTCTTAGCATACCTTCGTAGTCTAGTGGTCAGCACGCTAGGCGCATACTCCAGAGGTCTGTGGTTCGATTCCCGTCGAGGGCGTTGCTCATTTTTCATCTTTCCGGGTTCGAAATAACCTAATGTCTCTACAGTGGCGCCCGAACTAAAAGGGTGGTGGATGATGATTCTCCACACCCAGGATTTGGCGATTGGGTCCCATAAACCCCAGTGGCCCTTTAAAAGGGGGAGTATATAAGGTATTTCTCCCGCCTTCGTAGTGTAGTGGTGTGCACGCTGGGCGCGTATTCCAGAGGTCCGTAGTTCGATTCCTGGCGAGGGCATTGCTTATTTTTCACATCTCCTTCCAAAAAATCCTGATATCTCTACAACCCTAACGCAATAACGGTTTTAGGCACCCAACCACATAACGGCTTTAGGCATGTGCGATTGACAGATAATCACGTGATCTAACCTTTGGTCTGGCGAACCCCGGTGCGTTGATGGGTTCGAATTTATTGAAAGATGTTTCCGTTGAATTATTATTTGTATTTAATATCTGTGCTGTAATTACTTTTATATTTGTCATCGAAAAAATAATTTCATAAAACAACCGGTTTATTATGATTAACTATGAAACTAGCTCACCGTTCATTTGACGGGTATCCGCGGAGACAGGTATACATCATACAGATCTCTAAAATTTAATGGCTGAAGGAGAAGTAAATTTGGGTATGCGTTCGTCTCATTTGCGAATGAAGAGTTCATAAAATATTACATCCAAAACAAATTTACGCATTTGGGATATTATTTCTTTTAATGTGCGGCGCTAAATTTGGCAACTTATCCACAGTTTGACGGTTTTAAAATCAATTTGTAAACAATATTTTTGATTCGAAAATTTACGAACGTTTCGGCGATTTTTTTTAACAAACGTAACAAGATAACATTAAAATAATAAAAATGATAAATAACATTAAAATTGATAAATAACATTAAAATAATAATATATTTAATAATAAATAACACTAAATAAATCATTTTGATTTTTTCCTTTCATATTTTTAAGTGACGTAACTTTCCATGTTGATGATTTAGGAATATTTTAAGATTGAAAAATAAGCAAAGTAATAAAAGGTATAAAGCATAGCTTCTGAAACGCTTCTTAGCAAAAGCGAAAACGCTACTGTAATTAAACGAATTTCACGTGTTTTATTTTATGTGTCTTCATGATAAGAGTTTTTCCCTGCATAATTATTTCAAAATATTCAAATGTGTATCTGTTTTTTTCTGTAAAATTCACTTTTACATTTTTCTTTTCTGAAGTCACCCCCCCCCCAATCTTCTAACTTTGGCGCTTTCATGGTTGGTAGGGATAAATTTTCTTTCGGATTTTAGACCTTGCACCTCCGGAAGTTTAGGAGGATTTAAAAGTAAGATTTATTAGATTCCAAGATATTACAGAAAAATGTGACAAAATGAAAAATGTCCATTACAAACGTGTAATGGATGTGTTTTACAGGAAGCGTGTGATGAATTTTTAATTTTTTGGAAGAGCAATGAAAGCAAAATTACTTAAAATTTCTGCTTATCCTGGAAGCCTGTCTCTTAACAAGTTTATCTTTGCTTTATTTTTTGTGCTTTACATTAGACACAAGCATGGGAAGTTGCAAAAATGTTTCTTGTCTTGCCGGTCGCTTGGACAGGTATCTGTAAAAAGGAATTTTTCTTTTAATAAAGAAATGGAAAACTGACAGTTTTAAACATTTATATAGTACATCTCAGTACACTATACACAGAGCCAATGCTGTGCATTTTTACTGCTCGGTGTGATCTCTCCGGGCCCTTAAAACCCAGTGGTTCTCTAAATTCTAAAGTTTTTGCCGCCTCTACGTTCTGCTGCTCTGTGCCTGTCTTAAGTTTTAAAATTTTGCATTTTGTTGCTAGGTGCCTCACTAAATTAAAAAAATTCTGCCACAATTGCTGTGGCTCCGAACATGACAATATATCATAGTTATTCTCAGTACTCTTATTACAAAAGAAATAACATTAACAGTTTCTTCTATACATTCTAAATATATGCAGTATTTATAATAACAGAAATCTTTACTTAAATCTGAATATTCTAAAATGAAGAGGAAACTTATTGAGGAAGAAATTGATAACCAAAAAAAAAAATATTCTTAAAGAGAATTGCTGATACATTAGGAAATGAAGCAGAGACTAGTGAGAACATTAATTTGTTTATTGAAGCAAACAAACTTAGATAAGGTGCTAAGGAGAAGGAAACTTGCGTAAATTAGCTAAATTATCTGGATCATTTTCAAATTAGAAAGACGCATACATATTTTGTCTTGTATTTTAGCATTTAATGTATAATTTTCTTAATATCTTTTTAGATTCTATGTCATAAATTATATGTTTAAGTATCTGTTATTTTAAATTGTAAAATATTCCTAGATTCCGAATTTAACAGTGCTTTCTTAACAAATATTTTTAAAAATAAAAGAATAGTGACTATGTATCTCTGTGCGACTAAGGATGTCTAACTGCTTAATTTAATTATTTGTTACTAACTGCTAAACCCTTAGAAGTTAACTTCACATCATAACACTTTATTCCTTATAGCCAATGAGACTTAATAGAATTGAGAATTGCTAATGAGGCTTAATACACTGCTGGCCATTAAATTGAAACACCAGGAAGGAATGATCTGAAGAACGTCAAAATCACATGAAAGGAAGAATAGGTTGGGATATGCAAATGATTAGTATTTCAGCGCTTTTAGATGACGCTAGAGGGAGAAACGACATCTGAAGCACCGCATAAAAGGAAAGTTATGTTGTGGATTTCTCATTCGGAAAGCGTTTTGTGAGGTCAGAGTTTTCTCAGAATATCGTGTAACGCCTCGAATAATAATAATAAATTCTTACCATCAAACGTCGGAATTCGATAGAGGAATGATCATTGCCTATCGAGAGTGTGGATTATCGTTCCGTGACATCGCCTATGGCTTGCTGAGGTTCGTACTGAACGGCATGCGGGATCTCAACGCCCTCCGCTGACTATCACTCGAGAGGACAGACAGATTGTGAGGTTAGCTCTGAAAAACTGTACAACCACATAATGGACCATTAGTCAGGAAATGGGCATGTTTCCAGCACGCCCAGTATCCGCTCGTACGGTGCATCGACATTTGCAGCAGAGTGAACTATCAACACGGCGACTATTACTTCGGCTTCCCTTGACAATGTAGCATAGAGAGAGACCGGCGACTCTGGTGCGCCGAACGACAACGCTGGATACAGGAGTGGTACAATGCCGTCCTTTCAGACGAGTCCCGGTTCTGCGTTCAGTATTCTGATGCCCGTATCCGTGTCTGGAGGATCCGAGGAGACCGCACGTCGTCTGCTTGCATTGGATACCAGCATAGGGACCCTGCATCTGATGTTATGGTTTGGTAGCTATTGGGTACACGACACGCACATCTCTAGTTCGTATCTACGGAAACTTGAACGCAGATCGGTACATTTCTAAAGTCCTTCGTCCAGTGGTTCTGCCCTAACTTTCAGGCCTGCCAAACGCCATCTTCCAACGAGATAATGCAAGAGCATATGTTGCACGTCGCGTTTCGACCATCCTCGATACACAGGGTGTATGATTGCTGCCCTGGCCTGCACGGACCCATTGAAAACATCTGGGCATGGGTTGCTGAGAGACTGGCCCGCCATCTCTCTCCAGCTAATACGGTTGTTGAAGTGTGGCATTGAAGCAGCATGGAATGAGTTGCCCGTTTCTGTTATCTTAAGCCCAGTCCGACTCCATGCCTAACCGGGTAAGAGTCGTTTTAGCTGCCAGAGGTGGTAGCTTTTTCTACTAATTTCGCACCCCTGTAAACCCTAAAACTGCTTACAAATTTAATCATATTTTCTTCATGCCGTACAATAAAAATCTTTTTTTTTTCTAAATTCGCTTTTCTTCATAGTCTTGCTATTTTAATGGCCAGCAGTGTAGAATAGAAAACAACTTATCACCTATGGTGCTTTAGCCGCTTATTGGAACCTTACAGCTTATTGGAACCTTACTGGGTTACAACTGCAGCAACTCTAAAGTGAAGCTACAGCCCTAACTAGGTCAGACAGACAAAGCGCAACTAATTTTCAACACTTTCCAACCGCGCCACCGTAACACGTTCACGTCTTTCCTGAACAGCAGCTATTTCTCTAGTTCAGCAGTGGCAAAAGCTATACCTTTTACTTCTCATTTTAACCTATGCCACTTGTCATAACATTTACATAAACCTCTGGAGAGAGAGATTTCATGACGAAATGAGGCATTAAAAAAATCAACATAAAGTTAACTGTTAGTAAAACTTAAATAATGTCACTAATCTTCTTTAAAATGTGTGAAAGTAAATATAAATGTTTCAAGAAATTTTGTAATTTCTAATTACTTGATAAATTTTACAAAGTTGATTTTATTCCCGATTTTTTCATAACTGTCGTGAATATTAGATTGTGTTTAATAATAATGCATTCTATTTACAGATCTGTTTTATTCTTAGTCTGCTATTACGGAAGTGAAGTTCGGATGTAGACAATTGCTTTAATTTATTCTCTTCCCATTTTCTGATAGGGCCTCAACCTTTTTCATCGATGGCTCTTAGTATTTAAAAGTACTAATTTCCATGTGCAGAAATGTCTACTAACCTTGGATGTGTATTGTCTGCCCTAGGAAAAAAAAATATCGTGTTGAAACATAGAGTATTATTGAATGCCATTTAACGATGAAAGGGGATTTACCTGAAGCTGACTGACGGTGATGGTTAACCGGACGAATACTGATGGAAAATCTGTGGTTTACTGTAGAGGAGGGGAGACAATAAAATGGATATTTTCGAGAGAGTTCAAGAGCGTGTAACATCGGTATCAATATTTAAACATCAGTGCGTAGGCAGAGTGATCGTAAAAAAAAAAGGGAAGAGAGACTTAAAAGTCTAAAAAAATTATTCACTGAATTAGAAAATGTATAAATCATTGTTTGAAAATTTTGCAGTAGAGATTCCACTGACTAAAGATGCTTTCTACTCTCATTGCATTATACATGCATGTTTTTGAAGCAGTTATGAAAGAGATATTCATGCTATTTCTCCACTGATACTGAACAAATTTATTTGTGTAGAGCTAATTTATGAGAAAAACCATAATAACGAGTCATGCGTATTCTGATTTTATCGATTCAGTTGCATCAGCAGTTCGAAGTAAGAGACATACCTTAGACTGCGTTTCATGGAGCCAGGTGGAAAAATTAATTTCATCCTTTATTATAGGGTTTAGTTACAATTAAAATAATTTTTGTTCTTTCTTTTTCAAATGACTTGTGTATCGGAGTCGAAGAAAATTTGGTACTCTTCTGTTATCGGGACCGGATTCAGAAATGTATGTATGTATGTATGTATGTGTGTATATGTGTGTATGTATATACACATATACATACGCACATATATGCGCATGCATACATGAACACATACATCCAAACATACATTCATATATAGACGCATTTTTGAATACGGTCCCGATAACAGAACAGTACCGAAAATTTTTTAATATACAAGCCCATTTTTCAATTTTTGACACTTTTTCTCCTCTTTAAATTGACGATTCAGTGTACAGTGCAAAAATAACATGTTACCTAGTTATACGCGTTTTATATATACTCTTAAAGTTTCTCTTGGAATGGACAATATTTCCATTTTTTATAAATTATTTGTTAATAGATCAATGCTTTGGTTTCCGCATAATATTAATCAAGTTTATGCTTATATTTTTTTGTAATTTTTCTGTAAAACAGCATTTTTCTGTTTTTAAATTCTTGACTTTTAATATAATTGTTTTTTTATATAAGTCATAGGACAAATAATTTTGCATACTCCTCATTTATTCAAAAACAAAACAAACAAACAAACAAACAAACAAACAAAAAAAAATCGCTAGTACTCCGATTATGTGCTCTTCATAGATTGCTAGTTAAAGATAGCTATTTAGAACATGCTTGGAAATGTGTCGCTTGGACTTCTAGCAAATAGTAAATGAATGAGCTGATAATGTACGTTGTTATTTCATTCTGCCATGCTTTTGAATATTTTATTTATGTAATCATATCTGTACGTACAAAATCTCGTTATCAAAATATATCTGATCTTAACCTTTCTTGCTTAAAAGCAAGTATTTTGGTTTTATTACATGATGCTTAATTATGTTTTAAAATACTTCGAAAATTTTTAAGATTAGAAATGCTATATATGTATTATATGAATGAACGTGGTACAATACATGCTGCAGTGTCATAAAATTTTTTGCAATGCTTGCATTCTTCAGTATGCTTATAATTAGCTGTGTTATTTTTTGAACAATTACTCTTACAAAAAATAAGTGGTATAATTAAATCTTAGTATGTAATAAACCTTTTAAATATTGTCACTGTGATTTCCTGTTCGTACAAACAGGTATGTGTGTTTTAAGGTTTCATTTTTTAAACCTAGAGCATGATTTATGTGTGTGAAAAAATATATCCTTGACCTTTTTCAGACCCACTGCGCTCTACGGTATGCAGCTCTAATTTGTAAACAATAGGCCATAAGCTGGAAATAAAAGTACCCATCGTATTTCCCTTTGTAATTTCGATTTTGCATTTCTTTTTCGTTTGGCATACATTAAGTTAGAATAGTTTAATCTATTTTATTGTCTTCGCCTCTTTTTTTTTTTACCTTGTAATTTATTCTCCGATTAAGTTACAGCTATGATATGCGCTATTCGAAATAGGCCTGTGATATAATGCTAATGTAGAAGAATATATTTCATTTGAAGTTCAGGAATTTCTCTGTTTTTGAAATTTTTGAAAAATATTTTTGGTATGTGTTTCTGGTTACTTTTTTCTCCTCTTATTTTCAAATTGATTTTAGATCAAAAAGATTCATTTGTACTCTAAAAGTAATTTGTAAAGAGGAGGAATGTATAAAACTGTTCGCAGTTTATCATTCGTTATCTTTTTTTTTTTCATAAGGGCTTATGAAGTTGAAGGATTTTAAATCTACTATATACGAGATGCTTAGAAATATAATAATCTGGGAAAGAAAGAAACATAATAATTTTGAAAATAAATCAGGGGTCTCACGTGAGGGTCTTAAGTGTAATTGTATTAGTAAGAGGGTTAAGTGTAATTGTCATGAAATGTGATTTTATATTTTAGGCCTCCGAATAACAGCGTTTAACTAATCTTTGAGGTACAGCGGCATTCGTGCAGTATTCGTTGTACAGGGTGTTTAATTTTAAAATGGACACTTTACAAACAGTTAAGCGTGCATACCGTATTTATTCGCATATTTTCTCCCCCTTTTTCGACTAATTTTTATCGTACGAAAGTCGAGAAGGGAAAAATTTGCGAATAGTTTAATTTCCGTTGGACGTGATTGCAGTAACAACATAATAAATGAAAAGTGTTCTTGGATAAACTACCGGTACCATCGCAATATTGTTTCTTTAAAAGAAATCTACATTTCAATAAGAATACATAGTTCTATTAACATTGCAATATCTAATAAAGATATCTTCAAATACCTTTCCCTGTATTTTTAATAACGCCCGCTTTTAATTGTTGTCCACTGATACCCCCTAGGCTTCAAATCATTTTAATGCTGCTGGAACCGCTGTCTCTGTCGTATGCTATAGCTTGCAAGTCGTCGCCATCGTGACTGTTCAGTCTGTTTTCGCTCTTGCTCTGATTTTTAGAATCATGAAGAGCATTAGATATCACTTCTCTTCTTGAAGCTCTTCATAATAATTTCTTCTTCAGTCAGAGCCCCTGCCCTCAAAATCCACGTAAAAGCAAGTAAATTAGTACTACGAAACCGGGCTGCGTGGACAGACGCATTTCAAAATTCAGGGGAGCTTACTTTGTGAACACATCGAGAAAGAAGATTACGTGAATACTTGAAAAAAATTCAGAATTTAGAGGGTAAATATTGTATTAGGAAACATACTTTGCTAGCGGCATATGTTGGTAATACCATCTAGCTCAGCGGTTTTGTCTATACGTTTCGCCGTGTTCCCAACAACCTTATGAAACCATTTTTATTATCTGTACGCTGGCTTGCGGCACTCATATTTATTTTCAGCTCTTCCAAGGTGTGTATTGTTCATAGAAATAATTTGTTTTAAATATACCCGCAAAATGTAGACTGTACTAGTAACAGCTGGATATCTAGGTTGCCGTAATCTTTAGATTTGATTTTGTCGGAAGAGAGGGAGGTAAAACGTACTCCAGCGTAATCACTATGAAGTCTTCTGTATGATATTTCACGTCATTTAGGCACACCCAAGAATAATGTTCATTTTTGTTTTCAATTAAGAAATGAACTACTAGCTAATACCTTGGTAGGACTCAGTGTCCATGATTGCTTCAAAGAACAGGTGTCTTTAATCCTTTGCCTTGACATGGTATACCAGAAAGTTTTCCCAAGATGCAGAGGAGACCAGAATACCAGATTCAGGTTTTCAGAGTTCCATCTTCGAAATGTGAAGTTTTTACAAAACAGCACTCAGAGCCGTGACACACATTAAGATTGTGTTCGACACTTGCCGGTCTGTTCTTACCGTCTGTACTGTTCAAAAGACTCATCAAATTTCCTTACTTCTTGCGAAATATTCATGCTTTTCTCTACACCAAACTGATTTATTGATAATTTACACATAAATGAAACATATAGGAATCGAAGAACGCTGCACATAAATATGCACAAAATTATATGCCATAAAAAAGCGGTCCATTTGTAAATGAACACTTTAAATTGATTTCGTAATATGCTGTATTTCTTATGTAGTATAATGTGTTCCAGTTAGACGTGTGATAGAAGCAATAATCATGCATGCTGAACTAAACATAATTTATTAACGATGCATTCTTCAGTTACTAAAACTTCCTATATGTCTTTTTACAATCGATTTAGAATAGAATGCTTTCTTCCATTTGTGATGTAACTTGAGTTCCACTTATGGCCGACGAATATCTAGCAGCTATTGTAGTGTACTTCTATGTATAGAAGCATCTACGTGTCACATTGTAGATTGCTGCATGAATTCTGTCATATAAGTCTGCCACGTAAGTCATAGGTCTTAGATTTTGAACTGTCTTAGCGACAACCCGATCTTTAACAAGTTGCCAAGGCAAAACGTCGAGTGAAATTAGGTCTGGTGATCATTAAATGAATCGTGATCCTCTTCCAAAGCAACCTGTAGTAAAATGGCGATCCAAGAACATGCAGACATCACTGTTAAGGTCGGAGAAATTTAGACCGAATTGGAGAGCTGAGGAGAGCTTATTTCTGTATTCTGTTTTCTGTATATCTAGGGATATTTTTCCAGTTACCGTGAGCCCTGCAAAAAATAAAGAAAAAGTGCGTTGAATTAAAAATTTCAGAATTTATTTCGACAATAGCGCATATTTTTTGTTACTAGAACTCGTATATTGTGTGTCACAAAAATTTTTTTTTTATTGTACATTTAAGCGGAACGCCTAGTATTTTCGTAATCTACAGATCAAAAGCATAATTTCTAGAATACAGAGTAAAGTGAAATAGCAAAATATTTTACACAGTAAAGGGAATGCGGAATATTAAGACTTTTCAGAAGCGGTTGTGCCACATGGGATTAAAAGGTACATGTATTATAGTACTAATTAAACGCAAAACTTGTGTGATTCTCTAGGTGGGGTATTTCTGTATGTTACGAGTTTAATGGTGGAGGAAGAGCCAGACCAACAAAATGTTAATTTTGAATTGGAATAGAAGCATATTATTAAATTAAATTCAGAGTTTCTTAATTCTCTTGAATTGCAGCCTGCGCCCTCTGAGAAGCTGAAAAATTAGTTTTCTTGCCTGGCGGCCCCACCTTAGTCACTGAAGATGTAGGTGGAGCTTGCCTGTCAGGCTAATGGACGTGGCACGTGCTCCTGTCACTTATACAGTTTTGGGCGCGTCGGATTTTCCCTCCAACGCCGAAGGTGGAACTTTTCTCCCTATCAGTGGATTAATGAAAAGAAAAAAGTAGGGAATCTGTGCTTTGAAGCAATCTAATGCTAATGTTTAATTTATTGAGGTTAGTAACGTCTTCTGAGATGTAATTCCGATTTTTGGAGCCTGTCGCAATTTTTGGCGGAGTTGTTTGCCTTTCCACTTGTCATGAGAACATCAGTTTAGCTTTGTAACGAAATTGCTGTAGGACTTTTCTCATCAGTGTTATTAAGGAAGCCATGTAAAAACAGGATACTTAATAATAGTTCCTTATTTTTGATGGCACCACGAGAGTGCGAACCGTTGCATCCGTGTGGAAGCTTTTCAAAAGTGTTTGCCCTTCAATATATTAAGTAAAAGTCGTTTCCAGGACTATGCATTTAGTTGGTAACGTATTGTGTGTCTAATTGTCTTTATTCTGTCGTTTAGGTTATTTTATTTTCTTTACAACTATTCTTTAATCTGGACAGCTGACAAGTATTCCTCGAGCTGCTCCTGGTTGGTAGTTGCCTGCTGGAGCAGAATATCGCTTGGCTTAAGTAAGCGTTGCTCTTCAGGGTTGAAGCCTATGCTCTCTGGTGGCACGAATCTTTTAAGGATCTCTTTTGATTCGCTAAAAGATGCACTGTTCCCATTTGAAAGCTTCTTCTTTCCTCAAGGAGTCACTTTTAGTTTAAAAAAATCAATCTTGGCAATACTATGTTGCCAACGCTACATTCATATCTTTTTATTGAATCGGTACAGCAGGAAGTGAGATTAATCTAACCTCTTTCGGCATCATTCACCAGAGTTCCAGTTTTGATAATTTGCTCAGCATTATGCAAAGCGCAATATGCTGAGCAAATCATCAAAACTGGATCTCTGGTGTTCTGAAAATATACAAGCACAATGACATCCGAGTAGGATGGGGATTTTGTAGCCATGTATATGCAGTATGCGCTGGCCTACCAGCGGCCGAGCGGTTAGTCGCTGAACCATGGTAGTTCCAATTTATCTTCGATTCCAAGCGAACGGGCTGGCTGCATGTGCGTTTTCGTGGTCTTCCCCTTGTGTAACATGTATACGAGCCTGTTTCTCTTAGAAAGTCCTCCACGTAGGCATCCCTCCTCTTAGGCAGATAGCCACTGATTACTTTTGATTACTAAACTAAACCAAAAAAATGCAGTATGCGCAGTTGCCTTCTGCTTGCTGATGTTCTGTGATGTGATAATTAGTTAAATATTAATAGCACATCCTTCGGTTGGCCTCTACTAGTCTGAATAGTTTATGGTGTTCCTGGTTATTATTATTGCGTGTGTAACCGCCTTTTGCTGAGTGAGAGTGCATGCATGCTCATCAATGGTATGCATTTGGTAGAACCCGGAAAATGGCTAGGCCATTGCCATTTCAGATGTACAACGAGCAATAAATCGTACGCCAACAATGCAACCCAAGAAGCCACAAAACGCTCGTTATCAAAATTAGCTAAAAATCGGCATATTGAACCACTTTCGTCGATTTTAGAACACTTTTTCTTTCATTCTAGATATCAGATTTCATTCTAGATATCGATAGTATGTGATTCATTCTTTCATTCTAGATTCTAGATAGTATGTGTTTTGTTTGAGTATATTCATTGTACTCGAGCATCGCCAATATATGTTTCTTGCTACCGCCGTTTCTAATGTGACTATCATTCAGAGTACATATTCTTGTGAAAATGTATTTTGAAAGACATCGGTATTTCAAATTTATGTATTCAATCTTTTTTAAACGTGACTGTTAAATTGTTGGCTGGAAGGAATTAGAATTTGAAGGAGATACCATCAGAATGAAAATAAATAACTATGTCTTTCCTGCCTTTAAAACTTTTTGAAGGAGAGGTTACAGCCGAAAATAGCACGGCAAAAACATCGCAAACGAAAACGTCGTGGTGCGAAACATCTTGGGAGAAAAGAAAGCAAAGAAAAAACATCGCAGTTCTAAAACATCGTGGTACAACATATCGAGGTCGAAAATAAAGCGGTTAAAAAATTTCGCAGTTTAAAAACATCGTGGTAAAAAATAAAGTACCTAGAAATCATCGCATGACGATAACATCGCACACATGCGTTTTTCAGGTTTTAAAAGTTGTAAATTCATTTTCGCATAGTAATTTGGTAGCGCAAGAAGGAAAAAGGGGTGAAAATGTTAATGACACTTTAAAAATAAATGGAAACAAAACCAGATACTATTATCGGTGAGCCCTGACCGGGCACACCTAGGGTTCGCCGTTTGATTTTAGGCAAGATTTCAAGGTAAAAATTTAAAACTAATATAGAATAAGGATATTAGCATACAGCCAAAAAAAAATAACATAGAAATTTCTTTTCAAACTAGTCCTTTTATACCCTAAAAAAATCTGGAAGATTTCTTTGAAAAATGAGTGTCTTGAAAAACTAAATATGGCCAAAATATATAGACTGGTTTGTGTTAAGCTGCCATCTACTATAACTAAAGAAGGTTCAGAGTAAATAAATCCCTTTTCATTCAATTTTTCTGTGCGTACAGAAGGAAATTTTTAGGTGCGTCCAGACCGGACACACTGTGCCGCAAACGGTTAACTTCGCATCCCCGAATGTTGCTGTCACCCATGTGGGTTCGCGCCAGTATAGCTAATTCTGATCTTACAAATCAATTGTCGAAACTTGTATAATTGTGGAAATAGAAACGACGCGAAGATACGCAAATAGGTATCGTACCTGAACACAATAAACGTTACATGATTTTTCATTTTTTCCACAATTCATGTTTCAGATTTCATCAGCAAATAAGTCTTCGCATGTAGTAAAAAACAGTGACAAAAAATAATTTCCCTATTAAAATGTTTGATATGTTTGTTTTCGAACTAAAACTTCTTGCTGAAAAGTATTTAAAAATCATTAAACACTTAAAATTAAACCCACAAAAATATAAGACTTATATTTTTGGAGGGGGGAGGGGAATTCTAATTTTAGTTAATACACCGAAAAAAAAATTGCCCACCAGCGGCCGAGAGGTAAAGTCGTTGAACACTGGTAGTTCGGTCTGAGGCTCGAATCCCGCGAACGGGCTAGCTGCATGGGCATTTTTCCTATACACTGGTGTGCAAAAATTAAAGACGAGACGGTTTTTTCAATATAACTTTGTACAAAAGCTTTCCAAATCAACACATTTAATACCATAAGATCCCCAATACGTAAGGACATGAGTAATGTAAGCAACACTTACTAAAAGAGAAATCAGAGGGATAAAAAGAAGCTTTATTGAAAAAGTAGCATGGAGCGCAATGCAACTGAAGACCGAAACATCCCTGTGATGGGTGTCCAGCAAGAAACATCCGGTCTTTAATAGGGGATATGATCTTCCCTGACTGCTAGGCAGGTTTCACAGCGTTTGCCAATGCTGAGAATGAGGGTGTCAATGAGTTGTTGAGGCATTGGTGCCCATTCGTCTTGCAGCGCCAATCGAAGCTCCGGAATCGTTACTGGTGGTAAGGTACGAGCTGCCAAGCGTCTGCGTAGAAAATCCCATACATGCTCGATGGGATTGAGATCCGGAGATCGTGCCGGCCAATCCATACGTTCAATATCCTCACTCTCTAAGAGCTGTTCGGCAGCTACTGTGCTATGACATGGTGCATTGTCGTCCATGAAAAGGAACTGCGGACCCATAGCGCCTCTAAAAAGACGCACATATGGAAGAAGAATCTCGTTACAATAACGGGTCCCGTTGACTGAACCTGCGTCGAAGATGTGAAGGTCTGTACGACTACCAAGCATGATGCCTCCCCAAACGAGAACATCGCCACCTCCATACCTGTCCATTTCAATGATGTTCGAGGGATGATTACGGCTTCCCCGCTCTCTCCAGATGAGTATGCGATGAGAATCGCTACTCAGACTGAATCTGCTCTCATCTGTAAAGAGTACTCGTCCCCATTCATTGTCTCTCCAATTCCGATGTTCCCGGCACCACAGAGAACGCCTTCTCCGATGGGCAGGCGTTAGAGGTACACACCGTACAGGGCGTTGTGCAAATAGACCACCACCGTGCGGTTACAGCCGAAAACATCGCGGCAAAAACATCGCGGACGAAAACGTCGCGGAGAAAACAACGCAAGGCAAAAACGTCGTGCTACAAAACATCGTGGGAGAAAACATCGCAACGAGAAAACATCGCAGTTCTAAAACATCGTGGTACAAAACATCGTCGTCGAAAATAAAGCGGTTCAAAAACTTCGCAGTTTAAAAACATCGTCGTCGAAAATATCGTGGTAAAAAATAAAGTATCTACAAATCATCGCATGACGATAACATCGCAGACATGCTTCTTTCAGGCTTTAATAACTGTAAATGGATATTCCCATATTGATTTGTGATCGCAAGATGGAAAGAAGGATAATTTTTACTTTCATACTTTTTATTAACTAATAAATTTTTGCTGAGAAAATAAGAATGAAATTAAGCATAGAAAATTAATGCAACTTATAGCACTTAATAGAATTTTAAACCGACATAGTTAACTAACAAAGGCCATTAATAAATCATTTTTATAAAGTTTTTACTGGTAATTTTTCATGAAAAGTATAATCTATAATTTGCATTTAATTTTTAATGCTTAAGTTTCCTTCTTACTTTTTCAGCAAACAATTATTAGTTAATAAAATATGTGAAAATAAAAATTATCCTTCTTTACATACTGCGCTCACAAATCATTATGGGAATATCCATTTATAATAATTAAAACCTGAAAAAAGCATGTCTGCGAAGTTATCGTCATGCGATGATTTGTAGATACTTTATTTTTTACCACGATATTTTCGATGACGATGTTTTTAAACTGCGAAGTTTTTGAACCGCTTTATTTTCGACGACGATGTTTTGTAGCACGATGTTTTAGAACTGCGATGTTTTCTCTTTGCGATGTTTTCTCCCACGATGTTTTGTAGCACGACGTTTTCGCCTTGCGTTGTTTTCTCCGCGAGGTTTTCGTCCGCGATGTTTGTGCCGCGATGTTATCGGCGGACACCTCACCGTGCAGTCTTCTGGCCACGGTAAAACGCGATATCGGTCGTCCAGTCGCCTGTGTCGTGTGTCTAGCGATTTCTCCCGCTGTCTGCCGCCTGTTTCTTCTGGCCTGTAAGGCATTATACCGTTCATCTGCGGGTGTGGTTCCTCGTTGACGACCACTACTAAACCCCCGGATAGCTGTTCCTGTAGTTTGAAATTGTCTCAAGTCGTGAAACGATGCTGTGAGCAATTCCGAACTCTGCAGCCACACTTGTCACACTGCGGCCTTCCTCCAACTTCCCAGTGATTCGACCTCGGGTAAAAGCATCCAGATGTCGTCTAACAGATTGATTATTCGCCATTTCTCGCTGAGGCAGCAACTCGGTGTGATTTTAACTGCTATACGGCGTGCAATCTCTTTGCCAGACATACTGATCTTACCCCGACAACATGCTTTATACTACTCAGACATTACCCCATTACGTCTACCTGCATATCTGCGCATGTGCTACCGTACATCACCTTACTTAATCTCCTGATTGGTCTTTCTGTTCGCTCTGCCTCTTCGTTTAGCTGATATGCTAATTTTTCGACTTCGTCCTTAATTTTTGCACACCAGTGTATATAACGCGTATACGATACAGTTGTCCTTTAAAAAGTCCTCCGCGAAGGCATCCCTCCCATTAGGCAGATAGCCCTCGAGCGCTTTGTCATAATCAAATAAACCAAACCAATCCGAAGAACAATATTCAGTTGTAAGTAATATGCACTTCAAAACTGAGGAGTAATATCAGAATGAAGTTAAAAACTAGCGGAAGCTGATTTGAATGTAGTGTTTCGTCAAAAATGCCGTGTGGAAAAATCATAAAAAAAATTATGATTTTTTAGAATCTTATTTGTGTAGTTATAATTGCTATTAACTAGTTTTTTTTTATTTTTTACATATCTGAAGTTAAAAATTCAACTTCGCAGAGTTGTTACCATTAATCTTGAAAAAGCGTGTGAGTCAGGTAGTTCTCAAATAAATGTTAGCTGTTAGGAAATTTTACTCTGCCTTTTGGATTACCTTCGTAGCTATATGTTTTTAACATATAGCTACGAAAGTATTACGCGGTGACTATAATTAAAATAACCGATACGTAATTCGATTAAAAACAAAAGCAGATGCAACATGGGAAAGTCTGATATGGCTTACAGATGTATGTCTTTATAGTGTAATAAGCATATTCTTTGTATTTCCAAATTTGTATTGAAATATCTCTTTTGTCAGAAAGCAGAAAGTATGCTTTCATGGATAGGTTTCTTCTTTTGTAATATTAAACTGATTGTATTCGTTTATGACTGGTATGTGATCATTCAAATTGGAAATGATTATGTATGTCTGCCCTAATTGCCTAAAAGAGGATCGTCTTATCATCGCCAAGGTTTAAGAGAGATTCATTTCTCTTATTATCCATTTTTTTTAGAAGTCTCATTTTTTTTTTGGCTTCTCAACTTATTTAGTACATTAGATTTTACCTACTACTTCTCGAATGGGTAATAAATACTGTCTTCTCATTTTAATTCTGAAGTGTATGGAGTGTAGCCTTTGACGGCTCTTCATCCCACGCAGTGCCATCTAACTGCGATCACTTCTAATGCTCAAGGGCTACCATTGCCTACTTTACTTTTGGGTCAACGTAACTGCCTAATCCGCAGGTGTACCGTTGGGAGCGGCTCTGGACTACCGGAAAAACAGTTTGTAATCCGCCCAGCTATGTGCTTACCTTATGTGTGTGTATGGGATGTGGTAGGGGAAAATGAGGTTGTGGACTTTTCAAGGCCGTAACGAATATCCTCAGAGGAAGGGGGTGAGAAACACCTTTTCTCCCCTCAAACTCTGCCAACGATTGCTACCATTTCAACATTTACTCTTTCATATTATAGTAACTTTAAACTCGCAAATACTTCTTGGCGCTCATCATTTTACGCTATAGATTTTATACCAAGATATATTTCAATTGCGTTCTCTAATATTGTAGAGGTTCTCTAATGTTGTAAGCGATTTGGGCGTTTACAGTTTCACTCATTGTTGGCATTTTTAATGAATTAATATAGTGTCGTAATGCAGCATGAATGCATTTTCTTTTTATGCGTCTCTGTTTTGTATTAATTTCTTGAACGGACTTCAGTTTTATGCGAATGGAACAAGATGTTGTAAGGAAGCAAGATATTTGATAATTGTATTTAGTGCTCCTTCACTTGGACAACTGCCGTTCGCTTTATTTTGACGAGATGACATTTACAGTAGTTTCTAGATTCCAAAAGTTTTGTTTACTTATTTTATGTAATATTTGAATAGTTATTTCGTGCTTTATGAATGATTCTTTCGTTTTTTAGGCATAGTATTTTACACAGTGTCCACAAAAACACGTCAAAAATTGCAAAATTTAAATTAAATGTTTCGGTCGATTTTTGAAGTACTGGAGGCAAACATCGTTTGTTTTGTTTTTTATAACGAGTACAAAATTTTCCTAAGTATAAGACCGGAGAAAGGTATAAAAATTTAGATTTCATAATTTTTACAAAATCCGTTTCTTAAAATTTAAAAATGCCAAAACATGAATATTTCCCTTGTTTAAAATATTTGTATAATTCAATGTATGTTTTAACGACAAACGGGCCCAAATAAAGGCCGGGTAAGGAGTTTTGCGGACATTAAAAATAGACAAGATAGCCATGTATCGGGAATTTTTTCAACTAAGTGGGAATATATTTACCAACTTATTTACTGAAATTCCTCCATATTTACAATATGGAGGAATTTCAGTATAATAAGGAATTATTGTTTTTCCTTGTTTGTGCTTGCTCTTGTTGTTGTTGTTGACTAATGCTCACTTGTCTGACCTTATAGTCAGCCCAAGCCCACGTAGTCTTTCGGACTGACTGTAGCGAAAGATTACGCCGGTCGTTGGCAACAGCCTTGAGCACCGTACAGGTGACAATAGTACGACTTAGCTCAGTTCCGCCCCCAATTTTGATGGAGAATACTTTGGGGAACGGATCCAAGGGTCTTCCACCCCTCTTCCTCTACTACCAACCTCTCGAGAAGTCTTTCGGCTCGCTTCATATTTAAAGTGCCCTCATGCCGCACGGACACTATACATTTACAAGCATCCATGACTTCTCCGGGATTCGTACCCGGGCCCTTCGGCACGGCAGTAAGTGACACTAATGACTATACTGATTGGGTGGCTGTACTTACTCTCGTGGTTTAAATGATTAGCAAGTGTACCTGACATTGAAAGATCCCGTGGTTTGAACCCCCAATACCCATTCAAAGTCGACCCACTAGCGGCCAAGCGGTAAACACGCTGAACACTGGCAGTTCGGTCCGAGGTTCGAATCTCGCGAACGGGCTGGCTGCATTGGTTTTTTTCATGTGTAACTGTATACGTGCCAGAGCCCCTTAAAAAGTATTCCACGAAGGCATGCCTCCCTTTAGGCAGGTAGCCGTTGTGTGCTTTGCTTTAATTGAATAATACTATCTAATACCCATTCAAAAGCACAATTAATTTATCACATTCTCTAGCTTTGAAATTTCTGAAGTGTACAGTGGCGTTCGAAGTAAAATGTGGTGGACGCCCCGAAGTAAAATGTGGTGGATTTGGTCGATTGTGACTACTGCCTGCCTCCAGTCATCCTGTAAGTTGGGAGAATATAAGAAATTACTATACTCCTTCGTACACAGTGTTGTGGTGTAGCAAGATTAGCTACCATTGTAAGAAATTTAGCAGGAGTGAGATGGCGGCACGCGAATATAGCAAATATATTCAAAATGTTTTTAATACGTTAATTGCGAGAAATAAAAATATTTTGAAATTATTATAACATAATATTCCATTTTGAATACGCTCTTTCCATCCATTTAAATGGAATAAATTTTTTAAAGCCGATAAAAAAAAAAATTTTTTTTTTCTTGGCCATGAGCACTACCAGAAATCAATTTCTTAGTCAATATTTAAGTTATTTTGTCATATGTCTGGTCTGACACTCCTAAGAAATCTAATTACTGAACGAACGCATAATGTAGCACAAAATTTGTATTTAAAACATAAATGTCTTGCAAGGAAAACGTAGGGCGAGAATTTCGATAGCGATTCACACTTGATCTCTCCCGAATGGAGCCTAATATTATTTAAATGAGAATCTGTTTTATTGAATTGCCATGAGAATGGAAACTTGAAAGTCAACCCTTTACATTTCGTAGCTCTATATTGTATAATGCATATCAGTCACGAAGATGCATCACAGCTGCCAGCAAATTTGACTGATCACCTTGCTTCCTCAATTAAGATAAAAGATTGATACGAGTTCTAGAAACACTCCTCATTTAGATGAGATTTTCATCACTTAGATTTATTTCCTGATCCTTCATAATTTTCAACCTCTAGCTTATCTACAAGAAACGATTCTACGTAGGTGTATCGTTGTGCCTTTATCGTTGTTTCAACCTTTTGCATCCGTTGTATTAATTGGTATCTCTTAAACAATTTCTATTCTTTTAAATTAAGACGATGATATGGTTTGTAGGTAAATTTTTTATTATTGTAGTAGGGTATAAAGCGTATAATGCTCGCTTCTTCAAGAACGTAATTAGTTTCTTCCCCTTCTTCTGTACGCTGTCTTGATGCTGTTATCATTTTGAGTTCTTTTCCGGATCTTCTATGCTTTAAAAATAATTATGAATTTTGAAAGAAGGGTTGGGAAAAACAGTTAAGAAAGCAATGGGTCTCTTATTTTTTTCTCTTTCGGGATTTTTTTAAAATGGGAATAATCATTGTTCTTTGGAATTGCGAGGGACGCTAAAATATATATCTTTGTGTATTCAACAAATGGCGGCGTGTATTTTTATTCAGTATTGTGTTTAAAAGAGATTTCTTTCGTCTTTTTATCTGGAAATATTCTTTTGAATATCGCAGCCTTTTGTGCTGTGGACAAAGTATGCAGTACCATCAGAAAGATACTTGCTTGCATAAGAAATTTAAAAACTGTACGTGTTTCAAAGTCTCATTTTGTTAAAGTGTTTCATTGTCAACTAGTTTGTTGCCCTCTGTCATAATAAAGTGGAGTATGAATCTGTTTTTATACTGAAAAGCAGAATTTATGCCCGCCGCCGGGTACAACAGAGTTGTCGATTTCTTCTCTGCAGGTGATTGATCCTTACTGATATTATTTTAATTACTGAGAAATTTATTTATGTTCTTTATAATATGGTCGTGTAACTTTATATTCACGTATATATATATATATATATAATGTAAGAAAGGCAAACTAACTAAACTTAAAAGGACCTGCGAGGTCAAGAATTTTGCGCATTGAGCTGCAAAATTTGAAATAAAATTAAAATATAAATTCTTCAAGCTATAGCCTATGAGCTAAAGTGATACTTCGGCTCTTTGCAAAATAGTATAAAGCCAAAGTAAAGATCCAATTGTAATTCAAAATGTAAAAACACAATATGTATGAAATACTAATTAAGAAAAGTAGAAAAAGATGAAAGCTTAACTTGATTCAAACTTAAAAGTTAATATGTATGTAGAATAAAGTGTAAGCTATCTCAAAACATATTTGAAAAAAACTACAAAAACATCATATTTAAAAAACAATAACTACTACAAGCAGCGGTAAATGGAATAATTAGCCTAATTCGAATATCACCATGGACTTTTCAAGGGAAATGCATGGGGAGATTTCGAACTCTGCTAAATTCCAGAACGCGTTTCGTCAAACAGGACATTGAGACTGATAGCCAACAAATGTTTTATTAAAAAAGTCCAAATATTAATTTTATCCAAGTCTCAATTTCCCTGTTTCATTTCTCGACGCGTCCGCTGTTAACAAGTATATGAGAAATACTTAATTCGTGCAGGAAAAACTATACAAGAAGCCTGGTAAGGCAAATTTACAGCATTAAAATAAATAGCGGAATTGCTATTAGTCAACATATCCACAAACGTTATGGGTGAACCTTCTTAGTCCGAAGAGTTATAACTTTAAAAAGGCAGTAACAGCAATAATGTTTTAGAAAGAGAATAAAAGATTCATATTGAGTCAGCTTATGACCAAAATTTAGAACTACGAAAAGATGAAATGAAAAAACATACCTGAATTCAAGACTTCTTTCTGCTAGAATCTGTTTTCAAAAAATGGCAGAAAGAGGGGTTGTAAGTAGCAACAGAAAGGAGTGAAAAAGATAAGAATTAAATTCACCAGTTGGGTGAGACTACGCCAAGGGGGAAAAACACACGTCAGGAAGCAATGTCCAATGAAACGTAACTAACTGAGGGGGGGGATCTGAGTCCAAAAATTTTTGGGGGGATGTAGATGGTAGCAAAATGGCTAATTCTTACTCTTGGTAAAATTGGCCAAAAAAGCAGTTGAAATCAGAAAAATACAGTAATTTGTTAGTTAAAGTTGTAGTTCTTCAAGCTAGAGGGCTTTCAAGCTTCTTTGAAACGAAAAGGGCCCATAAAATTTAATAAAAAGGATAGATTTGGCCAGAAAAAGATATTAATTTACATATAATACATATTAAGAACAAGGTTTTGAAGTACTGAGGTGTTGAGAAATTTTTTTTTAAGTAGTGAGAGTAATAAGCTATACATTTTTACATTAGATCATTTAAATTAGCCATCCACTAATCACCTTCCCTTTCGGGATTTAAGTAAAAAATATCATTATCTAATTCAAATAATCCAAAAAACAGGTAAATGCAGGCTTTTTTTAGGGAATTTTTAATGGCTGTTTTGGGAATAAGATTGTCTAGCAAGATACTAGCAAAGTAGTGTATTTCTTCTTGTAAGTGTTGTACATTATTACAGATTCTTTTAATTCTGAGAAGTTGCGCATTAATTGTGTTGACTACGACCCTTTTTGAACTATTAGAATTCCAATTAGTTAATTTAAGTGTAGGAAAATTAAAATCTCCGCGCTTGTCGTAAATTTTGATAAGTTTGTAATTCAGAATATGTAAATCAAGGTACGCTATATCATTTTGAACAGTATTAGTGGCCTTAAGCTTGAGGCAAGTTGGGTAAATATTTGAGTTCTCAATTCTGTAAGTTGATAAAAGCAATAACATCATCTATATAACGAAAGATGTGCTGGAAATATTTGTGACTTTCAATTTTAAGTGATTTCATAAACTTATATTCTTGGGTAAACAGGAATATTTGCAAATTGCTATTGAAAAATTTCCGCCCATTGCCAAACCTTGCACTTGTTTAAAGATGCTGTTATTAAATTTAATGTAATTGTTAAAAAGAACAGTTCAAGAACAGTTGCCAATTTTCAGTAGAAATAATATTATTGATCTCAGGAGATAAATTAGGGAGAGTAAGCAAACTATTATAAATTTCTTCAAGAGGTAAAGTAGTGTAAAGGTTTTCAAAATCATAGCATTGGATATGCTCTAGGATAATTTTATCGTGGTTAGAGATCATCCAATTGTAATGCTTCTTTTTTAAATCAAAATTGTTAATTACATCTAGACTGAGTTTAAGTTTCTGTGCAAAGAGATAATCAATTTCTTTTAAATAACTTCTGGTACTGTTTGCTATGTATCTGAACTTTACTGATGTTTTATGAAACTTAGGCAGTGCATAGATATTTGTAAATCTATTATTACATTTGTTGGGACGGATTTTAATGAAGTGCTTTAAATTTATTTAAAAGTATTTTAGTTGCTGGTAGAGACTTGTGTATAGGTGCAAGTACTTTGTAATTCTTGTTGCAGAATGTCATAATAAAATTTTTTTCATATGACACTAAAATTATTACTAGCTTTGTCGACTTTGGTGATGATAAAGCTTTCTTGCATAAGATTAATTTGCGATTCAGGATGTTTCTTATTGTGGACTTGACTGAAATTAGGCAGTTTAACGAGCTGAAGTTCAAATTCTTTGATTAAAGCAGCTTTCCATTCGAGAAAGGTAGGGGTTGATAAGTTGAAATGATTACTTGCGAAAATAATGAATTTATTAAGATTATTGTGAAATTGCTTTAGGCAATAGTGTTTATTAAGACCGGTAGTTGGACGAAATTTGGGTGCCAAGTTGCATAAGTTGACGTAGTTGATCATCTTGAATGATGTTAAGATCTCCTGTGACAATATGTCCGTGAAAAGAATCTATGAAGTTATTGTAATCAGGATGCTAGCAGTTTCATACGTTATTAGCTAAAACTTCGTGGTGGTTAATAACCATGTTACCCAAAGTTTTTTAAAATTTTAAACAAGGTGTAACCTGAAGCTATAGGTACGGGAGTAAAAACTGACATTTTTTAAAAAGGTGAGGAATTTTTAGTTCATCATAAAAAGGGTGCTTGAATTGTACCCTACAGAAAATTTTATTGCGGGAAAAATTGCTTTTTTTCAACTTAGAGTTGCAAAAATCTATAATTAAATCTTTGACAGTTCTGTTGCATGGTATTTGTTGATTAATTTCGCCCACAAGTTTCCATAATGTGACATCTTTAAAAGTATGCAAAAGGTTAATGGCATTTTTTGCGAAAGCTTGCTTTTGTAGGAAGGAATCAAGTTTTTGAATAATTGTGTTTAAGGCCTGTGCGCTAAAGCATCTTTTGTTGTTAGAATTTCCTCCTCTTTTTCCTCTGGTAGTAGCATTATTAAAAAATCTAAATTGTCCATAAATATACTCCTCTGCGTGTATATCAGTGGTTTTATTGAAATTTGCGTTAAGTCCGTAAGGATAAAGTGACTTTTTTTGAAGTATGTAGATAGATTCTTTAAAGAGTCTCAATTCAGTATCAGGTACAATATCAAGCACACTAATTTCAATGTTGTCAAAATTGTGAATTTACCTGTATTAAATACAGTTCATTAAATTTCAAGTGCTTTATAATATGGTCGTGTAACTTTATATTCGCATATGTATATATATTTATATATAGTTGGGTTAAATTTTGGTCATTTTGAGGATGTTGATTATAGGTTTCTTTTTATGTATTGATTTATTTATACATATGTATTAAATGCAGTTCATTAAATTTCAAATACATTAATTTCTGAATTATTTGACTTTCAGGTATCTGAGGAACCACGAAACACTGATCCATACTAGAATATATTTTTACGTAGAGCTGTAATATTGTAAAACAAGGCAGATTTATTAGTTTTCTTTATTAGCGTCCACCAGCGGCCGAGCGGTAAAGTCGCTGAACACTGGTAGTTCGGTCCGAGGTTCGAATCCCGCGAACGAGCTGGCTGCATGGGCGTTTTCGTGGTTTTTCCCATGTGTAACGTGTATAAGAGCCAGTTTCCCTTAGAAAGTCCTCCACGAAGGCGTCCCTCCTCTTAGGCAGATAGTCCTCGAGGCTTTGCCATAATCACACACACACAGTTTTCTTTATTAAATAATACTCTGAGCTGTCGCCATGATCGGTGCTGTGGTTAACGATGCTGCTTGCCGTATAAGTGGGTCCAGGTTCGAATCCGGGAGAAGGCTTGAATATTTGTAAGTAGTGTGTGTGGAGAATGCGAGCACTTAAAATAGGTGTACTGAAAGTTTTCTCGAGAGGTTTGATGGTACGGAAAGTGGGGTAAGAGGCCGTAGGGTCCATCTGCTCCATCAAAACTGACGGAGCTTTCCCTTTCTTACGACTGTAATTCGTTGCGCCTTTAGAAGGCTACGCAGTATTCTTTCATAGCAACATGTAGTTCATGTACATCACAAAGTGTCACTGTTATGCATTCTCTCTCAAACTAACAGATGTAAGCAGATTCAGATACATCGGAAAGCGTGGGAGTATACCTGTCTAACCATCAAAGATGACGATCAAGAGCTGGTGTCCGCGTCTTCCGTCACCTGTGGCCCACCCTGGGTAATGTTCTTGGTGATGAGACGGATAAATAACTGATGGGTATTAGCCATTCTTGACAAATGTATTTAGATACAAGTGTCCAGCCATTTCAAACAGCAACGATATTGCTGTGAACTTTATAGCGTGGCGTTCTCTGGGGGGATATCGTAGTTTCAGGGGGGGATGTGGTCTGCATTTTATGTAGCTGTGAAGTATTTAGTTTTAGTGTATGTATAAGGGTATGCTTGGTCTGATACTGGAACATTAGTCCAGTAGACAGTTATCACTATATCTAAAATAGTGTGACAAAGAACTGACAAAGGTTTCAACAAAACAGCTGCGGCTCGTGCTCTTCAGATAATTACGACTTGCTGCGATATAAATAAAAATAATGGAAGTCAAATAACTTTAAACATTGACCAGCAATCTGAGACTACACAGTTAAATACTAAGTTACAAGCTGGCTCAAATCATTTAACGGCGCGTAAGTTTAAAGTATGGGCTTTGAGATTTTGCAAAGCTGAGATAATTACATTTAGCTTGAGCTGGCAGAATTCTAAGACTGCTACGCCAGTGCCAAGTACTTTCTCTCTTTTCTAGATCCCAAAGCCCTCAGCTTAAATACTGTTTCTTTTATCCAGTGGCGCGCACTTGCCTATTCAGCAATGGCCACTTCTAAGGCCGGAAAAGGTGACCATTCTATTGTGGAGAAACAACCTAATGAGCGGCCACCGTTGCTTCCTATGAAGGGACGGACAGGTACAACCATGCCTCCACCGAGGTACAAACCCGGGCCCTTCGGTACCACAAAAGGCTTCTCTAATGACTAAACTGTCTGGGCGGCGCTTAAATACACTACAAGCTATTTTGCATTCTGGTGAGGGGTAAGGAAAGAAGTTAAAGTAAAGATCAAAATCATAATAGCTGATAAGTTTAACATAAGAACCTTACCCCATGTGGATATAAAAAAAACTACTTTGGTTCAAATTTTGGCATTTATCAACATTTTTTATACTTTTTGTTTAATTTATAAAACATATTAGAAAATAACCTAAATATATATATATATATATATATATATATATATATATATATGTATTTAATTAAGTTGAGAAAGGAAGGGGGACATGATCTTCTAGCAAGGGTTCAAGGGGCGAAAAGGGTGAGAATCTCTAATTAGCATATTTTCTAATATCCGTCATAAAATGTTTCTTTTCTGTAGTGTCTATATTTATTTATGTATATTATTTTTTATGTCTTGAAAACATATCCCAGTTTTCTAATGAAATGATTTTGTTAGGTAAAGTAATTTATTGAATAAGTAGTTATGTCTATCTTTTATAGCTCCAAGCACATGTTTTCTTTTTGTTCAATGAGTCTGTTTTGTGAATAGTCCTCGTAGTTCTATGCTATGACATTCCCGGTTATCTGATCACCATTTAGTCGCATTTTTGTCAGATAATCAAGATGCTGCTGTATTTTCAGTTTTACGTATATTAGAATTACGTAATTTAGTTTCATGTAGATTTAAATTCGTGAAATATAAGAGTGGGGTGGCATCATTTAACGGTTAAAATTTGCGCCATTGGGGGGGGAGTGTAAATAGAATTTAAATAGATACTGATATTTATTGTTAATTTGTATTACAAATTTACCTCCCCACTCCAGCATTCTTGAACATTTCCATCTTTCTCGTATGAGTCCTGTTATTACATTTAATTCTGTGAGTAATATATATATATACTTATATGTATTTACATATATGCAGGAAAATAAGCGCATAAAAGAAACATTTCGAAGTATTTACCTCTTGAAAAGACGGTATGTAGTTTGTTTAACTCTCGTTTTGTTGAATGCTGTGCTTTCGAGATAATGCAGTCATTTATTTCTTAACCCCATGATAGTAAGCCGTGGTGTAATTCTCCGTTTAAAAGAATTTGAATCGTGCGAATTTGATTCCCCGAACGTGTTATTAAGGCTTATGTAGATCTCTAACAGGCGGTGTGTGTAAGTATGTCCGTACGTCCTCTCAACTTGATGGAAGGGGACGTGAATTTCACGTCGCTTGCTTTTGCCTTCTCTCCTACTCCTTCTAGAGTCACGTTTCAGTAACGAAGCCAAAAACTACTATCGGGTATGCTGATGATCGCCTAAACCCTCTTGTCGTTTAATTTACCTTCCAGCAATCGCCTGTTGAACTGTAGAAGAGGTTGGATCCCCCGAGGTCTCGGCTTCCGTGTTGGGGGTGGAATTGCTTAAGGAATGGCCATGTCTGACACCTTGAGTGGATCCCCCCGCACGATCATATGGAAGTCTCTTCATCCTGAGGTGGATGCGTTCCCACGTTTCAAGAAGAGAGCCAGACTGGTTAGGCCAGGCCAAGTATCAACCATTCACTTGTGTGGGGGGCAGTAACAGAATTGAAAATGAAATCCTTTCAATGTGGATTTAACTCGAATATATATTGTGATGGTTGTACTTGTCTACTTTACTTTGCCAGTTCTTTGCATTTTGTATTACGTGAAAGATAGTCGCATGTGTTGGTACTTTTCCGCATAGGCATCGGAATTGCTTTTAACCCTGATTTTTATTTTTAGGTAAACATATTTAGTCAGATTTTATATCAAAACAGACCGTATTGTTGTTCTTATGGCAGTCAAATAAATAAATTGATGGAAACCAATTTCGTAATAATTAATAATGAATGTTTTGAAGTGGTAATTTATCTCTTATATAGTTCATACTTTTAAGTAGTGAAAACCGATAGTTTAAATGCGACTAATAGTAAAAGCGTGTTTAACTGTAAATATGTATAATGAAACGGTACACCTTTGATTAGTTAACACTTTTCCATAATTTTATCTCTTTGTGAATTTTTCTTACTGTCTGTAGTAGACTATGAATCTGTTAGATGCCGAGCTTCCCTGTAATGATAAGTATGAATTTTTAAATTTCAAACCGGGAGAAATATTTATTTGCATTTCAAATTTTGTATGGTAAAATAATATTCTCTAACAAACTCTTGGAGCAGTTTAATTATTTTTAGCCACACGAGAAAAATTACTGGCTTCAATAATTGTGATTGCAGTGTGAGTAATGAGTACATTCATAAGCTACTTGAAACCTGAATATGATTTATGACTTAACATTTCGAAAGCTTTGGATATGCGCTCAGGTCTAAAATAAGTGAGAATAATGTTTTTCAAAATATTTGGGAAAAAACATAAATCGGAATTATGTTGAACGTTATAATCATGCTTAATAAAATTAAAAGGTATTGGTCACGCAAATCTCAAACGCGTGGGAGGCCCCCAATATTTTTTAAAGCAGTGAATATAACTTGTGGCTTAAAATGAGGGGGCCATAATCTCCTGCAGGAGATGATCTATGGGATGGCAAAAACTAGAGACGCATAATACTATAAGCAATTTTTAATTATTTAATTTTGGATCCAGGTTAAAAAATACAATTGTACATCAATACAGAAACGCATAAACGGCACATACATAAATACAAAAACGCAATTTTTAATCAATTCCAGAGGCGCAAATGCCGCATTCTTCCCTCCTGCTGTAGGAGGAGCCTCCAAAAATTCAGCTGACTCGGCTCACATCAAAATTTCGCCTTTAGTAAAAGTTGGATTTTATTGGTTCAAGATAAATCTGAATATAAGAAACATTATCTTTTTAATGCAAGCTCAGCAAACAGAAGAATTATGTAATGCGTAGAATTTATATTACAGTTTTTAGGGGGGGGGCAGAAAATAAAAAAAAATCTGAAAGCTTTCAGATTTTACATTACGCCCAAAGGGGTGTTTTTTTAACGTTTTGTGTGTTACCTTTATTGATTAAATATCATGTTCTTCGCTCTTAAACCATAAAATTCAAGTCAACAGCAATATCGCAAAATAATTTAAAAATGAGCATATCTTTAGAATTTATTATCTTTAGAATACACAGTCTCGCGCGCTGGAGATAAAAAAAAAAATTTCCGCTTCCCCCCGGTACAGTGTTATCATTCCTCGCTTTGAAATCCTTGAGTTTGTTAATCAAAAATTCTTAATGTCTGACAACATATGAAATAGATAATAAAACAAATTCCAGATTTCAAATTAAGGCTTTCAGATGCCCATATACGGTGGCAGATTACGTTATTCAAAATTTGATGACTCTGGGTATCGTTGTTTTATCGCAGTGCAAAGAAACATGCATACATTTATGCAGATTCTTCATTATTTAATTTCTTTAATATAATACAGGGCTGTAATAGTTGGTGGCAACAATTTGAAAAGTGAATCAACGCAAAATAAAAAGAAGAAATTAATAGCCTTTTGGACTAAAAATACTTCCAGTAGTGGAAATAATCTCATTTCGCGGTAACTTTCAAACTGCGTTAAATGCCGCCATATTTTAAACATTGCTGGAAAATCTACAACGTACTATTGATACTAAACAGGAGTTTAGGTTGAGAGTTAGAATCGTATTTCAGATTTGTTAAAACATTCGTTAAGATGTTTTGCATTTTGAATGCTCGTGCGTGTATAGTCACCCCCCCCACCAGTTGTTTGGTTCTCTGTCTCTCTACGTGTCTGTTATCCAAATCTGAAACAGACGTATGGAAAAAGTGTTTCTGTTTCCATTTCCTTTTTAGGTATTGATGTTAACCAAATCTCTGAGACGGAAATCATAGTGTGTTGTTACAATTAAGTAATTGTAGCACTCCATCACGTATCTCATTTGTAATAACTGCTGTATTTCATAACACAAAATGCTTATTTTACTTAGTGTTGACGAGATTAAGGTATTCTCGTTTTCTAGTACATTCGTAACGCTATTGATGCTTATATTTTAAGCACACTGCTGCTTAAAATTTTATAAGAAATGAAAATATTAAATTATATGACACAATTCGTTGATATATTTATCCAAGTTAAGCTTGATTGTATATAAATATATATTTTGTCGCAAAATGACTGTATACTTTGCCACTATTCGTTTAAAAAAACGTGCTGAAGATTTCTGATAAATTTTCCCAAAGTCCTGTTATTTTAGTTTTGAATTATGCTTAATTTCGGCATGCAGGCAGGTGAAAATTTTTAAGTTTAACCTTTGCAAGCACAAAGGTTCTTGCAGGTTCTTTATCCTATAATTCTCATCATCATAAGAAAAATGCGACTGGCGTTAACGTGATAAAATAACAAGTAAATCTAAAAAAATGCTTTCTTATATTTTTATTCTTATAATAATATATTTTCCTGTGTTTTAAGGAAGATTTCAGCAAAGCATATATACATCAAAGCGCGATTTTTATTATTTTACTGTGTCGTGCTCTTTTAAATCAGATTAACCCTTTCATTATGTGTATAGATTGTTTATCATCTGCTTAGCGCATAAAACGTGAACTCTCTATTAAAGTCGCGTGTTTTCATATGTAAGCACTTTGGATACATTCACATGATAGCACAGAGAAGCGAATCCTTAGTTTGTAAGTTAGATGGAAACATGACGACTTGATGTTGATTATTTTCGTTTGTGATCTGTGCATCGTGACTTAGCAAAGTAACCGTGATTAAGTATTTATTTCTGTTTTCTGAATTTAACGAGCAAAGGCGGATTTGTATGTGAAATTCAAAAGTTATATTTATGTGATTTTCGAAGTTGGCGTTAGTAAAAAATGTAATTCTTTGGGTTATTTTACTTTCTTTAACTACTAAGGGAAAAGACATTACCTAGAAAATAAATGTAGTTGTATTAAAAGTATGCTCATTAATCATAAGTAAATTATATTATTCTTTATTCACTATTACTAGAGTATTCGTTTTGAACTGAAGTTCACTGGTAAAGTTGTCAGGAAGACTTACATGGAAAGTCACGTTTCAACTTAGGCGTTAAGACTAATAAAACTGTTTGTAAGATCAAATGATTGGTGAGCTGATGAACAGAAGTAAAAAAAAATTTGAACTGTGAAAAAAATTTAAACGAGTACTGTAGTTAGTACTACTATAACTTCAACTTTGAAATTTCCCCCCTCGAATTTTATTTTTCGTAAGAAACTTCCTTGACGAAAGAATAAAGGTATTTTAGGAACTTATTCTTGAAATGCTCAATTTGTACATCATTCAATGCATTTTTTTTTTTTTTGAAAAAAATATTCAAAGAGAAGTTTGACAGATATAATTTAGTTTCTGTTGAAAGTTTTTATCAGTTAATATTTTCAGCGAAGCACCGTATTTTCCCTCGGTATAATTTTAAAGTATAATTAAGACTCAAAAACCGCATAAAAAATACATGAATGTAATATGAAACCGAATGAATGTAATATGCCATCTGAAGGCTTCTCGAGCATTGAAAGTCATTTTTTTCCATAAAACGGACCATTTTATTTCCATGCTTTTAAGTTACGGAACAGAAATCTTAGGTCGAAATTCATTGTAAATGCAGCTTATGATATGCATTAAAAAGTAAGACAAGAAAGACGAATGATTTTTAGGATTGTATTAATGTTGCTGGCTGTGCATTAAAGCTATGAATCGTATAATTACTAGGTAATATTAATCATATGTCTCTGAAAAATGGCTCGTTAACCTTTTAAATTATGCAATAAAAATTTTAAAATCCCGTTCTTCGCTTGTTAGTATGAATAACGCTGTGAACGCAGAAAATGTAGGCGTTTAAATTGTTTTAGTTGTGCCGTTTATAGGTGCTCTTCTTTCCTCCCGCCTTGACACTAAGGAAATATAAATCTCTCTTTTTTTTCTCCTGTGTGTGTCCGCTTTAACAGCGGTTTTTTTTATTATGTTTTATTATTAATTACGGTTTTTCTCTCTCGAGTTTCTCAAGGTGTTTTTATCTCTTCACTGAGCATATGTCTGAAATATTTTGCTTGCAAATATATACATTAATAATTTTCATTCCTTGTGGCAAAATATGCTTCTTTTCAAGAGGTGAAGAAAAAAACATTGGCTTGATAAGTGTCTTAATTATATAGAGTTACTTTCTTAAGCTTGTATTCTTTTTGTAAGCCGTTTTTGTAGAAGGTTTGATGCAAGGAGATGGAGAAGTTGGAGGCAAAAATTTGAGCGTTAGGGAAGAAATCTGGTTGCAGGCTTAAGAAGTCGCCGAGTTTGCAACCGGCGGCGAAAGGTTTAGTGTCGGCTTGTTTAGATGTCATTATTTTTCTATTGAATGACGCTTTAGTTGTACGAGTTTTTCAGCAACAGCGGTGATAATTATCATACAAGTTATTTCTTTTACGACTGATTTTTTATGATATAATGCATTGGAAATAGATTTATTGTCTCCATATGACACTCAGAACTTTCAGTAAAGTAATTTTAGCATTTAGATATGCTTTATTATGTAAAAGTTGATTAACAGAATTTTATACATATGTTCTTCATCTGTCTTCTTTACGATTATAAGAAATTATCAGGACTTTACAATCTTTCATGTGTTAATTACTTTAATAGGTATCTTTCAACCATTCCTCAGATTTTAGTACTAAACACATAAATGAGTTAAGATTTTACAACCTTGTCTCTCTTTATCTCTCATTTTCCAATAAAACGTACATTTCATTGATACTGAAGATGAACAAGAGTAGGATATATCAAAATTACTTTCCGATCTCGAAGTGTATAATGCCTGAACTCTGATAAATGTGTGTGAGACTGTTTGAATGACTTTATTATGTGCCATACATATAGAGTTTGGAAGTTTTTTTTTTGATTGAAGTCACGAGAGACTGCGAATTTTATTTCGAATGTCAGCTCTGCTTATATTATTGTAGATTGCGCACCCCCGCGGTGCAAGAAAGGGGGGTAAGTAATGTTAATCGAAGAGAAGACAAGGAAGATTCCCAAGTCTTGAATGCTATCTATGCGAGAGGTGAATCACGAGCGATGTGACCACTCCCTCTCGGTGACCTCATCGAAGTGGCTCTGCTAGAGCCAAAGGGTTGCCGACCCCAACCCCCACCCACCCACGACATAAAAAAGTAAGAGAAAAAAACAGGGGGATGACCTCGGAGGTCTCTGCTATTGGCCGAAATTGCCGGTCATTAGGCTGTTTTGGCACATCCCCGTGGGAAGGAACACATCTCTTCAAGCAGCACCCATCATTTGAAATTGATTTTCGCTATCGTCGGGTGCCATGTTCTGTGGTATTTTTCATTTCTTTACGAAGATCTTTCCTGTCAGGTCTGACCTGTGCTTCCTCTGGCGTTCATAAAACATGAAACACTGTAATCGTGCAACTTTCGAAGTTTGCGTGTAAATTGGGTAATACTTGCATGGGTCCTCCGTTGATAATATATCTGCTTTTATACGGTGATTAGGTTGCTCAAAATAATTCTAAAACAGCTGCTTTTGTAAGCTAAGAAATAAGATATTTGTATGGCATTTACGTCACACGGCAAAAATAAGCTTTTATGGATGTGTCTTGGATTCAGTTTTAAATCTACAATGCCGTGTGCATGTATCATTTTGCGTTTAATGAATGACTATCAGTTCCATTTTACTCCGTTTATATGAGTCTCCTTTTATATATGAATGCTCTTAATTACTTTATCCTCTTTGCTGTATTTTATTATATTATATGTTTCTGCGACTTAGGAAGATTTTTCATTTTTAGTTTTTTCTACTATTAATGAATGTGAATCGTGTGTTTTGATTTCACACTGTAATAGGTAAAATCAAATTACTGAAAGCAGTTGGTTAATTTATTATAGCAAATAGGCTGACATGAAATAAGCTACGGAATCTATGTGATAACTTCAGCTGAGTAAAGTCCTTATGTTAGACATGTGTGTGTAATGTCATTTTGTGTCTAATATGTTTTCACTTTATTTTTGAAAATGAGTAAAATTGTTTGACATTAATAAGTTACAATATTATTAGTATGAGACATTTCTGGAAAAGCAATCAAGAAAGATTCAGATACTAAAGTATAATAAGTAAAATGCAGATTTTCTTTCCTTTGGGAGTACTGTGTATGGCATGTCGTAATATGACAGAATATCATAATTACGGTTGTACATCAGCATTTAAAATAATACGAAATAGCTTTGTAGAAAGGCACTTCACTGTGAAACGATTTACTCTGCAAACTTGAGGTGTACACTGAGAAGCCAACTGTACATTTTTAATAAAAGCTAAATTTTCTCGAAGAACCTTAATTTATTATTAGCTGCACTCTGCTTTAAATATTTATTAGAATACAACCAAATTGAGATTGTAAAATACATCTGAAGAATAAATGTTCGTATGTTGTGTAACTGGTTATTCGCGTAATTACTGTCTCAACAGCCTCATTTTTCTTCAACGGAGTAGTTTCCACACTCTTTTGTATTAAGCATTAATTTAATATAATAGTAATAATAAATAGATGAACATGTTATTAAAATAAATTAAGGTAATAAATAAATGAACATGTTTTTAAAATAACTTAACTGCATTCTCACTATCATAGTCTGCATGTCCTTTACAAATTTACCGCTCTTCGTGTAAACCGCTAGCAGGATTTTCGGAACAAAAACACTTTTTTCAAGAAACATTTTGAAGCCAATTTTAAAACCGTACGTGAAAAGAAAAAGTGAATAAACTGCAAAATGTTTTGCTGTGTAAATTGACATGGAAATTTGTTTTGACCATTTCTAATAAGGATTTAAGGATGAACGTATGGTATAGCTTGCACGAGTTACAAAATCGTAAACATTGCTATCACCTAAACTTTAAATTTTTAAAACTGTTTTATAATTTAAGTAATTTCTTTATATCTCGCTTATTTAAACTCAATAACCAGGAATGCAAATTTTTAAAATTAATTTAGTTTTCCGTTTTGAAGTAAAGACGCGACCATATTGTGGGGGCCAGGGCTCAGACTGGACAATGCTTGGGATTTCATAGCTGCAATCTTAAATTTTTTATTGTGAGTGATATATATATAATATTTTTAGTTTATTGAAACGAAATCTGATTTCTGAATAAGGTACGTATTATGATGTATTTACTACTAAATGATTTGTGGAAGAGAGTCGCGTCAGATCTTTTTATATGAAATAATTTTTATTCTAATATTTCTCTGACCTGAAACACCGTTTATCCGTAGTTTTGAGGTTTTACATTCTACTCAGGAAATAAGAATTTAGAATATCAGTATGTGTCTCTTTCTGGTATACTGCTTTCTGTATAAAATGCACTGCTAACAACCTTAAGGTTATTTTCCATTATAATGCTTTCTTATTTATTTGTTTAACTACAATACTTTTTATAAACGCTTTTATTAAGATTTAAATTTGATTTCTTAATAATTTGTAATTATTATATTTTCGCTCTCATTTACACCCAAATTAATTTCTCAAATGTTTTTATCTCTTTCTCATGCATACTTTTTTAAATGCCCTCAAAGTCTACAAAGGTGACAAAGTATTTGTCATTAAAAAATTGCTGCAGATGCGACATAAATACAAAATTTTTACCGCTTTCGTTTTCATTTTTTAGAAACAATGGTCTCAAATTATTTCAGTTTTTGAAAGAAACTTTTGTAATACGAATATTTTTCTTAACACTCCTGAATTAAATTTCATTACATACTTTTTAAGCAGGCCTTTTAAACTAATAAAAACTAATTAATTTATATGATTTGAATATCTTTGCAATATTTTCCGATTAATTCAAACAAGTGTCTGTCAGTGTACATTTTTTATTTTAAAGCCTTCGTGCGTAATTATCCCTTCTCCAGTAATGAAAGGAACTGGTGATTAACTGTTAATAGCTAGTTTCATCACTAACATAATTCGTGGAATTATTCCTCAATGATTATGATAATTGTTGAATTTTTGTTAAACTAGTAGTGTATAATGATAATTACAATATTGAAAACTTACGTCATATGGCCACGTTTCTGCTTATATTAACAGCGCTTTTCAGATGCTGTTGTTTGTATGCAAAGTATTTGCAAAGTGGTTCAGAAGGTCATAGCTATTTAAAAAAATATAAAAATTCAAGAGATAGGTATAAAGTAGTGCAATTCGCATGAAAATGTATAGCAAGAACGGATTTTTTTTGAGGGGGGGGAATCTTTCAAGTTTTTACCTATAGATGCCGATGAACCATATCGACAATAACGAAAAAAATTAGAATAGTGTAGTAAACGGACTATTCAATGTAAGAAACCTATCTTCTAGGTATGCATATTAAGGTTGATTATTCAGCATATGTATCAACGGAGGAAAGTATTAAATATTGTTTCGTGCAGTATTTTTACTGTGATCAATAATGCTAATATGGGTACAGCGGTATGTGTATGTTAATCTGAATAAAATGTTTTCCTGCAAGAAAGAACAGCCTCAGTGCGGAATAATTTTATGCGAGTTTCCTCGCCGGTATATCGATTTTTTTTCTTAAATAAATCTTTTTGGACTTTCGAACCACCTTGTATAAAGTCAAGCCTCGCATTCGTAATATTTCATTGTTGTCGCCTATGAAATTCATGTTTTTTTGTCTTGGCATTTATTGTTCAGTGTTTAAACAGAATAAAACGTGTTATTTAAAACTGAATATCACATCTTCTGTTTTCTTTCCTTCAAAATTGCCCTCAACGACAAAAGATTGGGGAGTTCTATTTCATGAAATACCCTTTTCCGTATATTATAACGCCTATGAGAGCACGCGAGAAAAAGTTTGTTTTTAACGAGAGAGATACACGAGTCCAACACCCCTGTGTATTAAGTCCTAGACTATAACGCAAAATAAATAAATAAAATACCCCAAACCTGTAGAGTTGAAGATGCGTGTGCGAAGAGAATAAAAGGGATTTTTGTCGTCGCCCATTTTTCTCCTCAGACCGTCACCCGCGGAACAAAAGAAGCTGTGGGTGCAGCTGAGGAAGAAGTGCTCGCTTTTAGACGACCCTGTACAAAAGGGACAACTCCATAGTGAGAAAGAGTTGACTTTTTGTTTCCTACAACCCATTCGCCTACTTTTTTCACATGGCTGGCTTGTAATCCTAACGTGGGAAATCCACAAAATGCGAGGAGTAATGTGTCGTACTAAATTCAATGGCGTTGAAGAAAATGTTGTAGACAATGTAATTTTTAATATAGATTTAAGAAATTCCGAAGGCAGTGTATGGTAACTTCAGAAAGCGATATTAAACATTATCAAATTTACATTGAAATACATAATTTTTTCATCTACTTTGGAATACATTAGATTTATTTACGTATAATATACGAGCATAAATTAGACATCTGTAATAGTCGTAATACTTAATATGTCATAACAATGTTCGCACATCTGGCAAAATTGTTTTTATAAAAAGTGTTATTAAATTTCATTTTCAGAATTTCTCTCAACGTACCTGAACCGTAATTTACGTTCTTTATTTTGTATGTGTGTGTGTGGGGGGGGGGAATGAGATTTATGTGAAATAAAAAATGCTGACATTTGAAACCCTTGTGTTGTTGGGTGTTTAGTGTTGAGAGTAATACATAGTAAAAAAAGTTTTTTTCCTACCAAAGGAGCATCCTTGATGTAAAGTGAAACATAAATTTTAATGGTACTTTACAAAATAATTACAAGCTTAACAAAATACATGAATGGGGCATGTCAGCCTATGACATGAGAGAAAAAAACATATGATGGATAGCAAATGATTAACTTGACTGACATAAACTGCTGCGTTATGTCAATAGAGTCTACTTGGAAATTTATTTAGTTCATCAGGTACTTGGCTGCAACAATTTCCTGCGTCACTTCATAGTAAATGCTGTTCGAAATTCTCTACTAGAATCCTATTTTGGTTCTTATCTTCGACAGCCTAAGCCGAGGTTCAGGGCGTCTTGTTGCCGCACTAAGCTGGAGGAGAATCACGACTATACGTCACGTCGATGACCAGGACGACACACACCACGGATAGGCACATTACATACTTCTTGGCTTCTACCACAATATTATATAGCGTTGAATGTTTCACTTGTTCCACACTACACAGACGCAAGGGGGAATGCATATTTCCCAACGAACTGAAACTCATATGCAGTTTAATTTTTAATGTTCTAACTTATTGGTTTCCATTCGTTCGGAGTACTTATCTCATCTGCAATGAATGCTGAAAGTAAAATTTAAATGGTACGATTTTCAAGTAAATTTTCATTTGCTCTTGTTATACATCGCGATAAAAACAAGCTCTTATCAGGAACATCGCAAAGAAAATAAAGATTAAGGGTAACCTTTGCGTGCAAAGAAAGCGTTGTGTTGGCTTGCTGCAAGTGGAACAACCGAATTTACAGGGGTGTTTGAAAAAGCAAACAGAATATGGACGCCACAAACCTTTATTGTCTTGGAGCAGCAAAGCACCACATCTCTCCATTAGTACTGCCTGCTTATGTACAATTTTTAATCATTTGCCTTGTATCATGCTCGTTACTGATTCATTATTACGGTTTGGCGTTAAGGTGGAAATGAATGGCCGCATGGTACTTAAAAAAGACCTCGACATAAGTGAGCTTTATCTTTTTAACTAGAGATGGCTTCAGGGCACTTTCTGAGGCTTCCTCAACCGCTAAAGTGAACGCCTGAAATTTGCTTATTCATATTTTACTCACTGTCGGTAATAGGTTGAAGAAAACTCTACTTTTTGTTTAATAGGAAAGAGTATACTCCAGTTCTTTTGCCTTGTTCCAAATGTCAACATGTACAACACTCATATTTTCGCTTTCCATATTTAATGGCACGTATTTGATGGCTTTCCATATTTGATGGCTGTATGAATAAACACAGATTATCATGTATTAATTAGTTATTGATCATGGTTCTTGTATGGAGTTATCATCTAACATATGAAATTTTAAAATAATTTTTTTAATTAAAAAAATTCTTGTTTTAGTTATAATTAGAGTATCGCTATAATTAGAGTATCGCTCTAAAGAACACCGCTTTAACTGTTTCATTAGTTGATTACTAATTAATAAGCTTCAAAACAATTATATTTTGATGGATTTATCTTAAATTGCTTAAAGCTATCTCATGAGCATTTTTCAGCATCATGAAATTCCACTTTAATAAATTTCTGTCAAAGCATGAAATATATCAAGAAATTAGCAATTAGTTAAAATTTCTAAGAAATAATAAAGCGTAAAATATATATGTTCTGTTAAAAGATTTCATTTATATCACAGTGACAAAAAGACGATGCCGTATAAAAGTGTGACGATATTTTATTATTGCATACATTATTAAATATGCGTAGTGATCTTATTCACAAGTTTTATATAGTACCACTTTGGTATCATGCTTTTTTATTCTCTCTTTATCCACAGTGATCATGACTACGCTTATAACTTCCCTATAAATCTCTTAGCGATATCTCAGTTCGCGGTATAATTCTTGTGTCATTCTTAGCACAGTGAATCTTGATACTAGGGATGCTGCGTGCGAGAACTTGCAGTATTTTGTATTAGTTAAGTGTAAGTCAGAGGTACTGTGAGCTGCTAACGTTTACTCATTAAAACCAAGTATGTTTCTTCTTGGTCAGCTTATCACTATTTTTAATGTATTTGTTTATAAACTTAGTCTAGAAGTGTTTTAAGTTCTGTTAATTGTTTACTTTATCAGGATGCTGATTGTTAAACACTGAATTTGACTCTTTAAGTGCTTTTAACGTTTTTACTTGGTATCGAAAATAAAATTTTTCATTTAATGTACATTAATTTAGAGCGTTAAATTAATTTTAAGTTTTGGAAGAATAAAAAACAATAATTAATTGACTGACTGATTATAATATTTTATTACTTTTCATGGTGTGGACTTTGTTTTGTATGAAATTTATATCTAGCTTTGCTTTTCTCGAAAGAAAGTTGATGCTTCGTGCAGCTAAATTTTTCTTCTTATATCGATTTATCTGATGTATCCATTTAACGTTAATCCTCGAAGAACCAAAATGGATTTTATGCTTATGGGCAAGTTATTCTGATTTTGCTTCAGACCATGGATGAGCTATAGACAATATCATGCATACTTTTCACTGATGGGAATCTGGTGAATTTTGTAGTTTCTAATCGATTATTTAAAATGAAATATTATTTAAGATTATCATTCCCTGCGAAAAAAATTTAATCACTGTCCAGCATTTTAATGCACAGTGTAGCTTCACAATTGTATTCCTCGATGGCATATTTCATGCGAATCGTTATTTAATGTGCAATGTTATTTCCCAAATGTAACCAGTTCTTTTTTCAGTCCCAAACCATGAAACACCATAAATATGTTCTGAGAATACCGAAAAGTAGTACATTTGTTGGAAATCCAGAAATTTACTAATTTGTTAGTCATAAAACTTATTTACATGCACCATATAGGTACATAGTCTCACATATTTTTAGTTCAGCTTAATCTGAATCATTCCTGCCTTCTAGTAGAGGTGGAAGACTCAACTGTGTTTTACCATTAGGCAAGATTGCCTTTGGGTTTGTAGGAGGTATGATTTTAAAGAAATTATATAAAAGAATTTAGAAATTGTTTAAAGTAGCCTTCTTCTTCATCAGGAATTTGAAGTGGTGCTGAGCATTGTCATTCTGAACAGATGAACACTTTTTTCCTGATCTCAGTTTATTGGGAGGCGTCTACTTAGCTGTGATCTGGACTTCTTATCGCAATTAATATTTCTCCGTATGATTATCTAATACGAGAGGCCGAGGTTTTGCCATATATGGATGCTCGACATGCTTTTCTTTCTAAAAGGTTTGCTCTGTTATTTAATAGGAAAGCGCAACATGGATTGAGACATTTTGACACGGTTTCACAATCATTAATAGTTCTAAATTCACTTACACATTGAAGGAAAAAAGGAGAAGTATATCGAAAGTCTGTGTGTCAAAGTAAATGATATTTATGAAAATACTATAATATTACAAAAATTATTGAGATGACCAATTTTAACAATAGACAATTATCTCGAACTTTAATTGATGCAGTGTTAGTCGTTGAACGGTTAGAAGCCATCGTACAGTTTTTATTTGTCTTTTCAATGCAGTCAGAGGGAAAATGTTTGTAATATCAGTGTAGGACATTAGCGACACAAAACGAGTTAATGCAGTTTTGTGCTCGTATAATAGCGCTTTAATAGACGATTGTCTGTATAGCCACAAACCTTGCATATTTAAGAAAGGGCAGTATCTGCGTATCGCAATAAAATGGATATGACTGTAATGGTATCCATCGCTTGCTTCGAATCAAGAACTGAATAGAAATTTATTTCAGTATGCATTTTTTTTTTTTTTTTTTTTGTGTGTGTGTGTGTGTACGAGGATGAGTTTATCTTTTTCTTCATCTCGCGATATGTATTATGAGTGTAAAATCAGACCTGGAGGCTCATGATTAATTTCTTGTCAGTATTGATGTTACGTAACTCGTCAATTAGTTGATAAAACTTTTATCGAATTTTGTCATAAACTTATAAGGTATTTCTCCCGCCTTCCTAGTGTGCCTTTGTGGTGTAGTAGTTCTGCACGCTGGGCCGGTATTCCAGAGGTCCGTGGTTCGATTCCCGGCGAAGGCGTTGTTAATTTTTCATCTTGCCTGCTTCCAACAAATACCTAATGTTTCTACAAACTAACCGTGGGATTTGAGGAAATTATTTAAGATTTTTGATTAGCTAACTTTCTTGTTTAAAGTAGGGTAAATCATTTTTACTTCCTCGTAATTTATCTTAGCTTAAGAAGTTACTATATATATGTCATAATTAAAGCAAAGGAAAAGACGGAAAGATGCGTGATATTGAAGATTACCCATATTGAAGATTTTGATTGCGTAGTATGCTAGTAATGCTAACTTGGTAATATCTAAAGAACTTGGCAGTCGAGGCAGTTTTAATTCCGTTTTTATTTCCAATTGATATTTGTGGCCACAATCACTTGGCACTCTAGTCGTGCCTTTCCACAGAAGATTTACATTTTTGATATTGAGATAGAAAGCAAGCCAGCGAAATTACATCTTAGCACAGTAGAGAGCAAAAGCTGAAGTGCGTAGTTATGAAAGATGGAAGCACGGCGAAGAGAAAACTTTTGTTTTACAATGCCAGTTTCAGTTCTTAATTATTACGTCATCAGAGTTGCGCGGGCCATAGAGTGATCTAGAAATGACGCAATGCAGAGAAGTTATTACGATTTTAGAATAGAGAGGAAGAATTAATGTTTATAATTATATTATAATTCTGATTCATATAATTTTATCTTACATATATATATATATTTCATGTTTGAATATATAAATGCGTTTTATAATATTAGCCGTTTGCTCTAATTGCTGTATATTTTAAAAATAAAAAGATAATGGGATAAACGTTTGAGATAACTTTAATTCGGGAAGATATCGTATTTGGACGTGAAAAAGTATGCTCAGTGTTGACATTTCTCTGCCTATTATTCGCATAATTCTGTTGTTGAATTCTAAAAGAACATTCTGTTTAAAAATTTAATACTTTCAACGGGAGCGGCTAAAGCTGCAAAGAGTTGCCTGATCGTTCTCAATTTGATACCCAGTGGCAGTACGAACTTGTTACATAGTATTTGTATGGTTTGTGGTATTCCTTTTATATAAGGTAACACAATTTCTCTTGCAAAGAATTAAAGATAGCCGTCCCATGCTATTTTGATACAGTAGTCAGCCTATGCAGCCAACCGTGGAAGACTCGGGTTCAATAACCTCCATGTCAAAGTGAAATAGAAAGGAATTTTAATTCAGCGGGAAATGTAAATATTATTTCTCAAATGTTTATTATTTTTCCGTTGATGTAATCGAGCAATTCCATTTCACTGAGCTCATGAAGTATAAATTCATTTCTCATTAAATTGTGATCAACATCTGATTTCTGTATTAAATTGCTTCTTTGTTAAGTAATATAAAATAAAGTTATGTGTTATAAAATTATATGCTTGGCTCTCCTTGAATTTTGTTTCAGGCCTTTATTTAAATAAAAGGAAATATTGCACTTTTGTGACACCCAACCATTGTCGATAAACAATTTTGTAAGCGGTCCCCTTAAACCTAAACGCTACTTTTAGAAGAAGGAACCTCCAACCACGACATCGCAGTGGTCTATGAGGGGTGGGTGGAATCTGCGCATATATCCGTTATTATTATCATCATCATCATTGTTTGGATGATTCCAACTCCTATCATTAGCTTCTACACACACACACACAAGAAGGCAGTCTTTTGTGAAAAGCCGCTTTGTGCAAAGCAACAAAAGGCCAGTTTTGTCCAAATCTCGGCCTTTGCTGACCCCGGTTTCTGTGCTTCTATATCTCCAGGTGGGGAGACATTATGATCTAGGCGGCATTAGTGATGTGTATTGTTTGAGGTGCTGGACTGAGATACTGCGTGTGCTGTGAGGAATTTTATTTATTATTTAATTAATTCTTAGCTTTTTAGTTTTCTTTTCTTTCTTTTTTCCTCCATCCTCGGAATCGTGGTTTGCTTCGATCTCCGGTTATATTTACCCTCTTCTATGCATGTATTTTCGTTTTTCAACTGTATCAATAGTTAGCGCAATTTAAGTGACCTGCAGCTCATTCAATACCATATCTGCATAATGAATTATCTTATCTGCGATGATGATGGTTATTATAAGTTTCTAAATTTGTACAGTACAAGTCTGCTTTTTACTTTCTGAATAATAATAAATTTTGGTCTGTTTTCGTGAGTACAATACATGAGAGAATTATAATCATGAATGAATACATCTTAATCCTTTGGATATGTAATAATTTGAACTTAGCGAATCTGCTAGGCGGAAATGAATTTCCTTGAAGTTTTCATATCATGTGTGGGGAAAAAATTACTGCATGATTTTTTTTTTTCAAAATTTTCTTGATGAACCTCCATGTCAAAGTGAAATAGAAAGGAATTTTAATTCAGCGGGAAATGTAAATATTATTTCTCAAATGTTTATTATTGTGGAGAGTATGTATAAATAGCATATTACCGAAGGAAAATTTTAATTACATGCTTGCGTATATTACGCCTGTCATTTTGAAGTGGTGTTCAGACTTAAATTGTATAAAACAAAATCAAGAACTTAATGGGAAATACATGAAACCGTTATAGTTTTTAATAGTAAAGTAATGATAAATAAATACTTTGGATGTTGAAGACAGAAATTGATGGTATAGAAAAGTTGTCGCAGTCGTGGTTGATTTTAATATGCATTTATTCTCACTGACGGATTTTTTTTAGCCTACATAGATGAAGTGGCTCAGTAAGCGTCTACACTTGAAGAACTAATCGGCGATGAATAGAATTTTGAAATATATATGAAGCAACAGCAGGCGTTATAAAGTCGGCAGCAGTAAAGCGAGAGATAATGAATGAGATATGTCCAAGATGAAAGTTGGATTCGGAGGGATTTATTTCCAGTTCATATTTTCTCCATTAAATAATTAAAGTTAATAAAATGCTTGGGTCCCAAATTGAAATCATTATTTGTTAAGTAAAGTGTCATTAGCCCTATCTAAGAATCATTTGACATGGACGCTGTTAAGGACGGTTTAATATTAACAGTTACCTGTTTTAGAACAGAAAGGAGAAAAATCCAAATTAAAATGGAGAGTTAAGAGACTGTTGTAGGACTAATTATTAGTTAAGGTACTATGGAGAGACTAATTATTACTAAGACTATTAAGGGACTAAATTAATATTTTCATTTACATGTTTTTTGTCATGCACATATACCTGGTATGTGCAAAATAAGCATTACTGATGTTTATGTAACATCCTCATCAAAGTATGGAAGTTCAGTATAAACCACGAAGTGGATATTTCGGAAGATCTTGTTGGGACTACAATTCCTAACTTCTATATCAAATATTGTAATCAGCCTTCATACCGTTTACTGGTGTGTTAAGGTAATTAGTGCCGTCACTTTCAGTTTCTCCATCAAGGCGGTTCTTAACCTTTGCGAAGTTCTAAGAGTGCAGTGGCAATGCAGTTATACTCCTCCCACAGCCACAAAGACATATTTTTATCCTTTGTAATTCAGGAGAAGAGGTATGGCTGGTGTACTTCATCAATACTGTTATTTCCGAAGTATTCATAGACTAATTTAGTGCTTTGCTCGCGAATGTTATTCGTAAAACTGAACTGAGGATGAAAGTATCAAAAGCCTTATGTAGGGCTCTAAGACCTGATCTTTCCCTTTTGAGTAGCTAAGTAAGCGGCAAACGGCTGGAGTGGTATGCTTACATCTGTTAAGAAGCCATCCCAAACCAAGAAGCCACAAACACCATAAATGCCTTTTTTCTATGATGTTAGGAGGACGTCCCCAATTCTCTTTTGCTGTGTAAACATCGAAAATCACAATTTAAAATGAATTGTGATTCATTACTGGAAAGCACAAGCATATGTATTTTGATACTATATTTGGTTTTATCTGCGTTAGTTCAATCAGATGTTTCTATGAGGGGAGGGTAAACAGGACGTTGAACACTGGCGTCCTTTCATTAAAACCCTCTTGCCCCTGAGTCTCCTCTAACGTGTTTTATCTGGATATCGAGATTCCAGAAACAGAGGAGAATTTCAGCAAAAACTGCATAGTTGTCAACTCCATATAGTTGCGTGCGTACAGCTTCGTAATAGATTGAATGCACACAGAATTGATGATAGCTTGATAAAATTTATTTTATCAAAAGAAATACTTCACAGTTCTGTAACTTTTCACAAAAATATTTGTACAGCTCTTCATAGTATCAGAGTCCCTGTAATTACACTTCAAACTACTAAGAACATTAAACACAACGCTATGGAAAGCGCATCTAAAAGGCGAAGTTCTCACGCGTATCTCAGTACTCCGTAGTCACACTGAACTAACAACCAAGAGCAGATGCTCTCTCCGATCTTACATAGTTTCTACCCGTTCGCCGAGAAATCTCTACTACTTCTGGAAATTACTGAAAGGGTATAAGTAAATAAAGGTTAAAGTTACATCTAAAGACAACATAAAGTAGCCATTGCATAACCGGATCAATTACAGTTATTGAATTAAAATATTCATTACAGTTATACAGGGACCAGACAAAAATGTCACCAAATGGATGCCAAGTTTGGCGACACAAATTAGTCGCCCAAACCATCGCCGCTGGGCGACATCTCGCCAGTTTAGTGAGATAGGCATTTACTCAATGTTAGACTTGCATTTGTATTCTTGTTTTTCCGGCAGAGCATCGTCTGTTTAGCTTTTCATGTTACGTTACATAGAAAAAAATAGAATTTCACATATAACACACCAGCGGCCGAGCGGTAAAGTCGCTGAACACTGGTAGTTCGGCCCGAGGTTCGAATCCCGCGAACGGGCTAGCTGCATGGGTGTTTTCGTGTTTTTCCCCATGTGTAACGTGTATACGAGCCAGTTTTCCTTAGAAAGTCCTCCACGAAGGCATCCCTCCCCTTAAGCAGATAGCCCTAGTGCGCTTTGCCATAATTAAATACACCACACCACACATATAAGTAGTCTAAAATTATTTATAATTTAGATAAAAACAATCACATGTAATTAGACTAAAATGATTTATAATTTAGACTAAAATTACTTATATATATACAAAACTTATAACAATGTTGTAGCAAACAATAAGAACCAAAATAGAGTCTGAGATTTATAGCTCTTAAGCATTTTTTTCTTGCCGTTCTAGTTATTCTAAATTTCCGAAACTGTTGCCGAAGAAATGGAGACAAATTGTCTAAAGAAATTCCTTAGCATGAGGTTGCCACACTTTGCAGTTACTGGTTATCTTAAAGTATATTGAGCGATGACGGACAACCATTATTTTACAGACAGTCAAATATAAGTTTTAGCTGTTAGTTTGAGGATAAAGTGCGTTGTTAAACAAGGGTCAAGCCTAAGAGATTGGGTGACCTTAGTTTGCGCATTTTGTTAAGAGCTCCAACAATTTAAATGAGTGTTTAATATTAAGTTCATATTTAGATTCAGTTTCAAATTGTTTGCGAAAGCCTTAATTATATTGTCAAGTTAATTTTTACATATTAATATTTTGTCATAGTAATTGGGCACCAGTGTATACAAAAAGGAATGATTCGTTAAATTATATATCTTAGATGATTTATCAGTGTAGATTTAGCTTTGAAAGCATATATTTTGCGTATACAGTTCGATACTTGTTTGGTATTTTTAACATTTTTCCTAAAACAAAGTTAGGCATAAGTATTTCCTATTCTGTTTTGATGTATACACAAATTTTCATTTAATTCAGAAATAAATGTATTTGAGTGTAACTATAAAGGGTATGTAGCTGTTTTGAAATCACAAAGAATGCTTGATTATTAAGTCTCTGCTACTTAAGTGCTGTAGTAATCGGAAACCTAAATTTTGGCTTTAAATAGTTCTACTTAAAAGTCCCCCTTGTCGCAGATTAAATTATATGAATGCTGTAAAACCAGCTTTATTTCTACGGAAATAGATAACTGGTGTATTAATTGATATTGCTGTGTACTCTGTTGCTCAATGGGTTGATCAGTGGTGGATAAGGTAGATTATGAAAACTGATACTTCCCTCTGAGTTCTGTTCCCGATGGTTGGAACGACTGGCTGCGTAAGACTTTCATGGTTTTCATTGAGTGTAAAAGTAAATACCTTTCTGTTTCTCTCAAAAGATCTTACACATATATGCTGGTCCTTTCTGTGTTTTCCCAAAACCGAACAATCCAGTGCAATAATATTAAATCCAATTAATTAATATCTGCCGAACATCTGAAATGTAAGAGTTAATTTTCTCCTCTTGCATTGTTGCTTATCAAGTTATTACTGTACTTGAATATGTACTATACTGAAAATCCTTAATTAAAATCTTGGATTTTGTGAAGTTGCTGGTCGTAGACATGGTAATCGAAAACCCGCTAAACATTTCAAAAAATTGTTCTTCAGTGAGTTTTATGTATATAACGCAGTTAACACTGAAAGGCATAAAAATAACGGGCAGGCAACTTAAAAACTTTAGTTATACAATTTTTTTAATTGTGTTCACCGGTCGTCCTTTCATCCTTAAAAAACCCCAAAATGTCTCATAATAAATATGAAATGAGGTAGCTATCATTACTGAGCACTGTCTGATGACGTATGGATAGCAGAGACAGTTTTTTTTGTTACACTGATGTATGCCAGTCGCCTAGCGTTGGCAGTGATCGTGGATAATCTTTGTACCCACCCGTGGCTTCGGACAGGCCCATAAAAAAATCTCACAATTTTAGGTTTATAGATCTGTGCGAATATTGTTACTCATAATGGCTTATTGCTCCATATCAGCCATCTGTGGGAATTATAGAAAAGCAACTTAGAGTGATATTTCATCCTGCATTGAATGTCAAAAAATCCTAATGCCTGCCTGTTCTCCACGTTAGGAGAAATGCTCCTTCGTAGCAAGTCAGCATAATGGTAACATTTGGGCAGTAAGAGTTCCAAAGCTGAACCACGTATTTAGAATTTCAAGCTGCAACATTATCTGATGGATGACTATTCAATGAAAAATTTACGGAGTGAAATATTTAAGCGCGGAGCAATTTCCTAATTTCTTTTCACAATGCTTTACTGAATGTTTTAACTTCCGTGATATGCGACATTTTTAAACGGTTGCTGATTTTTTTCAGATAACCTTATGTATCGAAACGTAAAACTTATTTACTTTTGTCCAATTACAAAAAGTGCATAGTGATATCTCTGTATTAAATTTGTTTTTCATAGATAATTACACAAATTAAAAATTTTTTTATATCGATGTTAATAATGTATATAATTGACTAGGAGGAGGAAAAATAATATTTATTTTACGTAGATTTCATTATTTAATTTTTTTAAATTTTACTCAATATTTAGTCTACTAACTAGGAAGAGGATAATGTATTTTATTTATTATATACAAATAGATAAATAAATTTAACCCGTAGCATTGGGGGCCGAGCTCCCCCTCCACTCTATATTAGTAAAATTCCGCTTTTACGCTATCTTCAGTTCCTCCAAAAGTTGTTAAATGATTATGGAAGACTAATTGGCTGTCACCTTTTAGTTTTAAAATGATTAGTTCTTCCTGGTTCCGCATTTTGAGACTTAAATGTGAACGTTCCTCTTTTCGCTCTTGGTTTAGCTATATCGTATTCCCGGTGTAGGGTGTAGCAGGGAACTTCTTTCAATGCGATCGTAAGATAAACGATTACTCTAATAAAGTTTCATGTAGTCATCAGTTTGTCGCAGCTAATTTACCATTTAATCATTTTATCATTAGTGCCAAGTGTTATAGTATGAAAGTATTTTTAAAAGTGGAGGATACATAAATTCAGAATCCTTGACTTGCAGAGAAAATATACGAGTATTTCGTGAAGATGAGATGGGTGAAAAGTAAACTAGAAAGATAACTGTGTTTAATTTTTAACAACGTTTGTGAGTTATTATTTGTAAAAATGTATAACTATATGTATACCTGCGGTTGGATTAATTGAATCTTATAAAGTTGGTGATTTGTGCGCACCCTTTAACTGAATGATTTCCTCACTTTTAACATAAAACTGTGCAATGCATTACAGGCGTCTTTGAAATTGAAACCATCTTCGAATTACAGAGTCCGCATCTGGCAATTTGTAACGGCCTTGTGAAGTAAATCGGGCACAGCCTTTTGCTGTTGACATAGTCTTGACAGGTTTGTTCTACTCGGAATCATCATTATCAATTTCACGCGTAGATATCAATGGCACGGTTGAAATACTGCTTCACCTAGTTTGGTTGACCGCGTATAATTGAATTTACTTGGTTCAAAAGTATTTGCTTGCCTTTATTTCTAGACATGTAATTGAAACCGCGCCTGGGAAATCCTCCGCTGAAGAAAGTTCATTTTCTGTTGTGTTCCTTTTTTTATGCAAATAATTATCTCCTAGAAAGGGCATATATTTCAGGTAAATAATATTTAAAATTGTGTTATTCGACCTTGTTAGAAATCTGCGAATCTTGCTGTGAATTGTTTTTATTCACACTTTTTTAAATAATTTCTTCTACTTTTTTATTTACCATTTAGATACTCATATGAGAGTTGTTTAGCTTTTGGTGCCTGTTGCTGTATCCAGAAACAAATTAATTTCTCTTATTAATTTTATTACTTTCAATTCCGAGATTTTCTGTTTCAGTTAAAACTGGCATAATACTGATATTTTGTCAATTCCCCTTTTGAATTTGTAATTGTATAAATTACGAAAAACAAAATTCTTTACTATAATGTGAATTAGCTCGCTGACATTTGAAAATTTTAGTAATACTTTCACATTCATTTTCCTTAAAATCTGTCTGGGCAGTGGCTATCGCCACAGTACTCTGGTAGTTGCGCGTCAAGTTTCATTCTTGACGATTGATTGAGCTGGCGTTATTGGCGCGCATAGTTTTTTTTTTTTTTTTTTTTTTTTAATTCTTATCCGCCATTTGATCATAAAATAGTTATTGCATACGCCTTTCTTTGAATAAATGTAACCTAACTTTGAATAGTATTTTTTGCTCTTATTAGTCCTAATGTAAAAAGAGAAAAAAAAATCTGCGGAAACGAATTTATTCCATAATAAGGACATCCACTTACTTAAATAATTAACCTTTTTTTCTGAAAATATAAACTTCAGTATTGAAAACTGTCTTCCTAAGATCAAAATCGTCTGAAATTACGGGTGACTGTTTTAGAAAGGTTTCTGTTTGTATGCATAAATGCTGATATTTATATGCATAAATTAGTTTACGTAAATAAAGAAAATTATTTTAATCAGTTTTCAAAAATGTGAATGCAACAGTTTAAAACGAACGAATGAACTATTAATATTTTACTTAATATGTTACTTTTGATTTTTAAAATACTATTCTCAATTATTGATAAAAAAATTTATTAGTTAGATTCAAAGTTTATAATTTTAATCCGAATACATTTATTCTAGATTTCTGCGTTCATATTTAAATATTAAATCAATGAAAATTTAATTATTAAATCGCGGAGCTAGTCCAGACTCTTGATGAGGCAGAATTTTTCTATTTTATTATAAAAGAAGCAGTGATAAACTGTTAGGGAAGTAAGAACAGCCACGCCTGAAAGCACCGCCAACGGGAATAGTGGTTAGCGACGCTGATTACCGTACCGGGCTCGAATCCCGGAGAAAGCATGGATATTTGTAAGTGTATAGTGTTTTACGGCATCGGGGCACTCTAAATATGTGGCGAGTCGAAAGTCTTTTCGAGAGGTTGGAGGCGAGTGGTCCCTCCGGGGTGCTCTCCATCAAAATTGGGGGCGGAACTGATCAAAGTCATACTGTCACCTGTATCTCAAGGCTCTTGCCATCGACAGGCGCAGTTTTGCACTTCTTGCCACCATGAATTTCATGGGCTTGTTCTGATGTTACTGTCAGACAGGTGAGGTCAGTCACAGCAACAACACGTCTAAAATTAGTCACTTCACGACATTTCTGTGAATTCAACAAATTTTCAACAGTCTGAGCGCATCCGGAGCAAAATGTATGTAAATGACAATGTAAATGTTGATCTTCTGTTTATAAATCTAATTTCGAAACATACCTTTCTATTTCTGGTCTAGAGTCACAATAGAAGAGAGAAGCGGTTTCATGGTCTTGACCGAGTACCTTCTGTAATTCACTTAGTACTAATGTTTGGAACAATAGATGTCTTTGGAAAAAAGAACTTCAGGATGTCAGAAATACTTTTTTTAACTGCCATTTGATGTGTTTAGATGAGTAATTTATTGTAGATTTTTTTAAATATTTAAATTGGAGACTTTAGTTCAGAAGAATTGGTTTTGCACTGTAATTGTTTTTCAGTATTTTCAGAGACTCACCCGCAACATGAGAATTAAGCTTGTGCAATAATGTCCAGTATTATCCTTCAATAGCCGATTGGATTAGATCGCAGAACTCTCTGGTGGTCAAACCTAGGTTCGAATCGTGGCGAACGGTTTATTTTTGTGTGTGGATGTTTTCGTGGTTTTCCCGAAAATGCAGCGTGATTAGCAACTGGTTTTCCGTAGAAAGTTTTCCACGAAGGCATCTTTTCGCTTAGGCAGATAGCTGTTTTTGCTTTTACGTATTCGAATAAGTAAACAATTAACAAGCATCTCCGTTTCCAAGAGTTACATCGTGTTTTTTAGTTTGTTTCAATGCGAGACCAAACAAACTATTAAATCTTGAAGATGTTTATATGGCTACATACCTTGCACCATAATAAACACGTCAATTTCTAGAATAGGTGACAGAAACGCCCATCACCACTGTTCAGGTATAGCCAAATATGACATTTCACATAGGTGCGTTTCTGCTCCACTCCCAGTATGAACGTATGCGCGTGAGATGGCGCCAGTTAGTTAGTCGTTTTCCTGACGACATCAAGACTTTCCATCCTTCTTTCCTGATGCACGTAAAAGTTCGCTAAAAAAGTCGCTAAAAATTGGTAGTTCGGTATGGGGTTCGAATCCCGGCGGACAGGCGAAATACATCATTAATATTCTTATGAAGTTTTATTATTTTTAGAGTACAAGAAAGTCATTTAACTGAAAATATTTACAGTTTAATTTACATAATGATGTTAGGAGTTGAATATGTTCCAGCCTTTCCATGCCTTTAGAACACGAATTATATGAGATTCTATGAAAAAAGTCTCAATTTTCGGGGGGAAAGTGCATTGATCAATACTTTCCATGAAAATCTGCATAGAAATGATCGTCGTTTAATCTATTAACATCAGAAGCCTTTTTTATAAGCTGATATTTTAACTGAGCATAAATACAAACATTTCTGTCTTCAATTGTGTGCTCGCTCTGTATATAATTTCCAACTTTATAATAAAATATTTTGGTCGTACGAAAGTCGCACTTTTTGTTTTCTGTTTTTAATAATTATTAAGTTAAAAAACTTCCTAAAAATAAATATAGGGATTGGAAGAATGTATAGAAAATTAGATTTGGTAATTTTTACAAAATTTATTTTTTTTTTTTTTTATAAAACATGAGTAGTTTTTGTATGAATGAATACTTTTTGTAATTGGAAGTATATGTCTACGACCAACCATTCCGAAAGTAAAGGCCGGGAAATAATTTATATGAACATACGAGTGCCTGTTTTATACACTGAAGAGCCAAACCAATTTGACCACCTACTCAATAACACGTTGCGCCTACAAAATAGCTGTCACTCGCCTTGATGTGGATCCCACAAGTTCTTGGTAGATGACTGGAAATAGGTTGTACCAAATGTCTAAGCAGCGATTACGCAAAGTCTAGATATTCCGACATGGTGGTGTTTGAACTCTGAGCTGCTCCTCCATGGCATCCTAAATGTGCTCTGGTGGGTTAAGATTCGGCGAGTTAGATGGCCAAGACACTGATTGGAATTCATCCTTATGCTCCTTGAAACACTCCAACGCAATTCAAGCCTTGTGATATGGGGCATTTTCTTGCTGAAGGATCCCATTTCCAGTTGGGAAGACAGACGCCATGTAAGGGTGTAACTACTGATCTGTAGTTATGCTCAGCTTATGCAAATAGTTTAGCCATAGTCTGTTCTACCAAACTAAGGGTCCCAGAGCCACTCATAAGAACGTCCCCAAAGCGTAATACTGCCACCAGCCTGTGTATGACCTGTTGCACAGGGGGTGGAGCAAATATTCGCCTGCAAGACGGTGTACCTTGACTCGACCATCGAGGGGATGAATAAGAAATCGTGATTCATCCGACCATTTCAAATGGTGAAAGATCTGCCGTTTTTCCCATTTTATTTCATTCATCGTGAAAAGCACTTATAGCTTACTTATACTAGCATTCTAACCACGTGTAACCCACGTCATAAAAAAATGTGCGTTTGCATATTTTATCCCTAGCACGCATTCAAATGAAAACCTCAAAGGTTTCTTATTCATTGGCCAATGTGTGTATATGCTGTGATTAGTACATATATGTGTTCCGGTTATCATAAGTTATTTTGCTATAACAGCACTTCAAGTAGGCAAATATTGAACCGTGGGTTAGAAGAGCAGGCTTGGATGTAGCGAGGGGTGTGATCAGTTGTCACGTTTGCAGTGAAAAGATACCTGAATGGTTGAGAGATTTCAGGGCGAATGCCTAAAAAATACGTAATTTCAAAATGCTGAAGTACAAAAACATCATAAAAGATGATTTCTGCCTTCTACAGCTGCAGTTAAATACCTTTCTCATTTCATCACATGCAGTCCACGTCATCCGAACGAGTTCATTGAAAAATGTGAAGATGGTCATAATGTTTTGGCTCGTCGGTATATAGCGTTCATTATTATCTGAGGTAAGTCCTAGAATGTATTACTTGCGGATTTCAGGTGCTACTGTACGTTAATTTCCATGCGAATTTTTTTCTTTCCCGAAGACCGCCTTTACCTAAGCAGATAGTCTTCTGAGTGCTTTGCTATTAAAATAAGTATTTTTGAATTTTCACTGATTTAAAAAAAAAAAAAGATTCTATTAAAATGTGCACTGGCGGAAAAAAAAATGAGACAGTTCCTATATCTCTCGTTCTCCTGGCCGATTTACGAAATATTCAAATTGCGTTTTTTCATGTCTTGAAAGCGCGACATAGGATAGGTATTAGATTTTTATATAGCATTGTTCTAATATGGGTATTTTGGCACAAAATCAGGCTTTTTCTGAAATGGCATACCAGTATTTTTCCATATTTCGATTCTATGACTCAGATTATGCCTAAATATTAAATTTTATAAAATTTGGCGCGAAATTTACGGAGAAATTCAAATATTTATCTTGGTGCATTTTTCAGTTTGCGCCAAGAATAATTCACTTGGCAAACTTCGTAATTACCTATCTTTCATTATAAACGAGCAGAAAAAAGGCATCATTGTTCATTATTTCAAATATTTTTAACAAAGCGTGTAAACCGCATTTGGCGTTATTATCGCTTTTTACAAATATGCCAAATTTCAAAACGCGACAATATGTAAATTCACGTATATTCTAGGAAATTTTGAATAAAATTCTCAAATTTTTTGCACGTATGCTTAGAAATACATCTACTTTCAGATGACGGTAAAAATTTCATAGGTTATGATTCAAATTTGTTTTCGAAAACTTTATAAGATTTATTTAAAAATACAAATTTTAAAAATAAATCTTAAAAAATGGGCAAATTTTGTCTGGAAGGAACCTAAATTTCGATTTCTGGAAGAAGGACTTAAGTAAGTTTAATAAAAAAAAGAGATATTGGTAAATATATATCAAATTCAATTAAAATTTTGAGAGCTAATTTTTTAAAAACTACTCTTGCGATTTTTACAAAACTTGGCAGTTTGACATAGTTTGAGTTGCAGAATCGGAATATTGAAAAAAATTGGCATGCCACTTCAGAAGAAGTCCGATTTTATGTCAAAATACCTATATTAGAACAATGCGGAATATTGAAAAAAATTGGCATGCCACTTCAGAAGAAGTCCGATTTTATGTCAAAATACCTATATTAGAACAATGCTATATATAAATCTAATTTTTAACTCTTAAAAACTCACTTCTGGAAAGAACAACCCTTGAAAAATATGCATACAGGCAATAGCCCCAAAATAATTAATCAAATACAGAATAAAATACTATTTAAGGAAGAATTCCCAAAGATTTTGAAATCCACAGTTAAACAATTTAATGAAAATTTTCAGAGTTGTCAATGAAATAAGCTGCGAGACATAAAAAATATAAGTTGAATTTCGTCAAGCGGCCCCAGAACGGGACATATAGAAGTGCCCCCATTTTTATTTTCGCAGTGTATGTGCAAGGAAATGATTTGCAGTGGACAGACAATTCACATTTAACACGGATATGACAAGCTTATAATATATGAGTGATAAAATATGACGTTACCGTGAAACTGATGTTTAGTCATGTTTATACTGAAGCATTTTGCCTTTGACAAAGCCAAATTAGGGTGGGTTTAGGAATTGATCCTCTTCCAGAAAGTGGGGTAAACGTTTGGATGATTAATTTAAAACTTTGCTTCAAGCCGTCAATAGGCAAGTGGGTCTGTAGGAGCCTCACTCCGTTTTCCCTAGTTTCTGGGAAACAGGCTTGTTCGAGACATTTATTAAGCGTAAGAAAGAGTTAATTTTTATTTGGAATTATAAGTTCTTCGACTGTGTCAGTGGTAAGGTTGTCTAATCCTGGGCTCTTCTCTCTCTTGACTGAGGAGATTATTCGGGATTACTGTTGATATGTTAGTTACACCAAATATAATGTTATTGTGGTCAATGAGATTTACGTCGTATGAGACGTTCCAGTTGTCTACGTCCTTCACACCTATCCTGTTAAATAAGATTAAATCCTCTCACGAGTTTCCCATTGACGCAAAAAATAGGGATGTCCGTAATGTCATTAGGATCGATATTCCAGCTGTGGCGAGGAAGTCACAAATTTTTAGACCCCCTAGGATCCTCGCTGAATAACCCCAATGTAGGATCGTGTTTTTAAAGACGCTACAGATCAAGATTGAGATATCTGTGTTATCTTTAATTAACTTTTCCATCGTTTTCAGGATAGGCTCAATATCCTGAGATGGCGGGCAGTAAGTTGAAATTATCAAGTAAGGAATGCCTTGCTCTATTCGAATCATCGATATGCGGTGAGCTGAAGATTTCTAAAGTCGGAATTTTTAAATCCGTAATTATAAAATCCTCTTTAGCGGAGGCTTTATGATAGTAGTTTCTATACTGAATTGAAAGTCGGTAAATGCTGTCTTTAATGACAAAGGGTTTCTATGCACATGCTATTTTACCGTCTCTGTAGTTTCGAGCGTTTTTCTTAATTTCTCCGTCGCACCTTTGAAGTGTTGTAAATTGATCTGTATTATTGTGACTATCCATAGTTGATTCTTTTTGTTGTAGTAATTTAAGCTCTCTTTGATAGCATAGGCACTTTCAGCTTTGTGTATCATGGTCTGCATTATAATCGATATTGAATTTTTGATCGACTTTTAACAGTTTTTTTGTCTTCTGCACGTGTCTTAACCTCATAGTCGTCTGAACCGCAGCCCGCACATTTTTTTGTTCTCCTTGCATTTTTTAGCATTGTGGTTCAATCCTTAGCATTTATTGCACTACGATATTTTGGTGTATTCTTTAACGCTGTTGCTTGTCTACTATATGTTAATTTTTCCCTTTTTTACGATAAATTTATGAGGTGTTGCATCTGAGAGGATAACTCACTGTTGTCCATACTGAGCTCTAATCAAGAATAGAACTTCTGTTTCTGAGTTTGCGTATTCTTCATTTTCTGACGTTATAAGCTTTTTTTTTAATTCATCTTATTCTAGTTCTTTATTGACGTTATATATTATCATTTTTGAGTTGACTTTTTGTGGATGTTCGGCGTCTAGTAATTCTACTAATTTTCGATTATCTTTTATTGCTTTCTCTAAGATAGCGAATTCATCTTTTTCAGAGATTTCAATTAGGACTCCTCCCTTATTGATCTTTTCACGTTCTTAAAGGCTACTTTGAGTTTAGACGGTGTAATATGTTTCATTAAGTTGTTCTTAATTTCTCCTAAGGTGTTGTCATTTTTGGGGTACACTAGTAGCACATGTTCGTGGCTGTGCTCTCTTTTGCGAGATTGTGAACGTAGCGATTGAGAACACTGATTAGATTTGAAACGTGATTGTGCTACTTCTCCATACGAGAGTTTTTCCTGAACTACGTCTTTGGGTGTAATCCTCAATATTTTGTGTCTGTTCAAAACGTCCTTCTAGCTTCGCAATGTTGAGACTCTGTTTGGTAATAATATTCAGCAAAAACAAAAACTGACTTTTAATACTACTGCTAAATTTCTGTGGAATGCCTTTTTTGGACAACAGTCCTTCTACTATGTTTAGGCAATTATACGCGTTCTGAATCTGCTTCGCTTCTGCCGTGTTTTCTTCATCTAGCTTACATGAGCTTAGCTGTTTGTGTGGCTCTTCAGCTGTTTTTGGAGCACTAGCTGACTGCATTTCACTGTTACGGCTTAATTCCCTGCCTTGTTTCGTATCATTCAATATTAGCATGGTACATCTCTAAGGGACTACGGCGGGCTTCGTAAAGGAGGCAGAAAGTGCGATGGTGACCGGCACCTTGGAGTTCACACCGATCACCGCTACCAGGTTGGCCGTGCAAGTTTAGATCCTCCTTCGAGGGAGTCTCTAGAGGACGACAACGCAACACAATCATGGAAAGCAGTTCTGAAAAAAAAAGGGGGGGGACGAATTGAGTCACTTCTTGCGCATCACACGACTGCACGCTGAACCTAAGGGATATACACTGCGCGGAAAAAAAAAAAGGGACAGTTCCTATATCTCCTGTTCTATTGGTCCGATTGACGAAATTAAATTGCGTTTTTTTAAGTGTCTCGAAAGCGCGACTTAGGATATATATTAGATTTATATATAGCATTCTTCTAATTTGGGTATTTTGACACAAAATCAGACTTTTTCTAAAATGACATGCCAATGTTTTTCCATCTTTCGACTCTATGACTCAAATTATGCCAAACTGCCAAGTTTTGTAAAAAATCGCACGAGTAGTTTTTAAAAAATTAGCTCTCAGAATTTTAGCTCCTCAATATTAATTGAATTTGGTATATATTTGTTAATATCTCTTTTTTATTAAACTTAATTTATTCTTTCAGATTTCGAAATTTAGGTTCATTCCAAATAAAATTCGCCCATTTTTTATGATTTATTTTTGAAATTTGTATTTTTAAATAATTTTAATTAAGTTTTTCAAAAAAAATTTGAATTATAACCTATAAAACTTTTAACATCATCTTAAAGTAGATATATTTCTAGGCACACCTACAAAAAATTAGAGTTTTTTATTCAAAATTTTCTAAGATATACATGAATTTACAGGTTGGAGCGTTTTGAAATTTGACATCTTTTTTGGGAGCGATAATAACTCCAAATGTGGGTTATGCACTCTGTTAAAATTATTTGAAAGTATGAGCGATGCCTTCCCCGCTTGTCTGCAATGAAAAAAGAAAAGGAAAATAGGTTGCTATAAATTAAGAAGTTCACCAAGTAAATTATTCATGGCGAAAACTGAAAAAAGTACACCAAGATAAATTTTTTATTTTCTTCGTAAATTTCGCACCAAATATTACAAAATTTGACATTTAGGTATAATTTGAGTCGTAGAATCGAAATATGGAAAAACACTGGCATGTCATTTCAGAAAAAGACCGAGTCTGTGTCAAAATACCTATGTTGGAATAATGATATATATAAATTTAATATGTATCCTAAGTCGCGCTTTCGAGATATCAGAAACGCAATTTGAATTTCGTCAATCGGCCCAGTAGAAGGGGAGATATAGAAACTGTCCCATTTTTTTTTTTTTTTTTTCGCAGTGCACAGTGCGCGATCTCGTTATCAATCACCGAATTGTGCCAAACAGTAAAGATTAATCTACTATTATCGCATTCTCCCATCGGTTTACTACTGATACGACATGCTGGGGTATGGGGATTCATAAATTTACAGTAATATGCTTCGGTATGAGTATGTGTATCTTTACTTATTCACTTCCAGGCAATAACTGTACATTTTCTATGTGATAATTTTTATCACGTTTTATAAATCAGAGGTCATGTAGACTTCATTCGAGGGATAGTCCAATTCACCAATGTTTTTGATCGAATCCTTTCCATTGCTTCTTACGTGACTAGGTAGAAACGCTTCACAATTTTTGTCTTTATTATGCTATTGTGCATTTATGTAAGGAAAGTAATAAAAATATGCAGTCTTCAAATGATTTTGGTTATAAACATACTAATAATTGTAAAATTTTATTTTTCTGCTTTTATCAGCGTAATTGCGCAGTCAGATATTTGTATGGCAGTACCATACCAAAAAAACATATTTCAATTATTTATAAGCAATTTCGTTTCGGTAAATACAAAATTTTGGGTCGAAATGTTGACTACTGATTCAATCACTTTCATTCTTTTCTTCGGAATGATAGCAGTATAATGAAGGAAATTTACGCAAGGAAGCGCAGAGAGTTAGTGCGAAAGTAAATTACACAAATATAGCTGCTAGTTTTTCTTAAAAATAACGTTGCCATTTACCGAAGATAATACTGTGTTTGAAATGCTTATGAGCCAGAACTGAATTCTTTATTAATTACGTACGTTTAAATTTACTATGATGATTGTATTTCACGGAGGTAAATACTATTTTGCCTCCCACAAAATATTTATGCTGCATTTAAACTTAATTTTTAGCGACTGAAAATTCTGTATCTTTTATTCCCTCTCCTTTTGTTGTCTTTTGTTTGATAGGTCATTGACGGTAAGAAAGAACCTTCTGTCAGAGGTGAACTAATCATATATATTTTACTTTTATATTCTTATTGAAGGGTGTCAGAATTTTAAAGGGAAAGGATGTAGCAAAAATGCCACCTTTTCAATTTTCAACAAAAATCGATGAAGTTTCTGAAAGCGTGTTCCTTCGACAAAAGAAAACATTTGTGTTTATTAATATACCACTTATAATTATGATTGTAATTTATTTTCGACCCTCTACCGTCCAGGTTAATAAGCGCATGTTTCTGTGGACCCGGGGTCGGTGTGGGCTGACTTCATGTCTTCCCTACGGGCCCTTGTATCGGTCGTGATTGCCATTGGTTTTTCTTCTTCCCGTTTCTTCTAATGAAAGGCTCTCACCTTTCGAAATGGTATTTGAAGACCGGTCTTCGGCACCAACGGTAGGTATGCCACTCACGCGGAGGTCGTTGGAGGGGGGGGTTGTTCAAAGGGTACCTGCCCCGCCTTTCCAACCCTTTGCATCCTCCCACGCACGCAGATCACGATTCCCTCTCATTTTTTTATTTATTCATTAATTTACTTTTTTAAAAATCTTTTTTACCACGCGCCTTTCTCCCTCCTCTGCGTCTTTGGGGAGGTTCAACGTCAGTCCGGTCAAAGGATTCGCGTGTGAGCGAAGAGTCACTTCAGCAGTAATATCTCACTGAATGGTCAATACACCGCGGGTTAGAGGACGGTGGGTGGAAAAGTTAACGACAAATTAATGGAGACAATAACTTCCTAATATTTTAAACGGGGTCGCGTATTCCGAAATTACGTGGAGAGGAATATTAAGATTTTCTTCAGAAAAAGAGTCTAGGAAATGCGTGCTTTTGACAAGTAATTAACTGCAGAAAGTTGAAAATAACCTTTAAATATGCGTAATAGGGTAAAAGGAAGTATGCTGAAGGCCACGATCTTCGTTGTTTCTAACTGCTCATTTTTAAGCTGATTTGTAGTCATCTTATATTTTATTACACCAAGTAATGTGATTTACAGCTTTGAAAGAAAGGAGGTAAAATTCTGTTTGCTTAATTTGACAGAAAAAGTATTAAGATCTGTGAAAAATATTTACGTTTATGTCTTGAAGAGAGGGAAGTCATATTTGAAAAATGGAAAGCATTTTCACTTTGTGTGTGGTTGAGCTAATCTTTGAAAGGAAGAATGGAGTTATATTGTAAGACTAATGTTGGTAATAATAATAATAATAATAATAATATGAAAAGATTTTATTTGTCTAGTTAGTTATTTCTTTTCGTGAATTCTTGAGAATGTTACCGGAGGAGCACGGCCACTGAAAGTGCCAGAATTTTTATGCAAGCCCGCCATCATTTGAAAATACAGAAACATTCTGAAGGGTGTCGCAGCATAAAGGAGCCGTACCCTTAAGAAATCATTGTCTAATTTGTTAAAAGCAAAGTTCTCAAAAGTGCTCTCGCATTTATGTCGGGTTACTGGGGTAAACACAATTTCATTTACTTTTCTAATCAAAGAAGCAAACCAAAATTGTAGTTGCATAGAGGAACTTCAGCATAAAGATATCCGTATTTTTATGAAGGTTATTGATCTCAAGTTAGAAGCTGATTTCATAAAGGCTCGGGAATCTTCATTATAGGGCCCCCTTCTGAAGGTTTACCTTTTCGAATAGTGGCCGGCATGCATAAAATTACCGGCAGCTTTATGACGAGGTGCCGTTAGAAAGCGCTCCGTTTCCTTTTAAATAACTTAATGTTTCCCTTTTTTTTCATTTTCCTAGCACTTTTTGGTTTCATTAGTGGCCGAGTGGTTAGGATCGCTGAGATTTGAGAGTTCGACCTGGATTCGATATCAGATGAATGTATTGGCTTTCGCGATTTTCCCCAAGGGTAACGTGAATACGAGTCATTTTCTCTTTGAAATTTCTCCACTAAGGCATCCCTATCTTCAGGCAGACAGGCCTCATGTGCTTTGCCATATTTAAATAAACTAATTGCACTGTGTGCTTAAAAACAGCTATACGATTAGCTTTATGGTACTTCTCTAAGACACCTTCATTGAGTTGAACTTTTGAAAATAATTAAATGCATAAAATCAAAAATTATATTTCATATAAAGCTTAATTTGATATTGATTTTGACATTAGAATGACGCGAATATAATATCCTGAAAAGTTTTATTATTTTTTCCTGGTTCAAAAAGAACATAAGAGCAAATATTGTATAGTCTTATTATATACTCTCATTCTCAATATTCTCTTATTATATACTCTTATTATATACTTTTATTCTTAGTATTACTTATTATATACTCTTATTCTTAGTATTGTATAGTCTACTTTATTATATACTCTCATTCTCATGTGCTTTGATCTCTATCCTTTCATGCAGTTTCTTAGAATTAAACACAAACCCCGCTTGCTTTTTACCTCACATTAAATATTATGAGGGTTTAATTAATCTGGAACTGGTAATTAGTCTATCAACCGCAGCAGACGTAAAGCTAAGTATCGCTATATCTGGGATAGCTACAAAGAAATGAGGATTAAACAACCTTTTTATTTAAACAGAAATTAGAACATAAATACACTTACATATGCTAACAATATTAGCTACAATACTTGATGAGGCAACAGAAACAGTCAATGTAAGTTAAAACGTGGATCAGTAGTCAAAGACTACACAATTTAAATCTTACCGAAAGCTGCCTCAGTAATTCTATCCAAGCGTCAAAATCAGCATGTCAGCAGCGTTATAACGCAAAGCAGAATAATTACAACGATCAAAGTTGGCATGAACTAAACCTAGCTCTGTCTTATATTCCGGCTAAGTCATTTTCATTCTGATGAGGAAAACGTAAAGTAAAGATCCAAATCATAAAAACCTGGTTAATTCAAATAATAATGTACTGTAAAATATTCTACAGGTAAATGCGGAGAGACTTATGGCATGCGTTTTGTCTTTATAGGATAAAATAATTTGGGGGGGGGGTCCATATTTTCCTGTCTTTGCAAATGCAGTCTAAGAGGGCAAGACATGCGATGGTCTGATAATTTATATATATAATGCTTTAAGGGAAGGCGCAGAATTACACGTATTGTCGCATTTTGTATTTCTGATATAACTGTAAAAGTACCCCTTACGGGCGGGTATTATTTTTACGCCTTTTGATTGCGTCATCTGTTCGTGATTTTACATGCAGGTAAATCCTTTGTTGCACATTCTTCTTTACGAGATTGTTCTTCGCCGTTAGGTGCATTGAAGACCAGTCTTACACCCTGAAGAGTCTCCTTTATCATTAACATTTGGGTGTCTCACTGGCGCATCCGTCAAACAACGAAGAAAGGATTGGCCGTTGAGGGAGGAGGTCGCTAAGGTATCTATGGCGATGAAGCGAAGTTTAATTAAAAAAAGAGCGTGTGCCTAGCATCTACTATCGAGAGGCCCGTGTTCTCCTCCCAACTCGTGTTTCCAGGGTCGTTTCTGTCAGTTGAAGTGCTGCTTTTCAATGTTTTGGGGTTAAAATACAGCGCACGCGTCACGAAATGGGATCGCGTTTTGCTGCCTCGCCTATCATTTTTATCCTTTCGAAATTCAAGAGGGAAGATGGGGAAAAACAGTGTGTTACTGCCAGAAACTTCTCATCTAATATTTTTCTCCCCTTCAGCAACTAGCTCGTCTTTATTTCTGATATAAAGAGAAATATTAAGATCTTGCTGTGAAAGACTGTTATCCAAGTATTTATGTTCACAGATGTCCGATATGGTTATCAATCCAGTATCGTATTCTAGTATTACGAGTGCATCGATAATTCTGCATGTTCGGAAAAAAGTAGCTATAGTTTTCATTTCTTTAAACACTGATTCTAAACACCTATTTCTAGTTGGAGAGTTCTTCAAAACAGGATAAAGAATTTTCTGAAGAGTTTCAGTATTGTGAGTTGGGAGGGTTTTTCTAAAAATAAAATATGACTTTTTACATTTTTTTTGGTGCGCGTAAATTTTAAAAAAAAAAAAAAAAAAAAAAATTAAGTTAGCAAAAATGCGCATTACATTTTATTATTATTAAATACAAAAACATTCCATATAGCTTTACATGCATAATTCATGGATTGATTACAATCTGTCTATGTTTTGGGGTTCCGTTCACTGAATAGCGCGGAATAGATTCAAGTATGGATTTATAGATTTAGTTCACTTTCAGGCCTTGGTACTAACAATTTTATAACATACCGATTAATTAGATTTGGGAGTGGGGGGCGTTGATGCGAAGCAAAGGTAAAACAGTTATTAACTTTGTAACTCATCAAATGAAAATCTTAATTGCATGAATCTCCAAGAATTTTGCACCTATAAATGTATGGAAATGTTTTATATTTCAAGCATTAAAGCATGCTGGTTGTTTTAATAATTGAATTTTTTTTCTGTTTAAATCTAAGTTGTTAACGTTTTTCGAAGTTTAAATTTTGCGTAATCAATTGCCCTAGAAGGTAAACTCTTTTCGTAAACCGTTTATTATAATTTTCATAAGATCTGTGTTATTTTGAGGAAATTTGTAATTAGAAGTACATATCTGGAATGGATCCGCAGTAACCTTTTTCGAATAATCTACATAAGCACTGACAACATGACGGAAAAAATCTCTTAATTAAAATTTTTGTGTATTGCCATCGTGTTTCTTTCCGTCGCTTGTTATATCCTGATTAGTTCGCAACATGGAGATTGAGTTTTATTTTTTCCCGGTAGATGGCGACAGATACTTCAATGAGAGCAAAGTTGGCAGCTTCATGTCGAAGGTATCCAGGTGACAGAGATCCAAATGCAAAACTTGGAGGCTTTTTAATTTATCATTGTTTTTAAGAAAATTTTATGCTTGATTCTGAAGAGCATTATTTATGGAGACTTCCGGCATAATTTTAAGAATCCCTTTTATGGAAATTTTTAAGCAAACTTTTAAAATCGAAACCAAATTTTATCATTCCGCTAATCTTGTTAACTTGATAATCGCATCTACCCCTCGTCCACAAATCGCTACATTTTTGCTGTGCGTGAAAATATTCATTGGAAAATAAAAATAGTTGAAGGCGTATATTCGGCAAAAGCTCAAAATTTTGTCAGATAGTAATTACTCTGATTTGTGTTCTTTTTTCCCCCTCTCGAATATGTATTTCGCATTTGAAGATCTCTTGCATATATTTTTCTTTTCTCATTTATCCTTTTTTGGCAATTTTCATGGTTATTAATTAGCGAATGACATTGCGTGGATGTGTGCATGTATTCAGATGGAGTAATTTTCAATACATGTGAGTGATTTTTTTATCCTACTTTCTAAATATGTAATTTTTCGCTCTAATTACTAAAGATTTGCAAAGCATGCTTAAATGAGAAGTTAATAATAGAAGAATGATTTATCATCCTATCTAGTGCTGAAAACGTCCACCCTTGTTATAGTCATGCACTGTATGACTCTGTTGCGACATCTGCCGATTTTGATGCTTTCTGTTGCGATGTTTGTCGGGTATCCTGAATAGTTTAAGGCGTAATTTCATAGCTTTTTAGCTTCTGCATTCTTTTTATGCGGCTCTAATAGAATTAGTAAGTCACTTAGCTGTGTGTGGCATCCTTAATATTGCCGCTGTCATTTTCTTTTCCGAAGTCGATTAAACAAAAAGCAAACAAGCTGTGGTTCAACGCTGAAGCTTTACTATTTGCAAAAACTGTACTTATATATTATTCCGTCGACCGGCCGCCAACCAGCACCGAGTGGTAAAGTCGCTGAATTCTGGTAGTTCGGTCCGGGCTTCGAATCCTGGCGTTTGGGCTGGCTGCATGTGTGTTTTCTTAGTTTTTCTCATGTCTATCGTGTATACCAGCCAGTTTCTCTTAAAGTCCTTCACGAAGGCATCTCTCTCCTTAGGCAGATAGCTTTCGACTGCTTTGTCACAATTAAGTAAACCAAACCGTTGACCGGCCAAATAGCGCGATTTAGCACCAATTATGGATAGTCATGCCGTTTAGAATTCTGCAGTAAAGACTGGCGACCGCTGCGAAATTTACACCAACGGTCGATGTGATAATACCGCAAAAACACATTTCACTCTCGTTTGGGTGAACTCTGGTTTCACGTACTACAGTGACAACAAAGTTATAACTAGTTAAAAAGTAGATATAACCGCTGAAACACTTTGCATTTCGTAGTGAAATCTAACCATTTTTGTACGCGATATTTAACTATCGCGAACAAAAAGGAGTACTGAGTTCTTTTCCCTTCCCGCGATTTAAAAACATTTCAGTGCAAGCTCCACCTTTTTTTTCTTCCTTTTAAGTATTTCTGATTGCTCTGAATGGGAAACATACAACGAGTAAAGTGTTCTGTATATATAACTAGTATTTTAGACTGATAATGTATGTAAACTGTGATTTTCTGCTAAAGAAAATAACGTTATAAATATTGGGAGAAAATTTAGAAATGGTGCATTAGACGTCAGAGTTTAAAAAACGTTTTAAAGGCAAGTGTGTTGCAATATGCATCTGACACCTTAAACAATCAGAAAATTTCATTGCCCTAAATAATATGAAAATTTAGCTAAAATATTTAGAAGGAAGTTGAAAGGTTAAATATTGCTCTGAAGGAGTTTGTATATTGTAATTCTATGTTAAAAAAATACTCAAATGGTCATCAGCTGTCTGATAATTAATTGATCATCAGCCAATTTTTTTAAGGCCGTTAGAAACATAGAAGAGATTTAGAAATGCAAGGTAAGAAGCGAAAGACGTTTAGAAGTTCCATACTTTGGAATCAAAACTTTATTTCACAAGTAAACATACTGTTAAGGTTACACTCATTATTTAAGATTTCACTTGAACTGAACTGAGTAGGTAATCTTACTAGGCTGCCAGACGGCTTCTCGTCCCATCTTACCGCAGAATGCACAACTGATAAATATCAATGTCAGAAACAACTGAAATATCTATTTTTATTTCAACTTGTAGTTTACAGATAAAACGTATAACGAATAAACTTTCGCTGCTTGCGGCGTTGCTAATTCAGTAGTTTGGTATTCACATATTAAGATATTGAAAAGTAAGTTGCTGTAGTGATGCGGCATGTTTAGAACTTTCGGTATCTCCTGAAGACTGGTGACGAAGCAATTAAAGTGTTAATGTAACTAACTACCAATAAATTACCCTTAAATGTCTTCTATGAAGGATTCATAGCCTTCATAACCTAAGTCAAGCCTTCATACTGCTTCTTTTGCTGACTCTGCTTCTCGTGTAACTTAAAGTAAAAGGAACTCACTCACAATGAGCCTACTAGCCGGAATAAATAGGATCATTGCCTTCCGTAACCATATTACAAAGCTCTCTCTCTAAATGTACATTTTCACATTATTTAAAACAATTTACAGAAAAGCCTGCATATTTTTACTGGCGTGTTTTTCTTTTTTTCTGTCGCAAGTAATATTCTGAATTGCTAAATTATTTCGTATTATCAGCTAACGTCACCGAATGCCAATAATTAGTCTCGCTTTCGACTTCTAATAGCCATTCAAGCTGGGTGTTAGTGGCTTTTCCTTATTTAACTAACTGACTACCACATCAATTCAGATCACAAGTTCTGAACAGGCCGCAATTACCTCTGAGAGGATGACTATTATATTAACTAATACGAAAGATCCTGCTAGGTATTTGGTAATGTATTCAGCAGCATGTAATAAGATTTCTAAATTTATTATATAATTTAAAACTTAACCATTTGTTGAATGTCTTTTCAAATGCCAAGATCTTTTGCAATTATCGTCACCATTGCTGTAGTGATGCGGCATGTTTAGAACTTTCGGTATCTCCTGAAGACTGGTGACGAAGCAATTAAAGTGTTAATGTAACTAACTACCAATAAATTACCCTTAAATGTCTTCTATGAAGGATTCATAGCCTTCATAACCTAAGCCAAGCCTTCATACTGCTTTTTCCTTATATATTTTCTACTTATGTATCATCATGATGCAGTTCACCAACAAATTTTACCTACCTAATATTCGAGATTACTGAGAATTTGGTTCCATACTCCAAACTGTATATTACCATTCTAAAGTAAATTTAATTATGCCATTTGTGTATTTAACACGAAAATAGTGGTTGTGATCTTCCAAAAAATCATGTGTCTTTCATGTTCAAGTAAGTACTGTGCTATAGTCTCCTTTTCCTATTTTTTCTTTTAGGTAGGACATTCCCTAATCATCCCTTTTACTCTCAGTCTTTGGGTGCTGGTCAGCTTTCCTTGTTCAACCTTTTGAAAGCCTATTCTTTACTGGATAAGGAGGTTGGGTACTGCCAAGGACTTAGCTTCGTTGCTGGAATACTTCTTTTACATGTAAGCAAAACTTTAAATTTTGTAATATCTTACAGAGTTATTTTATATAATTATCTAAGTGTTTTAAGTGGATTCAGTCTTGACATTTTTACAGTTGCTTTAATATATTCATTCGTAGTAGCTCATTATTCCGTAAATGCTAACAAATGTTAGATACCTTCTACGTCAGTGTTTAACATTTTATTATGCATTCATAGTAAATTTAAAGGTATGCGCTATGCTTTTAAATATGGAAAATAAAAGATAAGTAGCTTATGAAGATTAAGCTGTTTTTATTGAATGTGAGCAGTGTATTAAATGAGAAAAACTACTACATCATCCTGTTTGTTTACGATTCAGTTAATAATGTTGCGTCGTACGGGTTCGTAGCAGATTGAATGCACACAGGTCCGATGATAGGTTAATAAAGTTTATTTTATCAAAAGAAACACTTCAGAGTTCTGGAACTTTCCTCGGAAATACTCGTATAGGTGTTCACAGTGTCACAGAGTATAAGCAATAGTTACACTTCAAGCTGCTAAGAAAGTTAAATACAATGCGATGCAAAGCGCATCTAAAGAGTAAAGATATTTCAGTACTTCGAACTCACGCTCAACTAAACCCACCAGCGGCCGAGCGGTAAAGTCGCTGAACACTGGTAGTTCGGCCTGAGATTCGAATCCCGCGAACGGGCTGGCTGCATGGGCGTTTCCGTGGTTTCCCCCATGTGTAACGTGTATACGAGCCAGTTTCCCTTAGAAAGTCCCCCCAAAGTCCTGCTATGCTGCCTCAACGTGGCGGGGGGTGTCACTGAGCGGAACGGGCGAAGTACGTCGGGAGCATAGCTCCTGGTAGGGCCACCCTAGGCGTGAAGGCCGTTCCAACATGCCCAGCTAAAGCATAGCAGGTGAAGAACCCTCAGGGGATAGCCGTCTTGGTGATCGGGTATCACACTCCCGGGGCCCCAGTGACCTTTCCTCCTCTTTCTTTCCTCTCTTGTCTAGCTCTCTCTCCTATTTTTCTCCCTTGTGGTTTCCTCTACTGGAGGTTGGGGCTCACTGTGAGATGCAGCTACTACTCTTAGTTTCTGTTTCACCATGGTGAGAATACCGCTTATGCGTTTGCCGTGCATGGTGACCCGTAGGGTGGGAAAGGAGGATCCTGGCAGTTGAGGGGCGAGGTACTGTCCCCAACACACTGCTTTGGCCTCTGCTTCTACTTAAAACGGGAGGCACTTAGCTGTCCCCGCTAGTCTCAATCGGCTGGTCACTAGTCCTGTTGGTCAGTGGCTAGGGGATAAGCTCTCGGAAGTCTCCGCTTTTGGGAAAGCCGACTGTGGAGCTTCAGTTTGCGTATAGGCCCGGCTAGCCCTAACACAGGGATCTGTGTTCCCTTGTTGGGCTCCATGGTGGGTGGGACGGTCAGGCCCGAAACTTTCTCTCTTTTCAATATGAAAACTAACTTCTTCTCCTAACCATATGGATACGAAAAATTCTGGAGCTGCTAAAAGAATTTGTACTTCGACCTTAATTAGCACAAACAAATGTCCAAAGTTCTTAGTTATTACTGGTCAGCTAGAAAATCTATCACCATTCTTCATCCATAAGCATATTGTGGCCTCAGCAGGCGAGCCAAAACACATAAAAAAGCTCCGTTCAGGATCTCTGCTCATCGAGACTACATCTGATGCACAATCTTCCTCTCTCCTAAAAATGGGGGAACACTCTATTACTGTATCCCCACATAAGTCTTTGAACTTTTTTTCAAAAGAACTCGCCGAGCAAAATGTATGTGGCGTCCGCCGAATAAAAGTCCATAGAGACGGGCAACTCGTCAACACAAAACATCTTATTCTGACCTTTTCATCTCCAGAGCTACCGAAAGCCATTAAGGCAGGTTACCTGAATTGCCCCATCAGACCTTACGTGCCAAACCCACTGCGCTGCTTCAAGTGTCAACGGTTTGGCCATGGGAAGGCCGCATGCCGGGAAAACTTGGCATGTGCTCGCTGTTCTGCAGGTGGTCACGAAAGTCAGGATTGTGTAGCTGATCCAAAATGTGCAAACTGCCATGCCGATCATCAAGCATACTCACGAAACTGCCCTATGTGGAAAGAAGAGAAAGAAATACAGCATATTAAGACTACAAGAAAAATCTCCTATCCTGAAGCTAAGAAACTTTTTAGCACGGGTCATTCAAAAGCAAATGTCTCCTATGCACAAGCCACTAAATCATATCGGTCAATAAGTACAAAAACATCGCACAGCACACAGAAGAAGATACCTGATGTAAAAACAAATGACAAAGAAAAAGTTTTTCTTCTACCTCCTCCCAAACAGACAATAGAAAGTCGAGAAATAAAAACACAAGAAACAGAAAGTTCAAAAAAGAAAATCAAAAGCTCAGAAAAGAGAAGCTCAAGCCGAAGCTCTATTGAAGGGAACTTTTCAGACTTTATCGAATCTGAGATGGAAACAGATGGAGGCAGAGATCTCTCGAAAAATGTTCTACCTCACAAAACAAAGAAACAGCATCGAAGCAATAAACATTCCTAATGGCTACTCTCATTTCGTGGAACTGCCGGGGCTTCTATCAGGGTATTGATGGCATTAAGCAACTTATTAATAAATATCGACCTATTTGTATAGCGATACATGAGACATTCCTCAAACCTGGTAATTTTGCAAAGCTACGTAGATACTCGATGATAAGAAAGGATAAGACATTCAGTTGAACGCGCAAGTGGTGGTGTCTGTCTACTCACCTCAATTAATTGCCCTTCGAGTGCTCTCCCTTTGGATACTCCTCTCCAAGCAGTTGCAGTACAGTTGAGCATTCGAACACTGACTACTGTCTGCAGTATTGATATCCCGCCTAATGAGAACATTAATTTAAGAGATTTAGAGGATCTTATTGCCCAACTACCAGATCCGTTTATTCTAGTCGGTGATTTCAATGGACACAATCCCTTGTGGGGTAGTAAAGACACAAACCCACGAGGAAAGCAAATTGAACAGCTACTCCACGACCACTGTCTCTGTATCCTTAACAACGCAGAAAGCACTTATTTTCATCAGCCAACAAGGACCTTCCATTCCATTGACCTTGCTATTGTTTCTCCACAGCTTTTGCCATTTTGTTTCTTTAATGTCGAGAATTATCTATATAATAGCGATCATTTTCCTATTATCATAAGCATTACAGGAAATAGGAGTGTGTTCATACCTAGAACACCATGCTTTTTGTTGGACAAAGCCGACTGGGACTGTTTTTTACATTATGCTCTTTTTACTGAAGAAATAGTAAAGAATGTGCACATTGATCAGGCTGTGAAGATCATTACAGATAAAATTATTCAAGCAGCTGATATATGTATACCAAAAACGTCGGTAAAACAGCCAAAATACCCAAAGCCCTGGTGGAATCCTGAATGCCAGGACGCCATCAGAAAACAAAGGAAAGCTTGGAGCATTTTTCGGCGATATCCTTCAGAATCAAATCTCATAATATTCAAAAGGGCTAAAGCAAAAGCTCGGCAGGTGCGAAGGAAAAGTCAGAAGAATTCTTGGATCTCGTATGTGTCTTCGATTAGCTCTTCAACTTCGAGTAAGAAGGTCTGGGAGAGAGTCCGGAAAGCGTCCGGTATCTACAAAAGAGCACACACTTTCCATTTTAAAGACAAGTGGTGAAACAGTTACTAGTAGGGAAGAAATTGCCAACGCTATTGGACAGAGTTTCTCAGCCGTCTCACACAGTAGTAACTACCCTCTTGAATTTCTTTCCGCAAAAAAATGCATTGAAAAACAACTAATTAATTTCAATTCTTCCAATACTGAACCATATAATCAGGATTTTACTGTGCTTGAACTCAAAAGAGCTCTGTTGCAGACAAAAAATTCATGTCCTGGTCCAGATGATATTGCCTATCCTATGCTGAAACATGTTCCTTCCAAGTCACTGGCAGCCATCCTCTTTCTCTTTAATAGAGTATGGAAGGAACAAGTCTTTCCAAATGCCTGGAAAAGAGCTTTTGTCATCCCCATTGTTAAACTGGGAAAAGACCCTACTAATCCGTCAAATTACCGTCCCATCGCCCTAACTAGCTGCCTCTACAAACTCTTTGAAAAGATGGTCAACACTCGTCTGGTCTATTATTTAGAGACACATAATTGTATCTCCCCTTATCAGAACGGTTTTAGAAAAGGAAGAGCAACTATCGATAATATCCTACTCTTAGAAACAGGTATCCGTAGAGCGTTCGTTAGAAGAAATCATTATGTTTCCATTTTCTTTGATATAGAGAAAGCCTATGATGCCACCTGGAGATACGGTATCCTTCGTGACCTATATAACAATGGTTTACGAGGAAACATGCCGATATTCATCAAACATTTCGTACAGGATCGGAAGTTTCATGTGAAGATGGGCGATACACTTTCTGACATGTTCCATCAAGAAGAGGGCGTTCCGCAAGGAAGTGTATTAAGTGTTACATTATTTAGTATAAAAATTAACTCTATTTTAAAACAACTGCCTCCAGCAGTCCAGGGTATGCTCTATGTCGATGACCTGCAAGTCAGTTGCCAGAGAGAAGACCTGAAAGACATTGAGTGTAAACTGCAGACATCTCTCAATAGAATTGTTAAATGGTCACAGGAAAATGGTTTTAGATTCTCTACTCAAAAGACTGTGTGTGTACATTTCTGTCGAAAGAAAATTCCTCACCCTGACCCCGAACTTTATCTGCAAGATGTGCTGATTCCTGTAGAAAAGGAAATAAAATTCCTAGGAATGATATTTGACCATAAGCTTACGTTCCTCCCCCATATTACCTATCTAAAAAAGAAATGTTTAAAAATTATGAATATTCTGAAAGTACTGTCAAATACTTCTTGGGGTGCTGATCGAGGCTCAATGCTTCTTATATAGAGAGCTCTCATTCGTTCGAAACTAGATTATGGATCAATCATTTATGGGTCGGCAAAGCCTTCAGTATTAGCCAAACTTGTTCCGATACATCACCTAGCACTTCGGATATGCACTGGTGCCTTTAGAACTTCTCCAGTGGAAAGCTTATATGTGGAAAGTAACGAGACCTCCCTGCGGTTAAGACGTGAAAATCTTTGTTTTAAGCATTATTTCAAAGTCTTATCACAAACCGAAAATTCTACGCGGTCAAAACTGCTTAATGACCAATACTCCCGTTTATATCAGGCACGACCATCATGTGTCCCATCTTTCGGCTTGCGGATGAGTGCTTTGGTGGAGGAGTATAATTTGTCTAATATAGATATACAGATGGAGGATTTTTTTGGAATTCCTCCCTGGGAGGATTGGAGAATCCATTCTCTGGATACTTTTCGACACTGGAGTAAATCGCAAACTAATGAAGTCATCTAAAAGCAGATATTTTTTGAACATAGAAACAAATATAGGAAATATATCCCTCTATATACAGACGGATCAAAATCCCAGGATCATGTTGGCGCCGCTTTCGTCACAGAGAAAACAATAGTAGGGGTTCGATTACATGCAGTTTGCTCTGTGCTTACTTCTGAGCTAACTGCAATCCATCTGGCTTTGACTTACCTTTCAAAACAGAAGTACATAAAATTTATTATCTACACAGATTCCATGAGTGCCTTAATATCATTGAAAAATCACGCTCAATGTACTCATCCAGTTGCAATCAGAATCCTGAAGTTGAATCATTCTTTAAAAATTCGGGGATGCCAGATTCTTTATTCGTGGATCCCTGGACACGTAGGCATTAAGGGGAATGAATTGGCGGATATTGCAGCTAAAACTGCAATCAAAATGTACAATCTTCAGATTCCACTAGCAGACATCAAAGGGTTTGTCAAAAGCAAAATTCTTAGCAAATGGCAGAAGCAATGGTATGACAAAGTTTATAACAAGCTGAGAAATGTAAAACCCACCATTGGATACTGGCCATGTATGGCTAATAGAAAGGAAGACGCCCTTTTGACTCGACTGAGAATTGGCCATTGTCGCCTGACCCATGAGTATCTTCTGAAGGGAGAAGAGAATCCCAGCTGCCCAAACTGCAATGCAGATCTGACAGTCCATCATATCTTGGTGGAATGCCAGAGTTTTAATTATTTTCGCCAAAAACATTTTAATTGTTCAGAACTGGACTTAGGAAATTTAATTGGAAAAACACATCATCGTAATTTGTTTCTGTTTTTAAAAGATATTGGCTTTTATAATAGACTTTAACCTGTTTTTTAAAAGATATCAGCTCTTATCATAGATTGTAATCTGTCTCTTTTTACCTAAGCTGGAAGTTTTTACAAATGACTAATTGCATTGTTACCATTTGTCTGGCGCAGATAACCTTGACAGGTTTTGTGCCAAATTACAATAATCCAATCCAACCCTTAGAAAGTCCTCCACGAAGGCATCCCTCCCCTTAGGCAGATAGCCCTAGTGTGCTTTGCCATAATTAAATAAACCAAACCAAACCACGCTCAACTAACAGCTAACCACAGCAGCTGAAGGACTGATGTTCTGTCCGGTCTTATATAGCTTTCACTCGGTTGCTGAGATTTTTCTAATACTTTCCGCTTCTCGAAATTACTGGAAGGTATATGAGAGCCGAATACAGTGATACAAAATATCAATTATAATTATTTAATTACAATACCTATTTACGGTAGTATTATTACAGGGATCGGACCAAAATGTCACCAAATGGTCTCCAAGTTTGACGACTTTTGGCCAAATTTGGCGACAAAAATTAGTTGGCGAAACCGTTGCCAGCTTGTCGTAGCCATTTACTCAATGTTAAATACGCTTGCCCCTGTATTCTTATTTTTCCGGTAGAGCATCATTTCTATCAGCATTTCCCATTACATTATAGAAAAAAATACAACAATTTTACAAAATTCTTAACAATAGCATTTTCTGCATTTGATTTAAAAACCGTGCTTCGAGCATCTGATCATCTAGGGTTATAGGCTGTATAATGCTGTCGTAGTGTTCTTAATGCAGTTATGCATGATATAAATTCTATATTAATTCATAAACTTTTATATTACAGTTTTTTAATTTAAAATAAGTTTTTATCTGTCATTGTTGACTTTTATCTTTATTTCTCTCTCCCTGTTTTTTTTTTTTTTTTTTTTTTTTTTTTATGAAATATCTTGAGTTTCCTTTATTATTTAAAATTGTGTTATCTGGTTTGGGAATCGTTATCCATTTGACTTAGTCCAATAAAGATTCACAATGCGAAAAACAATCAATTTCGTTGTTTTTAAGGTAATCTATTCTCGTTTCTTTCTGCAAGTTCTATGTTTTCTCAAGCATATTGTTACTTACAAGAAAATAAAAACTGTTGTCTTCTTATAACATTTCTGTTTCGTTTAGGGATACGTAAATAGCAGAAGAGAAAAAAGCAGTGTCAAGCTATAATCATCAAATTAACGGCCGCCATTGGCCAAATGCTTAGAATCGCTAAACGCAGACAGCTCGAGCTGGGTTCGAATCTTTGCGAATGTGTTGGCTTCATCAAATATAACGTAAAAACATGCCAATTTTCTTCCAAAAACTCCTCTAGAAAGGCAACTTTCCTCTTAGAGAGACTAGCCTTGCATGCTTTAATTAAAATCTATTCAAATTATTATTTTTCTTGTGTATATTTTTGTATCTCCCAGTAAGTTTCAAATTATTTTGTGGTTTAAAAATTATTTAAACCTTTAAAGGGACCAGCGACCGAGTGGTAAAGTCCCTGAACACTGGTAGTTCAGTCGGCGGTTCGAATCCTGGCTGACTTTCGCGGTTTTCCTCGTGTGCAACCCATACGAACCAGTTTCTCTTAGAAAGACCTCCACGAAAGCATCCCTCTCCTCAGACAAATAGCCGTCGAGGGCTTTACCATAATTTAGTAAACCAACCAATTTAGGCATTTAATTAATACTGGTTTTTCGGTTTCTTGATATTTACAATTAATGAATATTTTATGATGTTTGTTTTTAAAATTTTTTTATATACTTCATAAAATTGAAAAAAGTAAATTTAACAACTTGCATAAATTATGTGATGTTTTAATTCAACATTCGTCATAAAATATAACAACTCTTGGTGGTTCTGCAATTGAATGATTGTTGTATGACGAGTAGCCAATGAGTATTACATCTTTTAGAGTTCCGCCTTAATTGTCTTTGCTATTCGAATTAGGTTCTTGTGGTATTTCTTGTAATCATTCTCTATGCTATGTAATTTTGAAAATAGGATATGAAATCTTCAGCAAAGGCATCGGTTATTCGGTAGTCGTTGCAGTAATTCATTGCATAAATAAGTTAATTTTTATCAAGGAATTTGTTTTTCAGTTAAAAGTTAATGTCAAAGAATTTGGATATTTCTCAATTATGGTTTGAAAATTGCTTATTGGAGTTCCGAATTTTATAATGTACCTAGTCGCTAGTAATTACCTTTTTTGAGTTTTACTTACATTGTAGTAGTATTTTCATCTTAAATAACTTTAACAGCGTTTTTCAAAGTACACTTTTCCCTTAAAGGTATTTCGTCAGTATGCTTTCTGTGGTTGTTTGTAATTAATTGTTTGTTTAGTTTTTTTTATTATTTAGTTACTACTTTTGAAGCTTTTATAATCTATGTTTTGAATCTCTTCTTTTTGGGGAAAATTTCATCGTCATTTAAATTTCACTTTTTTAAATAATATTTTCTTTTTATGTAATTAATGTATGTTCTCTGCTTTCTTAATCCTCGAAGTTAGTGAAATCTGTATATTCATAAAATGACCTATAAAACTGTTCTTAATCAATAATTTAATTCCTTACATCATAATTTCATTTTAATAAAACAAAAGTAATAAGTATTTTTAAATGCACTTAGTAAAAGTGTGCCTGCTGCGCTATTTGTCTGACATTCATAAACGCGAGTACTCGCTAAATGCGCAAGGCAACAAAACATTTTCAGTTAAAAAAAATCGTTATCTGAGAGGAGTGAACGTAGTTCAGTATGTCTTCACCTTTATTAACAATGCGTTTTGATACTCATCATGGTATTGAAGCGTATAGTGTCACTGGTATTGCTCGCCATGCTTGCTGAACTCATTTAAAAAAATTTGACACTGTTTGAAGATGCCTGCTAATCATGTTCAATGATATTTCAGATATTTTTGACTGGCGAACTAAGGTAGGGATTAAGCTAGCCGTGGTAACATGGTGGTACCTAGTGCGCAGACTTATGAGTTATTTGCCGAATGTGGATGTGCATTGTCCGTCTGAAGTACAGCGTTGCTTGCACTATTTGTGACGGGAAACGCTACGAGTTCTCGTACAAGTTCTAAAATCTTGTGAAACTACTAAAAAGCTGTGTAATTGCCATTATTAAAGTTAGATTAGCTAGCATAGTAGTTAGCGCTTGAGAAAATCACGCCTTGTTTTCAAGCTGTGTGTAATTTAACACATTTGGCTGGAATCTTCTATTCGCGCGCTCCACTAGTGAGTTGAATACTGGTGGTTTCGAACCCAGGCCGAATGGGATGGCTGTATGGTTGGTTTTTTTTGTTGTACTCATTTGTAACGGGAGTACGGGCGAGTTTCTCTTTGAAAGCCCTCCACAAAAAAATCTCTTACTTTAGGCAGATAGCCCTTGTGTTTTTTGTCATAATCAAATAATCTGTTCTGTTCATTACGTCAACGCTTTATTCTTATCTGTTCGTGGTGGGAGAGCAAGCTAAAGTGTGATTCATCGCTGAAGACGATTTGACACCATTCTGCATTCGAAGTTACACAAGCGCGACTCGCGTCCAAGCATAATCGTCGATCGTAAACCCTCACTCCAATGTACAGTCTCAAGACTGGCTTTAGAAAAGTTATAAGTTTGAGTAACCTCCTCTTTAGAATAAAAGGAAGAATGCTAAGAAGTATTCCTCTATTCTTAGTTTCGTCCTGCATTACATTGCAGGCGGTGGAGAGTTAGCCGCCGGAATATTTCGTGTTTTCTCCGCGTGTAACGTAAACACGAATTAGTTTCTGTGTCGTCACCTGATTGTGATATGTTGACGACTTGGATAAAAAAAATTATGGCGACTTATGCTAGAGGGCTCTAAATTAAATGTAGGAGATGGCAACACAGCATAAGCTTTGAAGATAAATCAGTAATTAAAAAATTTAATCGGCAGATTGTGAAAAGCTGTTGAGAAAAAAATTTTGGATTCCACATACTATTTAAAAAGCTCTGTATATATAATGCAGCTGCATGTTCTTAGGTATTTATTTTAATTAGTTTCGAAAAATAGCTGACATTGCTTGTAAGTAAGTTTACTCGAACTGTGACAAAATTGGATCACTAAGTTTTTGTTCTGCAATAGCTTGAAACAATTTCAGCTGAAAACAAAACAAAGAACCGTTATATATTTTGAACATTTTAATGTTTGATAAACCGGCTGGACAATATCCGCACCCGCCTTTAATTCTTTGAATGCGGTGTCACTCGTATTCGAGTGACTACAAAAATTCTGATCTGGCCGTATGATACGTATTTGGGTGACAGATCTTTGAGTACTTACGAGGTAAAGTAGGTGTTTGAAAAAAATATTGGTGACTGTTGAAAGAAAATAACGAAGATGATTGTTGCCGACAGCTAAATCCATTCCTTTCGCTAAATTGAATTGTGTGTTCTTCGGTATCAACTTTTCTTTCTTCCCAAACAACCAGTTCTTGTAAAATATGATCAGTAGTATCTACACCGCATTTATCAATATTCGAATATGAATCTGAAGATGTAATTTTGTTTTCTAAAAAATCTCGACTGTTTCTCATCGCTACTATTCTAATTTTTATAAGCATTCCAAGAAATATCTTCTTTACTGCTGTTCACTGAGTATGAATGCATTGTAGAGACATTAGGTATTTTTGGAAGCAGGCAAGATGAAAAATTAGCAATGCCTTCGCGGAGAATCCAATCGTAGACCTCTGGAATACGCGCCCAACGTGCAGACCACCAGATCACGAAAGCATGGCAAGAAGGCGGGAGAAATACCTTATATACTCCCCCCTTTTAAAGGGCGACTGGGGTTTTAGGGGACCCAATCGCCAAATTCTGGGTGTGGAGAATCATCATTCAACACCCTTTTAGTTCGAGCGCCACTGTAGAGACATTAGATATTTTTGGAAGCAGGCAAGATGAAAAGTTAGCAGCGTCTTCGCCGGGAATCGAGCCGCGGACCTCTGGAATACGCGCCCTGCTTGCAGACCACCATACCCGGAAAGCATGCCAAGAAGATGGGAGAAATATCTTATAACTTGATTCACTTAAATTTACTTAGATGATGCAGAAAGTTGGGGAGAGAATTTTAACACAGAAATATTTCAACCATTTGTCACTACAGAAAAAGTATTTGGAAAAGGAGAAATAATTTCCGAATCTCATCACACCCTTTCTTTGATACTTCGTTCTTGAGGAAAGATTTTAAATTGAATGCATGTCCCAAAGTGTTTCGTTCTAGACATTCTAAACTCCTACGATCGAAAACAGCTGATGCATGGTACAGCAGCGCCCGTGACCTAAAGGAGATCATCCTACAGACTCGCGGGGCAATCCACATGTTAAAGTACATGTGCGGGCCAGAAGCTGTCGCTTGGTTAGACATGTTTCTGACGCAGCGCAGCCCATACAATTGAGACGACTGCTGCTGACTGTTTTATCTAACTTGATGTTGAACAGGAGTAATAGTATCAGATAGCAGGCATTTGAAGATATTTATCGCTTATAAGCGCTTTAAAAAAGGCTTACCTCTCAGCAACACCACAAAATAAAAGGTTAAAACTTTTTGTGGAAATAATTTGCAATAAAATGTTTGATAATTACGAAGAGCAAAATGGTCAAACTTCGACACACAATTCATTTGACATTTATGTCTGTTAAAATGGAAGCTCTGATCTAGAGGAAGAGGAAATCCCTGACTTGTATCATTGCATGGTGTCCGGTATGTATCACTACTCTCCTTTCGCCGCAAGAAAACGAATTTGGGAGTCGCATAAAGAATTTTATCATTTCAAATTGTTCTGCTTAATTGAAACCATTCGTCGTGAGAAGATAACAAGTGAATATTGAGTTTAAATATTACGATGCGTATTTCTAAATTTTTATTTAGGTTTAAAATTTAGTCTTAAGATGCTGAAATTTGAAGACGGTTTAAAAAGTTGCATAAAACAGTTCATTTGCATATAATTATACAGTATATTCATTTACAGAATATTTATTTATCATTTCTGTAAGATCTTCAGAACTTTCAGATAATCGACAGTTTTTTAAGCAAGAGGTTTGGTCATTAATATTGCGCAGATATTAGGTACTTTTTAAAAGCAGGAGAGACGAAAAATGATCAGTGCCCTCGCCGGGACTTGAACCACGGACGTCTCGACTACGCGCCGAGTGTGCTGACCATTACACCACGAAGGCATGTTAAGAAGGCGGGAGAAATACCTTATAAACTTTTTCGATAGGAAGGGCTGGATAAAAAGAATTTTTTTTAAAATTTTCAATTTCATGTTTCCATCAGTTTAAAGCAACTGTTGTTCGAAACAGCTATAAGAGTCTACAGCTCAAAAATTAATATTGTGTTCTCTGTTTTTATGACATTTCACGTTACCTTCAATTCATGTTGATTTTATTTAACTACATTAAGAAAACACGTGCTCTGCTTAAAAGCAGTATTTTCAGTATTTTAGACGTTTTTAAACTAAAGTTTCTTCTTTTTATCACAAATAGGTGTTTTCAAGCAGGAAACATTAAAAAAATCAACTATACCGTGATGAGATTCGAACCTCGGATCTTCGAATTGCCAGCTAGTACGCCTACGAGAAACACCAACTCGGATACGATAATTCCTTACACAGAATGATTTCTTTGCAGTTGTTTAACTTGTTCTTCATCTAGCTAATCATCTTATTTAACGGTTCATTAATTGCTGCATTAAAATTTCTCCTTTTCACTTACTCATAAGAGAATTGTATTATTTGCACGCCTTTGGCTTGTTTAGTTACAACCTAGCTTCTATGAACACAAAAACAAATCAGCAGTTTATTTTCCATAAATATTTTACATGTATACATAACCCGTTTTTTCAGTTATTCTACGATAACGTCTGATTATTGAATAAAATTGAATTATTATATTATTGAATGAAATTCTAGTATAACTCCTGAATTATTTACACTAATAATATATTTTTCCCACTGCATTGGAAATGCGCGAGTAAGTGGTTGAAGTTTTTTTTTGTTTTGTTTTGTTTTGTTTTGTTTTTATACGTGCATTTTAAATTTGAAATTCTCGGAACATGGCTATTTTTCTCTTTTGGCAGTAAAGTCGACAACAGATTATTTCTTACATACTCGTATAAATCTTTGCTCAGTCGTTGATAAGTATAACTGTCAGATGTAAACCTTCCAAAATCTAACGGTAGCTCTATTTCCCAATCCAGCTTCTCCTATTAGCTACCTGTCACTTTCTCGATGCAGCAAAGAAAAAATCTGAGTGAAATACACTTTTTTGTATTTTCTGCTGTTTAGATTAGGAGATGGAATGTTAAAAATGTGAATAAAATTTTCACCCGTCATGTCATATTTACCTGTCATATTTTTTCTTTTAAATTCTTCCGTGTTCTCTTAAAATTTGTTTATTTTTCTTTACTCAAGATTTTTCATTATTGACATATCAGGTATAAGGTCAGCATGTTTTAAGGTAGTTTTATTGGCAATTTTTATTTCATGCATTGAAGAACGCGTGTATTTTTGAGTCAAGTTAAGTAATCGCATATTAACTGGACATACCAGTCTGGATTAAGCAACGGCAACTTTATTACAAGGGTTCATCCACCCAGAAAATTTAACTAGAAAGGAATGCTTATGACATACATAATCTCTTCCTTTAATATTTGTACATCAGCAAAAAATGTGTACCTCAGATTTAAAAAAATAGGTCAGAGTTCAAAGTATTAGGTGTGACGTTTCTTTCGCACTGAATGTCAATTTCTTCCATTTCAATGCACTTCTGTTCAGAGCTCTGTGGATTGCTAATTTTACAGTAAAATTTTTAGCCTCTTTTTTTTTTTTTTTTTTTTTTTTTTTTTTTTTTTTTTTTTTTGAAAAACAGAAACCAGTTAAATTATTTTACGGTTTTAATAGTTATTTTTCATAAATTGCTTCGCAAGTTTCATTCAGAAGATTATTTTTATTCTTGTTCTGTGCCAAGGGCCTGTAAAGAATCATGCGAAGGAAGAATGAATGCATATGTCTTCATCCAAAGAGCGTAATGATGGATAAATCTCCTTTTAATGATGCATGTAGACTGTAACGGAGAGATGATGTTTAAAAGAATGCTTAGTTGTCTTCGGCAGTCTTCTAGCAAATCGTCGTAATTTATTGCGCAGGAAATTAATCTCAAGTGTAGTCAGTTTTCAGAATTTGAGGGATTAGTTTTTGTGCCCAAATTTTTTTTTTAATAATTTCACTTTTCTTTGAAGTTGCCATTCAAAAAGAAATCCTGGATACACGTTCAGATAATGATTTAATGTGATAATGCATTTTTTATTGCTTAAAATTTCGGTTTTTATTTTATGGTGTTCATAGTTTGCTTATCAGACTTATTAGTTTAATTTAACATCTAAGCAAATAAGTCTGTTAAACGTACTCAGAAAAATTGACACTTTTAACTTTATAGTGTAATGCTGCAGCGGAGGGATTGTTAAATTACGATTTAAATTAATCTTACATATCTAACCAGTCTAATCTAATCAAATCATAAATACGAATATTAAATTATATTATTTTATCAAAAATGTTTATCACATATTTAGAAAAATTGACGCCTTTTTCCCTTTTGTTTAGTGGCCATGAAAGTATCCATTCGAAATCGTATTTCATTCTTTCAGGAAATTTGAGACCAGTTGAACAAGAAACACGCTCATTGAGTCATTTGCGATATAATTACTGCATTTCATTTACAAATTCTAAGCGGTTTTGTGAAACAGAACCAGTAATCAAATGGATAAAATCAGTGAACCTGGCATTTCGTCTCAAATTTGATTTCTTAGGGAACTTTTTGGTTGCGTTGATGTGTTATTGGTCTATCCGGCAATGAGCATGATCCGAGAGCAAGATGAAAGGGAAAACTGGTAGTCTGTTAAAGAAGACTTTGAGACAAGTCAACAAGGAAAAGATAATTGATTTGCTAATCTCTTTTGCCACTGTTGAGCATACCTTATCTCGATAGCGTCCTCTTACGGTTTTTGATACGCATCAACAGCTGATGCCATCTACCATGCGTAATGGGTACAATGACTTTTTTTTTTCCCTGGTTACGCCGTAAAAATGCGACAAAATTTTCACCTGCCGAAATATATTCCGGGCACATTCCAAACTACATTTCTTTCTTTATTCTTTTACCCTTTTCAGTCTTAAACTATGCCAAACTTTTACGCCTTTTCCTTGTAATCCCATGATATATTAATGAGGCCTTTTTCCCTCCCAGAGTCATAATTGAAAGAAACATCTGTGAATTTATTTTCTTTATTTTCAAATACGTCATTCTAATTCATTTTCAAAACAAGTATTTTCCTGTAATATGGTGTGGATTTTTTCTGTTACATCGTCGACTGTAATTTTACTTGGACTTTTCACATATTGTTTTGAAATATCAGAAATTCACTTAATACCCGCTTGAGTATAGCCTGTTAATTTCAGATTCCTAACTGTATACGTTTGAAATAATATCCAGATCACAATGTATGTAGTTATATGACCAAATAAAGACAGAATTTAGAATTAATAATCCTATCCAGTAACGGAAAGATGGTGTTTAAAAGAAAGTATCAAACAAAGTTTCATACTTTTGAAAGACTTTGGCAGTGAGCGTGATTGCAAGGTAAAATAAAGTTTTTTTACAGTTTTAAAAAATATGTAAATGACAGTGAGAGCAGTTTTCATTTTAGTAACTATGAAAAATTTACACAAGTAAAGCATAAAGAATTTGACCATAATTAATATCTAAGGATAGATTGCAATGTTTTACTAGGTCAAAATCTGTGTGAATTTTTCGTGATCTATATTTTAGTTTGCTTTATGTATCGTATGGCTGAGCCCACGAGGACTATCTACCTAAGTGGACAACAGCAGAATATATACGTGCTCCTGTAACTGAATGCAACTACACGAGCTGGAGCTCCAACTGAAAACACCCATATTATGCAAGGGGTGATAGTTAAACCAAAAGTACCCTCGGAGATGATTGCAAATGCACTTAGCACCCGGGTCCCACACCGGGCTCATACGGATTTCTAAATTTACTCCGACCGCACTTTCGTGCCGAGGGATCACCGAATAATGCCTTCGTGGAGGCGTTTTAAGGGAAACTTTCTCGTATTTATATAACTAACACATCGAGAAAAACCACGAAAATTCCCTTAAAACCGGCGTCGAATTACCAATGTTTAGCGCTGTGTACTGCTCAGTCGCTGGTAGGCCTCTTCACCTAAGGTTATCGGAAGCAAAGAATTCGCAGCAAATCATAAGAGGAAATTTTCTTTCGTTAAACCTGTTTATTATTATAATTTCTGCAGAAAATTAGCAGCTAATTTTAATTTAATGGATTTCCTTTTTGTAAAATAAACCTTCTCCCTTTTCCCGCAAATCCGTTTAATGTTCAAGTAAAAGTGCAGATTGCAGTTTTATTGAAAAAAACTGAGGAAGGATTTTCAATAAAACATTGGAATTATTGGAAATAAAAAAACTGCAAATACTTCTGTTCATTTAGAAGCACATAATACTAATGAAGAAAAAATTAGTTACTGAATAGGAAATTGAAAATTCACAAATTTAGCCGTAACTGGCAGTGCAACAAGTTTTTTCGAGATTGCATGCAATTTTGAAATTTCCTCATAAAGCTCACCATTGGCGATAAAAAACTCCATTTTTTAAGAATATTTATTCAATATTAGCAACTATTTAGTATTATTTTAATTCTTATGTATTTCTAAAAGAGAAATTTATAAGAGTATATTTATATAATTTGCAGGAAAATTGAATGTTCTAGGTTGGAAGCCTTTCCTTGTTATTCTTAAGTCCCTTATGGATAAATATCAGTATTTATTGGTCATTCCGATGCCGAATTTATGATATTGTTCGCCCAAAATAGTAACCTTAGTCCTTACTGGTAGCTGGTGCCTTATAACTGTTTAAAATTAAAATAAAGTTTTTTTCAGAATTTCTGTATCTGATTTTATTTGAAGAAATTCTTGATAATGTGGCTTTTTTCTGAAAGTCTGTATATAATATATGTAACTGATTTAAAAGAATGCAGTAGCTTGTAGTTTTGAGGTATCTGATAGAAAGACGAGCTTAAAAAAATAATTTAAACTGCATGTTCATCTTATAGGTAATTGCATAATGGGTTCTTTTATGGAAGTGTTTTTGAACCAGCATATAAACTAGACTTTTTGGATGCCTGTGTTCTCAGAGTCTTCGTTATCGTAAGACGAAATAAAAACAAAGGCTTGGTTTCGCATAAACTTTGAACTCCTAAAGACTTTGTATAATCTTCCTTAGACTTACTTTGTTTTTCTAACGAATGGGAAAATATTAAATGGGTGTTTCCCTTCTTGGCTGAAATCCGTATGAAGGTGATTTTTTTTAATCAGTACCTGACCCACTCTCTTTTAAACAACGATAACACTGATATTAAATTTCGAAAGCACTCACTGTGTGGGTGAAACTAAACAAATTACTTAGAAACTGTAAATACTGCTGAGTAACATTTGTCTTTTACGCCACTAAAGTCGAGTTTTATGCGCTGTGTTAATATCACTGGAAGCAGAAAAATAATCTGATTTGCATTAAATTTTCAACAATATTATATCATGTTTTCATTTAAGATTTTGATCTTTTTGAGTCAACCGAATTTGCTTATTACGTAGCCTAATTTCTGAAAAAAAAATGTATTTATTGCAACAATGTTGCAGATTGGACAGTTCTTACTAGATTTTTTTTTAAAATGCCAGACTTTGAATATTATTCACGTCTTTCTTCGAAGATTATTTAACTCTTTTAACATAGCTATACTCATGGTCGTCTTATGAAACTAATATGTAGCCGCACTACGGTAGGTCTAAACTTATTTGAAGCTATATCATAAATGTCTCGTTTACTTTTAATTGTGTACAAATATTTTTATTCTTGTTTTATACGTGAACACTGCAGATATTCTAATTGACTTTATTTTTCGTGATTTTCGTTTAAAATATTCAAGAATTGTTGTACAACTAATGTATTCATTTGATATTTAAACCGCATCTCTAGGTGTTATAGCCTTCATTATGCATCCATGTGTGTAGTGTATAGAATTTATAACGTAAGGTCAAGTTTGAATTTTTGTAGAGGATGCTAGCTTAATTAATCTTTAATAGGTCACATGATTTATCAGGAACTACATTAGACAGTTCATTGTGCCGAAACTAGAAGCTTAGGCGGCAGTTTTTAGTTGGTGAATTCTGCAAATATAGGAAGTTTAAATATTTACTCATATTAATATCAATGTATATTAACATGAGTTAAGGAAAAAATAAGTCATGTGCAGTTTACGTAGAAGAATCTTACTAAATATATTTTCTTGTTACGTAATTTATTTTGTATTTAGATAACACGTGAGAAACTAGAATAAACTATATCTAAGTAACTTTGTTTTTCAGGATACAGAACATAAAAAGCTTCTGTTCAATGACATATTTTTGACACCATGTATTAGAATTAAAATTATTTTAAAATTTTGTTATATATGTGTACAAACCGTGCGGGTCCTCTCCCTTGCCGTGTTAAGATGGAAAAGGTGGGTATGAAGGGTGGCTTGGCAAATGCGGTCAAGAGCAGGAGACTGACGTTGAAGTATCCTAGTCCGAGTGTAGAAATACTGCATTTTTTTTTTTTTTTTTTTTTTTTTTTTTTTTTTTTTTTTTTTTTAAGATTTGAGACTTGATTTTGGTTTGCGTGTATCTAATTATTTTGTGATCAGATGGCATTTTATTTGGAACGCAAAGCGTTGTGTGTGTGACCTATGGTATGTATAGCATTAAAAAACTGTATCGCTCAATAAGGAAAGCAGAATTTTTGATTCCGTTGTTCATTTTTAGGCACGATGTAACTCGAAATTACACAAAGAGCATTCGAGCGTTGGATCCTTCCATACCTTTAACTTTTGTGGTTAGTAGGCAGATAGCTCTCGCGTGCTTTGTCGTAATCAAATAAATAAACCAATCTGTGATTAGTAAGGTTCAGTGGCAAGGAAGACAAAAGCTGTTATGATGTGGTGATTAGATGTGAATAAGTTCAGGCTTCAAGTGGGATTTGAACGGAGGGCCTCTCTTCGGCGGACGAGCGTGCTGCAAGTACGCAAAAGACATGCTGCACAAAAGATGGTAGTTATCTAGCTTCTCTAATTTTCTGCATGATGACCTGATGTTGAGCGATTCTTTCTGGATGAGGATTTGTCTGTAATCTGATCGGCGATGCTAATGACACGTTGAAGCTTTTCGAATTATATTTGATTTTAAACTATATTAAAATTTTATTTTAAGCCTAGAACCTGTAGTTCATATACGATAAAGAAGTGCAGTTTTTAAACGAATGAATAATAACAAGATGTGTTATTCCGTGCTGAAGCCCTCTTCATATCAGAAAACTCCATAACAGTTTTGAACTTTATTTTAATAACGATTGAGAACGAAACGTTTCAATCGCAGGTGTGGCATATGTTGTTTTTCCTTTTTTTCTGCACCTATAATTAAGTAAATAATTTTTTTAATCACTGGAATGTGGTAGGTATTTCGAGTTTCGGCGTTTGTTACTCGATTTATTGGCTTCTACATAATGTACATTAAATTAATTGATCTTAAATGTTGCTTTAAAAAGTATGCACTTCATTTGATAGCAATTTATTTACTACTTCGTAAAATTCTGAAAATTTGACATCCTTGTACACACACATATGTAATGGACTGGAGGTAGTTTATTGCGTAGATGTAATTGGAGAGGTTTTACAGCATAGATGGAAGAGTGACACTTGCAGGTAGACGCAGCCTTAGGTTTAACATAGTTTTATTATCAGATAAAGGTAATTCTTAAGACGCATAATCTGATTCACATCATTATGAGCGCAGTATATGCCCCACATTTTTTGAAAGCTTAATACATCTTCATACAATTGAACAGTTTAGAGATGCAAGCGGTGCGTGTTAGCAAAGACGAAAAGGGTCGCTTTCAGAAGAAGCGTGGGAAGAAAGGTGTTAAAAAGTGAATCCCTTTCTAACTAGATAGCCCTTGGAATACTTTGCCATAATTTATAACAATTTTATTGGTCAAACGGACATAGGCGTTCACTGATAATTTTATCCCGCACTTGATTCTCTTGCCCCATCAGTGGGCGAATGGTTGAAATCACAAATATGCTGTGTGTAATTGGTTGTTCTTTACGGTGGGGAGAAAGTTGGTGGTATAAGCGTTATCGTGCTTCCCCTAATGTAAATAAGTGCCACTTTACCTTAAAAGATCCACTAGGAACTGAGTTCCCTTTAGGCAGGTACTGCTGTAATGCTGTCATAAAATTCACCAACCAAGTAAATTTTAAGGACTCAATGAAGGCTGAAGCTGCATAGTCTGATATCCCTGGGTATTTTACAATACATTCTAAATCAGCCAATCGATTCCGGGCACTAGGGAATCATTGTATCGGATTTTGCGTGGCTTTCCTTGTATGTTACTTACTTGTCTACAGCCTGAGTCAAAAGAAGTATGAGCCGTCGTTCATAAGAAGTCATTCGCTAAAGACCTTTACTCCGAGGGAGATAGCCTTTCACGTGCTTTTCCGTAATTAAACAATTAACTTTATATCCGAATTTGCATTCTGAATTCGTGTCACGCATTCTTGTTTTTTGACTTAATCTATAGGTTTGTAGTTTAATGTTGACAGTTTTGAGTTACGGTTCTATCTTACTTTGCGAAGTAGTTCTCGTGATGGATATTTTGACTGTATTTCGTGATGATTTAAGTTTGCATTACTGTATTTAATGAAGCCTGCTGCTTTGCATGTATTTACATATATTATGGGCTTTATATGAATTACGTACATAAACGTAGTACATTTGTTAATATGTAGAAATTAAAGACGTAATGAGCGTCTTAGCGTGTTATTTATCGTGATATAATTTAATCACTGGGATTTAAAATATGTTGACCTGAATTTCTACAGTTTGCATTAGCATGTGACTGGATGAGTTTTCACGATATCATTTTGAAAGGAAAAATACATATGCGGCCGTTGTTAAAATTGGAGAATGTTTCCTATGCAGATCAATAACATGTCAGATAGATCGGCATGACAAAATTAATCAGCCAGTTAAATCAGTTAAAGATACAGGGGAAAAAAGATTATATTTAAGATGAGCTATTCAAAACTGGCAAGGGTAAATGCTAAGGGGGAAATTGATATGATATTATTTCATTACAAATTAATGCCATGTGGAGACTTGTAAGCTTATTTTATGGAGAACAAAAATTTATTTTTCAAGACTTATGCGCGAATTTATTTCGTTGGATTGTTTGCGCACAATGCTTGCGAAAAATATTTCCGTTAAGTGGCAATAGTTTAAATTTTGCCAGGCCGTGAAAAATGTAAACAGAAAGCTATAGAAACCTCGCGGAAGTCTTTTTGGAAGTGCTAAAAATTAAATTAATAAAAATAAAAGAAAGAGGACTTCCTAATTAGATGAATTTTATTAGACATTCTTTAATATACAAAGAAGTACCTTAGTTGCTGTTACGAATGTGAGCATACTAAGCATGTGAAATATTTCTGTGTCCCCCCCCCTCCTCTGTGATATGTTGGTGTCATTTCAATTAAAAGGAGGGCGGAACTATCAGATGAAGATGCTCGCAGCATTTTGTCCGTTTATTTTCTTTCCTCATAGACAAGTCAAACGATGGCCTCGTAAACATAAAGTTGAGGTCTGCAATCGGAGAATGCGTTCGATGCATTTTTATTAACTAATTAAACCAACGCATCGAATGCCATTCCCATTCAGTGCGCTAGTTTTATTCTTCAGGAATAATGGGCTAGATTCTAATTGGAGCAGTCTTCTTCCTGTATTGAGTTTTCAGAGGCTTTATATCATTTTTTTCCACACATTTCTCGTCATAACTATTTTCTTAAAATATGAATAACAGAACGTTTCCCAACATGCGTGGGATTTATGGAACGATGAACAAGTTTATCTCTTAGCTGGAGAACTTAGCAGAACAATATGAGCCTTAATTCCGTTTCCATGCAATCGAAAAACTTCTCATTAACATATTCGTAATGTCTTTGCACTACTTCATTGCACTATGTTCGATTTATTGTGCATTTGCTTTCATAAATCTGGTACAACTTAGTCATACATGGAGCACTGTAATTACAGACAGGGCTTTGTAAGTGAATAAAGGTCGCATACAAAGCACTGTTAATAGTATTATATGATTAATTCATGGTTGTTTCTAGATTCAATGAAAATAATAAGCCAAATGCCACAGAAAATGTCACGAATATCACTCGTGATGTCACAATAAGTATCTTGTCAGTTTCTTGTAATAATTCCTTTTTGTGTAAGACACTTTTAATCTTGCGATATTACTGTATAATAACAACGTTTATTTGCAGACCGAATTCTTGCATTGAAAATATTTGTTTCTATGTACCCGTATCCGTTAAGGAATACATGGAGCGCATGTATGATGGCATGATCATGGCGCGATGGTAAGGCACAACTGTTACCGTCTACCACCTGTGATACTTATAGGAGTATTCAGGGTATTAATTTTGTGGAAGGTGTGGGTATCATTCAGAGCTTTAACAGATTATATAGATGATTAAACATCGCATTTCTGTAGGTAATATAAAATTTTAGGATCACTTCTGAAGCTTTGTAGCAAGTGTATATGCAAGTGCCGAGCAATGAATGTTGCATCATTAGATGAAGGGTACACTTCTCATGTTTAAATTGCTGTGTGTGTATATTTTCATTTCGCTTGTTTTATCATTCAAAAACAGTGCAGCAGTTTTACAGCGTATGGTATTTAATGGATCTAGCCAAGATCAAAATGTGAATTATATGCCAAAAAGTGCGTTTTTAATGTAAATAAGATTACTTTTAATCTAGTTTAGCTGTGAATTGTATGAAAGTTGCTGGTACTTAAATATATTTTCTATTCATCCACGTAAATGCACGTGCAGTACCTTAGTTTATTCCTTTCGATCAAGTTCTCCTCTCCATCATTATCCCTACCGTTATAAAAGTAATTATTTAAAAAACATTTCATGTGCATATAACTGCGATGATCGAAGCATTTTAAAAAACACCGAGTTGGTTGATATAAAAATATCATTATTTTTTTTCGTAACCACTGCTGTGAGTGGAAGGGTTTCGAAAATCTGCGTTTGTTATTTTGAGCGCGCTAGATATAAACTTCAGCTGCGTACATACAGTGTGTTGCCCATTAGTGGCCGAACGGTAAAGTCGCTGACCACTGGTAGTTCTGTCCGGCGTTCGAATCGCGGTGACCGGGCTGGCTGCATACGCGTTTTCGGGGTTTTCCTCATGTGTGACATGTATACAAGCCAGTTTTTCTTAAAAGGTCCTCCATGAAGGCATCTTTTCCCTTAGGCAGATGGTTCTGGAGTGCTTTGTCATAATTTAAATAAAGCAGACTAAACCATACAGTGTGTCAAAAAGTACTGGACCCCGACGAGTTTCGGAACATTTAAAAAAAAAATAAATATTTAACTTTAAACAAATATTTTTCTTACATGCCATGTCTTTAGGGGTAAGCAAAATTGAAAATTTAATTAAAAATAATGAATTGATATTGAAACATGCATTTCTTGTGTATAAACAAGAAAGCAAGGTCGAAAGTTTTCTGTCCACAGAAACATACTTTTTTAAAAGGAACTCTTAAAAATGCTTGCTTCTACTTTCAACTATTCGGTGGTGAATTTTTTTTCTGTAAGTTAATTTCTATTAGAAATTTTGAATTTGTTAATTCTGTTTCCAAATACTCTCAATGGAATTGAGGTATGAGCAGGTGCTTCAGTTACATTTGCCCAGTTATATGAAGACCGCAGTTTGTAAATATGAGCATAATGATTGGGATCATTGTCTTGATAAAGTTTGCAATACGACAGTATGTCCAATATTTTAAGGTAGATTTTCTAGTGCCTCAAACATTCATACAGGCCCATATGATCTGGCTACCCCCACCTTGTTTTACTGAAGGAGTAACAACATTCTTCATTTGAAGTTCAGTATTCGGTTTTGGCAATAATTTTTGTTGTAAATTACTCCCAGAAGTATTGAATTTGTTATTATTTACAAAGATGATAACTGATCCACCCCCCTACACACACACACACCCAAAAAATCTGAGGATTTTAAACGCTATGACTGTAACGCGAGTTTGTAAGAAAAACCTCCTTTAGGCCATGAGCATTGCTATACCAAGCATCAGTTGTTTCCTATCTTAGGAGTTTAGAGCGTCTGGAACAAAACATTTTGGGACACGCATTCAATTTAAAATCTTTCCACAAAAACTAAGTATCTAAGAAAGGGTGTGTTATTCGAAAATTATTGCTTCTTTTCCAAACATTTTTTCTGTAGTGACAAATGGCTGATTTTTTTTTTCCGTTAAACTTGTTGCTCCAACTTTTTGAAATGTCTAAAAGAAAAATGAAAGAGTAACTTTGAAGTGAATCATATAGCAGTGAAGAAGGAACCTGTTGCGAGGCTTAAAAAAATTCGAATAGTAGCGATGAGGACCAGTCGAGATTTTTCAGAATGATAATTATAAACCAAATTACATCTTCAGATTCTGATTCGAATACTGATAAATTAAGTGATAATAAATGTAGTGTAGATACTACTTATCATATTTTACGAGAATTGCTTGTTTAAGAAGCAAAAAGTTGATCCCAAGAAAGCACAATTCACTTTAGTGAACGAAATGAATTTAGCTATTGGCAAAATAGCCATTTTCGTTTCTTTCTTCCAACAATCAGCGATCATTTTTTCAAATACCTACTTTACCTCGTAAGTACTCAAAGAACTGTCACTCGAATACGGTTGACGCTGCTTGTCAAAGTGTTAATATAGGTTTTAGCGAATAGCATCTATGGCCTTCGACTGACTGTTATGAGAAATGGTTTTTTCTAACTGTTCGGCCATGAAAGTTATATTTTCTTAAAATATTCCCAGCACTTTTTTTTATTAGCAGACTGACTAAACATTTGTTTGTCTTTTAAAGTCTGTTTGACTGCACTGGTTTTAGGATTACAGATGGTATTTTAACGCCCTACCTTTCTTCGTTTCCAGTGAAATGCCTTGGAAGCTTTGTTCGTGGTTTGTTGTCAATCAAATTAGTTTTACGGTATTTCGAAATTATATTGTGGATCATATATTTGCTTTCATTCAACAGTTCACCTAATTTTTTTTTTCAGATTTTCCGCAATTCTAATAATTTTTTTTTTCTCGCATTAAATGAAATGGCAGAATTTTTTCGATCCATGCTAAATTTGAAACTCCTTTATCCTTTCCACGTTTAAAATCCTTCTTCCAGGCCTTTTACTGGGAAAAAGGAAGAGGTGGTAAAAACCTTGTCAGAAATGCCTCTGTATTTTGTCTGTTATTCAAGTATCATAATAATCTTTTTACCTTAATTTTGTATTTAAAGCCGAGATATTTAAAATATCTCATTTATATATTAGTTTAATTTAATTTTATTTATTGTGATAGATTTAACATGATATATAGTCACGGAAATTGATGAGTATTTGCTTTGGAATAATAGCTGAATTTTTTCATTAAATTTTAGGAAGTTTCCTGTATCTTTCTTTCACTGTACATGCGTGAAAGTTTGCGACTGTATTTAGAGTTCTTTATAAAGAATGGGATTATTTATGCTGAGCTGAAGGCTCATCAAGAGCTAATTCCCTAAAAATTCGAATTTTATACAAGACTTTGGGGGAGGGCAAAACAACAAACATTCTAATTATTCTTTGAAATAAGATCAATGTAAAATATGTCAGTATTTTTATTTAGTTGTTGGTTTATATTAAAATTTTTATCCTAAAGTATCGAATTTTGGAAAAATGATATATCGAAGTTGAATGCATTTTTTGTTTGTATTTCACTGCTATAAAATGTAGTTCTTAATTTATGGGCAAAGCTTTGCGTCAACGAAATTCGAATTCATATTCGTTAAAAGAATCGGTTGAAAAGTGAAAACATTTTGCTATAAATTTTTCTTATCGTTTAATTTTCAGTAATAGTGCTGTAAAAATATAATTAATCCATTGATATAGCCTGCAGTAGAACTTCTGCTGTACACTACAACGATATTTTCTGACCTTTTAAATATACAAACTCCGCTCTTGGTTGACTCATGTTTTGCAAATTGCAGTCGGGAAGCGTTCACAGTTAAGTTGAATCACAGATAATTATGTTTTTAAATTACAAGTGCGCGATGCAAGTAATTAAAATTCGAATGCAGATCTCTTAGCAGTTCAAATTTTCAGTGTGCCTTGTTGTGGCAAATTGTAGCTAATGGGGCACTTAACAATTTAACTGCGAGTCTATCACGTTCGACAATAAGGAGGAAGCAGCATTCTCCGTGTGAGGTCTTTTGCAGTCACGAATCGAGTGACGCCGCCCCTGTTCTTTCAGTTAGAGATAAAAATTATGTTGTCGGATTGTTTCATTTTATGGTATACTTAAAAGCAGTGTGACATCAAAGGCAAAAGCGTGGGAACGTTTTGGTGTGACTGGGGAAAATGTTCTGGAATTCCTAAGTTAAACATTTCGTATATTTATTTACCGTGTCCGAGACTTTCTGGATATTTATCAGCTAGAAAAGTTGAAGTTTTTTCCGTTTGTGAGTGTGTGTGTGGGGGGGGGGGACTAGAATTTTTATATTTCCATTTACTATTTATTTTCCTAAATTGTTCTGTTTGTAAAGTATTTATCAAGCTTTAAGCTTTTATGCAATATTCAGATTTAAACAATTTAAGGTTAATAGAGAAAAATTTATCTTCAAAATTTAGGTATTGTGTAGAATATAGATAAACAATTTTACTTAGATTCTAATAAAATATGTGTCTTAATAATGTGCTGCTGATTTTCCCGCAGGCAAGTTTTGGAAGACCTGCTATCGAAATGACCTTGCTCAGCTGCAGCCAGCTCAACGTCTTACCCTTAAAACCTCCCTCAAGAGAGCCCGCTATAACCCTGCCCGCTTGGCAGGTTTCCCCATCTCCAATCGGCGACATTATTTGGCGAGCTTTTAGAGTTCCTTTTTTTCCGTTCCTTATTTTCCGAGTGACATTTTTTCCGTTCCTTATTTTCCGGGGACATTCTTTCCGTTTCCCTTTTTTCCGGGTGACATTTTTTCCGCACACCGTTTAAAATTATTCCTTTTTCTCGTATAGTTGAAATTATAATCTCTTTTGTTTTTTAAGTCTTGTAGTAAGGAATTGCCGAATACATCCGTGCGTGATGTGGTGATGCGAATAGCTAGCTTATCCAACTTTGAATCGGAAGTCGAAACGACCGCAAAGCATGGTTGATTTTTCAAGTTTCCCACACCGAAAGGCTGAATAGTGTTCTGCTGTCAAACCAGGAAAGTTTACTTTTATAAACACGGCGCTTCAAATGACAGACGTTATTATGTTTTATCGCGTATTATGAATCTGTTTAGCGCTCATTCACAGAGCTCAAGAACACTTGAAGACGAAGCGTTGCGTGTGTACGCAAAGTGGTGAGATAAGAACAGTTAATTGTTTGGAGATGGGAAATACCTAGTGAATAAATACCTTATAGAAAATTATTGCTTAGCTTTCCTATGGCTTCGGAAAGGAGAGAGAAGGATTTTATGTACGTTTCCTAGGCGGCAAAAATGCATTTGCAAGCTTATTAAAGCTGCATTAATGTTTCGACGGTATGCTGTTTTTCAACAGCTCCTAGCATATCCCATAAATGGGATACTCTTATATATGTTTGCATACGGATCATATGAAATGAAAACTTCAAAATGTGAGCTCCTTTAATTTCGAATTTTCCTTCTGAAAGTATCTGTTAGAATACAGTTTTGGCTGTGATTAAGAATAGCATATTTTTATGCATAATAATCAAATTATATCACTAAATATTTGAAACATTTCCAGACTTTTATTTTATTCGTCTTTTCGAACAACGGTTGTAGAATCCGTAATGGTTTGGTACTTGAAAATGTCCGATGTTGCGTAATAATCTTGTTACATAAGCATGGTCTCTGATAATGTCTACTTCTACAAGTAACAGGGTTAGAGAAGATATGTAATACTAAACGCTATCCAATAGGGTGTTTGATTAGGAACTGGGATAGTGAGGTGCAAAAAAGACAAAAAGTAATAACCGCTGTCTAAAGTCTTTGATCACTGGTGGAATCTATTATTTTTTCTTAGGCTTCTCAAACATGACACTACGACAAAAGCAGCAATATTTTGAAAATTCTGGGGGCGGGGGTGCAAGACGAAAAAATGAAGAATGAAGAATAAGACTATCGTTCAATTAATATTGCTTATCGACTGGTCTGTTACATGCTGTTTGTTATGCGAGATGAATTACGAATTATCATCTTTATCCACCAACTACGAAAATAATGCTCTCCTTGTTTCTTAATCTTATATTCAAATTAACGATTCTGAAAGATGGGAAAAAAGGGTGATAAAAAATGTATTCATCCTTGCATTCGTAAATTAAAAGTGCAATTAATCGTATCTGGTTTTCCGTTTGTGTGACACGCATTTTAAATGCAGGTTATTCGTTTTTTCTTTATCATTATGCATTTGTTTGATACGCAAACTTATGAACTCACTGTATTACTTATGCTGTGTAAAATTTGTTTCAAGCGAAATGAAATATAAAACTGCACTATTTTATCTTGAGTCTGTTTTGATTAATAGTGGAGTGGATTACCCCCCCCCCTCTGGGGATGGGGGAACGTCTCTTTCTTGAAATGGTTTTCATAGCATTTGGCATTTTAAGCATGCGGTTTTAGGAATTAATGGAATTGGTTTTTTCTGAGGGGGGGGGACTGACTACAAAGTAAGCATAGGATAGTAAAGCGTAATTTGTTATTTATATTTCTGGTAGGCTTATTTTCCCTTTGTTTTGCACTATTTATGCAAAATTATTAAATACTGATACAAAATTATCCAGCAGTTTAGCTTAGTTTCAGGTTTAAAAATATATAATGATGATAAGAAAGGTCTGTTTTGATACAACAGTCTTCATACGCGAATGCACTAATTTCTAAAAATTGCACGAGTACTTCAAGCGCACACCTTACAACAGGATATTAAATGTAAAAAACACAAAGGAAGATTCAAATAAAGTACTGCTCATGGCGTGCGCTGTTTCAGCATACAGAGGACCTGTTGGGCCCTGCAGCCTTAAACGCAAAATGTTTGATCATTCGTTATAAAAATCTGATTATATAAATAGCCGTTACAAATTTAAAATGGGAACAATTCCCTGAGATTTTTTTAAAGTTATTAGTTTAAATTATTATTCTGTGCCTACTGTGTATTTACAAAATATATCTGTTTTGACGGTCTCCCTTTAAAAAATTATATATACCGAAAGTAGATAATTAAGTATTAGACAATCTTTGTGCAGAAGGATCGCTTTACAGCAGTGCTCTGTGATAAAGTGCCAGCACAATTTTGCGAGTAGGCCTTCGAAAAGACAAACTTTCATAAGAGTGCTCTAGCGTAAACGGTGCCCGCTTTTTTATGAAGATGAGTTTATAATTTGAGAAATAAACTTTCATAAAAGTGCCGGTACGTTTGTGCCACTGTTGTGCAAGTAGAGTGGTAGTCTGCTACTCTTACTAGCAAAGCAAATGACAGAACTTGAAGTTAGCAGCATCTTTATGAAGGTTGCTTTTCTTAAATTAAAAACTGATCTTCATCATACGAGTGCGGGTACCTTTTATGCGGGACACCTTTATGAAGGACGGTCTTTTCGAAAATTGGCCAAATTGCTTTCAAAGTGTCGATATTTTTACGGCAGGGCACCGTTATGAAGAAGCTTCTATGTGGAATAGACATACTAGCATGATTTTTATGGAAAGAAAATAGTCATTAAGTTGACAAGGAATTTAAAAAGTATATAGCGCTTGACAGATTAAGTTTTAATACACAATTTTTAACGTCTGTTGAAGAGGCAACGAAGTTATAAATGCAATTCATTATTGTGGTCTTCAGTCGTCAATATAAAACGGCGTCCGTAAAAAGATGGTGGACGTGAATTAAGAGCTATAGGAGGATTTTGGTGATTAATATTTTCAGTTATTAGCTGTTTTAATCTTGTGTTTTTCAGTTGGTTTCGACTTGGCGTTTCAGATTTGGTTTGTTATTTTATTATTTTTATTATTAGCGTCATCAGTTTGAATGGAATGTTTTCTGTTATAGCTTAAGTTTTAGATAAAAGCATTGATTTTATTTATGTTTTGGTATTAGTACCAATCTCGTTACTACTGTATGAAATTCTATTTCTTACGTCTCTCGGGATTAGTTGGAAAACTTTTGAAACTTTGGCTAGTGGCTCTGACGGCAGTAACGCCTCGTGTATTCAGGGAAACTCCTCCAGGAAGGAATAAATAGGGAAAATTGGAAGGGGGGCGCAAAATTGAGTAATGATCCTTTAACTTTGTGATGCCTTGGCAAAAAACTTGACAGTGCCGCAGGATGCGGTCTGCCGTGACCTGTTTGATAAATGGTCTAATTCCCATTTTCATGTTTTCCCCCTGCGAAAGCACTTTTTTCTTTCTCTACTTTTCTTACGCGTATACATGGGGTTATTCCTTTCGTAAGCTTTCATGCTCTGTCAGCTGGTTGCTTCTCCCAACTCCTGTGCGCTCTTCCCCCTACGATTTGGAAGTTTTGTGTTTAGTTTACCTCCACTCTCCTATACTGTTGGCTTTATCTGATTAGTTGTTGTCAAATAATAAAAATGTTCGATTTACTGATGGTGGCCGGCATGACTTCTCGAAAAGAAAATAGTATCTAGTATCATTTTTACATTTCCGTTTTATCCATTCTTCCTGGGGTTTTAGAAAAGTGTGCAGTTTAGTAATGCGATTTTGAAGAGCTTAAGAGATTTTTATTTACATTTACAGGATTAGAATATTCAACGTTAAGGAAAGGTATTTTTTATTGTACAAGAAAGTTTAAAGCAATGCTTTTCATTTCAGGTTATGACGGATATCCAAATTTTCTTGCACAAAATTGCCTCAGAACTTCATAATTGCAAACTTACCAACCACTATAAGTTTTCAGCATTATTGACTTGTTAATTACTAGTATTTAAGTCAGCAGGAATACGACTATTACTGCTCGCGTTAGGATTTATTTTAACGTATAAGAAATGTATGGTCTGTTTAGTGACAAATTTTTAAAAAAATAACAAGAAGAACGAATTTTAAGAGCCGGAATGACTGCATGTGCATTTTATTAGTGTGCGGTAACTTGTAGAGACATTAGTTTTTTTTTGGGGGGGGGAAGCAGGAAAGATGAAAAATTAGCAACCACCTTCGCCGGGAATCGAACCACTCTACCTCTGAAATACCGGCTCAGTGTGCTGACCACTACATCACGAAGGCACGCTAGGAAGGTGGAAGAAAAATACCTTACATACTCCCCTTTTTAAAGGGCGACTGGGGTTTTTAGGGGACCCAATCGCCAAATCCTGGGTGTGGAGAATCATCATCCAACACTCTTTTAGTTCGGGCGCCACTGTAGAGACATTAGGATATTTTTGGAAGCAGGCAAGATGAAAAATTAACAAACGCCTTCGCCTGGAATCGAACCACGAACCTCTGAAATACCGGCCCAGCGTGCAGAACCACTACACCACGAAAGGAAAGTGGGATAAATACCTTACAAACTTATCCATCATTCTCAAGAATTATCAGGTCTCCTCCTGCATGCCGTCGTAGTGTAAGTAGTTAGTAGGTGTCTAGAGAGGACCGACGTGATTCTTTGCTATTCCTGATTCCTAAAGTGCATCTGCGGCGGTGCCCGAACTAAAATGCAATAGAAAATAATTCGTCACCGCTTGGAATCGGTCGACAACTGGATATCATGCGTCTCCTTATTGTAGGAGGAAATTTAAAGAATTATAGCGCTTCCTTTAGCTTTCTCTCGTTGCGTACACAGTAGCACGTCCAGCTAGCAAAATGGAAGATCCGTGCTTCGGATCCCATTGAGAGTATAGTCGATTCATCACGTTCCCTGGTTTCTGAAAAATCTAAATTGTCTGAAAATCTAAATTGTTCCTGCTGATTCTTTGAAAGTAGGGATATAATTTGGAACGGAATTACTATAGAACTTAATAAGCGTTTGAATAAACAGATTGCAATGCCTGAATAGGAAGATAATACTAATGATAGATTTCGCGTCATCTTTAGACGCAGTATTGTGTTGCGTATAAGTGGATAACTTTATATAATTACCGAAGTATAAGTGTACATTTTTATAGTTGCCGGAAATCCTTGCATTTTGTATAGGCAGCAGTGTTGGGTAATCTTTTTAAATTATTAATTAATAAACGTCATTCTGAAGCACATAAACATAGCAATTTCATACTTTTTTTTTCTGTAATGGCCATAGTACGTTCAGCCGTCTTCTACAGTAGTCTTATTAATGCTTGTAGTTAAGGCTTCGATTCTTTTACTATTATCGGTGTTCGAATTTTGCATGTAGTCCATCTAGATAATGCTTGTAGTTAAGGCTTTGGTTCTTTTCTATTATCGGTGTTTAAATTTTGCGTGCAATCCATCCAGATTAATTTTTTTAGACCGAGCTAGTGAGAGTTTGAAGGCTGTAATGGTTAAATTAGTTTTATTCAAATGAAATGCCACTGACGTTATTGCCGATGACTGTTTCCTGAAGATAAAACTTATAATGCCGTGAAGTTGTTTACTACTCGATGTTACGAATTATCTATAGAAACGCTGATTTTAAATAGCATGAAAGAAGCTCACTGCACAAGAAGGTTGCTGAAACACTGCTTAGAAGAGATTTATTTAATGTATGCATGCGTGAAAATTCGAAAGCTTAGTCATTTTTATTTAAGCATTTGTTCCTATTATAAGCTTGAAATGCGTGTTCAAGTTATAGAATTTCGTATGGCTTTTTAACATAAACTCAAGAGCTGTAGGAAGACTGTTGAGGAATTATCCTCAGGTAGGCAGACAAATCTAATATCAGTAGGCAGACAAAGTCAGAAGAGTGTAAATAGCCCCTTTTATTCGATCACAAAGAACTGACAGTCGACCCCACTTGGGTTTACATAAGCCAACACTTCTGGCTTAACTTAAAACAAGTAATGTTAAACTTAAAATAAAATGTAATGTTGACTAGTCTAACTGCTCACAGAATGAAGTAAACGCGCAGGAAGGCTCTGGCTCGTAGAAGCCGGCGGGGCAAGCTCAATGGCTAGAAATACTCAACGCCACAAATCAAATCGGTTTAACCCTTTGGGTACATTTGACAACTTAGACTTGTCATGCGCTTGTTTTGCCTAAGTTATGGATAATGAATGTTAATCTTCATTCAAACTAGGACAAAAATTAAACATGTACATTCTTGTTAATGGCAAAAGTGATTGGTATCAGTTATAAGAGCAAGTGTCTTCCAGTACTTCAGTAAACGACGTTTATAAAAAGTTAACAGAAGAATTTTTTGAAATAAATCCGTACCTTAAGGTTTAAGTTACGGTAACAGCATGGCCTTAATGAGGCAGAACACGCTTTAAAATCAGCTTTCGAAACCTTCGCATAAATGACACTTCGTTCTCCCATAATCTGAATATACTCGCGCTATCTATTTTACATTCTGGCATGGAAAGCGTGGGTGAAAAGGAATGAAAGTTAAGTAGCTTTAACTAAAAATTAACCATCAGTCACAATAAATAAATAAATCCTCACAAAGTTTAAAAAAAGTAATTTTAATTGGTCTTTTTTTATTTACTTTCTACTTAACATTCTTATCCGCATCGTATCCTAAATATTTGCATTTTATAATGCAGCTGCATATAGTCAAAGTATATACTGAATGGCTATAACTACACCAAAGGCTATTTGAATACCAAATAAAGTCATTGTAGTGACTTAAATAAACTTGCAATGTTTTAAGAATTTTGCGGATTCAAACACGGTTTTTCGGATAATCGTGGCAAAAATTTATTATTCTGTATGGCTACTATGAGCATACAATACATGATGTGAGACGGCTGGGAAGAAAATCGATTAAGTGAATAATGTCATTTTGGGGAATATGGAACCATGTTTCATGTACGCTTGTTTTTAATAAGTTATTTCTTGCCTTTGGAGAAGACGGTAGTGTATCACTACATGGTATCCCGCACGTGTTCAGTAGATAGATTTGGTAAATAGGATGACCATTCAAATAAATTAGCTTGACTGAGACATGATAATGGAAATTTGAGCAGTTTTGGGCCATGCATTATTTTGTTGAAAATATGACTTTTTAGTATCGGCGGCGAAGGTGCCAACATATGTCATAATGCAATTTTAACATACTTTATAGCAGTAAAACTAAAATTAATAACAGCTAAAAATAACGTGCTGCTGCAATTACGGGCCTCATAACATTGCTGCGCTAGGAATATCGTTTCATGTAATGGATCAGAACGAATGCATTCATGTTATGACTGCCACATCCATTGTATGAATGCTTGTACGATGGAATCATTGCATTTTCGAGATCGATGGTTGGATCACCCAATGATCAATGAACTAGCTAACTAGCCTAGTTGATGCACTCGACATCGGATAATAGTGCTGTACATGGGAATATATAGAAAAAAAACTATTCATCATTTGAAAACTATTATAATTTTCTTATACTAGTCCTGGATATGAAGATCTTCTGTTTTACATATACTTCTGCATGTTCATGAATTTCTGTGCCTCATTCGCAGTTACCTTCTGCTTGCCACTCTCTTCATCCTCGAATACATGTATTCAGCATACCCATGTCAAGAGACATTCCTCATTTTACCATTCCAGTGTTTTAAATTCTAAAAGTTCAATGTAACGAAGTCTTTGACACCGCTAAGCAATCATAATTCACTGACCATCACACCTTTGAATTCCGATAGCTAGCACTGATCCCAGCGCATTTGAAATTCTCCTTCAATTCTTGCGCTACACGTAACAAAAAGCCTCTCTATGAGCCACGCAAATTCGTAAATGAGTAGATGCTGTCCAAATATATCCTGATAATGATTTTCATTCGGGACAGTTTCATTGGAGGAGAGTCTAATTTGGCATACGGCTAAATTTTTTAAGAACTAATCGGAAAGCATTAGGAGCAGTTAATATTTTTCCATCATGAAACAGAAGTTTTAGATATGAATATTATTTTACTGTAGATGTTTTTCTAGTTTTAAAAGAGATGCATGTAAATTTAGGTAAATATGATTTAAATGAAATTATTATGCCATACAGATATGGTAAAATCTTAAGATAATATTGGTAATAAAAATAAATAGATAACCAAATAATGTATTAATTTAATCAGAGTAACGTTACTAATAAAAGTACAGTTAAGAAATTCATCGCTTAGATTCCCACCCCCCCCCCCCCTCATCTTTAAACCGTGCTTGTTTTTGGTATCTTCGTTAAAATCTCAATTATTACTTGCACGCTGTGAAATAAGTTATAAAGAATGAAAAAATGATTACAGGCTTTTATTGACAGGAAAATTGTGTCCTTAGGTAAGAAAAAGTGAAGTTCTTAAGAATATGATATGTAGTTTTTTATTGTTTAAATTGCTCCATTAACGAAGGTTTCAGTTATAAATATTTATTTTAATTATTCCCATGCTATATGCTTTCTGTCTTGAAAGAAAAAGATGTGTATCCTTTTGTTCAGTTGCAGGCTGTTTTTGTTGTATTTTATTTGAAACGATGGGCTGATATTCCCTACGAGTGTTGTAATATTCATGAATTATAAATTCCTTCTTTCAATGGCATGATGCTCTTTGTATTTCTTTCCTTTTTTAAACTCGGTAAAATACAAGGCTGATGAAATAATTTGCTTTCTTAAGAAAGAATGCGGCGTGGCAATTTTGTGTGATGTAATTGCATTTTGTTTGATGCACACGACAAAATTGTTTATTTTATTGTAAATTTTTTCCCAGAATGAAATATGAAAAGAAGGATACTTTTGCCCACAGTCATTTTTATACAGAGTAAAAGTATTGGAATGAAGTCCTCCCCCGCCCATATCTTGCGATTCTGTGAAAAGTAATTAGGATTATATAACACCATAAATAGGGATATATTAATTTAATTTTAAACAAAAGCTTTATTTATATTCATTCATATATGTATTATAAAATAATAGTTCAATATTTTTTATGGAAGCTGTATAAGGTATTTTCTTCATCCTTTCCGCAGGCTTTCGTAGTATAATTGGAAGCATACACGACACGTATTCGAGAGGTCCGGGTTCGAGGCCTAGCGATAGCATTGCACATTTTTCTCATCTTCTGCTTCGAAATAAACCTAATGACTCTACAGTAGTTTTGCATTAATCAAGGCTCTCGCTTTGTCTTTCATTGCAGTGACTGCTTTTAGTTAATTTTTCAAGTTCTTTTACAAGTATGAAGCCCACCAACGGCCGAACAGTAAAGTCGCTGAAAACTGGTAGTTCAATCAGAGGTTCCAATCCCGCAAACGGACCACCACCCGCAAACGAAACCACCCGCATTGGTGGTTTCGTGGTTCCCCTCTTATGTAACGTGTATACGAGCCAGTTTCCCTTAGAAAGACTTCCACGGAGGCATTCCTTCTCTTAGGCAGATAGCCCTCGAAGCTTTGCCTTAATCACATTAATCAAACCAAATCCTTTACAAGTATGTGATATTTTCAGCTACAGTAAATCTTTTAAGACAGTCTTTGCTTTTTCAAGCTATGGATATGCAAAATTCGACAGAAGTATTTTCTTTGTGGTTAACGATGCTGAATCTGAAGTACTGCCATTGTTTTGTGTTTCCTAGACAACTCTTCCTGAGCTTAGATGGTCTTGTCATATTGATAATGGTATGTTTAACTAAGCATTCATGTTGGTGCATTCTTTCATACTGTCCAGCCACCCTTTTTCGAAGGCTTTAATTTTTTATTTTGTTTTTGTACACCGTGGAAAATTTAATGATTCATCTGACGTACTTAAAAAAATATATTAAAAAATAAGAAAATAAAACGTTTATATTTTCAAAATGCTTATATTTATCTTAAATTCCGGTTAAGAACGAGACTTCCGTTGGCACAAAAGCATAAAATAACTGCAATACTCTATAATGTTAAATAGAAACGCGAGCAAATAACGTAAATAAACATTGTCGCTGTTAATAAATAAGACTGTAGAATCATTAGGGATTGATTCACCAAGCAATAAATCCAAATGCAGCTTTTTTAATCCAAATGTAAATCTACTGAAAAATAACGCAAATTATTTATACCTCGCAATTTAGCACTGAGCAAAATGGGACAGGCATTCAAACTCGCAGATAAGGAAATTAAAATGAAAATACTTGCAAAAAATTTGGTAAAAATTTTCCTAATACTTTTGTAAACTACTATATACTTTGTGAACGTAAATCGCATACACATAATCCAGGAAGTTAAAATCTTATTAAATATTTTTGTATCTAGGTTTATTTTTTTCATTTTATTTTTAGAATAGTGTTAGAACCTTACAGCCAAGGAGAGCAGAGCGTTTTGGTGGAGTCAGGGATGCGTTTTAGGTTGATTGAATGTCTTCATAGTTATCACCTGATTGACCTTCCTCATTCCGAAAGAGGAAATCTGTAGGTGTTCTGGGGTGGGGCCTTGTCACTTGAGGTGACAGGATTTCAACTAGATCGTTCCGAGATTGGAATGGACGGCTTTTTTTAATCTATGGATGATTACTGATAAATGAAGCTAATATTTCTTCATAATTGAACGAAACTAATGCGAACATTTTCGTGGCGGTTTAATCACATACTTTGTGTTAATATTGCAAAGAATTTTCCATTCAATCCTGGCTTCAGAGACATTTTTGTGCTTGTTATTATCGAGATTAGAGATTAATGGCTTTCTTGTTGACTCTCAGATCCATCAGTGATTTTAGGTCTCCTTTATTGTTATACATAGGCAGTGCTTCAAGTCTGGGATTTATTCCTCTCTTCTTAATTAACTATAAGTTTAATTTTATGATTCTTTCCCACATATGATTTGCACATTTTCTAGTTGCTATTAAAAATTAGGATTTCTGAATTTTTTTCCTTTCTTAATAATGAATATTTCCTCATTTATACAGAACTCATGAAGTTTACTTACGGAACTGTTGAAAAGAGAAAAATATATCGATGTAACTGACAGAAAAAACTTAGTAAACCCATTTTCAGTAAGCGCATATATTCCAATAAATAAAGAAAAATAGCATTATGCGTTTGTTCAAGTTAGGTTTACAGAAGTGCAATTTTTGTATTTTCTTAACTAGTAAATTTTATGTATCCATAATATAAATCTGTTGCTTTAAATAAAAAGCAATATTCTATATTGATACTGAACATATCTTGAACATCTGAGCTTCCAAAGCACTATTTTCGAGGAAATGAAATATGAGCCGTTAACATCATGCATGGTGACGGTATTGTTCTCTAAAATCATGTTGCGGGAAATCTCGATATTTAAAGGAAAATATTTAACTCAGTTCTCGAGAACTGTTGTTATTCTTTGAATTTCTGAATTCCGAATTCTTGCCAAAAATTCTTAGAAAATTTGGGAATTTGAAAGAAATTATTTCTCCTCATTTGATGTATTAGGATTTCTTAAATCTGGAAGTTGTGTTTCCCATCGAATTGTGCTTGAGTCCTTCGCTGTGGGAGTAGTTCGATTATTTAAAATAACACACCATAAGAATGTTGAATGATTTAAAAAAGTCTCTAATTACACTATTTATGCTCAATGATTTTGATGCGCTGAAGTTTGAACGAGGTGCTTTGAATGAAATGGAACGATGCGACATGAAAGAAGGCCAATAATTGCTTTAAAGAACATAACTTTTACTGCAAAATGCAAACCAAATGCGATATGATCTACCTTCAGCCTCACAAATCTGGGAAGAAAATGTTAAAACGTGAAATGAAATTTTGAGAACCTGCCCATTTTCGAATTTTATATCCATCTATATTCCAGTATTTGTGCTGCAACGGCGTTTTATTAGGACGATAATATTTCGTTTTAATGTAGCCTATAAGTTAGTAAGAAACTTAAACGACATTTTTATACTTAAATGTGCATTACGGTATGGCTATGGAACTGAAAGTGCTGATAAATGCAAAGTTTTCCACAAAATCATATGTTAATACAAATGATAGGAACTTCTCCATTTCTGTTTTTTTCCCCAGACATTTAGCATATGAATCAATAAATTGTGTGTATTGAAAAGCTATTTGAACAAATGCTGTAAGAAATTATAAAACACATGCTACTATTATTTAGTGTAATATAAGGATTAAATAAAAAGACAATATAAAATAGCCCATTATTTAATTTTTATTTTGCAAAATTTTTTCCTTAGTTTGATTCCCCCCCCCTCATTAAAACAAATCTTTCCTAACCAAATATTTTTTAGATTCTCGAGAATTGACTCTGGAATATGAAGAAACTAAGTACTAATTCAGGAATTTCTGAACATCCAGGAAACTTGGAAGTTCGGCAAATACAATCACTAGTTGCTGACACAACTGCATAATTAATACTTACGTGCTTAGAGAAATTTATGGTTTACAGAGTTTTTTTAATTAAATAGGAAAACTGCGTAGTGCATTAAATTTAATTTTTATAAGATGCATGTGTAAAATTATTATTTAGGTTTAATTATAGTCTAAGCAATGCTATCCTTTTTTTTTCTAGATGCCAGAAGAACAGGCTTTCTCTATGATGAAGTATCTGATGTTTGATTTAGGCCTTCGCAAACAATATAAAACAGATATGGTTGCTTTTCAAGTAGGTATAATTTTTCTAAGTTATTTGTTTACCATAAACATTTAAGATAGCTTTAACACTTTTAGCATTCCGCTGCTTGTGTCTGCGGCCAGACAAAAGCGTTATGTAATATCTGTGTCATAATCTTTTAAATCTTTTACAAGTAATACAAAATAATTATGTTATTGAAGAAGGAGAATACATTTAACAAAGGTTAATGCTTATTTAAAAAATATTCTTTTTTCCGTGAGCCATGTATCTGTGAAATAAGTGGCAAGAAACGAGATATTGAGTCAACTAGACTTCCTAATCCTTCATTTTGTTCTTTCTTCCTTCATAGGAACCATGTTAAAAGTTGCACATTTGTCATTTAATTCTGCATTGTACGTTCTAAACATTGTGACTAATTTTTTATTTTAATATCTTTCGCATGTATAAGTTCAATACCTTTTGGTTAATTTGTAACGATATTAATCTGTTATCATGTCTACTTCGATACTTCCTGCTGGTCTAGACGGTTTTATTCTTCTGTTTAGATGATCACCTTGGAGGAGTGATATACAAAATCAATGCATTAGGAATCGATCTTAAGAAATGCTGATCACTTTTAGAGTTGGTTGTTTCAGAGAAGCGGTCAATATGAGAGAAGTTTTCTTTTTGAAAGTACTGCATTTGTAACTTTGGTGTGCAATATCACGGTAATTTGATTATTTTTAACTACTGTATAAATATCGAGAGCAGACCACAGTTTTTGACATGGGGTTGATTTCTAAGTGAAGTTGTTTCTAAATCTGTTCTTTGTCTTCCATAAGTGTTTTAAAAATCAGTATAGCGTTTATAGAATTTAATCTTAAGATGATTAAACAAACATTAAATGGCTAAAGAAAAAAGTGGGTATACTATTGTCTTAGCGTTACTAATTAACAAGCAGTGAAATGATGTTTTACATTTGACTGATTTTAGTGTATTTATATATTATTTTGAGATGCGGTGCTCTGTTAGTATATAGGAAGAAACCATCTCGGATTTCCAGAGTTCTGTTTGATGAAAAGAAAACATTTCTAGAAAATGTAGTGGATAAATTTATAAACTGTTTTATAAAGTTTTTGAATCATTTGAAAGCAGTTTGATCGTCGATGCAAGTTTTCCAAAAAGGATTTGTAAATTTAATGTATTTAGAAATATATCTTCTTATTCGTTTCGGTGCAAAGCAAAAAGGTTGCCTAAGAAATTACCCTTTCAATTCTCATGTTTTCTGATACATATACCTTAAAAACATTTTTTTTTTTAAATTCAAATCTCACCCGAGTAGCTAACATTCTTTTATACGAGAATTATGTTGTTTTCTGCATACATAACGGTGTTTCCAATAATGACTGGACATCTATAGGAATATGTTTATTTGAAACTTAAATAGTGTCTGTAAAATGAAGATTCGCCATTTGCCGCAATTTCAGCTTCTACACTTCAAAGAAGATTCTCTATTAGGTTTCTGTTAATATCTACCTTTAGACGTCGACCCACTAACATGCTACCTGCAGATCAACTGACGAGCAGATTCTACCAACAGATAACTCTTTTCAGCCGTAGATATTCCTCATTGCTTATAGCTCATCATTTATTGCTATCGTCACGAACTTTAACGAATTCTATAAAATGCTATCAAGACTAAAAAAACTGCATAAATATTTGATTGATTGGGATATTGGGATAGGCAGTCATCTCAGGAGCCTGTTGACTAGAATTGTGTCTTCACTGGTGGACATTATTTTGCATTGTTTTTCCTGTAACGCAGTGGACGGCTTCATGTTGTTTTTTGGGTTGTTTGATCTGATTCTCAAACGATGCTTCTGTTCATCCCTAAGATGCTCTAAATGGTTGAGAGCTACATCCAGCGCTTAGGTTTAGGCCTTGCTGTCGACTTTATTCACTTCCATTTCCTCAGGCCACTCAGTTATGATTTTTGCTTTTGGAGTGAGCCAGTTTCAGTCTGTGGCTACAGAATAGGAAGCGTAGAATTATACATTATTGTTTCATAGCTCTGAGAGCAAAACTTGGTTGGGGGAAGTGAAAGCGAACCTACTCTAATGGAGGGATTGTCATGGTCACAAACATCCATCAGCTTTCTGCAGTGTGTAGCTTGATTCGTCTTTCCCTAAGATGTTGTTCTAGTATCCGCAGCAGACACACGTTACATATAACAGTAGTCGAAGGGAAGCGTGCCATTTCGTGATTGCTGGCTTATGTGTTGTCGGTCGCTCTCAAAAATCCATATACAAACTTCTCGACAGATAGAATAAGAGCTGGCTTTCTTCCCAAAGTCTTCTCCACGAATGAAATAAAAGCTGTCTTTTCTTCCCGTGGGTTTTCTCCTTTTCACCTGATGAGGCCTGCTTGTTTGATTTCACCACACATCTGAAGTGTCAACGATTCTGATCTGTCTAGCTTAGCAGGTCAGAGTTGGAGCTTTATTACTCTCTCGCGTTTCAGTTTCAGTAATCCATCATTCGCTGTTACCCGTTGTATGTAGGAATTCTAAGGAATCTCACAGTTGTAATGACCTAATGGTTGGCTACCAATGGTCATGATAGAATGACATATGAGCAGTAACATTTACATTTCAATGCATGTTCGGTCGTTAATGTTTTAATAGCTTTTAAGAATGTCTATCGTCAGCACGAGGAGAAATTAAACAGAAATAGTCAATGGCTTCTATAAAATGTGTGGATAACATTCATTTGCATATCAGAATGTTCTGAATTAGATTATCAGCAGAACCAATTTTATTACAAATGATGTATTTAATTTCGGCAGCAGTTTCTTATTGTTTATCAACAACTTGGTGGTATTAATAATTTTTTACTGGTTGCAATACAGATTGAACAAGAAAACAAACGTGAATACACTTCCAGTACAAACTGATGATGTGTGGAATTTGAATAAAAGTTTGATGTTTTCGGAAATGCAAATTTTTTTCCTTTACGTATCATTTTAAAGCTTTGTTATTTCATCATGTTAGATTTTTATGATGCATAAAATATATTACAGTTTTAAATGATAAATTTATATATATATCTCCTAACTTTGCCAAGAAGGCCGTTTTTAAATTTATTGTCTTCTACTTTCAAAAAGGTTCAAATGTATCAGCTTTCCCGTCTAATTCACGACAACTACAGGGATCTATATGAACATCTGGAAAAGAATGATATCGCACCAACTTTATATGCCGCTCCCTGGTTTTTGACATTATTTGCATCACAGTTTCCTGTTGGATTCGTTTCAAGGCTTTTTGGTAAGTGTTTTTCTTCTGTCTTGTAATACGCACCACGTGACATCTGCCAGAGCTTTGCATAAGCAATTAAGTGTATTTTTTCAGTTGTTATGTTTACTGTCTATTATTTGTCTAATGCACTATTATAGGGGCTTAACTAGATTACTCCGCTATGCTCCGTAAATTCCCGCTGGCTTTTTATGCATCTTCTCGTTTTTATGCCATGAGGAAAGGGGTGTGGCAGCCTATGCAGCTTCATGTTTCTATCTCCGTGGTTGTTTAAGCCCACATTCCGAAGAAAAGCGTATTCATTGGGATTACGAGCTCAAGTATAGACTTTTAAATGCTTTTAATATTATTGTGAAGTCTTATCTTAGGATTAGAATGTATTGCTTGATTGTTTCTCAAAAATTTGCATCAAGCAAGTATAGTCAGGTTCCTTTATATTTAAAAATAATCTAAACCTATTTTATTAATCATCGGTAAGTATTTTTGGTTGTAAACTACTTAAAAACTACTACTTAAAAAACACTCAAGCTCGGAAAAGATTCTACGGTGTTCAGGTAATTCTGTGGGGCATCTATATAATTAATAAAACGTTTTTAACACTTCATTATAAGTCTTCATAATTTAACTGAGAATTTTGTCTTCTTACTGTAGAAAGTGAGTCGAAAGCGCGTGAATCCTTTATTGGTTATGTAAGCATGGATGAACATAATTTCATATCAACTTTACTGATTTGGGGGAGGGGCTCGAAGGATAGATAGTAACTATTAATTGAACAGTAAAGCATAAGGATTGTTTGCCTTGGGTAATGGTTCCGAACTTTGTCTGAAGGAAAAAAAAATCTTGCATATTTTTTACTCAAAGAAAAAAAATCCCCATGCAGTTCACCCTTTTGTGTATTGGAGGGGGGATTATTATTATTGAGTGGTTGGCCACTGCTAAGTCTTATAAGAGTGGAGGAAGCTAAACTGTCGGCCTATCAGTGGCCGAGTAAATAAGGTCCCTGAACAGTGGTATTTCGACCCAGGCTCAATGTCTCGGCAAAATGGCTGGCTACATGGGGTTTTTCTCTCATGTAATGTTAATGCAAGCTATTTCCTTTTAGAAAGCTCTCCACGAAAGCATCCACTGGCCGCGTGTGCTTTATCATAATCAGAACTAACCATCCCACGGAAAGTTGAAGAATCACATTTTGCGACTTATTAATTTATTTATTTATTTGAAAATTATTGATACAGAAAGATTTTTTTCAATACTCTCATTCCGAAGAAATATGTTGGTTTTTGTATCTTAAGAAAAAATTAAAAGTTTGTGGTAACCTACTTAGAAATAGTCTCCACTAAACTTAGACATGTTATCATTTATGATGATCCAGTATATAAAATTTTGCCTGTGTTGTCTTAATTAACATTAATGAGATAGCAGTATAATTTCAGTCCAGTCGTTGTTTTGTGTTCTCAATGTAATATAAGAATTTTGATGTGGCTGTTTCGTTTTGGTAACCTTCGGATATAATTTGCTAAAGGAAAGCTATAGAATTTCATTGGCCGTTTGAAGTCACACCATAGGCTGTCAGACATGGCATAATTAAGTCCTTGTATAGTCTAACATCGCATAAAATGAGTTTCTAAATTCTGGTTTCATTGTCCAGAATTTCAGCCAATGACAGCGATGTGTGTAGCTGCGATTAACTGCCGAGATAACATCTAGTTAAAAGTAATGCGATTTTTTTTTCTTGCAGCAAATGCTGGGATATTGTATCAGAGTTTACAGCTTGTAGAAAATTTCGTGATTGAAATCTCTGAGCATGAAGTGGCGCGGATATTTAGGGCTTCACTTTCTTGGGAGAGAATCATTGAATTGGGCGAACAAGTAACATGCTTTGAACTGAAGACCGGTTAAATTTTATTATCTTCATAAACGGTTCTAGAAAATGTTTCGAAATGGAGTTTGGTGGGGAGAGAATCTGTGATCCTCAGTACTTGAAAGTATGAAAATACAAAAGTTCTGCTTTTTATATATATTCTAATGAAAATGCAGTTGGTTAAGCATACGGGACATCATCATCTCTTTCCTTGTGTTCTGTAGAATGGTCAGTTGAATCTTCTGATTTAAATCTCCTTGAGTATGAGCTGAACTAGGATAATATGTTATTTACTTGATATCAAGGGTAGAGAACTTCATTAGTGTTACTTTAAAAATTTATAATTGCAGTTCCCTACTGAAGTAATTTACGTGATCATAAACTGCACTGAACGTCATTGTCCGACCTCCATTGCTATGATAGTTACCAATATGGAACTGAAAATGCAATTTTAACCATAGTAATGAAAGTTCATCTTCATTTTTCATTACATGGTTTTTTTTCCAAAACAAAACAGTTCCTGGTCATCAGGAAATTTTCCCAGAAGATATGCTGTTGAACTACGATTTTTCGTTGCTTTCCGTTCGCTTCAACATCTTCAAATTACACAGTAGTATTAATATTAAATTATTCTACCCCATCTTTCCAGTGCTTTTTATCACGAAGCAGGGGGCGTTTAATGTGTGGGACAAAATCCGTTGATGATCTTGTAAGGTTTATCCTAAGTTTATAACAGTTATCTTTAGTTAAAGCTACTTTCCTGTCCCTTCTAATTTCAGCTTACAATTTGCTGCCAGAGTGTGTTTTTAGGATCGCGGTTAATGCAAATGAGGAAGAGCGGTACTTAGGTCGAAGTTCCACTGACTTCGTTAGAAAGCCAGAGATTCTGACTAGCGCACATTTGCCTTTTGGCTACACTCTTTCTAAGCTATTACTACACTCGGCCGTATTTCAGGCCCTTGATAGATTCGCCGTTTAGTTAACATTTAAGGGCCAACTCCTTTAGAATTTTGATAGCTTCGGCTATAACGTTTTAGCTAAGCATTAGTTAAGTTTGATTTCTTAGTACTCTTGAGTTCAAGGCCAAATGGAGGCTTTTTGTGCGCTCTAAGACAAGAGCCTTTTGTAAATTCTTATTTTGAGAAATAAAGGGTAATTAACCCTTCTTGAGTTTACGTTTCTGTTTCCTGAGCTAAAGCGATTATTCGCTTACCAGTCCTCGAGGTTCTACACACATAGCTTAAGAGAAGATGTTGGAACCCAATAATCTGTTTATGAGTTTGAGAGAAATAGTACTTAAAAAAGTCTTGTCAGGTTATTGTCGGTGAATGAAATAGTTTCGTTGCCTTTAATCGTATTATAATCTAATCTTGCTAGGGAAAATCTTCCTTAAGAATTTCTGTAGCAGTCTGATAAGGGCTGAACACCGATGATTGATATGTAAATATACAGCTTTGTTATTTCGCGATGTTGCGTAGGGGGTTTGGTAAACTTCGTTTGGCTGCTGTTGTATTCTTTAACTTTTTCCTTCAACGTTTTCTTAATCCAGAGGGGGGGACAGTATGAATAGAGTAGTTTAAGGATTATTATTCCCGACCCTCTTATGATGTGGTTTTTGTATTTATGTAATTTAGAGCGTTATAACTCAATGAATAATTTTACGCATTCCAATATTGTATCATAGTGTTGTTTTCTATGTATACGGCACTGTTGTAATTTATCAGGAATGCTTGTACATTTTAATAGCGAATAGCTAAGCCTTTAAAAGCAGTAATGTTAAGTACTTTAATGTTCTTTTAAAAGTTAAAGCTGTAGATCTATTTATATAAATTTTAATTATTCTAATAGAAACTTTTACGTTCCTTTTTGTGTTTATATATACGTGTGCGTATTTGCTTACCTCTTTCATTCATATTTCTGGTCATAATTCTTAGTTTATTAAATATGGTTTTTAATGTTTGTGTATTGTTTTGAATAATCCTATAAATTAGAACTTTTTGTCGTAGTTTTCGTATGTCCTTCATGGGTGTTTTTCATTTTTGTTATTCATTAAATATGCTTAGCATATTATGTACTTCTGTTTCAGATCTCATATTTCTGAGCGGTATTGATGTGGTTTTCAAAGTGTCACTGGTGCTACTTGGCAATTACAAAACCCATATTTTAACTTGTGACAGTTTTGAATCTACTATGGATTTCTTGAAGACGACTCTGCCTTCTATTGATGTTTTACAGATGGAAATTATTTTCAATCAGGTCAGAAACTAATTTGAAATCTAACCTCCTATTCCCCCTGGCGTATCCAGCTTGTTCCGATTTTGATATTGTACCTGTAATATCTATTTGTATATGGTAAAAAAACGGAAAAATAATTAAAGTATTAAAGAAATAAATAATGCATGCCCTTGAGCTGCATGTGATTGACTTTTAAAGAAATTATTATAATAAGAATTTTTTTATTAAAAATATTATCCTATCCTTGAAAAAATTATTTATGGTGTTAATTTAGATTTAATAATTGGTATTGAAACGTAAAAGAGAGAGAAAATGTTTTAAAAAGGGAACTGAAGTTAGAAAATTATATTTATGGGAGAAACAAATTAAAAACTACTAATCACCTTCAGTTTGATGTTTTAAATAAAACTTTTCAAGGGGTTAGTATTTAAAGCATTAAACCTCGAAGATAAATGAGTGCCGAGCACAAGTTTCGTTCTTCCTGCCACTATGAGATTCAAACCGCTGTTGATTAAAATTTTATATTTCACCATCAGCTGTAATGTATGGTATTGTATTGTAATGTTATTGTCATCAGCGACTGTATTTCCCGGCCATGCTCTGTACCACAAGTTCTATATGCCCTGATGATAACTTTTCAATTAACACCGATGCGTGGCGTAAAGTGCGCCCTGTGGAGGTGTTGTTCTCAAGACGGTTAGTGTCAAGGAGCGACACCAGTTCTGCCAATGGTGATGTGTTGGTGCTTCCCACACTTAGTCCTGTCCTGTTGATTAAAATTTCTCAATATCTCATATTGACAAGAGCTACCCCGACTGGTGTCCGCCGATAACATCGCGGCAAAAACATCGCGGACAAAAACGTCGCGGAGAAAACAACGCAAGGCGAAAACGTCGTGCTACAAAACATCGTGGGAGAAAACATCGCAGTTCTAAAACATCGTGGTACAAAACATCGTCGTCGAAAATAAAGCGGTCCAAAAACTTCGCAGTTTAAAATCATCGTCGTCGAAAATATCGTGGTAAAAAATAAAGTATCTACAAATCATCGCATGACGATAACATCGCAGACATGCTTTTTTCAGGCTTTAATAACTGTAAATGGATATTCCCATAATGATTTGTGAGCGCAAGATGTAAAGAAGGATAATTTTTACTTTCATATTTTTTTATTAAATATTAAATTTTTGCTGAGAAAATAAGAAGAAAACTTAAGCGTAGAAAATTAATGCAACTTATAGCACTTAATAGAATTTTAAATCGACAGACCATTAATTAACTAACAAAGATTATTAATAAATCATTTTTATAAAGATTTTACAGATAATTTTTCATAAAAAGTATAATCTATTAAGTTGCATTTAATTTTCTATGCTTAAGTTTCCTTCTTATTTTTTCAGCAAAAATTTATTAGTTAATAAAAAAATGTGAAAGTAAAAATTATCCTTCCTTACATCACTTGCGCTCACAAATCATTATGGGAATATCCATTTACAGTTATTAAAGCCTGAAAAAAGCATGTCTGCGATGTTATCGTCATGCGATGATTTGTAGATACTTTATTTTTTACCACGATATTTTCGACGGCGATGTTTTTAAACTGCGAAGTTTTTGAACCGCTTTATTTTCGACGACGATGTTTTGTACCACGATGTTTTAGAACTGCGATGTTTTCTCTTTGCGAAGTTTTCTCCCACGATGTTTTGTAGCACGACGTTTTCGCCTTGCGTTGTTTTCTCCGCGACGATTTCGTCCGGGATGTTTTTGCCGCGATGTTTTCGGCTGTAACCACCCCGACTTGCGCACGGGTCTTTACTAGTTTCTAACTGTAAAGTAAATCGATAATCAAAATATACGATACAGATAGATATTGGTTAAACATTGGAAAACAGATTAAAAAATTTAATTAATCCTAAAGGTGTTTTTAAGAATTATGTAAAAATTTTTAAAAGCAAATACGCAAAGAATGAGAAAGCAAATTGGTATTTTGCAAAAAACGTTTTACAAGCAAATATGTAAAGAATGGGCTGGCGAGTTGCCTGATACATATTTGATAATTGAATAAACTATTTTTTAAATTTTGATATAACACATTTAAATACCTTGTAAGAATTTAATTTTACTAACCAGCTATTTTTTGTTAATTACCTTTGCTATTTTCTTGCTTTCCACTTTCCGAATGCCAATTTCTAGTTCGCGTGTATTCAAATATGATAGAAAAGGGATAGTATTTAACCAGTTAACTGTGATTGACGAGTGTACTCATCGTGGAGAAGCGGCACGATTTTGTGTATTGACGAGTATTCTCGTCATGCGTATAATGAAATGGAAAGATAAGAGGGAGGTTTATTTAGTAAGTACTGTACATAATGACAACGTAATAGAAACAGAGAAAAGAAAAATAATAACAAAGAAACCGGAGCTAGTGATTGATTATAATAAAAAAATGGGTGGAGTGGATATGAGCGATGGAATTATCATAGCGTACTCCACAGCAAGAAAAGACTCAAAAAGTACTACAAAAATATATTTCTCCATTTCTTAGACATTATGTGTTTGAATACATTCATATTATATAAAAAAAATAATGGAATATTATCGCGTATCAACTTTTTGCTCAAATTTATTGAAGACACTTTTGCGACGTATCCAATTGAAAGAAATAAATCGATACAAACTCGGCCATTTAGACCTAATATAAGCCAATTAGGCGGGAATCATGTTCCGGATTATATACTCGGAACACCGGGGGGGGAACTACGCGAAGGTGTTCGCATTGCTACAAACGTAAGATCAGGAAGGAATCGAGTTACTGGTGTTCGATTTGCCAAGTCCCATTGTGTATAATACCCTGTTTCGCTGAATATCACGCCACAGCAGGAATTTAAATTCTTACTTTTATATGTATAATATTTAATTTAATTTATTGCGTTTTTAGTTTAATATGTATGCTTATAATATGTTTATGTTAACGAAATAAGTAAATATTAGTAATAAAATTTTCAATTTTATAAAATAAACCCATCTTTTTCATTAAATATCTTATCAGCGCAGCTTACTCTGTGATTGACGAATATACTCGTCATGGCTCGATTCTTACATACTCTCCCTCTTAAAGGGCGACTGGGGCTTTTAGGGGACCCAATCGTCAAATCCTGGGTGTGGAGAATCATCATCCAACACCCTTTTAGTTCGGGCGCTACTGTAGAGACATTAGGTTATTTCGAAGCAGAAGAAGTGAAAAATGAGCAGCGCCCTCGCCGGGAATCGAACCACGGACCTCTAGAATACGCGCCTAGCGTATTAAACTAGCCTCAAAAATGATTGTCAAAGCTTTGTGACTTCAGCCATTTTCACCAGGTAATACAAACGGCAAAAAAAGGATGGCTTAGGTTAGACAGAGACTTTAGCAACAGAGCGTCTTGGCATAAATGCTGTTTATTTATGTTGGTTAATTGATTTAAGCAAATCAGTCTAGGGCCATCCATTTAAAGGGTGTGATACATTTTCAAAAGAAACTTAATCTTATTTTCATTATTAAAAACACAGAAGTCCGTGCAAACATTCTCTTAGCCAGGATTTGAAGCCGTTAGAATTAACCAGTGTTCTGCGGTCTTATCCACTTGGCCATTGGTGGGCTCGGCGCTAGACCGGGCGCTGCTGTGAAAGCGTCTTGTTTGAAAGCCTATCTAATTTAAATTATTTCTCAAATTAGAACCTGGGTTTATAATAAACCATTCAACATTAAAAATTTTGGTCTTTAATCTTTTTGGAGTCCACCAACGGCCGAGAGGTAAAGTCGCTGAACTCTGTTAATTCCGATCTGGGTTCGATACCAGGCAAATAGGCTGGCTGCATGCGCGTATTCGTGGTTTTCTCCATGTGTAACTTGTTGTACGAGCCAGTTTTCTTTCGAAAATCCTCCACGAAGGCCGTTTATCCATTTAGGGTAGAAGCCCTCGCATGCTTTGCCATAAATCGATAAACCAAAGCAAACCGTTATGCAACATGCAGTTTCATTGCGATTGTTAAGTTACTCTTAGGGATCCATGTCTTTGAATTGCGATTAACTATGAATGCTTTAAATATGACGAAAAGAAATGAATTACGAGCATTGGAAAGAATTCCATTAGTGCTGTATTTATTCGGTTTTGGGATAAATGAATACCTAATAAGTCTCGTGATAACTACGCGTAATAATTTTGATGACGTTAAATGGTGCTATCTTTATTGTAAATTGTCTTACTTACTACTTTCATACAAAACTCCAAGAAAAGGAGGGATGATCAAATTTACAAATATGTTTGTAGAAATGATGTATTGTATCTGTGAAAGCACATTTCTCTCTTGCAGTCGGGCTTTTGTTTCCTTTTTAGCACAAGTAAATACATTCTTATGAAGCACTTTTTTTTTCTTGTTGAGCATTACAAAATATAACTGATTATATCATATCACATTTTACGTATTTCTTTTGACACCAATGTAATAATTCTGCGACTATTTTATAGAAAATATTTAACTTAACTCGCTCATATTTCAGACAAGAATCTTCAGTATATGATGGGAATTTCAGCCGTTGCGTCTTCAGAAAGATAAGCAAATTTCACCTGTAATTTATCAGCCTCATCACAGGCATTAGCTGGTGCTGCTCAAAAAAAGCATTTCGGGAGTGAATTCGTGTATCTCAAAACATGGGAGCATTTTATTTCATTTTTCAGTCAGGTTCTTTAAAAGATGTTTATTTTTCAAATCACATTATCATAATGATTTCTTTCTACTGTGTTCATTGTTTATTCGTATAAGTTTGAGAAGTTAAGCAGTTGAAAGCTCCAGTCGTTTAACCAACGCTTTAGAAATGGTCGTCATTTTTCAAAATAATGTATATTAAATTGCGTATTAATATAGGAATTTAAAATACGGTGAAATCTCCCTAAAAGACGACAGTCCACGACCCGGCTTCGGACGATTTTGATCTTCTGGGAAGGTGATCATATTAGGTGATGCTGAATATCGATGTCTGTTTACATAATGTGCTAAGAAAAATACAAGTATTTTTCAGAGATGGCCCACCAGCGGCCGATCGGTAAAGTCGCTGAACACTGATAGTTCGGTCCGAGGTTCGAATCCCGCGAACGGGCTGGCTGCATGGGCGTTCTCGTAGTTTTCCCCATGTGTAACGTGTGTACGAGCCATTTTCTCTTAGAAAGCCCTCCACGAAAGCATCCCTTCTCTTAGACAGATAGCACTCGAGGCTTTGCCATAATCACACACACTATTTTCAGAGATGGTCGCCATTAGAAAGTTCACTGTATATGGACTGGTTGATATGATTCAGTTTGAAATTAACTTGCAACTTGAAAATAAAGCTATAAGAATCGGTAAGGTTTATCTTAAAATATTTAAGAGTTCCGTGTGATAATACCAAATAGAAAGCAGATTTAGTATTAAAGAGAATTAGTCGAAAATCTGTGAGTTCCCCCATCCTTGCTAAAGTACGCGATATCGTTTATAAACATACTTGCACAATGTGTTACTAATACCTCAACCTCTAGTCTCCCCAAAATTAAAAAGATTGTCATACATATATCATATTGTAATGCAAAGCAAGGTATCTAAAATAATAAATTATCTTTCAAAATATTTATTATGCACATTTTTAACATGCGCCATCGCATGGGTATCTTTCAAAGATTTTATATGGCGCCGATGGCTTGCATGCTTCGGCTTTATGACTAAACGAGTCAGTAACGATGTTCTCAATGTAGCATGAAATTTCATGCGTATTACAGCTGTTAGAATTCTACATGCAAAATAACCTCTAAGGAGAAAAGGCATTCATTTCTGAAGCAACAAACTAAGAACCGTGAGAAGATTTTTACATGCTGCAACGGACTTTTTCCTTTAAAGGCTTATTTCAAATACTTTATCAATTATACAATATAAAAGACTTTCTGTATATAAAACCTCTCATAAGACTTTTATATCTGCAATTACATCCAACATTTTCAAGCAATGTGGAATGAGATCGACTGTTGTCTAGATGCTTAATTAATGCTTAATTAGTAAGCCCCAAATTATATGTATAATTTATTCAAGACAGCTTCAATGAAGTAAAAGCTGTGACAGTTTTTATTTATGAGGTAAACGCAAGGTTTTGTAATAAAATATTTTCAGAACTATAATGTCTTTATTTTGAGTACTTTTCATTCGGATGCCTATAGTATATGACACCATTATGTTCAGCTCATACAGTTTTTATCTGGAAGTATTTGTACCTGTCATATGAAATAATAGGAGAAAAACCTCTCATAATAAGAAAATTTAGAAATAATTTTTTAAATAAATACTTTGAATAAAGGAAATATGTTTATAATTTCGGTATAGGAAAGCTAGAGTATAAAATAACAATTATAAAGTATATAATTAAGAAAATATCAGTTGGCCAAATGATCAAATTATTTAAATATGTTTTTACTAGGTGTTACCGAAAATGCCGATATATTTTTTAATTATGAAATTTCGTTTTCATTAATGACATTCTTAATAAGGTAATGACAAACAATTTAATATTGACAATGATAAATTCTTTTACTTTCACATGCTTTCGTGGTCATTATGTTTAGAAATTTTAAACTCTGTTATCTTTAATTTGAATATCTATCTATTTATAAAATGCGTTTTTTGCCAAATTTAAAACTAAGCGCATAGAAAAATGTATAAAATTTTCTTGACTGAAGTATATCCTCTTTTTATGTTTTAATGTGCCCAGAAGGTCTTCAAAAAAAAAAAAAACTTCGTTGTTTCGATAAAAAAAACTGAACCATTATGTATGTATGCCTTCACTCCGCTTGACGATAAATGTGTTTTAACTTGCTGTAATGAGAAATTTTCTTTGCACGTTTGTGGAGAAATTTCTTGACTTTGACAGGGTTAAAGATCGACAAAGTGGTCCGTTGACCCTCGGACCTCCCCTTCCACATCTCTTAACTCTGTGGTTCTGTTCGTATCAATGATCTTTTGTTGGCTATATTGTTGAGTATATTTTTTTAACTTTTTGAAATTATATATACGTTCTCCTTTTTCATATTTTAATCTTATAAAATTTTTGATAATAAGGAAAAGTTATTTCATGCTTATCTTTATATTAGTAACCGCTAGAGGGAGAGAGAAAAAAATACGTTGTCGTAAAATTTGGATAGATTTATTTCATTTGAAATCCGTGTATGTGAAGATTTCAGTTTACGGGTATTAGCCACATAAGTTTATTTATTTATACGAAGTTTCAAAGAGAAAAAAAATAGGCTTAATCATAAAAGTATGGCTAGAAATTGCCGTTATCTGATGGTGTATCGGTAGTTTAGTGGCCTAAACGTCCAGACAGTTGTAGTTTGTGCCGAATTCATAAGGCAGAGAGTTAAAATCATTAGAAATGAATTTTTTGCGCTCAGCCTGCTACTTATAAAATGAAATTACAATCATTTATGAAATTTCCATTGCCTTTTTCGGCTAAAATTTCAAGGCAGCATAGAAATATGGCAGTAAGGTTTTAGTCATCAAAATAGCTACCACTACATTAACCTTTTCTTCAACATGATAAAAACCCTTATGTATTATCTTCTTAAAACGCCGCCCTAAGCGAAAAATATAGTTACCTCTCATATTACATATATATCATCACGGAACTTTGTCGGGCGTAATGTTTTTTTTTTTTTGAGGCCCCAAAAAGTGGTAATCAGCTGGAAAGTGTTTTGGGAATAAGATGGATGCGGAGCAATTGCCATTCAAAAGCGATAATTGCTTCTTTGTCATTTTCGCTGCATGTGGTTTGGCATTGGCTTGCAAGTACCGCATTTTTTACCTGTTCATTAGTGTTGGCTGATGGGTGCATTCAAATCGCTGAGAGAAACCTCATCCGTAACAATTTGCTCATGAGGAAAAACATGTTTTGTGCGATACAATCCATTGTCACAATTATTATCCATAAGTTTTTTGGGTTATATTGGAGGTTTTGCAGGATGGGGAATGAGATGCGTTGGCAGCAGCCAGTGATTGAACCTCTTGTTAATTGTATACTGGACATATTGGTCTTACTACCCATCAGCATGACATCTAGGTTCTTTTTTTATGGCAGGAGGTGAGTGATAAACGAGTAGAGGAGTTCTAAAGTTTCTTATTTTCTAGCAGTTCTTGCGGTAGCCTGTTGCTTAAGATCCCCACCTTTTTCATCTGATGCGGATGCAAACGGAAAGTTTCAGCAATTACGCTGAATCATCCTGAAAATTCCATACATGTGAAGAAAGAATCTTCATCGATAGCGCTTTTATTAAATGAGCATGATTAATGGCAGATGGTCTTCCAAAGCGCATCATTCAGTAACTTTTTGTGTGGAACGTAATTTTTATTTGTTCAGTAAGATTTGTTGTTGCATTTTTTTCATATGCAGTGCTTGTTGACAGACAGACAACTAAGGCGCTGTTCTCTGCAATGAAAACTGAACAATAAAATTACCCAAGTATTAAGCCTTATCTGTGAGATGTCCATTCCATGCATATTTGTTTCTATGGTCGTGCCTTTCGGCTGTTGAAAAAAAATGATACTAAATAGCGGCAGAAAATTTTTTTGTTACCTGATATGTCAGCTGCAAGTTTAAAAAAAAGCTGGAGTTTTACTGCGAATGCGGTATTTATTTATAAAATTCTGATTTTGAATGAGAAAAATCGAATTTGGGAGCTTTCTGTTGTCAGAATTTATTATGTTTTGTCAAGTAACAGGGCTAGAGTCCATTTCATTGGTATTCTACATGCTTTTATTTACAATTTTATGCTTTTTAGTTTTGTTGAATAGTCATAAGACTTGCTATATATTTCATTTGCGTGAATAGAATCTTAAGATTTTATAAAAAATTGTTGAAGAAGCTCATAAAATCCATAATATTTGAATTAAAAAAATACGTGTTTATCTTATTATAATAAACAAAAGTTGAAGTCTTAAAAGAATTTACACTAAAGTATTAGCTGTATTTCTGAACCCATATAACCCTTTTACACTTTTGTATTTTGTTTACCATATATCCCTTTTGTTGTTCAGTCTGCATTCAAATGAAAAACTCAATATGTATCTATGTGCCAAACTGATAGCTCAGTTCTGCACTGGAAAATCATAACATTATATGCCTTAATGTTATTATATATTGCTTTAATGTTAGTATAAATGAGTTAACCAGAAAAGAATGGTTCTTTTGCTATCTTCTGGATTTTCGTTTGAACATTTCTTTTAACATTTAACGAAAATAGTTTCAGAATAGACCATTGAGTGAAATCTTAAAATGACAATATCTAAATAATCGGTATCCTCTCTTAGGTGACACAGCACATTCGCGTGTACCACCTGAAACAATCCCATGTTTTTTCTTATCAGGAAAATCGATGGAACTTAATTGTTTGAGAAGATTGAGAACTAGAACTTGTACTTTATTTGCATCCGTGGCGATAGCGTATTTTTGAAATTTTTTCATTTATGAGAGTGTGTCTTACTATAAATTCTGTACTTGAAAGATTTCAGAGTAATTGAATATTATGTTTAAATACAATAAAGGATATAGGTTTTATATTTTCTCCCAAATTAGGTTTTTAATCTGAATATCGGTGGACAGCTACATGCGTATGAAGTGGAGTACCATGTTCTTCTGGAAGAAATGATTCACTCTCCGTCCAAAAACTCTGCCGAGCTGGAAACTTTGGAAGCAGCCAACAAATGTCTTAAAGCACAAAATATGGAGTTCATGGAACAGTTACAGGTATTGTTATTTATTTTATCAAGGGTTAAGCCTAGTGACCTTTTACATGTTGTTTTGTTTTAGCTATCAAAATCAGCCTGCCAAATGCCACTCAAATTTTTATGTGCACAAACTATTGTCGTATATCAGAAATGGAAAATATCAGTATTGTAAAATAAGAAATGATAAGATTTAAGAAAATTAAAGTTAGTATTTTTCTAGAATGTTTCAATGTATATTCTTAAAATCTTCCACCGCCGCCCTAATCGGTATAGTGGTTAACGTTGCTGGCTGCAGTAGCGTTTGGCTCGGGCTCGAATCCCGGAGAAGGATAGTTATGAATGGATAATGTCTTTGGCATTGGGGATCTTAAAATACGTGGTTAAAATAATCCTAAAGTCCTTTTGACTGATTTGGTGGTAGATGAAGAGAGATGAGAGAGTACTGTCGCTTTTAAGGTGCCCAAGGACCATGCCCACCATAGACGCAATTCTGCGCTCCTCGCCACGATGAAATTCCTTGAACTTATTCTGATGTTATAATTCAGACAAGTGAAATACATCACAACGTATAATCTACTAATAAATATTTCTCTTCTACTAATATTTTTTTACCCTGGATAGTAAATCTAAACTCTAGAATATCACTAAGCAATTACTAAGTACGCTTGTTTTAAATTAGTGTTATATATTTATTTTTTAAGGTGGTGTCTGCTTCAAAATGTTTAAAAGAATTTAGAAGTACTTCAGTGCTTAGGTAAATAATAACAAACTTTGTTTTTCACTGGAACACGTTATTTTAAAATTCATTTCCGCACTAGTCTAATAGTCTGAAAAAATAATTATTTAGTAGTTATTCAAATAAATGAGGTAATAATTAATTTAGTTTGGTAGAAATGTAATTAATTTAGTTAATATTTTTATGAATATTCCCATTTAGGAACTTTGGCAACTAAAGGTGAAACTAGCCAAACATAGCCTGTTCGTATCCTAAATGGTTGTAACGAGAAACTTAAAACGAGATCCGAGCTAAGAACATGTGTTTGAATGTGTCATTTAAATAATAAAGTGAATACAATTGAAATATTGTGCATCATTATAGTAATAATGCAATTTACGCTTCTGAGATTACTGATATAAAATGAAGCTGCGTATACTAAAGCAGAAATATAATGGAGAGCACAAGTGAATAGTATTTCAAAAACCGCGCATCCTAAAAGATGTTATGGGCAATGCGGTGGTAGAGATGAAGGGAAACTGGATAAAATTATTTAATTTTCTAAGCATACGTATGTCTAGAATCATTACATACTAATGTAATATACTGCTAACCTTTGCAGAGAAGCATAAGTTTACTCGGTTTGGCCTGGACTCGCATAAAGGTCGAATATTAACCTGTGGAATTTATTGCCTGATATTCTATAACTGCTCAGCAAGTTTGCACACTTTGCGCAACGCGACTGCATTTTATATATATTCCTGTGCGATTGAAGAAATGTGTGTAGATCTGGCATGTTAAGGAAGAATTGTGATACTACGAAAATTTCTCTGAAAGCGTCCGTCATGTGTGCTCGGGGATTGGTCGTAAGATGTTATTGACTTTTCCTCTGACTAATAAAGAACAACGAAGGATTACAAATATTGACCGGATGTTACAGACAGTGCCTCCTGGATGGGTAACTCTGGTAAGATGTGATGAACGTACGCCGCGCCGTTTCACAGTGACAGGGGAACCACACTTCCACTTGTACACATACGAATTATCCGGTCATCCCAGCAGAAAATTTTAAGTCTTCAGTGAACACAATTCGCCTCCAGATTCATAAATTCCAAGTTTCGCATTTGCGGCACCGGATTAAGCACTTCTGCAAATGCTCAGGACTTAGGAAGAGGCATCACGACTGATGTTGTCTGTAGAATCCATCCTCTATAAGCCTTCTTGAAATACTATGCTTTGTGATCTGCATGTCCTGGAGATGTAGGTAAGTGATTTTGTATGGCACGTCTCAAAGCTGTGGGTGTAGTTAAAGGTAGCTTTCGATGTTCCACGTTTCTTCAGGGAAGTTACCATGCTACGCCTGCTTCTACTCTTCTGACGATTATGTATGCTCTGTTAGAACCGCTTTAATAGCATCGCTATGTGTGACATTGATCGGAACGTTATCTGGGCGATTTGGTAGTACGATCAACGGATTTCCATAAAGGCAGGGATATGATGCTTGTCAAAGTGATACATTTGGTTGTATCGTCGTCGGATAGATCTTTGGTGAATTCTTGTTCGCTAACGCAAATAACATTACCACGTAAGCAGTTTAAATCGGCACAACGATTGAGCAATATAGCTTGAAAATAACAGGTCGTAAGATGTCATCGACTTGCTCCCTAATTGTTAAAGGACAACGAAGAATCACGAAAAGTTATCGGGTAATCACAGGCAGTGGCTCCTCTGTGGTAACGCTGGTAAGGTGTGGTGGACGTATGCCATTCCTCAATAGCACGATGTAAACAACACTGCCATTCGTATGTGAACGTAATGCCCGAATGTTTACACTATCATGGTATCCGCCAATAACATAGCAGCAAAAAATCGCGCAAGAAATCATTGGAGGGGGGGATGGTAAAATAACGCAAGGAGAAAACGTCATGGTGCGGGAAAAAGGGAGGAGAAACCTCTGCAGTTCTAAAACATCGCGGTACAAAACACCGTCGTAGAAAATAAAGTGGTGACAAAATTTCGCAATTTCAAAACATCGTAGTAGAAAATAAACCAGCTACAAAACATCGGATGAAAAAAATAGCAAAAATATGCGTTTTATGCCTCTAACATGTTCAGAACTCTGTGAAACATATTTCTTACTACTGCATTGTAACGAGCCCTTTCTACTGAAGTCGCCTGTTACTATAAGTGGTCTTCACTGTATATTATTATTTACTTTTGTTGCGCTTTTGAGCTAAAAGGAATAGTGAAACAGGTTTGATAACTTTGAAGCTCTGTTTAAAACCTCTTTTAAAATAATGAAATGTCAAAAGGTTTCCATTCATCAATAATTTTTGGATAATTAGCAGAATAATATGTTCGTTTTTGATTATTCAAAAATTTATCATAGAATTCCTTAAAAATATAAAAAAAACTAAACTATTGATAAAAATAAACATGAGATGCATTTTCTTTAAGCGAAGCGATAGCTTTGCAAGCACCGGACCGAATTTCAAAATTTATTTAGTTCTTGTTCACATCGAAGTATACTTTTGTTGCCTGGCCAAGCCCTTTCTTGCATCGCTGATTTTTTTGGGGTAGGTGTCTTTTTTTTTTTTTTTTTTTTTTCTTAAACATTCTCTATTGATCTTAACCAGTGCGAAAATCCGAGCGAATATTTTACCCTTTCAAAACCTAAGGGAAAATATATTCCACGTAGGAATAATACGAAATACATGTTAAGTGATATCTCTGCAGCCGCGGGACCGAATTTTATATTTACTATTATTTTTTAAATTTTGATAAAAGCGTAACTCTGAAGATTTTTTTAAAAATTCTTAAAACAATAAAGTGTCAAAAAGTTTCGTAGGAAATCAATTATTTTTTTGATAACTAATAGAAAAATAAGTTCCTCTGTAATTTTTCAGAAACCTATTATTGAAATGCTTAAAAATATGAAAACTGAGTTAAAACTATTCATATACAATACAAATAAGCAGGTAGCTCAAAAGATTAGGATGAGTAATTTCGACATTAAACAATGTATGAAACTCGTAGCAACCACCTCTCCAAAACCACCAACTCTGAAGATAAAAAATAAGCATTTCTGAAAGAAAAACCGACATCTTTATTAATCATTACCTACATTACCACTTTTAAATGACTGCTTCGCAGAAGACCTATATCATCTGAAACTTTGAGTGTCGTCTTAGAGAGATTTTGCTGTACGCAATAGTACTGCATTCGCAAAAAATGTTTTATAGAATTCTGTGCATGTTACAGACATAAAATGCGTATTTCTGCCATGCTTTTTCATTCAATGTTTTTTTATCTGCTTTGTTTTTGCCACATTTTGAAATTTCGATATTTTGTCACTTTTTAAAGTTTTCTTCTTGCTTGCCCCCCTCCCGTATCACGTTGTTTTTTCAATTCGTTATTTTCTCCGGGACGTTTTCCTGTGATATTTTCACATGTAATCTGTTACACCTCTTGCATATGAATTAAGTCTTATGCAGTTTTTAAGTACTTAATTCTGTAATTTAATCGACCTATAAAAAATCGCTTTACTCTGTATATGCTGCCGTGCTGTATGTAGGTAGCGTATCCAAGTAAGCGACTAGAAGATCCTTGGTTGGAAACCCGGCAAGCTGAATATTCCTGTTTTCTAGCTTTGAAAAACGTAATGTAGATCATAATGGATTTGAAATGAAGAAATTTTTATACGGTTGACCGGAGAGTTAAGTAATCATGCATGTAGTGGGAAATACAAGAATACACACAAAACGTAAAAAACGCAAATTGCTACGTTAAGTGTATTTAAAAACAAATAATGATATCCATCGAGGTAGTTTTTTCACGCCGAAGCGTGATTATATTTTCCGACTCAGCACTTTGTGCCTCAGAAAAATAGTTTAGTATTGCGTTTTAAAGCATTATTTAATTTATGTACTTAAATTTGATTTTATGCCAACAGACACGCTTAACAGTCACCAAACTGACCTCTGCGGCAACGTTTTTATGTCCATGAAAAATGTTTAGAACCGCTTTAGTGACGTTTCTAGTTATGATTACTTAAGAGTTCGTTCAACTCGCTGATTTAAGTCTTTTTTTTTCTTTTTTTTTAAACCTCCTGCTAAGAACTGAATTCCGTGTCACTGCAGAACAGACCTAAGCAGAATAGTTTCCAGAACTCCGCACATTTACCTTAGGCACATTTTTTAAACTTTTTGAATGGGCTCAGGAAGCTAAAAAATATGTTGTATGGACACTTAAGCTGCAGTTTCTTAATGGTATAATTTTGAACTGCTAATGTTGTACGAGATTACTCCTCCTCTAGTTAGGAAAGAGACCCATTCATTAAGTGAGAGGCGCCATAACTGTATCAGTGATTAAAGAGGAGGTGGACACCAAGAAACCAAGGATAATTATGAGCTTTCTGCCTTTTCTTGAAATTATTGGCAAGGTATTAGGCGTGCCTTTCCTTGTTTATGTCAAGGCAAGATGACCCTTTAGAATAATTTTTTTTTAAATTGGAGTTAGCAAAAGAGTTATATATTGCATAACTTAGAAGATTAGCTAGCAGAAATTTCAAAATAATGGGGAACGTGTGGTGCAGCTGTAATTTGTTTCTTTCTAAATCGCTGTATGAATGTTTTCAGGCTATTGGGTGTTATCCATGTTATTGAATAAAAGTATGCATGACATTTTTGGAATTTACTCGAGTTGAAATAGGAACCCCTGCTGATACCCTGCCAATAAACTAGCTCTAAGATGCCGCTAATGCTTACCAAGATCATAAAGTATGCTGCAGTCCCTGGATTTTGAATTCTGAAAGACTGTGTGTTTTTGTGCAACATTATCTTGAAAATAACCTTGCTTAAATGTTCTAAAATCATACATTGATGGAGACAGAAAGTGTTAGCTAAAATCAGCAAATCATCATCTTTGCCTAAGTTTCTTATTACGGCAAAACGAAGGCTATCTAATAAAGGGGAAAAGATTTTATTTGAAACTGTCTAAAAGGAACTTGTTCTGGTCACATTTAAATGTGAAGATTGCTTTTTTGCAGTATTCAGCTCCTTTAACTAACATGGGACGGTCACATGTGTCCAGTAAGTCGTATCCACTGGGCCACTTTTGGGTTTGAGGCGATGGGGGAAAAAGCTAAAATGCATATTGATTAAATGAAATACTTATGGCTGCAGTACAAATTTTTACTTCTTTATGAGATCTAAAGGCTTTCAAGTACCTCTTTAAGATGTATCGTACTTTTCAAAACGGAAACTTCTTTTGTATGCATGTAAGGAATTAAGGCATTCTTATTATTTGCCAGCTGTGTCTTCCAAACTTAATGGGGGTAGATGATAAACCTGTCACTACATGCAAGATGCCGGTTTCTCTCGCTTTACGAAAGTAGAGCGTTGTGTGAAACTTTTATAGACTAAAATGATGTGAATGTTAAAAAGTTAACTAGTTCCCTTTCCGACTCAAAGTAGTGTTGTAGATCTGAGTAAGTTTTTGTTGTTGTAATCACGTCTTGACTTACTTGACGTCAGCCTACTGGCAAGTAGTAGTTGTTGCTGTCTGTCGACAAAAGTTGTATAGTCTATTTTTTTTGGGGGGGGGCGTGCTTCCTTCCATCCCCACCCACAAGTCGTAGCTAATAAAGTTTTCTGTTTGTTTTAACTTCAGTCTTGTGTCTTTTAAGAGAGTAACAGAGGCGATAACTTGTCAACCATTACATATAACTTCTATCATCAGCATTAGGTTTGAGGACAAACAAATCGAAGTTAATTTATTACCTTGAAAGTTATAAACTTGAGTATTCGTAAATCCGGTATTAGGAGATGCAAGAAGCCAAAGTGTAGGAGAGAGTATCATCGTTCGCATCGATCAAGTCATGACAAACGTCAACTTAACTTGCCCCAGTGCTGATAGCTGAAGTTTGTTGCTCGTTGTGATTGAAGAGAAAGATTTGAAATACAGTTGGCTGATTGACTGACTCTTGATGTTAGGTTAGATTATTTGAATGCGGCAAAGCGCACGAGTTGCATCAGCTTGGGGGCAGAAGATGCATTCGTGGAGGATTTTCTGAAAGAAACTGGTTGGTATTCACCTCCCCGTTGCGCATGGAGAAAGCTTCAAAAATTAACCGTGCGGCCAGCCCATTCGCCTGGGCTCGAACCCGGTGCAAATCCCATCATTCAGAGGTGTTAACCACTCGGCCACTGACTGATTCTTCAGGTGACACAGCTTTTTTAAAGTGCAGTTTTTATTTTTAGGCATTCAAAAAATTCCGCAAAAATGCGTACTTTTTGCAGTTAAAGATTAGGCTGGTCGTTTTCCTCAACCACTGCGGGAGACAAACGCTGAACTTTTTTTTTTTTTTTTTTTTTGTAGAAGTGAACTTTGTTCGCAAATCTTTCTTCGGAAAAGATAGTAATTTAATATTTTCACCGTACTGTTTTTGCACTTTCTTAAAGTGGCACTTTATTATTTATTTATTATTTTATTTTATTTGTTTATCTTTTTATTTTCGGTGTACTTTCAATGTGGCATTTAAATTTAATTACTTTCATTAATCTGGTGTGCCTGTATTCAGATTTATTATAGGTAAAGTATTTTGATAAATTTTTTGCTTTTAAAAAATAGATTTTTAAGCGTTATTCTAGTTAAAACTGTTCACTGTAAAGTACGTTGTTGCATCGGAGTAAAGAAAGAAACAAACAAATGTAACCATTATTACTTGCTACATAAAACTCGCACGGAAATCATGATTAGGTTAAAAGCTAAAGAAGGTAGCACAATTGCCTAAAGCTGGCTTCTAATTTAATTAATTTTTTTACCGTATTGAGGTTGTTTTAATTCTTACATTATTCTAACTTTGACGCTAGTATAGAAATGATCGCGATCTGTTATTTTGATTGATTTTCAGCGTCTGAAAGAAATGCCGAATAAAATATTTTATTAATAGCAGCTTGTGTAAAGCCACTGCGTATATTATCGGAACAAAAAAGCATGTAAAATCAACGATGCTCTCCTCGTAGGGACTCGAACTCCATACCTCCCGACTGCTAGCCGGACATGCTTTCAAATTACATCGCGAAAGCATGCGGTGAGAAAGCAGAAAATATGTTATATTGTTTCCCACTTGAAACGCTAGAGGAGAAAGGATCACCGTCGTCAAACTCAGGTGGTGACGAATTATTGTACACCACATTTTAGTATTACACCACTTGTAAGGATTCTTTGGACTGATTGTTTGGACTAGCAAGCGTGGGAAATCATTTCTGCGCTTTAGCCTGAAGTGGAACTCTGGACCTTCGGATCATCAGCCGGACGTGCTTTCAGTTTCAACACTAAGACACGTGTTGAGGAAGGAGAATATTCCTTAAAACGAAACGAAAGGCGACTATGTTCCTTTTAGAAGCCGTTGTTTATAATAATCCTAATTTACTCTCGAAAAATACGTGGTTTTTAAATCTGATGATGCGTTTAATCTATGAGACATTTTCTAAATACTTACCGAATTTTCGCTAACATTGCACGCAGTCGGTAACAGTGGTACTTAATTTGGCCAGTCTGATGTATAAATTAACTTTTATACTCTTTAGGTTGCTTACTCAAGGATACACAATCTTGAAGCATCTGAGGCCAGCTTGAAGAGCACAGTTCGCCGGTTGAAGGGTCGTATTGCTACCTTAGAAGATGAAAAAGAGGCTCTTACTCATAGCCTTCGTATAATGAAAAAGCGATTAGAAAAGCTAGAAAAGCTGGAAGTTGCTAGAATAGAAGATTCTTCTTCTTTAGCCGAAACAGAAGAGGAAGAAGAGCATCCGCCACCTTTCGGAGTTGTATATGCCTTAGCGGGATCCGAGAAAGAAGAGGACCAGCAGTTTAAAGAATTAATGCGAAAATATAGTCATGGAAAGGAGCCGGAAAAATGTAAGATTGGTTTTCTTTTTATAGTTGATTCAGAATTCCAACATTTAATCAAATTTAATGAAAAGGTGAAATTTACGTATGCCGTTTGGTTTCATCAATAAATTTATTAAAAAGATTAAGCGTTTGCATCAATAATCAATAAATTTATTAAAACTGTTAATTAGTTTATTTTTTAATTGTACCAAAGATATCGAGGTCCTTGAATATTTGAAATCTAAATATAAGATTTTGAACTGAAAAGTATGTTTCAATTTTTCTAGATAAATTGATTTTAAAGGACAAATAAAATTCGTCTTTCTAAAATACGATAGTTAGGTACTGAAAATGATATAGTTGCCTTACATGAGTCTCTCGTTTGAATGTATTTATATATCAAGTTAATTATTGTTAGTTGCTGTGTTCCTTAGTTTTCATATTAGATATTCAGTCTTCCACCCGTTTCTTTATTTTTAATTTTATAAGCAATTGTAGATCATATCTCTAATGTTATAGATATCATAACGTTGACACTCTTGCCTCATTTGTAGCCTTCGTTACCACCAGTCACATATGTCTAATGAGATTAATTTGTAGAGTTTTACTTTCTTTGCAGTCATACAAAGTGTTTAACTCTATGTAGACATTAAGCGACTGATCGCTAAGTATGGGAAAAAAAAAACTTGAGAAGGGTGTATTAGACCCTTTATTTAAAACTAAATAAGATGGACAGAAGGCACTCTTGGTGATTACAAATCCGCCAGCACTATGTTGAGAAACTCAAAAGTCGTAAGTCAAATGTAACGCTAGTGAATTCAGCTATTCAACTATCGGCAATTACAAAGCAAGGCCGAAGATAGGAATTCTTACATAAGTAGCAAATCCAGCAACATGGCCTTCAAGAGCGAGAACACGTTGTAATTTAACAATCTCAAAATTTTCCTTTAAACACACTCGAACTCATTTGCATTCTGCTGGGAAAACGGAAAAAGAGAAATGACAGTACAAATTCAAAACATAAAATAATTGGTTATTCAAATTAAAGGGAACCGGCCAAATTGCTTTAAATTATTTCAATTGCACTTATTGTGATAGAGGAATGTTTACAATTTTTTATTTAATATTAAACTTATTAAAATGTTGATCAAAAAAGGGGGAGAAAAGAATAAAAGTTCTTTTTTCGTTACGCGCATTTAAAATACTTATATCTGAAAATTCTGCCCTTTTCTTAATGAAATTTGATCTCTTGTGCAAAAAATGAACTTTCAGTCTTTGTTGAAGCCGGGATATCAGCATATGTGCTGATGCAATTTTATCTCTGTGGCAGTTACGCCTTTATAGAGTTACTCAAAAGCCCATTAGCAATTTAATCAGAGTCGAAAGTGCTTTTTTAATATTGACCATTATTTTTCATACATTTTCTGCCATTGTCTGGCAGCGATATTGTTGTAAATTAATTTATTTCAATCTAATATTTTTTTAAAGAAACAAATATAAAAAAATTTACGCTTTAATTTTTAAATTTAAAATTAAAAAGATCATCCGTATTTGTCTGTTTTTTATGTTGAACATAATTTTAGTTTTTCTTGTAGTCAACCATATTACCTGCGGTTTTACAGAATAGAAAGTTATAAAAAATTATACTTCAATTATTTCAGTTGATTCTTTTGTTTTTTATTAATTATTTTATGTGGCAATGAATATTTCTTTCGGATAACGCTGGGCTGCAGCTTAGTATTTTTCACACTTTTTTTTTTCACTGCTACAATATTACATTATGTAACGTGGCGCTACTGGGACATTTATCATCCATATGGGCCTGCTGGGGCCATTTCTCAAAGGTTTTACCATTCAACGCTGCGTAAGATGTTTAATTTATGTTTCAGTTTAAAATTATATTGCTTAATTGAACAATTCAAATATAATATACATACTTCTACTTAATTTATATCTTTATGCTATGTTTAGTAATATCTTCACTTGATACAATCAATAGTACAGGGTGTTTATAAATGAATGGGGCGGTTTTAAAAATTAATAGTGAATAATTCTTTACGTTATATCGGCAACCTTAGAGCATAAACAGCTGCAACTGTCTAAGGTTTTGATGAATTAATCACAACCCTTCAATATGTGCCCCCTTGGTCACACGACGCACATTTACACACTAATTAAGTTCTTCCAATACTCGGTGTAGCATGTCCACCGTGATGGTCTGCAGTGCGTGCTGTTTCCGAACCACAAACTTCCTGAAGGGACACAGATAATAGTGGTACAGAAACTCGGTCTTTACCAAAAATCCAAAGAAAGAAATCACATTCCCTACTTGCTTTACTAAGTGACGTGCCAGGACTTTGCTGAAAATCCTCGTATACTCTTACAGCGTTTGCATCAGATGCACGAGATCGACCAGAACTCTTGCCTTTATAAAGGCATCCAATTTTTACGAACTGTGGGTATTACCTACTTATGTTATTCTTGTGTGGTAGGTCTTTCCTAAACGGTGCGCGAAACTCACGCTGTACTGTAACCACACATCTAGACCCCTCAAAACAGTGCACACAGAAAGTCTTTTCCTGTTAAGAAGCCATCTTGGAAACTGACGCTTCGGCTGCGCAGTAAGCATGACAAGTAAACAGCGTATGGAAACTTGGACAGTTGCCAAGTGGTGTAGGTTTTACCACGGACAAGGTGATGCATACATTTAGTATTAATTTTTAAAACTGCACCATTCATTTATGAACATATCTATTCCACGTGGTTTCCTGTGATAACTTTTGTAAATATTTGCTTCATAATAAAAAATGTTTCTAATGCCATGCTTTAAGTACTTGGGTACAGGATAATCATTTGCCTGCCACGTATTATTTATTTTTACATAATATAGCTCTGTGACTTTTATATTCGTACATTCAACTGTAATGTAACACCAACTGTTTTCTATGAAGGGTATCCATATTATCCAAGCTATTTCACATTTGGAGCGATGTAGCTCGAAAACCTAAGAGCAGCTACAACAAGTAATATTATCGATTCCAAGATCAAATCAGTTGTTTGGTAAGTTCTTGTTCGGATAAAGAGCTGCCTGTAATTTTCGCCTTGTTTGATATAATGTAACTGAGAGTAATAAATAATCTCCTAATCAGTCTGTATTTAGAGAAAAAAAAGTATTAAAAGGATCAATATCCTAAAATTTGTGTCCTATAAAATCGTTCAAGAAACGTAGTTGTTGAAGCCTGCCAAAACTATAGCCTTCGAAAGACTCTTTTAATCCCTGTTTGAAATATAAACAAAAATCATTATATTGATACGTAATAGAAATCGTATGTATATAAGTTCTCCTTAATACGCATTGCATCTTTAGAGTAGCAAATCAATTATTGGTTTGCATGTCAAGATCAGTGTTTTCCAGTTGTGTATCATTCAATTTCTTTTTAAACGAAAACATAAAAATTTAGGTTCGAAAATTGAACTCTTCTGAGCAATGCAGAATCGTAATAAAACACTTTTTCATAATTTCTAAGTTCTTTGTGAAATTTGTATTTTCGGAGTTTTAGTGCAACTCGGTCTCGAAGTTCAATTGGTGTAATATTCAGCATCATCCTCAGATTTATCTCTCCGCTTTTGCAGTATCGAGATACTCTTAGTAGAACCAGGCGCAAGCTCATGTATTTATTTCTTCAAACGGAGTAATCGGTTAAACAGCTAAGCGACAACATTATACTGAAAGTAGAGTACTAAGCCAGCCCGTCCTCGTAAAATATAACCTGGTTCAAAAGGTAAACGACAGTATTTCGCTCAAATTGGTGTGCTGAATATCCACCTCCTCGTAAAATACAGCTGGCTGATACGGTACTTACTCACATTTAGCAATCGCTTCAGCTGCAAAGCAGTATTTCACTGAAAATGGGATGTTGACCACACACCAATATGGCCATCCATTTGCCTTCTTACAAAGAGTTTCAGTTTCTAGAGTTACTTGAAAAGTGTGGTTTATCATAGCAATGGACGCAATTTTAACAGTTTTGAAAGAACACCTATCATTACGCTGCAGGGGAGGCATCGTTTATGCTAAAGCTATCGTCTTGAAATGCCCCCGGTAGGGTGCATCCTTGGTGGAGCACAACGTGACGTTTTTTTCACTAGCAAAAACCTGACATACGATAGTTAAGGATTACAGAATCGCGATTGGGTTACAAAATGTGCCGAAATAATGACTCGTATAAGGAGTGAGTAGGATTGATAATTTCCTCTTCTTGGATGTATATAGGTGTTAATGCTGATCTTGAACATTAGAGGTGTGGGGGAATAATTAAAGATGCTAAAGGAAATGATCTCTTTTCCCTAAAAACAGAGTAGATTTGGTCGTGTATTAAAGCGATGTAGTACAAAAGTGTGTACTATGGTAAGGATGTTGGCAGTAAGTTGAATGAGGGCAGACTTTGAATTTGCTCATTTTGAGTCACTTCAGGTTGCTTGCCAGACACTTTTCAAGATTTCTATTGTGATTTTTTTGTGATGGCTTCTTGGGCCAAGAAAGATATACGCTGTCAAATATTTGATTCTTGGCTACGTTTTTAGCCAGACAGTAGACTATGTAAAAATGACTTGACCTGTGTTACATTCTACCGTTAAGCACACTGTCATGAAATCTGACCTCCACCAATGAAATGACGGCTGACGATCATATTAAATACGGGAAAATACTTTGCTAGACATCAGCAGAATGAATTAAGAGCATATTAAAGCAGAATGCAAATTTAATCGTATTTTATGGGGCCCATAATATATATATATGCATAATGAATAACATTCGGTTTTGTCCTTAAAATAAAAAAATAAAAATCATATTTTTATTTCTTGAAGTGGTTTAAAAGTTTTAATTAAAAATGTTTTTTTTTTGCTAATCATTGATTTTTTTTACTAATTATCAGTATAGCTTCAGAAATATCTTTTATTAATTAGAGTAATGCTGCAGACGGTCATTAAAGTGAATGAGTTGCATAGATTATAAATTAAATGTATAGTATACTGCAGTTTCACAGTTTGATGGGTTATTAAAAAGTAAAGTAAAAGAAAAAAAGTCCAAACAGTTTTGTATCAGCTACGTAATATATGGTGTTAGAAACAGCTTTTATTAATTATAATAACATTGTAAAATATTTATAAAAATTATGAATTTGATTTATTGAAAACTAAATGTATTTTAATTTATATAAAATTATGATATTAATGATTAAGAAAGGCATTTATTGCTTTTGTATCGCGCAGTTGTTACGCAATAATATCGCGCTCGAATTAAAAAAAGGTAAGTTCAAGATCTTGTACTTCGTCGAATGGCAGCACGTAAAGCTGGCTGTGTATGAAGCTGCATAAAAGGTAAGTTTTACATTTTTCTCAGTGGTTACATTTACTAAGGTGCGTGGATGATAAATGCATGGTAGCGTAATGTGAAATAACACAATGGTTTGAAAAAAAAAATTAAATTGGAAAACTGTTAAAGACGATTCTAGTGCAGTAATATCAAGAGTTCTAGTGCAGTAATATAGTGCTTCTAGTGCAGTAATATGGTGCAGTTGCGTTATCTGTAGAGTTCAGTAATTAATATTTTGAATAAAAATGCTTTAAAATTTTTAAGCAGCACAATATATGTTGTATTTTTCTTTTAGGGAATGAGGTATTTAAAGATACGACTGAAAATAAGACCAGTTCAGCAGAAGATCTTACTGATAACTCTACTGATCTGACTGATAGCAAAATTACTAGGACTGAGGAATCTCTCATTTGAAAAATAAATAAATAAATAAATAAAAATAAAAAAATCAAGTGCACGGAAATATCCTCAGACATGAGCTTACACTATATGTTCTAAGAGAAGTATATTTGCCTGCCATTCTGTAATATTGAGGGTTAAAGATTTTAACATGAAAAATTAATTTAACTGTGAAGTACCAAAAAGTGCTGTTTAAATTGAACGGTGCATGTTATAAGCTGTTACTTTAAAATGTTAGAACTGTTATTCAATTTGATTTTGAAATTTATTCTCCGCTAATCGTTTTTTATAGATTAATGTTACATAAACTCAACTCAGAGGAGAGTTTTATTTTTAATTCAAATGACATTCATTGTACAACAAACTTACATCAGTATGAGTTTTAATAAATTCTTAATTTAAATATCATACCTATTAAAAATAATTGGAAACTTTCTGCAGTTTCATGATTTTTATTACGGTAATAAATGACTCAAGTTTGTATGAAGAAATACTCCTTGTTATTTAAGTTCCTGATTATTTTCTTTTTAATCGTAAGATAATGTTGTATTTAGATATTTAATACTAGATGTTTTGTTGTACAAAAAGTTCATTCTGAGCGACTATTTCAGTTCATATCCTTTGGAAGTTTTGTGCGGCTCATGTTCTTCCTAAATTGTAATACTCTTATAACTGGGCAACAATTGATATAACTTTGTATCTTGAAATAAAAAATACTCTTGACATATCCACTTGTAAGTGAATTTAATGTTAATTTATTATTCTTGAAATATTCATTCATTTAATTTCCTGATTAATTTTTGCTCCAGCTATATGAAATTTTATTGTATTGAAATACTCCGTATTAAACAGAAATTTTGTTACATAAAACGTTGTTTCTGAGTGACTGTTATTAGCGTAGTATGTAATTCATATTTTTAAATTCTGGGTTTTAGGTTACTATATTTCTGTAAATTAATATTTTTAATTAATCAGACTTTTATGTATTATTTTATAAGTAGAGAGTAAGTAATTTGTGGATAGCTTTACGAGGAGGAAAAACACCTTCTAAATATTAATTTTGAAAACTTTAAATATTGTGTTTAATTTCTTTGTTATAAGTGAAGTGCTAAAGGTAGTTTTTATGCTTATTTTATCAGTATCACGTAATTTCCTGCTCAGCGATGCTGAAATATATAACATTTTAAACGCATATGCAAATATCTTGATATATAGTTACATGCCATCAGTTTTTACAGCATTATATATAAACTCTAAATAAATTGCGGAATGTGTGCTTTAAAAAAAATCGGTTCTTCTCTCTTCTCATAGAGTTTTTATTTTAAATAAGTTAAAACTCTTTAAGGGAAAAGTTTATAAATGCCTTTCAGTGAAATTTCTATACGAGCAAATTGCACGAATTACAAAACTCATATTTATGGAAACAATAGTGTATTATATAAGGAAAAAGGATTGAAATGGCAAATATGTGCATCAGAAGGAATGTAATAAATCCAGTACTTTATGTGCTCACATTTGCTGGCTGTAATTGTACAGGAAAATCAGTCCTTCCCTCTCGTTACAGAATTTTAATTTTTAAATCAGTTAAAACTCTTTAAAAGGTAAGTTCCTAACTGCCGTTTAGTGAAATTTTCACACCAACAATTGCACGATTTACGAAACGCATGTTTATGGAAGCGATAATTATGTTATGTAAGGCAGAAAGGATTGAAAAGTAATTCTGTAAATAATGTATGGAATATAATAAATTCAGTTCTTTCTATACTCACCTTTGATGACTCTAATAATATGTACATGACGTCGGTGCCGGCGCTAGCCTTTTTGGCACTCTATGGAATGTCATTCCAATGTAGGCTTAATACGAATTCACAGCGCGTGAGATGTAACTACGGATAGTGACTTATGGACCAACCTTCTAGCAATCATATCCCGCACATATTCTGAAGGCTGACAAATCGAGAGACCGCACAAGCCAAGAAAGAGGTGGTGCAATGCAGGTCACAGAGGTAACAATGGATACGACGTGCAACATGGAAGGTAGTAGTATGTTGTTGAAAGTAGATCCAGAAAGGTTGCATAGCAGCGATGACTTCTGGCTCCAAAAACTTGTAATCATTTGTATTTCAAGTGATAAGCAACAGCTCTGTCGAATTTTTAATCGATATTATAATTCTGTTTTGGTGTTGCAATTCCAGTGAAGAGAAAGAGCATGTTTATTCCCGCATTTTTCCTGTTAGCAATTTAGCGTTAGGTTTCGAAAATTTTTTTGAATTATCCACATAATTTTTCCCTTCTTCAAGGTGTTCAGAAAACAAACTTTCCTATGTTTTAAAATGGATTTGTCCGGAAAGTGACTATTATCGTCTTACTGACTGATTTACTCAATGACTTTGAATGTATGGGCAATTATAGGCCCTTACACCGAAAATCCATGAGTATTGATGAAGCATTTATTGGGAGGGATGGTGATATCTAATGATCATGATGGTTTTGGAGATGATTGCATGTGGGAGGACAGGCTGAACGGTGACAAAGACGATGACAACGGTAACGATGGCGACGACCTGCAAACTGTAAAAGACGACACAAACAGCAATATTAGCGGCATTGAATGATTTGAAATACTACGGCGTAGCAGTGGACAGCAATAAAAGCGGATGCTTTTCAAGATACGTGAAGTAAAAATGAAGCTGTCTTAATAGGTATAATGTTAATATTATTGCGTAATATTATTGTAATGTATGTATTTTTAAATAAATAATATTGTAATAGTCCTAAATACTTAAATTTTTTATGCTATAACCAGCTCCTTTGGAAATTTAATTATTCATATTTTTTCACGATAAAATTAGTAAAAGGGGGAACAGGAATAAATATGGTGTACTTCATCTAAAACAGGTTTATTTCTTAAACGTTATATCCGTTACTAATAAAGTATAAAAACATAAGAGCACATGTTATTTTCAATCATTGCGTTGTTAGCGGAGCTGTTGGTTTCCACTATTGCTATACCGGTTCGTAGTGAACCATGTGGAAACTTTATAAATTTGTATATTTGCCTGTTTTTGTGGTAAACTAGTTCGGTTTCTTCAATAGTTGCAGACATACGTGGTAATTCGTTTCGTTTGATGAACAGAGGCATTTTCTTCATCCTGCAGATAGATGTCTCAGCATTCGTTGCTTGAGACTGGACTTCACAAATGATGAAACGAATGTTATGAGTTTCGGTTATTTGTGACTCAACGTTAAAGAAAAGAGACAGTTTTGTTATACTGATAGTAGAGATTACTTCTATGGATGTACTTCGGAACTTTTCGTGTGTTTTTCAGACCCCACTGGTATTGCTTGATGAATGCGGATGCTTCTATGCATATTAAAGACATTATTACGTGGACATGAACTAAAATAGGTAATTTTGAGATTCCGTATATTTCTCGATTAAAGAAATCTAAAGTAAAAATCTTTTCTTCTCGACTCGGGATCATCATAAGGGCCCACCAGCGGCCGAGCGGTAAAGTCGCTGAACTCTGGTAGTTTGGTGTGAGGCTCGAATCCCGCGATTGGACTGGCTGCATGGTCGTGTTCGTGATTTTACCCATGTATAACGTATATACGAGCCAGTTCCTCTTGGACGTTTCTCCACGAAGGCATCCCTCTCCTTAGACAGATAGCCCTTGAGTGCTTTGCCGTAATCAAACAAAGCAATAACCATTGATCATCATAAAGTCCCTATCGTTTTAAGATCATTAATTTCAAAAGTTAGGTTAGATTAATCGATAAAGGCAAAGAAACTCGAGGTCTATCTGCCTATGGAAAGGAATATCTTCTTGGGGGACTTCCTGAGGAAAACTGTGTCGTATCTATGTTACACATGGGTAAAATCTCGGAACCGCCCATGCAGCTGGGCCGTTTGCTGGGATTTGAACACACATTAATTTCTTAATACTCTGGAATACTCTCCAATTTAAATCTCGAGTTGTCCAATAGAGGTTCCCCACCCCCGTTAAAGGAGGGTACAAGATGCTGCTAGGCAATTTACCAAATAGTTTTGATTGATTATTGTACATATATGCAAAGGGAGACACTGTCTTTTTAGTATAACTTTATTTCAAAATACAGGATATATTTTTACACATCCGTATTTGACAAGCCTCACCAGTCGCCGAGTGGTTAAAACCACTGAATACTAGTAGTTGAGCCCACTGAATGGCCTGGCTGCGTGTTTGGTTTTCCTGCTTGATCATGTGAAGTCGCCAGTTTCCGTTAAGAAGACATCCCTTCCCATAGGAGAAAGCCTTCGTGTCCTTTGCTTTATTTAATTAACCTAACCTAACTTAATCGTATCTGATATTTACGGCAATGAATAAGGCTAATTTTTTAATTATTTCGGTTACTCTTGTAGAAATAAAAAAAATTTGGATATATTAATGCATTGAGTTTTATGTGATCGGGTTTCTATTGTAAAACGATTAATCAAAATATTTTTTGCCTCCCCCCCCCCAAGAAAGACACTATTTCTTAAAGAAATTTTATGGAAAACTACGAATCTTTAAGTACACAGTATCTACGCTAAAAATATGAAACTTAAATTTAAGGTATTTCTACGAAAATGTCTGACCAGTCCCTTTTTCCCTCCTCTTCTATTCGCTTTTATCTTCCCTGAAACTGTAAAAGTTAATTGTTGAATGCTACCTTTTCAAGTAGCATTCGTGTTTTCAAGTAAGCAAAGTTTTAAACATTTTCTTAAATAAAATATTTAAATTCAGTTTATTTTTTGTGTGATAAGCTGTTTCTGTCCTGAATTTTTTTACTACAATTATGTAATGTTTTGCTCGGCAAAGCAACAGCAATCTGTGGAATTTCGTATTATAATCACAGTAACTGCTTTTTTATTAACATTGATTTTTAAGATTCGTTCGCATTTTTTGCTTCAGTCAGTTTTATTTTTAATTAATAGATTATGTATTACATGCACCATGTTCATTTCCTAAAATTAACTCTCTTTTTATTTATTAATAATGTGTATAGAATATCCGAATTACCAAATATGTTCAAGTCATTGGAAAGCCTTGGGAACTTGAAAATCATTTATGGTGACGGTGAAGTCTAATACGGCGTACATTTTTAAGTATTTGCTCAATATATATATAATAGTAAGAAGCATATAAATACATCAATACAGTGCTCTTTGGAAAAGTAAAATGTTTTAACAATCCTTTCGAAAACATTTTTGAGTCTTTATCAGTATTAACTTCAGGTTAATGGGCTTATTTTCTTAAAAATCTGCTGGAGGCCATGTATTTGTGCATAGTTTCTCAAATACCTTGCATACTGATCGTACTCAAACGTAGGTCAGAAATTTGGTATCATATAAAATTACATTACATTTCTTTGTTATTAGACGTAGTTTTCTTAATTATTAATGTGCCAAAAACAAATTTACAGATGATTGAAAAAGCTTACCAAGAAATACCACATTTCATTTGAAGTCGCAAAGATCAAAGATCAAGTAACTGGAAGCTCTTCGGCAAACATCTGAAAATTACGTTTTTGCTCCAGGCTTCTGCTATTAAGGCATAAGTTAATCGATTCATTAGATAAATATGTAAGCAATTTGTAAGTCCTGAGTTGTTTAACAATTTACTTCAGCTTCGTATGACATAAAAACTGCGGTTATTACGTATACACAAAGGTCTCGTATATACAAAGGTCTTTGATTGTGAACAGTTTAATATAACAGCTTTTTGTTGAAAAGTGATTGCAGTTGAGACTCTTGTCTGTTGGATTGAAAAAATTTCAATGTGTATGATTTTTACAATCGAATTAATTTAAAGAAGTAGCTTTGTTTTTTGATCAGTTGATTTAAACACCTAGTTATCTAAACCGAATTGTTGCTGCATAATAAGATCATATTCAAGAATTCATCCTGAAGGATAAGAGAAAAAACATTGTTTCTTAGAATAAAGTTCAAGAAACTTGATTGTGTAGTAATTGCTAAAATATATGCGGAAGAGTACACGCATATTATTTACGTATCTTTTATAACGTCTATTATGTTTAAATTATTTGTTTCGTAAAAACAAAATGATATCACGGGCTTATTAACCTGCTTATTTGAGTTCTTTATCTCTTAGGCGTTTAAAGTAAGTACATATAAAAATATTTTTCACTTGTTTTCTTGAAAGAATGACTTAAATGTTTAAACGATTATCGAAAATTTTCAATTCCTCGATTTTAATCGAAGTCCCTATTAGAAATATATTGCTGCCTCTCTGAAGATTATAAGATTATTTTTTTAATTGTAATAAGGAGAGTTTAACTAACTCCTCCGAAATTCGCATCCAATCTGTTTTGTAATATTTGTAATATATTATAAGTAATATATGTAATATATTATAATAAGGGAATGTAATATAATTTCTCATTCCATCCCATAAAATAATTAGGCGGGTTTTGATATTATCTGCAGGCTTGAAACATAATCTTACAGATTCGCGAGTAACGGAATGTTAAAATGTGTCATAATGTGAAAATGTCTTCTTCCGTACTCGAAACGCCAGTGATTTAAATCGCAGATGTGTCTCAATAATTCCGTTAGTTTATAGTGATTGTGTATCATTCACAATAGTATGTTTATAGACTTCTGATTTTTTACATTATTTTACGTTATGTTACGTTCCACTGCATTAATCGTCCATGTGGCATGATAAAATTGCCAGTTCCGTTAGCTATGTCCATTCCACGCAACGTAAGACTTTTAATAATCATATACTCCGCCTGGCAAGCTGCTAATTCTGAGAGCTGTTGCCGCCTACGCAGTATAAGGTCTTTAATATATCTTTTGGATAATGACAAATTATTTTTCAGATTAACGGAAGGATTTTGAAAACGTTATTTTTAAATCTTAATAATTTTTACCTTTGTTTTTAGCTTTTAAAATTTCCAATGCAATAGAACACGAACAATTTGCTTCGTAGTAATTTATGCAAATACTGAGTATAAAGTTTGTCCTAATATTATATTTTTCAAGATTGTATTATACCGTTCTTACTTGCGTGGCCCCCTGTTTTATTGCGAATTGAAATTTTTTGCCCATGAACAGCATTTATGAGAGAAACAGAAGAATGACATAGAGCAAATGAATATACATACTACTGATGTTATGTTATACAGTTTGAAAAAATTCGATTACACTGAAAATTACGGTTCATTAGTACTGTAAATACTATTTATTTTTTAACTGGCATATGCCCACCAGCGGGCGTGCGGTAAAGTCACTAAACACCAGCAGTTCGTCGTGGGTTCGATTCCAGGTGAACGGGTTGGCTGCATGAAAGTTTTCGTGGTTTCTCTCATCTGTAGCATGCATACCAACCAGTTTCGTTTAATCAGTAATTAGTATTATAAACCAACCCAATAAATCTATCTGGAACTATGAGTGGTACTCTTAAAGAGAGTTCATTGTAATTAATTTCATTTAAGCTACAACGTTTCAAAGAAACCGCAGTCAGAAGATGAGACTAAAAACGATGGTACTACTAAGTCACTACTACTAGCTTTGGCTCTAAACATGCCAGTATTTTTGATAATGTAAATAAACATTAATACTGAATGTCGCCTGTCTTAGAGAGCACATTCACAAAAAGCTAAATTCGTGTGGAATTGTCAGGGTTTGTCTTAGAAAGCAACTATGATTCTTTCATTTGCCAATCACATATTAATCCCATTATGTTTATAAATAATATATTTCTGAACATATACAATTAGCTCGCAGGAATGATAAGTTTTGCTGATGGAGCACAAGGTTCGCTTGTTAAAATGGAGGACGCATATTTGTTTAGTCAATTACGACAAAAGGGCTATCTGCCTAATAGGATGGGGGTCTTCCTGGAGGACTTCTTAATAAAACAGCCTCATGTTCACGTTACACAAGAGGAAAAACACTGAAACGCTCATCCAATCAGCATCCAGAGTAAAGCTGATAAAAAAAAATATATACAGTTTCGTATATAAATATATGTCAAGACGTTATATTCAATATGGATAATTTTTAAAATATAATATACAGAGTAATTTTTGAATAAGCTATTTTTTACCGATGCTTACTTCCGGAGTATCTTACTTATTTAGTGAATTTCCTCCGACATTTGAGAATGTTTTATGATTTTATTTATAGTTATATTTAGTTTAATTTTATAGTTATTGCTTTGAAAAGCAATACTAAACATTTATTTCTTTTGATAAAACAATTTCCATGCAGTTTATTCTTATAATTTTACTACTGATTTAGAAAATTATAGTAATAAAAATTATATTCAAATGCGTGCTTCATTGTTCTTCAAATATACTCCTTAAAGCATGTGCGTTGTACAAACCGTACTTGAATGCACTTCTTCGACATTTCAATAAAGTATACGACAGTATTAATGTTTCTGAAATACTTTCCATTTAAGGAATAAGATGTTTATTAACAAACATAGTTTAAATTTACATTACTTCTAAGGAAAAATGTTCTGGTACAATGATCCGCTAAAAGACAGATACTGACTGTAGTAGATAATTTTGGCCTTTAAGCAGAGGCGATGTTTAGCAAACATATAAGTTTACATTCTCAGAAATAATGGTTATTTTCAGAGGCGGGTATCTTGAGGATGTGATTGCCCCAATAGGTTCACTTTGTTTTCAAATAAGCTCATCAGTTTAGATAAAGCATTTAAGAAATCATCAGTTGTTTTTTTTCCCTTCTGAACCAATATTAAGACGAATATTTCTTCCCCCCTTTCTCTGTTAATGGTAAGACTGTATCACTTAGTATATTAAAATACACTAGATTTTACGTTTGTTTTATTATATTCAAGTTGTATAAAAAATTTGAAAGCTATTTGATTTGGTCCTTTTTATCAGCGAAACTTTACGAAGGAAATGATTATGTACTTAAGATGGAAGTCTTTTATTTTCTCTGGAACAGATTTTATTATTTTCTGTGATTCACGTAATCATAAACACTGAGAAATTGATTTGATTTTTTGAAAAGTAACGACAAAAATATGAGATCTGAAATTTTCTGTAACGTAAAATTTCTGTAAGACAATCACTCTCGACACAAATGATTTTGGTCATCATTGAAGGTTGTCGTACTAGACATGGTTCAGTGTATTCTAGGTTGGAATATGAATTCAGAGAAAGTGTTTAATCTCTTTTTACGCATGCTATTTTTCTGCCATTTATATACCTAGGTTGTAGGTCAAACTATAGTAGGTTTTTCCTAGGCGTATGAATGAGAACTTTGTAGTATCTGATCGAAATTTATGGTTCATTTATTATTTAACATTCTAATATATTAAAATGGAAAACGTACATTGTGTATCAATTATTGTACATTATGTATCACTGTGTGTATTAATTAGTCAGGTAGGAGAGAATAAAATTATTTTGAAGTACAACCGTATGATATTTTTGAATAATATAGAATTATCTTTAAGCAGAAATATAGGGAAATAATACCTCAGTCAAGACGGAGCGGCATATATTATCAGAGTAGATATTCGTCTTAAAAAATAATAGTGTTTCTTGCTTAGCTGAAAATTTTATTTTATTTCGAAATTTGACAATAATACGGAAATCTCTTCCTTTATTTTCCTTTTCCATGCTCAAAGCAGACACTTTCAAAACTGCCTGGTAACAAAACGGTTTGTTCAGCTGGCCTGATGCAACTAATTTTCTCTGGTTCACGCTGTTGCGCTAACCCGATTCTATTGTTGTCGTCTTGTCCATATTACATGGAACAATAGTTGCCAGAGCCTACTCCAAAGAGAGGTATCGGATTCTATTCTCGCTATTCCACTTTGTCAACAGAGTCGGATAGAGTTAAGCATCAGGAATTACTTAAGAATTTTAACAATTTCTGAAGCAAGTGCAAAGGAAAATATTTAATTACATAACTAATTAATTTGCTACATTCTACATTCCTATTCTGCATAGTTAGTAATAGATTCTGTATAAATACCCACGAACTCGGGATTAAACTACAGTTCAATAAGTCTAGTAAACTAGTGAGTCACGTGACAAACCACTCCTTATTTATCTCAACTACTAAAATCTTTTAAGCTTAGTATTAAAATTACTAAGAAAAGTATTAAACTAATAAGTTACGATAATCTTAATAAGTTTTCAATAATTATTACTCAATACGTTTTCGGTAACAGTTGTTCAACCCCGAAATGATTATACGATTTCTTTAATTTATTCAACATATCATAGCTCCACATTTCCTTAAATAATAATATTATAATATGATTAATAACAAATATGATGAAAGGTTTATCAGATTTTCGAAGTGCTCGTATGTTATTATGAAACATTAAATAAACATTATTTCAATATTTCTGTAACTTAGGGATATTCTACTGATTCAAGTACAGTTCGTCACCAATTTATTCAGTAGTTTTTAGAAAGGTTCCTGTCATTTTAATTCCTTAAAATAATTCATCATTTACTTGAAAATGCAATAAAATGAATTCTTTCCTAATATTTGTTATACTGAATGTTAGTAATTCATTTCCTAAAATTTCATAACATAGCTTAAAATCGAAACTGATTTCTCAGTTTTTAAAAATTTTTAGCATAGTTTAATACAGAAGTTTATTATTCAGTTTTTGAAATAGTTTAAGGTAGCTTGCAAAAAGCCAGCACGCAAAAGAAACAAAACTAATACTTCTTCCCCCCCCCTCCCAAATGGAATGTGCATTGACAAATGTTAAATCGGTTGCCTATATTGTGAAACAGTAATACGTACAAGAAAATAAGCGAAAACCTTTATTTTAGTATTAAAAGAGCAAATTTACGAGCTTTCTGAACGCCGGAAAATTTCCTTTCCTGAAATTTTATTAAATACATTTAATACTAGTTTTACGAATTACTTGAATTGAATTTTCTATATTTTATCTTGGGATTGAAAATAAACTTCTACATGTATTTATGCTATGTGTAAATGCCAGTAATATTCGTAACACGATAAGTGAAACTTCGCTGAGTTTGTCAATATCAGCATTACTACACGAGTATTCATCTTTTATTTGGCACAAAGTGAATTAATATAATTTCCTAACTATACTTAAAAATAAGTCATAGCGTGATCTGCATGAGTTAAGGAACACTGAATTATAATTCTAGCGTATATATTTCTTATGCAGGCTTGTCTAAAAGTATTGTAGTGTTTTGTAGTTGAATAAGACTTAGTTTTGATGGAACTATTATTATTCTACCTATATAGTTTATTTAAACCCTTCGTTCCTAACAGTGACTGAGTGATTAAGACTGCTGAATACTGGTGGTTCGACCTGGGTTTGAACCCAAGTGAACGGACTGGCTGCATGGTTGGTTTCCATTAGGTATAATATGAATACCAGCTTGTTTCTGTTAGATAACCCACCAGGAAGGCTCCCTTTCGGTAAATAGCCCTTGTTTGCCTTGCCATATTCAAATAACCATACCTTCATAAACTCTTCGAATTGTAGATAAGGCTTCAATTCTCCAAACACCCGCACATAACTAAAAAATGTTATGTGCGGGTTTGAATTCAAATTAAGGGCTTTAAAAATTGCTAATTTAGTTTTAGTTTCTTATTACAGCCTATCTTATGAAGGCAATTTAAGCGAATAGACATGAAGGTGGCTGATTTAATTTCAATAGTATGCTATGAAAGAAAAATTTGAAATTCCCTACCCTGTTTTATTTATAAAAGGTTCTGTGCTGATTTTTTAACAGCAGAGAGTATTCGACGTTTTTGGTGGGTATTAAATAATTAAAATGTCTTATCAGTTAGGCACCAATTAAGATTGCTGTACTTCTTACATTTTTAAAAGTAGCAGTTTAGTTAAAATATTCTTGAAACAGAATTTCCAAATTCCTAAGTAGAAAATAAGCGTTCTTTGGATTTTATTTAAAAATTAAAAAATGTGTGTGTAACAAAAATAACCACTAATAAACGGACCACCTATTATACGTTTCTCTAATTTTTATGGGTCAAACAAATGCTTTTGTTTCTGGTTTTGCGGCCATGTCATGATTTCTAAAAAATTAAAAGTTCAAAATTTTAATGAATCATTTGTAACGTGCATCGTTAAGGCTTTTCTTGTTGTAAGATGCTCTAGTACTTGCCTAGTTTCGTAAATTACGTTAGGGCAGACCCAGACACGCTCAAATTGACCGTTTAGATCACTGACAATGGGAATAATTTCAGGTTGAATGTCTGCAGTCTAGTTTTTGCCATAATCACAGGATAGTCGTTTGCTTTAAAATTTGTCCTGAAAAAAAGGAGGAGGGGGGAAAATACCTGGTTTAAACAATTTCTCAACGCAACTTATCAAGTTAAAAATCTGTGCTATCCATTTGTTGTAAACGACTTGTATTTTGCAACAGAAAATTCTTTTAGTGTTGGGAAATTACAGTGGAGTTGGGTTCTAAGTAAACAGTCGTATCTCCTATTCGCTAAGTAATTGGGGAAATCTCCCTCGTGGATGCTTGTTTTTTCCACTCTTTCCAAATAATCGTTTAATGCGACAAACGTGCTCGAGTTGTTTAGTACGAACGCTAATTTTTTTCCACCCTGATGCATGCAACACGAAGTCGTGACGAGTATTAATAAAATCTGTTGGATATTTTTGTTCGTGTTCTGGCTTTATCGAGTAAGTAAAAAACCGAGAATCGAACATACGTTTGGTACTTTGACATGTTGACGTTCTATTCCTCACCGCAGTGATTTTTGACTTTGCGTTTGATTAATGACTGCGACTAGATTCGAATTCCATAACATGAATACATTCAAGTTGAGAATACTTCACTACATTCTCTTCATTAACCTTTATCATAATGAGTAAATGGAATAGAAAACATACACGGAGGAAAGCTGAATTTAAAATGAATTTTCACGATTCAAATGCAAGATAAAAGGTTTCCTTTTCGACAAGAAATGAACCTAATCGGGCGAGACAGCTCTTACCCACAGACTAGCTCGTAAGTTGGAAAATTAACGCTCACTCGCTTGTTACCAATGTGGAAACTAAAAAGAGATCTGAATTTGTCATCCCCGTTGATTTACCTACAAATGTGTCTGTATTTAATGTGTTTATGGCCATTCTTTCCAAACGTCGTGTTATGGAAAATCATTCAAGTATCCATTGTAGCTGGTAAAATACAATGTCAATGAAAACAGCAAATGACGAAGTTCTTTTACAACAGCGCTTTAACAGTTGACATGATGATGCGCAGACTTGCAGGAGTTTGAATCTTCAGCATCATCCATGATTTGCTGTAAAAGCACAGTTCATCTGAACTGTTAGCACGTTTCTGTTTTTCTTTCTTTTTTTTTTTTTTTTTTTTTTTTTTTTTACAGGAGAACCTAATGTTTTTTCTTGAACGAGCAACAGACTCATTAAAAATACAGCTAGCTATGAAGTACCGTTCATCACTCGGGTGTCGAGAGATAAATTAAGTAAATTAAATAGCGCGTTTAAGAGGCATAATTTAAAAAAGTAAATTACAAAATCGCTTATGATTTTAAAAAGTAAATAACAAAAACACTAAGCTTATTCTCAACTTAAAAGGCACATCCTAAACACAGAAAGTGACGGAGCATATCGGTATTTCCGATTTCTCCCTTCGGAGCGAGCCCCACCATATCCTAACTTGTGGGTGGCGAGCAGTTATTGGCTCCTTCTTGATCACCCCTCACCACCACCTCTTCCCTATCACTTTCCTCTCACTTCCGCATCTCTGCAACGCCCTATACCGATGACTGATAATGCGCTATACCTACCGCGCTATATATTATAGATACTGATAGGTCTTGAGTCACGAAATTCAGAATTTCTTTATTTCTGCTTGTTTTATAAGATTTTATGTTCTTTTTAACTGAACAAGTATCTTTTTAAGTTGCCTAGGTTACATTTTTTGGAACTATTTACCTAATGGCCCCACCAACGGTTGAGCGGTTAAGTCGTTGAGTTCGTAGTAGTTCGGTCCAGGGTTCCGAATCCCAGCGAACGGGCTGGCTGCATGGGCGCTTTCGTGGTTTACCCCATGCATAACTTGTATGAGAACCAGTTTTCCCTTAGAAGGTTCTAACCGAAGTCATCCGTTCTCTTAGGCAGATAGCCCTCACGTGCTTTGCCGTAATAAAATAAACCAAACCATACCTCTCCAGTTCGCTTCAGGAGTACATAAATTTAACTGCAGTAGAATCCTGTTAAGAAGTTTTTTAGGGCCAGAAGATTAGAAAGTTGAAGTAATATTTATTGGGAGAGAAAGTTTATTAAAAACACTATTATAATTAAAGAACAACTGTGATATCATCAACGCTATCGAAAGATACATTTATGAATTTTTACACTGACCTGTAATAAATTATATTAAGTAGGTACATATTTTTGGTTTGGGTAGAAATAACTTACCACAATAGAAATCTTATTAAAGTAGTGTATATAACTGAATGAAATTCAAAAACATTTTTAAAGATGTAGGTTTCAGTACTCATCAGGCCCACCAGTGGCCGAGCGGTAAAAACGCTGAACACTGGTAGTTCGGTTCGAGGTTCGAATTCCGCAAACGGGCTGGCTGCATGGGCGTTTTCGTGGTTTTCCCCATTTGTAACGTGTATACGAGCCAGTTTCCCTTAGAAAGTCCTCCACGAAGGCATCCCTCCCTTTAGGCAGATAGCCCTTGTGTGCTTTGCCATAATTAAATGATCCAATCCAATCCAATTCAGTAGTCATCAGATGGATGTAGGATATAACGCTCATAATTAATACATTTCGATTAATTTTATCACCTAACTAGCTTCTAAAACCAACATATTATTACACAGACTGTATTGGCTGTCTGTGAAAACCGAAGGAAATCTTGGAAGTTTTCGTTTTCCGTACCCGGAAAATAAAAGATATCGTGTCTAAAGAGCGTTCGCGTCCATACAGTATATCACAAACTTTTTTTTTTTTTTTTTTTTTTTGGATAATTTTCTCTGGACTGTATTGAGATTGTAAACAAAATCATCTGTAATGTACATTTTATGATATTATTCTGCACTGAAAATAACAAGAAACATATAAAAACTCGTCTTTTTAAATTCAATAAAACTTCCTTGAAATTTGTGTTACTTCAATATTTTGTTATCATACCTGCTACAAAAGAGCAAATGTAACTAGCAATTCATAACTGAGTTCTCAATCTGCAATTAAAAGGAGATAAATTTGTCAGAAAAGTTGCTGTAATGGTTAATTTAAAGCATTTAATTAATTTATTTATTTTTGGTTTAAAACTAGAATCGTGAAATAATTCAAAACAAAAACAATACGGCAAACTATTAGATATTTCTTTTGAAATACAATACAGAATTATCAAAAATATTAAAGTAATCGAATATTGGAGGGGGGTTTACTTCTAAGTAGAACTTTACTATTATTATACCGAATTTTTTCATACAGAAAACTAAAATATTAACAGATCATCTGTGGCTACCAGGACTAAATTTGGACAAGGAGATGACTAAAAAGAAGAATTTCAAACATTCCAGGCATATTAGAATACAGTGCAGGAAACGTATGGTGTACGAATGTATGTTCCCCGTTAAAACGTACGTTTAAATTTATTGGTGAGATATTGGATTAGGTATGTTGAATACAAATATATTGACTTTTTAAAAGGAAATTTGAAATCATCAGCATGCAAATATAACCTGAAAAATTTCAAATTCTATCAAGCTAATGATCCTAAGCATACTTCTATAAAATGCGGCTCTGGTTGTTGTTTGATTGCTTTGAAATAATCAGTACCTCTACTCAGTGACCACATTTAAACCTTTTAGAGCATTATTGGACAAGAAATGAAATTCAAAACTCGAAAATAATTTTTTTTTCAAAAACAACTGAAATCAGTAATGCTAAATGAATTAAAAAATATCAGGCCAATAGCAAATTACTTTTTGAATGCATGTCAAAAATATTAAACTATATCTCAAATGCTGAGAGTAATCCAACAATGTATTAAAAAGATTTTAAGATGTAATTTTTTTTTTTTTTTTTTTTTTTTTAATTTTTACTTGATGGAAAGCTAAGTGTGCAATCACTTTTGAGACACGATTTTCCAGCTGAAAAGGCGGTGTTAATTCTCAAGTTCAGCATTTTATTTTGGAAAAAATTTAATGTAAAGAGAAAAATTAGCTGAACTCATACTTCAAAGGAAAAGAGATTTTACGGTTTCAATCTAATTTACTGAAATTTTTGCCGTTTTGGGAACTAAAGTTATGTGATCGATAGCCAGATGACAAGAAAAGATTTAACTCTTTACAATGAAAGCTTAAATTGTAAATTTGTTGAAATTTAAGAGTTTTCATCTTTGAAAAAAATAAAACTTAGAAAATAAATTTCTATAACTAAATTAATAAATTTTCTAAAAAATACGTGCTCTTCATGCCATGTACGTCTTAAGCATAGAAGCGTAATAAGCGAGCAAGACTTGTTAGGCAAAGTCGTCTTTCCTGTTAAGTGAAATTTAATTTAAGATTTGACAGGACAGCATCTGGCGGAAGTTAAGCGAATTAATTTATCCCTAAGGAGTAGGGAGTTTGGTTAAATTGTGCACGTATACTGTCTGTTATTAAATATTTGCTTTGTATATGTAGTAGAAGTTTGCTTTTAATTTGAGTTGCGTTAACTGATAGGGCATTTAGTTATTAAATAAATGTCTTATTCATTTTTTACTTGCTTATGTTTCCATTTAATGAGTTGTGTTCTTTGAAGGCGGGACAGTTTGAGCTAACCAGTAATAAACTGTATGTTGTAGCTCATTTATTACAGTTTGTTAACTCATTCTTTGTTTTTATTCATCACAGTGGACACTCATTAAATTAAGAAGACAGTAATTTAACTTCTGAAATCTTTTCTCATACGAAAATTTTTATTACACGTATATGTCACAGTGGAAGACCTTTAAACCGAATGTCACAAGAAAACTGAAGAAAATATTATTTAGGAGAATACTTTTGATTCAACTTCTAATTGTATTAAGGTTTTACTGATTTTATTCTATTAAGTTTTCCTTTTTCAATTCTTTCAAAATATTGGAAGTATCTGAAGGAGAGAGAAAGAGGCAGAAAATGTCCACGTTCATCCCGAGTTCTATGGTAATGCGTTACGAGGCTTTCATTTTTTATTTATTGTTTTTAATGTATAAAAGAAATATGGGCCAATTTCTCTTGAAGAGTTCCCCAAGAAGGCACCTCATTCTATAAGCAGATTGCACTATGTGCATTTTTCTGCACTTAAATAAACAAGTACAATCTACAAATTAATTGAAATACTTAGCTTATTTCAATTACAATACTCACTCAGGTCGCATCATGTATCTGAACTTGTAACTGTGAACATTATAAAACTTTGGTGCAAGTGAACGTCGAGTGTGCTAGTGAAAATACATAATCTTATCATTTTTATTCTGATATGATACGACTGAAGTAGCAGCCAAAACATTGATCACTTATATCACAAGAGTATGAATTATTGTGTAATTAGAAATTAATTTATATATTAGATTATCTTTTTCTTGTTTTATAGATTCTATAAAATTATGTTTTGACATAATCTTTAACTAAAATTGCAGACTGCCCCTCTTATAACGTCGTTAAATGTTATTGCGTTACATAGCAACTGCATTAACTTCTGAAGAGTGCTAATTAGATGAGTGCTTTACAGAGAGAAGCAGTCTTTTCATATATTTCAAAGATAAGCTAGTGATCTGTGTGAAGTTTGAAATAATTAAGTGAAAACTGCTTGCAATTCGATATTTTAATGCTTTAAAACTTAACGTATATTTCTCGCGGGAACAGGGATAATAAACTCTCAAGCTCCACTCGAATTCCTGTGAAGCATTTCGACAAATATCGATGCCATTTAAAGGATAAAACTTTAATGGCGCTGATGTTTCCTATTAGTATTAAGCTTAATAAAGGACGTTATCTCGAAAATATATTATAAGGTATTTCTCCCGCCTTGTTAGCATGCCTTTGTGGTGTAGTGGTCAGCACACTCGGGGCGTATTCGAGAGGTCCGTAGTTTGAGTCTCGGCGAGGGCACTACTCATTTTTCATCTCTCCTGCTTCCAAAAAATTCTAATGTCTCTACAGTGGTGCCCGAACAGGGACTCGAACCTAGGACCTCTCGAATACGCGCCGAGTGTGCTGATGATTAGACCAAACAGGCATGCGAAAAAGGCGAGAGAAATACCTTATATACTCCCCCTTTTTAAGGGGCGACTGGGTCCCTTAATCCCCAGTGACTGGGATTAAGGGACTCAGTCGCCAAATACTGGTGATAGAGAATCATCATCCACCATCATTTTTAATTCGGGCGCTACTGCACAGAATTTAGGTTATTTCGTAGCAAGAGAGATGAAAAATCAGCAATGCCTTCGCGGGGACTCGAACCACGGACCTCTCGAATGCGCGCCGATTGGGCTGACCACTACACCACGAAGGCATGCTAAGAAGGCGAGAGAAATATCTTATATACTCCCCCTTTTAAAGGGCAACTGGGGATTAGCAGACCTAATCGCCAAGTCCTGGTGGTGGAGAATCATCATCCGCCACCTTATTTTAGTTCGGGCGCCACTGTTGAGACATTAGGTATTTTTTTAAAGCAATGTAAAGGAAAAATGAGCAATGTCCTCGCCGGGACTCGAACCACGAACCTCTCAGATGCGCGCCGAGTGTGCTGACCACTACACCACGAAGGCATGCTAAGAAGGCGGAAGAAATACCTTGTAACCTTTTATTTCAGTATCTGTACCGTGTTCTCATATGCAATATTGTAATACATTGGAGAGCTTTTATACTAAGACATATGCCAAAATTATAAGGAAACTTGCAATTTTCTGCAGTGGGAAGCGATTCCAGAAAGTAACTCCTCCCTAATTAGTTGTATTTATGAGTCACAAAAAGGCATTGCATCGTACTTTATAAAATTAGATTAGGTAAGCTTTTAATTATTATTTAGCTAATCTAAACCTCCATGAAAAGCCGATATGAAGTAATATCACTTTAAGTTGCCTCTTAGCACGTATTTTCTAACTTTCAAGAAGTTCAGGTAAAAAGTCTTTTCAGTTATTCAGTTTGAAAATGAAAACAATACACATATTAATTAATAACTTATAAAATGTGCCCGGAAATTAAATGCGAGTCATTTTTTTCTGTAGCCACACACCTCGTTTCGTATTATTTTATTCAAGTATTTTCAAAATTTACGCCACATTTTGAAACCGCAGTCATCTTTTGCGATGTATTACTTTATTCTACCGAAACAAAAAGTCGCTCGAGGAAGATTTACTAAAGGTGTTACTCTAACAGTAATCCTAGAGGAATAGTAACCCCTCCTATTTATTAAAAAAAAAAAAAAAAAAAAAGGTTTGTGATGTTACGTATGTGTGCGGCAGATCTAACAAGAAAGCACTGCCATATGCACGGCGTCAAATTTATTATTCTGCTTGCTAAAGCTACAGTAGCTGATAATTATTACTGAACACGTACGACCAAACCTTAACTCAAGAGAATCCTTCCCAGCTTCCACACGTGACTGCCTGACTCTAAATACTTAAATCAGCTCAAAAGCCACGCCTATTAAACTTAAATGTCACGTCTTATGCAAATTTTGCTTTAATCCGTAAAGTTTTATTGTTTGATTTATAAGATTTGATCTCACAAGTAAGGAGAAAGTAGCCAAAATAAGGTATAGATCTGCGTTTAATGTAGAAAACATTAATCTTTATATATAGGGAGTGAAATTGACAATCTGAATATATCTGTATTTCATCGCCCGAGAAAAGAACGTGAAAGGAAAAAGGGACGTGCATATGCTCATAGGCGATCATAAGCAACAAAAAAAGTTGTGTTATCCTTCACAAAATATTTTACTTTGGAAGAAATGAAAGTGTATGGAATTTCTTCCTTGTGACCTACCTCGGGAAAGTTTCACAGATATTTCCTTGATGTTTCGAAGTTTTAAATTAGTACTTATATTTTTTACTGAGCATCGTATCAAAGCATAATCTGCTATAGGAAGCTTCAATAAAAGGCGAAAGTAATAATTAAATATTAGGAAATGTATCGGTTCAAGTCGCAACATCGTTTATCTTGTGCTAACACAGTTATTTAAGTACTACAGGCAACTCCTAAACCGTATTAGTTCTCAGTAGAAACTGTATGCTTCTTATGTATTAATACTAGATGATACTTTTCCGAATATCTGTAAATTCGTTGGAAAGTTAGTTTTTAGTTTTTTTTTTTTTAATTTAAACAGTTATTTTCAAACCGTTAAAATTCGCTGAAAAGTTGGTTTTTAATTTGGAAATTTTAGAAACTAATTTTTGGGTGCTTTGTTTTATTTGACAGTGTAGTATTATTATATTATGGTTCGTGTTTTGTTATGCCTTACTGGGTATCTATCTATAATAAACAAACAGAGAGTTTGTGGAGGGGGGGGACTATATGCATAGGACGGGGACGGATAGCCCAAACTACGAAATTTGGGTATACATGTTTTCCAGATGTGCATCTTGAAGCAATTTTTGATTTTAGAATTTTTGTAGGAAAATTCGATTTAGACTGAATTTTGAAAAAGTGTTTTTTTTATACAAATATTTGCTTAGGACAGGCTAAGAGTTTTTATAGAGTAGTAGATTTTCATAGACAAATCATGATGTTTTTTGTCTTAAACTCAATTTAAATTATGCTTCTGTGAGATCTGTTCTATGTGGGGAAAAAAACGCGGTAAGATTTCTTTAGGAATACATTATTTTGAAGCAAAATCGTTGAAGAGAACAACTGCTTTGAATCTGTTTTCAAAACAATTACTAGCCATCGAAATTTCCACCAGAACAAAAGCAATAGAAGAAGGGGGAGTACAGTAAGTAAATAGATTTAGTGACTGATTTTCGCGATAACTACCTAATTTAAAAGTAAAATGTGTATTTACGTAAAAAAGGATTTTTTTGTAATTATAAGCCATAGTTATTTTTCTTCTGTAAAAAATCGCCAAAATGCATTGAGGTGGTTGCGCTAATACGTAAATACCAAACATTTAAACAAATTTTCTAGCCTTGCTTAAATACAAGTAAAATTCTCCAATTCATATTCTTTGCAAAGTTTAAAGGAATTCATTTATACTGATTATAAATATTAATTGAAGTTATAATTTGCTTTGTACTGGATGTAACTGAAACGTGACATATAAACGAGACGTAAACAACCTGTTTTGAAAGTATCAAGAACGTTTGTCTTTTAGGCAAAAAAGAAAGAGAGAGAAAATGATCTCATTATGGTAAATCAAGCATTTAAGTCATTTTTCAAGTATATTTTCAGCTGCGGTTATTTGCTTGTTTAGTTTTCTTGATGCATTATACCTACTTTAGTGATTACTCTGTTTCAGTTTCTTACGAACATGGCACTGCCTACCAACACCTCATTTACAAATATTATGTTTTGTTCCGTATAAGATGTTTAATTGCATGTCTGTTCCCCTTTGTATGCCCCAGCTGAAAGGGTAATACTTTAACTTCTTTGTTGGACAAGGCGTGAAGCGCTTGTAAATGCGGTTCTGAGATAATGAAAGACTTACATGCTGTCAGTTGTGAGTTTCCTTTAACCTGTTAATCAATCCACCGGAGAGCCACAGTGCATTTATAAATGAACAAATGCGTTTCTAATGCTCGCTTTCCTCATTCAGTAAGCAGCACGACTCAGCCATTGTTTTCACATAAGAAGATGTACTCTTTTTAACTGACCAGTATTTAGCGCTGAGAACAAATGGTTCTCTAACGATTTCAGGCAGTTACATTACCTACGGTTATCAACTCTTCGGACTTTAGAGTTTATTTATTTAAATAGATATAAATAAATAAAGAAATTAAAAGTAACTGAAGTTGTTTACTTTGTCTAGAGTATATCATTTATCATTCAGAGACGTTAACTACAATTAACATTATAAGATGAAGGTATTACAAACCGAGAAATACTTTTAGCCAATTCAACAAGTATTAGGAGGAACATGATGTTTTCTATCTTCGGAAACTCCGTAGGACCGTAAACGTCAATAGTAGAATAGGATCTATGTGTAGTTTCTGTGCAGATTTATCCACTGGCTTAAATGTGAGCTAAATAATATTGATACTTCTGAACTGGTTAGCATTTACACTGAATGAATATCTGGTAATCGAGGAAATCTTTTGCAGAAACAACAACGTGGAATGCGATTTTTCGTATTTTAACATCAGTTGAAAAGCCGCCCAGCCGGTATAGTGGTTTAGCAGACTCGACTGCCATATCCATGAGCTCGGGTTCGAATCCCGGAGAAGGCATGGCTGTTACTCTCTGTTCCCTCCATAGGAGGCAACGGAGGCCACCTGTTAGGCTCTTCCATAATGAAATGGCCACCACTTCCGTCCCTTATAGTGGCGCAAGGCTATTAAATAAAGCGTCTGGCCATCATTAAAAAAAATCACTTGAAGGAATTTTACGTGTTAACGCAGAGGGATTGGCTAATTTGGGCGGTAATTTGATGTAATTTTTTTTCCTGTGCGTGCGTGGGGTAGTGGAGGGGCAATGTTTGGTGATAACTTCTAAAACAGCTTCGAAAGGTGATTTTTATTCCGAGATACAGATTTCTGTTGCCACATGAACTTCACTAAATGTCTTGCTGTCTCCTTAGTGTTTCTTATTCCTCCATTTCCGGTATCCGGTTTTCCATATCCAGTACGTTGCAATAACGATTAATTTATGTTATGGTACCAAAATTGACTAAGCTCTTTGGAGAATTTTGGACTTTTTCCGTTAACACGTAAGTACCAGTTCGAAGTTCTAACAGTGCTACTCCATTTAAAAGCTCACTATCGTACCTGGACTTTAAAACCTCCTTAAGTGCCGTAGCGTTTTGCAATTCCACGAATACGGAAGCAAACAGTTGCAAGTATTTAATACAAATATTCATTAGAAGACTGATTACGTATTATCCCGTCGACCATTAAAATTAGCTATTATTAAACCATGAAAGTCCTTATTTGATAAACAATCAGTTTTCCTTTTTTTCGATTTGTAAAAAGACTTTTATTGATTCCTACTGATGTGTTAATCTATCCGATTTTACCGGAAGTTCTGTTTCGAAATGCTATGATTAAAAACTTCTCGCAAGTTGGCTGTACCAATTTATTAATTATTTTGTCGGCCATATTCAGCTGACCATATCGTGTCCACTAATGCACACTTTTTTTTTAATGTTTAGATCCTATAACTTTGAAAATAACCCCCTGCTTGCTATTCTGTAAAAGGTGGGTCCCAAATTTAATATTTTTTTTTTTCAAAATCCAAGAAAAAATACAGCAGTGATAGTTAATTTACATCTTTTTTCATAAAAGCAAAACCTAGCTTATCGAGAATTTATAGGAGTTACATCAAAGTGTATATGTTATGAAGTCATACATTAAAGTGTATATGTTATGAATGTGTTGTCATGTCGCGCCTATGTATAAGTGGCTCTAAATCGTGCTGCCTGGCGACAGTTTCACTGTCGACGGGATAATATATAAGTCAAAAATCATTTTGTGTATTAACCTGATTATCCCCTTGTGTATTAACCTTGTGTACTAATCTGCTGAATGATTGTTAGACCCTAAACCGTAGAAGTTGCACTTTTTCTGATGTGAAGAAAATCCCATTAATTAAAATTAAGGTAGCTAAAATTGCATTCCCACCATAATTCAGAATTTTTTTTTGTTTTTTTCGTTTCCGCTGTTGATCTTAAATATGTTTTTTCCAGCTTTGCGAGTAAGATAAGTGTGTAAATAAATTTAAAAAAAAAAAAAAAAAAAGCAAACTTTTATACGGTCCTCGTACAGCAAAAATCAATTTAGTAAAATGTTCATTAAGTTTTAATAAGTTAGATACAATAAGCTTCGCAACTTCACGAGCAGAATCCGCTGAGATACTCAGGAGCAACTTTAATGACGTATAACACTTTTCAATAGTTACGACTAATTGAAATTCTCTATTATTCAAGCAAATTCAGGAAGCAAGTGCGAAAGCGAAGTTTTCGTGATTAAATATTTCCTTCGCGAGTAAAACAGCACTGGGAGCTTTGTAGCTGTCCACGTAGAAATGGAGTTTTTACTCTAAGGGCTGTAAAACTTTGTTTCATTTAATACGACAAAAGCATGTGGTGGCTCTTTACCTCAAGGATGCATTTGTGGAGGACTTTATAAAAGGAAATTCGCTCGTATCCTAAAGTTACGCACGGCAGCCAGGCCATTCGCCTGAAATACAACCCAAGTTGCACTATCAGTGTTTAGCAAATTTAACGCAACAAAAATGAGGTGAACATTTAACATTCGTTAGAATATTTTTGGCGAATGTCCTCGCAATACCTTTTTTTAAGGCAAAGGAATTCCAAGATATCGCCGATACAATTTTAGGGAAAGAGTCTTGATTATTTCTCGGTCTCCCTTTTCTGCAGACTTGAAACATGATGATGTTTTTCGATCGATTATTTACGTTATACATTTAGTGTGCATAGAAGTTTTAAATTTTAACTTTCATAAGAATTATTTCATATGTTTGATACTCAACTTAAATTGGTTTGCCATTTATTTTTCTGAATCCAAACGTAATATGTATCTCGACTAGAATGAAGGCAGCTTCTAATTTTCGCAATTTTTCTCTTAACGTTTAAAGATATTTCCCAAATCATTCGTTCAAAGTTCAGTAAGGGCAGATAACCGGGCAGTGATATCCGGGCAGAGAGTTTGCAGGATGTAGCAGAAGGAAGTTTACGCAGATAAAATCCTGACATTCTTTCAGTTTTCGCTTTCTCGAAACATGTAATTGCCCTCTGTTCTACAGGTTAAAGTTTCACAGTCATATTAGCGTGCTTAGAGGATTTAAATATGCTCCTTATTAAGAAGTTACATTTTTCAATAAAGTATATTAATACATTTGCAGCGTATTCTAGCCAGTGTAACGATAGAGCGCATTGCTGTTGATATAAAGCGACACGAGAACATTCAACAGATTTTTAGTTCAATGTTTCAATTTAGTTGACTAAATCTCTGTTGAAGGTTCTCGAACGCTGCTGTCTACTAGGAAGAGAGTCTACTGGGTATAAAGTTTCTGGATACTGAAGTAAGTAAGTTTACGTAATTTTAATCTCTCCCAATTTTCAGTCTGCGCAGATTTCTAATATTATGATGATGTATTAAGAATTATTGTATTGTTATGAATTTTGATCATAAATCTACCATGTGAACAAAAATTAAACTGTTTCCTTTTTAGGGAAATTGCATTTCATAAATACTAGATTTAATTAAATTTGTTCTTTTTTCATTTCAGCAATAATAGTGTTGTCGAAAACATGTTTCATAATTCAAATATAAGAAGTACGATTGACAATTGAGAACAGGATCCGGATACCCGGGCGGCTTACACACACTATTCGGTATTGTCCAAATCCCGCAAATGTCCACAACAACGCCCTCCCGGTGTGCCATGAGGACCGCATCGGGAGTTTATTTCAAAACAGAAAGGTTGAATATTGCCATACAAGAGCTGGTTGCATCGTACATAAAAACTTTTGTTGATACTTGCTTACATATATGGACGAAGGATAGTTGATACACTAGATAATCATACTGATTCATAATAGATAAACATACGTGATACATAACCATGCAACTGAATTGTTCCGTGCCATACATACGATTACTGATACTGATTCGTAATACATAAGCATACACGACACATAATCATACTACTGAATTGTTCCGTGCCATACATGCAGTTACTGTCTTGCACAATTTGTGAATTACATACAAAGGTTAATCTTTGGATTATGGTAACTTGGCGCTTTTTTTTGGCGAAAATTTGGCGACTAACCCTGCTACAGCAACCTGCTAGTTTTGTTTTGGACGCCATTTTGTTTTCACGAAGTAAAGGCATTTTTTTTTTTTTTTTTTACTCAACATTTTTTCCAACAATCTGCTAGCCGAATTACGCTTATACTAGAACTTTTATGGAACAAAAATGCTTAATTATGACGAAGATTAGGTGCGAAATTGGGAGAAAGTGCAGAATCGCAAACTGCGTGCCGCGTTTTTAAGAATTGCACATGCACGGTATCATCCATGTACACGTCGACCTATTTCCGCTTAAAAAACATCCCAGAATTGCACAAAAATGGCATTGCGCACACTCTTGACTTTATCCATGTACACTGCTAAAGTCCTAGCTAGTAACTTTTATCGCCTTACCAAAATGTCGCCAAACTACCTGTTACCATATTCCAAAGATTAGCCCATACGGATACTGAATTATACAAATCGAGCTTAGTGTGTTGTGTGTCTGATCTGATTACTTTGTGTGTAATTTGGACATGGCGTATGTTAGTTCACGCTGAAAAAGTCACACTTTACTTACATACATGATACATATTATAACTGATAAACATAATAGATAAACATAATGATTCATAAAAGATAAACTTACATAATACATAATCGTACAACTAGATTAGAATTTTCCTTTTAAAGCTTACCTTTGACATGATAAACAGTTGTGCGAAATGTGCCACTTCCTGTATTAAATCACATCTACTAGGGCCCACCAGTGGCAGAGCGATAAAATCGCTGAACACTGGTAGTTCGGTCCGGGGTTCCGATTCCGGCGAACGTGCTGACTGAATGGATGTTTCCGTGGTTTTCCCATGTGTAACGTGTATACGAACCAGTTTCCCTTAAACGTTCTTGACGAAGGCATCCCTTCTCTTAGGCAGACAGCCCTCGAGTGCTTTGCCATAAACCAAATCATAGAAACTCGCATCTGTTAGTATTACTATTAAAGAGGTATATTGAAAAACTGATAACATGAATGGAAAATTCTCTCTAGAAACGAATGGGAGGATTATCGCCAACCTCTCTGTAGAACTTATTTGTTTGGCTTAGTATCTCACTATCCATTTCCGTTGTAAATTTGTCAACCAAGACCTTCTAGCCGAAATTTATAGAGCAAGTTTTGTGACTAAAATTCGTCCAGATTTTGAATAATAAACATCATTAACTCTCTTCTAATCGGTAATGTAAATATCACATTCGTTCCACCACTGTTGGTGTCATCGCCATTGGTAGGTTTTTGACAGTATCAGTCGTAAGTCATTTGCATTATAAAAGCGTACTTATTCTTTAATGCAGTTCTGTCTTTCAATAGAATCGTTTATGATGGCTTAGAAAGTGAAAAGCATGGATTTACTTCCAGATGAGCTGATTTTTTAACTAATGAAAGAAAGAAATTTCCCTTCTGTTTTACTTTTATTCACCTTAATCTATCTTAGATGTTAAAGATGTTTGATTGTTAAATTTTGTGTTAAATGCTGTATTCAGTTTGGTTACAAATTTTTGTTCGATGATGCTTGAGGGAGACAAACGAAACAACATTCTTTATTATTTATAGCCTAACTTGTGTAGCCGAAAGGTTATTTGAAACGCATTTAGCTTTACCTGATTTGTTCTTTATAATTCATATCACGATTTATCAGAGTAGTTTAACAGTTTGATGGCTGTTCTCTTATCTAGTTTACAACAGGTACTTGTTAGTGATTTTAAGGTAATCACTGTATGGATCAGCCCCGTTTTTAACTTCGATTATTGATACTATGTCTCGATTTCTTGCTATAATATTTTTTATTGTTTTATAAGCAACTATGGAAGTTTGTCTACTTCTTATGATTGTAAGTTTATCAGAAGTAGTTCCAGGTTCCGCTAGTCCTCGCGATGAGCATGCTAAATGCGTGTTGTTTTCCGCTGTCTTGGTGTATTTGCCTCTAGAAATAGTACGTAAACAAAGCTCTTTAAATGATACAGTTTAATTATTAGTCAAATTATAAGAATTTAAAAGTTTGCAAAATAATAAGGTAGAAAACACCATAAAATTGATAGATTATAGTTTTAATAAGGTTCATCAATAGTAATAAATCTCTTAAACATAGCCTTTGGGGCTAATATTATTATTTGTAACATTATTATTGCTTTTACTAGGATTAATATCACTACTTTAAGGCTGGTATTATCATTATTGTATGTACGTGCACGCATTTCTTGACACGCTGATATTTGCATACATTTTAAACAACTGCACAATGCTCGAGCTTTTTTATTTCTATGTTAGTTTCCGAAAGTTCGAGAATTTCATCAATTAAATGGAAATTTTTTTAAATTTTAATCGATTTCTTCATTTCTAAATATTGTTTCGCTTTCGAAAATATTATTCGATTTGCATTTGTTTCGAACTTTTGAAATGGTGGCATGCCAGTTAGTACTTCATCAATATAGTGCGTGTTTAGAAGAAATACGCCCCCGCACTTTTTTCTTGCTAAAGTAATCGATTAGACGTTCTAATTCGTTAGTGTCTCGAGGATATGAAAATGTGTTATTCTTTTGCAGAGATTAGCATTCTAAACGATGTGAAGATTAAATCTTATGTACAATTATTGTAAGAAAGCTTACAAAAGGAAACAGATATTTGAAAATAGCAGATAAATTCCATTTTAATTTATATATATATATATATATATATATATATATATATACAGAGAGAGAGAAATGATTGTCTGCTAAGCTCTAACAAATCAATGTTACCACTCCTAAATGTAGCTTTAAGAACTTTTCTTCATCAATTTCCTTTGCATACAAACAGGTTCTTGATATAAACATTTTAATTGCCAATCACGACGCTGTTCAAAGATTCAGATTTAACCTACCATTATAACTTTGAAGTTGTGGCCTTACAAATAATTATAGTTTTGATGACAACTTTAAGATCGCTTCTCTAATACTATCTGACTATTAGTATAGTTACGACGTTAAAAACCGAAAACATTGCTTCGCTCTTGATAAAGCTTTGAAGCAAAAAATGAACTAACTATTTTGGACGTCAAGCTTTACATTTCTGAATTGATTCATGGTTACCGTGGAAGCTTACAGATGATAATATGTTCCTTTGCGCAAACCCGGAGCTATATAGTAGTACCAATAAATTTTGCATGTATCTGAACATTCACGGCAATTCCTTATCGAATAACTAGAAATAAAGAGATCGCAATTACAAATGTTTAAAGCATTCTAAACAGTTGGGAATTTGTTAGCATTAATTTAACTTGTCAAAGCGTACATTGAAAGACACTTTTATTAGTTCAAAGGAGCTTTGTCCCTGAAGGACTATTGTTTTCGTTTTGCGATTTTGCGTTGGTTCACTGTAAATGTCCGCTTCACTTTTCAAACTGTTGCCACCAAATGTTAGAGTCTTGCATTATATTTGAAAAAATTAAGTAATGAAAATCTGCATAAATGTATGTATAATGTGATAAAACAACGGTACATAGAGCCATCGAATTTTGAATGACGTAATCCTCCTGCGAATATAGGCATGTGGAAGCCAAAATTTGAAATTTGGAATTTATTTTATTATCGATTTCCTATTTTGTAAAACTTTAACTAATTTTTGATTAACAAACTTTCAAAGCGAGGAATGGCAACGTTGCACAGAAAAACATTTTTATCTCCAGCGCACGAGTCTCTGTATCGGAAATTCTAAAAATATGCTCATTTTAAAACTATTTTGCGATATTGCTGTTGAACTGAATTTTATGGTTTAAGTGCGAAGAACGTGATATTTAATAAATAAATGTAACACACAAAATGTTAAAAAAAAGCCCCTTTGGACGTAATTTAAAATCTGAAACCTTTCAGATTTGTTTCTAATTAGTTTATTTTAATGATTACTTAGAACAATCAGTATTATTTTATTCATAAAATTAAGACACGATAAAAAAATCCAGTAAATGTTTTGATAAACGAAATAGTCCTTCCGCTAATAGAAAGACGGAACTAGAAATTCATCTAACGGTTATTTAGGGTATTTAAAGAGAATCAAATATAGCCATTGTTTTAAAACACTTCCTTTTAGACAAAAATTTGAAGCAACTGTAAAATATTTTTCCTATTGGATACAGAAGTTGAAACTGCTTTTCTAACATTTACATATATTATGCTGTAACATTAGAAGCAGAATTTCTACGTAATATTAGACACGCAGAATATAGATTAAACCATGGATGTTACAGAACCGTTTAATATTTATCTATTTCACTTTGTTTGTTTATAATAACTTAGATCATAATTTTAATTAGGATGAAAATAATAAGTGTAGTAAGGATGTAAAATTTGTTAGCTTTTATGAAGTAGGGAACACGGAAATTCAACCTTGCCTTCTCTGGGATTCGAAACCATGGACCTTTCAGTTACTATCTGGACATGCTAACCACTTACGCAGCGAAAGAACGTTCGTGGGGTGTGCGATAATTCGTTTTATTCTTTTACACTTAAAGACCCACTCGAAAAAATCCAGCTGAGAGCGAGTTATTTTTCGTCATATTTTACTTCAGGTGACACTGCAGATAATTTTTTTTTATATATTTCGGATCTGAGAAGCAGGATAAACTAATTGTGCTATTGCCGGAATTTGAATAATTCGCTATCTAGAACTGTTAGCCATCTACACCACAACAGCACGCATGTAAAAATACGATTATTCCTTACAAGGATACGTACGAGTATACGTATTTAGTATATGTGCTTGATGTAAGGATATGCTACATCTCCGGCTTTCTTTCCCAGGCTTTGCGAAGAGAGAAAGAAGAGACTTAATTTTTTATTTTATTTTATTTATTTATTTATTTTTAAATGTTTTTATCCTGTGACAGACCGTCATTAGTCTGTGACGGGCAGCCCAATACAATTCAGAAACATTTAAAAAAAAGTACAGTAATTTTTGACAGCATTAGCAGTTACTACGTGATCAAATCCAAAACAAGTGTCCAGATGTTTACGCACCTGTCGTCAGTATCGCATAATGGACAAGTTGGAGAGTCTGCTAAACCAAATCTGTGTAGGTGTTTCATGAGGCAGTCATGTCCAGTTTTTAATCTAAAGTTAGCGTCACCTGCACGCCTAGGTAGGTCGCAAGGAATAGGATTCTCATTAAGGAACTCTAAACATTCCCCTTCACAGAGTTCCTATTATTCTCTCGAAGATGAGCTCTACATCTGGCTGCAATGATTCTCTTAGCACTGTGATAGCAAATAAGAGGATTAGTGAGGCTTTTGTGGGTTAAATCTACTAAAATAGACTTAGTCAACAGCTGCGCTTTCCAGGCTCAGTTCGTGGAACTTCGAAAGCTTATTGTGATGAAGTTGAACAGTCTGAACTTCAACAGGATTTCTTGCAAGAGAAATTACAGTAAGCTGCAGTTCAAATTTATGAGAGATAGTACAAGATCACTGATGCCAATGTAATGGCATTTCCTGAACAGTTTCAGGCTATATATTTCATTAGCATTAACGCAAATCAACATTAAGTATTTTAGTTCCAACGATAACGTTTAATTTAAGAAACTGCATATATAAAACTGGGAAACCACATCTTTTTAAAGAGTAAATTATTGTCTAACATTTATTATATAATTCATCTGGATTATATATAATGAAATGTTTTTAACTACTTTCTTGGAATTATGGAAACCATGCAATGAAAAGACTGTATTTAGGCAATCTGATTGCAAGAAGGTAAAGAAAGAGAATCAGTTTGCAGAGTGGTACTTTATCTAGTAAATTTAATTAGTCCATTAACCCTAATAGATATGAAGCGAATTATCACTATGTTTGAAACAAGAACAAATGCCTGAGAAATTTAAAAATAAACTTTTGATTTAAACACCCGAATTTAGAACACAACGGCACTCTCTTGCACCATAATACAAACCACAACTCTTGGGGGTAGATCTAAATAGAACACTCAAATTTAAGTTAAACGCGGAGCAGTAATCAAAGCCTACATAAGTAGTTACTATACTAAAAATGCTAGCTCAGTACTCTACGGAAGCGTCATAATTTTAAGTGTCGGCAACGATAGAACGCAAGGCTGAATAATTACAATTATCAGAGCCGGCAGGAATCTAACGCACAGCGTGCACGCAGTGCCTGGAATACGCCATGTTTTAAAATCCTCAGGATACATATTCGCCACTCATTTGCATTTTAGTGAGGAATACGGAAAGGGAAAGCTATAGTAAAGGCTGAAATTATAAATAACTAGTTAATTTACATAAAATTCCCTATAAATTTAATTAATATTTAAATGACTGTGCAGCTTATTACGTTGACGTCGTTTTAACCGAAAATATGGCTAAGAAAACTGATTAATGAAAAAAGGGTAGTCGGCCTTATAACACGAGTTTGAAAGCAGTGTCAAGATTATAATGCTTTTAAATTACCTTAAATAGTGATTACTTTAAATATTCTTTGATCCGTTTCCAAGTCTTAAGTTAAGAAACATAATTTATTTTTTTAAATGAGTTTCGAAATTTTTGTATCTTAGTATGGCATTCTTTCTAGTAATTCACCTGCACGTTCCTCACTTGTTACGTTTAAGCGTGAGATGATAAAAATGTACATTTAATTTCACAGAAATAATTTAGGTGCCTGTTTAGTGTTTTTCTATTTTAAAGCTTAGTTATTCAAAAATTTCAACAAGATAACTGCTATTTCCTATATATTTCTTTAGGCAGTTGATCGATTATTTATAACACTCGCATATGTCCTATTTCTTCAATTATGGAACTATTCCTAATGATATATCCAAAGCTGCCCTAATGATAATATTTTGGCCTTTCGTATCATTCTGCACGCGTAGGAATCTTGATTTTCCAAGGAAAAAAAAATCAAATCTCAGCAGTTCATCGGACAAAACTTAAACCATATTGCTTCCTAAGTTTCCAATGATCAGGATCAATTTTAGTGTGAGATTTACGATTAAATGGACTTACATATTCTGACATAAAACTAGACATAAAACTAGGCATTTAAATCAAATTAAATTACAGATCTTTATCAAGGTATCACTGTGTAGAAAACATATTAATAAAATTGAGACCTTTGTGCAAGACCACTTCATATGTTAGACTACTGTTGAGTGCTTTGATTATCGAAAAGTACACCAGAACTGCCTGTCTATGGGTAGAATTAACTCTAATAATTACAGAACTAATGCCTTTTTGGAGAATTACCTAAGAGAAGTGGTCTTAATTTGCGTCACGCATTAGGGGGAAAAAAACGAAAACTTGTGCAATAATTGTAGCCAATAAAGACTTTAAAATTAAATTAACTTCCGGTTGCAGATTTTAAAATATCCTTCCGATGCTTATAACAAATTATGGCACTATCCATAAATTAGCTAAAAACTTGGTAATTTTCCTGCTGCTCAGAAGTAGAAAAATGGATAACGTGCTATTATCTTTGAATTTATTTTGAATTTTTTTAACCTTTTCAGTAACAATCAAGCAGGTTAGTCAGACTCACCTTCACTTTTCACCCTACAAAAAGAACTGCTAAAGTTTGTCTCCTTTACTTACCTATTGTTGGAGTTAATGATCTTAATTACCACTGCAAAATTAGGGAGGAGTAATTAACTGCCAGATCTGCTCCTAATCTACGCAAGGTTAATTCTGGCTAAAAGACAATCAGTGTTTGTTGAGCACATTTACTAAGTGAATTTAGGACTTGTCTTCATCAATCAATGTCTTCATGCTTCTTGTCAGTATGAACAAGGATTTATCAGTTAAAAGTTATCCAGTTCATACTGAAAAGTAAACATATGAACTTCAAATTCTGCAGCAGTGTGAATTTCTTGAAAATTTCAGGTACGGTCATATACACCTTGATTATTCACTGTTCATAAAAAAGTGCTTTTTCTACAAATGAGTTTTTTGGAGGTTATCTAATGATAACCTAATCTAATTATTATTATTGGATTAGAAAATTAAAATGCTTTTCATTTTAGGCTGTTTTCTGTCACTGAATGAAAAATTTGATTTCAATCAATGTCATGGTAAATTTTTCAAGATTCTTCGCTTCCAGTCTTCTTCTTTCATCACAGATATAGGGCTTGTATAATTCGTGATCTGGTAATTAATCTAGTTATTGTTTTCCTCTGTGAAAACTTAGTTACGGAAAATAACCTAACCGCCGGCAATCTCGCAGCACTTTTTGAACGATGAATCTCCTATTCATAATACACACAAAAATGGTCTTTTCTCAATTATCCATGCGTTCGTGAAATGTTCAGATAACGTCATCTCAGTTTTCATGGGTAGAAGCTTATCAGGGAAAACAAGAAATCAGCTGGTGCCAGATCAGGAGAACAGGATACAGCTTTGAGCAGATTTCTTCTTGAGGCGTAATAGGGTATGACCATCTCCGTCGGAAGTTTACTAACACTAAAACCATGAGTTGAAGAAGTGCAGTGACTGGTGGCAGTTATGTCGAAATGTGTTCTATAACTAAATTTTCAAAAGAAAACAATAACCAAATACCTAATTTGCTTCGGTGTCAACTTGACTTTTCCACCTCCACATATATGTTAATGTTAATTGCAGTTAATCATATAAGAGTGTGAGAAGTAAACAAAACTTTAAAGGGGAGTAGAGTTCACTTCGATTTGACAAACAATGTACTTTCGTTTTTCTTCCTGTCATTATAAATCCTAATGTCTTTCCCTATTACAGTCCTTACCTTTGAAGTCAATCTTTTAGTCAACTGAACAGCGTTGCACATATTCTTTTTATAGAAATGTATTAGTAGTTATTTTTAAATATACTTTCTACCCACATGTTATTTTTAGGTGTTCGAGTGCTAGAGTTGTCATCAAAATTTAAAAAAAAAAAAGAAAGAAAGAAAAAGCTTTTTAAGATTTAGTTAGGTTAATACCAATCTGTTCCGAGTTCATGGAAAAGTCAAGGAAAAGCACTTTTCTTTTTTCTTTCTTTCTTCTTTTTGCGCGGCACAGAAAAAAGCCAGTTTATGCGTTCTGTTTCAGCGTCTTGCTAATTTTGATTTCATTAATGACACGTCTTGGCATTGTTTTGCTAAGGCGAGCGTGTCCCACTGTAATTACAGAAACTTTGCATTCTTTTCTTTGTTTACACGAACAGGTTAGGCAGTTAAGATATGCTTCCCTAAGCGAAAGGAAAAAAATTGAATGAGGAGTAACTTTTTTTTTATGAGTGTGGGTTTGTGTGTAATTAAAACCTGTAGCAATTCGTGCGATGCTTTATTAATGCTAAGTTATTCTCTCTTATTTAAAGTTTAATGTAAAGTACATAACACGTTTCTATAGGGCTTGCTCTAATAATGCTTTATATTTTGCATTTTTTATTACAATCATAACTTTTATGTAGAAAATAAATTTTGACACCATAATTATCTTGAAAATTTTAATGCAACATTAGGGCAGTAAAGGAGTTTTTCTGAAATATATTCTGAAGCAATATTTCGGTAAATGTATGTGTCGTGTAACAATTATAATGTTACATTTGTAAAGCAATATATTCATGTACTTAAGATTTCGATTATATGAGAGAACAAGCAAAGTTTTCAGATTATTTTTTTTAACACTAATGTTTTTAACACTAGAGTAATGAGAAAATTTCTTCAGTACTTTTAAGTAATGAAACAAGAGTCATAAGATGGGATAGACAGATTTGCAAATAAATATTGGTGCTTGCGTACGGTTTCGTAATGGATTGAATGCACACTGAACCGATGATAATTTGATAAAATTGATTTTACCAAAGAAACAATTTACAGTTCTGAACCTCTCATAGAAGTACTCCTACAGTTCTTCTCAGTATCACAAAACACAATCAATAGTTACACTTCAGACTACTAAGAAGTGTTACGAAATGTCTACCACGCGATAGGAAAACTTTCGCCGCCCAGATGGTATAGTGGTTAGGGAAGCTTGACTGCGATACCAAAGGGCCCGGGTTCGAATCTCGGAGAAGGCATGGATGTAAAATTGCCTGTCCCTTCATAGGAGGTAACGCTGGCCGCCTATTAGGTGCCTCCGCAATAAAATGGCTACCACTTCTGGCCTTGGTAATCGCCAATACCGTTATAGGCAAGTGCCCGCCATTTGTTTAAAAAAAAAAAAAAGCTTTCCCGCAAAGCAGGTTTAGGGTTACCAGAAAATGGCAAGGAATGACTGGGTTGCCGTAGTTGGCGCAAAATCGCCATAGTTTTCGCCACGTAAAAATTGGCGATATGCCATAGACGGATGGAGAACCTTAACCTTCTGGAACGAATTTTTACTGGTTTGGTCCAGAATGTTCTCGAAGGCACGCCGAAAGCTACATAAACCCGGCTGGTACGCGGAGTAGGGAGTTATCTCCTAGTATAACGAGTTGATCGTCGAGTGAATCGAGTGTCTTGTAGTGCATCGGAATGTGCTTCGTTGAGGCTATCGAGTTTCATCTTGAGTGTGTTGAGCTCCGAGAACGACCGAACGGGATCGGGAGCTGTACTCTAGTGCTTTGCCGTCAAACTGTCTTCACCGTTATAGCCTGATAGCCTGAAAGCTGTGTTGCTGATTGTTTCACGACTGTAAACGTGTTTTTGGAGCTGCCTGAGTAATACTGGCTAATAAATTGTGTTTTCATTTTTCATCAAGTGTTGTCGTCGGTCACTCCAAATCCACGAACCTGTGCAAAACGCAAGTGAGAAACTGATGCTCTCTTCGGTCTTATATAGATCCCTTCGGCCGCCTAGAAATCTTTAGTACCTTCCATTTCTCGAAATTACTCGAAGTCAAATGAGGGCCGCATATGGTTTCGGTTGCATATAGAAATCGATAGTTATTCAGTTACAATATCAATTACAGTTATACAGGGACCGGACCAAAATGTTGCCAGATTGTCGCCAAATTTGGCGATAAAAATTAGTCGTCGAAACCATCATTAACTTGGCGATATTTCGCCAATTTAGCGAGATAACCATCTCTTCAGTATTAAATAGACTTGCCCCTATTTAATATTAAATTCCTGGATTCCGTCTTTCAGGATGTTCTCAATCAAAATTGTAATGGAGGAGTAACTGTCAATGGCCTAAGTTATACCTAAAAAATGAAGCGCACAGTAAAATAATTCAGATCTGGCAGAACGAATGGAACTCTGTTCCTCAAAGCAAGAGAACACATAAACTAATCAACGCAATAAACTTGAAAAGATGTCTCAGTAACCTATGTTTAAATCAATTCATATCTGGACATAGACACTTCCCAGCACAGCATAATCTCTTTCAAGTATTTCTTGTCACGTTATACAAATAATGCTACAATTTCACATATAATGTCAGTAAAGTTATTTACATATATACAAAATCTGTAACAATGTTCATTGCGATAATACGTTATACGTATACTAAAGTTTAGAAACGTTAAATACGTTATACGTAAAGTTTAGAAACGCAAATTATAAAGTGCAGAAACAAGCGATTAAAAATTACTTTGAGAATTAAAAAAAGTCTGTCTTAAATTTCTGAAGCATCAAAGTAATTTAAAATAACATAAGGCATGAAGACAATCGGCATTGGAAAATATTAAATCCTTTACGACACCATTTTAGACTATAAGGTATTTCTCCCGCCTTCCTAGCGTGTCTCCGTGGTGTAGTGGTTCTGCATGCTGGCCCGGTATTCCACAGGTCCGTGGTTCGATTCCCGGTGAAGGCGATTGCTCATTTTTCATCTCTCCAGCCTCCAAAAAAAAATCCTAATGTCTCTACAGTTTTTTATTATATAAGGTATTTCTCCCGCCTTCCTAGCGTGCCTTCGTGGTGTAGTGGTCAGCACAATGGACCGGTATTCCAGAGGTCCGTGGTTCGACTCCCGGTGAAGGCGTTTGCTATTTTTCATCTTTCCTGCTTCCAAAAATGCCTATTGTCTCTACACGACTTTAACATGTTTGCAGTGAATGCTACCATACACGAATAAACAATCGTCAAAACGGAAACGGAAGTTCTTTCTTACACCGTAATGACACTGTTCCCGTGATACTAATATAAAGTGGAGATACTGTTAAACTTTCTGAGCGTAGAATATGCTCTTAGCTTCTGCAAGGAGTATGGTAGTTGTTACAAAGAAGCAGAAGCTTACAAAAAAGTAAAATAAAGTGATAATGATAGTCAATGTGCGATTTCTCCCCCTGCCTTTGCTTTAACAATAATAAAATTTTGAAGATACTGATAAAAGGAAAAGAACCTATCGCTGAAGTATGAAACCTTTGCGTCTTACTTGAATTATTTACTTAAATAAGTGCTTGGGTCTCTTAAAATCCGTTGAGCTGGATTAGATTGGATTATTTAATTATGGCAAAGCACACGAGGGCTATCTGCCTAAAGGGAGGGATGCCTTCGTAGAGGACTTTCTAAAGGAAACTGGCTCGTATACACGTTACACGTGGGGAAAACCACGAAAACGCCCATGCAGCCAGCCCGTTCGCGGGATTCGAACCCGTTGAGCTGAAATTTCTCTTGAGAAGCTAGTGTAGTGAAAGAGATGTAAAAAATTCCTGGATTCCGTCCTTCAGGATATTCTCAATCAAAATTGTAATGGAGGAGTAACTGTCAATGGCCTAAGTTATACCTAAAAAATGGAGCGCACGGTAAAATAATTCAGATCTGGCAGAACGAATGACTCTGTTCCTCAAAGCAAGAGAACACATAAACTAATCAACGTAATAAACTTGAAAAGATGTCTCAGTAACCTATGTTTAAATCAATTCATATCTGGACATAGACACTTTCCCCTTATGGCTGCGAGAGAAATATCTCTTCCTCAAGCAACTGTGTTTGTGGCGAAGGAGGATTGCCAGAATGCTGCCTCTTCTCATGCCCATTAACAGCACATCACAGAGTTAAACCAACTACAAATGAATCTCGAAGATACACAATAAATAATCCAAAATTTCATCACAAGATCAACAATATTGTAAAATACCTTTCGGAACAAGGGGAGGATATTGGTGAGCAAAAATTTTTTGAAAATGTCTTTATATTAAAGCCTGTAGCAATTTACAATAAATTCTTCTAAATAACAACTGCGTAAAAACATTTTATAACGGATCTCCTGTAGGATCTGCACGGAGCTCCTGTAGGATGTTTCACTGGATCAGTAGCATCACGTGTCAATACCTGTATCACCCATATGGAAAAGTCCTGGTGTCACGTATGCTTATTCCTGTTCTGTCCTTTCACCTATAAGGTGCCCGAGCTTGCCCAACGTCAGAGGAAAAAGAACTGATCGAGTTTTCACTAATGTAACTTTTCCAACTTTGTGAGACTATGTGAAAGACAGACTGATTTTCTATTTGCAAAGCAAATTCATTATCCTCGATTTGCACTTTTACGCACAGAAATTTTCCCGACAAATGGTCGGGAAAACAGAGACCAGAAGGAAATAAAAATTACAAATTCGACACTAGATTTCACGTACAAAATTTATACAGGACCCAAAGGGAAAGTTCGTACTCACCCCATTTGTTTTAGAATGACCGTTTCCAAGCTACACATGTTAAATTTGTATTTAGTTAAGTGGACAAGGCTTGGTACAATAAAAGTGTCTAACTCTGTGCATAGTGAAAAATTAGGAAGATCATCAATTCAAGCATGCAAGCGAGAAGGAGATAGTGAGTTTTAAAGTTGAGCAATATCATCTAATAACTATGAATTGATATCCACTAATACGGTAACAGTCGTTAATCACCAGTTATTTGTCATAGGATATAAATCGATTACAAGGTACATTACTGTGACATAATCATGATAATTCACAGTCATGTTAGATTGTGTTTCTATTACTCCTAATGAATGCTATCCTTGTTCAGAATTTCATATAGCCTTTGAAGTATGATTATCTCATAGTTTCTCGATTCCTCATAGGCATATCCTAAGATACAGTCTTTAGAGTTACTTCAATACTCAAGCGTCTAAGCCTACCACAGCAATAGCGTAATTAGTCGCCTGTGCGATAAAGAGTAGCGCAGGCAGTAAGGTATTTGCACATCAATTCAAAAACTTCTGACTGTGAGCTACTGCGCGTGAATACGAGCCAGTTTTCCTCAGGAAGTCCTCCACGAAGGCATACCTTTCTGTTAGGCATACAGACCTCGTGTGGCTTAGCCATAATCAAATACCTTAACGCTTCTATTTGTGGGATGATAACACATTATAGTGAATATAATTATAATGATAGAGATGTTTCTAGATAGTATGTCAGCATTTTCGGCCCCAGTGCACGCGCCTATCAGTGGCTGAGCGGAAAAATCGATGAACCGGGGTAGTTCGACTGAGGTTTGAATCCCGGCGGAAGGGCTGGCTGCATAGGCCTATTCGTGGTTTTCCCCATGTGTAACATAAATACGTCCCAGTGTCTCTTAGAAAATCCTCCATAAAGGCATCTCTCCTCTTAGGCAGATAGCCCTTGTGTGCTTTGTCATAATCAAGTAAGCCATACTTTCCAGTCCGCATACGAGAGACAAAATCTAATTCTAATATAGTTTGTATCAAATACTAACATAGTTTGTATCAAATACTAGCACAGTTTGTATCAAAATCTAACATAGTTTGTATCAAAATCTAACATAGTTTGCAACCTCAAAAAGACAAGTAGACTATCACCATATTGTTTTCATTTGGGAAGCCTTGATATTCAGGTTTTTCGTGTGACTCCGGAGACTTTGTCTTTACTAATCTGAACGCAGAGGAAATGAGCGAGGAATGTGGGTCCATATTTTTGTCAAAGCACTGCATTCTATGATCGATTTGCGTTCGATGACCTATAACAAATAATTACGGTTCTTCAGTGTATTTCCGGAGCTCTGTTCTTCGGTAATTATATGATGCTATATAGCTTTATACCTTTACTATTTGTTTCAATCCTCACTTTATAAGGAATTTCCTTCTTCCTTTCTGCGTGCCTTCGTGGTGTAACTGGAAACACGTTCAGATGGCAGTCGGCAGGTCCACAGTTTGAATCCCAACTACGGCAACGTTGACCTTTTGTGATATCTGCCCTGATAAATATAAAACTGCTCTATATGTTTGCTGAAGAATTAGGTCTGATTAACTTCCTTTAATTTCCCTTTAGGGGTGTACTATAGTCGCTTTTATTCAATGAGGCAGGACCACTTTGCAAAAGATATGCCTTGACGCCTGTAGTCCAGAGCCGATGATTTTAAAATAAAATGGGAGCATTCGTACTTTTAGACACTTTATATACGAAAATTCGTTTAGAACTTTTGTGATCAGTGGATATACGTGGAATATCTTATAGCTTTCCGACAAGATACCTTTTTCGACTTATTGATTATATTATTATTTAATAATAGATGATCATTACTCATATAGCGAAAAATATTACGCGTGGAAGGAAATATATGAAACAGTTGTAAAGTCGTATGAAATGTAGAGACTTTCTAACCTCACTCCATACATGATGCAGTGGATATTTTTATCAAAGAGGAATGTAAGTCTCAATACGTTTCCTCATTCATTCAGCTGTTTCTAAAAGCTTCGTTTTTTTATGCTAAAAGAAGGGGGGGATCGACTCTTACGCATTTTGTATAAAACCTTATTCATATCACTGTTAACTTAGGGATATAAAATTGGCTATTCAAGTAACTTCATCTAACCATGAAAATGTAGTGTTACCGAAAGAGCTGCATATTTAAAAAAAATTCCGAAAGAAGGCTTCTATTGTAAAATAACGTCATTTTGTGATCATAAATTTAGCACACAAGTAGTATGTTATCCTCATGAAAGATAAGTAAACTTCGTAAAAGTTATTTTATTTTACTTAAAAATTTGTTATTTAACTCTCGAGAAGCAATGTAAAAGAGTAGTGTGGCTGAAGACGCAATGTTCTGCAAACAGAGCAAACAAAATTACTTTGCATTTTGATATGTCATAATTCGAGAGGAATGCAGAAGTTAAAATTACTTTTTTAATACTGACAGGAAAACAACTCAAAGAAATAATAATTCATTTATAAGAAATTATTGTTTGTTCACATTAAAGTAAAAGAGGAAAGTAAGGTTTAATTAAAAATTAATCAGTTTGAATTTCCAGCTTAATAATAATTATTTTCATTTTAACTATAATTAACTCGTCAGTTTTCGGTACCACTTCATTTAGCATTAATCGGATATTTGCCTAAACTAATATATTCTTCATCAAGCAAATTACAGTTATTTAGTTAAAAAAATACAGAACAGTAGAGCTTATTTATTGTTTAGAAAAGTTTTTTTTTTATTCTTTGATTTAGTCTAACTTTGACATATTTATTGGCCATTTATCAACATGAATCGGAGTAAGAGCAGCGACAGTCGTAATTAGCTCTTTTCGAGGAGCTATCGGGTTTGGCGGCAGGGTAATTACAGTTCATCATCACTGACAGCTATTGTAAATGCAAGCGTATTAACTGATTTAATCTTCATCTTCTTTTTCTACAAAATTAAATAATTTGGCGCTGATAAAGAAGGAAATATTAATTACAACCTCACGTGTGATTTCTTTAGTTGTATTCCTTATAAATATTCCAACTAAATTAAGCTAAGGAGAAAAAGCGTAATTAAACGTCATTAAATGCACACTTTAACAAAAAAGTGATTCAAAGGTAAACGTCAAGTTACCAAGAATTTTCGTGAGCTACACAGTAAGGAAATTTTAGAGTAATAATAACCAAAATTGCGTAAAAGTATCAATTTTTATTTGTATTTGACAATTACTCGTACAGTTACAGGAAAACCTTTCTTAACATGAATTCCGTATATGTAAAGAAAATCAGTAAGCCCATCTAAGTGAAATGATATTTACTTCGGTTTCACGCAAGGGATTGATTAGTTTTTTTCTGCAGCATGCAGAATTTTTATCGCCAGTTTACAACAGTTAACTTGATTAAAATACGGCTGTATTGATTTAATGGGTTAAAAATTATAATATCACTAAATTTGAGAGTTATTTTAGCATCAGTTTCGTTTTATGTTTTATTAAAATAAGATGCACTTTTCATAAATAGCATAATATTGCATGGTATTTTAATAAAGTCTAAAACTTCCTTTTCCACAGTGAATTCAATAAAAGGGGGTTTAGTAAGTTACGGGAAAGGCAACGTAAATTCTCATTAACAAAAAAAAAAAAAAAAAAAAGTCTGAAATTCTGTTCATTTCAAACTTGAAACTAAATCAAGGATTAAAAAACTAACTACAAAACAACTTGATCAATGACATTAATCATATTTAGGAAATTTTGTTTCACGCTGGCAGACGCAGAGAGCGAAGCATCGAAGTCTTTAACTAAATTAATGAATAAGTCAAATTGATGGATTAATCAATTAATGAATAATAACAAATTAACGAATAAGTCAAATTAATTGATGCCAGCCATAAAGTTAAATATTAAAACCTGACAATTTAATAGCAAGGAAAATTAGCAATCACGTTATCAAAAAGAGTTAACTGAAATACTCAATATTAAGCTGGACGAACCTACGTGATCATAGCACGCTACAGTCAGGCCCACCAGCGGCCGAGCGATAGAGTCGCTGAACACTGTGAACACTGATTGTTCGGTCCGAGGTTCGAATCCTGCGAACGGGCTGGCTGCATGGGAATTTTCGAGGCTTTCCCCGTGTGTAACGCGTAAACGAGCCAGTTTCCCTTAAAAAGGCCTCCGCGAAGGTGCCCCTCCCCTTAGATGCTGTCGAGTGCTTTCCCTTAATTAAATAAACCCAAACCACACACTACGGTCAGTTCCTTAAGCACAGAGTCAAATCATTAAAACTGGAGAAGTGGTCTTGTTTTTTTTGGGAGGGGGGTTGCAGAACTGTTCAACGTTTCTCCAGTTTTAATGATCTGAGAGGTTGCTTTAATATTCATTCCTCGCAAAATTGCGGGCAGTTCCACTGGAAAATTCCTTTATTGCCGCACTGACAACATACTGCCGCTCCAAGGTGATTGCTAAATGTATAATTGTATAACAAGATGGAAAATTCTAGCATTAATATAGCACCACGACATTTGTTTAATTTTAGTTTAATTTTTATTTATTTATTTTTACATATTTTGGGCATAAAAATCTTTTAATAAAACGTTTAGCTGTCAAGGAAAAATTTCAGCATTATTTTTTTTTAACTTTAATTATTTAATCATTAGGATTTTTGCTTTTTTTTAAAGCTTGAATCTTCTATAAATTTTATATATGCATTAAAGTGTGTTAATGTCTGTAGTCATTAATGCATATTTGTTTTAAATAATTCGGATTACGTTTTTCAGAAATTAAGTAATCAAATAATTACAGTCTACATATTACAAAGCCTGAGCTGCTGGCTTAAGACGAACATAAATATCACTAAATAGCTCTCGAATTCTTTCACAGATTTTGCATTATCAATCAGAATTCTGGTTTATATTAAGTTTACCCTTAAATGTGCAGATGATGTAGTGACTGACGTTTAGCGCATAATACCTTACTATTTTCTTTTAGTGTTAGTGGTTTGTAAAGTTACATTACTGACTTACAGTGAAGAATAAAGGAATAGCTTCATTCAAGTTTTTATTCCTGATATAGTGATACTGAATGAGACCTAAAAACACTTTTCTTTTACAATATATCTCCCATTATGATACCTAACCCACCCTTTTTCCCCCCTTCGCAATTAACGTCAATGTCCCATTCTTGACCGCATTTGAGACGCCACCGACAACTTTACCATTTTCGAAAATTTTGGAGATTAAAAGAAAGACCAATGTTTTAAAATCATTTGCTTTTATTCCAGTTAGTTGGGTGGAGTCATTTCAAGTAACATTTATTTGCAGATAAGCCATTATGAGTCGTATTCTTATCAAACATTGAAGAACTAATTTTGCAAACATTGTTTTCTACAATAAAGTTAACATTTTGCATAAAATAAATTTAAAAATTTCTTTTTTTAAATATTTTATTTTTCTTAAACCAATTAAAGGAAATGATATCCTCTTGTTTCTACAGTAAAGGAGTAAATTGATATGTAAAAATTTTAAATGGTGAAATATAGTGAGTAAATAAAAATAAAGAAATATTACTGTTTTTTAAACAATTGCCATTTTTAAACTAGTTAAGTATTTTTTAGATAGAAGATGGAAAATGCGTGATGAAAATTAATCGAACCTAAATGGGTAAATAATTAAAAATTAGTAATTTATGAAAAAGAATTATGAAATTAAAAATTTTCGCATAATATCCTATGCAATGTTAATTTCTAGTTCCTTAACTCTTTTATTGAATATTATCAACATCGGGGTGGATGCCTCTGATACTCACAGAATGCCAAAAATTACTTAGGATTACAAAATTTAATTAACCAACTAATTGAAATTCTTAGTACTGCCTCCTCTTTGTATATTATTCATTCTGAAGGAACGCATTTGATGTAAGTAGATTTGCAGTAGCGAGCGCTATTGTGATTTGCAGAGTGTCTAGCTGGCTGACACGTCGCTGGATTGTGTTCCCTAATACAGGAAGGACTTTTATGACTATAACGTCTTTATGATGGGGTCACTTTGAATCAGTCGACCCGAAAGCCCTCTCGAGAGGCTTTGTCAAAATTGGGATGTAACTTAAGCAGCGCGGGGGGGGGGGGAAGAATCTAATTGAAAATCTTGAATTTTAATTTTTGGTCCCTCTTAAATTTGAAATTGGACCCTTTATTTCTAATATAATAAATATGATTTTTATTTCTTTTATATAAAATTTGTATATTAAGTTAACCCTCTCCCCCTCCCCGGGAAAAAAAGGAAAAGAGGAATATTCATTAATATGGTGAAAAATGAATGCTTAAACTTTTTTTTAATATTTTTTTTTATTACTCCAAACACGTACGGTTTCCAAACTAACATTTTGTCACGGCTTAAGCGACACAATTTTGTTTTATATTTAGGCCATAAAATATGTACGACTGAACATAAATTATAATGAAATCTTTTCTTTTCTTTTCTTTTTTTTTTTTTTCTTTTATATCTTTGGTTGATCTGCCAAACAGCTTTAAGGGAAAAAAATCTGAATTATGCTTTTAACATATTACAGAAATATCTTTAATCACCTGCTCGAATAGCACTCTTCCCCTCCTCCCGTTCCGCCTAAATATCTCACCAAGTGCGATTTAACTCAAATTCTTCATTGTATGAAAGAGAAGCTCTGAAAAGTGCACCTACTTAAGGCAACGACGTTCTTCTGTGCGGAAATTTATTGCTTTGCAGGGCTATATCAAGCCGGTAGGATGTCAAGAAGTAAATAAAAAAATACAGCGTAAAGAAAAGGTGTGGCAAGAGATAGTACCACGTGGTTGACCTTGGACCGACATACGGAAATGTTTTCTTTGGGTGTGGTAACGCCCTGGCTCTACAGTTGCAGTTACCGTTGGGGTTACCATGAGAGAAGTCACTAGTCGCCAATATATCCGTTTAGGGAAATACGTTGTGCAGGGGTAAAATTGAGTACACATAATTTTTTCCCCTTTCCTTCTTTCCTATCAGTTCTGGCAAAGACAATCGACGGGATGAAAGGTGAAAGTGTTTATGTTTCAAGTACTTTAACGAGCTCTTTTTAAAAGCTTGCATTTTAGCTTAACCTTACCTCTGCTTCTTTTGCTCTTGTCCCTACGCAAGCTTACATATTTATTATAATTTATGCTCTAATTTTAAAATTTACATGTAATTACATGTTTTTTATATAATATTATCCATGCTTATATATACTTTCTATATACGCAAGTTTTTACAGGAATTTTATGCTTCAAATACCAAAATATCAGATTTGCTTCAGTACCTACAACCATTCACACAACTTGTTTACCGCTTTTATCTTATTATATGGCACTGTAAGGAGGAAGGAATGACGTGTGAAACCTGTTTTTTTTTTTTTTTTCTTTTTTGGTCTGTTATTTATAATCGATTATTTATTTACAGAAATTATAAAACCTGTATTTTTACATTTATTAACATAAAGAGACTTTGCAGAGTCTACTTATGCTAGTAAAACGACGCTTGTTGCTTTTACTTTTGGGCGAATAACAACTGACTTTTCAAAATGTAGCATTCAAAACAAACTCTCATATTATATTCTTAACATTCCACCTCTTTAAGTGTGATATTTTCATGTCCTTGTTCTGTCTGTTCCTCACTCACTGGAAATAGCATATGAGAAAATGGCTGAACTGCGTTTTCGACAAATAAATTTCATTACTCACTAAACACTAACGCTTTAAAAAATTTCAAATAGTTTAATGCAATACCTACTTAGGGACTTTATTATTCCTAATGAAATTACCAATCTCAATTTTGAAAGGAACCCAAGAATTTTTTTCCCGATTTCAACGGACGGTGATAAATAGTTCTCATCTAACGAGCTTTCCGTTCGCTTAAGTTCGGGATTAAAAAAAAAAAAAACTCTTCCTAAGTCCTGTTTCTGGTAGCTGGGAATTCTTTAGTGCACTCGAAGTATTTTTAGTATTTTAAGCTTTTAAGAAACTTTCATGAAGCACAGTTCTCCATATGAAAGTAGCAAAGGTATTTACTATCGACAAAGAATTTATGAAAAATATACTTTCCCCTGTGACCTATAGATCTATTTGTCTGCCCTTAGTTTTTGGTCTCAGTGCTTGGTCTTTCGTTTCCTACCCAAGTCACAAGGAAACGTGATATGTCGCATTTCGCTACTGTTGCCGTTGAAGTGCGCGCAATAACTTAAGATGTCGATAGATCATCGAGTCATTTTTACTCTAATCAGTTCTTAATTCTTGGTTTCCCTGGAGTTATATTGGCTTCCAAGCGTTAACACTAAAAGAGCCGAATTTCGGACTAACCGAAAACCGCAATTGGGGGTCAATTTGACCCTCATAAGAAATGCAAGTAGAAACACAGTAAATGATTGAAATGACCACATAAAAGAGTTTTTAGAGGTTTTTATTTATTTTTTATACTTTAGAATTTTTTTTCGTGCAATTAGTGCAAATTAGCACACAATATCTTTCAATGTAAGATTACAAAAAAAAAAAAAAAAAAAAAAAAAAATCTATGGAAAACAGACAAAAGATACAAATGCAAAATTGGAAAATAGAACATATGCAAAAAATTACAAAAAAACATAAATTGGGAATAAACACACAATGTTTTCCAAAGTTTGTTATACATAACCGCAGGTGATACAATGTGAACGCTTGACAGTGACAGCAACACTTTTACCACAAATTGGTTTCTGGCATCCCTCACAGCTGACAACAGTCTTGTTTTGCAACTTTGAAATGCACATTTCTTTTGTTTAAGTGTCTGTATTTGAGCAATTGGGGGGCATCTGTTGCGTAGTGCACCAACTTGTAGTTCTTCCACGAGTGCAAGAATAAATTCTCGACGGGAAATAGAGGTGCTCAAGGATTCTTTGAATATATAAACCAAGCATTCAGTGCAGCAATGTCAAGGACGTTGTAAAAAACATGTACAGGCCATCTGCGACTTCCACTACTTGTATTATATTTCTTCAGCATCTGATCTGCGACATCAACGCCACATTTTGTACTGTTGTAGTAAGTGACAGTGTTCGGTTTTTTCTTTATGCTGTTGTCAAAAAACACATTACTGTGCATCGTGCTCAGAATTACGACATTCTTTTTGCTCTTGCACCTATATATTGTGAGTCTTTTGTCTCCATTTTTCACTGCAAAAGATGAATATCGTGCCGAAGAAGTGTCACGAACAATAGGGGGTAATTTTCGCTTATTCAGACGCATCGTCCCGACAATTGTGGTTTTTTTCGCAGAAAGTTCATCTGCAAGTTTCACAGAAGTAAAAAAATTGTCAGTTGTGACATTGAGTCCGGAGTTTAGATGTGGTTGCAGTAATTTGAGAACTACACTCTCCCCAAGTTGTAAATTAGTTGGTCGTTCTTCATCCTTGCCCAGATAAGGATAACCATTCGAAACATATTTGGATTTTGCAACAGTTGCTAGCCAGAATTTGATGCCAAACTTGTCTGGTTTATTTGCCATCTGGATAAATCTACATCTTGATTTACAAGGCAACAATTGTTCATCTACGGTTATTTCTGGTCCAGGATTATAGCATAAATAACAGTTTTCCGTTAGCTTGTACCAGATTTCAGAAGCGAGAGCAAATTTGTTAGTAGCGAGACGATCAGGTCTGGTGCTTCGGACATCGAATCTGAGATACCGCGTTATTTCACGGAAACGATTGCGTGACATTGTTTCTTTGAACACAGGTGATCCCCAATTCTTGTTCCACAAATCATCTGCACGAAGTTTTGAATGGCCAGGTGTTCCACGGGCATACATGAGGGCAAAAAAGGCATCAAGTTCTTCCAGAGTAGTCTTCCAGAGTAGCCAGTTACTATCATCTCTAAAATGGCATCGTGCCTCAGCAACTGCACATGATTGAATGTGTTTCACCATTGATTCACTCACCATCAAACGCCACGCTGAAGCAGGATTTGTTCCTATATTACGACGTGCAAACGACGTTGGTCCACTTGCAGTGGTTACAATATTTCGAACTGGCGTGCGACCTGAAGTGGAAGCGGTGCTGTTAAGGTTCATAGGGGTCCAGAAAATACCGATGGATGAGGTATACTTCTCATTACTGCTGCCAGCAACGTTGTTGCCTCGTCCTTGACCACGACCACGCCCACGTCCGGGTCTACGTGAGCTTCTGGCTTCCCGCATAGGGATCACATTTCCAGAATTGTCCTCGACATCACTATCACTGCTTTCAGAGAGCGACGCATTCTGTAAGTTCACATCAACGTTAAAATCTTCATCACTGCTATCATCACTACTTATATCTGATTCCAAATGTTCAAGGAGGGCAAGGCACTCTTGTGTACTCAATCCTCTTCCTCTCGGCATTGCAATGGAGAGAGAATATGCTCTGGATTTTATTTTCTCCCCTGGGTCATCGCGATAAGAGCTGCGTGTTTCCCAATGCGCAGAAAACGAAAACGTGGCATCGGGAATTCGAAAACGGACATTCGCTTAAAAATATGTCGTTTTTCTTATGAGGGTCAAAATGACCTCAGTTGGCTGTTTTAGGTATCTCTGTGATTATTTATTTAAATAATTAACGTAGAAATATGAAAAATTGGCATAGTATACTTGGAAACATTCTAGAAAAAGTAAAAAAATATCAGCTTTGAAGCTCAGCTGTATGTTAAAAAAAACGCGGAAAATTGAAAAAAAGGTCAAAATGACCCCAACGGCGCTTCTAGTGTTAAGCAACAAAAGGAAAAGTTAGCATATTCGGTGAAAGAAACAACATGTAGTCACTTAAATGTGCATCTATAACACGTGTACGTACGCGAAGATCAATCCCCCTCCCAAATTTAGCATAAATGAAAAGACGACATAGTCTGAGTGACGCTACGTGATAGCAAGTAGCAGGCTCCAAGCAGCCAGTGATTGCCCGAAGTAACTCAAATTCTAAAAGTCAATCGTTCCGTCATTTGCCACTTGTGGAATCGATATCAAAGAAACAAATGTGTCGCGAAGACCAGTGAGGGGACATCCAAGGGTCAAGCCATTCAGGATGAACTTTAACTGTATCTGCAAACATGGTGCCACACTTCAATCATTATTCTTCAACTTGCTTCTGATCTTGCAGCGTCGACAAAAAGAGGTGTATCTCCGCAAATGTTTACAATCTTGGGGTTAGATTAGATGGGGAGTTATAAATTAGATGGGGAGTGTTTTGCGTACAACTAACACCCATGTACAGAGAGACCTCCTGATATTATTCGCGAGATCATCTCAAGTGAGCTTCACGACAATGGCATTCTATTTTCTTTACGAATGAGTCATGTTTTGTTCTACAGACTGATTCCTGACGATTGTTGGTTTGAAGAATCCTTGGAACTCGCTACTAGGGCATTAAGATCCGACAAGTGCACCAATCTAGATAGAGGTGATTTTTTTTGAGCGGGCCTGCTATTGAGACCCGCTCTCATCTCCAGATATTTCCTAGCGCACCAGAGCTGTACAGGTATAAATTATTTGTTCAGTACGTTTACCCATTTTTCGCAGTCACGGGTCCTGATACCATTTTTTGCCGATAATGTACGAGTTCAGAGAGACGGCATTGTTGCCCAGTACTGCTTCGTATAGAACGGCCATCGAGATCACCCACAACTTGAATACCATCGAGCATGTTCGAAACATGATTGAAAGGTACTTATTTATTCTCTATGACCCTCCTTATTTCTCACCAGACATCTCTAAGATCTAAGAAATGTCCATTCCGTAAATCAGCACTAATACTCCAAACTGCCATAGAAGATCTTATATAAAGCACGCTGTTATGCTTGGAGCAGGAGGGGTACCGAAAATCTTACGTTCTCCTTACTACTGTTGTTTCTCTGTTCATTTTTTATTTATTTTTGCGTTTTTTTTTTCCCCTGCTTCTCCATGCTAGTGCCTTTTGTTATACCCCATAATATATGACAGTTTTAAGGAATTCGAATAGAACCTTTTCTTTTCGTCCACTTTTTAAATTTTATTGTTTAATCTTTTGATAGTCATCAATGAGTTCAGCTCTCATTCCAGTTACGCACCACAGTGGGCGCAAACGAATCCATCTCTCATTACAAATATACGATTGACAGATATCGCGCGTATTTGGGAAGAAAGTCTTGTTTAATCTTGCAACCGCCGAAGGGTTATTTTTTGCACATGAGAATGTACCAAGTGTTCATCGGATACAGAAGTATGCTTTATCATAAAGCAGAAAAGAACATTTGTTAGACTACTAAAATAAATAATATATAATTTAAAAAATTATAAATATTATCAAAAAATAAGTATTATAAAAATATTATATTAATGTATTAAGATATTATACAGGTAAAAAACGTTCTTTTTTATAGTAGAATCGTGTATTCTATGCGCGATTTTACTATAGTCAGTCTGTGAAGACCAGTATACTCCTAAATAAGTCAGAAAATATACATTATATATACTCCTAAATAAGTTTGCCATGTCATTTGGCTAAAAGAAGCACAGCTTTCTCAGTTTGATTCACAAAATTTTCTCTAATGTAAAGATCTGAGTTTTTCAACTCAAGATCTCTGAAATTTAATCTAGAGTGTGATATAGTTTACACAAATAGCTTCAACCAACACTTTACACTTTACTTGGCTTTACAACTTCAGCTGCGCGCACCAATGGAAATTAATAATATTTTATGCAATATTAATATGTTATTATCGTTCATCACCATACTATGAAAATTTATTATGTTAGTATCTATATTATTTTATATTAGCTCTTATTTAGTGCAACAGTTGAATTATTTAGTCCGACAGCTAATGAGAAAAATGAAGAAAAAACTTGCATTAAACTTCCTTTTCCTTAGCTTCATTTTCTTGCTCTTTACTGTTTAAATCTATTAAAAACTATTTTTTTTCTTTTGAAAGCTTAGTTATTCAAGTTTTCAAATTAATTGTCGCTGATGTCCACGCATTTTTTAAGGCTGTTGATTCGTGCAATTTGCGAACGAGAAGATGTCGTTCACTGGATTTTTGGAGTTAATCAGGTTCATGATCCACATTTATTCTTTTGATTTGGCGCAAGACGCTTTGTTTTCCCAACTTTGATTGAAAATCAAGACTCCTGTGCGTAGGAAAAGTTCCGACAATAGAAGTGACGTCATCAGAACAGTTAAGAAAAATTCGGTATGTATGGACATCAGTAATGGTTTTGTGGCATAACCTAAAATTTTTAACGGAAAAAAATAACCAAATATATCAGTAAGCAAATAAAATGACTATCTAAACTATTTCTGTGAAATCAAACGCATATTTGGATCTTCCCGTCCATACCATTTAGAATAAATTATGATTGTACACTGTGCAAAATTATCCTTATGTTTAGATGCACAAAAATGAGACTGAACCAATTTATTACCATTTACACGTTAAGAGCCAAAATGCTTTTATGTTATGGTCAAAGAAAACTAAGCAATACATATTACAAAAATCGCAGAAGCTAATTCAATCACCGCAATTTCCCGTAATACCTAACATGAGAAGTTTAAAAATGACCCGATTTTGCGATATTGCGGTTCATTTCACTTAACTTGAAATATTGCTCCAGAAGTCAAGCAGTTAACCTAGCAAATCATTAAAAACATGGGGGAGATACACAAAAGTAAAGAAGAAACATGCATATCGTTCATCACTTGTTTATGCTTAATTTAATATGTACTGGATCAGCCTTCCATTAATGGTTTTGACATTTTTTGGCTTTTACGCATGATTGATATTACAGCATGTCTTCAGCGATCGCTAATCTGACTTGCTTGCCACACCTCTTTCTTTTCTGTGTTGGTGTATACGCATTTGCTGCCATAGATTAATTAACATTTCGCTTTTCCTACTAGCAGATGCATAGACTATTGGTATAAATCACTGCTCTTGACATGCGCAAGAAAATATTACACCTTTAGGTTTTAAATTCAAACAGTATATAAGAAAGATTGAAATTGAATAGTATTTTTCAATATACGGAAAAGCACTCCAGGACTTTTGAGAGCCAGTGTAATTCTGCAAAATAGTGCTCCACCTCTTCAAAAAAAGTAACGCAAATTAACAGAGATTTTCTCTTGAAAACTTTGTGTGCCATATAAGTGTATCATATACGAATTACATTAAAAATAATATTTATAAATCTGATCGCGTCAAAAACTCAACCCAAAACCTTCTGTACAGTAAGAACTTTGAAGAGAGAACTAGGAGATTTTTAACTTATTTTCTTTACGTACGAGTCTTTTATGTTTATTAAATTAGCTTCCTTGATAATACGCCTTTCGCTTTTCTTCAATAATATATTATTTATAGCAAACAGTAGTGTCAAAAATGAGTACTGAATGAAATTTTATTCTGAGGACTGAAAATTTATTATATTGTGCGAAATATATAATTTTGGTATAACGCCCACCTTAAATAACCTCCCCCAAATCCCAAAACTTTACATTACCCCTTTGAACGCCACGATTTTCGGTTACTTTGGGTTACTTTCCTGTTTTTTTTTTATAGCCGAGATCATGATAATAAATTTATATATCCCTTAAGAAAATCAGAGAGTAAATGCTTTATAAAACGAGGCATAATTATATACATAGTTGAAAACAATTTCATGAGCTCCCTCGGACTCTGAGAGTTAAATGTTTCTGCTGCTAATATTCAGTTAGTATAACTCAAAAATGTGTATAGAGTCATAAAAGTCGCTTAAAATAGACACATTACAGAATAAATGCAGCAACTTTAATTGAAGAAATAATGAGGAAAACGATTTTCTGAACAGAGAGCGAAGAAATTCTGAAGCCTGCGAACTAGATAAATAATAAAAAGATGTATACGAATTGACGTTTCCGATTATCAGAAAGTCTGTTTAATTTAGTCTTGAATTTAGTTTGAAAATCAGAAAATAAATTATTTGTCTTATACCTAAGAAAACATTTCCCTCTTTGCGATATTTAGAAATATAAGTAATGCAAATTTTCATTTCGATATCAAAATTTGACAAAACTAAGCATTTCCGTGATTCCTTTTCTGTTTTAATTATTATTAATTTACCTAAACAGTAACAATTACAATTTAAAAAGCTTAATTGTTTTTATGATTACATGCACGTGTTTACTTGTTTCTGAATACATATCCGTTTACTTAAAAACCCCTTATTGTAAAAAACGTGGAACCTGCAATATGAAATGAGTGTCATATGTATAGATTATCATTACATTTTCGACGAAAGTCGTGAAACTACGTTTTCCCTTAAAGAAAATGTAAGGAATTTTTGTCTTCCCCACTACCTGCCTTCGTGGTGCAAACGGTAGCACTCCGGTTAGCAATCTGAATATCCGGAATTAGAATTCAAGCAATTTTCCTTGTTTCCTTCTTTGAAAATCAGAAAAGTCTCTTTAAAATTATTGCCAGTAATTTTTCTCTTTCTCTCATGATAACATTTACTTCCATGTCGCCCAGCCGCTATAGAGGTTAATGATCCTGACTGCCGTAGCGATGGACTGGGGTTCGAATTCCGGAGTAGGCATGGTTGTAACTGTCCGTCTCTTCATAGGAAGCAACGGTGGCCCCTGTTAGGTGCTTCCATAATGAAATGGCCACCACTTCCGGCCCTTGCAGTGTCGCACAGCTAATGGCTATTAAAAAAAGCGCCCGGCTATTGAAAATAATATTTAATTTCATGGAAGATTGTCAAAAGTTAACCTCAAATTTTTTATTTGTAAATTTATTAAAGAACTATAATTTAAACATTTCTTTAAACTGATGAATAGAAAAAATCGCAAATTTAATGAAGCGTTCTTATTTTTAAAGTCAATGAAATCCTAGTCCACTCATATTAAAAAAGTAAAAGTAGATTCAATTAGTTTGTTAGCTAGGATGACAAATACTTGTTTTTTGGATTACAAAGTTCAAGGGAGTTATTAAGTAACAGCATAGCGTAATTAACAGCATATTTTTATGTTTTTGCTTAATATTTTAAATTTCTTTTAATTTGAGGCAAATTCAGAAAGTAAGTTACAAATGATGTCAATATGAATAGAGTAAATTATTACAGTAAAATTGCCAATATGAATAGAGTAATGACACTTTAATTGGAAACTTACTCCAAGGATGAAGTACAATGAACAGTAAGATTTTTATGGATTTCTTTTTTTTTTTTTTTTTTTTTTTTTTTTTTTGTCTTTATCATACCCAGGGCCGGCTGGTGAAAGGATCTTGGTCGCTCGGTGTAAGCTCTGCTATTTCTAAAGTCTGCCACCCTATGCCTTCCTAAATTCTAAAAGTTTTGCCGGTTCTAAATTTTCTCTCTTAGTGCGACTGAACCGGTCTCTGACGCCGATCCTGACCGTACTGATAGTCACTGTACAATTAGGGAGGCGAAGCAAAAAAGCTTTATCATATCTAGCCATAGTCAAGTTGAGCTAGTACTTCGGGCACGGACTTGACTGATACTGATCGACAAGGAAGGCCATCAGCGTTGGTCCCAGAATACATTATGTAACAGGAAGATGAAATAACTTATAGCAGTGATAGTCTCACAGCAGGGAAATTGCAGAAGATTTCGTGCCTGGATGGACAGCAGTTTGCCAACGATAAATAGTCTCAAAGTCCTGTCCTGCAGTGACTCTATAATTAAACAGCAGACTGCTATCGGCAGAAATCTGAATGATTAGTAGACGGTTCAAACAAGTATTTATAGATACAGAGTTGTTGTGTTGAAAATAATGTGATATGTCCATGGGGTATTTTACTGAAATGTGCCTCTATATGAATTTTGTATAAAATAACGAAATCGCTGGTAAACAGCCACGGAAAATCGTCGGCATGTTTAAATCTTATTTTCTGAAAGCATGGATTGAAGTGTATGCCTTCTAAATAGAATACGCAGCTGCTTAAAGAGTTAGGGATTGAAGTGTTTCAACTTCTCAGAAATTAGAAGATACGAGAAATAAATTTTAGCGCTAGAACTGCTTAAACTTTGCATCTTCCTTTGTGTCGTTTTTTTATTTATGAATGATATTACATCTAAGATAAGTGGAAATTGGGCTTTTGAATCATTTACTGTTAAGAGAAACACTGATGATATAAACCAACATGCAAATGAAATAAGGAACGCCTTTTGCGTATATGTAATCAAATACGATTTTTATTAAGGGAATTGAAGGATTGATTTTTATTAAGGAAGGAATTCTTAATACCGAAGGGTTGCAGTCGTCAGTTGGCTCATATTTCTGGGATAAAAATTGTAAAAGTAGTTGGAATTTATGTGTTTATTTCATCGGAATTTATAATTCGCCAGAAAATTTCTTGAAAACATCATTATTCAGATATGTATAGAATACGTCTAGAATACGGTATACGTGAACAATATTGCGAATTACGAGAAGAAACAACTGTTCATAATGAACAGCACGTTATTTCTTGTCAAAAGGTCTTTCGACAAAAGCTTCATACAACCACTGTCACTAGAGGTTTGCTCTCATAAAACCGCTGGTAACACAGTGTCACAGTAATTCCTGTACATATTACTTAGCCTGCCAGTCACCGATGTTAATAAATAGCCTGTTGAGAGAATCCACGGACTTTGGAACCTTTTTTCCTACTATTTATTTTGAAGTCCTAGTTGTAATGTTCCTTGCGAATAAATGGAAGAAAGTACTCAAATATAGGCTCTTGCTACTCTTTTAACAACCATTATTGTGCATGACGAATTTATGTTTTCTTTCGCATTCAAAAGAGAGATTCTTGCTATTACAATAGTTTTATGTTTCATATAGTGTGTATTCATTGAATTACGTATTTTAAGGGAAATGTAGGTTTTAAACACTGATAAATTCATCTGACTCTTTATTATGTGTTTCAGCCTCTTATGTGCATGCGTGTGTTCAATTTATACCGACTCTCAAGAATACTTCTAGCTGCAAGTTTCACTGGAATTTTTATTCGATCGTGCTTGAAAGGTAGTATTTGAGAACGAAAACATAAAATTTGCTCATTGAAACGAAAGAATGTGTATAATTTCATAAAAATTCTGAAACACGTAAGTCAATTTCATAATATGTTGTTGCCAGTTGCATACTTTCAGAGTCATTGCTGTAAAGAGAGTTTAATGTGCTGTTGAAGTCTCTTGACGGAAGACTCTTTTATTAATTGGATTGAAAGACACTGAACTCTCGCCAAAGTTTCTACTAATTTAGATTATTAGTGTTTGCATCAGACTGAGAAGCTTATGCCATATGCATCACAAATCTTTTAAAATAAGTTTTAATAAATATGTCGTGGGGATACCTAAGGGAATATGTAAACGAGGACGCCCAAAATGACATGGTTAAAATGACGGAAGAAGAGAGAAGAGCAGCTGGATAGTTGCGTTGGACGATGGCATGTAGGGCGGTGTAAGACAGGCGAGCAATAGAGACGAAGATGGAAGGCTTTATGTACTGTAACAACGACATAAAAAGAACAATGATGATGAAATAATTATGCCCCTGTTATTCGTTTGAGTTATTTAACAATTTTAATTACATTTTTAGATCCAGTTTTAACAACTTTTAAGAGATAAATGTAAACTATGACAAGAAAGGGGTGTTACGTTTTGTCTTGTTTAGGCTTCTGAAGGTTTTAATATGCCTTAGAGATGAATTTGATGGATGCTAATAACTAAATTCTGGTATAGCAAGAATTTAAACTTCAGCTTCTAGAACTAATGGCAGAAAATTTAACAGACAACAGATATTACTTAGTATACATACACATAGTGTATAAGGTTATTGTCCCCTGAATGTAAAACAGTATAACTGAGTAGAATAAAAATAACTGTTTCAGCGTTGACTTTGTTAGTCGTTAAGAGTAAACATGATAAAACGAAACTAATGCTGGTTTTTACGGAATCCTAATTGAAAATTAAATATGTATTTTATTAAGTATTGTTGGCAAATTAAAATGTATTCCTTTTCGTAGTTTTAAGTACTTCCCTAAGACAAAAGAATGATGCAGTATAAAAAGATAGTTGCATGCTGTCTGACGCAACGTTACTATATTTACTCTAAAATAAGAATTATCTAATTTTCTACAAGCATAAATCTTAAATGTCTACTGTTAATCTCGAATCAGATGTTCTAAACATTTTTTATGATTGATTAAAGCTTTAGTTTAAGCAAATGCTTAGCGATTTGCATCGCCCCTTCATTATTTCGAATAGTAAAGCAAAGGAAGTTAGAAGCGTAACTCATTCAACGTAGATTTTGATGGAAATATGTTTTAAGTTCTTTAATGCGATTTAACCATTTTTTACGAAAGTTATCGTAAACGAGTGGCTACTTTTCTTAATGCGTGCAACGTTATTTCAAAAACGTTGTTCCAAAAACTGTAGTGTGCAACTGTGATATTTTGCATTAATAATTCCTCTTTATTAAAATTAGATATCGATTTAATTTATATCTTCACCACAAGAAGCATAAAAAGCCAAAAACATTTACATGGATGTTAATAAATTCTTATTATTTATGGTAACATTTCGAATCTGATGACAGCCATTTAAAATTGCTTTCAAGGGAAACTTTTGTACTGAAGCCTTTGGAAAATGGAGAATTTAGAGTTAAATAAAATATACACTTGATTGCTTAAAAGGTACTTATTTGTATGTCTTTACAGATTGTTAAATAAACACTTAAAATGTATTAAGTAAGTATGAAGCCTTTATTTTATTGAAGTTTTATTGGTTCAAACTTGAGAACAATGCTCTTTGCGATCAAATAATAAAATGAGATTCTTACAGGAGATTGCCCTTATTAGTGTGAATTTTTAACAATAAGTACATGCAATACACATTAAGTGACACCGATTAGCTTGAAGCATGAGTCAACGACAACCTATCTTTAAAGATAACAGAGAAATGGATTCCATATTTAATGGTGGTACTTAATAAATGATTCAAAGAGAAATAAAATAGTATTATTGCATAACGGGTTGTGAAAGATTGATATTTTATTCTGAAAACCAGTCAACATTAGTAGGCATGCGGAGAAATACAAATTAGAAACGTAAATTTCAATAATGCATTAAAATGCTAATTCAGAAGTCAAACAACAAAAATCAGCGTTAATTTACAAAATTTTCACAGGACTAGTTTCGATGGTTTTACCGAACCATCATCTTCAGCTGCAAAACCGCAAATGAACAAGATAGGAAATAATGTTTAGATAAGATAAGAAAGCCTGGACAAGAATAAGCAAGTGGCGCCATCTGTTGGCGAAACCAAAACTAAACCATAATTTCTCTAAAAGCCGAAGGTAAATTTGGATTGGAATTAGGATCGTTAACTAGAACAGAAAGATTTTTATGAATGTGAAATGCCTCTAGAAAATCCAGTTCTCCAATGGAAGATGTTTTTTGAATAATTTTGGCAGCAGAAAAATTGAAAGTGTGATTTTCGGACCAACAATGTTGAGCAACAGAAGACTTCTGTGTTTCCTTTTTTCTAACATATGCCTCATGTTCTTTGACGCGAAATTTTAAGGCTCTCTTAGTTTGGCCAATGTAAATTAAACCGCACTGGCAAGGAATCCTGTAAATACCCCAGGAATTCATATCCGGAATGGGGTCCTTGAGTATAGAAGTTGGAATTTTATTGATGGGAGAGTAAACAACCCGAAAGTTAAATTTCTGCAAAATATGTGCAACTTTATAGCTAATTGATGGAAAGAAGGGAATGACAACAGAAGTTTTATAATCTCCTAAAATAAGAGTGTGGCTTTTAGTGTGTTGAGATGAGAATTTTTTAACTGCTTGATTAATAATGTTGGGTGAAAAGCCCCTGTCAATAGCTATTGCTTTTAAATAATTTAGTTCTTCATCAAGGGCTAGTTTGGAGGAGCAAACTTGAAGAGCACGGAAAACATAGGAATAAAATGAAGCTAACTTTTGTTTAGTCGGATGACATGATTTAAAGTGTGGTGGAAGGCAAGCCGATGAAGGTTTACGGTAAACTGTAGTACTGAAGTTGGATGTGTTACGTGTGACCAGAATGTCGAGAAACGGAAGAGAATTGCAAGTCTCAAGTTCAAAAGTGAACTGAATAGCAGGATCAATAGAATTCATTGTTGAAAGAACTCTATTTAAATCATCTTTATTACCTTCAAACAGGGTAAAAGTATCGTCTACGTAGCGGAACCATGCCGGGAAGTTTAAAGTTTCAAACAATTTTGATTCATAATAATGCATGTAGATATCAGCCAGGATGGGACTGAGGGGGCTTCCCATGGCTAATCCCTCAGTTTGCTTGTAATATTTATTTTGGAAAACAAAATGTGTTTGTTTCAAACAAACACAAAACAAAAAAATGTGTTTGTTTTCCAAAATAAATATTACAAGCAAACTGAGGGATTAGCCATGGGAAGCCCCCTCAGTCCCATCCTGGCTGATATCTACATGCATTATTATGAATCAAAATTGTTTGAAACTTTAAACTTCCCGGCATGGTTCCGCTACGTAGACGATACTTTTACCCTGTTTGAAGGTAATAAAGATGATTTAAATAGAGTTCTTTCAACAATGAATTCTATTGATCCTGCTATTCAGTTCACTTTTAAACTTGAGACTTGCAATTCTCTTCCGTTTCTCGACATTCTGGTCATACGTAACACATCCAACTTCAGTACTACAGTTTACCGTAAACCTTCATCGGTTTGCCTTCCACCACACTTTAAATCATGTCATCCGACTAAACAAAAGTTAGCTTCATTTTATTCCTATGTTTTCCGTGCTCTTCAAGTTTGCTCCTCCAAACTAGCCCTTGATGAAGAACTAAATTATTTAAAAGCAATAGCTATTGACAGGGGCTTTTCACCCAACATTATTAATCAAGCAGTTAAAAAATTCTCATCTCAACACACTAAAAGCCACACTCTTATTTTAGGAGATTATAAAACTTCTGTTGTCATTCCCTTCTTTCCATCAATTAGCTATAAAGTTGCACATATTTTGCAGAAATTTAACTTTCGGGTTGTTTACTCTCCCATCAATAAAATTCCAACTTCTATACTCAAGGACCCCATTCCGGATATGAATTCCTGGGGTATTTACAGGATTCCTTGCCAGTGCGGTTTAATTTACATTGGCCAAACTAAGAGAGCCTTAAAATTTCGCGTCAAAGAACATGAGGCATATGTTAGAAAAAAGGAAACACAGAAGTCTTCTGTTGCTCAACATTGTTGGTCCGAAAATCACACTTTCAACTTTTCTGCTGCCAAAATTATTCAAAAAACATCTTCCATTGGAGAACTGGATTTTCTAGAGGCATTTCACATTCATAAAAATCTTTCTGTTCTAGTTAACGATCCTAATTCCAATCCAAATTTACCTTCGGCTTTTAGAGAAATTATGGTTTAGTTTTGGTTTCGCCAACAGATGGCGCCACTTGCTTATTCTTGTCCAGGCTTTCTTATCTTATCTAAACATTATTTCCTATCTTGTTCATTTGCGGTTTTGCAGCTGAAGATGATGGTTCGGTAAAACCATCGAAACTAGTCCTGTGAAAATTTTGTAAATTAACGCTGATTTTTGTTGTTTGACTTCTGAATTAGTATTTATTCGGCGTGTTATTGTGTCTTAATGAATTAAAATGGTTTTAAATAAAATAATTTTAGCACATTAAGGAAGGATTTTCGAAGTTAAACTGGTTGTTAAGCGAAGATTTCGCCCTGAAAATTCGATGTTAATGTATTGGTAAGAGCTATTCAACAAGCAGCAACTGTTTTATCGTGTTGAAATTAATCATAAAAAGTTTCCTCACCTTGAAATACAATTTTCTGTTACATTGAGTTTCATAACACAGTAGTTTAAGTAGTTTAAAAAAAGGCAAATATCTCATTGAAGATTTAAAAATGTTTATTCTTAAAATGTGAGTATTACTTCATGGCATTCAAATGTTATTGGAAGAAATCTAACATAGAAATTAACATAGAAATGCATTTTTAGTATTCATTTTGGCTAAGAAAACTTGTGGCAGTTCGAAGTCCTATCTCGTAATAAATCTTCAAAGACTAGATTTACAGCTAGATTTAAACAAATTCTTGCTAATTTATTTTCTAGATGTAATAATTATATTTCTCATTTTTTTATTGTTTACTGTTAACCAAATACACTGGTGTGCAAAAATTAAGGACGAGACGGTTTTTTAAATATAACTTTGTACAAAAGCTTTCCAAATCAACAGATTACTACCGTGGGATCCCCAAAACGTAAGGACATGAGTAATGTAAGCAACACTTACTAAAAGAGAAATCAGAGGGATAAAAAGAAGCTTTATTGAAAAAGTAGCATGGAGCGCAATGCGACTGAAGGCCGAAACATCCCTGTGATGGGTGTCCAGCAAGAAACATCCGGTCTTAAATAGGGGATATGATCTCCCCTTACTGCTAGGCAGGTTTACAGCTTCTGCCCATGCTGAGAATGAGGGTGTCAATGAGTTGTTGAGGCATTGCTGCCCATTCGTCTTGAAGCGCCAATCGAAGCTCCGGAATCGTTACTGGTGGTAAGGTACGAGCTGCCAAGCGTCTGCCTAGAAAATCCCATACACGGTCGATGGGATTGAGATCCGGAGAGCGTGCCGGCCAATCCATACGTTCAATATCCTCACTCTCTAAGAGCTGTTCGGCAGCTACTGTGCGATGACATGGTGCATTGTCGTCCATGAAAAGAACCTGCAGACTCATAGCGCCTCTAAAAAGACGCACATATGGAAGAAGAATCTCGTTACAATAACGGGTCCCGTTGACTGAACCTGCGTCGAAGATGTGAAGGTCTGTACGACTACCAAGCATGATGCCTCCCCAAACGAGAACACCGCCACCTCCATACCTGTCCCTTTCTATGATGTTCGAGGGATGATTGCGGCTTCTCCGCTCTCTCCAGATGAGTATGCGATGAGAATCGCTACTCAGACTGAATCTGCTCTCATCTGTAAAGAGTACTCGTCCCCATTCATTGTTTCTCCAATTCCGGTGTTCCCGGCACCACAGAGAACGCCTTCTCCGTTGGGCAGGCGTTAGAGGTACACACCGTGCAGGGCGTCGTGCAAACAGACCACCACCGTGCAGTCTTCCGGCTACGGTAAAACGCGATATCGGTCGTCCAGTCGCCTGTGTCGTGTGTCTAGCGATTTCTCCCGCTGTCTGCCGCCTGTTTCTTCTGGCCTGTAAGGCAATATACCGGTCATCTGCTGGTGTGGTTCCTCGTGGACGACCACTACTAAACCCCCGGATAGCTGTTCCTGTAGTTTGAAATTGTCTCCAAAGTCGTGAAACGATGCTGTGAGCAATTCCGAACTCTGCAGCCACACTTGTCACACTGCGGCCTTCCTCCAACTTCCCAATGATTCGACCTCGGGTAAAAGCATCCAGATGTCGTCTAACTTATTGATTATTCGCCATTTTTCGCTGAGGCAGCAACTCGGTGTGATTTTAACTGCTATACGGCGTGCAATCTCTTTGCCAGAAATACTGATCTTACACCGACAACATGCTTTATACTACTCAGACACTCCCCCATTACGTCTACCTGCATATCTGCGCATGTGCTACCGTACATCACCTTACTTAATCTCCTGATTGGTCTTTCTGTCCGCTCTGCTTCTTCGTTCAGCTGATATGCTAATTTTTCGACCTTAATTTTTGCACACCAGTGTATATAATGACATTTCAGTTTCAGCAGTCTGAAGCATGTTCGAATGATCTTGTTGTAATATATGGGATGGTTTTAAAATATCTGGCGAAAGTGTAAATGTAACTAAAAGGGATCGAAATAAGCAAGTTTTGTAATGGAATGTATTTGAAGAAATGGCGATATGAGGGGTAAAGTTCGTTGTTGAAATCGAAAGGCGAAAACTATCTTCTGGCGTAAATCGTCATTCCCGTCCGGGTTTCGAACAATATTCATCGCTATATGAATGTGGAGCTCGTTAACATGTATTTTATTTATTGACTGTGAAAAGAAACGGAGCAGTTGATCAATGCCTGTATAGAGATCTAAACAGTTGCAACTATCTGCCATGCCAAGTAGACAGACTTGAAATCGCCAAACGTTCGAAGGTACTAAATGCGATCAATGTGAGACTTGATCGTCCCGTGTTTGCAGGCATGATGTGGGCAGAGGAACTTTTGCAAAGGAAAAAGCTGTAATATGCACGTTTGAGGATAATTCCGTTTCAGGCACGAGAGTTGCTGGACGTGTATTGGGCGTGAGACTACCAGCTGTTTGAAAGACTTTAAATGAAGAAAAATGCATCCGTGTTTATTTGAAAGCAGTGCAGGCTTTGAAACCGGATCTTTACTCTCTGCATGTTAACTCTGCTCACTGGCATCTGCAGTAGGCTGTAGCAAATACATTTATATATTTTATTCACTGATGAGGCTACGTTTGCACGTTCAGGTATGTTTAAAACCCACAATTCTCAACTCTGGGAGCATGATAACATGAATGTGATTCCAGCATGATGGAGTGCCAACTTCCTTCATCAGGAGAAACGAGAAGTCAGAAATGTAAGAAATTATCTCGAGGCTACTTACAGCCCCTAGCGGATGGTTATGATTCTTAGCCATCGCTTTAACCAGAATGAAAATTTGCGTTAATAGCGTATTAAGAGCGAGGACAGATCCTACTAGGAGAGATTTTCTATTAATGATTGGGCTAGTATGGAACACAACTACTTGGTAAGAACGTACACTCTATCTAGTCGCTAGCACGAAGGAATGAAAACTTTCTGTATCAGAAGAAAGTACAAAATGTCAGAAATTATCTCTAGACTACTTACAGTCCCCATTGAGTAGACGGCGTGGCCATGCTTCTTAGTCGTCATTATTAACAGAATGAAATGTAAACATATCTTCTTCTATGTAAAGATCGCATAAAGAATATCATCTACAAAAGTTTTTTCGAATCCAGCGGAAATCTAGGAACTATAGAGGTTGTTTACACACCTTTAGAACAAATTGGGACCGTTTAATTAATGTTGAAAATGTAAAGAGTATTTTTTTAAATGTTCACTCTATTAGCCCTTTGTCTATAAGTCTGCATCGTGATTTACATAATTGAAGGGCTTTTCATAAAGTTTCTTGATTTCTGTTCCTCTTCCACTACTTCCTAAAGTCCATCAATGGTGGTGAGTTTTCGCTTAGAAAGAGATCTTTTCAAGAAACCAACATACAATACACCATAGGTGAAACATCAGTGGACTTTACAGGAATACGTTGAAAAGATATATATGCAATAACTGTATCGTTCTTCATTTTTTCAAGGAATGGAGTGCTATTTCCCGAAATATGACTTGATGAAATTTAACTCTTTGAAAATCATTCAGATAAAGAATTGGAGTTTCTACTGTAAATACCGTACATAAAACTTTCTACTGATAATATGTCAAATTGATTTTAGCATTTTTTACCACTCTTCTTATTTTAAATTTCACATTGTAAGAGGATCCTGCGACAATCATGAATACTTTCCTGAAACGTTCTTTGCATTGATGGAACCAAGTTTGTACACTTTTTCTCTTTGTTTCCAATAATATATATACCGAGTTCTTATACAGGGTTTTGCAAATTGTTCTGCGTTGAGCCACATGCCTTGGCAAAAACTGTTGATTATTACATTTTTAGCTTTTTTAAGTTGTAAATATTGGTTTATTATTTTATTTATTGTAGTTACAGATGTAATTAAAGACTTTCCTATTGATTTCTGCGTCAGTAGATTTGTTCTTGTTACCAACGATTTAATTTTGGAAACTTAAGAAGTGGTACGTACCTTTTCGTGTTTTTTTTTTGTGGGGGGGGGGGAGTCTTCTTTCCATGTAGAAATAATGGATTGGCGGATTTTGCCTTTGCGATCAATAAAGTTGCTTATTTTCACTTAGAAATTTCAATACCACGCATTTGATAATGTTTCTGAGTTACGGAATAGCAATATTTCTTAAAAACATTCGTGTCTTCTGTGACATTTGAATCGGATCCAAAGATACGGCAGCAGCACTAGTAATTACTAAATCGATTAGAACGGCTAAAACGAATTACGGCATTCTTAAATTTTGACACTGTGGAGTTGTGGTTACCATATGTAGTTTGCAATTGGAAGGTATCAGATTCGATTTCTTGCTAGGATACAGCTGATTTTTAACGTTTTCTGCTACGAAAATTCTAATAATCCCTAGATCCACGTAAATATTTTTTTGTGTCCGAACCTTTCTTAATATTTCTTTATTAAACTGCAAATTGTTTTATCTCTTCCATTTTAGCTTTTTTGAAGTTTTATATATTGCCTAATTCTGTATCTATCCATCCTATATGTTATACATCCGTAAATTTTGAACTGATGACGTACGTCTGTAACAACACTATGTGGTTTCCAAAATTAATATCGATCAAATATCCCTGAAAAGCGGTCTGTGAAATTTCTGCCGTCATGATCTACAAACAAAACTCTACATGTATTTTTGGAATAAAACTTTAATTGCAACATTTAAAAAATAATATTACATTACTTTTCGTTTCCTTTTTACCTTTTTATTTATTTATTTTTTATTTTATTTATTTATTTATTTTTGTTGTTATTGTTGCTCTAAACCATTGAAAGCATTGTAGAGTTCTACTACTGCTGTAGCTGCTGTTATGCAAAAAGTATGGAAGAGTATTTTGAATGCACAAAAATAAATATTTGTATGAATACTTCTTAAATGCTTTTATATAGAATATTTGGAGAGTCATTAGGTTTATCAAAGTAACAGAAGGGAAATTTAACCAGGCCTTCGCCGGAACTCGAAACTCGGACTTTCCGTTTGCTAACAGGAAGTGTTTTCCAGTTACATCACGAAGACACGTGGTAAAGGAGGGCGAAAATACTTGACTAACTTTTTTACGACTAGTAACACCTACAACAATTGTGAAGAAAGTACGCAGTAGTACTTCAATATTTATATAATGTATGGTATTACAATACGTGTACAATATTTGGAACTCTGTACTAAATACTATATATTAGAAACAAAACAAAATGCAAACATTCGAACAGGCTACCCTTCCATGTTCCTGTTTTGTTTTATCTAACAATAAACGAAATAAAACTCTGAAATTCTTCTCTCTTAACGAGGAATTCTTCCTTATAAATGTCACCACAATCATAATTTTGTTCATATTTGTAATTTCCATCAAGACGTTTCAGTGGAACAAAAGAAGTATACCAAGAGCACGTAGCTATTGATATCTCATGCTGATTTCTTTGAGCACTTTATTTAGATTAAAAACTGATTTTCTTCTCGTTTTATCCCGTTTGGTAATTCATAACTTCACCATTCTTCACGTAACAGATACCTATAAGTAATACTGCACGCTGAAATCGCTGTTCCAAAACACGTGCCGCCCTGGGAGAACCGTGCCATCTGCCCTCTCTAGCTACGCTACTGGGTGTAGTATATGCTACGAGTACGTACATAATGAGATTTAAAACTGTAGTGTGGATGAAGTATTCCAGACCTAATCTTACGTTTGTATATTTGTTTCATAATTGTATGCATATTTCACTAAATCGCTTATTTAGTGATAAATTTTATTTTTTACTTTTCAGACATCAAATATTTCTGTCATCATTCAAGGAGACAATGGTGGTATTTGTCTGAGTAGTTCTTAAAAAAGTGAATTTAACGGAATTTTATTACTCTGCTACATTAATTTTAAAATTCGATGCTCACAACCATCATCACTTTTACTAGATTTTAAAATCATATATTATCAGCATACGAAGTTTAAAATAAGATTCAGGTTCCTTTAGAATGCTGTTGTAAGTTTAAATTTCTTCATAAACTTAATTCATATTTGTCAACTTGAAGACGTAAACTTAATCATTTTATTGAGATTACGTTTGAGTTGTCAATCAAACAGGATAAATGTTTGTACTAATAGGTCCAACCCTTCTTAACAAAATTTTTATAATATGCATTTAAATGTACTGGTGTTGTGTAAAGAATATTTATTACATGCTTTTCATAAAGAATAACATTTGACAATTAAGGTTTGTTACTGTTAATTATTTTGAAAAAACTTTGTTATGGGCAAAATATGACTGTGAATTCACTCCCAATGGCTCTTTAAAAATGTTTCATTTGAAAAGTCTGGATTTGATATTATTACACTGTAATTTGAACTGCTGTTTCTATTAAGGATTATCTACGCATTTAAGTAATTTCTTCTGCTCAGAAATTAAAAGAAAAATGTCTAACGTGTTGTAACAAACAAATTGTTTTCCTTTTACTAAAATAATAATAATTACATTCCTGGTGCTGCTGAAATTCACATTGTGTAAACCTACCTGCGATTCAAAATTAAAATTTTGTGAAGTGTTGATACAGGTCATTTTATCACTTGGTTGATGTATAAAACCTACAAATAAATTTTTAAAAATAGCTAGATTAGAAATAAATATTTATAATTAAATAATTAAAAAATAAAAAAATAGCTATAGGATAAATTAAAAAATAGCTAGCACCAGGATCTAGAAGATAAAGGGATGACAAAGTAGATTATTAGAAATAATCTACTTTGTCATCCCTTTGTCTTCTAGATCCTCAACCTTTCAGTGCTATTGAGCGGATTATTTTTCTCTACAGCTGAACGTGTTATAGCGGGGTCGGTATAGACCTCCTGGGAGTCGATAGCCAAATCTGCACTGACAACTGATCGGCATAATCAAGATTCTATTGATTTAAAAAAAAAGAATAATTAATTGTTTATTAATATGATATCATGTAGTAAGGAAGAAATCATAGAAATAAAATATAAGGGGAAATTATTCATGAAGGCTATTTAATGATTGGTTTTATTTCGCCCTCGTAAACTCAACATTATGTTTAGGTACAATCTGCGAAAAATCGTTTTACAAGGATGCAATGAAAGTGAAAGATCTTTTAATAAGAATGCATGTAAATAAAAGAGAAAAAAGTGCAACATTTTAAAGATCTCAAAATAAATTTTTATTGCGCTCAGAGAAAGAAATTAAATCCTTTTTAATATCTTCCACATCTAAGAGGACTCGAAGCTTCATATAACCTTTGATATTAAATTTCAAAAGGAGGATATCTGCAGTTAGTCAGTGAAAATGATTATTAGCAATTGTTTGAGAAGTAATAATTACAGTTATAAAAATGAATCCGGATCCAGTTTTACAAAGTTAGCCTCTCAGTAACGATACAATTCTTCTCGTGCAGATGATATGGTCGAAACTACTGAACAACAACTGATCCATAATTTAAGGTTAATAAATTTGCCATACAGGCTGGATGAATCATCTTTTGGAAGGAGCAAAGTTTTAATTATCTATGTGCGTTATTATAGTGACCCTAAAAAAGAAATAATAAAGAAGTGTTATTTTGCGTAAAGCCTATCGGAACGTACACTAGAGAAGAAGACACATTTCATTGTGTTGAAAATATTTCCCACAGTATGACCTTCCGATATAGAACATTGCTGCATCTTCTTGTTGACGGTGCCAACAGCAATGGTTGGAAAATATCGAGGCTTTCTAGCATGTCTCAGAAACAAGATCCCTAACATTCGTATTGCTCATTATGTTTTGCGCACGCAACATTTAGTTGCGAAAAATATTCGAGAAGAAGTTCATGCTGTTTCCTGTCATCAAGCCAATAGGTTCTATAAAGGATAATTTGAATGATCTCCTTTTTGCGCAACTGTGGGGCCACAATAATAAAAGCTATTACAGTTTACTCTTTACATAGCGATACGGCGGCACTCGAAGGGTAACTGTTTGTAGAGTTTTATAGCCATTTTTAGTACCGTGATAGAATTTTTTCTGGAAGCTGAAAATCATATGGCGATACAACTAATTAAATTCAAAAACATATATTCTACTTTGCTGTTATATAGTTATTATTCAGCTCCACAGAAATGAACTACAAAGATGAGATATCAGTCTCGTTGAAACTAGGGCGATTATCTTTGGTTTTTCGTTCTAAAAGTGGCTTATTTATACCGATACATAAATTGGAAAATATTCCATTACTTAATGCGATTGTTTGGTATTGAAAGGGATTCAGTCCTCAGAAGATATATTGTTATATATAAGTCACTTTCAAAATTTAAAAGGAGATTTTATTGTTCGCTTCTAAGACATTGAAAATTTGAATCTACCGCCATGGCTTATGGGACTACTTAGCAGCGATATATCTGATTTTGATATTATGCTGCAAGAAGAAATGATTGCGTTGAAGGAGAATGTTAAAGCACAAGTCTTATTCAAACACACTGTACGCTAAGTTTCAGAATTTAAAAGATACCCGAGAGAAATATCCTAAAATAAAGGTCACTGGATCAACATTGTTGACTTTTCCTTCTCGTTACCTAGTGGAGGCAATCTTCAATCAAGTCAGTACCTTACTACGGAAAATAAGAAACTGGTTGGATATTTTTGAACGATGTGATTTTAGAATTAAGCAGTTTTATGCTAAATATTAAAAACATTACATTAATTAAAATGCAGCTTTTATGCAATTAGAATCTGTGAATTTATTTCTGAAAACTTATTTATATTTGTAAAATTGGGGAAAAAAAAAAAAAAAAAAACAGTAATGCAAAAAATAATAAAACAGAAATCTAATAAACCTTCTTTTCAAAATTTTTATTCATTTTCTTAATCCAATTGTTATCTTGGTTGTTAAGTTATTTATGGGCAGTTATTTGTATTACGAATATGTTGTAGGCTCTATATTATAGAGAAGATTTCAGGGGGTCGATGAAGAAAATCTTTCCTTTGAAAGGGGCCGATGCAAGAAAAAGCTGGGAATCCTGTTCTAAACGATGCTTCAGCGCCACAAAAAAAAAAAAAAAAAAAAAAAAAAATCATTCGATATACATCGAAATTAAAACTAGAATTTCAGAAAATTGAGGAGAAATTTATGTTTAGCAAAACGTTTGCCATCCTTTTAGATGTCTTTAAGTCAGTATTTGGATATCAGAAATATATTGATCGAAACTGGATTGACTGATATGATTAAGTTTGCTCTTTGCTTATGCAATGAAGAAATAAATCAGATCATTAGTTACGTATTTCGTGAAATATTATTGTTTAAAGACGATTACAAAGCATTCTATATAATCCTATAATTTCTGGAAAATTTGTTTTTAGCTTCAGGTAAACGTAAATCAGAAGATTAAATCAGTTTGCTTCTTGATATGTCATTTGTCAGATTATATAATTAATTTTTGATATGTTATTTTATCTGCAGTTTAGTATAAAATTGTGTGATGCAGAATAATTATCAGTGACAATTAAAAATACTGGACACTGATCTACATCTCTAAAAGTATTCATATTAGTCAACCTTAATTTGAATATGATTGTATTTAATGTGATTAACAATCGTTTAGTAAACTGGAGTGTGGCAGGATTTCTTAAGTATGACTTCTTAAAATCAACTAAATTTACTCATAAGCATTTTATAATTGCAAATGATGTAAATTTTCAGTCTTAATTATACGTATTATATGTGTTGCTTGAAGTTATTTTCTTGAACATTCTTCCACAAGAATGCTTACCTTGGAAGTGATCAGGTTTTTGTTTATTAACTAATAAAACATGTAATTTCACTGCTGTAGATGTAACACTGATAAATTAAAATATTTACAGTGTAATAACTATTACGTTATTTCCATCTTGTTTTTCTTTCAGCATGGATATTCACGGTATGATCTTTACAGCTACCAGCTTTTCCATATGTACTTGTATACATCAGGTTAATGAAAGAGTCATTTAGGATTTCGGCTTGCTAAAATTCAAGTGCATAGAAGACTTCTAAAGTCATTCTTCAATAGAAATTTCTACGGATTATTATAATCTTTACAACCTACTCTTTTCTTTTCCAGATATCTTGAATCAAAATTTCATTGATTTTAATCATAGCTAAATGATGTTATATGGAAAGCACACACGTTTCCAAGCTTTTCTGATTTCGGTTCTGCATTAAAATGCTTGAGATGTTTTCAGTCTAGGCCGGTACTACTAACGCATGTCAATGCCAAGGGGAGCAAAAAATTCCGAAGGAGATATTTTAATCTATAGGTTAAACTTAGAGGCGGAAGGTGATGGTTGATGACGAATCTGCAACGTTGAGTCAAGTTTATGCATCACTGATAAAGAAATAATGGAGCAGCTTCACTGTTCACGATGAACAGCTATGCATGTCTTGAAATGAAGAAGGAAGTTGTTTTGTTTATATTTCGCTGATCCTCACAGGTGGAAACCATCAGCAAAATGCATCAATTTGCATGTCTCGGTTCACAAGTGAATTGCAGGTTGCCAGAAAATGAGAATTCAAATGAAGACATTGCATCCAGACAGGAAATAGAAGCCGTGTGGTAGCATCAGCTAACAATGAATAAGTCAGCTGTTGACATCAAAGATAAATATCAAGATGAACTTAAGCTGTTGACTTCATAGTGAACGTCAAAGACTACGATCTTCAGGTTGAAGATAGTTGGGATAAAGTAATTTTTAAATGTATTCCTATGGTTCTACTTCTAGGGAAGCAAAAGTTCTGCTAGAGGAATATGGTGATTGTATATCACTTTTTTCCAAATGAAGCTGTAAATTATGCAAAAAAGTTAAAATAATGAGATCGATATGTAATAAATTTGAGGAAAGCTAATTTACTTTCCTAAGTTTAAACTGTTTTGGAAAAGAAAATGATTAACCAAAAGACAAAAGCAGACTTCATTGGCTGAATATTTTAATAACTAGTCAAGTTTTTAAAGTTAATATGCAACATTGATAATGAAAGATTTTTGTTATGTTTAAAAAAATTAGCTGTAAATAAAATTTCTTTATAAATTTTCATTTTATTGCTATCATTACTTCGCTTTGTACTTAATTTGCTATTTATTAATATTACGATAATAGTTAATCGACGTATCACATTTCTACTTCATTATTTTCCTGCAGCACATATCAAGAGCAAGACAAAGACAGTGTGCACATGGATAATTACTATTATCCATAAACATGTTATGTAAGGAGACCTCTTCCAGTTCGAATCATTTAGGAGTCGGGAATAGTCATTTTCACTATATTAAATTAAAGAAAATTCCTTGTTTTAATTTTAAACTTCACTGTAGCAGAAATATAGAATTTCCAAATTCGATTATGCAAAGATGGTAAATATCACGAACAGGTTGTTGTTGTCGAGTCCATATTTCATGTAAGATTATTTGCCAGAGCTTCAAAGAGGTTGGATTTCAACTTTCCACTCCAATTTTGAGGAAGGGGACTTTGGGGGGGGGGAGGTCCAGGGTTTACCACTCCTCTCCCTTACCACCAAACCATACAAAGAGGATTTTCGGTATAGGAATTCGGGAGGATTTAGATTGTCTCCATGCCGCAGAGGCACTATACATTTATAAACATTCATGGCTCCTCCGGGATCCGAACCCTGGCCTTTCGGTACCGCAGTAGGCTTACCTAACTGCTATACCGTCTGGGCTGCGACGCAAAGCTATGAGTGGCATATGTCCGTAGTTGATTGTAGTAACTAAACTTACGGCAATTAAAATAACTGGAGCTGTCATTCAGCTTAAATATTACAAAATCATCTTGTGTTTACAGATTGCTAGTCACTTTATAAGTCTACTAGAAAAGAAACAGCATAACCTTGAAATATTTAAATACTGCTTTGAAATAAGAGATTAGAAATTTATTCAGTCACGAAATTGAAAACCCAACGTAAGTTCCAGTCATACAACATATTAGCATTAAAGAAAAGGAATGGTCAAATCAATCATTCAAATGTATGCAAATAGCTCTCTGTAAATAACATGATTACACGAGAGGACCGCTTTCAAGGAGATTTAAATGTTATGTTTCTTAATAAGGCGGAGAATCTCTTGTAATTGTTTCTTTTACGTTTCCTAACCATTCGGGTTCAACTGGCATCAAAGCGAGAAAAATCTATCAAAACTGCTTGAAGTCAAAATGGTAATGTGGAATCTAAGCAATTACAAACACGGGAGTCAGCAAAACTAATGCGAACGAATATATTATATGATCACTTAGCTAAACATTTTCTCCTAAGCATCCCTGGTGCGTTTATTTATTCTTTTGGTCAAATTTCTTTCCTACAGAGTGCAGGAGCACTATAGTTCTCATATATTAATTTGAATTTTAAAATTAATTTTTTATATTTATCTTTGACGTATTTTTTCATTTATGAAAACTTTATTCATAGAGACATTCCTTTATCTGGCCTCACAAATATGCGAGGCATTAACAAGTCAATCACCTCGCACTTTAAAAGAAAGAAAAGATGCTAGTTAAATAATTAGTTACATATTAATGGGAAGTTCCTATACCCCTGTCATAAGCTATTATAATTTAAAAAATGAATTCGCCTGGTTAGTTCTGTATGGGGTCCGTATGTTATTCGTTTTGTAGAACATTTACCCTTTCTGACAATCTCTTCTGTGTTTTTCATGTAACCAGGTCTATTCACTTGTAACCAAATTCTAAAATTAGCAGTGATGAAGCGCTAATTTTAGAATTTGGTTACAAGTGGCGTTAGGATAGAATCTTTTTTAACTGGCAGCAACGGGGCCTCGCCGATTCTGAGTAAAAGAGTGTTTGGGGGATAACTGAAAATATAGTTTTCGAAATTATTTGTTCACGCTTTGTGATGCCATCCGTAAAAACTGAAGCATGCAGCTGGTATTGCTCGTGTTTTATGATCTACCGACCACAATTAAATAAATAATATAGAAAATCGTACAGATTACTTAAAATTAAAATACATATGCATGATTTGATTTTTCAGAAAAACAAAATTAAAAAACAATTTAAAATTAACATACGTACATATGGATTACTACATGAAACTTACGCATTTCTTAGCGTTATGGCATACAAATTCGAATGTCTACCTTCTTACAAGATAGTCGCCAAGTTTTAAAAACTGGCTGTGTATACAATGAAATTTCATTGTAATTATCTTAAGTTTTACTAACGTTTATTTTATTTTAAATCTTTACTATCACTTCTTATTTTCTACTTCCGGCCAGAATTAAAAGCTTTAACTTATTTATGCAAATTTGTCTTGCAAACGCCAAGTACTTAAGTTGTGGCTTTTTGCCAAGCAAGAGAGAGGAAGGAGCTATTAGAAGCAGGCCGCTTGCCATAGTAGTTTTACTCGGTTGCTGGTTACCTTCAAGGCCAGAGGTTTAATCCTCTTGATAATTTTAAACGTATCGTAGTGTTAGCAGTTCTCTGTACTACATACGGCGTTTTGCTAATATACGGCCAATCTGGGAGTAGGCACTTGTTTGATTAATCCAAAGTTAAGTTTAGTTAGAGTTTAGTTAATATTTTTATATTCTTACGTTCAGACCACAAGTGGTTGGTCTCTGTATTCCGAAGTCCGGAAATCATTGTAAAGAGAGAAAAATAAAGGGTTTCGTATACCCTTCCTGTGTGTATTGTCTACTTCCCAAATTTATTGAACATAGCTTTAGTAAGCTCCCTGTTCCGAGTCAGGACATTTAATGTTCCCAAAGCAAGTAAGGAGGAACACAGAACCTGATATCATAACATCATATATGGACATAGATAGACATTTTTCAGCAAATTTTATGAATCCTTCCTCAGCTTCCTTTTACACAACTTTCTTGCTTTCCATGCTGTTTTCATCTTCATCCTTCTACAACATCTTCTCTTTTCTCAGTACATGTAAGATTATTCAGTCATCATCTTGAACGATGAAGCGTGAAAGAACTCAAGCCATCATCTTGAAAGTCTGAACCTTCTCTTCGCTAACATTCTCCAAACATGTAACTAAATCCAAGATATCGGCCACAAGCGCCGAATGTCAATTAAAACCAAGAGACTCTTAATCTACGATCATGATCATGTACTATAACCTACGCCAACAGCGATATAAAGTAATGTTGTTTACATCTTTCAAAGCAATGTAAATCTTGTATGTGAATTGTTTCTGAAAATTATGAACAGTTCGAAAAGGGAACAAATGGAAAAAACTGAACAAAGGGAACTGGAATTGGATTAACAAGGTTACTGCTTTAGAGATTAAAAAATTAGAACATTTGGACCAGCTGCATTATTTTCGGGACCTTTAGAGGATGATAAAAATAAAAATTTCATTGGAATCGGTCCACTTCTTCCATTACTGTGTTTTTCTGAATTTTAGATACATCAGTTGTGATTAGTGATCCAATTAGGGTTGTGCTAAGTTAAAGAGTGTTTTGAAATAATCGGATTACACGTGATTCACATGAAGCACGGAAGAAACTAGCAGCCAAAGTAAGATTTTTCACTCTTATGTACCTTTTTGTTTGAATGCTGGTTATTAATCATTAAGAGACTAGGACTTATTTTATTGTTTCGGATTCTTCTAGTTGCTCAATAGCTATCTGTGAACTCTAGAGTTTTAACTGGCTCAGCTACCTGCAGTAATACCTCTTACACTTGTTCTGTTTCTGCTTCGGTATCTAAAGGAAAATACCGACACAGAAACAAATAGGTGAGACCGAAATCCTGGCCACGGCATTCTGGTTCTGCTACGGTATCTAAAGAAAAATACCGACACAGAACCAGACAGGTGAAACCGTAATTAACTAAATAACTAACAAGCTGAAAATAAACTCTTAAGGGCTAGTAAGCTTCAACATTTTTAATGATCGTACCTGAGTGGGAAAATGACTTTTGCGTTGTGTTTTACCTACCTCCGGGACCGTGCTGTGAGAGGATCGGATAACATGTAAGGATTATGTTAATTTTATTAACAGTTAAATTTTAAGTTAAAGTTCCTTTCCTGTCAAATTCTTAACTTCAACCTACTACTTCTGGCCAGAACGTAGGTTTAGAATCATTCTGAATACATAATGAGGGAGAGCGGTATTTAACCGCGAAGTTCTTCTTGCTGAGGAAGATGATGATACGAAGTTCTTGTGTATTCAAGTATTAATTAAGTAATTGAGTATGTAGCAGCTTTTATTACTAATATTCTGGCAGATTATTTTTAGCAGCCTTCCTAACCAGTAAAACATTCTCTAGGTTTTATATTTCATGTAATGCTAATGCATAGTTTTGTACTTTGGTATAATTAAGAAGTATTAAGTTAGTCAAATTACCATTACTCACAGAATTTATTACCTGGATAACTGTACTTCAACTTCTTAATTTGTTCCCTTCAGTCTTACGAACACATTTAGTTGTAACATTATCATCATGCAATATTTGGCTGCTTTCCAAGGAGTTTCAATTAAGCTATCAAGCTAAGTCAATGAGGTCATATTTACAAATTATGGATCCTTCACTGCTAGAAATACGAGAATTCAAAGACGAAGAAATGAACGTCCAGCCACCAGTCATCCATTCCTGAGTTCAGCAATCAAGATTATGCTTCGTCCGATGGGGTTGCATAAAAAACATCGTATTCCAAAAGGATTAAAGAATTCTATGAGAAATGCTTGGAAGTTATGCCACAAGCACAAAGTATGCCTCAAACGCGAAGTAGTAATAAAAATCTTCTCCCCCAAGAAGTACGCTCTCAATTAAAGGAATACCTAGACCTTGTAGAGACAATAGGATTATTTTTTGGAAGCAGCAGTGATGAAAAATATGCAACGCCTTCGCCGGGAATCGAACCGTGCAAAATAAGACTTTTAAGACTGAAAGAAAGACTCCACAAAATAAGACTGAAAAGACCCACAGAGAAAACTCTTCCCTCGATTTCAATATACCCAGGAAAGGAGCTACAGGGAGAACTAATTCCCAAACTAAATGAATTAATTCCCCTGAATATAATCGATGCAAAAATTGAAAAAAATTCACAAGTGCGAAACGGGGAAATACAGGTATTCTGCAACAAGGAAGAAGATATTGAGAATATAACATCCGTATTAACGGCAGTGGAAAGAACTAAAGATCTAACTGAAATCAGAATGATAATGTTCCCAAAAATAGCCATTAACAACACTCTGCAAAACATCCAAGCAGAAAAACTTTTGGAAGAAATGAAGCAACAACTAAAACTTGACAATATAAGCATAAAACTACTCTTTAAACAAAAAGAAAAACTTCCAAACACTAATGAATGGGTATTCCAGTACTCACCACAAAACTTCAGAAAATGTATCAACAACCAAAAGTTAATTATTCAGTGCAACATTCTCGGAACAGCAGAATTCTTCGGAATACGCTGATGTTACTAGTGCCAGGACTTCATGTCTACCACTCCTGCAAATTCCGAAAATATTGCCCATTCTGTAGAAAAGAACACCAACTAAAAGAGTGTTCTGCCAGTACCCCCAATGTATAAATTTCAAATTTTATAAGAAAAATCCAAAAAGTAAAAGCTAGAACTGATTATTCGGCTACAGATCCAGAAAGTAAAAGCTAGAACTGATTATTCAGCACAGAAGTTCAACTAATAACACAGAATCCCTGTGAAAGGTACCAAACGTACCTATCATAACAAAGCAAAGATAGAACGGAACACTCGAAGTGAAAATAGCACAAGCCACCTATTGAGTGAATCACAGTCGCTCAACACAGCTAACCAGAACCAAGAATTCAAACCTTGGAATAAAATGTCTTTAGATTAATTTGAGTAGAAATAAAGCAGCAACATATTCCTTAGTCCAGTACGTACTGGAGCAATACATAGATGTAATATTTATGAAGGAACCGTATGCAGCTCAAGGAGAAGTCAAAGGCCTTCCCTTTTTCTGGAAGCTGTTTCACAAAAATTTTAGTAAAGACTTCACCACACACAAACAGATCCAAAAGCATGCTTTCTGTCTTAAACAAAGATTAAGACCCACTCATTATAAAGAATTCTAGAGATGTAGTGACCATCTCCAATAACACTGTAAACGAGGAACTAATATTCAGTACATGTTTCAATTCTCCTACATAAGATATAAACAACACACTGAAGGAAGTATAATACATGGTTCACAAAACACCAAATGGACAACATATCATTGCAGTGAACTTAAACACCCACAATTTGATATGGGGCCACGCAAGAGATGACCAGAGGGGAACTCAAGTCCGGGATATCATCAGCACTAACGACTTTATACTAATAAGCAAAACTGATCAAGATCCCACCCTTGAGACAAACAAAGGCCAAGGGTGGTCAGACTTAACGCTTTCAAACCAGAACATAGCATACCAAATACAAGACTGGATAGCCAATGATGAAGAAAACCATTCTGTTCAATATATACAAAGACACTTCTACACTAAAATCTAAAAGATTCCGGATTAACAAAACAGGGATAAAAAAGTTCCAAAAACTTCTGGATGAGCGAAATACTACAATAACAAACTTCGAAGAAGCATGCGACACAGTACAGTTAAACGAAGCAACAACAGTATTAGCGAGCAAGCATTCCAAACTAAAACTCTGCCATTTCATGGATGAGTCAACTGGTGGACCGAGCAATGAGAAATGAGAGAGCAATGAGAAACAAAACCAAAGCACTAAGGCATAAAATTAAAAAAAATGTACTGAAGACGAAGAGAGAGCTATTACCTGGCAGACATACGCGACACAACGAAAACTTTATAGGTGGTGTGGTGTATTTAATTGTGGCAAAGCACACTAGGGCTATCTGCCTAAGGGGAGGGATGCCTTCGTGGAGGACTTTCTAAGGGAAACTGGCTCGTATACACGTTACACATGGGGAAAACCACGAAAACACCCATGCAGCCAGCCCGTTCGCGGGATTCGAACCTCGGACTGAACTACCAGTGTTCACGACTTTACCGCGCGGCCACTGGTGAGCCGAAAACTTTATAAAAAGAAAATTATAGAAGCTAAAATAAACACTTGGAAAAAATTCTGCACAGACTACAGAGACCCTCATGGTATATTATACACTGACTACCAATAAGTATTTGGACACCTATGCAAATGACAATATCTGCGGTCCTAAGGTACGTCACGGACTCCGCCGGTATATATCGTGTAGGAAACTGCATCGGCTTTAGTCGCATGCAAGATGCCTCGCAGTTCGGAGATCTCTGATTTCGAGAAAGGTACAATTATCGGGTATCACAAATGTGGCCGATCCTTAAGGGACATATCTAGCGATCTGAAGTACCCAAAATCGACAGTGGCCTATGTGATTAAGAAGTGGAAGGTGAGCGGTGATTGTCGGAATGTGCCCTGAGTCGGCAGAGCAACGAAACTGGGAGATAGAGGCCGACGAGTGCTGCCCAGAGAAATTCGGAAGAACCGCACCCAACGGATGGCCCTCATCCGCGAGGTGATTCAACAGGCATCCGGGAGTATTGTTTCAATGAATATCATCCGTAAGGAAGCACATCTGCTTGGTTTTCATGGTCGTGCTGCTGCCTATAAGCCTTTGATCAGAAAGTCCAACCGCGCTGCTCGGTTAATGTGGTGCAAAGCACATCGAAATTGGACCGTAGATCAGTGGAAACGGGTTCTTTGGAGTGACGAATCAAGGTTCACCCTTTACCGTTCGGATGGCAGGGTCTGGGTCTGGCGTCTACCTGGAGAACGTCTCCTGCCAGAATGCATTGTGCCAAGAGTCAAGTTCGGCGGAGGTGGAATTATGGTCTGGGGATGTTTCTCCTGGTATGGGCGGGGACCCTTGGTCCCCATGCATGGTAAGCTCAACTCCGATGCCTACTGCACTATTTTGGATGACAATGTGTTCCCTACGTTGTGGCAGTTTTACGGGTTGGACCCCTGTTACTTTCAGGACGACAAAGCCAGTTGTTATGTTTCGACGTTAACCAAGGCTTGGTATGGTGCCAATGGAGTTCATCGAATGGACTGGTCTGCCCAGAGTCCAGACCTGAACCCCATCGAGAACCTCTGGGACGAGTTACATCGCCGAATTCAGGGGTGCACTACCCGTTCAAAATCGGTGAAGGAACTTCTATGCCTTCTCCAAGCCGAGTGGAAAAAAATACCACTAGTTGTCATACAAAGACTTGTGGAAAGTATGCCCCGGAGGGTCCACGCTGTAATTACCTCTCGTGGAGGCTCTACCAACTATTGATTTTGAATAAAGTTAGCTTTTCTTTTCTATCACAGGTGTCCAAATACTTATTGGTAGTCAGTGTACAAAATAGCTAGCAAAAATACTTAGTTCAACCACAAAGTAAAAGAAACAAAACAGATGCATATCTAAAACGCACAGAAGAACAGTACAGAAGATTCAATGAATAAAATCCTGAAAGCAATATTTCTGAAGAATGATCCGAATGCGGATGACAAAGAACACAAAAAGACCAGATTAAACCCAAAACAGCCAACTGAAATAGACGATGACAATTTTACTGTCCAAAAACTGAATAGCATAATCCATAATTTAAATAAAAAGACACATAATAGTGACAAAAAAATCCTGTTAACCCTATTCAACAAATGCCTGGAGAATACAACGTTTCCAACATGCCTACAAATAGGCCAAATAATCCTATTTGTTAAGAAGGACAAGGATCCAAGACAACAGTCTTCATACAGGCCAATAAATTTGCTGCCCGCCGTAAAGCAGGCACTTGAACGAGTAATAGCAGGAAGAATCAGGCAATCAACTTTATAAAAATTATTTCATAGCACCAAATCAAAACGGATTTCGATCAAATCTCTGTATAGTCCTCTCAGTTGATGCTGTAATAAAATAAATACATAAAAATAAAGCGGAAAACAAATACAATGCCTTTATCAGTATGGATTTAAAATGTGCGTTCGATTCCCGATGGTGGCCAGCAGTAATGATAGCTGTAGTCGAAGCAGGATGCCCAAGAAGTACCTACTGGTTACTAAAAGACTATTTGAAAGACAGAAAGAGCATTCTGATACATAGCAATGCTAAACTAGAAACAATACGAACAAGAGGATGTCCACAAGGATCTTGATTCAGTGCAGACCTGTGGTCAACGACATATAACGAAATAGTCAAAAGTACCTTTCCCCCCACACGAAAATATTTGCATTTGCAGACGACACAGCTCTAGTAGTAAATGGCCATTCAATTGATATCCTTCAACAAAATTTGAACGAAACTCTTGAAAGTTTTTAAAAAAAGAGGCCAGAAACAAAAGCTCATTAGATCACCAGAGAAAACTATGGCCATCATCATACACAAGCCAGGACAGAAAATTACTCGGCCTCCCAAACTTAGCTTTGGAGAAGAAAAAATTTAAATCACCAAAGAAATAAAATTTCTAGGCATCTTAGTAGACAACAAATTTCACATGACAAATCACTTTAAAGAATTAAAAAAGAAAACAAGGCAAATAGCAACAAAGTTACGTGGGATGCAGGGACAACGTTGGGACTTAAGAACCCCAGAGAATGAAAAAGCCTGCACAGGACAATAATGCAAAACATCGTCAACTATGTATCAGCGATTTGGGCTCCAAAATTAGTGAACGAAAAAAAAAAAAAAAACGAATATTCTTTGCAATCCAGAGACCCTTTCTCCCTCAAATGACAAAGGCATTCCGCACAACCTCAAATCAAGCTCTATGTATTCTAGCAGGAATACACTTGAGCATTCAAGCAACGAAAGAAACTGCAAAAACAACCATTCTACAATTCCCCGACTTGTAGAATGGTTGTAGGAACCTTTACAATAGATGATATTACAATTAGCCCAAATAATTACGAAATCCTAGAAGTTACAATACAAGGCTTAAATACAAGGCATCCAGCAATTAATACTAACATCAAAGTCAAATCATCCTACGATGGAAATTCAGACAACAGCCGCCCAATAATTTTCACCGACGGGTCATAAGTGGAAGGCGAAGTCGGAGCAGCACTAGTTTTAAAGCAACAAAGAGGATGTTACACGGCAAGGTCGACTGGAAGCAGACAATAGTGTATTTCAAGCAGAATTAATAACCATCCACCAAGCAATTCTTACTTCAGTCAAGATCAATTCAAGAATTTAACGACCGATAGCGGTTCAACAGCATACTCACGTCCGACCGGCCGGTCAGCCGCAGATTCTTCCTGTTCAGAATAACTGTCAGAACAATCTGATAAATCGTCTAAATAAAACTCTCCAGTACCTTTTTTTTTCGCTCATTGGGAACGTTAAATTTTTTAAAAACGGTGTGAAAATGCGGCAGTTTACGAAGCAACGCCCTTAACGCAAGTGAGCAATGTACCTCAATACTACTAACAGAATGCAGATCATATAGCAAATGGCAATTGTTTATCGCCATGGTTACCGATTGATGGCCTATTTTTAGGTAGCCTCGAGAAAAAAGCGATTAATAGGCTATCGGTCGGTAGGCGTTGGTGAAAAAAAACCCGGTTAATAGGCTATCGGTCGGTAGGCTCTAGCGAAAAAAAAGCCGGTTACTAGGCTATCTGTCGGTAGGCGTTAGCGAAAAAAAGCCGATTATTAGGCGATCGGTCGGTAGGTGTTGGCGGTAAAAAGCCGATTAATAGGCTGTCGGTCGATAGGCGTTGGCGATAAAAGGCCGTTTAATAGACGATCGGTTGGTAAAGTTTAAAAGAAATTCTTATCAAATCGGGTGGCCAGTCAACCCTAGAAGCGTTAAAAAACCATAACAGCACAAAATAAAATAATAATCCAAGATATACTCCATACCGTAAGCTCAAACCCAGACACCCTTATCTGATTAGAATGGGTCAAAGCCCACTGTGGAATTCTGGGGAACGAGCAAGCAGATTCCCTGGCGAAGGACTCAAACACGAATAGCCAAATACTAGTTCGAGGCAAAGTTAGCGGTAACGAATTTATTGACATCAGGTTGCTTTACCATGTTTATTAACTGCCAAATTTAAAACTCTCGGAAAGTTCAGTGTCTATTTTGGGAAAACATGTGTACATTTAACACTTTATTAGGCATAATAATAACACATTATTGCTACACCTCAGGGGCTATGTGCATGTCATCTACCTATGGTCATGAACTTCTCTTCGATCAGCAATATAGCCCTTCTCTTATTTCTTTTTTAACTTTACATAATCTGCCTTCTTTGTATTAAAATTTAGGCAGAAGAATGTATTATTGCTCATTGCTTTTCAGTATCTACAATCGCATTGAAAAGCGTAATATTTACCCAGCTGACAAAATCAACAACAATCCTGACTATCTGGTTACTTAAAACTACTAAGTACTCTAGAGTACTTAAGAACATTTGTTTCATGAAAGGAGGCTTTTCTCCATTCAGCGTAATTAAATTTATACACTGGAAATTCGCATATTTCTAAAGAGGTTATCGCTAATGCTATCAAAAACTAAATCATTAGAATTGCGAATATATGCATAAGCAACAAAAGTTTCCAACATGAACCCTATTTACTTCATTACTTATCAACCCATTCCTCAAAATTTATTTAATGAATAAAGTTAAATTTACTGCCCATCAAACCCCAAAATTAATTATTAATTTCATGCACAATCACTCATCTCACATTTTATCGAAATGTATGATTAGAGTCACTCGGATCTTTTCGGAGACGAGTAGCCGGATGTCATTTTCCTTTTATGCATATGTATGTACATTTGAATCTCCTTTAATCACTATTTAGTGGATACTTTAGATTAAAAGACAGATCATGAATCACCGGACTTGCGAAGTAGGAGACCAATGCATTCCAATTTAGCAGACATCCCTGTTAACGGACAAAATCCATGGTCTCAGGAATGTACGGTAAAAAAATATTCAGCTGTACACTATTTTTTTTTTTCGGATAACTTATCGATCTTTTTATTTTCAAATCCTGTGGTAGATGTCATAAGCCTCATTTTCTGTTAAATCCTTTCAAGAGGCCAAGCCGTATTTATACATTCAAAATTATTTGTCACAATATCTTCAAGCAAACAGACAGGCATCTTGACAAGTGTTGAGACAATTAAGCTAATATGTACATGTTGGAAGAAAAAGAACCACCTTACTAAATAAGGGAAGTCATTCCGAAATTATAACCAAGAAAACACCATTTATTTATGGCCTTTTTGGAAGGTTTAGGGTTTCGGGCCAAACTCTTGGCCACTTGGAGGGTTTTGATATTCGCTGCTCCTTTCTTGTCAATCCCATTATCACAATAGAGCTCATTGTGTGAGTTAATAACCCAGAATAATGTAACCATTTGCACTGGTACAATATGCATTTTCCTGACTCTCGATTTTTAAAATAATTTTCCTAATCTTCAAGTATACCTAGAACTAAACTAAAGTGTGACTCCATTTTCAAATGTTTAAACTTCATTATTCAACATGGTAGCTGCCAGAAAGATTATTCTCTCATTTCCAACCAGCTATACAGTTTTACATTATTTTTTCATATCATTATTATGTTTTATTTATATTTGTTTGTATATATATATATATATATATATATTTAATTTCTTTTGCATGGATTGGCATAGCGATGTCACATACCATCGTCATGCCAATGGATGATATTTGGTCGGGATTTCATTTGATTCTGATTGGGAACGGACTTCGATTTCTGGTTACATATGCAAGCGAAAGCGCAAAATGTTTTATTTAAATACACGAGAAATGGAAAATTTTGATTCGAGTTTTATTTGCTTCTTGTGCATTTAAGGCTTTTGTTCTATCCTTTTAGGATGAATTTCTAAGCATAATCAAAGGCCCATATACAGCAACCACGATTAAATTCAAACAACAAAAATTAGCATTTATACTTGCAAATTTTCACAGGACTAGTTTCGGTTTTAGCAAACCATCATCCTCAGTTGCCAAAGCACATTTGCACTTTGGCAAATGAGGATGATGATTCGGTAAAAGCATCGAAATTAGTCCTGTGAAAATTTGCAAGTATAACGCTGATTTTTGTTGTTTCACTTCTAAATTAATACTTGTTCGGCGTGTTATTTTATCTTAACCACAATTAAAGTCGAAACCTATCGTTACAATTTTTAATGCTCTGAAGAAGTAAGTAAAACCAGGTAGATTTCCATTACTTTTGTTTTCAATTTCTGCATTATATTTTGCATTACATACTAACATCAAATACGCCGCCGTATTTGATGTTAGTATGTAACTTGCTTTCTAGTAATGGGATGGGCCCACCAGCTGCCGAGCGGTAAAGTCGCTGAACACTGGTAGTTCGGTCCGAGGTTCGAATCCTGCGGACGGGCTGGCTGCATGAGCGTTTTCGTGGCTTTCCCCATGTGTAACGTGTATACGAACCAGCTTCCCTTAGAAAGTTCTCCACGAAGGCATCCCTTCTTTTAGGCAGATAGCCCTCGAGGCTTTGCCATAATCGTCTCAGTAATTGGTTGTCCAGGAAATATATTATGTGGTATCAACTGCTACGTTTGTTTTTAAATTTCACCCGTCTGTTACTCAATTACATTAGCCCCATTTACATACACACACAGTTTCGTTGTGATTTTTTACCCTATCGAAATTCACCGCCCCCCCACAGAAAGCTCATACAAAAATTTAATTAATCAATTGCGTAAATACGTTGTTATATGCGAAAGTAACGCATTTCTAAACATATGTGCCTCGCCAGCGGTGGAGCGGTAATGTCTTTGACTACTGTTAGTTCTACCTGGTTTCGATCCCAGACGAGCGGGTTGGCTGCAGGGATTCTGTCTTGTTTTTCCCCAGCCTAATGTGGATACGAACCAATTTCCTTTAAAGTGTCCCTCACAAAAGCATCCCTTCCCTCAGCCAGATAGCCCTCGATTGCCATAATGAATCAAACCAAACCAATCTAACCTTATGTATATAGGTGACAGGTGACGGAGGACGGGGACGCCTGATGTTTAACAGAGGTAAACAGGCATATGTCCCGCGCCCTCCCCTATCTAGTGGCAGCAACTCCCAGGAGCCTCATGAGGCCACCTTGGGAGTTTATTGAAGAATTTTACGTAATTGTACATGGCCATACAGAAGCGTCTTAGGAATACATTAGTTTTGATCGATAGGCGGATGATTTGTTACATCTTGGTTTTTAGACACTGTTAGACACTAATTACAGCATATACATACACATACAAGAAGAAAGAACTGTAGTTGAAAAAGGATCAACCTATTAGCATGCAGAATAGAGCAAGAAAATGTCCCTCCCAAAAAGGGGGGGGGCGGAATGAATGTATTGTCAAAGAAGTAGGTGATGTATTTATTAATGATCTTATGTATGTATCTTGTGCAAAGGTCATTAATGGGGGCTACAGGCTTTATTTCTATAAAAGAAGATTTCTGTATGCTTTTAGTTATTAAGTTTCTAAAAAAGACGTAGAGAATTTTCTGAAAAATCCTTGCGTTTTAGGCTTAAGTATAGGAAGGTTCTGCAAATGTAAAATCTAATTTTTCCCAATGTGCGGTTAGATATGCTTAGTGTAGGGTTTAAAACGTGAAACATAAATGTTTTGTAATCTTGCATAAAACTCGTTGAAGATACTAGTTATTAACGAGTTCCTAGGGTTTTACAAAGCTAGTAACCAGTGCTGTTTAATCCAATACAGAATCATTAGCCGCCAGAGCGGACATACTTTATTTTTATAGCTTTCTCCTGAATCTAAGAGGAAAATATTTAAATATGCTCGATGACAGGCACTGAAAAGAGATATAAATTAGCGAATTTATTTTCGCATATCTTTTTCAAATTTTGTATGTAGCAGTAACGAATTTTTTGTATTTAACTTATTAAAGCCTAGTGAAAATTTTAATCATTAAATGTTTCGCTTTGCGGAAGCTATACAAAATATTGTAATTTATATTTACACAACACTTTCATATTTACACGTCTGAAAATTTTCACAGAATTCTCTGAAGTGGGAGTTCATATCCAAGATAAATATTTAAAGAAAGAAATTCCCAAGTCTTTTAAGCTTTCTGTATATACAGTACTTCCGTTTTCAAAGTAAAAAAGAACTTCACTTGTACTAACGGTTACAAATGAGGAAGAAAAAAAAAAAAAAAAAAAAAACAAACTTGCAAATCAGTTTATTACTAAAGCAGTCATATTGTTTATAATTTTGTTTAAAACGTAAAGTAGTAAATATGATCACTCGAATAGTGTGATTTTCCTTTTCTTTCTTTATTGTTCTTTTTAAAAGTTTTTTTATTTCATTTTTTTATTTATTTATGTACGACGAAAACTGAAAAGGAACTTTTATGTGAACAACAGCTTTCAACAAAAATTTCTTTATTTTTTAACGCAAGCGCTATATCAAAATATTTCGAACTCTAGTCGAAGACACAAAGAAACAAAAGGTATCCTTAGCCACACCTTCTATCCTTCTATTTATTTACGAAGATTTCAAACAATTAAAACATTTCACCATTATGGGTGATAACTCGCCAAATATGCCACACCTATAAATGAACAGGGGAAACACCTACTTTTACGAAGTTTCAATCTACGGAAATTTGATATCTAGTTGCTACCAGTACATTGCTAAGGCGATGGATAATTTTTTTTTGCACAAAAGTGGGTGGTTTCCATTATTTGTGAGTTCAGTACTTAACATGCTGGAATGTCTATATTAAATGATGCAAAAAAAATTTAGCCTTTCTTTCATGAATTCTGGCGCTACCTGCTATTGAGTTATTAACTTTTCATTTTCCAGTGCACGAGTAAGTGATGTTTTTCTGCTTTATATGTCAATGTTATGCGTGCATGCATTTCACTTACAACCCACCTGTAGTTGGCCGTTTTAGTTGAAAAAGTCTTTGAAGTGGTATTCTTTTTTGCTGCCGCTTCGTTTTTTTTAATCGATGCGCATATCGATTAAGATTCAGCAGAATCGATTTAAAAGCAACAAAGCTAGGTATTCAATATGAGAAGGAAACGCGATATCAAAAAATGATGCATGCCTCACAATGCATAAATCTGTTACTGTACTTATTTTACTAAATGTTAACCTATCACATAAACATGTATTTTATTTCATGTATTACAGTATCTCGGTTTTATTTAGTGTCAAAACATCTTTTTTATAAAGAAATATAATAAGTGTTTTATTATAAAATTGATTAAATAAAAACTATTTTAGAAAAATATGTATAAAAATTAAAATACTAGAACTGCAAAAACATGATACGCTGCTGAACCAGTAATTTCCGTTATTATTGAAATAGTTTTCAGAGATGTTTATAAAATGCTGTAATACTGCAAGTTAGGAAATTATAAGATATATGGCTTTGTTTAAATAATTCTATGTACTTAAAATAAAAAAAAATTGTATGTGCATTATTCTTTATATCCTAAACGTTTTTATTTCTTTTCGACTATGGGAAATATTCTTTTGCATATGTTTTTCGGATATATTCTTCTGTATATGCGAAAGAGAAAATGGACCTTTTTTAACTTTATTTTTGCTACGCTTACAGTTCAATTTGTGTAAGCTTTTTGAATTAGCAATTTTAGTTCCTCATAAAGTAAATGATAGACAACTGAAATACTTTTCTATGCAGTTTCGTTCCGTAAATTTTATTCATTTGTATCAACTCGCAACGTTCGGAGGATTGAAATCCAACTTATTAATTTTTTGAAATTATATTCCCAAAAAATATGATTGAATGTTGTAAAACTATAGTATCTGACAAATGCTTCGAATTATTCACATAAATTTAGACTCATTTTGTAAAGATGTTGATGTTGTTTATAAATTTTAATAAATATGGATATGCATAATTAAACCATAAGTTGTATTTAGAATTTTTGATGCATAAATGCTTCGAATTATTCACATGAATTTACACTCATTTTGTAAAGATGTTGATGTTGTTTATAAATTTTAATAAATATGGATATGCATAATTAAACCATAAGTTGTATTTAGAATTTCTGATGCATTTTATTTATATTCGTCATTGACGTATGAAATATTTTAGCTGATTTTTTTTATAAATACTTTGCATCGTCATCTATACCATAAAGAAGAATAATTTCGTTTAATCTTAAATAATTTTTATGAATTGTCGCAGTTCAACAAAAAACTAAAAGTGTAACGAAATTAAATAAATTTTGTTTTGTGTATATAGCTTTATAAACACAAACATAACTAAAACTACGTTGTTAATAAGGAAATTTACGAGTTATATTGATAATTACTCTAGCACGCGATGCACATTTCGAGAAATTCCCGTTTATTCAAAAGATCGGACCGAATACGCAATTTTGTCGAAGAGGGGGTAGACTATTAATTTTAGAAGAATAACTCAGTACTTCATATTTTTTGTAAGAACATTTATTTTTAATAATTTACTTTTATTTAAAGTCATTTACTCGTTCGAAGCATGACCTAAAATAACAGCATAACAAGTTTTATTCTCCAGATATCTTTCAGCAAATCATGCGAGTGTTGTTGTCTCCGAAAGAAATAATGCTTTCATGATGAAACTTCTTGAGTAATGTAAGGCAAACACTATGCAGCTAGTCCTTCAGTAATCGGGAATTGAAGCCAGGATGAAATGTTAGTATTTAGTGTTCTTATCCACTCTGAAATTGGTAGACCTCTCCCGCAGAAGTGCATTCTTTGTATAATATAAGATGCATTAATTAATTAGCCCACTCTAGCGGACAAGCGGTAAAATCGCTAAATACTGGTAGTTTGATCCGGGTTAAATCCTGACGAACGTGCTGGAGAGTTTTCTTGGATTTCCTCAAGGTTGGGTTTCTTGGTTTCCCCATGTATAACAAAAATAAGAGCCGGTTTCCCTCAGAAATATCTTCACGAAAGCATGCCTTCTCTTAGGCAGATAGCCTCGTGGCTTTACTATATTCATACAACCTAACGAAATAACGCAGTTCAGCCAAAGTTTTAAATAACATAACTCACAGGTTTTCTAAGTAGCGTCATGATCCACCAGGAAGACTCATAACATTTATTGTAGTTATAAGTGATTAATTATATAACCAAAGTTTTTATCTGTGTATCTAACATTGTGTGTTTGAAATTTATAGAGAATGTATATTGCAAACTGTTTCAATGACATTCACTAATTTAAAAGAAAATGCTTTTTGTTTGGCTTATACAGTATGTTTTAAAAAGATCTTTTTTATAATTAAAAAAATCTGATATGTACACCACATGACTTCCTTGTACGGAATATTACATTATACGCATTTTTTGTTGCATTTCATTTAAACTTATTGGATTGAATTAAATCTACTTCGCCGACAGCGCATAAACCACAATAGAATAAACGCATTCTTTAAAATTCACTCTAGTATTTGTTTACCATAGCGACACTCTGGCGCTAGATTCATTTAACAGTATTAATAATTATATAATTGTTAACTTATAAATTAATTATATAACGGAAACTAAGTTAATTGCTATATAATCCAATAATTATATAACAGTTAACTTATATATTTCGTTCATATTATAACTCATAATGCACAAAATTTATATAATTTAAAGAATAGAATTATCTAATCGTTGCCATATGTTCCATTCAAATACTATAATAAAGCTAGAATGATGTATAAAAGAAATTGAGCAAACAAAACAAAAAAAGGAACAGTTTTTCACAGACGATTGTGTATTTCTCATTTAATTAATTCAGTTCTCGCTTCGCGAGAAGGCAAAAATACATAAAAACTCAAAATATCTATATTAAAAATTACGAAGTAAATCTTGAACACTTATTTCCTCGAAAAAATTCCAGAAAGAATTAAGCATGATTTAATTGGCAATAATAAATGAATGCGTTATCTTTGTTGTTGCGAAGTTAAGTTTCTTTAGACTGGCAACAAATCCACTAGTCTCATGTTTCAAATGTAAACATCAATGGCCGCCATAAAAAAAAGGCTTAGTGGCAATTAGACAACTTTAAAATTGTTGATAATTCTAAAAATATTGCATACAGATTTACTAAAGGCATAAAAATCTTAACCGGAAGATAAAAGCAACATAATACAATCATTTTTAAAGCAAAAAATGTACAATTTACCAAAATATAAGAGTAAAGAAACTGAGATCACTGAGCCGGGTAACAGAGTGGATATATATATAAATATATTTATATACGTTTGATGCGGCCGATTGCAACCAAAATACGAGGTGCACATCTACATGTTATAGCAGTCCTATATACAAAATTTCAACATTCTGAGGCTACTCGTTTTTGAGTTATGCGAGATACGTTCGTACAGACGCCACGAAAACTTCTCTTCAGAATTAATTTTAAAGCAGTTTTATAATTTTTTTGAAGGAAAAGAGTATTTTATTCTGTTCTTACGTACAGATATCACGCAAAAATATCGTTAAATTGCATTCGATAGCGGTCAAAATGGATATTTTCGTTGAAATATGCTGCCTGAATCTTTTCGCGATTACAATACTTCCTTTTCACTTAGTACAAGGAAGTAAAAACGGTCATAAATGCTAATATATTTACGGTTGGATTGCAATTTTTGGAAATAACACTTTTTCTGAATTGTCGGGGACGTGAACCTTTCATCTGGTCACAAAGGGGGACGAGTCAAAAATGTGTACTTTTGAGAATCCTTATCTAAGAAATCATTTTTGCCACAGAGAAAGTGTATTCATCTTCTACTTCACTTTCTAGTGACGAGTGGGCAAGATAACTGAACATTGGTAATTCAACCCGAGCTCAAACATAAATACTACTATCCAGTTTCTCTATGGGGCTCGTTTTTACGTTAAATACCCAAATCAACTCTCGTACTTACATTACATATTATTAAATATTTAGTATTTTTCTTATTTTACGTACTTTATTTTAGTACTGAATAGTTTACATTATTTTTACAACATATTTTATTTTTAAGAATACAAAAAAAAAAAAAAAAAAAAATATTATTGCCAAGGGAGGATCACTTCCGCAAAGGACGTTTTTGTTCCGCTCATGGCGATGCGAACCCTGGCTGAACTGGCAGTGTTCAGCGGTCTCATCCATTTGACCACTGGTGAGCTTATAAGGTATTTCTCCCGCCTTCTTAGCGAACCTTCGTGGTGTAGTGGTTCTGTACGCTGGGTCGGTATTCCAGAGGTTCGTGGTTCGATTCCCGGCGGAGGCGGTTGCTAATTTTTCATCTCTCTGGCTTTTCCAATTAACCTAATGTCTCTACATTTGCATCCGAAGTTAAAGGTTGTTGGATGATGATTCTCCCCACCCAGGATTTGGCGATTGAATCTCTTAAAAAACCCCAGTCGCCCTTTAATAAGGAGAGTATATAAGGTATTTCTCCAGCCTTCTTAGCGAGCATTTGTGGTGTAGTGGTCTGCACGCTCAGCGCGTAATTGAGAGGTCCGCGGTTCGATTCCCGGCGAAGATTTTGTATATTTTTTATCTTGCCTGCTTCCAAAAATACATAATGTCTCTACAGGCTATATAAAAAAAGAAGCTTCTAATTCACTGTATGAATTATCTCAGACATTATATTTAAACATAACACATTTCGTATTTTTGCAAGCGCAGTTCATCAATGAGAGAGAAGTCTCCTTTTCTCTATGCAGTTGTTTCTCTCATATGTAACATGAATACAAGCCAGTTTCCTATCGAAAGTCCTCCACGAAGGCAACCTTCTCCTTAACCAGACAGATCGCTGTAGTGTGCTTTGCCATATACCAAAGAATGCAATCCAATCAGTGGTACCGGTAACGTTTCATTAGTTTGATATTTTTTTTGGCCCCTAAGGAGAAAATGCATTAGTAGAAGACTTTTTTAAAAGAAACTGTCTCGTATTTACTTTACACATGTGGTACACCATGAAAACTGAGATGCATCTATTCCTTTCGCGAATATCTGAAATCGGGTTGAACAATCGGTTTTCAGCGGTTTTACCCATTCGGTCACTGGTTGAAGAGAAAAATCGCACATATCAACTATGTATCTTTAAGTATCTAAAAACATGAACTTATGAAATAAAAAACGCATACAAGTATAAACTTAAAAATGCAAATCCTGTGAACTGAATATTCCACCGTCTTCAATACTCCAAAAGACGGCACATTAGGTTAGACAGTTATATGAATATATTTTCCCTTTCGTTGCCTGTACTCGTCACCCCCAACAGAGAGAGAAAAGGAAAACTATCTGACTTATGATGACTTTAGAAATCATCTTAACAGCATCTAAAGTGGCCTTTATGTTATGACCTGAAAATGTAACAGCACTACAAAAAACACGTTACATAATTCATGATTAAGTTCTAAGAGTGAAAACTGCACAACAAAGGCGACGTAATTTCGAGCATGCTCAGAAATTCACGCCAATTGTTCATTGTTATGCTTTTGGACATATTTTGCAGAGGAAAGAAATCCATACCCTATCCTAGTAGTGTAGCTAGACGAAGGCGGAGGGGCGGTCCACCCTGAGCGGCACATTTTTAGAGGCGGCATTTTCGTGTGAAACATTATGGGTGTTGGTCATGTGAATCGTGGAAGCGGGTGAAAGCTAACGAGATTTTGAATTGCCATACGGGATTGCATTGACTAGAAAAATGGTTTTTTTCCATGCCATAAAGTATTCAGGAAAAAAAAAAAAAAAAAAAAAACAGTGCAGCATTTCGACAGCTATATACTCTTGTTATATCTTTTTCATTCCTTCGAAACTTTTAAATGAAAAATACGAACTTCAACTAAATCATGATTACGACGACGTTAATAAGGAAGAATACCTCGTTAAAGAGAGAAATATTTCAGAGTTTTGTTTCCGTTATTGCAAGCGAAAACGAAACCAGAGGCGTTAAAAGGAAATTGAATTTTTGCTTTTGAAATTTTGCTTTCTTCCTCCCCCTGAAATGTAATCTTCAGAAAAAAATAATTTTCTATATAAAAAAACCGTTTAAGAAGTATTTAAGACGTACACATATATATTTTGCGTTTAAGAAATTTATACATATTTTGCATTTAAGAAATTGCAGAAATGAAGTAACCACTAAAATGCCACCTACGGTTTCGCAAAGAGAAAAATAAGCAAAATAATAATATATTAATAATTAGTTTTAAAGTGTTGGAGTTAAAGTTTTACTTAAAAATAAACATAGAATTTAAATTCATTCTTTACATGCCATTTATTATTTGCTTATGTATCCAGAGGAGCGACAAATTCAGGAACCGTCTCGAGAGTTGCCAGTCATCTTTCTACTGATTGTATTGGTATTTCTACTGATTGTATTGGTATTTCTAATTAGCATCACATATCTTAATCCTTTATTGCCATGAGTTATATTGCTAGTGTTAAGTTATTGGTATAGCTTCTGAATCTGTGTGCCACTAAAAGTTAGAAAACGCGTAATAGGTCGAAAAAATAAGCTTGTTCATTTAAAAGGAATTAAGTAAGAAAAAAAAGCGGATTAGTCGTAATTAGAATAGCTAATATAGAAGAATAAATTTCAAAAGAAATGGCGGAGTTATTATTTTTTCTTTGTGTACTTTTCAGCCAGCAAACAGAAATCAAAAGTGAAAGTGACTTCTCGTTAATTTATTTTGCTGTGAAATTATAACATTCAACGAGAAAAGTTTCACGGTGTCGATGTAAGCCACAGACAAGCTTAAAATATTTTGTAAGACATAAAACCACTACCAGTTTAAATGAAATTGCATTTAGTGAAATTCTAAACTTATCTAATTTTCCATCCTGCATAATTTTCTTAAAATATTCACGCGACTATTCACAGATGCAGGATATGAATTTAATTAGACGGGGAAAGATAAAAAAGAAGTTAAAAATAAACGAAAGCTAAGGTGAAATGATTTTGATTCTTAATATATTAAAAATTTAAATAATTGCAAATATTAATTACTTTGGCTCGAATGCAGAAGTTTCAGAAATGTGATACTTCCAGATGTACAATCAAAAGTCTAAGGCAAACGCCTGTACAAACACTTGCTATGTAATTTGAGAAGCTTAAGAGAGATGGTGCCGCCCAACTGGTATAGTGGTTAGCGTCGCTGACTGCCGTGCCGAAGATCCCGGTTTCGAATCCAGGAGAAGGAATGGATGTTTGCAAATGTATAGTGTCGGGGCAGCAGGGCGGCATTCTAAATATGCGGCGAGCCGAAAATCCTTTCGTGTGTTTTGGTGGAAGGGGGAGAGAGATGAGAGACCCTCGAACCCGACCCCCCCCGGAGGTGCTCTCCATCAAAATTGGGGGCCGAATTGAACTAAATCTCACTGTCACCTGTAAGGTGTTCAAGACTGTTGGCAACGATAGGCGTACCTTGCGTCCCTTGCTACGAGGAATTTCGTGGGCTGATGTTACTGTCAGACCAGTGGGCATAAGTAACAACAACAGTAAGAGAAATGGTAGCCTGCCGAAGCTTTAGTCGCAAGGTTTGTGTGATTACGGCAAAACCTCGAGGGCTGTCAGCCTAAGAGGAGGGATGCCTTCGTGGAGGATTTTCGAAGGGGTGTGTGTGTGTGTGATTATGGCAAAGCCTCGAGGGCTATCTGCCTAAGGGGAGGGATGCCTTCGTGGAGGACTTTCTAAGGGAAACTGGCTCGTATACACGTTACACATGGGGAAAACCACGAAAACGCCCATGCAGCCAGCCCGTTCGCGGGATTCGAACCTCGGACCGAACTACCAGTGTTCAGCGATTTTACCGCTCGGCCGCTGGTGGGCCGGATTTTCGAAGGGAAATTGGTTCGTATACGCGTTACACGTGGGAAGCACCGCGAAAGCGCCTATGCAGCCAGCCCGTTCGCAGCATTTGAACGTCCGACCGAACTACCAGTATTCAGCGACATAGCGTTAAAAATCAACTGGTGTTAACAGTTCGTTGTGTAATGTTAACTAACATTCAGCTCTTTCAAGGAAGAGTTAATTAAAATATGCCTTCTTATATAAATCAGTTAGAAGTTTCAGCAATTAGTTTGGCGCCGCTATGATGTTCAAGGATCTAATATATGAAGCATATTCAGCATTATGCGCTCCAATTATCTGGACTCTTTATATCCTGCTTCCAATTATCCGAATTTTTAGTTCTGATTTCCTCACTAAGAGCAATTTATTTTAAATTTATTGATGTGTTTTAATAGTTCCGTTGATTTTAATAATATGAAAAGATAAATACAGTATAAGTACTTCTGAATCAATATGGTATAGAAAATTTTAGTACAGTGTTGTTACTGATCCTTCTGACCTGAATATATAGTCAAGTCCACGAATTCATTCTAGTGAAGAAGGAAAAGAGATACGCTTGTCGTTGGTCAATGACTTGAGCATCTTATGTTACGATTTTACCCGCTTCCGTCCCAGTTTCTGTGGAGAATACCCCGGGGAACGGATCTAAGGGTCCTCTATCCCTCTTTTTTTTTTCTTTTACCTCTCGATTAAACTTCCGGCTTGACAGTATCGAGTGCTCCCATACCGCAAAGAAGTTGTACATTTACAAACAGCCATACTTACTCCCAGATTTGAAACTTGGCCCAAACGACATAGCAAGTACGGGTAGAAACTAGATCAACACCTATATAGTACCATAGTCTGATGTCTGAGCTGTTACTGAACCTAGCTAACTGTTAAGCTTCTGCTCGAGGTTAGAGGGAGAACACACCGGAAGGCTGTCTGACAGTCTCCTAGACTCCTCTTTCCCTACCATCAACCTCTCGAGAGGACTTTCGGCTAGCAGTGTATTTGAACGCCCTTTTGCCGTACTGATACTATACGTCCACAAGCTCCCATGCTTTCTCAGGGATTCGAACTCCGGGCCAATAGTACGGATCTCATCGTCACTGACCACTATACCGGCTGTGCGGCGCGTACTTTCTACAGGTACAGATGAAAGTAAGGCTGGTACTTGTAAAGGTATATTTAGTAAAGCCGGGCCTCGCAAACTTGTAGAGAAACAACTCTTCTTGGGACCAATAAATGTCGCGAACCTGAGGCGCATGATTTAATTTCCTCAAATCATGTAGCAGTCGGCACCGCTAAAACGCTGTACTGAAAAAGGAAGGTATAAAGGTTTTTGCGAATGTCTATATAAGTCAGTTATATCTTAAAAATCATACTTAGTCTATTTATCTGTCTAGAATGCATTTGTTGAGGATTTTATCATAGAAATTATCTTCTGTTTGCATTACATATTACCACGAGAACGCCCATACAGTGAGCGCCTTCTTGAGAATTTCAACCAGGGTCAAATTAAAAGTATCTAGCTGTCGTATCCATATCCATTCAGGCACCGGTAGGCCGACAATACATTATACAGCTAAAATGCATTTTTGTATTAAAAAAAACCTTTTTTATTGAAATCACAAATTTATTGCAAAGGTTTTAGTGATTAATTTGATAAAATATGTTCTACTGCTAATTCCATTATCTAAAGGAAATTAAATTTAATATTATAGCTTAGCTGAGCAAAAATAGGCCATACGTTTTATTTTACTCACATAAAAATACAATTTATATGTTTGTAAAAAAAGGATTGCGTAAAAAAGGACTATTGTAAAAAAGGGATTGCGTTTAATTTCACGGGTCTGCGTAAATAATTTCATTTCTTAGTTGAAATAAGTTACGCATTTAGACAAATAAATAGTAATTTCGTTGTTTAACTTTGTCGGAAGATGTGTGCATCATATTTTGTTTTACGGAGACAGTTTTTAAACTTTATTCTTTTTGAAGTGCACTGTCATAAACGAAAAAGTAAAATTTATTCTTTTGCATTAAATTGAATGCATATTTGGTCTGCAGAAAGAATGGCAGAATAGCTTTTCGTATTGTTCCAATATCGGGATAGGTCATTGTCTCATTTAGGCGGGATATTTGCAGTTCTACCGTAAAGCTGAATTTGCTCTGTAAAGTGAATTTAATTCTTACTTTTTTTTAAGTTACGCTGCCCATATATTCTTTTTCTTACCGGTGGGATCATTCCTTTATTTCCTATCAGAAGCAAATTATGTTTCTTCTTTTTTCTGAGCTTACCATCTCCCCGCTAATTGCCAGCTTGGAATTAAAAAAAAAAAAAAAAAAAAAAGGAAAGAAATGGTGAATATTCATTCTACTTCAACTGCAATGTGAATAATGAAATAGCTCCCTTTAGAAAGCCTTCCGCAAAGGAATCTTTCATAAGGTATTCCCATGTTATGCAATGCAAACAATTAACCAACTAAAATAAGTTGACATCGATCGATGAAATTCTCGTTATGTAAAGTGTTACTTGAGTGGGTTAAAAATTGTATATGCTATCAAAGCATTTTGTAGGTTTATTTATTTATGGCAATTTTTCCTTATCGGTTCAATTAAAGAAACGTTAGAAACGAAATTTTACTTTTCATTCTTAACAAGTCTTATTGCATTTGTTTAATACCTTCTAACTTCCTTTACTAATTTCATTAGACTTTCTTTTTAATTAAATTATTACTTCCTTCTCCTAATAATTAAGGAAGATTTTTCAAATCAGTTCTTGCAGTCTTAATAAATCTTATGCTCCACTGAATTTATGCGTACAAAAAATAGCTCTTTTCCAACTTACAGCAGTATATTCTGGCCTTTCTGACAGGTTCATTGTAATTGTTTGAAAATTTCATCAAAATAAATTTCATTATCTTTTCTTCTCTCCTAATAAGAAATGTGAACTATTGCAGAAAAACAATTCTGATGTTAATATATGTATACATGCGCCCAGTCTGGGATTCACGTGTCAGTGATATAAAAGCAACGTGTAACTGTTGGTGCATCACATGGCAATGAACGTGCTAATCAGATAACGCATTAACAGAAGAGTGAAGAGTAATTAATATGTCTTCTAATCAGGATAAATTTAAATGCAATAGTTTCCTATTAGAAGATTTCTATTTCTTAATGCGCAACATTCGTGTTTTCCAGACAAGTAATTCTTGTATTTTATATATTTATTTCCCAAAATTCTGTCATATGGTTCTAATGCATAACAAGCATCCTAAAATTATTGAAATTATCCGTTCATGCTATGAATAGACATTCGATCATAGTAGATGAACAAAAAAAGACCCCTTTCCTCAAAAGAGTAGTAGTAGTATTTTCAATTATGAACATTTTTACAGTGTTAATTTTTATTCCACGTTGTTTTATATATGATTTATTAGAAATGTTTTTTATCGTTGAAAGTATTTATCACGAAATATTTCTAAGGCAGTTAGTTAACTGTCTCTTGCTTCGACAGAATTAAACAAATATTAAAATTTTGTAGTAGTTCGGATCGTACATTCTGAGTAGCTCAAAGATTTTAGCAATTTAATGAACAAATCATGCTAGACATCATAATATACACAACACAGTTTGTCCAAAAGTTTTAATAAAAACTCAACACTAAACATTTTGACGTATCAGATGAATTATGAGCTTTATTTTTAATTTCAGTTATAATTAAATATCTTTCAAATGTTGCGATTAGCCCTAGTGTTCTCAACGTACATTGATAATTTTTCTTAACTGAATTGGTAGTTCTTTGGAATCTGAAATCATACAAACAAAACTTGCAGAACTTTCCATGTTTCTTATTATCTTCAACTCAGGTTCCTTATGTTAACAAAAAGTACCGTATATGAGGCTATAGTAATTTCCTGAGAGAGATCTCGCTGCTGAAGAAAGACAATACATATTGATTTTGTATAACTGAACATAGTTTTCACAAAAATTTAAATCACTAAGAAGAATGAAATTTGATCTATAAATTATTTAAATGCAGTATTTTAAAAGGTAATATTTCTTAGAAAGAAACAAATTTAACTCTTGTGAGCATAATTTACCATTCTGAACATGGTACTTCAAATCTAGTAAATAAAATGTAAATCAGTAATAAATAAGGACACTTTGCGTCAACTTAGTTCAACTGTATCCGGCCCACCAGCGGCCGAGCGGTTAAGTGGCTGCACACTGGTAGTTTGGTCCGGGGTTCGAATTCCGGCAAAAGAAATGGGCGTTTTCGTAGTTTTAACCATGCGTAACGTGGATTTGAGCCAATGTCCCTTAGCTAGGCCTTCACGAATGCATCCCTCGCTTTAGACAGGTAGTCCTTGTGTACTTTGCGTAATAACTGTAATAACCAGAATTGGTTTGGTTATTTATCAGGTAGATGAATTATCCAAAGAAGCAACTCCTAATCAAGATGGTATTGAAATCATCATTCCATGGCCTTGCTCAAATTTCAAATGCCAACTAAAATAACTTGCTTCAAAATATTGGCAAGATTTGAGGAATAATTCTCCACAGAGGAGGATGCACATATAACTTAATCCTCACTGTATGCTTAGAATCTCTATACTCGAATCCTTCATTAAGTTACTATATAACAGGATACGGACCCTTCTTCACATATTTCTGCGCATGAAATAGGGCGAATCTGCTTATGTAGGGAACTCCTGATTATTACATTTTCTCATGTGCCGCCCAGACGGTATCTAAAAAACGCCTAATGTCTCTACAAAATAATGAAACTTGAAATGAAGACTTATAAGGTTTTTCTCCAGTCTTCTTAGCGTACCTTCTTGGTGTAGTGGTCTGTACCCTGGGCGCGTATTCCAGAGGTACGTGGTTCGATTCCCGGCAAAGGCGATGCTAATTTTTCACTTCTTTCTGTTTCACAAATAACCTGATGTCTCTACAGACGTTTTTTGTGAACTTACGTCAGCCAAATCAAACCTCTCATCCTAGTAGACAGGAACGCTGGAGAACGTTGAATGACTTAAGTCACAACTAATCTTAAGAGATCGAAGAGGAAACAGAAGAATTCCGGGATTTCTGTGGATGATTTAATGCAGTAGTGAGAACTTCCGCTACGGTTTTGAAAAAAAAAAGTAAACGGCAAATTATTTAAAAATATTAATAAAATAAATGAAATATTTCTTAATAAAGTGTGTGATTAGTGATTATGGCAAAGCCTCGTGGGCTATCTGCCAAAGGGGAGGGATGTCTTCATGGAGGACTTTCTAAAGGAAACTGACTCGTATATACGTTACACATTGGAGAAAACCACCTAAACGTCCATGCAGCAAGCCCGTTCGCGGGATTCGAACCTCGAACCGAACTACTAGTGTTCAGCGACTTTACCGTTCGGCCGCTGGTGGGCCTTATTTCTTAATAAAGAACAAATTTATTTATTGTTAGCATGCCGAAACTGCCATAATAAATGTCATTGTTTAAAATATCACGTTACAAATATGCAGAAAGGGTAAACTGAAAAACAATTTAGCACTCTCTAGGCATACTTACTCAGGTTATATTCAGTGGCTTCTATTCCCAGTAGATACGTACGACGATCAACGTTCAATGAATACACCGTTCAGTAACTACTGAATGGTCAAAAGACTTTTTATATAAACACCGCTTATTTTGGTGGTGAAGTGAGAAAATTACACGGCGGATAAATATAAATATAATACTTAATAACTGAATAATTCATAAGAGAAAATTTCATCTCTGTAACACACTAAAGTTTAAATATAATACTTAAAAACTGAATAATTCATAAAAAAGAAAATCTTGCTCTTGGTAACTCAATAAAATTATTAAAAGATACCGCCATTTAAAGCAGCATGATATTGTAATATCATGATGTTATAAATGAAAATATACTGTCGAAAATAGTATATGTAAGTCTGTGAAAAATTAAATGTCGGTGCAAATTAGAATGGCTTATTTCAAGCATATCTAGTCGCTTCTATTTCTAGAACGCATGTATGCTCACGGATCGCTGAATAAATGAGTACAGAACTAATCTTAAAGATTCATAAAAAATTTGATGAGCGTAGTGGATACAGTATAGTAGCAACAGTTTGTTTTGCTATTGCACTAAATAAAGGAAACGGAAATTAATCTAAATATATTACTTAAACATAGGAGACGGAGAAAGAATTTAAATTTTTGTTGGTGTGCTAAAATTATAATTAAAGTTCTTCATTAAAACATCATAATAATACACTTCTCCCAAAACCGAAAACAGGAGAGAGAAGCTAATAATTTCGATTCGTAAACTTACTTTATCTGGCAGCTGTAATTCTATAAGGAAAGAAGCCTGTCATGTGTTCGTAAGTATCATTAAATGTCTTTAGAAAAAAGCTCGAATAACCTGAGGATACTATATATTATAATTGGTGGGTGTTTCGGAATTTTTCATGGAAAAATTTAATAATAATAAAGCAAATTTATTAAGTTAAATAAATATTTGCTGAGAAAAAAAAAAGTGAGACAAATTAGAATTCTTTGTGTAAACTTACTTCAGCTATAAGCGGTATTTGTATAGATGAACGTTCGAGAACATGGAGCAGAAACTGTCTCAGCTTATTTTAAACGCTAAGACAGAATCTTCCCCATGTCCTCCTAACGTTTTGTACCAGCAGCTTTGCCTCCTGTTGCTTCATTGCAAAAAATATCCTGCAGATTTAAAAACTTAAAATAAGAAAAAAGTTTGAAATTGCTAAAATTACCATTGCGATTCGTCACTTAAAATATTATGATATTGCACGTGTATATTCCTTTTGTATAAAAAAAAAAAAATCTAGGGTATTCATTTATTTTTATTAATCAGTTATTTTATATTAATTACCTTTGCTACCTTTCTTGCTTTCCATTTTCCTGCCAGAATCTTAATTTCTAGTTCGCGCGTATTCAAATGAGATAGTATTTAAAGGAAGATTTTAGATTATAGAATCAGAGCGTGTTTCGCCAGCTGAAGGCCACGTTACTAGCTGATTCTTCTGAGATCAGTTTGTTTGCGACGTTGCGTTATTCCCACTTTTAGGCGTGTCACGCCGCTATTAGGTTTGAACCAACTTACGCGTTCTTTTTCTGTGTAGCCTTTGGGTTAACTTACATTTTAGTTAGTTAAGTTAAATTCGTTGCTTTTAATTTAAGCCAATATACTTCCGAAAAGGTTATACATGAAGGTCTGTCAAAAATTAAAACTGAGAACGAATTAGAATTTTTTAATTCAAGTACATCCAGTCGCTTCTATTTCTAGAAGCCACGTATGTTCATGAATCGCTGAACAAATGAGTACAGAACTAATCTTAAGTACTAATAGAAATTTTGATGAGCGTACTGAATACAATTTTAGTACTAACTTTATGTTTTGCTATTGTTTTAGGAAACGGAAACGGGAAACGAATTTAAATGGACTATTTAGATATAGAAAAAAATGTCTAGAAGAAGGAAATTTAGCTATTGTTGGTATGCCAAAATTAAAACTGAAATTCATCAATAAAAATCATATCATACCTGTCTTGAAGAGGAAAACAGGAAAAAATTAATTTAAGTGCCTAAATTTACTAGAGTTATAATCAGTAATCTTTGTCTCAGTACAGTATTTTAAAATAATCAAACAGTTCTTAAAAAACAACTTAATTCCTTTTGTAATGCTACAATTAACGTTTCAATTTATCATTTATAACATTATTAAAGTGCAGGTCTTTAGAAAAAGGGGAACATTAAAAATTCAATGCGTTCATTTTCAATTATGCTCCGTAGCCTCTGTTTTCGATTGAAGGTTACGGTTCAGAAAATTTATGAAATGAGCTCAGAAGTGACTTTACATATGTAGAAAATTTATCGAACATTCGAGCACACGTTTTCTAGTAGCGATTTTTTATATTCAGTATAGAGGAAAAGAGGCAAATTAGTTTAAATACAGTAAGTTAGGAAACAATTCTTAAGAGTGAATAAATTTAATTTATGTAAGAATGCAAAAATTATCATTAAATCTCTTTATTCAGTAGATTCCATTATTATAAGTCCACAGAAAATAAAATCTGTGAGCAAATTCTTACTCTGTGTGCAAAATTAGTTCAGCTATATGGAGAAGGCAATTTTAATACTTGACAGGAACTTTCCAGAAGGTTCAACAAATTAACTCGGATCTAATCGCAAACGATCAATAAAATTTCCGATGGAAAGCTTATACCGAAAGTGACACCTTTTGCTGTTTTGTTTAGAGGGAAAAAATAAGTTGAATTAATTAAATAGGATTTTGAAGAAAGAAACTAAATAATCTTAAATAGGAACACAGCGCATTTAAGAATGAAATATTTCATCAGGAGAAGCAAATTTATTTATTGTTGGTATGTTATAATTATTATTTAAACTTATTCTTTAGAACTTTATCATAAATATTACTAATCTGATTGAAAAGGAAATTTACAAATAGTTAGAACTGTATGGCTAAACTAATTTCAGCTCTCTCCAATAGAATCTGCTCCTTATGCAAAAGTGTGCTACAGAATATTCTACAAATGAGCTCAGTTAATATCGAATGTTCGGAGAAATTTGCGAACTTTCTAAAGGCGCTTTATAATAGTTACGTTACTCCCATTGCTGTAGTGATAAAAGTTAATGACAAAATAACTTAAAAAGGGTGTTGGAACCCCAAAATATTCAAAAAATTGTGATTTCGGATTTTTGCATTTTCAAATTCTCTACACTTTTATCTTTCTTAAAATACCATTCTTTAAGCTCTATGAAAATAAGAACTGTAAAAAATCTAGTTTTAGTTTGTCATCGACTGCTTTGATCAATGAGGATTTTTACATAAAAACGCGTTTTTCTCCAAACGTGATTTTTTTATGCTCGATGCACCTTTTCTCAAGAATTACTGCTCTCAGGTATCTAACATTTTTATGGCTTATTTATTAGGCTTCCTAATATTTACTGAAATGAGCTTTTGTGATAAACTTCGAGAAAAAAAATAAAAAAAAAATTCTTGTGTGAGAAAAGTGCTAAATTTTACTATGCCTAACAAAATATTCTGTAAATTACTCTAAAATTCAAAATGTTTCAAAAGCTCATTTCTGTATAATCAGATATGTATACTTTAATTACACAAACAATTTCAAGCGTGTATCTACAGCAGAGTTTGGTGTGGTGTGGTGTATTTAATTACGGCAAAGCACACTAGGGCTATCTGCCTAAGAGGAGGGATGCCTTTCGTGGAGGACTTTCTAAGGGAAACTGGCTCGTATACACGTTACACATGGGGAAAACCACGAAAACACCCATGCAGCCAGCCCGTTCGCGGGATTCGAACCTCGGACCGAACTACCAGTGTTCAGCGACTTTACCGCTCGGCCGCTGGTGGGCCTACAGCAGAGTTTGAGAAAAGGTACATCAAAAATGGCCAAGTTAACATTGCGGGTATAGGGGTTGCTGATACCCCTCAAATATAGGTCTTAAAACTAAAGAAAAATTTATATGAAGGAAAAAAAATAATTTTTGAAATATTATTAAATTTGTAATTAAAATTCATTATTCAGCCTATCACTTTAAACGGAAAGCCAGGCTACGGAAAGAGACAAGAGAGCAGATTCCATACATAAATTAAATTTAGCTCATAAATAGCAGTAATTTTAGTAGGAAAGTAGTATGTAGTAGTTCTTAAACAGTCCTTACTACAGGACAGCTTAAAACAGTCCAAACTATTCTGATACATTCTTAAAAATATGTGCAATGGCGTGAGGTTTCTACTATTTATCATCGATAATCGTTACCGAGATATTTGGGGTTTAATATAATAATAAGGAAACGACAACTTTATTAAATGTATCATTTTGGAGATGAAATATTTATTTAAACAGTCAAAATTTATTTTCTGTAGGCATACTTAACTATGGGTACAATTGCTTCATTCAAAGGCAGATGTAAATATGAAAGAAATGAAAGCTGAGACAAATTAGAATTCTTTGTGTAAACTATCTTCATCAATGTCCAGGAACTTTGCTTCTTCGTAGGCGAGAACGTTAGAGAACATTCGGTTGAAATTATCTAAATTTATATTAAAAGTTAAGGTAATATCTGCCTCCAGTCCACCTGATGTTATATGTCAGCAGCAATGCGACTGGGGTTGTCAGCAGCAATGCGACTGGACTTTTAATGGGCGACTGGGGATGAGAGGACGCAGTCACCAAATTCTGGTTGTGATGAATTATCGTCCACCACCTTTTAGTTCGAACCCCACTGTAGAGTCATTAGGTAATTTTGAAGCATGAGACCTGAAAATATGCAGTGCTAATGGCGGGACTTAAACCCTGGACTTTTCACATACGCTTCGAGTATGCTTCCAATTACACCACGAAGGTATCGGAAAGGAGGGAGAAAACCTTATAATATAATAATTAAGGAAAGACAAATTTACTAAATGTAACATTTTGAAAATGGAATATTTACTAAGAAATAAAGAATTAAGTTTTGTAAGTATGCTCAAGGTAAGGGTAAAAATGCATCCTTCAAAATATAAATATACACATGTGGCAAAAATAAGAACTGAGACAAATTAGAATACTTTCTGTAAATGTATTTCACTATTACCTAGTAACTTCGCTTCTTCGTAGACAAGAAAGTACGAGGACATTTGGTAGAAATCACCTGAATTTATCTTAAATTCTGAGATAACATCTGCCGTCATCTGCCGTCAGTGGTTATGACGTTATTTACCAGCTAAGGTGTGTTCTGTTGCCGTACTGTGAAAAATATACTACATATATCGTACCTAAATTTATAACAATTTATAACGAAGAGCAAGTTTAAAATTTCTAAGCTACTAAAATTAATATTAAAATGTGTCATATAAAACATCACGTATGCTTGTTGCCATTGTATTAAGCAGAAATAAAGGTATTCAATTTATTAAATGCAGTACTGCAGAAAGGAAACATTTCATATAGAGAAACAAATTTATTGGCTTGCTAAACGTATCATTGCAATTCATCCTTTACAAGATCTAGATGCTGCTCATACGTTTAACATGAAAACTAACAGTTAAGAGTTTTAAGGCTAAACAAACTTACTTCAGTTGTATCCAGCAGCCTCTCGTTTTCGTAGACACGAACATCTGAGGGCATTGAGCAGAAAATATCTTAGCTTATTTTTTAAACGTTAAGACAAAATTTGCTACATACTCTAGGGACGTTTTCTACTAACAGTGATGTACTCTATTGCTATATTGAAAAGAACGGGTAATTTAAGATTAATTTCACACGAAATTTCAAAATATTACAACTCATAATTTGAAACAAGTTTAATTCTTGTAATCATACCAAAATTAGAACTGAAATTCATCATATAAAACATCTTGATTATTACCTATCTAGAGAAAAAGGAAAATGAAAGCAAATGTGAAACTGTATCGTTTAGTTATGATGTAATCTCTGTTCCTGAGTGCAACGTACGTTCGTGAACATTGAAGTAACATAAGTAATCTCGAAGAAAGCTTTAAAATTTTAGAAAAAATGTTTCGAGTATTTGAAGTTTCCTCTTTCTGGTAGCAATATAAACTGATGGCCATTAAAATTGCAACACCAGGAAGGAATGATCTGACGAACGTCAAAATCACATGAAAGGAAGAAGTTGGGATATGCAAATGATTAGTATTTCAACGCATTTAAACGACGCAGGAGGAAGAAACGACATCTGAAGCACTGTATAAAAGAAAAGTTGTGTAGTGGATTTCTCATTTGGAAAGTGCTTTGTAAACCCTGGAGGTTGGAGTTTGCTCAGAATATCGTGTTATGTCTCGAATAAGAAGAGGAAATGCTTACCAGCAAGTTTCGCAATTAGATAAGACAGGATCGTTGTCTATCGAAAGTGTAGATTATCGTTCCGTGATATCGCCGGTCGCACTGGTCGACATCCAACCATTGTCATGCGAATATGGAATCAATGGATTGCTGAGGGTCACACTGAACGCCATGTGGGATCTCAATGCCCTCCCATAACTAACGCCAGAGAGACAGATCATATTGTGAGGTCAGCCCTGCAAAACTGTACTACCACATCACGAACCTTTAGTCAGAAAATGGGCATGTTTGCACGCCCAATATCAGCTCGTAAGGTGCGTTGACGTTTGCAACAGCGTGACCATTGCTTCGGCTTCCCTACACAATGCAGTATATATAGGGAGAGAGGGCGACTTTGGTGCGCCAAGCGACAATGCTGGGTATTTTCAAACGAGTCCCGGTTCTACGCGCAGTATTCTGATTGCCATATACGTGTCTGGGGTGTCCGAGACCTCACACCGCCTGCTTGCATTCGATATTGGCACAGGGGCCCTCGTGTGATGGTTTGGGCTGCCACTGGGTACACGACACGCACATCTCTAGTTCGGATCGACGATAATTTGAACGCAGATGGCTACTTTTCTTTTTTTTACGTCCAGTGGTAAATCCCTATCTTCGATGCCTGCCAAACGCCATCTTCCAACAAGATAATGCAAGACCACATGTTGCATGTCGTGTTCCGATCTTCCTCGATACACAGGGTATTCGATTGTTGTCCTGGGCTGCACGGTCTCTATATCTGTCACCCATTGAAAACATCTGGTCATGGGTTGCTGAGAGACTGGTCCGCCACCGCTTTCCAGCTAATACGGTTGATGAAGTGTGGCATAGACTTGAAGCAGAGAATGCTTGAGCAGAAACTTGAGACTTTCAGTAGAAGAAGAATGAGTTGCCGATTTCTCTCATCCAAGTCCAGTTTGACTCTATGCCTAATGGGGTAAGGGCCGTTTTAGCTGCCAGGGTTGGCAGCTAAAACGGCCTACTAATTTCTACTAATTTCGTTCCCCTGTAAACCTCCAAAATGCTTACAAATTTAATCTTTTTGTCTTTATGACATACTGTTTACGTGCAATAAATATCTTTTTTTATATATACTTTCCTTCATGGTGTTGCAATTTTAATGGCCAGCTTTGTATTTTAGTGCTGTTTTGGGGAAACTCAACGGCAAATCATTTTAAATGTACTGCTGGAATCATAAAATTTTTATACGGAAGAAATTTGTAACTTTTCAGTTTCAGTAAATCTACTGCTAAAATACATAAAAATATAAAGAAGCAGCTAATCTAGTGCCCAGGTTTCTTCCTATATGGTCTACATTCCGAATGGTATGAAACGTTTATGAAATATTCCCAAATTCTGGAGGGGACGAATCATTATAAGCGTTGCGTGTTATCGTTGCATTCAGCGACAACATAAGCAGGATATATTGTGTCATTTAAGAAATTAAATATTTCATGAAGAGGAGCAAATTTATTTTTGTTGGTATGTTAAATTTATTATTTAATCTTATTCCTTAGAACGTCATCATAAATATTACTAATCTGGTTACAGATAGTTAAAATTTGTTTGGGTAAAGTGAATTCAATTGAATCCAATAGAATCTGTTTCTAGTGAAAATGTGCGTTGAAGAGGTTTCAGCAAATGAACTCAGTTATAATATCGAACTTAAATAAAATTTGCTGGAATTTTATAGACGATTTATTTAGCAACATTATCGCTTACGGCTGTATTTAGAAACGTAAACGGGAAATTAAATAAAATTTTAATACGAGTGAAAAAGTTTTCTGTAAGAAAAAAAAATTTAATTTCAAAACTATTTTAAATTTATGATTTAAATTCATCATTCAGACTATCATATTACATTTTGGCGAAAACGAAAAACGAAAGGAAATAAAATTGCTTAGTTTTATGTAGTAGCTCTAAATGTTTTAGGCAAGCCTCTGCTCAACGCTTTCCTAACTTTTCTCACACATTCCTAAACAATACTTCCAGTGACGTGATTATTCTACTGATTAGTGTATTTACTCAACATATGTTACTGAGATAGTCAGATAAAATATAAGAAAAGGCAAATTTGTTAAATGTAACATTCTGCAAATGAATCATTTACTCAGAAAGAAAAAAAATATAGGTGTGTTTAAATAAGGGTAGAAACGCATCATTCAAAATACGAAGGTAACAAATGTGCGGGAAATGAAACCCGAGACAAATTAGAATACTTTGTGTAAACTTACTTCAGCCATATCCAGTAACTTATCTTCTTTACAGACACGGAATTTCGAGAAAAATCGGCAAAATTTAGCTCAATTTATATTAAACTGGCCGCCCAGTCGGTATGGTGGTCAGGGAAGCTGTTTGCGATGCCGAAGGGCGTGGGTTCTAATCCCGGAGAAAGCATGGTTGTAACTGTCCGTCCCTTCATAGGCAAGGCAACGGTGGCCCACCTATTAGGTGCCTCCATAATAAAGAGACCACCACGTCCGGCCTTGTATAGATTAATGGACCGAGTTACATTTGTAATTGTTCACAATCTGCTATTGGAAAAAAATTATTAAACTGTGAGGCAAAATGTACCGCTGATCCTCGTTATGCTATTTACCAGCAGTTATGTATTGCAAAACTGTTGCCGTATTGAGAGAAATATGATAGAGATTTAAAACAATATTTAAAATTATAACAATTTATAATAAGGAGCAAGTTTAAAATTGTAGATCTATAAAAATTTCGATTAAAATTCGTCATAAAGTTTCATGATATGTATGAAAGATCGTAATATGCTTGAAATCGTTGTAGTAAACAAAATTAAAACTAAAGGGATGAAGTTTATTTTAATGCGCTTATTAAAGAAATGAAAGAGTTCAGCAGGAGGAACAAATTTACTTCTTGTTGGCTTTCTAAACTGATCATTGCAATTCCTCCGTTACAACAAGGCATTAGTAGCTACTAAAGCGTTTAACATGAAAACAACCAGTGAGTAAGAATTTTTTGGGTGTACTTACTTCTGTGTCAAGTGTATTCTGTTCCTAGACTAGAGCTAAGCTGAAGAACATTTCACCAAAACTCTCAAGACCACATTTAAATGTTAAGTAAAGATATTTACATGCTCTAATGCGGCTTTATACAGTGACACGTTTTCCTAATGATGGAAGAAAAGAAAAGGGAATTTTTTTTTTAAAATTGCGTTATAAAATATCAATAAAAAAGTCTGAAAGCTTTCAGATTTTATATTACATCCAAAGGGACGTTTACTTAACGTTCTGTTTGTTACCTTCATTTATTAAATAGCATGTTCTTCGCACTTACACAATATAAAATTCAATTCAACAGCAATATCACAAAATATTTAAAAACAATGTTCTTCTTTTAATGTTTAATAACATCATACCTTAAAAACAGCATTTCTACCCTGAGATTAGCATACCGAAATAAATAAAAAAATTTCTTCCTCTTGTCTTTAGAATCTACAGTATCTACCTGTATCTTTAGCTGCTGGAGATATTTTTTTACAAAATATGAAATAGATAATAAAACAGATTCGAAATTCAAAATTCGGGCTTCCAGGTGCCCATGTTCGAATGGAGGATTACGTTATTCAAAATTTGATGGCTCTAGATACCATCGTTTTTTTCACATTGCGAGAAACAAACATACATTCATGAAGATTCTTCATTATTTAATTTCTTTAAATATAATGCAAGGTGATAATATTTGATAGCAAAAATTTCAAAAATGATACACCGTTTATAGTGAACCGACGCAAAACGCCATTTCGAGACTAATAGCCCTACTGGGCTGGCTAATGCTCCATTGGGTTAACAATTTTTTTGTAATCAGAAATACAAGTCTTGCAGGTATCCAAAAATTATCCTTAAGATTCATTATGCTTGTTGTACTACCGCTTTGTAGAAAAAGGAAACAGAGAAGAAATTAAATTAGGGGAAAATATATAGATAGAGAAATTGTAAATTTACTCAAATGTAATATTTTATAAATGAAGCATTTCCTGAGGAAGAAAATGTTTTATTTATTTAATGCTAATATCAGGGCACAGAAAATGTGCTTGAAATTTCTAAAGAAGCTGTTATAGTAGCAGCGCTCGTTACCTTTTACTGGTGTAGTGAAGAAGGTAAAGGTTAAATTAATTTAAATAAATTTTAAAACGAATGAAAAATGTTTAAGAAAGAACAAATTTAACTCTTGCAAGAATGTTAAATTTTCATTAGAATTCATTATTCAGACCATCATATTACCTGTCTGCATAAAAAGCCAAAAAGAAGGAATTAAATTCAATCCGTTAACTTACCTCAGCATTGTCTAGTGTCTCTTGTTCATGTAGAAAAGTATCCTGTCATAGCGCTCAGATAAATAATCTTCTCCCTATTCTTAAATATTCTTAGAAAATATGGCGAATGTTTTGAAAAATGCTACATATTTTCAGCGATAAGTGTTGGTAAGGTACTGACGGATAAAATGTAACAAAAAGCGTATAAAATTTATTTAAACGTAGTATTTTAGAAATGAAACATTTCTTAAGGAGGAAAAAATTAATTTTTGTTGGTATTCAAAACTCAAATATGCATCTTTTAAAATATGATTATAAATCTACAGAAAATGAAAAATAAACCAAATAATAATTCTTTCCACAAACTTACTTCAGCTGTTTCCAGAAAGTTCCCTTTCTTGTAGAAACGAACGTTCGAGGACATACGGTAGAATGTACCTCAACTTATATTAAACACTGAGGTAAAATCTACCGCAAGTCCTCGTAGCGTTTACTACCAGTACCGATGCGTTCTCTTCATGTATTGCAAAAATACGCGCAGATTAATTTTAATTCAGTATTTAAAGTTATAACAATATAATACGGAGCAAGTTTAAACTTGTAAATATAATAAAATTATTACTTAAATGCGTCATATAAAACCCGTTGCGTGATATTACACATCTGGAGAAAAGAGAAACTTCGAACAAATAAAATATTTGCGTATTTTTGTTTGCGAATTTTTGTTAGTTTCTTTCAGCTATCTTGTAGCCTCTACCCAGGTACTTTTTTAAACGTTCAACGAATGAATTTGAAAAAAATGTTGTTTTAAATATTTTGAAGCCACTTTTTTCTGGTACTGATGAAAATTCTTAAGAAGGAAAGAATTCAGTTCTTTTGAATATGTGAAAAATATCAAATGCATTTTTCGTCAAAATTATCCCATTCTTTTTTCTGCAGAACATGAAATGAGAGCAGTTTAGGATCTCAATTCGAAATTCATTTAACAGCCTCAACGGCCTCTGTTCTAGTACTCAGGCTATAAGATCTATCTCTGATTTTCGTCAAAATTATTACATTATTTTTCTGCAGAACATGAAATATGAGAGCAGTTTAGGATCTCAATTCGAAATTCATTTAACAGCCTCTGTTTTAGTAGTCAGGCTATAAGAGCTATCTCTGCTTTTCCACATAAACTAATCTAGATCCTACAATTGAACCTGGCAAATTCTCGCACAGGCGTGAAGAAATACCAGCATAGAAGAAAGGGTAAAAAAGCCCTTTATTATTTCCAACTATGAACAGAAAGGCTTCACAGTAACACCGACAACTTGCGGTGGAACTTAAACGTTATTACATAAATCAATTCAAGTCTTATATGGAATAGTGCTGGCTTAGCACGTTAAGTTACGGTTAGCTTATGTGGATTCAACAAACCTAACAGGCGTGACAATTATTCGAAATGGCCAAGGGGCGTATTAGCGTAATAGCAAGATCAGAAACGAAACGTGCGCTGGCTAGCGAAAACACGCTCTGAATAAACTCCAAGATTCGCCCGTTTAAATAGTCACTTCACTTAACTTTAAATGTACATCCTGGCGAGGAAATGCAAGGGGAAGTTTAGAAGTTCAGGAAACATAACAACAATTTGAATAACAGGTTAAATAACTAGGGATAAGACCTTATAAGACTTCTTCAGATAAAACCGGCCCACCAGCGGCCGAGTGCTAAAGCCGCTGAACATTGGTAGTTCGGTCCAAGGTTCGAATCCCGGTGAACGGGCTGGCTGTATTCGATTTTCATAGTTTTTCCCGTGTTTAACGTGTATACGAGCTAGTTTCCCCTAGAAAGTCCTCCACGAAGGCATCCCTCCCCTTGCCCTCGAGTGCTTTGCCATAATCAAATATACCAAACCAAGCTTTCAGTGAAAACTTCCAGGCTCACATTATTCGACGAAGAAGACTATTTCCTTCTGAACCTAACATGTAAGGAATGGGAACATTCGGTGACTTTCTGTGATATCGTGTCCGCAAACTTTAAAATTATTCAAGAAGTGATCTCGAAATTAGTCTGAAAGGATTCGGAGAAATTTAGAGTGTATTTTACCTTGCTTTTCTCTGGGAAAACTGCAAATACTCTTCAACTGAAAAAAAGTAATTTCCAACTTATTTAAAATACAGCATTTAAAAAGTGAAATATTCCTTACTTCTTGCAAAGATGATAAAATTATTATAAATGCTCATCATTGGGGGCATAATTATATGACGTATGACGTATCTGCAAAAAATGAAATTCAGAGAAAACTAATAGTCCTTACTTGAACTTTTAATTTTAGTCTCAACTCTAGTATCCAAGTCTCGTCAGGAAGCTCCTCAGGAAGAAGTATCGTATTTAATCTTATACTTTGAAAGGAGTTTTGCCAAAAATTCTGAGAATTTTCCCGTTCCCGTTTCGTTTAGGGTGTTTTATTTTTCTCTCAAAAATGTGATTCATTATTGCATTAATAATAATAATAATAAAGATGATGATGACTTTGACCCCGCTCCTTCCAAACAAGGGAAATATTGGCTGCCATTCTTTAGAGTAGGGGACGTTGTGAGTCCCAGATGAGTGTTGACGAAAAAGGAGTTGTATATTATCCAGGCTCAGAAGCTCAAATAATCCCACGGTTCAAATAGTCGCATGAAGTTGTCTTTTGATTTTCCCCCGATCTGATTGCCCAGTATAGTAGAGTTGTCGCGTCAAAACTGAGGAAGATCTGGAAATGGTTTCCTGCAGAATATGACCCTAAGAGTCGAGACTCTCAGGTTACGGATCATAGCCAGTGCAAAAATCGAACCCTCGGGATATTATTTCATTAAAAAAATACAAATAACAATTACAGAAATTTAAACGTAGTGCACACAAAAATTAAACAATTCTTGAAACTTAACCAGTTTCGAACTCGTAGGCATGTTAAGTTTATCACTAAAATTCATCAATGAAAGCATCATAATAATTCGAAGTTGCAGAAAAATAAGACAAGGTAGAGGAGATAAGATGGAAGGTAGTATGATTGTTTCCTTAAATTCACCTGAGGCGTATCTAGAAGCGTCTGTACCTTGAACAGAGTAACGTTCCAGAAAGCTCGGCAAAGATTACTATCATAAATCGTAAACGTCAAAGAAAATGCTTTAACATCGATGTGATTTACAGCTGTGTTGGGCAACATAAATGAAAGATTAAATTAAATATATCATTTTAAAATATATAGATGCTCACAGGTAAAAGGAAATTTAATTTTGGCTTATTTTCTAAAATAATTATTAAAACGATACGTTTAGGAAATCATTATTTTTCAAATCATCACTAAATTAAATGAGTGGGGAAATTAGAACCACATCAGCATTATACAGCGTATTCAACATCTGGAATTCAACAGCTTCGAACTTGCATCAGTGACTCCTAATAATTCCACGAAAATTTAAAGAATCTTTAATTAAAGAATCTTTAATTTGAGAGCGCCTTTAGATTAATGATATTAGCAGCGATACTTGCTACTTTTTTATCGACGAAACTACATGGCAAATTTATTTAAACATACTGTGAATATTTATTTAGGAAATGAATAACAGATCAAATTCTTGTTGATATGGTGTATTTATTGTTGAAGTTCATCGTTTGGAACATTATTATTTTACTAATGGAAATTGAATTAGAGTAACACAAAAATGAGACAGTTCTTAAAAACGTAAATTATCAGAACATTTTATCATCGAGAACATCATAATTTTTAAAATATATAAAAAAGAAGATCGATAAAATATTAGAAATGTTGCTGTAAACTTACTTCAGTGATACCCACTTGCTTCTATTCCTCAAAGACTGTGACGCTCCAGAACACTCAGCAAACAAAACTCAACTAATCTTAAATGTTAAGTAGAAATTCGCTGAGCGTCCCGAGGACGCCGTTTTTTTCCGCAGAAGCAATGGGTTTTATTATTCTGCTGTACAAAAGAAATGACGAATTAGCTTGATTATATTATTGAAAAAACTACTCACAGGAAGGAATAAATTCAATACTAGTTTTATTTTCTTATACGAGTATGTTCATCAAGAAGCATCATATAGAATATTACCGTATTACGTGCAAAATGAAATATGAGTAGAAATTAGAATACTATCCGTAAACTTTTCTACTAAATCCGGTTGATTCTATTCCAAAAAAAGAGTAGAAGCTTTATAATGGTTTCAATAATCCCATTAACGATTTTTCTAGCAGAAAAGCACAAAATAGTATTTGAATGCGGTAATTAATATTTTTTTTCTAAAAATAAATATGACTTCTAATTTATTTTAATATATGTGTTTCTGATATGTTGTTTGTAGCATTTTGATATGTATTGAAAGGGGCAACAAATTTAGGGATTGCATCTGACACAAAATCTCTGCCTACACCACAGAACTCAAGATGTCCAAATCCCTTATTAGAGTTCCTGTGGAGAATTTTCTTAAATCTCCAACCCCAGATACAATGATGACCAGTTAAGGAAAGACTATATTAAACTGTATCATTAAACACTGTTCCATTAAAGTGTACTTAAAATTAACCAGGAAGGCTACTATGGCTTTATTCACGAAAACACTACGACAGATGCCTTCTTTCTAATTTTACTCTTCCGTTTAATGAAATAAACGGTATATCCATTCTGCATTTTTTTACCGCATTGTTGGTTTTCCTGCAGGACTGGAAAAATTAAACTGAAAATATATATCCCATATCATTTTGAACATAATTTGAATATTATTATTAAATAATGAACAGTCTCCATGCATGTATGTCGCTAGCGTTGTGAAAAAGTTATATCATTTAGAGCCACCAAAGATACGTATAGGCTTGCACCTAAACATGTACACCTGGAAGCCCCAATTTTAAATTTGCCTTTTATTTATTTCATATTTTATGTGAATTTCATGAATTTTTAATTAACAAACCTAGCTTTTTGAGAACGATGTATCGGAATTCGGGAATACGTGAGATGTTTTTCATTCAAATCTGTCAACAAACTCAGGGATTTAAAAGAAATGTCTTTCTACTGTATGAAATAAATATTTTCATCTTGCACACACCAGTGTGTTGCCATTCTGAAAAGGTTAAGACGTTTAATCTTTCGTTCAAATTTAGTCTGTCTGTTACTGATTACAAAATGGATTAGAAGCAATAAATGCAGTTCTTCTCCTCTTTCATGACTAATCAGTAGATTTGCCAGTGAAATTACAGTAGCTTTACTCATAAAAATCATTACATATTTTTGCTTTTTTATAGTAACATTACAGGCTGCTGCGAGGCGACAATTTATTTGAAAATTGAAACTAGTGACAACAAAGAAAAAAATTATTCATGGCTGTTTTACCTTATGTTCTTATTAAACGCCATCATTTAGAACATCCTCATCGCAAAATGAAATGTGAGTAGATATTAGAACTCTGTCTGAGAACTTATAGGAGCTATATATCTGGTAAATTCTGTTCATAGAAGGCCTTCAAACTATCGGCAAATTATTTTTACTGAGACATTAAGTAGAATAAAATTTAAGAATGATTCAGGATGCTTAAAATCAGCAATTATACGAGCTCACCACTTTACAGATGAAAAAAAACGTCAAATGTATTCAAGCATATTCTTCATATATAAATATTTATTTAATTACAATATTTATATAAGAAATTAGATACTTTTAACGAGAAAAAGATTTAATTCTTGTTGGGATGTTATATTTATTCTTTAAATTTATAGATTAGAAAATCATGATTTTACTAATCTGACGAGAAAGGAAACTATTCGTGAGTGAGAATTCTGTGGGTAAACTTACTCCAGATATTTCCACATGATTCAGGTCTCACAAGTGAAGTACGTTCCAGAATATTCAATAAATCATCTCAAGGCTGATCAGCAACTTTCAGGAAAAGTTTCGTGAATGCCATCAAGATGCTTTCTACCAGCAGCGATGCGTCTTGTTTTACCGGAAAAAAAACCTGCAAATTAATTTAAACCCAGCGTTTACAGAAAAAATATACTTTTCAAAAAGATTAAACATAGTTCTTTTAAGCATGTTAAAAATTCATGAAATTTGATTTTAGAGAACATTCTGATATTATACAGGTAATAAAAAGTAGGAGGGAAAAAATCTTATGTAAACTTATTTTAGCTATTTTCAGCAGCCTGGGTTATTAGGAAAATTTACAGATCATTCTATAAGTAATTTTGGAACTAATCTTAAAGCTTTAAGGGGTACCAGCAACCCCTATACCGACAATGTTAAATTGGCCATTTTCGATGTACCTTTTCTCAAAATCTTCTGTAGATATACGCTTGAAATTTTTTGTGTAATTAAAGTATACCTATTTTATTATACTGAAATGATCTTTTGAAATATTTTGAATTTTAGAGTAATTTACAGAATATTTTGTTAGGCATAGTAAAATTTAGCACTTTTCTCACTCAAAAAATTTTCTAAATTTTTTCTGAGTTTATCACAAAAAGCTCATTTCAGTGAATATTAGATAACCTAATGAATAACCCATAAAACGTTTAGATACCTGTGAACAGTAGTTCCTGAGAAAATGTACATCAAGTATAAAAAAATCACGCTTGGAGAAAAACGTGTTTCTATGTAAAAATCCTCATTCATCAAAGCATTCGATGACAAATTAAAACTAGATTTTTTACAATTCTAATTTTCATAGCGATTAAAGAATGGTATTTTTAAAAAGATAAAAGTGTAGAGAATGTGAAAATACAAAAATCCGAACTCCCCATTTTTTGAAGATTTTTGGGTTTCAACACCCCTTAAGAGAAAATTTATCATACATTTTGAGCCCGCTTTACTCTGGTGCAAAACCTCGAGTGTTCAAATGAAGATATTAAAGAGTGAATTAATTTAAATATAGTATTTAACAGGGTGAGATAATTAGTAGAAATGAGACAAATTAATTTTCGTAATATTATTAAAGTTATTATTAAAGTTCGTCATTAGGAACATAATGAAAAATGGATCTGCAAAAATTGAAATCTGTGAGGAAATTACTAGCTCCAGCTCAACATTACTTCTGGAATGTATATTTTAGCCTTTGTAATTTTAACCTTTGTTCTAATAACCCGTTCCTTGAGACAGCTCTAAGAAAATGATTGATCTTAAATATTTCTAATTAATCTTAAACATCCAGAGAAATGTTTCCAAATATTCGGAAAATGCTAAATGGTTTGTGTCTTATCGTTACATTTAGAATATTATTATTCTTGTAATAATATGATTTACATTGCATTGCTGTTCGTTAAAAATTTTGAATTACTCTCACTCAACCTACGTAAAGGAATTACGAGTTCGACCCTATATAGCAGGTGAAATAGGGAGTTTCAGCAGAGAGTTAATCAAAAAGAGATGGATAATATTCAGACCCAAAGAAAGGTCAGACTCAAACCGTCCCATAATTTAATCTTTTTTTTTTCCTTCTTATCTTACGACGGGTCTCCAGATACGAAGTAAAACTAGTCTAATGCAGCACGTACTTAAAGAAATGACGATTAGAAAGACAATTCAAGTACAGTTATATTCCCAGAGCCAATACATACAGAGCGCACATCTTAAAAAGAGCTATGAATAACCTGGCGGGGGCAGGAGGTAAATTAAAAATCAATAAAAGGAAACCGACAAATACAAAAATTTAAACACGGTATAAAAACAATGAAACGGTTCTTAAAAAGTAACTAATTTCATTCTTATAGGTATGCCAGAGTTATCACTAAATGTTATCATTAAAAACATAATTATGTTTAAAATATGCAGGAAAAGAAGACTGAGAGCAAATTTGAAGTGTTTTGTAAACTTACTTCAATTATATCTCCAAGCTTCTTTTCTTTGAAGGAAGGTACATTCCAGGACACTCAGCAAAAGAGCGCTCAACAAATCTGAAACGTTAAGCACAAGTTTGTTGAGTGTTCTGAGGACGTTTTATAGAACCAACGACGCTGTTTACTGTTAAATCGAAGAAAATATGCAAGGAGATAGTTCAAACAAATTAATTAAAAACAATAAAACTGCTCACAGAAAGGGAAAAATATTCATTTTCTTCGGACAACTATTATTAATCACTAATCAAATAAATTAACAAGTTCATCATTTAGAAAATAATAAGGTTGCAAATTTTCACGCAGAAAAGTGAGTAGAAATTAAAATGCTGTCCATATATATTCCACAGTTAAATGCAGTAATTTGTATTTCTAGAATGCGGGCACATTTGACTAACTTTCGTCTACATACATATAACTAATTAGACATAACTAACTTTCATCTTTCACGAAATATATGGCATGTTTCCTAGGATCTTTAATATTAGTAGCAATACTTAAAATTGTGTTACGCAGGGAAAAAGAAGACGCAAATTTATTTCAATATACTAATTAGAAATTGAAACAAATTTGCACCAGGAGGAAATTTACTAAATGATCATTAAAATTCTGTATTGAGAAGTACATAAGAGCACATATATTTCGAAGCCAAAAATTGAGGACTAATAAGCTGTTCTGTGTATAAACGCAATTCCAGCTGTATGCAGGAACTTGTGTTCATAATAGACAGGTCCACTGCAGAAAAAAAAAGGGACAGTTCTATGTCTCCCGTTATACTGGGCCGATTGACGAAATTCAAATTGCGTTTTTCATGTCTCGAAAGCGCGACTTAGGATATATATTAGATTTATACATAGCATTATTCTAGCATAGGTACTTTGACAAAAGATCGGAATTTTTCTGAAATAACATATCAATTTTTCTCCATATTCCGATTCTACGACTCGAATTATGCCAAACTGCCAAATTTTGTAAAAGTCGTACGAGTAGTTTTTAGAAACTAGCTCTCAAAATTTTAGCTCCCCATTGTTAAGTGAACTTAATATATATTTATTACTATCTCTTTTTTTTATTAAACTTACTTGATTCCTTCTTCCAGAATTCAAAATTTAGGCTTAATCCAAATATAATTCGCACAGTTTTTATTATTTTTGTTAAAGATTTGTATTTTTAAATATGTTTTATAAATTTTTCGAAAAACTTTTTGTATTATAACTTATAAACTCTTTTACATCTGTGTATATCTAAGCATATTTGCAAAAAATTAGAGTTGTTTTATTCAAAATTTCCTAAGATATACGTGAATTTACATTTTGGCGTGTGTGTATTTAATACAAGTGATAATAACGAAAATGTGGTTTACGACGTTTTTTCCTCTCGTGCATCAATGAAAAATTAGGAAAATAAATAGGTTACTATAAATTAAGAATTCCGCAAATGAATTAATTATTCTTGGCGCAAACTGAAAAAAATCTACCACGATAAAATTTTTAAATTTCTCCATAAATTTCTCACAAAAATTACAAAATTTAATATCTAGGCATAATTTGAGTAGTAGAATCGAAATATGGAAAAAAGTTGATATGTTATTTCAGAAAAAGTCCGATTTTGTGTCAGAGTACCTATGTTAGAATAATGCTATATATAAATCTAATATCTATCCTAAGTCGCGCTTTCGAGACATGAAAAACGCAATTTGAGTTTCGTCAATCGGCCAAGTAGAACGGGAAATACAAAACTGTCCCATTTTTTTTTCGCAGTGTACATTCAAGCCATTTCAAGAAATGATACCTTAGCTAAACTTTTGTACTGGCACCTGTTTTATTCATTGTTCGATAGGAAAAAGAACCGCAAATTATTTTATGGTATTAAACACATTTCTTCTTAAGGAAGAGGAGAAATAGAGGTGAAATGAGGTTAGATTATTTTATACCCCCAGAATCGTGACTGTCAGAGTACTGATCTCTGCAAGTTCACTAAACAACCCCGGGGGGAGAAATGTATTTGCAGAAAAGGAAAATGAAGAGCTAATTTAAAAGTTCTGTGTATCTACTTACCTCAGCTATTTTACGGATGCCTTTGTACTTGGTAGCAAGCTGCGTTTGGAGAACGCCCAGAAGATTCAGAGAGACTTTGCCTAGTGTTATGTGGTTGATATTAGCAGAACAACTGTTGCTATTGCTCTGAAGGGAGGAAATTAAGAAATGAAAAAGAATTATTTAAATGTTGAATTTAAGGAATAAAACATTCATTAAAGAGGAACAATTTTAAGTCTTATTGGTATATTAAGATCATCTTTAAAATATGTCATATGACACATAAAAAAGTAAACAGAGAGTTCGAAATTTCGGGTTCGATCCTATAAGGCACAAGAAGTAGGGAGTCCCAGTATAGTGTTAACCAAGACGAGACTATTATTCAGGCCTGAAGACCAGCCAGCCTCAAACCGTCCACTAATTTAAATCATTGTTTCCTCTTCAGCTCTCGACGGTTCTGTGTTTGGAGATATCAAAACACAGACTAAGATGCCCGAAGGAATGGCGATTACGAACCTAGTTTGAATACATGCTCCCAGAGCTCAGACTGTTAGAGTTTAGATCTTAGAGAGTGCAATGAATGATGGGGTCGGGGGAAGACTATTGAATCAATAAAAGGAAACTGGAGAAAAAAACCCAGAAAAATAGAAATTTAAGTATGGTAAAACAAAATGAGACAGTTCTTAAAAAAGTAAATTATCAATAAATTTTATCATTATCAAACAACCTTATGCGATACGTGTAGAATCATTTAGGATTTTTTTTCGAAGTCAGGAAATTGAAGAAATTCGCCTTCGTCTTGATTCTTCTTCTTCTACTTCCTGAAGCTTGGCTTCCCTTCGGCGCCTTAGAAGGTTATCACATCTGGCGACAGTTTTCCTGCTAGACGGGACTTTTCTGAGAAACGAGATTCTGGTAGCACTGGTTGAAACGGAAGGATTCCTAGAAAAATGAACCTCTCTGGAAGCGAAGTCACGCCTAGCGACGGAAACGATTTAGCGGCTACGTGGGATTGTTTCAAACCTCACCGAAAATGTGTCAGCTGGTGCTCTGTCCTGGGTAGAGATCAAGCAATCAGACGAAAGTTCTACTTCTGAAGGATCACGTGATCCCAATCTGAGTGATAACAGATTACTGTTTGGTGTTCAAGTCTTTGTAGTAAGTGAAAATGGTAACCTAGCTACATGGGTTTCCTGGAAATGTGCGGGTTCTGGGAATTGTCCCTTTCGACGTCAAGTACCGCGTAGCCGAAACATAATAAGATAGGGAGTTTACGCTCCAACTAAAATACAATATTATTTACGTATTAAACCGCGAGGACGCGTTCCCTCCGTTTCAAGGCGGGCCGTCGGTCCAAAAAATTCTTACACTAATTACACTTATGAATCCTTTAGAATGTATTTCATAACAAAAATAACCCAGGAAATTGTATCTCCAGAAATTTTTATTACAGTGGTTCAAAAGATCAGCTAAGATGTCAATGTTGCCAAGTTTCATCTTCTTGAGCATAATGTTTTTAGTGCTATTATACTTTCTGCAGTGAATAATTGCATGCTCTGTACTGTTTATCACATAACATAAATCACAAAATGACGAATTCGCTCTACAATACCTGTTGGTTCGCATCGAACCGTTGCAATCTTATTCTAATAATTACTACTTCCATTTTCCTATCAACGCTTAAACTTGCACTCCACTCGTTATGAACTTTACAATAACTGAATCTGCAGCCGGTATAGGAAGTACGCCAGCAATCGACTTGCTAAACCTTAATAACTTTTTCGATGAAACTATACGCATCTTCTGTTGAAATATTCCCCGAGTTATTCACATTTCTCCTTCTCGCAACTTTGTCCGCTTTTTCATTGAAACCTTTACCTTTATGGCCAGGAACCCAAATCACAGTGAGGTGAGGAAAGCCTTTATCCGCTCGAAGAGCTTAAGAATGAGAGAGTTGGCTCTCCTGTGAACATTGCCTATGACGCTGACTACTAACTTGCTATCCGTAAGAATTGTAACCTTTTCATCAGGATTCAGGTTCTCAAGAGGCTTACCGAGGGCCCAAGCCTCAGCAGGGAAGATTGAGCTTCTGCTATCCATGTACTGGCTGACTATCACCGCGGCACCATTTACAGCCGCAATACCAACTCCTCTATGAGACTTGGAAGCGTCTGTAGCGTAAATCTTAAATCCTTGATTCACATAATCATCAATAATTATTCAGGAATATTGTTGTATCTCCACTTCTGAGAGATGTTTGTTCTGGAACTCGTACTCATTCATTTTGAAACAACGTTTTACATCTTCAGAAAATTCTTGCTCATTCTTAAAAATAATGCACTTGCTAAAATCTAGATCAAAATGACTAAGCTTGTCTTTACCGCACTGGCTAACAGGCTTACGTATCTTGCCCCACCTATACTTACAACTTTGCAGGCAATTTTTCAAACTATACGCAATAGAAGAGGCTTTTAAAAGAGCACTATTCTTTATTAAGAATTTAATAGCATCTTCTCGTGTCTGTGAAAACCCCTGCTTCGACATACAACAATGAGAGAGAGGGGTGCTGATAGGTGTCCCGATGGACAGTCTCAAGGCATGATTATATACAATTTCAAGTTTTTTTCTTATTACGTTGAGAGGTGGACATGAAGCCTTGATCCGAACTCTGGACCTGCTGAATACGCGACGAGTGTGGTTCCAGTTACGAAGACACGAGTTAAGAAGGGAGAAAATACTATTTTATACACTTCTTAAAATAGAAAATTTCATTCTTATTGGTATTCTGTAATTATCAATAAGCATCATCACTAAGAATATCACAATTTTTAAAATATACAGGAAAAAAAGACTGAGAGTGAATTTGGAATGTTTCCGTAAGCTTACTTCAGGAATATCAAGCAGAAAATGTTTCTTGAAAACAATGACGTTCCAGAGCGCTCAGCAAATAACTCTTAACACTGATCTTAAAATTAAGAAGTAATTTGCTGAGTTTCCTGGGGACGCCTGTTTTTGTACCAGCGATGCATTTTATTGTTCTACTGGACGAAATAAATGACAAATTAATTTGAATATATTTCTTAGAAGAAGAAACTATACAGATAAAATAATAAATTTGATTTCCGTTTGTTTGCTTATATTATCATTTAAAACATCAACATATTCAAAAACTTCACAAAATAAAGATAAGTAGAAATTAGAATATTGTCCGTAAACTTGCACTAAGCACGGAACTTGGACTTTTGCATAACTAAATCCGGTTGATTCTATTTCAAAAAAGAATAGAAACCCGGATAGTGGAAAGGACTTCTATAATGCCATCAATGATTTTACTAATTTAAAACAAGCAAAATAAAATTTTAGAATGTTGGAATGTTTCCTTTTTAGAAATAAACATGACTTTAATTTATTTTCTTATATGTCGTTCTGATACGTCGTTATTTGTAGTATTTTTCCGACGTATTGAGATGGGCGGTAAAATCTCTGCTTACGCCATCCAAAGCACGTATCAGAACTATACGTGAAGAATTTTTTTAAATCTTTAAAGTCAAACTGAATGATAACCAATTAAGGAAATGTTATGTAATAAAAATTAGCAGGGATGCTTGCTATTGTTTATTTACGAAGGAAATACGGGAAATAGCTTTTTTCTAATGACGATATATCTTACTCTTCCACTGAGACATAATCGACTAATCAACTTAAGTAGAGTATTAAAAAATAAAACAATTATTATCATAATTGTAGATATGCAAAAGTTATGTTGAAATTCATTACTTAAACCATCATGATAATTTAAATCTGCTGAAAAAGAATAAGAATAAATTACGATTCTTTCCGGTTCGTGCCATTGGTTTCTTGATAAAAAACGATGACAAATACCTTCATTCCAATGATGATGTATTTTACATTTCAACTGAGCAAAATAAACGGAAAATGAATTTAAATGGAAAATTTAAAAAATAAAAAGTATTTTTAAGATGCAGGAAATTTAAATCTTATAGACATGCAAACAGTATGATTAAAATTCCTCAGTGAAAACATGATAATTCTAATTTGCAGAAAAGTTACACTGAGAATAAATTAAGATTCCTTCCGCAAACTTACTTCAACGATATCTTAAGGCTTCGTTTCCTTGCAGAACGATAAGTTCCAGAACACTCAGCAAAAGAGTGCTCAACAAATCCTGAACCTTTAGCATAAATTTGCTGAGAGTTTGGAGGACGCTTTATAAGAAGCTTACAGATATAAGCTTACAGAAACTCTATTTACTTTTGAATTCGAGAAAATCTACAAGAAGATAATTCAAACATTATTTAAAAACAATGAAACTGCTCATAAAAAGGAAAATATTTATTTCTTATTTTTACTGAGACAGTTATCACTGAAGTTCAGCATTTCGAACATCATCATGTTCCAAGTCTTCACAAAAAGAAAACTGAGTCGAAAACATACCAAGTACATGCTGTCCGTAAGCATACCAAGTCTTTAAGCAGTAGCCTATATTCTTAGAAAACCTCTCAACGTGCAGATCGTAGCCAATACCGTTTAAATAAACCGTTTAAATACCAGGAAAGAATTTATTTCCAGTTGGCTTCCGGGAATGATCATTAAATTTCTGCATTGAGAACTATGTAAGAGTGCATATATTCCGAAAACTTCTATGTGTAAATTTTCTCAAGTTCTATGCAGTAACCTGTGTTCCTGATGTACAGGTATGGGGTGTTTTCTCTCTCCTTTCTGCATGCCTTCGTGGTGTAACGGTAGCACACTCGGCGCGTATTCTTGAGGTCCAGGTTCGAGTCCCAGCGAAAGCACTAGACATTTTTTCTCGTCTCCTACTTCATACTTACCTAATGACTTTACAGTGGCACCCGAACTAAAAATGTTGTGGATGATGATTCTTTACCATCAGGATTTTACGATTGGGTCTCTTAAACCCCAGTCGCCCTTAAAAACAGGGAGTATATGGGGTGTTTTCTCCTTCCTTTCTGCATGCCTTTCTAGTGTAACTATGGTACACTCTGCGTGTATTCGAGAGGTCCAGTTTCGAGTCACAGCAGGCATTGCTCATTTTTTATGTCTCCTGCTTCAAAATATTCTAATGGCTCTACTCAGGTACGTTCCACATCTTTCAATAAAGAATATCCTAGATCAAATTTTATACTAAAAACTATGCTAGTTATTGTTCGCTTTAGATAAAATAAGCTGCAGATTGATTTAAGATATTAAACACATTTATTATTACATAAAACGCAAATTTGATATTTGAAAGTGTGCTCAAATTTCATTAAAAGTCACCGTTTAGAACATCATGCTTTTACACATGTACAGAGAACAATTTCCGTGCGTGAATTTAAGCGTTCTTTACTCGAAGAAACCAGATAAGTGTATTTTATGCGTTTGCAGCCGAGACTGTCAGAGTAAAATCTCTGGAAGTATAATTCCCCGACTCACTTTACTGTTACTCAACTTTCAAAGAATAATTTTGGGAATAGTTTTCAACGCTTAGAGAAAATTTGTCGTATATTTGGAACTGCTCTCATTATTGTCGAGATAACTTTTACGCTTGGCTTGAGATAAAGTCAGTTTAACTATCTAAGATATGAAAATAAAATTTTTATGAAAATGCATTATTTTCACCTAAAATTACTCAATATATAATTTAGATACAATATTGAAAGCATTATAATGTTCCAAATCTGCTGGAAAAGGAAGAAGGAGAACTAATAAAAATTCTTTCCGTGAACTTACTTCAGCGATATCATCGAGGTTTTTTTATCTTGATGAAAGATGCGTACCAGAACATTCGGTAGAAATGTGCTTAAGAACGGCTAATCGTTAAGCTGAAATCTACCGAGCGCTGTGAACCGCTTTACAGTAGCAACCGTGCGATTTACTATTGCATTGAAAAAAATAAACAGGAAATTAGAAAAAACGTATTATATAAGAAATAATTAAACTAGTTACTGAAAGGAAAAAATTAATTCTTGTTTTCTTGAAAAAATTAATATTTTAGTTCATCATTTAGAACATCACTGTGTTGTAAAGGTTCACAAAAAGAAATGTGGCTAGACATTAAAATACTGTCCATATACCTTCATCATCTGTATAGTGGAACTTCTAATGTTGCAAGTTATGAGCTCCAGCACACGAGCTTTTCATTAACCTTCATCTTTTCTGAAATATATTATCTGTTTATATAATGTGACATGTACTCAGATTCCCCAGAATGTATTCTAAAGGAAACAGATGCTATGTGTAATTGAAAGAACTAATGGTTTTAGACGGCTCAGTGCCACATAAAATCTTTGAAAGAAAATATAGAATTTTCTGCCTAATTATAATTTATGTATCCAAATAGATCAAGTAATTCTTATGAAGGGGAAAAATCTATTAGAATTCATTACTGATATCATCCTGATGGTCCAAATACATAAAAGAAATGAACGCTGGGATTGCATTAGAATTCTTAGCGAAAACTTGTAACAGATGTATTCTGTAGCCTCTTTCCTAAAGGTCGGATACACTGCCGTAGTTCAACAAATAAAAAGGATGTTATCTGAAATATTTACTGAATTTTTTTAGTGTTCGTGGATGAGTATTATCAGTAGCAAAATATATTACTGTAGCTTAAGGAAATAGAAACATGAAATAATTAAAATATTTTATTTAAAAATAAAAGATTCTTAAGAAGAAAAGCGTCTAATTTTCCCTTAGAATGCAAATATTAATATTAAATTTCCTGAAAGGAAACATCCCGGAACAAATGCGCAGAAAACGAAATTGTCCAAAAATTAGAATGCTTTGCCCAAACAAACTTCAGATATATCAAGTATCCTCCACTCCTAGAAGGCAAACACGTTCAAAGAGCATTTCACAAGTACTTACGGATAGGGTGAAGTTTCCAAGGCGTAGTAGGTATTAGGCGGGAGTGAGCAAGTTCACAACAAAATAAGCATACATTGGCCCGAAACACTAGCCGGAATTAACTCAACCAAGGAGGTGGGCGATCTCATCTCTCTGTTTAATAAGATAGTCAAATCTACTGTCAGCAGCGCTAAAGCCACCCGGAGAGGTTTTAAGTAATAATCACACTAGTACAATTCATGCTCCTAGAGCCGAGACTGTCAGCGTACAGATCTCTGCCAGTAAAATAAATAACTCGATCGACTATATTCCGATAAATGGAAAAAGAAGAGAAAATTAAAATTTTGTATTTACGTAAATTTACTTCAGCTGTTTCCAACAACTTTGTTCTCAGTAGCCAGCTACCTGCAGATAAAGCCCAGCAAATGGTCTTCAAATTCATCTACAACTTTGACAGAAAATGTGCCCAGTCTTCAGCGGATTGCTTACAGTAGCAGTAAAATTTACTGTGGTATTCAGGGACAGACTAATTAAAACTGGTAATTACGAAATTATATTATTTTGAGATAGAAACAATTTAATTTTTACTAGTATTATAATTTCATGGTTAAACTTCGTCATATTCAACATCATAATATTAGAAATATGCGCCAGTTGTAACTTATACATGTATATTGGTAGTGCAACTATGCATCAAGTAATCTCTTTATAGTAGGAAGAAAACGTTCGAAAACCCTCAGGAGTCATGACGTCAACCAGTGGCGGATTGGCCAACACACTTTATTCATATATATGTATTCAAATAAACTACAAACAATAAATAACAGTGACTAAATAATTATATAAACAAAACAGCGGATGATTAATAATTAGCCATTTAAATAATTTTTAATTCCAGGTTACTGGTCAAATATTTCCTCCATTAAATATCTTCAATTTTTGCTTTAGCCAGAATATCCTTCTCTATGTTCATCAATAGTAATGACTCCAAATTAGCTTGCTTTGTTGTACTCCTTAATTTACTTTTTACAATTTTTTTTTATTTTGAAAAAAATCTTTCGCATTCAGTCTTATAGATAGGGTGAGTACAAACGTATAAACTTAAAAAAAACACCACTGGCATATGCAATTCTATATAAATTTTATTTCAAGAGTAATGTATATGCATACAGGAACTTGCATTTAGCTTTGGATGAATGCTCATTAATAGATAGAGCTCTCTCTCCTTCTGACTCGGTATTAGATTCAGAATAATGATTTTCAGTTGAACGTTTTAGTATTTCACATTTAATTACTAGGTCCTGATATTCAACCTTAAGATTTTTACCAATTATTACACCTGCATGGTGCCCTAACAATACAGAAAAATAGTCGAAAGTGTTCGGCGACAATGGCTTCGAAAAGTTTTGGGGATCGAGAAGTGATATGTCTTCATACAACTTCCTATGCCCTTTAAACATACTTTCCATCGATGAAATGGCGTTATCTATTATAAAATTAAGTAACTTCGAATTGTTTGGTAGGGCAGTTGAAATTATAGTCGGCCGATTCTTCGTCGTCCATTTATTTCACTTTTCCGGGATCGTCTAGCAGGCAGCTCTTCTTCTATAATTACACTCTTTTGCAAAAAAATCGAAGCACCATGAAGGAAAATGCTGTTTTTGATGAAATTGAACATGTGTATAGCTCATACACAGCTAATAAAATGATTAAAAAATTAAGGTAGTACCTGTTTACGGTTCACAATCACCCAATGAGTGTTCGAATTAGTAGTTGGTCAAACTGACCCTGGTGACAATTCATGCTTAAATTCGTCGAGGCAAGGAGTGGTAGAGGTTCCTAATGTCATCCTACGACACATTCTGCCAGGCATTCACCAGTTGTCGCTCCAGATCTGCGATATTTTGTGGTGCCCGAATCTGGCGGCCTACCATGCCCCAGACATGCTCGATTGGAGCAAGGTTGGAGCTTGCTGGCCAACGAAGAGTATCAACCGCACGGGGAAAGTCCAGAGATACGCGAGCGGTATGTGGACTGGCATTATCTTGTTGGAAAATGGCCCCAGGATGACGTGCCGTGAAGGAAAATGGCCCCAAGATGGCGTGCAACTGGCCGCAGGATGGTATCTACATATCGTTGAGCTGTTAAAGATGCACGTAGAATGAGTAAAGATGACCTGCTGTCATAAGAAATAGCGCCCCACACCAACACACCAGTGGTTATGGCTGTATGCTTTTGCAAAACGAAGGCTGATTGGGACCGCTGGCCTCGTCCTCTCCAGACACGAACAAGGTGGTCAAAATTGAAGTAGGATTCATCGCTGAACACTATACGATGCCAGTCTGATGGGAACCATGATGATTGGCTGCGACACCACTCCATGCAACTCCGCCGATGTTGTGGGATCAAAGGCAAACGTCTTAAAGCTCTCTGTGAGCGTAACCCCCCCTCAGACAAGCGCCGTGAGATGGTGGACGGTACCACGGGCGTATAGACGTAGCTGTAGTGCGTTGAATAGTACAATGATACCGTTGGGGCGGTTCGGGCCTGGCGAACAATCATCATATCTTGCCTCGCATTTGTGATCCTTGGCCTTCCAGAGCCTTCATTTCATCGCCAATTTCCTTATAGCAACCATTGCTGCCAACATCTTTGCACATCAGTGTCTCTACGCTGCAGGTGGCTGCCTATTGCTCGGTATGAACACCCAGCTTCACGCAACCCTACAATGCGACCACGTTTGAAGTCGTTTAGTTGTCTGTAAGGTCTTCGATATCGTCATAATGGCATCTTTAGTTTCTTCTTTATGGAATTACAATGGCAGCAACAAAAAAATTTTTTTCCCGCCTCTGTTACTCGTTTTCTACTTTACGAATTGCGCACTAGAAACGTGCGCTATGATCGCAGTTCCTGTTCATTTGCCTTGAATCATTTGCATGTTCGATCAAGATTTTTTTGCATACCAAATTTCATTACGATCGCAAAAGTCCTTCTTGGTGTTTCGATTTTTTTTTTACAAAAGCGTGTATACACAACCCAACCTTTCTAGTTTATTATTGCAATTTGTTGCAAACAATTTTGATGCGTTAAATATTAAATTGAAGTTTCTAGAAATGGCTTTTAGCCTCCCTAACCATATGATACGCTGGGATGTAATGTAATACTTTAATCTGCAAGTATTTCGTTACTGGCTCAGGATACTGAAATTTTTTCAAATGTACGTAAGCGGACAAAATTAAAGTTGATATTTTATCCAGAATGTATTTTACCGTTTGTCGTATCTGCGCATTTTGTATACCATTGGAAGATATACTTTTGAGTGAAAGTATTAATTCTATGCTCATACCCTCACTCGCAGGGGTGTCTCGCCGAGTAATCTATGTCGATTCGATTGTTCGAGTTTTTTGATCAGCCCGAAATCGCACCAGCCCACCGGGCATCTGCCCGTCGGCCCTGTCCGCTACTGACGTCAACAAATATTATACGTAGGCGTCAAGTCTGCTGAATGTTCTCCTGACGCTTAACATCAACAATCAGACCTTTTATCGTTGCATTGTTAGGAATAGGCTGCAAATATTGAAATATTCAGTATTTAAAAATATAACAGTTTATAATAAGGAGCCTATTTAATTTGTGTAAACCTGCTAAAATGACGGTAAAAATTCATCCTCAGTAGACCTGTAATTAAACAGCTTCTTGTAGCTGATTTTTATAATTACTTATTTTTGTCTCTGTTTTCATAAATTCCATTCATTAACATATCTGCATTATTAAAGAAAGTAAGAATTCGAAATATTTTAAATTATAATGTATTAAATATATATATACAAAGTGCCTATTTTATATATTGTATTTTAAATTATATATACAAAGTGCCCCCCCCAAATCATGACCGTATATGGACGGCCATGCCGCAAAGAAACTTAAAGATATGAAACAGTTCTTATGAAAGTTCAAATTTAAAACTTCTGTACACACTATAATTTGAATACATGATTGAAAACATCATCATGTTCAAGTATTTACTAAACAGGGAACGAGAAGTAATTAAGATTCTTCCTATAAACTTACTTCATAGGTATCTTGAAGCTCCCGTATTTTGAAGAAAAGTACGTACCAGAACATTCGGCAAAAATGTACTAACGAATGTTAAACGTTAAACACAAATTTGCCGAGCGTTCTGAAGACGCGTTATAGTAGCAACTATGCTATTTACTATTGCAAGGAGAAGAAGAAGAAGCAGAAAAAATAATTGAAACAGTGATATTTTAAAAAAGTGAATACAGTTGCAATACAAGTAATCTTAAAAAAAATTGAAAGTCAATTCCTACTTAGGTTAACATCTAGAGTCACTAGGATGTTTTCGAAGCAGGAGAAATGAAAAATGAGTAATGTTTTCGCCGGGACTCGAACCACGGACCTCTCGTATACGCGTCGAGCGTGCTGACCACTACATCACGAAGGCATGCTAAGAAGGCGGGAGAAATATCTTATAAACAAAGAATATTTCAAAAGTACACAAAAAAAATTTAATTGAAAATTTAACAAAAATAATAATATGTGAAAAACTGTATTAACATCAAATGTCATCCACTACAAATTAAAAAAATGTGTTTGAACTTGATTGGATGAATAAAAACTATTTTACTAACAACTAAAAATTTGAATAAGATATAGCGAAAGTGTGAGCTAATAGTGGGAATTTAAGAAAAGAGGTGAAAAATATTACCTTTTCCTTTAAAAAATTATTAAAGTTCATGATATAGAACATCATCGCGTTGGACATGTTCACAAAAAGAAACTACATTCCAAATTAAAATATTCTAGATAAACTTACGTCTTTTTACTCTCTTAGAAGTCTTTTAATATTTAGGAACTGATCTCCTAATCTTCAGTTTTTAGGAAAAAATTAAAATGTTTCTTAGGGTGTTTATTATTAGCAGCAATGCCTGTTAATGATGTATCCGGGAGAAGAGAGGGCATATATATTGCACTACAGTATTCACAATATAACACACACAAAAAAATAGTCTTGCTAAAATTCTCATTTCTTCATGAGAAGGTATGTTAAGAAAATTAAAACTCAGAGCTATTAATTATTTTAAATTAAAAACATACTTTAGCTATATCCAGTAACCTAATAGAGACATGTGCAAGAGCTTTCAAGAAATTGTATCTTTAACTAATCTTAAACGTTTAGTTAAAATTTACTGAATTTTCTCAAAATTTTTAATACTGACAACAATGCTGTAATTAGCATTATATGCATTTGCAGAGAATGGACCTTTCAATATAGTATTAGAATTATAAACGTTAAACTTAATTCAGATATATTCATCAGATTTAGTCTTTTGTAGCGATTCATAATCCAAAGATTTCAACAAATTTTCTCGATAATCATCTTCAATGCTCAGTGAAAATTTACCTAATATTTGGAGGCACTTAGTAGTAGTAGCGACACTATTAATTCTGTAATGAGAAAAATAAACAGAAAGTGAATTTAAATTCGTCTTTAAAAAATGAGATTTTTTTTAAAAAGGATGAAATTCTATTCTTTTGTGAAAGTTACATCCATGTTTTTTGTGGTATGATTACTACTGTTAGCGAAATATTTTAACTGTAGTTTAAAAAAATATATAGGCCAAAAAATGAAATTATTTTATTTAAAAATAAAAAATTAAGATGGATTACGTTTAATTCTTCCTTAGCATGCAGTTGTTAACATTAAATTGCATGAATGGAAATATCACTTTACAAATATGCAGAAAAAGAAACTGAGCATAAATTAGAATTATTTGTGCAAACAAGTAGGAGGGAGATCTCAGATCTATGTCCAATAAGTAGTCGAATCTATTGTCCGCCTCTCTTTAGAGCAACATGAAGTGATTTTAATTAGAAACTACGCTAGTGCTTTTAATACCCCAAGAGCCGAGAGTGTCAGAGTACAGATCTCTGCCCGTAAAATAAATGACTTAAGGGAAATATATCTGCAGAAATGTGAAAAGGGTTTTGCCAAGTTTTTAGGGCATGGTTTAGGCTAGGAGTAAAATTCTTACTACTCCATTAAAAGGCTAAAAACGAAAAAAATCTCTTTAAATTCTGAATTTAAATTACGAAAAATTCATTACAGAGGAGAAAATTTTAATCTCATTGACATACTAAAAGTTTCTGCTCGCATGATAATTTATTATTAAAATTCGTCAAATATATCATCATAATACTAGAAATCTGTGCAAACTGAGAGCTAAAACATTAATTTGCATAAATAAACTTACTTCGGTTTTCAGAAATTCTCTATCCAGTAGGCTGCCTTCCTAGCAGCATTCGATGAGGACCTTCGATAGAGATTTAGATAACAAAACTAAAACGTTGACATAGAAATGTGTTGAATATTCTCGGGACGCTTTAACTCAAGGGCGATGTGTTTTATAGCCTACAAGATGCTGCAAATGTATTAAAATATTACTGATATGCTAAAAATTATATTTAAAATTTACTATTTTGAATTTCATACTTATCAGAGTATTTAAAAGAGGAAAAGGGCGTTTATTCAATCTTTTGCGCAAACTTACTTCTTCTCTATCCAAAAGTGTGGGGTCTTACTGCCAGGTACCTTCTATAAACGGTCAGCAATGACCTCCTAACTTATCTTGAAGTATCAGAGAATTTATGCCGAAGTCTGTGAGGATGCTAAACATTATCAGACATATGTGTTACTGTGGTATTCAAGCACATATATAAGAAGGGGAAAAGGACAAGTTTAATTTAATATTTAAGAAAAAAACACAATTATCCTGAGAAAGAAACAATAGAATTTTTACTCGCATAATAAATATATGTCTAATGTTCGTCAAATAATATAATATAAGGTATTTCTCCCACCTTCTTAGCATGCCTTCGTGGCGTAGTGGTCAGCGCGTTCGCTGGGCGCGTATTCGAGAGGTCCATGGTTCGATTCCCGGCGAGGGCATTGCTCATTTTTCACGTCTCTCAGCATCAAAAATCCTAATGTCTCTACAGTGACGCCCGAAATAAAAAAGGTGGTGGGTGATGATTCTCCACCACCAGGATTTGGCGATTGGGTCTCCTAATCCCCAGACGCCCTTTAAAAGAGGGGAGTGTATAAGGTATTTCTCCCGCCTTCTTAGCATGTCTTCGTGGTGTAGGGGTCAGCACGCCCGGCGCGTATTCGAGGTCCATGGCTCGATTCTCGGCGAGGGCATTGCTCATTTTTAACGTCTCTGAGCATCAAAAATCCTAATGCCTCTACATAGACATCAGCGCAATTTAAAAACTGATTAAAATTCTGTATGTAAACTTATTTCTGCATACGTCCAGTAATATATTCCTGAAAGAAAGCAATGGTCTAAAACATTCAACAAATAAGTTGCCTACAGTTATTAAACGTTCCCGTCAAATCTGCTGAATGTTTTTGTGACTCTAGATATCAACATTTGAAATGTGATTGGAAATGAACATTCGAAATCGTTTGGAGAGAATTTGTTGAAAATGTCCAGCCTTCACTCTAGTTGAGGTATATATTTCATCTGGATTCTGTGCATTCTGAATATATAATTGAAATAAATAATTAAAACATCATGTTTCAAGTCTACAATAAACGTAGGCATAGAAATAAATAAGATTAAATAATTAATAGCTTACCATAAACTTACTTGAGCGACATCTTGGAGCTTCTTTATGTTGAAGATAAGTACGTACCAGAACATTCGGCAAAAATGTATTAACGAATGTTAAACGTTAAATTCAAATTTGCCGAGCGTTCTGAAGACGCGTTATGGTAGCAGCTATATAATTAACAGTGAGAAGCATTGTCATTATGCAGTGAGAAAAAGAAACAAAAATAGTTCAACCAATTAAAAAAATATATAAAAATGAAACAATATATCAAAAAAAGGGGGAGAATTTAGTACTTTTTTTTTCCTTGCAAAAATTTTATTTTCTTCAGGAAAAGAAACTTGACAAGAAATTGAAATAGTCTTCGTAAACCTACATCATCTTTTACAGTACCTTATATTCCAAGAATCCAGACGCCTTTGAACGCCCAGCTAATGATCTCTTAGCAAGTCTTCAAAGTTCAGAAAAACATTACAAAGTTTCTTAGTATGCTTAATATTAGTAGCGAATCGTTTTATTGTTGAATCTTGGAAAAGAAGTACCATATTTATTACTATATAGTATTTAAGGAAATAATACAATATTAAAGAAAGAACAATTTTAAAGAAGTCTTGTTCATACGTGGAAATTTTCCTTAAAATTCTGCATTCCCCATGAGAAAATATGCATTCAGAAAATCAACATTGAGAGCTATTTAGCATCTTATGGGCAAACTTACTTCAGCTATATGCGACCACCTGTTTATGGTACTGAGGCAAGAGCTTTCAAGAAATTGTATTGTTACTAATGTTATAAGTAGAGTTAGATTTTTCTGAATTGATTGAGGATGCTTATTAAGATGAGGATGCTAATATTAATATTAAGAACAATGGTTTTCATTGTTGTATTGCGGAAGAAAGGTGCAAATTAATTTAAATGCAATATTGAGAATTAGTTCTTATGAAGAAATTTAATAATGCTAAGTTTAATTAAAATACACTGTTTAGAACACCGTGTTATTGTACATCTCGAGGTAATAAAACAAAAGGGCCTTATGTAATAATGGTAAACTTAAAAACACTTTTCTTCACATGGCCCTTATATATGGAAATGAATGAAAATTTCCCGAATTTTGGACCAATGCTTAATATCAGCAGTAAAATTCTTTTTACTTGGTAAAAGGCTAAAGGCGAAAAATTTCTTTCAAATTTTAAGGTATAAAACATTCATTAACTAGGAGAAATTTTAAATCTAAATGACATGCTAAAAGTTATGTTAGAAGAAGGACCTAATTAAATTTTTGTGCAACCTTATTTCTGCTGTATCCGGTAGAGTCCATTCGACTAGACGGGTACTTTCTCTGAAAGATCAGCAAATGTTTTCTTACCTTATCATGAATTTTCATAGAAAATATGCCAAATTTTGTGAGAATGCTAAACGTTTTTAGCCATATGGATAAGTGTGGTATTCAAGGAAAAAACGAAGTATGGTAAAAGAACAAATTTAATTAAACCTAGTATTTACGAAATTCAGTTTTCCTGAGATGGAAACCATTAAATTTATGCTCGTGTGATAGGTTTATGATTAACGTTCACCAAATACAACATCATAATAACGGAAATCGGCGCAAATTGTAAACAGAGACAGATTTAAATTGTGTAAATATACTTACCTTTGTATTCGGAAACTCTATAACCAGTAGGCTGTCTTCCTAAGAGACAGAAGCTTTCGAGAACCTTCAGAGATAGTCAACTACACTTAACTGTTAAAATGGAAATGTGTCGAATGTTCTCGGAATGTTTTAGATCAATAGCTATGTATTTTATTATAGCATGCCTAGACTATGCAGCAAATGTATTAAAATGTGTTATTAAAAATGTAGTACTTCTTAAAAACGTACATAATTAACTCCTGTAAGTGAGCTAACACAACTATAAAAATTCATCGTTTAAAAAAGCAGGAAATTTTACATCTCGAGAAACGAAAAACTAAAGAAATATTAGAATTATCTGATAAACTTATTTTCGCATACATTAATAAAATTTCAGCAAATGATTTTGGAAATATTCCTAAGCATTGAACAAATATTTGTTGGAAATTGAGTACTGCCTTCGTACTACTATGTTGTTCATTCATAGTTGAGGTTTGTATTACAGTTGGGTTCAAAAAAATAAATGGAAAATAAGTTGAAGTAGTTGATCAAAAATACGAAACAATTCTCATGAAAGCTCAAATTTGAAACTTCTATGCACCCTAAATGTAAAATGTAAATGCAAAATTGAGACCATCATCATGTTTGAAATCTGCAGAAAAGAGATATCGAGATATAATTACGATTATTTCTGTAAACTTACATCAGGAACATATTGGAACTCCTTTATTTTGAAGCAAGGTACGTACCAGAACATTCGGCAAAAATGTACTAACGAATATTAAACGTTGGTCTCAAATTTGCCGAGAGTTCTGAGGACGCGTCATAGTAGCAACTATGCTTTACTATGGCAGGGAGAAAAATACAAAAAATAATTAAAACTTGATAATTTTAGAAAATAATTTGCACCCCACACAGAGATAAAAAAGTTAGTAATGTATTTCTTCTGAAAATTTTAATTAAGTTCTTTGTTAAGGACATTATATTATCGTTGTGAATTTCTCAAGAAAAAAAAAAAAAAAAAAAAAAAAACGGGACGAAAGACTAAAATACTCTCTTAAGTCTACATTACTTTATGCAGTACCTTAAATTTCTAGAATCCAGATGCGTTTGAATGTCCAACGAATGATCCCTTAACAAGTCTTCAAAGTTTGGAAATAAATTCAGAAGTTTCTTTTGATGTTCAATATTAGCAGCGATGCTTATTATTTTTGCATCCGGGAAAGGAAGAGGCATAATATTTCAGTATAATATTAAAAAAATAACACAGTTTTAGAGAAAGAACAAATTTTATTCTTATTGACGTGCAAAAAACTTCGTGTGCAAGAGCTTTCAAGAAATTTTTATTGTTACTAATCTTATAAGTAGAGTTAGATTTTGCTAAGTTTACTACGGACTTTAATATTAGGAACAACGAGTTTTACTGTTATAGTGAGGAAAAAGCTGTAAATTAATTTAAGTACAGCATTGAGAAACAGTTTTTATGAGGAAAAAATTTAATAATGGCAAGTTGGCTCAAATTTCATTAAAATACATTGTTTAGAGCACCGTATTATTGTACATTTAGAAGTAACGTAACAAGAGGGAAAATTAATGGTAAACTTAAAAATGCTTTTCTTTACAAGGACCTTCCTTATATATAGACCTTATAGTAGGAGAAATTTTTAATCCTATTTCCATGCTAAAATTTACGTTAACTATTCGCTATTTAGAATATCACATTTTTCATATTGTACAAAACGTTTGTGCAAAATTAGTTCTACTGTATCCAGTAGACGCCAAGTACTTTCTCTACAACTATCAGTAAATGATTTCTTAACTTATCATGAACTCTCATAGAAATTATGATGAATTCTGTGAAGATGCTTAAACTTAGTTTTTAAAAATGCAATTTTGTTTAAAAAGAAACTATTGAATTCTTGCTAGCGTCATAGATTTATGATTAAAGTCCTTCAAATACGATATCATAACATTAAGAAATCTGTGCAAATTTAAAACCGAGACAGATTTGAATTGCGCAAATATACTACGTGCTGTAGTATCCAAAAACTCTGTTCCCAGCGGGCTGTCCTTCTAACACATGACAGCGTTCGGAAACCTTCAACAGAGCGCTAGTAAACTTAAAAACATTGGCGTAGCAATCTGTTGAATGTTCTCGGGAGTTTTTATACGAACAGTGTTTCGTTTTGGTTTTCCGTTGTCTAGAATATTCTGCAAATGCATTAAAATTTATTATTCAAAAATGGGATAATTCTTTATTAGGCACATATTTAATTCCTGTGAGCATGCCAAAATTTAAAAACATCAAGTGCCATGAACATCAAGTGCCAAAATTTAAAATGTCCATTTATACAGCATTCCACAAATAATTACGGAACTAATCCTAAACGTTCAGAGAAAATAAGTGAGCTTTCTGAGAATGATTTATAGTAACCAAGACATATGTTACTTTTGTTTTCAGAATACTTAGCAGCTAATCCTTTAAATACAGTGTTTAATAAAAATGAAACTGTCCATGAAATTCAATATATCTTACATGAAAGATAAAATTCAAACTAAAATCCAATACTCTATATATGATGATGGTATATATCCGCAGTAATTTGTCAACTATAATTTGTACCCACTCCTACAAATGAACTCAACCTTAGCGTCGCACTCAACCTGTGAACTCCGTATTAGCGGAGGTCCTCAGCCGCTGCATTTTGCATCACCTTCAGGCCCTGTAGGGGAGGCACTCAATCATGTATCATATTCTCTATCATGCAAGGGTAAGCAGGTTCAAGAGGTAATGTAATACGACTATCGAAGGTATTTTATGGCTTCAAAAGACCTGAGAAATCAGGACTTCTCAACTCTTTGTGTAAAAGGATTCGAATCTACAGTCCGTTCCGCTGCTGAAGATATCCAATCTAAAAACCATGTCATTATGTTTTATACCTCCAGAGACGAGACTGTCAGATTACAGATCTCTGTCAGTACAATGAGTGACCCCGAGTGAAATACATAAAAAAATGGTATTTTATAGGAGAATTTACTTCAGATATTTCCAGTATCTTCTCTTATTGGTCGTAGTTTCACAGAATGCTCGTAGAAAATTTACCGAATGGTCAGTGGATGTTGCATTAAAGCTGTAAATGTGTTACTGTTGCACACAGAGACGAAAAAATAATTTATGTAACTGATGAAGTTTAGAAATAAGACTCTTAAATAAGAATTGAAATATTTTCAAACTTCATTTTTTTATAATATTTAGTGCATAGTCTGAAAAACTGAAACTAATTTATTTCTTTATCTAAACCTACATCTAGGGTTCCAAACAGAACGATCATATAATCGTATAATGTTTCATAAACTTCCTGTAGATAGTAATGTTCGCGAACTTTCAGCCAGCTTTCTGGTTCCATTACAAAAAGAAATCTGCAAATGCATTTTAATACAGTTTCAAAAATGAAGCAAATTTAATTCTTGTAAACTTTGTAAAATTGCTGTTAAACTTCAGCCTTTAGACTATAATGATGTGGAGGAAAAGCAAATGGAAAGAAGGTTAAAATTCTTTCGGTAAACATCATTTAGGGGATAAGTACAGGAATTTCTGTTCCCTATTGCCACGGGCGTTCCTAAACTTTCTACCAATGATTTTGAAATATTAAATGTTCAGCGAAAATTTGTCGAATATTCTCTGGTATCTTTATTGCTTCTGTGTTATAATTTACTCTTGCATTGTGAAAAATTAACGGTATATGCCATAGAGGATAAAATGCAACTAGAACTCTTAAGTAGGCTAAAAATTAAATCTTATATAAAGCTAAAAGTATGACTTCAATTTATCATTAAAAATCGTGATGTTTAAAACCTGTGGAAAAAGAAATATGAAAAAAAAAAAAAATAAGATTCTTTCAGTAAATTTACTTCAGTGATATTCTGGAGCTTCTTTTCTGAGAAGAAAGTTACATTCCAGAGCACTCAACAAAAGTGCCTTTAGCGAACCTTCAGCGTTAAATGCAAATTTGATGAGCATTCTCAGAATGCTTTATAGTTGCATTGATCCGATTTGCTGTTTTATTGAGAAAAATTAAAAGGGAATTTAATTTAATCATTCGATATTAAAACTTGAAACCACTCACGAAAAGGAAAACATTAAATTATCTTTTCTTTTAAAACTTTTGATTGAAGTTTACTATTTGCACCATCGTCTCATCGCAAATATTCACAAAATAGGAAAAAGCGATACACACAAAATAGGATTCACAAAATAGGAAATAGATCGGATATCGAGCTCAGAGAAAAAGTCTGTATTTTGCATTTTTATTCTGTTAATAAGTTATAGGAGAAAAGCAATCCGAGTTTCTTATTCAACTTACTAGATAAAGAATACTTTTAAAGGCCTAGAATTTTCATCTTTAACTGGACTTGGCATCCCAAAATCGATGAAATTATCGCTTTTCCAGTTGCTTGCTAAAAATATATTTTAATACCTTTACGGCAATGAGAAAAATTATGAAATTATTTGACGATAATAAATGACTTAAAGAGGCTTTAAAAAATTTGTAAAGTCCTTTAAATGCCACACCCACATCGGTGTTTATTTTCTTTTACTTCTTAATAGCTTCAGTTATTTATTAAAAATCAGTGCATAAAAAGAGAAACGTAGTTAAATGTGACTGCAGTCACCAAACTGTGTAATTTAATTGATTTTAAATACTGAGTGAAGTTCGAAAAACCTTTTTTTTTCACAGTTGGACATGCAGCCTTTTTTAATTCAATTCAGCAAATATTTCTATGTATATCAGTCAATATTGTTATACTTCTTCAGAAACGGAAATTACTTGTGATAGAAGAGAACAAAAAGAGGTTGCATAACGAAAGTGATCAATTTCCTGACTGCAGCATTGTTAAAAACCGTACTGCAATTTAAAATTAATTGTACATACGAGAATATATGGCTTAAAGAAGAGAAGAAATGGCATGCTGCTCGGCAGATTAAATTTAAAAAAAAATTATGTCTATTCAAATTATAAATTATATTTTTTGAAAAATGAATTAAACAACAAATTAATATTTTTAATATTGATTGACCACCTGGTGGAGAAGTGGCTAGCGTATCGCGCAGCTGCACCACAGGTCCGGGGTTCGATCCCCGGGCTGAGCAATGTTGACTTAGCCTTTCATCCTTTGAGAGAGTCAGTAAAATGAGTACCAAGTTCACTAAACAAGTTCACTAAACACCGGGGGTCCTGCGACAAGCTGACTACATGCCCAGGGCATATGCTAAAGCACTCCGGGGCCCAAGGTCAAGAAACAGATTTCGAGGCACTGCAGGCAGTGGCCCACTAGGCCTGCTGCACCACAGAGTTTAGTTTAATATTTATTATAAATGTTACCAACGAAACCTTCTTTGCTAATGCAATTAACAATTCGACTGTAAACTACTCATCGATAGTCAGCTATGGAGTACTGGAAAATAATAAGTTGACTAGAAAATTCGCTGCGTATTTGTTAGGTGACCATACCTTTATTTCTTACTTTCAGAATTTAGAACTCTATTTATAGGATTGTATATTTTGATTTTTCACGAGCATACTCGTGTTATACATAGTTGATTTTACGTCTAGATTCCCCTTGTCATTAGTGTGGTAGCTTACACGTCTGTCATTCTACCGTTTCATTAGTTTCATGTTTGCATACCCGCAATATTATCCCTGGAACTACCTCTCAAACTCCCCAGAGCATTTGGACAAAGGTCTTCACTCTGCATCCATCTCTTATTTTTTTTAGCATTCACGTCATCAAACTTCTAGGTCATGGTATTTAAGGCAATTCTTTATTGAGCGATTGATGGTCCAGTCGGGCTATAGGCTTTCACACTTGTAATATATCCTATATATCCGGTAATCTAGCCTATAGAAAGCAGAGCTAGGTATCGTCTTGATGTGGCTATCTTGTCAGTTGCTGCTGTGGCTGCAGCCGTGTTTACCTCTAGCGTAGTGTTGCGATCTAATGCATAGGATACTGACATGAAAAGTAGCTGTCGAAGAAATGAACGGGAACAGGGACCCAGAAAAGTGTGATATTCAAGTTTCGGACAGTATCGACTATAAAATAATGCATCGACTCGTGACCAAATGCCTGACGAGCTAATGAAATTGCAAATAGACTCGCTTAATATGACACAGCATTTATCATTATCAGGTGTTCATCCGTTACCCATCTTATGCTGAATCACATTTTATAGAATGACATACACCTTATTCATCTAGTTTGTTACGTTCAAGGAAGCTAACAAGAAAGAACCTTTTATTTTGCTTACATTCAGTATCCTCATTTGGCAAGCTACCACATTTCTCTACTATGCAAGCCCGCAACACCCGCAAGATAACAAAAGATTTTCCTCTTTAGAAACGAAAATTATTTATTATAGACATGAACAGAAAGAGCTAGCATAATGACAGCGGTCACTTTCTGACAGTAGCATTAATAAAAATCGTAATGAAATAAATAATAAACTTTTTAACGAATTAAAGTAATCCTAAGTTAATTAAAAAGGCAATTTACATACGAGAAAAAAAGGCTAAAAGAAGAGAAGAAATGACGTATACTGCTGGGTAGTTTTAAATAAAAAATTTCTATGTCTGTTAAAATTTTGAATTATGCTTTTTGAAAAAAAAAGAAAATTGCATTTTTTCAGTTTGCACTTTTCGATACATCCTTTTTTTCCCCGATAAGTCTTAAAACTTACACAGATATGGATTGAATTATTTAATATCTTTCCTGCGTATTTATTATTATATACTCAATCGAAATAAGGATGAGTTTTGCAAAATATAGAAAAGAAAAACTATTGGAAATGAAAATGTAATTGAAATTATATTTTTCAAATTTTTTACATATAAACATTTTTTTTTTTTACTTTTCTCTAAAAAACATCACTTATTGCAAAATTGATCCTTTAAGTTATGAATAACATTCTATTAAACTTAAAAAAAAAAAAAAAAAAAAAAAAAAAAAAAAAAAAAAAACTTGGGTTGAAACTGCATTGAAAATTGTAGAGCAAATATATTTTAATTGTTAAATTTTTCTTCGAAATATTTAAATTTAAAAAAAAAATTGCTGGGAATTTTTTTCCAGCTTAAAATCATTTCGTCTAACAAAACATTTAATAATAAACGTAACATATCGCAGTAAGTTCTTAAGTTTAAAAAAAAATCAGAAGTTACTAAGTCCCTTTAAGCTGTCATTTAGTTATTTAATATTTTAAAGTGACTGCGTAGTTATACAATAGAGTAACATAAAAATAATTAAAATACTTCTTCCTTCGTTTCAAAATCTCAAAATGGAATTATTTTATGAATTGAAAATACATATTCAGTGTTTCAGCCCTAACACCTTCAACAACGAGAATCCACTGAAGCCTTTTTGAAGGAAACTCCCTTTTATTTACCTTATGCACACGGAAAAGTCAAACGTCAGGTATGCTAAAATATCCTCTCGCCACGAAGACCACCCAAGACGTACGAAAAAATATTCAGTGACATTTCTCCCTCATTCCCAGCCACCATCTTCGTTTCACCCTTTCGTTTTCTAATTTGAATTAATCGAACAAGAAACCCATATGGAATAAGCGTAGTTATAATTTTGATCCACAATTCTAAATCGTGTGTATTAAGTGTTGCGAGTAAGTGCTTTTAATATGCCCTGTTTCCAAAAAGCCTTTTAAAACTTTGCCAGTTTCAAATGCATTATTAGCTGGGCTGCGCTGAACAATGCTTTAATTTTTTTCAATTAAAGGAAAAACATTTGGCTCTTTTGTATAATATAATTAAGAAAAGGAGTTTTGATTTTTTTCCGGGGTTTATTTCGGATCCTTAATACTTACCTCCCGAAAGATCGTTTAATTGTTCTGAAATAAATTTGTTTCTTAGCGAAAACATTATTAGTTAACTTTTGATCATATCGTTGCGAAAACTGCTCAAAGGCGTTAAGTAAATCTCAGAAAAAACCGCTTATTCAAAAATTACTTTGTACATTGTTATTTTGCAATTTAACCGTATTGGTTACATTGACTTTACACCAATACTTATAACCAGATAATACTTATAACCAGATTTATTTTTTCCTGTGTATATATATATATGAGTCACTCAAAAAAAGAAAAAGAAGCATAAATATCTCACTCAAAAAAACATGTATGCTTCACTCATTTTTACAAGGGATGCTTGTGTCCATCAGCAAAGTTGAGAATTCCTCTGAGTTGACTATATATGTTCATAAATAAACCATTTATTAATGTAATGGGTTTAATATGTGACTGACAGCTGAAAGTAGAAGGATAGTTGCTCTCCAAGACGATCCCCTACAATTCCTGGCGATTTTAGTATCTGTGGAGATGGTCTTTTAGTAAACATACTTATGAGATGTGGTCTTCTAGAAGGATCTTCTACGGAGGTGGTGTTATGTTCTCCGAAACTACTGGTCATATTCAGAGGTTGTGACGACGAGTAACTTCACTATACTTCATCTCATCTTCTAACTGTGGTAACACAAAATAGTTATCTTTCTTGAATCGCTGATGATTAAATATAAACTAATTACGCTGTCTGAGAGGCCCAATCATAGCTTCAGATGATTTTGGCTTTTAGTGTATATAGTCATATTAGTAAAGTGTTGCTGAATACAAATGTAAATTTATGTTCCCAAAAATAATAGTTCGTTTCAGCGGCGGTCTTCTTCCGGATGTGGTCTCTGTGAGAAGATTCATTGCATTAGCCGGTGATTATTTAGATTTTTAGCATATATACATTTCAACTGCGTGGCATCAAATTTATTTCTAGATTAATGAAACTAAATTTTAGGTTACACTATATCTCTCATGAAAAATGAAGCCTCAAATTAAAAGCAATGAGCCGTGGGGACCATCTTCTACAGAGGACCACTTCTGAAGGCAATTTGTATTTCTAAGAACATGAACAATTCCGTAAACATGAAAAATTATCGGTAATGAACCTTGCTTTTCTAAAATGACACCTTTACAATAGACCAATAGCATCTGGGACCGTAAGTGGTCATCTTAGAAAAGCATCATTATATAAGAAGGTAAAATTAATTTTCATAAATTACGATATTCTTCCCAAATTCTAAAATGAATTAAAACATGTTTAAAAAATTCATAATTAACAGTTTCCTTTAAAAAAGTCTTCCATGAAGGACTAGGCCCACCAGTGACCAAGCGTTAAAGTCGTTGGTCAAAGTTCGATTTGGGTTCGTATCCTGGCGGACGGGCTGGATGAATGAGCATTTTCATGATTTTTTTCCATGTGTAACGTGAATACTAGCCAGTTTCCCTTACAAAGTCCTCCACGAAAGCATCCCTTCCCTTGGGCAGATAGCCCTAGGTTACTTTACCGAAATATAATATATACTAAATTATCCATGAAGGAGTAATATTCACAGACTATGACGTCCAAATGCTTTCCTTATTAAAATTAAACGTAAGTATCGAATTAGTGATATGAGCAAAAATGTGAAAAATTAAACATTATAATGTAAATGTAAAAAAAAAGTGCGCGTTATAAAAATGTTCAATTAAATGGAGTGTCGTATTAAAAAATGAACTAGGCCAGAATAATTTTAAAAGCCAAAAACCTACAAACCTACTCTGTGCATCATGCTAGAAACAACAATGAGTGGGGTATTATTTTTTATTCCAAGGGTAGGTGTTTTGCTTTGCAGTTGCCTGGTTTATGAGAACAGCAAAAATTAAGTTGGTGAAAATGGTAGTAATGGTTAGAAAGTGCGACTAGCTAATAAATCGAATATGTAAGTAAAGATACTTAAAGTATACTTTTAAGTAAGTAAAAATACTTTTAAAATTTCTGGTTAAAAGTCATGAAATAAAAAAAAAAAGATAGAGTAAAAGTTAAAAATCTTCACGCAAAACAAGCTGCAATTGCATCTTAAGAAAATAAATTAGCTTTGAGTTAGTAAAAGCTTAGAAGCCAGAAAACGAATATTACAAATTTACATGTCGTGAGATTTACATATGTACAAATTTTGCAATCTGAGCCAACCAACTTTATCCTCCTAATTAAATGTTTCGGATATAGTCTTCATATATCTTATACCAAAAAATTAAAATTAAAATTAACGTCTGCCTTTTTGAGATGAAAATTCGTAAATTGAGTAGATATTTGGTTACCTTTTAGTATGCTAATTAATAAGTAGATTTCACTTTTATTATCTTGAATTGTCTGCACAAATATTCCTTATTCGTTTAATTTGATTTATAAAAGCATTTTATATTACTTTTTTTGGAAGTATTGGAGTTCCAGTTGATGAATTTAATAGTAGTGAATTTATAATTTCTTCTTTTGTCAAAGATTTTTGTGGTGTGATGATCAATAATTTGTAAATCAAAATAGTCTATAACATGTTGAATTAGTAGGATTAACTTTACGAATGCTAGGATAGATTTTGAGTCATTCTATTGCTTTATTATTATTGAAAGTAATAATATCATATAAGTACCTTTAGGTATTTGCAAATAGTTTTAATTCTGAAACTCAGAAAGGAGGTAGAAAATACCTGATATACTTCCCCTTTTAAAGGGTGATGGGAATTAGGCACCCAGTTGCAAAACCTGGCGATGAAGAATCACCACCCACCACTTTTGAGTTCGGGCGTCACTGTAGAGTAATTAGGTTTTTTTCCTTGAAGCCGGAGAGAGGAAAATGAACAATGCCCTCACCAGGACTCAAACCTGGACCTCTCGAATTAGCGCCGAGTGTACTACTGTTAATCCAAGAAGGCACGCAGAAAGGAGGGAGAAAATACTTTATGGAAGATGGTGAATCTGTAATTCAGCAGCTGTGACGCGTAGGAAAGTTCTCCATTTCAAAAGTTGAAGAACGGCTGACTTGATGTAATGTTTTCGTGGTTTTCCCCATGTTTAATGCGGATACGAACAAGTTTCTTTTAGAATACCCTCCACGAAGGCATCCCTTTTCTTCGGCAGGTATCCCTTGCGTGTTTTACCATAATCAAATAAACCAAACAAAATCAAAACGTAGAATGGAGATACTTCTAAATTCTACTTTTTGAAGTCAATTTGTGACCGATGAGCCTTAAAGAAAACGTTTTGGTTCTCATACTTTACATCAAATTTTACTCATCCGCAATATTTTTAAAAGTTTTTATTGAGTATATGTAGAGATTTCAGAAGAATATTTTCGTGAAACATTAATATTTAATTTAAAATTGGTTTAAGCTGAATTACATATCGGTCAATTTTTAGCATATAAATAACATTTATTCAAATCGAGAGGATGAATTTAAAAAATATCCCAATTAAATCATTGTTTGAATAGGTTGCTTTCGTTGCATTAATGAAGTTTTGTTATGTGATGCTTTTATTCGATTTTGCGATTTTATTAACTATTTAATTTTTTAAAAATTTTTCTAGACAAAATTCTTCTTACCTTACATATTATTCACATTGCTATTTTTTCTGGTTTATTTGTTTACGTTATATTAATGATATCTTCGTGACTTTTAGCATGATGATTTTTAATTATGCCATTTAATTCTCAAAATACACATTGTTTAGTTTATCTAAATGCTGTATAAAGTGCTTCCTAAAAATGTTTAGTAAAAAAAGGTAATGTGGTAAATAATACCTGTTATTAAATAATAAAGAATCGCTGTATGTATGGTTGTGTGTATGCTCCGCGCATTGTGGCATAACAGTGAAATCTAGAGCCACCAAATTTTGAGCATACATAGTCCTCCACCCAATTATGCGCACGTCGAAACTCGAATTTTGAATTTCGAAATTATTTCTTATTTATTTTATATTTTGTATGAATTTATTGAGTTTTTGGTTAACAAACTGGAAGATTTAAAACCAGTCTGTTGCCGCTCAGCAGACCATAAGATATTTATGTTTCAAATTTCATAAAAAAGCTCCGCTATTTAAAAGAAATGCATTGCCCGTCTGCAAAGCACGTGATATTTCCCTTTCAAATTTAATCAATAAATTAAGCAATTTAAAAGTAAGCCTCTGCTCGAAATAAAACATTTCTATGTTCCTAGCGTTAGGGAGTCGTAAAACCTAAGATATTTAATTTTTTTTTCAAATTTAATCTGACTCTTATTGATTAACAAACTAAGAGATTTAAAAGCGATAAACGCAGTCCTTCATATTTATTATTACAAATTACTATCTAATCCCATGAAATTACATTAGTTGGACTAATTAAAATCATTACACACACACGCACGCACACACCGTATATATATATATATATATATATATATATACACACACACACATATATATATATATATATATATATATCCTTTTATAATAACTGTTAAAGCGGCTAGTAATGTAAATAGAAATAATAATTGTAGTAAGTAGTAATGCGTAACTGAATAAAAATCAGTAAAACTTATAAGGAATACATAATAATAATTAGATTGCAGAATTTCTTGAACGCAGGTGACAGAATCTCATTTTTCGTTTGCCACATCTTTCAACAAAGATTACACTATTCAAAATTATTTCCACTTGAAAAAAAAAGGGAAAAGTAAGGGAAAAAATAAAAGAAAAAAGGACAAAGCACACTATTTAAATAAAATTGGAACGATTCTTATAACAAAAGGGCGAAGTCGTTTCTTAAGAAAAAGCAGCCATTTCAGGGAATCGAAACACCATGAAAATGGCGCAATGTCTAGTAATATTGCGTAATACAATATTTAGTTCAGCACTGCAATCGCTTATTCAGGAGATCACGATTCCCGCAACAAGCTGACAGAACCGTTTCTTAAGTAAAGCAATGAAATTTTCTTTCATGTGCTTAAACCTGTAACCCATTTCTATATCAACTAAATCTTAAAATATTGAAATTAAAATAAAAAATATATGAACTAATTAGTTGATTAATTTTGACTTGTATGAATAAGCAATACGAGGATAACTGGAGCTTCAGATATCTGCAAGATATCAGGAACTCTTCTTTTATCTAGATTGCAAATAACACAGGTAATCACACTTGTCAAACAAGCAGAGACTATGCTAATAGATAATAGAAATTTATTATAGTGCTTTAAACTATTATTTGTAAAAAAATGCATAAATATCGGTCTCAATTAGAGAAACTTAATTATTATAGAAAATAAAGTCTCTTTTATTCTTCCAAACTTCCCTTTTAAATTGTTATAAATGTCTTAAAATTATAATTGCTATATTGTTTTATATATGCGATTATATTATACATGTGTTTCAATTTTATTTTCAATAGAAATAGAAAGATTTTGATTTTATACTACTTTTATAAGCTTTATGTTACATTAATGTGTGCTATGTGTTATGCTGATACATGCAATGCCTAGCTGAAATTTCAGGCACCTGTAATTGTTTTGATGCAGTCATGTCATGATATAACTGTATGTACATTTTACCATATTCTTATAATTTCGTTGTAGTGTAAGAGATAAATTTCAAAAGTTTAGACGTCCGTACAATAGCAAGTCATATTTTTCTGTCATACCTGAAGGGGGTTACTTATGTTTCCAGCGTTAATTTATATTTTTCCAGGCGCTGATTTATGGTACTGACGAGCTGATATAACTTAACAAAATAATGCTCTGAAATTCTAAAGAAAATAACCATTTTCTGATTTATTAGCAACATTCTGCTGATTATAATGAAAATTAGAATATTTTTATTAAAGGCTAACTTATGCCTGCTGCGTCGCTTACCTCTCTATACATTCCTTCATAAAGTTTATTTATTTATTTTGCAGTTTGCCGAAGTTTCTTAGGCCAAAGTTATTATGCGGAAGTTTATTAAGGTTTTATGTGCTTAGGTTTCTTAAGTCGTACAATGATGAAATAAAGAGCAAGTTCCTGGAATTCCCAGAAACGGGGAAAGGAAATTAAGCTGGAAAAAATATCTGTTTTTCGCATAGGTGGATATATGTGTTTTCCTATGCAAATATATAGAGCCTCTTAATACATCTTTTAGAGCTAAGTGTTAGAAAATATATAAAAGAAATTATTTGGAGCTCAAGCAGAAGATGACGGTTACTACGAGAATGATTGAACATGAAGTGTATGTATCGCAAGTTATAACAAGTTTCAAAATGCACTATCATCAATATCATTTTTTTAAAAAACAAAAGACATGTAATGGATTGTTTTTTACAAAGCAAGCAACGGTCATTTCGACTTCAAAAGAGGACACTGAAGAATAAAGACTTTTACATTTTACAGAATAAAGACTTTTACATTTTACATACAGACTTTGACAAAGTCCGAAACTGCTACTAATGGCATTTGAATGAAGATAAAACTAGCCATACCATAAAGTCACTACAAGTTGTAATTCAAGAAATCTTGGATTCCGATTCAGAGGAACACGAAACTTTGAATTTTACTTAAAAATTTTAATATTAACAATTCAAAATATAGAACCATAACTGGAAGAGGTTGTTAAAAACTGTTCATCAAAGTGTTAATAAAGACTTACAGGAAGATGAATTAGTTCGCAAGTTTTCCGAATCATATTATTACTAAATATTGCTAAATAGACAAAAGATTACAAGAAACTACTTAGTTCATTCAGAGTCGTGCTTTTTATTGTGTGTGTTAGCATTGTAAAATATCTGGTGATTTACCCCTAAGTTGCATGATTATTTTACTTTTTATTTCATCCCCCCAAAAAATGTGATAAAGATTTCTCAGCGACAAATGAAAATATTTTAAAACATATATTTGTTGTTTCGTTGTGTTTAATATTTTATTTACCGCTTATTGCTATTTGGTAACAACATGTTTTCAATAATGATTCATCTCTCACTATTTGCTACTTGTATATATGAAGCTGCAAATAAACAAATGGATCTATAAGCCAGTTTTAAACACCTAAACTTTTATAAGCTATTTATAGTTCACAATATAAGTGTCTTAATTAAAGCTTCAAGAGAATTTTTAACTCTTAATTAAATTTAAATTATTACTATGTGTTCAGACTTTAATCCAAAGTCTGAACACATAATAATAATTTTTCAAGTGTATTGAAGTTCATGAAAAACAATGAAATAGTTATCATTTTTCTTTAAACCCGATTCTACACTGTTTTTGGTCATCTAGTTAACTAACGCGAAAGAATCAAAACTGCGAAGAATAATACAAGGTACGCTTTTTAGTTTTCATTTTCTCGTTTGCTTTTTATCGACATCATGTGGAACACTAGATTGAATCTGATATATATGTATTATATAAAAATCATAAACACCACCAGAACCGAATATAAAACTACAGAAACAGTGTGAAGTGCATGAGCAGTCTGCTCATCCGTATATTATATACCCCTCCCTATACTTTGATTGAAAGTCTGGCGTTGCTAAACCACAACACAGAATTTTATATACCAAGCGAGTTACTAAGGGGGGGATTGTCATTTTTCTAGTTTTTTTCTACCACACATACAGGCATACACCACTATATATACAGAACACTAAAATAATTTTTAAAACTGCAAAATATCATTTTAGCTCGAAATATACTATTATTAATACAATGGACATATGATAACGCTCGTTACCACTTCCTCAGCACATTTCTATTCAAAATAGAGCATCTGGCGACATCTATGAATATAACTAAAAATCACACATTAAGAACCCATTTAAACATTTACTGCCTGATATATGATGTTTATTGCTGTAAGCAAGATAATTGCCTATAAAATTAATCTAAATTTATCTTAACAAATGACAACACATTATAGGGTTAAAAATTGCGACTTCAGTCAATAAAGTCTAATCGGTAGGGAACTAATCAGTAGAATATGTTGATTGGATATATTTTAGTTACGCATTAACGAAACATGAAACAATTTCCATGCATATTAAAAACATTTCAATATATAGAGAATTGAAAATGTCGTCATGAAATAAATCTACGGTCTACACAGTACAGCAACGATTACAAAAATACTGCGAAAACATATTTGTAGTCGATTATAGAACACTTTATTGGCATAATACAATACTTATGAAGACATTTTCTAGTTTTTAAACGATTGCTAAATTTTAATCGCAGAGCATTTGCATCACATTCAAAGATTATAACTAAAAGAGTAATATTTATTGTCACTTCAAACTTTGTCGACTCATGGAACACTTAGAACCATACCAGGTTTTCTTGGAACCTCCATCCTACCCCGAGGAAAATGTATTAAAAAGTAATATTTAAAGTAGATCAATATATTATAGGTACTGTTATAGATATGCAAAGACAATTAAAAATGTTTAACATAAAATTAGTGTAATTTGTTCATTATAGCATAGACTCATGTTCCAAGTGTCATGTAGCCTTGAATTACTATATCTAGTGTCAGGGGTGTGATTTCATCACTTTATACAAACTGTCGAAGTTCACCTCTATTAATGTTATCTGCAGTTGTATTTCATATTCTACAATTTAATTGTTTCCATATTTTGCTTTTGTTGCCATATACATTGACAAAGATTTTTCATTTAACTATGTTTTTCCGAATGGTAATAAAATGTTTATAGCTCTGTGAGAAAATTTTAAATATTCTGCATGAACCTATGGCCGAAAATGTTAGAGCTGCGCTTGCTTAAATTTAGATTTTAACGCCGAATCTGTTGATAGGTCACTAAGGTATTCCCTTTCTTTCACTGACAAGCTTTCTGCCTTATCGTAGTACTCGAAAGGATTTTTTATCCATGCATACTTGTTTTTTTCCCGGGGAAATATTCTCTTATAGTTTTCTTCAATTGAAATATGTGCTCCAATATATGCATTTTAACATTGTTGCCTAAATTCAATCAGTTTTCCAATAGAAAACAATTTAGTTTCCCAAAGGATCGCAGGTCATACATTTTGACATATGATGACTACATGTTAAGTTTTAAAATCAATTCATTATTTTTTTTGTTTAATTCTTGTAATAAGTACATTCAGTCCTTAAAGGGATGGGCTATGTTTACTTCATTTAGAGCTAGCAGCACACATGAAGCTTCTGATTAATTTTCAAAAGTAACTGAATACTATATCTATAGTTAATAAATAATAGTCAACTAGTGTGAGTGTTTTATAGTTTTTTTTCTTTTATGATTTTTATCAACTCGTGCAACCCCGTGGCTTGACAAGCGGAACCCAGTTTGAAGACCACTGATTTAGATGATAAGATACAAATCGAAACCATTCTTATAATTTCTAAAGGCATAAAATGAAAAAAACAAGAAATTAAAAATGGTTGCAAAGGTTTTTAAAATGGTTAAAATAATTAAATAAAAAATCATAAAAATAAGTTAAAATAACCTTTAAGTTTCGATATACTGTGGACGTAAGTCATAACATTTTGGAAATAATCCAAAATGTTTTCCAACTTTTATGAGATGACTGAGAAAATTAATTCGCCTAGATGATTTATTTTTATGTATACATGGGTATAAGTTGCATTTAGTAGGCTAAATACTTAAAAATTTCTTAAAATTAAATTAATTTTAATTTGAAAGTTACTATATTTTATGAGCCGTCCAGACGGTATTGTGGTCAGGGGAGCCTGACTGCGATACCAAAGGGCCCGGGGTCGAATCTCGAAGAAGACTTGGATGTAAAATTGTCAGGCCTTTCCCCATAGGAGCTAACGGTGGCCGTCTATTAAGTGCCTCAACAATAAAATGGCTACCACTTTCGACTTCAGTAGTGGCCAATGCCGTTATAGGCAAGTGCCCACCATTGGAAAAAAATTTATCAAGTTGCTGAAATACATTCTTGCTAAAGGGCACCTCATACCCATATGGCGGCCGTACTGACCACAAATTAGAATTCATTGAGCAAACTTGGCTCAACTACATCGAGTATCTTTTTCACCTAACAGCTTTGCACATTCCAAAGTGTTCAAAAAATGATCCGGAAATTATTCATAAACGTTGAGAGAAAAACTGTCCAAGTGTTCTGAGGACACTAGTGCAGCAGCATTGCTAGCAGCAACGCGTTTTACTATTTTATTGAAAAAAAAAAAGAAGCGATCTGTTGATTTAAGTATAGTATTTAGAAAATAAAACCGTTCTTAAGAAGTAATAAATTTAATTATTGCTAGTAAGCTGGAATAATCACCGGTATAGTAATTGAAAAATAAAACAATTCTTAAGAAGGATTAAATTTAATTATTGATTTTAGGATCCTAGAAATAACATCATAATTTATCACTTGGAATACAATGATATTGATAGAAATTATAACTGAGAGAGAATTAAAAAACCGTGCCTAAATTTATTTCAACAGTGTCCAGTCACTTTTACTCCTGCTAACGAGATACTTTCAGAAAACGCTCAAGAAGCGATTTTGAAATTATTCATAAAGTTTAGAAGATTATTAAAGGAGTGTATGAGAAAATAATACAGTATTTAACTATGAACTTAAAAATAAAATTAAACTTATTAGAAATAAATTAAACCTACTTCACTCCTACAGCAAGAAACGCTTCCAGGTGCAAGGAACGTTAGCAGAGTGTTGAGAAGTTGGCGTCCTAACTAGTCCTGCAAGCTGCAGTGTGGTTTGCTGGTCTAGTGAAAGGAGCAATGGCGTATGTTTTACATCCACCAGATTTCAGAATATTGTAAGTTTGCTGTTACGATTTGTCTCGCTTTTATTTGCAGAGTTACAGCTAGTTAACTGCAAGACATTAGCGTGAGCGAATTTCCTCTGACATGAATTATGGGGCTGAAAATCGCGCTTTGGGGAAGTGCAGGTGGACTGACTAAGGATTTATTTGTGTATATTAATTTCTTTGATCTCCGCCGTTTTGTGTTTTTTCTCTCTGGGGCAGACTTTTTAAGTAAATGAATGGAAACCGAAAAAAGTCACGCTTCATTTGCCTCGGGAACGAAGTCCAAATTTTTGAACCCCATGATGGTGCCAATTTCAACTCTAAAAAGAGCATAGTGTTTATTTTCATTCAGACTGCTTTTGAACGAAAACAAAAGACAGAAGTATTTGTCACTGCATTTCTGTATGTTAGGCCAGTAGTCTCAAACTACATGCGATTCGAACCCACGATCTGAAAGTATCTGACGGGCCGATTTTTTAACTAAATGAAAGAGTCTTTTTCAACAAGTTCCTAAATCAAAATTATTATATACTGTGCATTTACACATTTTGTGTAATGAATTAATTTTGAAAGGGGTTAAATCTGATACACAAATCCACTATGAATGATAACATAAAATTGTGCGCAATTAGTAATTAGGAAAAGTGAGATACATGTTTTTATTAGTATTTTTGAATTAACTACTAGCTATTTTCAGTACATTTGAAAGTTTTTAATGCTACAATGATAGTTTTCAAAATGACATTCAGAAATGTTGAAAAATGGAAAATATCTTTATTCTTGGATTTTATTTTTTACAGGGATTTGCACCAGATATTTCTTTTATAAGGCTTCAGTTCCTTAACTTCGGAGAGATATTCCAAACAAAACAATTGCAAGGGTGTGGATGTCTCCAGCAAGGTACAAATTGTTCTACCTAGGCGTGGCTGTTTGCTAGATTTCTGAGTCTATTATTGTACGACAGGGGAGATGTTTGCTTTCTTAGTGACTATTTGCAGAAAGCATGACACTGCTACATCATATTCGTTTTGAAACTAAATGTCGAATCATGCAGGTGTGGCAGAGCATGAACGAGTAGTTCCCAATTTTGCTTCGACAAGAAGTAAGAGAGGTGTGGTGGGTGCTTTGTTGTGTCAATATGTTTGGTGCCAAAAAATGAAATGTACCCAATGCAGCTGTTTTCTTTTATAAAATATGAGATTAATCATAATTTTCATAATTATCCGCTGTAAAAGAATGTGGAAACATTATATTATGCGTTTTCTCTTCAAATTAGTAGTATCATGCTTATTTTATTATTGGCTTTATTAATTATTTTAAAATTTGAGTAACTGCTATATCAGATTTTTTTTTCCGCTAGGTCGTTCAGTTTTTTTAAGAGTTTATTGTCTCAGAAAACGGAAAAATCAGAGTTCTGCTTTTATATGATTTAGTTTTAGCTCCAGATATTTCAGTCTCATTATGCATTGCATCTGGTATAGTATTTGAAATGAGGATGAAGTGTCTAATAGATGTTGATATTTTTTAAGAGAATGTAGCTCCCAATGCATATGATAGATACATTTATTCAGATTAGTAACCAATAAACAATCAGTTTTTCCGAAATTAAGTTTGTCGTAAATTAAAACCATATTCTTTTTCATGTTATAGCACACCAACATGACCAGAATCTGTTTCTGTTTCAGTTTCAGTCGCAGCACCGGTCAGGATGATGGTTAGCGGGATTGAATATTTATGGTACCATGCCTCATATTATGAAAATCTAGGGTTTCAAACTGATGTATGTTGTGTCGAAGATGACCTGTTATAAATATTATATAGCTAAGAAGTAGAAAGGGAAGTCATTTTTTACCCTAATGAAATTTAGAATGATGCAGCTGAAGTTGGTTATATGCGAACAAATTTACCGATTATGACTGTTTCTCGTTATAGCCATAAAGAATATATGAATGGGAATGCGCGTAGCTATTTAATTCATTTGAAGATATATATATTATGAAGTTATAGATAGATTCAGTTATAGAACAGAGGGAGATCGACCCTCGTTCCGTTCCCGGTGAATCGGCTGGCTGCAAGGTATTTTCTCTTTTTTCCCGTACGTATCCTGAAGACGAAGAAGTTTTCCCAATAGAGACTTCGAAAGATTTCCTACAAAAGCAGATAGCCATCAAGTAGTTTGCCGTAGTCAATTATCCAACAATTTAGTTGAACGACATCAATAAAATTCTAAGGTATCTCCAAACGTTTCTTGAATTATCATCTCTCCCATGTAATATTAAAAATAGAATTATCAGGACTTAGATCCATTCTGACATTGTGTCATGACAGCCACTTGAAACAAATAAGAGATGTTATCCCTTCTGTATTGTACAAATAACATGTATGGAATTTGAAATGATATTCATAGAACAAGGAAATTAAACTGCATGTACAAAATACAGTGTGCTTACATTACAACATCTGACATAGTCTCCTAACTTGTATCTAGCCGACTTCCTTCTTTGCTTAAAATTCAAGAGGCAATGCTAGGTTTTGAATCACAGAAAGTTTACCTAATATAATCTAATATAATAATAAATAATATATAATTTAATTAATATAATAATAAAGTTTTAATTATTAAACTACATAAAAAATTCTATTCAAGAAATGAAAAAATGTGTTAAGTCCCATTTTAAGCGTAAAACATGGAACAATTAGATTTAAATTGAGCTTCTTAAAGACTATTCTTCACCAATTACTTTTATATATTTAATTTTAAGCTAAACTTTTAAGCTGTTGTTGTAACTTTTCGTTCTAAACTGGCTGTTGAATTTTAGTTAAATTTTGCTTTTATCTTAAGTTGGTGAAATTATTAAATCGAGGCAACTGGTTATTAAACAAGCTAAACACGTGTTTCGCATTTATTAAGCTATAAATATATGTAAAGACAAATCATTAATAAGTTATCAAAAATTAATTACTTCCTCTTCTGCTTTCCTACATTATCTTTAATAATTTGTCATATGTAAATGATATTATCTTCCCTCCATGTAAAGTGTTGCTTCATTAATTAAAATGAAATGCAAATTAAGTTATGTGGTTTTGGCAAAAGCGTCGTAGAAATAATTTCTTAATTAAATGAGAGGAAGGTTATATTCATGCGTAATAACTACATTGATGACGATGAAGTCTTATGGACACCATTTTTTATGTTTTATGTAATTAAATGAGCAGAATGGGGCAAAAGCTGAATGTTGTAAAGGATCTCTGATTAAAGACCAGAATGAAATGAAGAATAAATTACAGCGAAATCTAATTTTATCTCTTTGAAGACAATGAAAAGTGCAATAGTTGTGCAGGAAACCTGGATTTTATTGATACAGTAGCAAGTTCTTTAATCATACTTACATACTTAAATATCTGGAGCTAAACTATGAGTTACCTCATGATGAACTTAACTCATAATGTAACATAGGCGAACTTAGCTGATTGCAAATCCTTTTAGGTGAGAGTGTGTTTTTGTGCTATCTACATAATGCTTAATGTAATAAAATTTGCGACTTTTTTTAAAGTTGTACACAACTAAGCGAACTGTAATGCCTGTAAGTCTTTTTGATCTCTAAGATGTAAAACATGTAGTTTATCTGAACTAAAGTAAGTGGAGCCACTTCGGATAATGCTTTTATTCGGATAATCCATGCACGCTGTTTTTTTTGGAAGTTTATGGAAGAAATGAACGTATAACGTGGTTAAAAATCGCTTGAATTTATTAATTATCTTTTGACATGCATTGAGTCAAAGATTTTTCTTCGCTTAATTCGGGTTTCATCAAGTGGGGATTCATTAGTTGAAGCACTAATGCAGCATAGCTTTTGTGGTTTTATAAATTAATAGTCATTATTCGTTATCACCGGTACTTATTCACTGGTCTATTAATTGATCCTTGTCGGTAAAGATCGGGAAATATTACAGAGGCAAATTACATGTCTTCTAAAGTGTTAACAGATATTTTACCAGATTCAGAATTATGCAGTCATTTTACTGTACTGCATGCATTCATTTTAAAAAGAAGTAAGACGTTTGCTTCAGTATAAAACGGTAACTATCCTCATTTTTTAGCAAACTTAGTGAAAGCTTAGCACTTCGATAAATTTTCATTTTGTATTCATGTACACAAAAATATCAAAAAATTATTGTCCAACGAGCTTTTATCTCTATACGAGCAGGGAAATGATTAAAAATTTTCGGTTACTTTGACGCTAAAATTCACTTTCGTTAAAAAATTACGAGAAAATTAAATGAATGCAAATGTTTTAAATAATACACTGAGCTAGTGTGAGTTGTTGAAAGGTTGTTTAAAAATGAAAATGGTTTATGAGTTAAAACGATCATAAATTTGTGTTTTATGCTGCACTTGAAACTGTCAAATATTAGAATAGGATTGCAAGTATCATTTCACGCTTCGCGTACCAAATCTCCCATTCCACGAACCCTTCCACTGATGCAGTTGTAGCAGTGATGGCTAGAAGAGAATGGACGGAATGAAGCTTTACAATTGAAGATAATGACAAAGCTCCCGAAAACTCCATGATAGAACCATGATAGATATTTTTCAATTAATAGTTCCAAAATACCCTTCCCATTTTACAATCAACTTTTTTATAGATTACCACAGTTTATGTCAGGTAGGGGAAAACTTCATATTAATCTTTGTTTATTATTGTTTGTGTTCAAACAATATCTAAGAAACTGCAATCTGGAAACTTCTACTTATCGCCTAACATTTCGAATAAAAGTGCATCTTAAAATATTTAAATAAATAAATAAATTTTACAACATAAACAAAAAATACAATATTATACAAAATTTAAAAACAAGAAGTGTAATCTGATTACTGTATTCATATTTCAATAATCTGAAACAGTTTAAAACACCGCAGTTATAATATGTCTACATGGTAATCAAAATACGAAATGTAAAATCACATATCTAAAAAGGACTGTACAAAAACAGCTATGCCAGAAGATGGAGGGAAAACGTTCTGTTATAATATTTCAATATATATTAATGCTGCATATAGACTCTTCAACTTATTTAAAAAAGGAAAGAATTATTCAAGGCGTTGTTATTAATTATTTTTACTAGATTGATATTTGTGACAAAGGTTTTACTAGGTTTGTGACAAATATTTTTCGCAAGTGAAGTGGTAACCTCAAGGTCTGACTTTATAGTGGCATCCGAATCGAAATGCGGTTGACAGCTCGATAGAATCTTTAACTGGTCGAATGCGGTGGCCGACAGTTTAAGAGAACTTTGAATTAGTCAGCTGCTCCCATCTTTTCGCCTTAGATCACCTTAAAGTAGAAGAAAGCAATATAAGAACTTGAAAGTATTCCTTCTGTGCGTCCTTGTACTATAGCCATCAGCAAATGAAGCTAAAAATTTGAAGGTCTTCGGTGCGATTCATGCGAACAGTTAGTTTCTTTCGACTTATTTTCAACTTTTCAGGGGCACTGAGGGTGCTGGGTTCCTGTTAATAGATGACAAACGCTCGTCTTCGTAGAACACAGCTGTTCAACGATTACCTGGGAAGTGAATATATTCGCCACATGTATTGGCCAGACAGATCTTCTGATCCCTGTAGAGCATGCCTGGAACGCTCTTGGGAGGGCACTTTCATCTCGTGAGATTCTCTTCCATTTCGAAGTTAAAAGGGAGTTGAAAATTGCCTTGCTGCAGGGAGCGACAGCCACAGGGATTCTTCAACTGCCTCCATTCCAGTATGTCGTTCCGCTGCGTGACTTGTCTGGCTGTCAGAGGGGACCATATCCCATATTAGACTCATTTTCAGTTCTATATCTGAACGCGGATTTTGGACATTCCTGCGCTATGGGCTTTTCTCATAATCGTGCGTACATATATTGACTTTTGAATGGTACATCCATCTTTCTCTGTTACAAATATATATTCATACCAAATTTCATTAATTATTTTTTCCATCTTTTTTTTCAGAAATTCGACATAATGTGCATGCATACGAGTGTATTATGTTTGTAATTTATCATGACTGTTAAGACTCGAACTTTACTTTTGTCATTAGACATCGACAGCTTTAATCGTATACCTGCTAAAATGGTACGGAAACCCTATTTTCACGTACTTACACTGTTAAAAATTTGGTTGAAGGTTTGATTAAGTAATTTATAGTACTAAAAATTTTGCAACCAAAAGATGGTGCAACGTTGATCTATTATTTGGTAATATGTTGAATCATTATTTGGCATTATAGTAAGTTAATTATAGTTGACATTATAGTTGAATCATTATAGTAAGTTGAATCATGAATGGGTATGTTGAACCATAATTTGGGGATATATTTAACCATGAATTGAGACTATATTACAGCATGTATTGGGAAAGTCCTTAGACTATCTGCATCTGTCTGTCTGTGTGCGTGTCTTTCATTCGTGCTGCGCGTAAGCTAATTAACTCAGGGATACCAAATTTGGCACATAGGTGCATCTGGACAAGGGCCAGTGCACCTCGAAGCGATGTTTTCAAAATTCGATATTTTTTTATTTTATGTTTTTTATGAAATCGCATCAAATCGATAATTCTGTCTCATTATATCAGAAACAATGGCACGCAGCCATTGTTGCTGATATACCCCCCCCCCCCACTGTTGCCAATGTTGCTGTTATCAGCACTGTTGTCACTCGGAAAAATGAGGGCAGTTTTTAAATTTAATGTGTATATTAAGGGATATTGCTTATTTCATTGTAATTTGTTTTTATATGTAATACATTTTTATTGATTTTTTTTGATAAATTTGTTCTGCAGAGTCGTATTCTGTGTAGTTTTTAAATTTAATGTTTGGTGTTTTCTTTAGGCATTTTTCGGTACATTTAAAAGCTAGACGAAGGCTGGCCACGTAGCGGCTAGCCCGAGTTTTATATACGTTTCGCCCCGAGTGTGTTCTGATGTGTGGACGTTAGTGCAGCTTTTAAATTTAATGTTTCTCTTGGATACGACGCTTGTCGAGTTTGTCGAGAGGACGTTTGTTTTCCGGTAAATTTAAAAGCCCGACGATTGATGGCTGCATAGCGGCTAGTTAATTATAATTATGTTTACCATTAACTGTAACTATTTGGAACCATTAACTGTAAAATATAGGAAGTTATTAGAGAGCTTAGGCATAAAATTTCAAATAAATTCATTTTCTGCTGCTCCTCCATGTGGTATTTGTTTTAAATTCAATTACTGTTGTGGGTATGACTTCTTCTTCTGATATTTTTTTATTCGTTACTGCTATGGGTAAGCAATTTACAACTTGCAAATACCTATACCAATAATTATTGGCAATTTGGCTAGCATAGCTATCAGGTTTATTTGCATAAGATCGTGATTCAGTTTTGAAAGACTGAAAGTATTTAGTATATATCATTAAAATACATACTTCCAATATATTAATTAGAATGTATATAAAAATATTTTTTACAAGACCATACATGGACGTTTTGTAACTATTTTTTGAACTCTTCATCTAGAAAAAGAAATAATTTCAAAATGTTTATTATTCAATCGAGGTAGGGTCTAGTGATTTGGAACATTATATATTAGACACACTGCTTAAAGCTCTAGGTAAAACAATAAACTCTAATCTTGAAAGATTACCCTGTTTTTTAAGCCAGCGGGGCATTAGTTCAGAAGGGCTATTAGTCTCGGAACGGTACTTTGCGTCAAATAAACTTCTGTTACACTTTTCAAATTGTTGCCACCAAATATTTTCGCCCTGTATTATATTTAAAGAAATTAAATAATTAATCATCTGTATGAATGTATTAATGTTTCTCGCATTGTTAGAAAACAGCGATGCCTAGCGCCACCAAATTTTGAATAACGTAGTTCTCCCCCCCCCCGAACATGGGCACCTGTAAGCCCGAATTTGTTTGAATTTGAATTTCGAGTTTGTTTTATTGTCTATTTCGTATTTTTAAAATTTAACGAATTTATGATTAAGAAACTCAACGATTTAAAAGCGAGAAGTTGCAATACACTGTGCGGAATAAGACATTTTTAACGCGCACGAGGCTATCTATCAGAAATTCTAAAGATATGCTGCTTTTAAATAATTTAGCATGAAGGGGTGTTAGCCTAAATGCTCTCGAAACGTGTATATATGTTTAAATGAAAAAAAAAAAAAAACCTTTGGACGTAATATAAAATCTGAAAGCTTTTAGATATTTTTTTTTTCTTTTCTGACTAATTGTGATCTGTAATGATTATAGATATTGATCTATATTTGTTAATTCTATTGTTAATTCTATTACTCACATTCACGTAGATCAGGAGTAGGCAAATATTTTTAGCCGCAGAGTAAAAAGCTCTTAGGCATCATGTGGGGACGGCCGTAACGATCGTATGCGGTGCTCCATTGTTTACAGGATGCAGTGGGGAGGGAACATCCATCCCCGGTAGAAATTATTGAAAAAGTTACAAGTACGACAAAAACGGGATTTGTTCTTATTGGTCATAAAGTGACTGACATATATGCTGTTTCATTTTTGGTCGTCAGATGACTGACATGTACACAGTTTCATTTTCAAATAACGATTCAGAGGTGAAATGATTTAAGCTCCCTATTCTGATTTGTCTTTTTATCTCAACAATATTCATATGTTATTGTTTAATTTCTACATTTCAGTTGCTAGAAATGACAGGAGTATATTTTTTGATTTTTTGCGGATGCGAATGCTTTCTTAGCAATCTAGTTTCTCAACTTAGATTGATTCTTAGTATAGTCATTCGTATATACTCGGTAACAATAGATGAGCGCTTATGCTGCTAATTTCCATACTTTGCATACAAAATTGGATAGGAAAGAAATGAAAATATCATTGTACCGGCTTTTATAATGGGTAAGATTAAGTAATTATAAGGACTGCATTCAGCTCGGCTCGCTGGCCGGCTTTTGCCCAGCCCAGATGTAGATGTTCTTAAAATCAGAATTGTTGTCTACACGATTCAATTAAATGTTAAGCACTTACGCCCTTGCAAAGCTTATTTGCTGACTTGAAAGTAGTATATATATATATATATTTAGGATGAAATATCAGTTATCTTACTCAGCACGTAACAGAACGTCTTCATTTAATGAAAGTCATTACTACTGTCAGTAAAGTATCATGCGGTGAAAAAAATTATTGAATGAAAATTTCTGATAAAATTTCACTAATTGGTGGTAATACATTGTTCATCAATAAAAGTATAGTTAATGATATTTCATTAATCATCACTTCCTATGCCAAGCTTGTTTTACTTCTTGGGACGACACATGTTTCGAAATATACCTGCATGGGAGGTCAATATTTTATTCTACGAAATATTCATGAACATCGCAAGTCTACTTTCCACTAATCCATTTACTCGATCCAATTATATTAAATGAAAAGATATTCATCAAAAGCTTTCATCCATTGGTTGACTAGAGTAGAAGTAAGTTGCGTGTGCCGCATATTGCGTGCTGCAATGACTTCCCTGAAGCGTAACATCAATGGATACATAGTTGCATCTCAACTAAAGATTTCTTTATCGCCATTGAAACACCTTTTTCCTTTATTTTGCACTGATTGAGAAATGATCTTCATTTCTTGGTGCAGGTTATCCAATTAAAATATAACAGTCTAGTCTTTTGAAAATACTTTTCTTTCAATTAATAAAGGAAACAAAAAGATGATTAATATTTTGCTTAAACTTAATGGTAGTCGTTCTGCTAATGTGCTTAACTATCTGTTCACAAAGAAAGCTCTTATTTATTATGTAACGTTTTTATCTACTGTTCTTTTTAAGTATATTGAAACACCTTTAATAATATTGTTAATATGTATTATTATGAGACTATTGCTTTACAGCCACGAGCACTTTAACTCTTCTATTTAGCCAAAATGTGAATTTGTTTGTTTTATTATCCCTTTTCTCTTAGCACACGTTTGTAGTGTTTTATGGATTACATTTTAATTTAACACACATTTAATGATACATGAATTATGTTTAAATTAAGCTCTCGTTAATTGTTGTTTGAATTATTTTAAAATTTGTTACATTGTTTGTATCAACTTTAATTTAGTTTAGCATGCATGGAAGATATTGTACGAGTGAAATTCTTATTCAATTTAATAATATTTCTGCATCAATACTTTACATTGTTCTCATGACATACGACCTTATTTTAAATGCAATTCTGGGAAGAAACTGATTCTGAATATCGGAATATAATTACAAATAAAAATTTGAGTTGGTCTGGTTACTGAAATATATTACTTTAGAAGACAAACAAAAAAAATCAGCGTTATATTTGCAAATTTTTACAGAACTAGTTTCGATGGTTTTACCGAGCCATCATCCTCAGCTACCAAAGCGCTGATGTATTAATTAGCTGATGTATTAACTAATAATCTAGCAAAGAGATAGAAAGAAAAGAATTGAAAGGAAGAGACCTCATTGTGGTTTTAAGCGAGCATTGCATTTTTAATGCTTTGGAAAACGAAAGTTGCTGATTGAGACACGTTGAGGTGTCCATAGTAAATTATAAAATGTGTGCGGTATGTGCGTAATAAAATACCTTTCTTTATGTGTATACATCAAAGCTGTAAATAAATTTAGTTCTTTCCACTTTTAGGAAAGTAGGACGAGCAGTGATTGCTGTGTGTACGCAAGGTGCCTATATTGGTGCAGGTCAATGGTCCCACTAACCCTTCATCACTTTTCCGATGCGTGATCCATTTCGTTTCCTCTTTGTGAGCGCTTCATCAAAAGGGGCGTCGAAAATGGCAAGAACGTTTTTGGTTACTTTGGAAGAAAGCTTAAAATTATACGAATAAAATAAGGTAAAAGCGGGAAGGATTAAATTAGAAGCATTCAAAACTAACTGATGAAATATCAAAATGTTAACAATACCCGTTTTCTTCGAAATAAAAAAAGTTTGGAATAAATTTTTCTCATTTCGGAGCGTACGTTTACGATAAAATAACTTCCGGAAGAAATTAACAAAGAAGTACTCTTGAATTTACTGGGGAGAAAAATGTGGCCAATATTTTAGTTTGTATTAATGAAGACTATTCAAAAATAAATTTGAGAATTTTAAAAGAACCTACCATGCAATCTGGTTTAGATTACAGAAAAGCTAAACGGTAATTAGATAAAACGCATATACAGTTTGTGTTGAAACTGAAGACTGAAAGCTAGTTAGGATTATTACTGTAAATCAAGAAACATAAGAGATCACGTCCTCAAAAGAATTAATGGATGCTGATGAATTTCATCAAACTCTTGATTCCAAAACTCGTACTAAGTGCTTGACAGGGATCCCCCTAAAATGAAATAGAATCATGCGTCTGTGTGTAGATTTTCGATTATTAAATGCACTGGAAAGTTAGCACTGTGGAAAATGCAACAGAATTAATAAATCATTGAACGTGCTAAAATCCTAACAACTTTAGGCATTTTGAAAAGGTATTGCGAAATGCCTCTAACAGAATAGAGCATGTTCTTATCTCTCAGAACAGAGCAGAGATCTTACTTCTTTTAAAATACACAGATCACTAATACAGTTGGGGGAATATGCTATTTGATGTACGAAACGTAGCTGCAACATTCCAGCGTGTTGCAAATGAGATTTTATCAGACTACAAGAATTTATATAGAGCTTACATAAAAAATACAGAGATCTCTTCAATGGACTGGAAATCTCAGATGCAACATTTGGATGCTGGGCTATCAAAACTCTCATTTTACTATAAATCTTAAGAAGTATGTTTTCGCGTGTTCGTACATAAAATATTTAGAATATTTGATTGGATCAGGTACATACCCACTCGGCCTAGATAAGCTGAAAACTATCAAGGATGTGAAGTCTTTTTCAGACCGAAACTCTGTTGAGACGCCTACTATGTTTAAACACCTACTATTGAGAGTATATCAAGGATTGTGTTGAACTAGCTTATTCGCTTGTTAAATTTACAGAAAAATATATATCAGTGAATACACTATGGCCTGAATTCCAATAGACAGGAACTTAAAAGTGCGTTTATTAATTCTCCAAAGTTGTATATAACTATTCCAGATAAAACTAGATAGTTGCTTCTTCGAATGGAATTGGCGCTTGTTTTCCATCCTGTAAGTTTTGAAAGTTAGAAACTGGCAGAATTTCAGAAAACAAAATGGTCAGCGATTGAAAGAGAGGTTTATGCCGTAATTTGGAGTTTTCGAAAGTTTGAGCCTCCTTGATCTTTACAGCGATGCTGGCTGCTGTACCGTTAGACCACGGTTTCGAATGTTCGAGGTGTCTTGGATGTTTGTAAGTGAACAGAATCTTTGCGGCATGGGAGCTCTTGAAATACTGGCTAACCGAAGAATCTTTTGAAAGATTTGATGATAGAGAAAGAGGAATGGCAGACCGTCGGATCCGTTCCCTAGCGGCTTCTCCTTCAAGACTGAAACGGAGTTGGGCATATTCGCACTGTAATCTACTGAGAGTCTAAGACCCCTGGCAACGACACACGCAATACTGCATTTCTACCGAAGATGAAATTGTGGATTTGATCAGACAAATTAGATGCATCACAACAACGAAAGTTAAAAACTTGATTTTTTTGCTCCTTTTGAACTTATCACTGATTATAATCCATTTACTTACGAAATCAAACTTCCTCCACATTCTTCAAAACTACAGATGGACCTTTTCTTTACAAGAATAAGAAATAAAATTACCCATTGCCTTGGCACAAAGTTGTAAAATACTAATGGAATGTGACTTGTATTAGTATAGCAAACTTATAAATTTTCTTAAGTGATTAAAGAACTATTAAGAGATCAGATAAAAGTAAATATGCTTACTAACGCATAGCATGCATATTTTATTTTATATTTACTTTTATCAGATATGCTAAAAATATTTTATCATCTTTTTCTTTATTTGTGTCATTCATTGGTTTTTTTTTTTTTTAGTTCTTTTAGTCTCAAATTTACTGTTATAAGTGAATAAGGTCACTACATTTCTCATAAATTTTGTACTTAAGATTTGAATTTTGTTTACATGATTGTATGCTTATATTTGATTAAGGGTTTGATTTTTTTTGTTTTATTAAGCAATAAGTTTTTTAATTTAGTTACCCAACTTGTTAAGCAACAAGTTTTTTAAATTAAATACACGTGCACATTTTTATTTTTTAAAATGAAGTTATTGTGTTATAAATATAACTAATTTAAGGATATCTGATTGAAGTAGATACTTGTTATTCTAGATGAACAATATTATCTGAGGCAGATATCTGTTGTTGTAATTTGCGTGTATTTCATGTTTATTATTAGTAGCGATAGCGTGTGCTTATCATCAGAAGAATTTGCAAACCTGAGTTCAGATTGTGTACCACTGTAATAACAATGTTACATCAACCTTACGTGGGTGGCGTCGGGCAAGACGCTTTTGTGTTAAGTTTATAAAGTTAATCTGCCAACGAGAAATTAAAAAGCAAACAGACGATTGCATTTTGAATGTTTTTGAAAACGAAAGTTATCGAGTGAGACTCATTGAAAAGTCCATGGTAAATTATAAGATATCTGCAATATTATGCATAGCAAAATGCTTTTATTTATGTGTATGTTATACATAAATTTAATTGATCTATGCTTAATGAAAATGATTTTAGTTTGAGTCAATGAATCGCGCAAACTTACTGATTTCCACGTCGTCCGTGGACATCTATCAAAGTCCCCATGCTCCGGGCCCACCAGCGGCCGAGCGGTAAAGTCACTGAACACTGGTAGTTCGGTCCGAGGTTCGAATCCCGCGAACGGGCTGGCTGCACGAGTGTTTTCGTGTTTTTCCCCATATGTTACGTGTATACGAGCCAGTTTCTCTTAGAAAGTCCTCCACGAAGGCATCTCTCCCCTTAGGCAGATAGCCCTAGTGTGCTTCGCCATAATTAAATACAACACCCCCCCCATGCTCCGGATGGGGACTTTGGTAGATGCTCCGGATCTGTTGAAAATGATCTGTTATTACAACTACTAAAATTTCATCCAAGTGTCAGAGTTAAATTAATTAAGTTTCGTAAAACTTTTTATGCAATTAAAATTTCCATCCATAAATTTTTACTAAGCTGCTATGTTATAAGGTGAGTAGTTATGGGATTGAAAATTGCGAACCATTCATAATAAAAGGAAAATATATATCAATAATTTCTATTTTTTGCTTCAAGACGATTGCAGACCACGCAGTTCCTTCATACTATACAGAATTCAAAGGTCTCGACTTATTACTGCTTTAAAACATAATGATTAAGACTGGCCTAACAATAGCACTTTATTCGTGGTCAGCATTTAAAATTCAGATTCATTCCTTTGTCATAAAATGTGCATTTTACTGAACTGGAAGTTATTATTATTAATTTTTCTATCAATTTTTCTAAAATCATCTCCTTCCATGCAAATGCTTTATCCGGCCTAAAATCAAGTCAATGTGTTTCAAAATAAGTATTTCCACTTTAAGGAAAATAGGATTTAATTAATAAATAACTAGCTGAAGCGGAATAAAGAATTAAGGTTACAATTGTTAAGTTTTAAGATATTACGTTTGCTTAACTCATGAAGCTCATAACATGCTCATGAGCTTCATGAGTTAAGCAATTACATTATCATTTTACTCAGTATCATAATTTCGGAGATAAAACTATTCTGTAGGAAATGTGTTACTTACTGTACAAGAAAAGTACATAAATGTCTTAGTTATAAAAATATTTTTTTTTATTCTTTTTAAAGCTCGGCTACATCCGTTACGCTTTAACCGCAATATTCTCAGCCTAGTTTACGTTGCTATTTTTTTCCAGTACCATAATTTCGAAGACAAAACGACGTGGTAATTAATGAAATAATTAGTTTATCAAAAAACTATCTACACGTCTTAGTTTTAAACGCATTTATCAATATTATAAGACCAAGTCTATTATAAAACCAAGTCATATCAACAATCATGGCAAAAGGTACTCCAGTACAAAAATTTTTTGCATTACGCAGCGGAAAAAGACAAAAAGAAAAAAAAAATTCCCAGTTCTGGACTACGCTAAGCATAGTACTTTTCCTTTTATGTTTCTAAACATTCTCCTTAACGTGTAGAGACATTAGGTATTTTGGGGAAAACCGGAGAAATGAAAAATTAACAACGCCTTCGCCGGGAATCGAATTACGGACCTCTGGAATACCAACCCAGCGTGCAGAACCACTACACCACGAAGGCACGCTAGGAAAGTGGGAGAAGTACCTTATAAACGTATGAAATACACATCATGGGTCAAAATTAAAGGAGAGTGATAGAAATTAAACGTAACTGATACTTAGTGAAAAATTATTAATAGGAGTTTGTACAAAAGCATTAGTTAACATAAATTACAATGTTCGGTAATCGATTATTCGCAAAATATTGGAATTAAAAATTAAACTTATGGAACTTTGAAAATGATGGAAAAATTAAGTCATGTCTTGTGGAAGAATTCTTTTTAATACTGTGTACGGTCACCTCGGAGAGATATGCATACTTCGCACATTGATTTTGTCAAAGTGTTGATCACTTCTTGTGGAATTGCATGCCACTCTTCTAAAAGTGCATTTTTCAGCTTCTAGAGCATCCGGAGAGGAATTTCACACCCTGAAATTCCGCGCCTTGAGGCATCCCCACATGCTTAATCGGGTTCAAGTCGGGTGAGTAAGGTGGCCAATCTATTCGAGTGATAATTTCTATTTGGAAGCATCCTGACACCACATATGTTCGATGAAACGGAGCATTGCCATCTATTAGCAAAACCTCTGGGCCAAGAGCACCCCTAAAGAGTCTAACTTGGGGTTCCAATACCGGGTGCACATTTCTCTGAACGATTACAGAGCCTCCTTGAAAGATACCCAGCTCGGTGCGGCCTTTTATCATGATTCCTTCTCAACATTTAACCTGAGTCGCGAAAACGGGATATTTCACGGACACGGAAAGGCAAATTGCGTGTTCCTTTCTCGATCTAGATCAAAACACTTCTAGAATCACTGTTCAGACTATAGCTGGACTCGTTACTAAACAATACTCAGATCCATTCGTCTCCGTTTCATTGAGCAAGACGACGGCACCAGTTTAAACGGGCTGCTCTGGAAGCTGGAGTGAGTGGGACATAAACTATTGGTCTTCTGGCATACAGTCCAACCTCGTTAAGCCTTTCAGCAGCAGCAGAACGGCTAATTCAAATTCCTGTGACGGCCTGAAGGTCTGAAACCAAATCTCTTGTAGTCGATTCGCAGGTTCTTCGAACCGACAATGACGGAAAACAGTCTTCTGATGCAGTTGTTGCTTTTGGTCGCTCTTGATCAGGCTGTTTATCAACTGATCCAGTGCTTGAAAAACGGTTTCAAACTCTTGATATGACACTTTGAGGGATATTGAAATCTTGGGAAACCTCCATGTATTTTTGAACAATTCTACCAAGTATCGGCCACTTTTGATTTTCACTTAAATGATGTCTTTGAGCCATAACTACTGAATACTGATTACTGTCAGAAACCATATTCACTTTAAACAACACTACAGACCAGAATCCCAACATCCGTCCATTGCTCACCCCATTGTCAATCAGCGAATTTCAATATTTCTGGAGGTAACGTACGCGCGAAAGTGCAATTTTGTGTTAAATTGAATTTAATTAACATAAATAATTACAGCATTGGGGCACTGGTTGCGACATTAACTTAGTGAGCATACTTTTTTTCATTATCTTTTAATTTTGAGGGCCATTCTACTTTTTAAGAAAGATATGAGCAGCTTTTTAATCCGAATTTTAAGCATTCGTTGCTTATAAATAACTTGTTTTTAATAAATCTTTGAATTTAGATACTTTTTTTTTATATTCCATGTAAAATTTTGTGCATTTTAATATAATTTCCAGCACTATTATATAAGTGTGTATACATTCAAGTTCATAGTTTTCAAAGAGATGTCTAAAAGCATGTTTTACTAGGTCAAACTGATTTCAGGATTTTTTTTAAGATCTTTTTCTATTCTATAGGGAGGGGACCTTCAATTAAAGCAATTTCGCAGGTTATCCGAGCTTCTGAGAAGTTGAAAAAAAATACCATTAGGTCAAATCCGATAAAGATCAATACTACATTCCTTTCTAACATCCCTTACGAAACTGCATGAACATGGTCTAACCTTTTGTTTTTAATGTCTCCCCGTAGAGAAAACAAAAACGTTTTATTTTTTTTTTACTTTCTTTTTTAAATCTAAGTTAAAAATAGAGATAAAATACGTGTACCACAAGCGTCTGGGTGATTTAATGCAACAAATTAGTTAAAGGCGGATTTTTACGCCTTATTATCGCATCGTTTGAGAATTTTTTTAAAAGAAAAGATTTTATTTTTATTTATCTATTTATTTAGTTTTTTATGCACGCATGGCAAAAAAAGTGTTCCGGTTCTCAAAATGTTTAATATCAAATTTTTATTACTTTAAAAAATTTATATCCAAATCAGTTACATGACATTTAGGCTGATAATTTATGGTTTCTCGAATTTATTGCTTACAATTTTTAAAAATATTAGAACTAAAATCGCCATTAATGCATTTCTATACTTAATTATTTTGTATTTTCAAGTATTGGCAAACTGAAAGGCGTGATTTTAAAGAATTTATCTAAATTTCTGTTGGATAAATCACCTGAACTTCTGTGTTCGTAAGCAGTCCTCAATATCAGTTTTTGAGAAATTTTCTATTATTTTATTTTCATTTGGGTGATTACATATGTGTATAAGGTATGGTTTACTTATGAGGGAGAAAACATTTGAAAAATATGGCCAAAATTGTAAATTGTTGAACTTAATATTAGCAGTCAAGGAAACGAGCTCCAGAGCATCACTGTATGTATGTAATTGATGTTTTTTTTATTAACTAGAACCGCTTGCAATTATTAGTTTCTGAATCCAATAATTTTGGGATCTAACCTGAAATAATACCAGTTATACTCCCCTGATAATCTTTTATGTATTACTGCTTAACTATCATGTTGACGCATCGTACTTTTCTCTTTTTTAATAGGAGAGATACGCCAGCATTTTTATTCCCTTCGACTCTTTTTCATTAGTTTTTTTTTAATTTTTTTATTTGAAGGCTTCTTAAAAATTCAAATATGTTGAATCAGGATTTCTTGGCCCTGTTCTCCGTTTAACATTTCCCGCGTTTTCTCTTTGTTTTTTCCTATCGATCTTATCTCACAAAGCTCCCTAAAAGTGCAAATGGTTGCGACTATATAAAGGCAAATGTGAGCGTCCAATTAAATACTAGTTTTAAACACTCAAACACTAGTGTATAGTTTAAACATAAATCTTTGTATTTAGTTGTGATTGTATAACAGTAAATGTGAGCATCCCTTATATAGCAATTGTGAACATTCGAAATTGCTATATAAGTTGTGATTACATTGGCAAGAAAGAGTATCCTTTATTTAGGAAATTCAAATTAATTATTTAGTAACTTTTATTAAAGAAAACAATCACTTATGCATAATTTAAGCATAATTTTTTAAATTTAGATTTTTTTTCCTTATATGCGTGTAGTATACGACGATAAACCTGATTTTTGGTTTCTAGGTTACGTTAATTATTTTATTTTTCATGTAAGTTGACTAGAATAGCGTAACTAATTGTTACACTTTCACTTTTTATTTTGTTTCATATTAATATACATTATGCTGTTTATTTTACCTTTATCTGTAATTTAACTATGGTAGATTAATTAATTAATTAATATCACGAATGTAACCAAACCTCATTTTTAATCCTTATGTAAAATAATGTTCGTTCTAGCAAGCTGATTTGATACATGAATCCAAACGAATATAGCATCATGGTTTTAGCTACATTCCGGCTTAAATTATTTGATATTCGTGATTATAGAAACATTTTTATTCGATCTCATTATTTATGTCTTCGTGGTGTAATCTGCCTTCATCATTATGAATCTTATTAGTGTAACTTGACCAAGTCATATATCTTTATGATGTATGACGTAGATAATTGTGGCTCGTATTTTCTAAGTATGCTACATTTAATGCTATTCCAAGCAATGTATGTAAACTAAATTAACAATAGTTAGATTACAGCGCAAATCACACATCGGTTTAAGGTACTACAGATTTAATTCAAGCAGATTTAAAATTATATATATATATATTTAGCTCATATTAATGATTCCGAGAACTAAATGATTCAAACAAACTGCTAAAATGAGAATAAAAACTTTTTTTTTAAATCTTCCATTTATGTAATTTTCATTTCCTGAAGATATTTTTTTGTCAAGTTTTTTTAACTTATATATTTGCACGATCTTTGAAATGAATCAATTTCATAATAATTTTAAAGACCAATTATTTTATGGTATTTTATTTTATCTATTTATTATTGTTATACTGCATACAAAATGCTTATTACCATGCTTAATTGTACCAAAATATTTGCGTAAAATTTGCATGCGGTAGTAAAAGCGCCCATTTAACTTTACAAAAATAATTCAGATATATGGATAATTTGTTTCTGCTTGAAAATTTAATTATTCATCATTTTGAAGCAGAATTACTCTAGATGCATTTCTTTTAAAAAGGGGTGAGTTGTTACTTACACAATTCAATATTATTTTATATCAGGTTATTTAGCTGCTCTAACAGGACATAAATTCAGCCGGAGCCCGTTTGAGATGCTTCTTAATTTTTGAGTGAAATTGTAATTACAGCCTGGAACCCCAATAAGATGAGTTACGTTATTTTAGTTTGTTAGTTAGCTATCTGCCATTAGCTTAACTTAATTTGTTTTTTATTTGCCTTTTTGTAATTTGTTCAAAAATACAAAGAGATAAATAAAATGATTAATACCTAATTATTTTATCCATTTATTTTTGTTCATACTTTCTGGTGTAGTAGCATCCCTACTGTATTCCTAATTTTAGAAATTAATCCCAGGCACAAAATACGCGTAGGCCTTTCCTAGACATTTCCAGAGGTAAGAAGGAGCTTTGATTTTCAAGAAGAGCTGGAAATCATCTGGTGCTAGATTGTAAGAATAGAGTAAAGGTAGAATCGTGCTGATTCCCGAAATTTGAATGGATAGAATCGTCGTAGCCGGGAGTATTACGAACAATTAATCCATTTTTGAAGAAGAAATTCTTCAACAGTGATGGATTTGCTTAGAGGTGTTAGCTAATTTCTGTTTTGCATAAATAATCGGCCCTTTTAACCTCACCATGTATATATATTCTTAAAACAAAGCAGTTTAGATATGTATGTACAATGCGCCAAATTTTCATATAAGAATGTGCTGTGAAAATGAACAATATTTCTGAGAATATAAATAAATGTTGGTTCATAACAATATTCATATTCCCTTGCATAGTAATATTTATACTCCACTGGCATAGTCACATTCTCTAAAACCACCATCTTTACCGAAGATCAAAATCATCTGGACGTCTTGGCGGTGGTCTTAGGTAGTTTTTATTTTTATTTTCTTAGATTTTTTAGCTATTTCTCAACTTCAAACTAAAAGTCAAAGGTAAAATCCACTGAAGACTTATAGTTTTATAATGGACTCTATTCCTGAAAAAATATGTTCTCTTCACATCAATTATTTAAAATTTTCATCATGCACGACACAAATACTAGCCAGTTTTCCATTTAGAAGATACTCTCGAAAGCTGTTCGTCTCGAGGCGCTCTCATGCTGCTATTAATATAGCGAACAAACACATTTCAACATCAGTACATTCCAGATCTATTTCCTAAAACTCATAAAACTTGGATTTACGGTCGTTAATGCAATTAATGAACACGAAATTAAAATTTTATTTTTAAAATGAATGGGAAATTTATACTAATTTCAGAGAATTATTGTCTTTCCAATGACACTTTCATGGCATTAAGTACGCTTTGAGGCTTCGCTAAGTAATTTGCTTTGGGCATAGCATCCTATATACTCTAACTAAATAAAAAGAATGAAAAAACAGTAAAAGGAAAAGAAGGGGAGAAAAGGCATCACTTCAAAGCAGAGCACCTTGGAACTTCTTTTTATTTTTTGTATTCACAATAACTACTCTAACATAGGTAAAAAAAGGTCCGTATTCAAAACCATAAAGATACAGTGTTAGATCTTGCAGTAAATCATGCCCATGCCCCGCCCATGCGAGCCCCAATTGCCGCTAGAGGTTAGGGTCAGCGTTGGGTTCCCACGTTTACTGTGAGGAACAATCCCGGACCACACCCCAGCAGAAATGTATGGATAGCTTCGAACGGCCTCAATCAGGGTTTCATGTCAGATTGAATTTCGACCACACTTTTTTTTCGCATTTAGGTGTTATATGTGAGAAAAAGACTGACTGTTCATTCAGTTATTTAGTAGTCATTCATCAACGAAAATGCGATCAAGATAGCTACGTGTGTGGTTGGTGATTTATTATTCCTGTAAAATAAATAGGATTGCGACACTGATGTTGCGTTCATTGTGATGTGGAGCTTAAAATATGGAAACAAATTCGAAGCGTGCTGTTCAATTCGCAAAGCATCCATTTCATTGTTGAATTTCCTAATATAATGTATTCAACTCTCACTCTTATTCAGATTGGGTAATACTCTTCTTAAAACATAATGCTCCATCAGAGTCAATTTTATCGGAATTTATGCATATAGATAAGTAGCTTTCATGCTATCAAAGCTATTTCAGTGATTAGTCTGTATTCAAACACTGCATTACAGTCAAGAAGTTCTTCGTCTCTTACTTCTTTTGACCCTTTTCCTTTAAATTACTTTATATACGATATGAAAATGTCCGCTGATTGTTGTTCTTCCATTATATAAATTCTAAAACATGTTTTTCTAGCTTAATTTACATTTAAAAATGCATTCTTTCTCCTTCACTCGAGCTATGTTACCAATCTGACCCATCGCAACTCTTCTCGATCGTAACCCGTCTTGACCCATTGTAACCTCATAGTACTTAAATGTATAGCTCATAGCGTGACCAGATGCTCATATACCTACATCATGCCCATATAATGTACATTATAGGTTTAGTGTGTCTAGATTAATGCAAAGTATGGAATTTCCCCAGACCTCTTTTAAGATTTTTCAGGTTTGCAAATATTACATGTCACGGAACAAAATCAGCGATGTTTTCTGTCTTATACATATATTTACAATTCGCGTTGTAATGCTGTGTTTGGTACAAGCATATGAGAAATCAGCATTATATCCCCCAAATCACACAAGACATCTAATAGTTGCGTAAATACATCGGACTTACGCAGCATCAGTATTGCAGTAGTTTTATTAACAGAGTATGTTAGGTACGAGAAACGAGTTTTATATCACTCACATCGTCGTCATATAATAGCTGAGGTCAAGTTACACGCCGATGGCCAAGTAGATGAAATCTTTAAATAGTGGTAGTGCGACCTGTATTCTTTTCTTGGCAACTGAATGAATTGATTGTATAAGATTTTCGTGGTTTTTTCCAGTATGTACTTGGATACCAATTAACCTTCCTTAGAAAGTCCTGCACTAATGCATCCTATTAAGCCCTTCATTCTTTAAGAAATAACAATCTGTCTGGGGATCAATATATAGTAAAAAAATAATCCTAAACTAAACAATGCGTACTGGCGAGGCGATCTAATTTACAAACTTAACAAATTATAAGAAACTCAAAAAAAAAAAAAAAAAAATCGGAAAATCTCAAATAAAAATAACGGCTGCAGAACAGCGAATTCAAGGACAATTTTAAGGAATCAGTAGTGTATAAGAACAATGAGAAGCTGTCCTAGAATTTCTAAATAAAAAGTACTTCAAATATGAACTTTTTCTATAAAATGTAACTCTCTAATGCATTAACTCGTTTGTTATTTCATTTCTTATTTTATGTCTTCATTTATTATTACTTTATTTATTTATGGTATCCGATTGTTTGATTTATCTTTGCTATACCACCAAGTGAAAAATATTTTGATGTTTTATCTCTCTAAATTATCTTATCCGTTTTTCATCAACTGTACATTGTACTGTTGATTATGAAATATTTTACTGTTTTGTTCACAAAGTAATTTTTTAGTAGTATTTCCTCATAGGTAAAATTAATTTAATTTTAGGCTAGTGATTTTAACCAGCTCTCATTGGTCTGCTATACTTATTAAGGAGCTCCTAACTACCGGGCAGTCATTCCAAATCAGTTTTTTTAAAATACATACTTTTGTTTTATATGTTTTTATATCTTGGTATATAAAGATCTAAAATTATAGCTTAGACTGTGATACACATATTACGAAAATTTGGAAATACACCTTGAGGTCACTCGCAAAAGTTTGTAAAAATGGCTTCTCTCACGCAACGTAATTGCAAAATTGTAATGATAAAATGCCACCCGGAAAGAAGTATAGAAATGTTTCGGAAAGATCTTGGAACTACTTCAGTCCTATTTATTTATAGCTTAAGATCTTGGCAGACATTGTGCGGAAAATTACTGATTTTGTGTACTGAATGACACTAATGGCATTTTTACACTCAAAACTCGATATTAAATTAAAGACACTGTAATGGAATATGTAGTGACTTTAAATATTATCTGACAGTGAATTTGTGCGGAGAAATAATTTATGAAGTGTTTCTCAACATGTCAAATAGTTCAACATATGTGATTACTGACAAGAGATAGAAATGTTTATTGTGCTTTAATATAAGCTGTGTGGAGGAGGGACAACAATGACTGGATTATTACCATTTGAGTATCAGATAAAATAGAGATAAAACGTGTTTGTTTTTCTGATTTCTTTCAATATGTTCGCAAATATTGACTTACTGTCTTAAAAGTGCCGTTTTATGGCTCATTATGCCGTAACATTGCAGATAGTTGGCAACCATAAGTATAAAAGGTATGCTGATGGTGAACTTTTGTATAATATCAATAATTAAAGTTTTTAACTATTTGTGAAATGTAACATTAAGTAAATTTTAAAACAATTTTTATATTAAAGAGATTTTACTACAAACCTTAAAAATGTAGGCGTTTATTAGTCGTCAAGAAATTAAGTTATTACTTTAGCTATCTAACGTGTGGAAGATTTATATTTATCTCCGGCAGTCTGATGTACGTTTAAGGAACTCTAAAATGAAATTCAGATTTTTGAAAAATTAAAAAAAAAAAAAAAGAAAAAAAGAAACTAGTGTTTGCGGGATTTATGCCATAACAGCTATTTAAAAACATTGCATATACGCATAAAACAGCATATTGGATAGAATGTTTTTATAATTTGTTAGTTAATAAATCTGAAAATAAATTTTCGATTGCCTCGTCCACGTTTCAGTGGTATTTTCTACTGATGTTCCGTATTTATAAAAAAAAAAAAAAAAAAAAAAAAACTTCTCTGTCTACAGTGGTCTCGCTTTTTGTTTGAAAATATATTACTGTTTTCTTTTCGAAATTTTTCCTGATATTAATTTGTAAATTATGTCAGCTTAATTTCAGTAGATATTTTAATTAAGCTACAAAACTGAAGAACTCTACAAAATATTTGAAGAAATCTATGCTTGAACAGAACATAACGTGTACCTGTGCTGATACCTAACTTATGTAATGCGGGAGAAGACTACAAACAGTTTAGGCAGACAATTCCTAGTGATATGTTACGACAATGAAAAACTTAAACGTCCATACACCAGTAAAGAATAAAAATATCTAAAATTCTGATAAATAAAAATAAGACAAAAATTTCCGATGTAACGCGCTAATTGCGCCTTCAAAGATATCCTGTATGATGACACAGTTGTTAGAATATAATTAGGTTCTTATACATTAACAAATTTACACACATCAGGTTTTTCTACGTGTATCTTTATTTTTCATATATGATAAACTTTTCTTTTAGTGCTCCCTGAAAGGCGTATACATATACCTTCTTCCTCTAATGCAGCAGTTTGGCAGAACATGGTTTGGATTGCTAATAATAAAATCCAGACCCTCTTATACATTTATCTCTGCCCCACTTTTAAACCTTGCAGCATTTTTCTATAGTATCAATACTGCAATAGGACTATATCTATAACGCTAGTGGCAATGTCTTGATGTCTTTCCCAGTTATTCATATTCTCTTCTGTCTCTTCTTAGGCTACGCGGCTTTCGTAAATTGCTTTTTAGGAGAAATACATTCATATATAATTTGTACATCGGAAGAACTGCCATGCCGCCAGCCCTCTTGGTGGGAAAACAGGATTAAAAAAGAAACAAGTACAACACTAATAAAGAGGCTACCAAGATTTCAAGGGTTTATACTCTCGGCCATTGTTAAGTTACAGTGCTTAATTTATGTATCAGAGCATTGTTGAACAGTTGTTTAAAAGGTTTATTTTTGTGTTTGTTAAATTATAGCTTTTAAATCAGTTTATTTAAACGAGTCTTGTAGTATAAGCTATTACTAGGAAAAGTTTTATTATTTAAAAGACGTCTCTTAATCATGATTTATAAGCAAGACTGTAACAAAATAATGATAACATTATCATCATGTCGTTTGAGTCTTTAAGAGTTGATAAAAGATTACGTAATTAGGGCTTCTTTCCATTACTAGCATAGCAACGTACAATTATTTTGTAATTATTGCCCTAAAGGCAATTATAAAATCGTATAAAAGATTGCTTATATGTTCATCTTGCTATTTGCGGTGCATTAAGAAGAACAGCAAATTATGATTTATGAACGGTTTATATTAACTAAAACAGTAAACATTATTCAGTGAGCATATATATATATATATAACACCTATTCAATCAATATAGGCGTTCAGTACAACGTCAATATGTCTATTCGATATCATTAACAGCACAGCTTGCTCTAGGAAATGTATACATTTTTTTCAATCGACGGAAAATGCGAACGAAAATAATTCGTTGAAATAAAAAGTCAATTTTAAATGTCAATATGCTTGAACTTTTTTTTTTAGTTCTATTAGAAAGCACTTTAATGTATTTATTTATTACAATTTCTTGATCAATTGTTTAACAGTTACTGATAAATAACTTCCTATCTTCATCATACTATTTTTTTTTCCGTATGATAATTTGACCGATATCTCTATAGAATAAAAACCATGCGAAGTAATGGCATAATAATGATTTTGACAATTATGATCGATAATTTCTGCTGTGATTGTATTCAGATTTCCGGGTTCTGGATTATAAAAGTTAAAAATTCTTTAAATTCTAAAAAGTAAATTTCTTTTAAAGATTTCATGAATAATGAATGGTATACCTTATACTTACGTAGTAATGCATTCCCAAACAGGCGATGGAAGTCTAGACAAATTTTCTATAAACTCAATGTTAAACTACAGAGGGTAATACTGACTTTGTATGACAATAATTAACGGCACTAAAATTTTTATTATTCACCTGCTTATATGGCTTGTATCATACTTATAAAAATAAAAGAATCTACTGCGATAGGTGAATCTTGGAAGAAATACCACAGCTAAGAATGTATCGACAAAGACCCTTTTTCCTTTAGCAACTCCCTATCGGCACTGAGCAGGACTTCCCTATCGGAAATTTCAATTTCTTTTTAATGGCCAGGAGCTTTATTTAATAGCCATTAGCCTTGTGCACGTACAAGGGCCAGTAGTGGTGGCCATTTCATTCTGGAAGCACCTAATAGGTGGCCATCGTTGCTGCCTATGAAGCGAGAGACAGTTACATTCATGTCTTCTCCGGGATTCGAACCCGGGCATATCGCCACAGCAATCAGGCTCACTAATCACTATACCGGCTGGGTGGCTTATCGGCAAATTTTAAAATTTATCGGCAAATTCTATAATTAAATTTATAGACGCTGCAGCTAGAAAACGCCCGACGCTTGTTCGCTAGTCGAACCTGGATCTTACCTGCGTGTGGTCAGTCTTCGCCAACTACAATACCATCTGGGGCAGCTAGTGTCTTCCAGGAATTTCATGCCTGTTAAGATGAGATTGAATACTTCCCTTGATTTGGAAATTTCGTACTTTATTTCTCTTTATGCTTTAGAGTCAGATTTCTTAGATTCTTAAAAAGGCCTTTGGATTCGACATTTCAGAAATCTTCGAACTTAAATTATTGACTATATCAACTCAAAATCGCCAACTTCTTTTCGAAAGGGGACTCACTAACTGCCCGATAGACGGAATAAACATGTAAAAAGTGTTAAAGATAAATTTCATGACTGGATTGTTTTCTCCTTTTCTTTTCTTTTTCTTTTTTAAGTCAATGAATTGATTAAAAATATCAACGAGTTAAGTTGTTCATCTTATATGTTTTATATGCGCTTATAATTAGAGGGTTAAATATATTTTGCATTAGAAGTATGCGATAATTTATCTTTTCAGCTTACGGTCCTTTCGAATACGGGAAGAGTTACTGTTTTATTATATTCTCATTAATGTAAAATTACGGAGAAAATTAATCTTACTAAGATAGAACATGTAACTTAGTTCAGTCAATATATTAATAGGTTCAGCATTTAATTTAGTATATTTAGTATATTTATCATAACTACGTGTTATGAAATATAGTAATAGTTGTTGCGTTTAATTATAAAATGTTTTGGCTCATTTATATTGTGAAAGTAGTTAAGACTTTCCAGATTTTTATGATGAAACCTTTACGTTATTATTATATGTGATGAATAAAAGACTACAAACTTAATCATGTTTTTGATTAAAAGCTGTGTCGAATAAGACTCGAATGGAAATATTTTATGTTGCAGCGAAAAAAACAAAATATAGTGTAATGTTTTTCATTTAATATGCTGAACAAAAGATGACTCCTTTTTATGCAATTATGCAATGTTTTCTAATGCAATCAAACCAAAAACATCTCAAGAAAACAAGGGAAGTATTCAGTGTATTCACTACATCAACGGCAATTACCACGCTATGATCATTCCTTCAGGCAAGCGTTATGATACATTAGACATGAAATGCTGTTTGAAATTATCCATCTGATTTTATCATACTTTAGGGTAAATATGTCACTCTCGATGTAATGAAAATTACAAATCCCTTTAACTACTTGAGGAGATAACGCGAGCATCGTATACTTCCTGAAGGACAGTATTCAGATCGGAGTATCAGTTATCAGCTGAAGCGTGAAAGTGCCTTAGGCTGTGTTGAAATGAAAGTTTAAATTGCGTGTTAAGACGAACATCACTGTGAGTCTCGTCTTAATATGTCATAATCTTTTGCGTTATGTAATTGGAGCTGAGCATTTGTTTAAAGTAATCTCTACTATCTACTTAAACTCTTAGAATTAAAAAAAATACACATTGATTTATGAGGATAAAAGATGAGATTCATTTGTGCAGCCAAATTTAATGTTCAGTGGATCATACAATTAATAAAAACGGAAATTTTGAATATACTTTTTTCATTACTTATCTCTATGATGTAAAGCACATAAGGGAGCGATATTGACAATTTTCAAACTTGTTTGTTTGTTTAGCTAATTATGGCAAACCACGTGAACGTTATTTGCCTAGGAGAGATATGTTGGGAAAAGACTTACTATAGAAAACTGGCTCCATTCATTTTATGTAGGAAACACCTCAGAATAGCCCATGCAATCAAACCTTTTAACACGGACTCGAGCCCGGGTCGAACTACCAGTGCTAAACAGTTTTATCATTTGGTTAGAGTTGAAGAAATTTTCACATTTAATTTTGCATAGTTAAAGATTTAAAGTGACGGTTTTTTTGTTTTGTTTGTTTTGTTTTGTTGTTGTTGTTGTTTCGAAACCCTTGGACAGGAATGAGGGAGAATATCTACCTCTGAAATTTAAGATGTCTTTAAAATTTATACCTCGATACCTCATAGTAATGGTATAATCAAGCAAGCAAATTAATTAAAATCCACGAAGTAAACGAGACTTTTGAAATCATATGATTAAAAAATTGTATTTTTAGTTCAAGAAATATTTTGAGAATAACATGAAGCACGCACGCGTCATCAAATAAAAGGAGACGGCTTGAGTGAAAGAAGAGCTTAGTCATCTGATCTGCATGTACCTTAGCTGAACAGATATAGCTCACATTCTGCAAATCAAGCACATTGTTTCAATATTAACAGGTAATTTCTGCAGCTGACTTTATCGAGAGTCTGTAAGAGACGATTGTCCATCTTCTGCCAACCATCCACACAACAGGCCTTTCTTATTGTTTTAGATTTTATACGTCTCTTTTCTGCGTAGATGAGGTGATTGGAAGCTTCGAACCTAGGCCTGTTGATATAGTAGCTGCCTCAGTAAATTAACATATTTATTGACAAGACCATAAAATAGTACCTACATTAACTTTCTGACTTTTGACTAGATTATCTTGCTGATCAAAAAGACTATAAAAAAGTTTTAAAAAAAGGCTATAAAGTAATTTTACCTTGCCGAAAATCACATAAATATTTAACCCATCATAACTTACCAACCCTTGCTGACAGTGTGGTTAAAGCTGCGAATGTTACTAACATCTTTTGAAGGTATTTTTCCTTAGGAGCAGCCGAGTTATATCGGTATTTCTTCTTGTGCCACGTATGCTATGTTGCACAAGCACGAAGGCATTTCTTTCAACAAAAATACCCCTCAAGCGCTTTATCACTAATTTCCTTCCACATTGCGAGAATAAAACTGCAGATAATCCGGCGTTGTAATAATGATCATTCATTTTTCTGATGTATCTGAGTTTAATGGCGCTGCGGCTGTTCTATTATCGTGACTTTTGAGTTGAAGAGGCGTAGAAGCTCTTGTTAAATACATAACTGCAGTACTTAAATGAACGCCATGTCTACCAACATTTATATAAAAACTTTAGTGTATACCATCACCCCGGTACCGTCAGCCAGAAGGAAATGAGTTGCAATTTATTTATCTACTGTTTTCCTAATGTTAATGCGCAAGCTCGCTAAGTTGTAAGGCATGACGATGTTTGTCATGTTCCACTACAACACTAAATTTCACTCTTTCCAGAATGGAGAAACAAATGAACTTTCAGTCACAACCAAATGATTTTTCAATCATATCATTTTAACAATATATATTACATTTAATAGACTTAGATCTTATAAATTAGTAAAACTGTATACAACTTTTCGTTTACCGGACATTGCTTCCATCCTGAAAAAAACCTTGTTTGGCTGGGAATTTATCATTCAGACACTCACCGAATGCTCTTATGAATTAATACTTGGAATTGCGGATAAGAGTGTAGTGGCTTTTTATTTTCTTACTTGACTATAACAGGTCCGACATAAGTTTCTGGTGTCTCCATTCATGCAGGAGGATTCATGCAGTATCAGCTTGGGTTGTTAGGAGAACCTTTGTTTTACTGAGTAATTCAATTTATCTCCACATTTAAATTTTTTTAAATTCCCAATATTACTGTAATTTCTGCCATTCTATTAAAAATATTTTAAATGCAATATTTTTTAATAAAAACAGCATTTTTCAGAAAAGTTGAAGCGTAATTAAGAATTATAGGGTATAAAAATTAGGAACAGGGAAAATGAACTGAAAACAGGAATTTTTTTAAATCTCCTAAAAATTTTAATCCTTAATATATAATTTAAAAAAATAAAAAAAATCTAGTTCCATTAAAGTTTGAAGTTTTAAAGTAATCATTAATAAAACTTTTTTTCTGCGAAATAGTTTGGAAAACATTTTGAATATTTAAAATGTTGTTGGAATAATGGTTTTTTAGTCAAATATGGCAAGGCACACGAAAGTTCTGTACTATAAAGGAGGGACACTTTCTTTCATGGCAGATTTTCTAACATAAAGTAACTCGTATTTAAGCTGAATATAAGGAAAACACTGAATACCCATGCAGCCAGCTCATTCGATCATATTTGATCCCGCATCGAACTACTCTATTCAGCTGTCTTATCTTGTTAGCCACTGGTAAGCGCTTGGGTTAATGGTAAATTCAGAAAAAAATAATTTTGATAAATCGAAATAAGAATTCAGTTTATTTATAAATAATGTTCTGCGTTAAAGATAAAATTAATATTCTCCACAACAATTTTATTTTGTTTATAAATCTGCATATTTATGTATTTCTTCCTCCTTCCTACTATGCCTTCGTAGTGTAGTGGTCTAGACGCTGGGCGCGTATTCCAGAGGTCCGTGGTTCGATTCCCGTCGAAGGCGTTGATCATTTTTTAAGTCTCTTGCTTCCAAATAACCTAATAGCTCTACATGTTTAATGTTGGTTTTGTTTACCTCTTTTGAAAGCTTATATATAATATACAGTGGATGGACAAAAATATGGAAACACCTTGTGAAATGCATGTTTGAAAAGAAAGATTGATTTTAATGAAATATGTAGGTGGCGCTGGCGTTTTTGACTACTGACGCCACCTATACAACTTCATAAATGTGCTAAACAGTTCAGTTGTTGTCGGAGTACTGTAATGTGAGGTTGTCATTGCATTATGTCAGAGTTAACAGACTTCGAACGTGAGCAAATTGTTGGAGCACGTATGGTAGGTGCTTCCGTAAGAAAGGTAGCCGAGGTATTTAGTGTTTCAAGAGGTACTGTATCGAAGATTTATTCCGCATATTTGAAAAGCGGAAAAACATCATCTGCTAAATCACAGCGCGGACGAAAGTGTGTCCTGAGTGATTGTGACATACGATCATTAAGGGCAATTGTGGCGAAAAATAAGAAGACCACAGCTGCAAAAGTTACTGCTGAAATGAATGTTGTGTTACCGAACCCTGTGAGTACCAACACAATTAGAAGGGAGCTTCATAAACAGGGAATTGCTGGCCGTGCTGCAATTGAGAAGCCACTCATCGGTGATGCTAATGCCCGTAACAGGAAAAGGTGGTGTTTAAGTCATAAAGCCTGGACTATAGAGCAGTGGAAGCGAGTAATATGGTCTGACGAGTCTTCTTTCACATTGTTTCCCACTTCTGGCCGAGTTTACGTCTCGAGAACGCCATCTCAAGCCTATAATACAGACTGCTTGTTGCCAAGAGTGAAACATGGCGGAGGTTCTGTTATGGTTTGGGCAGCCATGTCGTGGTTCTCTGCTAGCCCCATGATAGCTGTGTCGGGGCACATGACCGCCAAGACTTATGTGAACATTTTGGCCGATCAAGTTCATGGTACAAACTTTGTTCCCCGATGGTGATGGTGTCTTCCAAGACGACAAAGCCCCTGTTCACACAGCTCACATTGTCCAGGACTGGTTTTCTAAGCACGAGGATGAGTTGTCCCATCTCCCCTGGCCACCACAGTCACCAGACCTGAATATTATCGAACCTTTGTGGTCTACATTGGAATGGAAAGTGCGTTCTCGTTATCCACCGCCAACATCGTTATCTAAACTTGCCACCGTTTTGCAGGAAGAATGGTATAATATTCCCTTGGCAAACATACAGGAACTGTATTTATCCATTCCGAGAAGACTGCAAGCTGTTTTGGATGACAACGGGTTTCCTACACCATATTAAGCAAAGAAACATGTTTTTTTAAAGGTGTTTCCATATTTTTGTCCAACCCCTGTATATAACTTTTTATGTGTTTTGACAACAAGTGTATGTTCTTCCTCAATGCATGCCTTTATCGATACTTCCCCCACTACAGCCAAAACATAAACCTGAGATTATTATTTTTATTGAAAATTTTGATATTCGTCGAAACAAAGCCTGATAACAAAAAGCAGATGAGTAAAATCGTAAATTACTATTAAATCAAGAATAATGCGAATGATAATAGTTAAATTTCAATTATCGGGTGAAAAACGTAATGTTTCTACTGTCACAGTTTTAATTTTCTACAAAAATGCAACATGTTACGTAAAGCCGATAAGAAAATTAGAAATGCAATTCATCCTGTCCATTTCCGCCTCAGATTCAAGGATACTGAAGGGAAATATTTGGAGCGTATTATTGGGGAAAAATCTGAAAGTCAATTTTTGAACAATAATATGTGTGCATATCTATTATCTGTTTCAATTATGCCTGAATTTAGGCACTACAGTGATATCGAGATTTTAATAAACAATAGATGTAAAAGTTGAAAACTGCTTCGAAGATAAACTTGCTAAGATACGAAACTTAGGATTCTTACAAATCGTTAATTTTTTCCTTATAGCTCAGTTTCATTGTTTTTTCTATTAAAGGTATCCTCCCTTATTTGCTTTTCACAGTACTCCTGCAAACTTTCTGCAAAAATACTAGTTAATTACAGAAATTTGTAAGAACGTGAGATAAATGAAAAATCTGTTAAAAAATTAGGTTTCTCTCACTTAATTTATTTGGCTTAGCTGTACCATTTTTCATTTTATCACTGTGTGTTCCATCGTAAAACCGACAATGAGAAATTTCTATGGTGAGCCTTTTTCCTTGAAGCCCTTAGTAAGTGTTGATTTTGTTTAGTGATTAAATCAAGCCTGTTCATGCACCTGCTGACAGGTACCCCTGCTGATAGGTACAGACCCTTAACTGCTGACAGATGCAGGCCGGTACCTGTGCTCTCCAATAGGTGTACATCAGGTATCGCCGGGTTTTACTAACTGTTATGCTTCCGACCCAGTTTTGAGGGCGAACACTCTGAGGGGTGTTTCAAGGGTCTCCTACCCCACTTCCCGTACCATAGTATTGAGAGGACTTTCAGCTTGCCTTGTACTGACAGCCTTCTTGCCGCCCAAACACGGTACGCACATTTATTTGCCTATCCTTTAAAATAAAGCTAGTAATTTATTATCTTTATTATCATATCCTGCACAATTCTTGCATCGAAAATTACATATGCACCTCTGAAGGAAGAAAATGCTAATGGAAAATTAAACCTGGCTTTAGCTGTAATAATTATTAAAAAATATCTCGTACTTAAATGTGAAATGTAATGAACTTGGTTTTAATACTCGTATTAGCCTGATCCAGTTATACGAACAGATTTAAGAAAGCAAAAATTTGTGCAAATTTACTGGTTGAACGGATTAATGAATACAAAATTTTATCTCTAATTGTTTAATGTTTTTTCAAATCATGTAATACTGAATAAATAATTTGCAACTTTTTTCAACTCAGAATTATTATTTGCCTGCTTTATAATTACTTTCAGTGAAAGAATAGCCTTTAATAGTATTTTTTCAATCATCTTTGACATAGCGAAAAGTTCAGAATAAAGATACAGCTGAGGAGACTTTGACTACGTATCACTAGTTATTTACACTAGAGGCTGTTTCGGTGAAATAAGATACACGCTCAGCAGCTGCCAGCTTAGCAGCAGGTGATCAACTGTGCCGAGTAAACTAAACCGCCAAGACCTAGGCGTGGCTGGTAACTCTATGATATCCAGCTTTAAAACATACCATTTTTTATTTCACACCTTTTTAATAGAGTTAAGTAACTAAAAAATGACTTCTATTACTATTCTGTCAACATGTAAAAAAATGCATTTGAAAGGGCATTTCAAACTTCTCGCTTTGTTACATACAACAACAGTAAAAATTGAAATGAGCTGAAATTATTGCTTTGAATTTTGTCTTAATCTTTAGTACTCTTTTTTATTTATCTAATAGGGTTAATAAATATATAATCCGAGTGCCTTTTAAAACATCAGTTTTTTTTTTTATCTGGAGCATTCATGAATCAAAGCTTTTTATAATTTAAGTTTTTTTTTTGGCCTTAGCTTGGAAAGCATTGCACTTTGAATAGAATTACAGGATACATCAGTTAGATCGACGTTTGGAAGTCTGCGACTCGTGGCTATGTCATCTATTTGGCAGATTCTTTGAGTTTGCTTTCTTCCATCAAATTTTTTAGTATTTAGGTGTTTTATTTCACAAAATATTAAAAAAATTAAAAATTACACCATATTCCTTAAGCTTACAATTTTTATTTACTGGAGTAATATTTATTTCTTCTCTTCCACCAGCACTAGCCGATCAATGGTCAGGTAGCTAAAACCGAGGGTCGCTGGTTCGCTCCCGTGTTTATTCCCTATGTTGGAATGGCTGACTGCATGAGGTTTTCACGTGTAACGAAAATATGAACCGATTTTTTTAAAATGGTCTTAGCGAAGATATTCCTTTTCACATCCAGACCGCCCTACTGTGTTTTGTCATAATCATGTAGTCGAACCCAAACAGTATTGCCATGTCACTTGGAAACAATATTTCGCATCCTAATCAGCGCATGCTTACTGTTCAGAACTACTTCAACTGCATTTATTTTTGCTATAACCGCAATTGTTTAAAGTTTTAAAAGTGGATAGGATTCAGAATCGAAATACTTTCCATAAAGCAAATGCTCAAAATGCTAAAGGTTATTTCGGAAGTTTTGAAAGAACTTCCAAATGAAGACGTGATGTTGTTAATGAACACGGTAAATGCTTGTTTCGATTATATAAATTTCCTGAGTGTTTGCGAAGGTGTTACGATTATTGCTTTCCAACTACTAATATAGTCTCGAAACTCCATCAAATTCTTAAAAAATGGCTACTTTGTCTCCATTCCTTATTTGTAAAAGTTTCGTTCAGAATAGTTCACAAACGAAGCTGGAATTTCGTAGATCTTTTGATTACTTAATTTAGTTCTACAGCAAGTATAATTTTACGGTCATAAAGTTGTCAAAGCAGTTAACAATAAATTGGAGAAATTGGGAGAGAGTTATTAATTTAATTGATACGTATTAAAATGGTATAAAGAAGAGGATAATGGCTTAATTTTCAGACAAATCCCGTTATATTGCCATCAGGTTACCATTAAAATTGTTGCTAGCTACCTGAAAATTTGCAATTTGCATTGGGCATTTTTCCTAATTAAGAGATTGTAAGGATCGATGTACTGTTAATTTTATATGCTGCCGTCTTTGCTTTTGATTTAAATGTAAACCTATGCCATATTCTGTAGGCTTCACAAATGTAACGTATGTAGATGGACGGACACCGTATTGCTTTTTAAGTCCACTTATTTGTGAAGGACTATCGTAGTTGTAAATAGCTGACTTTTGCAGATTATAATAAAATACAACAAAAGTTTTACAGTGGTTTTCCGTCGATGTATAGAATACTGTTGTCAGCCAATAATACCACTAAGATGGCAAACTAGAATAATTGTTAAAACTGGCAGCCATACTCATCCCAAGTCAAGTTTGCCAAAAATGTACTGAAATTGTAAATTAAGCAACACTTCATTATCGTGCTACTATACAATGAGACTCAAATCGAAGCTTATTGGAAAACAAAATGTGATGCTTGTTTGACTTATAAGTCTACTAGTGCTAGACACCAGCCCAGTTTCGGTTACAGTATCGACAAGCCACATAAGAAAAAAATTAGCAGAAACTCTCTTATATATATAACTTTCGATATTGCATTAATTGGTAAGCTAATCTTATTTTGTATACAAATATTTTTTAAGCATCATTAAAGCAAACATTTATCTGCAGCAATTAAGATATTGTGAATTTGTACAACGTAAGTTTAAAATAGCTTAAATCTTATTCCCCAATGCAAAATGGTAAATGAGTTTTCTATTCTTAGTGACGTAAGAACGTTAATTACTCGTAACTGAAATCCCAAAGAAATATAGATGAGTTATTAACGTCTTAGATCTTAAGCCAGTGCTTGCTAAAAGGAACTGACCTCAGATCTGACTGAATAAACTTGATTTTGAGACCATATTATGAAACATATTATTGCAAATCCAACGAGGGAAATGCAAACAAAAAATTTCTCTTTGGACACTTTATAATTCTAGACATTATGAGTTGCTTTAAAGCTCAGTGTTGAATCTATATGCAAACAATCAATCAGCAGAATTTAAAGTTTACTTTTTACTACAATTAACCTTCAGTTTCCTTATCATTTGGTAAATAGCAACATGAGTAGCGGTAAAATGACAATTCTGCATCAGCGGGTTGGAGGCGTGGCTAGTGACGTCGCAGGTGCAACGTGCAACATCATCCATGTCATCAGAACGGATGGCTAAGTCAATGACGTCAAGAGTGGAATTGAGTTGTTTGAGGCTGCTGGTTGAGTTGTACTTCTCCTGCTGATGTAATTAAATTCACATTTGAATTTAGTTTTTCAAGCTTGTACATTTGGTCCAAGTTAGGATTTTACTAGTACACTATGCTACAATGTAAATAATAGGAAAAACTATGCAAGTCCCCCCTCCATAAAAATAAATAAAGTGAAATCTTTATCGTATTTATTAAAACTGGTAATAGCAAACTGTAAAATCAGTTGTGAAATTTATTTTATGTAAACTAGATGCCCATATGTGCATAATAAACTTTCAAATATGACTGCCACTTTGCACTTCCTATAAATCCGCAAAACTTAATACGTGCGATAAATATAAATTTACTGAATTAAAATATCCTCCTTGACAGAGATACAAAAAGTGGGAAAAGGATTGTAGTAACGAGACAAATGCACCTTTACATTTTCTCTCTCTCTTTTTTTTTTTTTTTTTTTTTTTTGATTTGAAATTGAATATAAATGCATCCATGCCTTTTAAATTTTGTTTCATTCATTTAACATGCCAGTGCACTCATTATGCTTTAAATTAGAAATGCTGAAAACCACCAGAAATTTGCTGTGATTTTTTATTTATGAGACTTTATTTTATCCTTCTTTTCGATCTACAAAGAAATTCATCGGTGGGAGCAGTTATGTACATAAAAAGTACACGAATTTTTTTTCAGTATATACAAAATAAATGCATGGTAAAATACCTGTTATTTTTTTGCATTGTGGTTGTTAAAATTTATGTTAATTCAGTGCCAAAAATATAATAAGATTTATGCCGTAAATAGATTCGGCTCTTGTTTGCAACTCTACTACTTTTCTTTGTGTGGGTTATTCAATTGAATTCTTCAAGAGCCTGAATTCATCTAGAGTTTTACAAATTGGCATGGCAGAGATTATTAATTGTTACAGATTCTTAATTGCGTATGGACAGGCATGTTAATCTACAGTTCTCATTAGTTTCATGAATGACAGCCCTACACGCCCAGATCCTCGCCTCTTTGCAGATGATGATGACATGCGGTTACCCTTTGGTGCCTCCCGTGTATTATTATTCTTGACTTACTCATATGTCTCCTCGAGATTATAGCTAACGCCCGAGTCTTAATTTTTACTCGAGCATGCACTGAATAAATCTGAGGTCATTTTAGTTGATAAAGATTCAGAGTAACATTTTGCTTCTTGCATCTATGTCAACATCTAATTTCTACACCATATATTTATTTACTTAAACGTTCGCAGCATTTATTAATGAAGTTTCCTTTCTACTTACATATTTACAAACAATTGTTGGAATCAACAGCGTGCAAATTAAACAAATAATTAAACGGCACCGGTAGGTACCTTCTAGCATATGTACATTCGATATGCTAATAAAAAACTGAGTTTTCAGTCAGATATTAAATATTAATTCACACCTTTCAAATGACTTGCTTAAGAGCCCTGTTTATATCATTAAGGAATATTTACAACTTTTGCATTATGATTGGAAACATTAACCAAAATACCGCTTATATTCACAGCATATGTATTCTATATATGTGGTCATAACAATTATTTGCATGTTATGAAAGGTTAAGAATATATGAACACTAGTATTATAAACCCATGAACACTAGTTTGCTTTAGTAGTACATTAGCATAAAATCCCATGAACACTTAGTAATAACATTCAGATTCTGCTTCGGTGAAACCGACTCTTGCGTTGACAGTGGATACGTTATATTTAGTTAATTAATTATGAGTTAAGCATTCAAGAGTCATCTGCCGATGAATTATGTTTACGTAAATGATTTTTTTAGGGAAATGTTTCGTATTAATTTTACATACAAGGAAATACCGTATAGTTAGTCTAATCGTCACCTGGAACACAGGCGAGGACGAATTTGTTAATATTTCCTAGGTTTTCCTATTCGGAACACTGATTTTCCTTCTACTTGCTTAGGAGTTCTCTTTGCTTCATATGTGAATTTTAATACTATCCCGCCTTCTTTTTACGAAATCAATTACGGAGGCATCTCCACAGGACGGTATGCTTTCTATAGTGAACTACTCTTACTTGAAAAATAGCATAAGCCAATTAGTATAACAGTAAGCAGAGCTCATTTTTTAGAACAGGTGTTGCGGTAATACAAACGAAGGAAAAGTATGAGGTCCGAGACAAAACCATTTAAGAAAAGCAAAAACTGAGCACACGAAAATAATAGATGCAAAAGAAATTTTTGGTACTATAACAAAACAATTTAAAATGTAATAATTTATTTATGTTTTTATGTTATATTTATGTTTTTTTAATTTATGTTTTCCATAATGTCATATTTATGTTTTTTATTAATTTATTTTTTATAATTATTTTGTTTGTCATGAGCCACGAAGTACTTCAGAAAATAATATATAGAAAGTTTAAGATCAGAAAACAATTCTCTAGCAGGGCTTGATCTGAATAAGTTGACACCTGTTGAAAAAATATTCTGATAAAATATACAACGCTTGCAGTCTGCACAGATCAGGGATTATTGAAAAACATAATTGCATTTTTACTATTAATGTAAAAGTATTTGAAGATACGTATACAGTATATACAAGGATGAAATTTTAGAAAATATTTTTTTAATACTTTGAAATTTTTAATTCGTGAAACGGTTCTCAGGAAAACAAAGAATAAGATTTACTACAAGTATTTGCATGCAGAATTATATAATTGTTGAGAATTATTATAAAGCCATACTGTATAATTAATTGAACAGATTTTGCAGTCTACATTCATAAAGTGGGTTTCAAAAGCAACACATCTCTTCCCCTTCTGTAAGGCTAAAAGACTTAAAATATGATGAAACTTTACAAGAAGAATGACATTCACGGTTATTTCAGTTGAAATGTTTGCAAGGTATTTTCTCCCTCCTTACTGTCTGCTGTCGTGGTGTAATTGGAAGCTCGTTCGGCTAGCAGTCGGAAGATCCAGAGTTCGATTCCCACTGAAAGCACTGCTGATTATTCACGTTATCGCGCTCTGTAAAAACCTAATAGACTTTGTAGTGGCGCCCAAACTAAAATGTGGTGGACGGTAATTCGTAACCACCAGTATGTGGCGACTGGGTCTCCGCCTTCTCACTCGCCGCCCTTCAAGTAGGAGAGATTGTATATCATTTTCCCTTTCCTTATCGTGTGTCTTCGTGGTGTAAGAGGAACTACTTTCGACTAGCAGTTGGAAGTTCCGGAGTTCGAATACCAACGAGAGCAATGCACATTTCTCACGTTTTCTATTTCGACAAACTTAATCACTCTACATGTTTATTTAAAGATATTTATTTCTCAATCATTGAAATTTCGAAACGTTTTGAAAGAACCTTTAAAATACATGTTTTTACTAAGATTATATGCATCTTGATTGCAAAATTTAATGTGTCATGTATTTGGCCCCATTGCAAGCGGTTTCCAAAATTTGTGTCAAGCTGATCAGCTGTGTATATCCGTATTTCTTATAGCCGTGACTGAAGTAGGAATGTGAAGAAATGTATTTGACGACACGTATGGAATGATAAATGCTGTGCGACATTGCAGACTGATATTTCATACGAATTTTTTATTTCGTATACAAAACACGAAAATTTTTGGATAGGATCTGTTAACCACAGAAGAAGACAGAAACGTTTTTGTGAAGTTGGAAATGGTTTTTCGCACATCAGCTAATGTTTTATTCGTTAATTAAAAAGGGCTTCAGGCTCTGCATTTCGCATATCTTTAGAAAAGTATACATTAAAACAGAGTATTTTTTTTCAACTGTGCTACATTATGTTGCAGTTTAAAAGGGAACTGCACTGTAATATTTAAGGACTTATTTAACACAATTTTTGCTATGGTATTTTCAGTTTAAAATGTCAAATCTATTTCACTTTTTTACGTTCTTAATATATATTTCTTATTTTCAAATGTTATCTTGCAGGTTTGACTAGGCCACTAAAACTAAGAAAGTAACCTCTTAATTTCCTTACTTTTCTCTAGAAGTCTACTGAAACGCTGTTATTAATTTTTCTCTTTGAATAATTTTCATATAAAAATTTGTCTTAATGTAAATAGATGACCTACAGTTTCTTTAATATATTTCATAATTAAAATGAGATTCTCTTAGACATCCGTGTGCATTTTTAAATCGAGGAAAGGAATCATCCTAGCAGCTCTAAAGGATCTCATCATTAAAAAGTTTTAAGTACTCTGAAATAAATATTCGTATCGCTTTCGCAACACTAATAAAAAAGCTGCTCAAGTTAAACATATGCAGTTGAACAGGTACAGGCAAAGACTTATTAGGCTTTTGGAAGCGAGAAACATGAAAAATCGACCCCGAATTTCCCGGGATTCAAACCACGGAACTTCACACAGATAGCCGGACATGTTAACCTCTTAAACCACGAGATTATATGGGGAAGAATACAATAATTTATTACAGGTATGCAGTCAGATGCAAGAAACGCAGACACAAATTTAAAGTTTAAGAGAAATCATTGTTATAGAGCTTAGGGGAAAGAGGTGAAAAGATTTTTCTATCAGGAGATTCAAAACAGGAGATCAGGAGGACACACATAAAGCTTTCAAAAATTGGGGAAAAGAAAAGAAAAATTAATTTCCGAAATGGATATTAGCAGCAAATTGTTTCAATAGATGACAACCCTGCATCTAGTGATACAAGTAATTACATTACTTGAAATTTTAGATGGAGTTTAACTTTAAAAACCGCTTCAAGATGGAGATGAGTTTTCTCCGAGTAGAACGAATTTTTATGATGATTTTTATTTTTTTATTAATGACACATTACTTCGCAACACAGGAATTTTTTTATGATGCCATCTTTCTCACACTCTTTCATTGATTTGTTTATTCTTGACTTCATCCATTTGTTGGAACTCAGAAGGTATAACCGCGCACTTCATTTCTTCTAGTGAACGCTTTCAGTTTCTCGAAATCAGATTTTTCACGGAAAATCACTGTCTTGTCAGGTTAGAAAAGTTCTATGTAAATGCTTCAACTTTTTGTAAGAAAGAGCTGAGAAGTAATGCTCAACTATATAAATTTCTTCTGTTTAGGAAAAACTCATCACTATCATGCACACACACACACACACACACACACACACAAAAAAAAAAAAAAAAAAAAAAAAAAAAAAAAAAAAAACATGGTTTTTAAAGATAACGGCCTAAACTTCAAATGATATATTACTTATAACGTGTTATCCATTGAAACAATTTGCCATTAATATCTATTTTAAAATTGACGAATTTTTTGAAAGTTTGATTGCACAATTTTTGGGTCTCTTTATAAAAACTGAGTTGCGTGTCATTCTGAGACTTTCTATGAAGACACACTCTTGCTTTTATACTATTTAATTTTTTGTCTTGTCGGATAGCTTCAACGTTTCCATTTTTACTCTATGAATTCGAATCTAGCATTATGTTTTTTTTTTTTTTTTTACAGAAAAGACGGATGAAAGCAATTAATGAAAAAACTCTTGAAGTGCCAAAGAATAAAAAATCTGGCTAAAGGTTAGAACTTTCTAAATAAAAAGCGTTCAAACGGTTTAAAGCAGTGGTGCTAAACTCCGAATGCATGATCTAAAAACAGTTGACAGCTTAGAATTTTTTCTTTTTTTTTTTTTTTATCTTTCCTTTTTTCCCTTTATTTTTTTTCTTTTCTTTTTTCATTGTGAAAAAAAGAATTCCAGAATTTTTTTAGCAAAATGGAAAAAAAAAAAAAAAAAAAAAAAAAATTAACAAAATAAAAAAATAAATTTTAAACTTCGCTAACTAAATATTTATAAGAACATACATAAGCAATAATAACAATACTGCTACGAATTTAGTATTTAGTTAGATATTTTTAGTAGAATTATAACTAAAATTATTTTATTTCCCCGTGCAATGCAGCACGAGGCATATTTTAAGAGAAAGCTATGCCAGAAAAGTAAAAATACAAGAGCACGTGCATTTAACATTGAATAAAAGCTTATCTCGGTATTTTGTACTTAATTTAATGTAATTGGCTACTATGTTAGCTGTAACCGTAATTCTGCTCTTATTGCGTTCCAGAAATTGCTAGAACTATCTCGCGCGGCCGATTTAAAAAGCTATAAAAAGCCAGAGAGAGAACATCTCAGCTCAGTTATTTAGTTAGCTGCTGTAATTATTGTTGATCGGATTAGCTTTCTCTGCGCTGTAGATTCCATTCAATTTAAAGTTTTAGTAGTTTAAAGTATAGCTACTGATTGTATTGCCTGATATTGTGATATTGTACGAATGTCTCTGAGAAAAATTCCAACGATCTGTTATGTTTCTTTTTATCGGAATAGATTTTATTAACCTTTTATTGGACTTGTGCAGTCAATGAGTTACGAACCCATACGCACGCAACAATATCGCGAAGGGAGAAAAATACAAACTTATATTATTTTCTTTTTGAAATATAATGTTTGATACCCGTGAGACGTTTTTGTTGGTTAATTTTTTAATTCAACTCTCTTGATATCTAAATAAGAAATCCATGCACAGACACTTTTTAAAAAATTCTAAAATATTTAACTAATCATTAAATACATTAATTTAAATCAAAAATAAACAAATTATTGAAACTTTTAAGTTTTCAGAAAAAATTTACTGAGTGGGATAAAACTTGAGAGTTTATAATAACAAACTTTCTCTTACTGATTAAAATGTTCTTTGACACATAAATAAAAATACATGTTTTTATGTAAATAATTATAAACTTCTTTATTTCTTAATACAACAGGACACTTGATGGAGTTTCAGTTCTGATAAAGTTTGTATCCTTGGAAAGTAATTACCAGAAATTATTTTTGTCATGGATTGTACATGCTCATCGGTCATTTGGATTCTTTTCTTATTAGTTTTCAACTGTGTGTTTGTGGGGGGGGGGAGGAAACCCTTCGCATATAAATGTATTTCCAAACAAAGCGATTATTCTTAGTGAAAAAATTCGTAACTGAGCTAATTTATTTTTTAGCAAGTAAAACATTAATAAAATCTGTGTCTTCAATTCTTAGAATTAAGATTTATATCACACTGTAAATTAATTATTCCATTTATACATTTCCGGTGCGTTACTCATGTAGTTAATGGAAGAGAAAATAATATAAACTCCGACTTCAAATAATTAAAATCTAGACATCTTTGCAATATTTGCAAAAAGTATGAAACTGAAAAGTCTTCGCTTGCCGCATAAAATTGCTTTGGAGATCACCAGTTTGAGACCACTTGTTTAAAGAATTAAAATTCTTTGCTAAATTCACCATACGCGTATATACATGCTATATATGTAAAGTGCATTATGTGGTTTTTGTTATGACTGTTGTTAATGGTATAAGTGTAAGCATATCGTAACAATCTCAACTATTCTAGAAAATTGCACGCTGAATCGATTTCAATTGTATTTGCATTAGCAGTCTTCTTAGATGGCAAGCTACAGTAAATTAAAACATTTAATACGTTTTCTAAAAGCATGCCAAACCAAGGCCTTATTGATTAAACGTTTGGTCAATTATTCTATGCTTAACCTACTTTTTCAATGAAATTTGTGTAACATTTCTTTTTTCATTAAAATTACTCTTGAATCAATGAATATGATTAACGTTTATTGTCCCAAATCGCTTGATATTTATTAGAAATATTTCTCCACTTAACCTTCTGTAATAGGGCAATTTATATTAGGCGAAATAACTTTAAAAAAAAAGGGGATTATTCTCTCCTAGTTTTTCTTTAAGCTGCATTGTCCTTATTTTTCATTAATTGAAACGATACTGATCTTTTTTTATTATTTCGTGTATTTTGTTTTACTTCTTTCTAATAAGCTAACTTCAGGTTTCTTAAAAATAAATTTCCATATGATTTGCTTTATTTTTCCTCCGATATATACTGGCAACGGTAGGTTAATTGTAAATTTCAGTAGAGTAGTGGTTAAAGGTTATATGATGCTTTAGAAACGCCAATGGATATTTTCTTTTTATGTTTTAGCCAGTGCCTTTTGTCCTTAACGTAGCGGATTTTTTGTTAATTGAAAAGAATGAAAATTCATATTCTGTGAGAGTGTTAAAGAACTAATTAAGTGTTAAAGAATTAATTAAGTGTTAAAGAATTAATTAAGTGTTAAAGAATTAATTAAGTGTTAAAGAACTAATTAACCTGAATGCCCTTGATTCACTAAAACATTCACTCAGCTTGAGTGAATGTTTTGTTTAATGACATCAACAACATAATAGTATTACATAAGAAGAACTATGAGTGTATGAAAGTTTCTTATTTAGTCAGTGCAAGATAATTTAATTCTGAAATTGTTTCTGAATGATTAGAATACATGAAAATAATGCTCCTGACTAGATTTCTGCTAACAAAATTTGATTTTTAATTTTGATATTCTAAAGAACGACTAGAATTCCATTCTAACAAGAAAAATTGCCTATGAGAACTTTAGCACTTACGTCTTACCTTTGAACGTTTTCCATGTGAGTGAGCATCTTGTGTGTTAGCTTCTTTGGGTAGTTAATACAGACTTAACTTGGACTGAAAGTTACTTAATATTTCCCAAGTAACATATTTTCCACATGTTTAGCTTTCATACAAAGGTTATAAAAGGATTGTAACTGTTATTTTGGTATACATCTTGCCTCAAAATGCAAGTTTTCGTTTCATAAACAAAAGCATTTTAAAATAATTTATTTTTATTATTTTTTCCTGCTTAAATCACTCAAAGCTGTGACTGATAAAAACATATATTTAATATTTTAATATTTTATTTATTTCATATTTTCCTTTTTAAATTTAAGTTGTTAAGGATTAGTAATTGAAACCTGTTTATCTCAGGAGACATATTAATTAATTAACAGAGTCCATCAACAACTATGATCTTCAAATGGTGACACAGCAACTTCTATCGTTTGACACAGCAATTTCTAATGTTGTTTTTCAAACCTGAGGGAAAACAAAATGATTACTGATAAATCAATGAGAGTCTTTTAGAAAGACTAATATTCCTAGGATACTTTTTTTCCAGATGATTATCAAAGAAAAATGAAACTGTCACGATGCCACAGGACTGAATTGAATAAAATGGTAGCACAGATGGTTGGAGGTCTTGCAGCGGATGGTGGTCCATTGCACTGTAGCTGCATTCTCCTTACAATTTGTCGACAGGTTTTGCTTAATGGCTGTTCATTTATGGCATACTAACTCGATCGAAAGACAGCCCGTGAAAAAAATGGAGTCAGTTTACTCATGATTTAAACGGCAGCTTTCTTATAACCCACAGTCTATAATTCTTCGATTCTCGTAAGATAAATATTTATACGTCATTGCCATGTCATCTGGTGCAAAAGTTTTCTTCCGGAGGCACTGTTTTTTTCTGCCTTGCCACGCCTGTTTCTAATAGATACAAAATGAGTTATTATCCTGAATGCCCTTGATCGGTTTCAGAGTCTATCGATTGAAAAATTTCTTTTTTACAAGCGCAATTAGTACTTCTTCATATTCGTGCATAGTGCTTTTAATTAAAAGCAGCATTAATATTCCACACTCGAAACCCGACGGTCTTTTATGTACAGTCATTTGAGTTCCCTAGTTTTTTTTATGTCTCTTTCGGTTAGCGATTGATGGAAAGGCTAATTATTCATTACATTACTCTTTCCGACACCAGATATACTCGTTCAGGTACTGAATTTGAGGCGACATCAGCTCCATTATTATTTAAAGATTAGTGTGGAAGGATAATGCATTAGCAACGATTAATATGTATTATTCGTGAAGTCTTCATTTTCAAATTTTTTGAATGATTCTTTTTATGACACGACGAAGCTTACTGATGAGTTACTTTGCTGCTATGAAATACTTGTGACCCATCTTGAAAAATGTGATGTACAGATTAAAGTCTGTATGATTAAATAGGCATGTGCAATAAATTCATGCATTAATAACAAAAACGGATGGGTGTATTTTATGAGGATTGCTAAAATTTGATTCTGAAAAGAGTGAAAAGGGTAATTTTATTTATAATTTTCATTATTATTAGTTTTATAAATCTAGAGTAATAAAACAAATTATCACCAACTAATTTTTAGTATGTACTTGCTTAGTTGCTACTTGTTTATTAACTACTTACTTAATATGCACCACCGCTACTATTTATTTAAATAACATTTTTAATTTAATTACGCAAATCGTAATGGAACAAAAAAAGAAGCTTCAAAAATTAGCCAAAAGGTGAGTAATAGTTATTACAATGTCGCCGGTAAGTGGGTCTAGCTCTATTACTAATTCCACTTATTAATAATAGAAATGATAGAAATTAAGATGGAAACTGATATGCTTGGTTAAGAATGGATAGAGTTTCCAATGAAAATGGAGTCAGTAAATACAGTTTAGGGGCTAAATTTTATATGGTCTTTCTTTGTTAGTTGATTTGTAGCTAAGCATTGATAGCAGATTTTAGGGGTTAAATTTTATATGGTCTTTCTTTGTTAGATGATTTGTAGTTAAGCATTGGTAGCTGAGGCACTGATAGATCACGCATATATATTTCAATTAATTATAAACGCATGAAGAATTACTAATAAGAAAGCAAAGCAAAAGTAACAGTTTTTGAATTATCAGGCTTATAATACAGGGATAAGAAGCGAAAAGGGAAATATCTTATTCTGTCAAATTTTGTTCACTGTCTTTATTTATACCTTGTCAATTCAGTTCAATGCTTATTTTGACTGCATCTTCCCTAAAGTTCTTCTACATTAAATTTTCCTTTCTACCTGTAACTGATGTGTATAAATTTTTCGTTGAAACAAATAAAACTTAAATTACAATGCTGTAGGGCTACCTTTTGTGCAATCATCTGTACGTATTTCCTTTTAAGTACAAATTTATAACTAGCAGATTGCATATTACTTAACATTTCTTACTAGAGCAGTAATAGTTCTTTAACTAATTTGATATTGATGTAAACTTTAATATTTCTGGTATTTTGCGCTTTCTCCCAAACTGATTTTTTTTTTGCTTATTCTAGTTCATTTTTAAATAGTATTTAAGACTTTGCGAGCTTTCTGAAGGACTTGTCTGCCTTTATAATGCTACTAGATACATTAGATAGCTCATGGCTTAAGAAAATTAAAAACTAACATTTTGCGTTTTTATTTAAGCATTGAAAGGGGAACTTCAATAAATAAATATACACAACAGTGAATAAGGTAGCTAATTTATTAAGGAAAACGACCTGAGGATATTTACTTCAAAAGGAATGACTCAATGGAAGATTTTACTTCAAAAGGAATGACTTAATGGAAGATATTTACTTCAAGAGGAACGACTTAATGGAATATTTTACTTCAAAGGGAATGACTTAATGGAAGATTTTACTTCAAAAGGAATGACTTAATGGAAGATTTTACTTCAAAAGGAATGACTTAATGGAAGATTTTGTAAACGAAATGAGTTTGTATTAATGTTACACGTGAAAAAGCTATGAACGTACGTACTAAGCTAACTCATTCTTCCACCCAAAATCGAACCCAAGATGCAGTTGTACATTTCCAATACATTGTTCTTTAATTACTAAATTACTAGGGGTCTAAAATAATTTTAATTGTTTTACTATAACTTCTGTAAAACATAACTTAAACTGAAATGAAGTCTTTTTAAAGATAAAATTGTCCAGATTCACATTAAGTGATATTGGATCATCAAAAACGATTTGAGCTTGAATTTGTCTGACTGTAGCAAATGAACATCACAAGTATGCAGAGGTTTTACCAAAGAGGACATTTCGTATTATTATTACAAACTGTTAAACTTTCAAAATTCCTAAGCAGTTTACAACTTAATTTCTTAATTTTATAAACATATATAGCAAACTTTCTAAAATTATCTGTGTTCGTTAGTAAAAGACTGTTTAATTACCTCGCCATTCACAACTGGTATACTAAGTGTTAAGGATTTGCTTTCTTAAAAGGATAGGAGCTCAGAAATTTTTCTTTTTCCCACGTGCACTAAACCTCAATATAAGCTTCGCTGGCACAACTGGTATACGCCCTGCAGCTTAATTCGGCCCATAAATAAGCATTTGTTGCGTTTTGATGATTTCAGCAGAAATTCTGTACTGAAATTCCAGATTACGCAGTGATGTAATACAGACCTGAACTTTAATAGGCTCCCCACAGGAAAGAGTCACGTGGACTTAGGCTTGATGTTCTGGGACCACGCAATGAATGTTTATTCTATTCTACAGTTTAGTGGTCCTACAGCCTGAATCCATTCTACAGTTAGAATTCATCCACGAATAGGTGCATATTGTTTGAAATGACAAGGAAAGCTCCACCATATCGGAAAATTATCCTGTAAAGAAATTGAAACATGTTTTCCTATAACACGTCAGGTAGTTTTGCTCAATAACGGTGACCTTGTCGGAAATAAAGAGGACTAGTGCTAAAATTTGCATGGTATGTAAATTTTAAAACTGTTCTCTACATTGAAACACCAATTTGTGTCATTAAAATTAGTATAATAACATAAAACTATTACATAGGTAATTAAATTTTTATTGCTAGTTTTTGCTTTTCTATTTTTAATGGTAACGTATCTTGCATTCTTCTATACAGCTAGGGCGGCTCCACTTAAAGTGAGCTTTAGATTTTTTATATATGTGAGATTGATTCTTAAATAAAATCGCGTTTCAAACATGTGCCAGTTATCTCTTTTTTTTAATAGTTAAGGTTCCTCATTTATTTAGGCAACATTACTATATATTTAAAATTTTTCTTTCATATCATGCTATAAAGAATAATTCATTTGACAATTATTGTTGACAAAATTAATAGTGTGTTAAATAAGCATGTGTTAATAAAGAGTAAACGGATAGGCTATCAAATTTTATTTTTACTTTAATATAATGCTCCAAACTGATCACCAACAAGCTAAATTTGAGACTGAACTCACAAAAGAAAATGAGTAGTTTGTAAGGTATTTCTCCCGCCTTCTTAGCATGCCCTCGTGGTGTATCGGTCAGCACGCTCGACGCATATTCGAGAGGGCCATGGTTCGAGTCCCGGCGAGGGCATCGCTCATTTTTTATCTCTCCTGCTTCAAAATAACCTAATGTCTCTACAAGTTCACTAAAAATATACAAAGTATTGGATTGAAATAAAAGGGGGAAGTTAACGGGAAATTAAAATGGCTTTGAGAAACCAAACGGTTTCCTGCGAATACACATGACTTCGAATAATTACCTCGAGGCTAAGTATTGTCTTTGAGATTATATTAATAAAATTTAAGCCAGTTATATAATTTCACTGTATGTCCCACAGAAGCGGTTTTTTGTTTATGGAATTATCGAATGTGTTGTCGTCTAATTCACTCTTTTTTCCAGAGTATATTATCTACATTATATGGTATTTTAAATTCACCAAGATTCCGTTTTATTTCTATTTCGTCTTTACACGTCACAATCTTGATTACATTTATTAAATGGAATTATAAGTCTTCAGTTGAAATTTCTTGGATGTTTTAGCTACTACAGGCATAAAGTAAGTATATTATTTATCTTCCTTTCATTCCATCCATCAATTTCGGTGCTCGTCTTTGTATAGGAGAAACTAAGGAATGAAAAATTTTAAAAAAATCGAAAAAGACAGTAAAAGTTGGCAAATGGTTTTTTTTGACAATTTAATAAATGTGCAATAGGCACTTATTTAAATTTCTTAATTGTTATAAACTCAATAAAATGTAATATGTTTTTACGTTCCTCTTCATATGAACTAGAACTAATTCCTGATATTTGGCTGGAGATGAAGAAACATATACGAAGTCTTAGGATTACTACTCCATCCGAAGTTTTACTCTGTTGATTCTTACATACCCACTGGCATTCGGACAATTACGTTTCAAAGTTTGAAACATTGAAAACAAAACAGGTGCATGTAAATTTATGCGCGACAGTTTCGTGTTATTTATTATAAAAACTATAATTCAAAGCAAATGAGTAAAATAATTTGGCAGAAGTTAACCTTTTGTTGAACAGTTTTAGAAAAACATAATTTTGTAAATGTTTTTGACTTTTATAAAATATAACGTATTTATCAGTAATTAAGTCATAACTGTTTTTAAAGTTATTTTATTCGTTTAATTTTTTCATCGTATGACATTCTTAAAAGAAGATATAATTTTTATAGTCCTAGTTCTTTTTTTCCTTTTAGTGCTAATATGACTTGTTATTTCTTCTCGTCTAAACTTCACTGCTTCTTAACACTAGAAAACTCAGTGTTTAAAGTTTATTAGCATCATTTTTAAGTCATGAAGCAAGTTTATCATGTCAACAACTTCTTAATAAATTTAGATTTGGTTTTCAGTGATCATAGCACGAGTTTCAGATGATAAATCGAATATGAATGCTAATAAAATATAGAATCAGTTTTGTCAGAAATAATGAAAGGATCATAACTCAAAATGAAATAAAATGTATTTCAGAGAGTGTATTTAATTAAACTTATTTTTATACATCAAGAGAAAACTGATTTTTTTCAAAGTTGCGGATATGAGTGAGCCAATTTTCATATGACTGATGTTTTAGTATATTTCTAGATACCTCATAGCGCCCTATTTCAAACATGCCTAAAGTCTTCTTCACAGTTTATACGTAAAAATGACTTTATTTGTCTGCGAATACTATTGCTTTTCCGTTTGTTAGATCACTGACTAAAGGCAAGCATACATCATTAAATTTGAAGTAATGCCAAAAAACGATGCATACAATATTAATGTTAAATTTTACAGGAAGTGCACGTGAAAAGTTTTATCACTCATTTGTTTCAATAAACCCAACTAACCCAACCTTATCATAATTACTAGTAATGATCATTATGCTTCAAAGGTTTCCTTTAAAATAGCATTATCTTCTTAAAATAATGATATTTGTATGAAATTTTGAAGCTAGTGATTTACTTATAGTTCAGAGGCGAACTGACAGCATCTAAATGAGTAAGAGAGACATCGGTCACAGAAACTTCGCTTTTAAATGCAACGAGTAAAGACTGATGATCCTTTTGACTGGCAAGGAGCAATTTACTAGCAGATTTGCTTGAAGGGAAGCCAGTAGTTTATATTTGCTTCAAAAACAATAAATTAATGCGAAAATATTCCTCTAATTAAGCCAAAAAAGGCTGAATCACGGAATTGTTTTTGGTCGAACCTTCGCACTATTCTGGTGTCATGAAATTTATAACTATGAAACCAAAATAAGAATTTTATTAATCATCACCTTCCTCGCTAGACTGGGCTTTTTGTAGACTGCTTTCTGCTCCCTAATCTGAAAGTTTGCATTAAAGTATATAATTTTATCAGTTTCAAAAAAAAGAAAAAAAGTGAGAATGAAAACGCATTCCAAAGTTACGTTTTACGGAAATATCTAGAAGCTGTGCGACCAAAATCAAACGTTTCACAGCATTATAATAAATGTAAATAAACGACAAGACAATGATAATGTCTTTAACTCAAATATGCATTTTTAATAGTATTTTTACGTATAAAAGATAGTTATTGTACAAGTATGACACAGATGCTTGAGTTCATTTTACTCAAATGAACTCATGTACCTTACACTCAATAATTTTACAGTCCTTTAATGACTCAAATAATTCGAGTTATTACTTTTCAATATATTCCTATCATTGTCCTTTATTCTTCATTTTTTTTTTTTTTTTTTTTTTTTTTTTTTTTTTTTTTTTGCTGTCTATTGCAAGCTGTAACTATTGACAGATTGAAAGAAAGCATTATCGTATATAGGAAATACAGAATCACATATTCATAATAACTATCATAAAATATTTCGTAATAATAAATATGTCAGTAATATGTAGCTGCAGTATCTTGGACATTTTCATCTCTGTGCATTATTTTAATGATCAAAATGAAAAAAAAAAAAAAAAAAAAACTTTTATTACATAATGAGAGGAATTTTATCGTAGCTACACTTAAAGGATGTCATTTGTTTTCTCATTTATTTTAATGACATGCATCTTCCTCTTCAGTTGAACGAAATGAGTACCTCATCTAGTTTTTCGGAACTTGGTTGGAACTTACCATTTGGGAGGTTCTTGATCGCAGGCAATTTTCCTTGTCATGCGTTTGCTGTTTTGCAAACGTAATAGATAGAGTTTTTCAACTCGTTTGTCAACTTCGATGCTTCCCGATCGTATATCTTATTAGGCATTGAATTGGTGACCTTTGCGGCAAAAGATTGTTAATTTGCAATTCATTTTCCCCGTTTAACCATGCGCGGGTCTTTTTCTAGAGTGCGTTCCCACTCGACTTGAACTGAAATCAAATTGGGTTGTGTTTGACTGAGTTGTTACGAAACTTCCTTCGCCAATCGATCAAAATGTCTGCTTTCAATGAGACATTTTTATCTCCTTGATTGGTTTTCTTTGGTCGTTACAATCCGAATTCGTCAATAAATCGTTGTCTCAAATGAAACGGGCCGAGGAGTGAGTTGATTAATCGAGATTTAATGACTTTAATTCTCATGTCGTTTTTATTTGAATGTAGAATACTATACTTTATGATAACTTTTTTATGCAGAATTACACAAGGGCGTTAAATTATATCATTCGATTCATATTTAATTACTTCATATATTTTCACAAATGCTTCTATAGTGAATATTCGCATAGTTATGTAGTTGGTAAAACCTTAAGCGTAAAAACTGGAGCATTACTTACGACAGCTTTGATTAAGCAACATATTCCTGAAGGTTAATGCTACTTATTTTATAGATTAATGGTTTGATTGAAATAATTTTCCCGTAAACTATTGCAAATTTGTTTATTTATGATTCTAGTACAACAGTTCCACCAGTTTCATCAGTTTGCAGCTTTAGGCATCGGTCGCTCTAATGGAACGGCCACTATAAGATGCAGTCTTTATAATGAGTGCTGACTGTATGAATTTTTCAAGATTTCTGTTATGACAGTGAAATGTAAATGTATTTGACGCTGTAAATTTCTCAAAAAATGATGGGCCCTGTAAGGATAACGATTATTTATACACTGCCGCTAAAGGTCTTCACCACTTATTCTCAATCAATTGTTCTTTTATGATACGGAGTATTTGTTGTGCATATGTAGAATGTCATTAATTAATTACTTTGTAGAGCTATTAGGCTATTTGGAATCAAAAAAATGAGCAAAACCTTCTTCGGAAATCAAACCACGAACCTCTGGAATACGCGCCCAGTGTGCAGACTACACCATGAAGTCAGGCTCAGAAGGCGGGAGTAATACCTTACATACTTCCCCCTTTTAAAGAGCGACTGATGTTTTTAGGGGACCCAATCGCCAAATCCTGGGTGTGGAGAATCATCATCCACCACCCTTTTTAGCTCGGGCGCCACTGTAGAGACATTAGGTATTTTTTGGAAGCAGGCAAGATGAAAAATGAGCAACGCCTTCGCCGGGAATCGAACTACGGTCCTCTGGAATACGCGCCCAGCTTGTAGACCACTACACTACGAAGGCATGGTAGGAAGGAGGGAGAAATACCTTATAATGTGATTAAGAAAACAAACGGAAGGAAAACTGTAAATATTGAAAAATGATAAGCTAATTCAAGAATTTTCATAATTAGCTCATGTGAAAGAGTTTTGTATGAACCTTTAGCCAGCTATATCATGTTGCCATTAGATACTTAAACTATTACCGTTACCAACACCATTATTATTGCATTCTGAGGCTTTATTGTTCCGAAACTGATTGCTATGAGACATACAAGGAATTGATGGATAATATTTCTTAACATAATGATATTAGCTAGACCTGTATTTTCCCTCTTTTCCATAAAATCTGCCTAAATATTCAAACTGGGGAGTGAGATTAGCATTAATAATTTTATAGATTTTTATTCGTTATATAAATGGTTATGTACAGATTGGGGGACTTTTTTCTTACTTATTTTATATCGAAATTGGTTTCGTACAAAAATGTTGATTTCTCTGCTATTTTCTATTGATAATTCAACATAAATAATGCCATTGTTGTTTAAGGGAAATGAATAAACATATTCTTTTACAGGAAGCTATTTGATGTTAAATTATTTTGATAATTTCAAGAGATGTAGAAAAATGATTTTTTCCAAGACTTCTGAATGTTTTGGGTATGTTAACATTTTACATTTATCAGAAATATAGATGCACGTATTCCTAGGTGAGCCCTTTAAAGATATCACGCACTACTAGTTGTGCTTTTGTATAACTTCTTTTCCAAGCGTCTTGAGGTCATTTAGTTCCAATTAATCGGAAAAAAAAAATCCTAAATGCTTCTTTTTTTTCCCGACATAGACGGGTAATGAAATCGGAAAGAAAAAAGGAAAGGGGGAAAGGAAGGTGGTGCAAGTTTTCTTCTTTGAATAAGGCGTCCAATGAAACAAATACATGACTAATGACACTTCAGTCATTCTATGCTTGTTTAAGGACATCTCGTTGAATGAAGGGTGATGTAGGATATTTCGCAAACGTTAATTATGGAGACTGAATAAGGGAGTAGTCTTAAACTCTAGCAGCTTTGAGTACGCATCGATAAAAGACAGGGAGGAAGGGAGGAAGAAAATTATGCTCAAGATGTTTTGAAAGTTTTTTGCTTGTTTGTCTGCTTGTTTCCTTATTGTTTTTACACAGAACAATTCTCATTCTTTCAAACAGGAGAATTTCTAACTTTCTGAGTAAATAAATTTTTAAAAAATTCATAAAATTTCTTAAAAAATTTCTGCCTTCTTTTATTTCTTCCTTACTTATCGATGAAAATAGTTAATCACATCAGATACACGCTTCATTTCTTTTCTCGCGCTAAACTTGCCTATCATTCAAAAGAAACGTTTTAAGAAACGCTTGACAATTAAGTAAATGATTTACGTAGGAAACTGACTTTCTAAATAAGCTAATTGGTAATTGCTTGCTCATTTCCCAAAATGGGCAGTTAACATAAAAGCAGATCGTTTCGGAAATATGTTAAACATTAAAATAAATGAGTCAACTGAATGTTCAGAAGAAATGTAGATTACATCTGCTTCGTAAGCTCGTTTTTAATAGCCACCGTAATAAATAACGAACATAAATCACTATTTAGGACGTAATGCAGAAACCTCCCAAATGCTAACTACTGCACTTCTCTTCATTCTGAAATTTACGTCGACCAAAGTCTTCTTTCTCAAAAACATCAAAGTGGTTTCCAGATTTTCTCTCTCTCTTTTTTTTTAATACTTTCTCATGCGTACAAATATTAATGATGAGCTTCTTTTAGAGAAAAAAGTAACATTCATTTTTAATGTGATATAATATATGTATGCATATATACGCACTTATATGAAATATAAGATTACTGTTGCAATAGTAGATTTTCATTATATACGCAAAAAAGTATAAATTTCAAATAAAATAAAATGAAATATTTAGAACATTAGATAGCCTAAAATTTTAAAAAGTTTGAAACTATGCTGGACATTACTATCCGAATTCTGCTGTCGAGTTTCTTCCATTTTATCGATTTGAATAGCGTCAATTTTATCGATTTTAATTTTCCCATCTGAGACCTCAGCTATACTATGGTAGGTAGCCAGTCCATTATTTATAGCAAAATAAATGGGGAGCTAATCATGCATGGCTTTGAGAGAGACACTTCCGCGAGAAAAACTTCTAAGGGAAAATGCAATATATTTTATGTTATTTATTTGGATGACCAAAAAACAATAGTTATTATGACTAAATTGTCATCCTTATCAGTCATTAGAATCGAAATCAAAAAATAGACTTTAAGTACTTTCTTTGATATCACTGAGTTGCAAAAAAATACGTATTCATTCTGATATATTCAGAAAATGACGATGAATATTAAAATATAAGTAAGGTAAAGTTAATTTCCGTTTAAAAAAATAATTTATACTTGTAATGTTAAAAATGAGCTTTTTCTAAAATTCAAATTAACTTTCCTTATAATTAAAATAATTCATATGAGAAAAATTAATTGGTACATTTTTAAATGTCAAAAACATTTAAACTTATTAAATTAATAATTAATTTTATTAAATGTTAATAATATTGAATATAGTTTCTTCTTATCTAATATTAATTTTAATTTAAAACTGCAGATTTTGCACGAAACAGAATGTTCCATTCTTTTCAGTGTAAAGCCTGCTCACGATTTTAAACCTATTTAGTAATTATAAATTATTCTCACAGCCTGTTTGCAATTATTGCTGGTCTAATGAAACAAATTTAAAGCGATGCTGAATTTTAGGATAGAAAAACACTTAAATGAAAAAAGGGCAAGTATTTAGCAGATATGTAATATTTAAAATTTCTGTACAATTTTATCGGCTTGTGAGCAAAATTTGCAAACTTAATGTAACATTATCACAAATAATGAAAAGAAATGATGATTTTTAAATTGCTTATGAAGGACAAATTATTAGCTTTAGTTGTTTTATCGAGTTTCTAAAAAAAATGTACTGTAAAACCGTCAATAAAAGCGAAAGGTATTCTTCATTCGAGTTGCTTGAAAGTGCCACGATTTCATAAGACAAAAAAACGAAAGCGGGCGGAAAGTTCCATAATGAGTGTAACATTATTAATAAAGAAATTAATTACATAAAATACTTATTGCAAATTAAAATAATTTATCACAGTACTTCGACACAAAAAGTTTTATGTTTATAGTACAGTAGTTATCTTCAAACTTTGTTAACCCGGAGAACCCATAAAATTATTTTATCTGTATAGGGCAACCCATAAAATCACTTTTTTGTGCGTGAAACCCCTACGTTTCTTAGAAAAGTAAATGCTAAAAAAAGCATTCGAAATATGTGAATGTTGCATTCCCTTTGAGTCAATGTTGTTCACTCTAAGAAAAGAAAAATCATTATAGGCAGCAATAAAAATTTAAAAAAAAATTAATATGTTGAATTTTGGAGTCTATAGTTTTCAATAGATCTTTCAAATTTTTGTTTCGACAGTAGGAACACCTAGAAGGGTTGCGTAGAATATTATGATTCCTCGAAATACAATTTGAAATCTTCTGATGTAGTCGGAGATGGCATATCTTCACGGTCATGCCACGTTTATTTTTTCTGTAACACTTTTTAAACTTTCAGTGTCCCTGAACAACGAAGCCCAGCGAACGGATCGGTTCCCTTGGTGGTTTTGCTTAACATGGATACGAGACAATTTCTCTTAAAATGCTGTTCGCGAAAGCATTCTCACCTCTAGGCAGAAAGCCCTCGAATCTTTTTCCCTAATTCAAGCAACCTAATTTAACCATCTGATGCAATGCCTACTTGGCCAGAAAAATTTCGTGTCTTTGTTTTAACGTCTCAAAATCGCAGTAATTACTACATTCCCTTTGTTTGCTGACTAATGTATGAGAATTATCATGATATTTTTAGGCATTTTTCAAATAAAACCCACTTCTACTTAGCATTCAAGTTCCCATTAAGTGTAAATCGAACTTTCTTTGTGTTATACTTAACTTGAACATAATACTACTTGTGGTACATCAGCAATTTTATACTACACAGAAAATCAGTGTAAATTTCACTCATTCAAAGGAAAAATTTCTCTCTGATCGAAAGACAAATTTTTGTGTTTATCATATCCTGGTTAATTACTATTTTTCTTCGTCGTATCCTTGGAAATTATCTTCTGTGAACTAGGAAACGTTTAGACTATGCAGTATTCTTAACAGATAGAAATTGGATCTTTAGACTTTCCATTCCCTATACTTAGCACGGATGTTTTTGCAAAACAAGGTACCATCAACAGTGAAAACCCTTAGGGCCAAGTTAGTCTTAATTTGCCAATCATTTGAAATAAAAACTAAAAAGTAGCTTTTGTCTGAATAGTAGGTAACAGTTTTAACCCCTCACTCCTTTCGACCGTTTTTAGTATTTACATGCGCTTTTGACATACGCTAATACATCATATCGGCATACGGCGACAACATAATGAATAGTACACAGCTCAATTAGGAATGGGTGGGTCTGCTAAACAGGCTCAAGGCCGGTGATGGAGAAAGAAAAGAGAAAAGAATTTTCCTTTTCTTTCAATTCTTTCCAACTTTTTTTATTCCAGATCAATGATTTATGAGAATATTTTGACACAATTGCTGTCAATACCCGAGATGTGCGATGAATATAATTTTGCCTGCTTGATTTAATTTTTGTGACCCATTACCAGTTGGGTAGAGTGTTATTTACTCACACTCCGGAATAATGGGACGAAAATTTAATAAGATTTATTACCCAGTGTATTCTTTGTTTAGTTTGTTGTGGTCTCTCGGAAGCAGTCTCTCGTTATCTCCGAGTTAGAATGGTCATTAATTTATGCCGCATTAAGTGGCTAGCTCAACTTAAAAAATGAACTGAGTTTCCTTGTCTCCGATAGTCACGTCCTCAGTATTTTCTCTTGTTTGGTAAAAAAAGTACTTTTTACTGTATGTTAGATACAGGTTTCTTTGTCGCTGTATTTTGCTAATTTATCTCCTTGATGTATGTTGGCAAGTACATTTTTCAGAATATATCAGAAATGTTTCCTACCCGAATGAAATGTCAACTGTGTATTTTATTTCTTTAAACAGATTTAATGCATGACATTCGGCCTTTGGAGCCAGAAAATTTACGGTGTTTCCAACAGACACGCAGGATGGCTTAAAAGCTCTTTTAATTTCGCATAAATAGTTTAAATATTAACTTTTCTTATCCAACCTTAGTTATTCAGAATTTTACAACAAAATTACTTGCATGCTCATTTATTTCTCCTGTAGAGACATTCATTTTTCTTAACATTCCCAAACAACACTTTCCTTGGAGCATTGCCTACTAATCTCTTCGAAGCTGCTTCATATTCCGCTGATCTAATAACAGCTGATTTCTGGCTGCAAATCAGTCTGGTTGAAGTTGCACCTTAGTCTGTTGATCTAGCACCAAGTGATTTCTGTATTTTCATGAAATTCTACGTCCTGTAAACGGAAGAAGCTACGAGAAACGCTATGGAAATAATGCGGGAATAGCTGGGTAAAGGGATAGCTGGGAAGGCCTGCTTTTGCGAGTGTTGCAAACAGCTCATATTTCAAAATAAATGTTTTCATGAGGGGATTCGTTGACTGAATAAATGTCTCGATACTGTTGGTAATCATATTAAAATTATCCAAAGAAAAAAATTAACTGGATATTTAAATTACTTCTGTAAAATTAAATGGATTTATTTTGGCCTCTCAGTGTATCACGAATATTGTGTTGCTGATGCCATTGCCTTCCGAGAGAAGATATCCACGAGATTCTCAAGATAATTGCGAGCGAAAATGAGAAGATTGTTTCTCCTCACGAAATTACATGAAGAAGTGGGAGGTTAGAATCATCCATCTGCATACTTAGTATAAAAGTTAGTTGCTCGTGGAGGAGTATAGATAGTAATCTCAGTCCTCACAATTCCCACAAAAGTAAACAAGATAGTTTATCTCATTAATGAAGTATGCTTTGTTAGCTGTTGGAAAATTATTTTAAAATTCAACAAAATAGCTCGTTTATGTTTCAGATTGGAAAAACAGGTAAAGCACTTCCTGATATCTTTTCTGCTTATGCATTCAGTAATGTATTTCGTACAAAAGAGTAACAGAAATAGCTAAAGAGTCGTGAGAACCTTTCAGCTATATATGATTTAAGTTTGTTCAAATTCGTAAGCGCAAAGAAACTTAATGCGTCAAATGGAAAAATATCCTTTAACTCATTTTTTTTCAGAATTTGTCTTTCTCAGTTTGGGTAATTTATAGTATAAAGGAGTTCAAGAAAGTTGAGGCCTCCGAAACAATCCTTTTAAAAACAGTACTTGTGGCACAATTGCTTTAGAGAGAAATAACTCCCTTGCAAAAAACTTGTAATACTTCTATTAGGACTTCTACCGAAGTTCTTTCGATTAGAACCATAATTCATAATGTTTGTAATAAATTTATAGTTTTTGACAAAGGAAATTCGATGAATAATTATTTAAACTTATGGTATTAGGGTTGCCTCTAGAAAAAAATTAAAGCTCCACCGAATATTTCAGAAATTTGTACGAACAGAAAATCTAAAGTTGACAGTATTATTATATTAAACATCTGAGCAATTTATATTTAAATTCTGCATTAATATTCGTAATGTAAATGACTCAGAACGACAACATAAATATTCCTGCATACATTTTTAATTATACACGGCTATTTTCTCCCTAATTACTACTAATTATAAAAAATAGAGGTGGGAAAGATCTTAAGTTTCGTTGATTTCGAATCTGATTCCTTGAAAAATCTTTAATCCAGCGAATTCTTCCTAAAAGAATAATAAGAGGAACCCAAAAAATAAAAACTCTACTTAAAAGTTTATAAAAGCAAAATTTTAAATCTGCATTTAATGACAAGTAAATTTAAGAAAACAAGTTTTAAAAATACCCCTATAATTATTTTGAAGATACAAAGGAAATTCAGTAAATTAATTGCAAAATTAAATTTCTTGAAACTTCAGCTTAATTTTTTTCAATAGTAATTTGACTAAATACATCTAAATAGTAGTTCAAGTTTTTCATTTTCTCCCATTTTTTTTAAATCAAATCAAGTGCATAGGAAAAGTAGTATTTTGAGAGATAATATACATAAACAATAAGTACGGAATTCTAAATGCTTTCCAGAAAATTTAGAATATGGCACTCAGGACAACCACGAGATGGCTGGTGATCCTGGTTCCCTGAAATTTCAACAATCGCTTTTCTTTTTTTTCCATCTTGTTTTTTTTTTTTTTTTTCTTCTTTTTCTCTTCTTTTTAATGAACACTTCTATCGGGGACTAATAAAATTATTTTTTTCCGAAGTTCAGAATTAAAATATTTAACGTATTTTTGGGTTAAGATTCGAAAAACTGGGAAAGGTGCGGTGATTTTCGAATCTCCAGTCTTTCGCACAATTCGTGGATTCGTGGGTAGAAGTGTCCCAGTCCTAGTGAAAAGCTGATTTGATTGCTGCTGTCATATTTGGTTTCATTCATTCCTTTTTGATATCTCCCCTCAGCCAGTAACTCAGACTGCCTGGAGCAAGGAAATGTAGAAAGATTGCTCAACTCGGTAACACACGCATACACAAACGCAAATTATCCCAAAAATAAACATCGAAAAAAACTCGAAATCGAAGGCCAGGCATAGAAAAGAATTGCTTAGAACTTGAGATAAATGTATCTTTAAACGTTTACTGAACAGTAGCTTGGAACATTGACAACGATATCATAGAAAGTAGTTCTTGGCCCTTTTTCTCAAGACATCGTACAAAAATTTGGCTTCCTGGAGCTATATAATGATAGTCATTACAGTTAGTAATTACAATCTTACCAGCAACTGCCGACTGTTGTCAAAGCCACCATTTCTCAGCCATTAGAAAAGTTCGTAATCGTCAATCAATTGATTGCGAGTTGCGCTTCGCCATCTGATAATTCTCATCGCTTTTTTTAACTGCCTGGCTTCTAAGGAAGAGAATTTTGTTGTTGTTTTATAAATTACTCACATCTGAATAAAATAACCTTATATCAATGCCTTATAGCGGCTTGGGTGGTTCAGAGATTTATATCAGAAGGAATTCATAAATTCCATGCTGATTCTCCTCCCATCTTCTCTTAGCGGTAGTTTCACTGGCACCTCAGGCACGTGTTCTGCTTTACTTTTTTGACGCCTAATGGACAATCGGAAGAAATGGAGTACTATTGTAATGTGCCTGATAATAAGCGTGTGCGCAGAAATGCTTGAAGTTTGGATCGTCAGTTTTGTCAGTTACTTTCAGGTTTGTTTCGGTATTGAGAATTGCTTCAGGGTTGGGTTCCGGTCTAAATCAGTTTTTGATCAGTTTGATCGGTTTTGATTAAAATCTCTGATTTATCCCTAGAGATTAAGAAGTATTAACCCTGTCAGGAAAGCGAGCGCTTGATTGATCGTACGTTTATTAGACTTTTATTATGCTTCTCTAGTTATTCGGAATTATTTTGCTTGCACATGTAGAGTCATTAAATGTACCTCTTTTTTATTAATTACACCGAGAGGTTTCCAGTGCTATTGCTTAATTTCTACACCAGGGGTGATGACCTTAAAAAAACGAAAAACATTTTATATTGAATATATGGTTGAGCATGGGCTTAAATTTCAGATCTATAAAAACCTTTCAATTACTTTTATTTGTGACCTAAAAACTTATGAAAGACAATTTAATACTGATTTACTTTTAATTACTGTGTTTTTGATACTGCAATTTTTCTAATTATTTTTGTTATTAAATGCAAATGAATATTGAAAATTTTATCACATTCTCATTCATCGTCTTCTCCAGCTATACAGTTACTAATCTTCAAAGTTTCGGACGTTCAGAGTTACGGAGATGCAGAAACGAAATACAGATGTGGCCTTAAAGGCTCACACTTATACAGATTTATAAGTTTTTCGAAGCCAAGAAACACGATAGATTACTTACACTGTCATTGATTTTCGATCCACTCATTTTTCAATTGTTATTTAAATATGCTAGCCACTTACACTACGAGAGTAGGTACTAAGGATGACATAATTCATTATATTCTTTACCGCTTGAAGAGCGGTTAGGGAGAGGCACGAGACCCACTCAATCAAACCGAAGTAATGGCATTTTTTTTCATTTTCATTTTCATTTTTTCGGACGTTTTAAAATTTATCTATATATCTACATCTGTTTACCTGTCTATCTAATTATTATATACGTAAGTAAGAAAAATTCTAAAACTATTACATTTGTAAAGTATTCATTTATTTTATCTAACCAGTTATCTTATGTTCAGTATCTTTATTGTCATTCGCCCACCAGCGGCCGAGCGGTAAAGTCGCTGAACACTGGTAGTTCGGTCCGAAGTTCGAATCCCGCGAACGGGCTGGCTGCATGGGTGTTTTCGTGGTTTTCCCCATGTGTAACGTGTATACGAGCCAGTTTCCCTTAGAAAGCCCTCCACAAAGGCATTCCTCCCCTTAGGCAAATAGCCCTCGAGGCTTTGCCATAATCACACATATTTATTGTCATTCTCCCTTTCCGTTTTTATGCCAGAATGCAATTTTATTTCACGAATATTCAAATCACATAGAAAAATATAGCATTTAAAGGAAGGTTTTAGATTGTTTAGTCAGAGCGTGTTCCACTTACTGAAGGCCATGTTACTGGTTGAAATTCTAGTATAGCAGTTTGTCTTCGACGTTGCTTTATTCTTACCAATAATGCTTGTCACGCCGGTATAGGTTTGAGCCAACTTGCGCGCTAATCCTTTCTGTGTAACCTTTGGAATAACTTTAGATTTAAATGTAGTTTACTTTGAAACTTCTTATTTTTCTGCTGCACCGTAAATGCTGGATCGTTTATAAGCACAAGGAATGCGTTCTGTTAGCTATTTGAATTTCTTCATGAAAGAATCTTTTACACTCTTCTTACATTTCTCTGTTTTCTTACTGGACATAGCGATAACTCGCTTGCATTCAACTATAGTCTCGATTTAGCGTATGCTTCTCAGGAAGGTGATACTCTACATGTTATTATGCCTGTTATCCTTTGTTTTTGTTGTCTCTATTATTCAAACCGAATTACCAGGAATGTTTAATATAGGTTATGGGTTAATTTTTCCTCCAAACACTATTTTGGATGATAAACTTCTTTTATGGTGCTTAAAAACAAGCAAAGCACTTTTCTTCCTAAATTAATATGCCGTCCGTTTTGCCCTAAAATAGCACAATTCCATGCATTTAAACTAGGAACTTTTATAATTCTAGTCACAACATAACATTTCTTTTAATGAAATTCATTTCCAGATGTGGTCTAATTTAAATACTTATTCAAAAAGGACCTAAGAATGTAAGTTACAAAAGCGAAGCACTCAGTAAGTGAAAGCCTGAAATTAGAAATAAATATGCAAGCTTAAATTAAGTGAGATTTATTTAGAACTTCCTGTTTTAAATTTCAAGCTCAAATGAAAAATGCACAACTTCCAAGAATTGTAATAAAATTAAAAACTTTACATAAAATATTTAATTTTTGCACTTAATTTTTATTTATTTATTTGTTTAAAGTTATGAAAAAATGAAAGCACAAAAATAAATTATCACTAGGCTTATTTTTTTTTGCCTTAGAAAGAATCAGCGGACCGTATAATTGGATTTACGGATAATCGGACTCGGGATAATTATTTCAACAAATTTAATATCTTACAAAGACAGCTCTGTTATGGTCTTGTCTATTTCGCTAGATTCAAAAAAGACTCACTGTAAGATGCAAAACCAAATGTTGTCTGAAACGTGAATGAAATGTTATGTATAGAATATGTCTGAAAAGTCTGAAAGTGAATGCGTGGAACTCCACCTCTGAAAAATGAGATAGAAAAATCGAGGTTAAGGTTTCTAAGTAACATTAATATTTAAATTTCTGCCTTTTTCCCGTACGCCAACATCATAGAGGCCAGCAGTGCTTATTTTTCCATTCGTATTGCTAATTCTTTCAATATTATTTTATTATGAAAGAAAAATTTATTAATGAAAATTAAGACTAATGCAAAGAATAAATCGTTAAAATTTTCGCACAGAAGGCGATTTTTCATTAATTTTGTTCTAGTTTATTATATTCCCCCCCCCCCCACAAACTTATATATTTTTATGATAGGTATTTTTTATCAGAAAAATATTCAGAATATGAAATACTGGCTTTGAGTACATTGAATAATTGTCACAATATAAATTTTCTTCGGAATGATTTTTTTTAAACTGCAAGGTCAAAGTGAATTTCCCTTAATTTTCTTAAAAATCTATTCCAAATACTGTCTTCAAAACTAAGTAGATTCACCACATGGGTGTCAAAACTATGACCTTTTGAGAACCGCATTGCAAAGGAAAAAAATTTGCGGGGCCGCATTGCAAAGAAAAAAATTGAGGGGCCGTATATCAAAGAAAAAAATTGCGAGGCCACACATACAATATTTTTTAACAATTTTAAATAAAAATTAGCTCTATGTTGTTTTATTAAAATAAATTAACTTATTTTTATTATTACTTTTTTAATTTTAATTAGATATATATAGGTACATATTTATTATTAATTTGTTAATGTTTCCTTTCATTTAGTTTGGATTTCATAAAGATGGAAAAAATTCAAATTAATGAGATGAATGAATTTGCTTTGTTGAACAAGCAAATCGATATCGGGTTCAATAGACGAAGTTGCAATTCTTAATGCATTTTCAACATGTTTGCCAGTGATCTTTATCCTATTTTTGTTTTTTGTATGCTTCACTCTTGAAAATAATTGTTCACAAATATAGGTGCTGCCAAAAACTGAAGACATTAATAAAGTAGGATCGTGAAAATTACCCAAGTAGCACGGCAACGTCGCGGATGTCGTTGCCAAAACGTTGCAATATGTTGTTTTTAAGACGCCCAGATGTCCCCGAAACTCCACTGTTTTGCAACCGTTGCAAAGACGTCTTTATTACGTCTTTTGCAGATGAGCTTTTTTGTCGCACAGACGTCGTTATCGCGTCTTCCTTAGGTTATAGTTCGGTTGTGAAAGCATCGTATCACGACGTCTTAACGACGCCTAAACGTTCGCTGAATTCTACCTTTTTGCAACAGTTGTGAAAACGTGTTACATATTGACATTCCTTGTATTACATATTGATTTATGCAGAAAAATAAGCTTAATAATTAATGTATTTTTCTTCTTTTTTTTTTTTTTAATTTTGTATTCCTTGTATTTCTTTTAAGTTTAAATATTTTATCATTTCCTGAAAACCAGAAGCTAATACAATTTTTTCCCTTTAGAATAAATATGCATAATTAATAATATCCTTAATTATTTTCAGTATTTTAAACTACATTTTTTAGATAACGTAAATTCCAAGTTACGATTATTTAAGATTTCATTATTTTTTTCTTAATCCTTTAGTATGTAAGTGAGAGTAATTATGAAAGTGGTTATTATAAATATATAACAATAATAGTAGGTTTTAAGTAAATAAAACTCAATCAGACATAAATAAAAGTAAAGATATATATGTGGGTTAAAAAAAAAGAGCGTTTCTGATTATAACAGCATTATCATATTTATTTCTGTTAAATCTCAGAGACATTGAAAATTACCCCTGTCATGATAATTTAGGAATCTGTTCTTAAGGTAGCATGATCAGTACTTTACCTGAACTCAAGATTGGGATTATTCAATTATGGCAAAGCACACGAGGGCTATCTGCCTAAAGGGAGGGATGCCGTCGTGGAGGACTTTCTAAAGGTTAGGTTAGGTTATTTAATTACGGCAAAGCCTCCAGAGCTGTCTGCCTAAGGGGAGGGATACCTTCGGGGAGGACTTTCTAAGGGAAACTGGCTCGTATACACGTTACGCATGGGGAAAACCACGAAAACACCCATGCAGCCAGCTCGTTCGCGGGATTCGAACCTCGAACCGAACTACCAGTGTTCAGCGTCTTTACCGCTCGGCCCTGAACTTAAGTATAAATTTATTTGCGTTTTATATTAAAAAAATATAACCATTAACTTCTATATCTCCAAGATATGCAAATAAAACACTGTAGAAAGTAGTTAATTAATGTGATAAAAAATATTTCATATAAAAATATATCTAAATCTAATAACCCCAGGAAAAAACTTCCCATATTCATATTTAAAATGAAATAACAACCTAAGAAACAACATCCATGACACCACTATAAGAAAAAACATGAACTAGCAGTGCTTGAAAGTATAAATAAGCAGAAGGAAGGTAACAGAACTAAAATTTCCAATTAATAAAAAAATATTTTAGTTTTTTAAATAATAAGCAATTAAAAGTGCAATAATTATGGATTGCAGTATTTACTAGTAATGCTGAAGTATCTTAACACCATTTCTTTCGATCATATGTTAATATATTTACTTATTTTTAGTTTCTACATTTTAGAATAGTGGTAGATTACAATGATTATTTCATGCACTTTATATAATCAATAACTTTCCTTTTGTTACTGTACAGAAATAATTGAAATAATATAGTATACGATAGTAATCTAAGTGCGTTAAAATAAGCTTTTCGTTAAATAGCACACGATGAAACTTTTTGTTTCTATTTATTATGAATTTCTTTGTTATCACAAGCACATAAAAAGTAAGCGAAGAAAATAGAATATGCTTAAATTTAATAAAAAAATAAAACCTAATTTCCAACATTCATTTATTGAGATAATCTAATAAACATACATAACGGCAATATTTAAAAAAACGCGAATTACACAGTGTTTGGAAGAATAGATACCAAACGAAAAGTATTACACAATTATCACATAATTATAGATTACAATATTTCATAGTAATGCTAATGTTTCCTTAACACTATTTTTTCGATCATACATTTCATACACTTTAAAATCATTAACCTTTTCTGCATACTATACAAAAGACAACATACTATAGAATGTGCATTATTATTAATTTTAATGTATTGGTTTTTGTTATTATAAATATCTAATTCATCTTCAGCAGTCATATTGTAGAGTCATTAGGATATTTTTTGGAGGCCGGAGAGATGAAAAATTAACAACGCCTTCGCCGGGAATCGAACCACGGACCTCTGGAATACCGGGCCAGCGTGCAGAACCACTGCACCACGAAGGACGCTTGGAAAGCGGGAGAAATACCTTATATACTCTCCTTTTTAAAGGGCGACTAGGGTTTTAGGGGACCTAGTCGCCAAATCCTGGGTGTGGAGAATCATCATCCACAAACCTTTTTAGCTCGGGCGCCACTTCTAGAGTCATCAGGATATTTTTTGGAGGCCGGAGAGATGAAAAATTAACAACGCCTTCGTCGGGAATCGAACCACGGACCTCTGGAATACCGGGTCAGCGTGCAGAACCACTACACCACGAAGGACGCTTGAAAAGCGGGAGAAATACCTTATAATATTAAGTACTGGTTACCAGTCCACTGATTTCTTTGTATTTTGAAACTAATGAACATACCATAGCAGCTTGAATTGTTGTTGCTTCTGCATTGTTTGCATTTGCAACAAAACCAGAAAATGCTTAACATTGTGTGTTATTTTTGGTTTTATATGAATTAATTCTGAGCACTAACACAATAATCGATTAATATGAATGATATATGATACAGCACTTAGGACGTTATAACCGAATCGCTAATCCGTGTATTCAAATATTGCACCGCTGGGACCACTGAAAATTGGAGAAAACCAGCATTTAATTTTAATCACTGGAAACACATAAAACACCGAAACAGAACACTATTTCACTGTGTGGACGATTTTAGCAAGCAGCATCTGATATTTTCTTTAAACGATGCATCCAAAATTCAAAATTTTGGTGTGGTCTTGTAGAGCAGATATTCACAAAAAAAAAAAAAAAAAAAAAAAAAAAAAAAACAGCAGAAATTCAGTATTACAACGATGATTTCTCCTCAATTCAAAATAAACTGCCATCATTATATTCTTGTACATCGTTCTCTTTCTGTATTGAAGCTCTCCAGTACTTAAATCCGACGGTGAATTGCAAAACCGTGAAGAAAACATTCCTGAAAATAAGATGGAGTCTGAAATTTATTGCGCAGTTAACTAACGTGTTTGAGTTTGTCAGTTAGCCAAAGCACGCAAGCCTCGAGCTCAGATGTTCGTTTATATAATCATCCAGTAAATAATATACATGGAATGTGAATCGGTCGAACAGCAATGCAGTATAATTTTTCAGCGATTTTTACGATTGCATTAAACCTTTCGATGGTTCTTCTGATAATTTAATGGAATCTTTTTTAACTGGCCTAGAAGAATTATTTCAACTGAATGGAATTACGAACAATGTTCACAAGACTATATTTACAAAAAATATTTATCGGACTAAAACATTTGTAATGTCAATGTCGCCAAATCCCGAGTGTACCGTATAATAAGATTAAACCAAGCATTTTCGAATGCATTTAGATGGACAAAAACGTAAAAACATAACAAACATTCCATCAGAATTTGTATAGGTAATGAATTTCGTATTTTTGTTCACAGTTTCTTTAATTTTGATCTCAACATTTATTAGTAATTTATCAAATCCATTAATTTTGTCGTTTTCCATCAAAAGTGTTAATATTTCTTTCTCCTTTTCCATTAATTTTTCCGTTCTGCTTCTCTTGGCTGTCGGTGAGTTTTACGTCATATATATTGGACAGCTGTTAAATCTGCATGGATATGCATCGCCTTTTAACATTGGACGTTTTCTCGGAATTCTTAAAATCGCCCCATTTTTATCCGTGAATACACCTTCACGCACAATCATATCTTCGCGAAAACTTTACTTTTTGCACTGTATGCGTTAAAATGTGTCGTATTATGTAACCATATTAATTCAAATAAATTCGTCCTTACTTCAAAAATAATAAATAAAGTCATATTTCAGTAGTGAAATAATTGCTAACATGTGATTTGCATTATTTTCGGAAATATGATTTTTTAAAATATATAAAATGCATAATAACTTACTTTATAGATTAGTTTCACTTTTAAATATTTTGCTATAATATTTATAAATAAACATTTTAAGTATTAATTATTTTAACAAAATTTTAAACAATAATTTAGCACGTATTTTAGTACTAATTAAATTTAATAAATAAAAAGTATTTATATTAAATTTATATTTCATTAGATGAATCTACCTTAGATTAATATATTTAAATGAAATAAAGTAATGAAACATTGCTAAAACAATCTTATGCGGACTTCAGATTCTTGAAAGGGCAGATTTAGTCTCTTTTCATTTTAAAAGTAACGTTGATGAACTATGAAAAAAATGCTGAAACGACCACGGCTAAAAGCGGTCATATCATGACGTTTCAACGACGTCGACAAATTACCATAATGCAACGGCAAATATTTTGCGTCTTCACAATGTTGTAAAGACGTCGTAAAAATTACCACGACCACTTTGCAACCTTTGGGACCAGTCTGCAACGTCGTGTGCTACCTAGGTAGGATATTTATCGTGGGGTAGGTAATCTTTATAAAACTCCAGCAAAGAAACATTTTAAAATATTTCTTTCAGTTGAATGTCACTTTGTAGTTAATACATCATGACATACTAAGATGTTTTTATTTAAATTTTTATTTTAAAATAAATGACAATGAATCGATTATATATGAATCAAATTCAAACATTTATTTTTTAATAAAATGTGTAAATTTAAATACTTTTATAATTTGCGTTTGGGCCGCATGCGGCCCGTGGACCGCACTTTAGACACCCATGCTCTACCATATTGAAACATTAAGCGGATTCGTATTTTCCTCCATTATATTTTTATATTTCAAAAGTACATGGAAGAGACTGTTATGAAAATTAATTAAAATATGCTTTTCTTTTGGAGTTTTAAAGAACAATTAGTCCGACAAAAATTTTAATTGGGAGAAGCATCGTTTATTCCATGTTACTGGCTGTAGTATTTTATATTTTGAACGTTTTTATTATGTATATAAATATTATTCATCAACTGAATAAATGTCATCCATATATCACTGAGAAGTTATTATATAAGAAGTTATCGTATTCTAACATCTCTAGAACTTTTATGTTTTCTGAAGGTTAGGTTAGGGAAAATATTTAAAGCGAAGCACATGAGGGCTATATACTGAAAGGAAAGATGCCTTCATAAGAAAACTTTCTTAGAGAAATTCGCTCGCATTTATATCACATATGATGAAAACTACGGAAAGCACGTGCACCCAGCCCGTTCGTCTGGATTCGGACCTGTGCCAAACTACCAGATTTTAGCGGTTTTACCGTTCAGCGACTGGTTGGCCAATAGGAACAACGGTGTGTTAAAAATTCCAAATCAAGTATAAGGAATCAAAGGTACAAAATAATACTTAATTTGGTCGAAGAAAGAAATTAATAAAAATTCTTTCAAATAAATAATACATTTTGTGAGACCTTGCGTTTAATTTTCAGGTTTGTAAAGATGTGTGTTTGTTTGTGCGAAAATACTTCAAATTAAAAATTCCATTTCCATGCACTAATAAATTAAAAATGCATACTTAACTTTAAAGTAGTTTTTACATTTCCCCTCGAAATATTTACAGTATAGCTAGTTGAAAAGCAAGGTTTTTAACCATAAAGTAGTTTTTACATTTCCCATTGAAATCTTTACAATATAGCTAGTTGAAAAGTAAAGTTATTATGAAATCACTATATTAACATTAATGATCGGATGTGAAAGTTAAAGTAGAAAAAGTAAAAGTGACAAATGTCCTTTCTTCTTATTGCCTTATAAGTATGCAAACGAAATGGCGTTCTCTGTTTATGTATTTTTTCTCATTAATATAAATGAGGCTCTTCATTTTGCACCAACGCCTTGGACCGAAACACACCTGTTTCCTCCAGGTTTTGTGTCACTGCTACCTGTACCGAAGCCCGGTCGACATATAAACTTCTATCATTAGAAGAGAAACGTTTAACTTCTACCCTTTCTGTAAGATTGGGCAGAGCCCAAATCGAATGTTGTAGCTTGAACAAACGTCCACAATGGAGTAGTAAATGTATGTCAGTATTGTATTCACGAAATCGTGCTGATGTCAGGTCACCAAGTGAGTCCTCCTTCACAACACCTGCCCACCCTGAATATTTTGATGCAAGTTGAGGCTCCGCCTCATTTGAAAAAATTTTCCTTTCTCATACTCCCCTGCCCATCCTCTACGGGCGTCGATATAGTACCGTAGATTCTTATTCAGATCTTTTCATCAGTATGTCAAGGACGGTGAGGATGACTAGACGGAAGACATTGAATAACGAGATATCATGTTTTGTAGCTCTGCCACCCTCCTTTCTTTGGCAGAAAAACTTTCCATCTGCTTTTGTTTGGTCCACTTGTGATTGGGATAACCGTGACGAAAAATTCACGGGCTGCGCTCTCTTGATGATCTCGCTTGAACGAACAAGTTGCTTTCTAAATTTATGTTCTTAAAAATGCGAGCAACAAGTCAACTGGAATGCTATTATGAGAAGAATAAATAAATAAATAAAATGCTAGCAGTGATACTAGATAATCGAGTTTTTAAGGAAACTTCTTAACAAAATGATGTTTTAGGAGGCTATTGGAGTAACATTGTACTTATTGTTAAACTTTTCAAAAATGATGAATAAGAATAGAGTTAAACCTCGGTTTGTGAATTTGATTCTTTCTTCAAGGCCATCAGTCAGTAGAAATGTTCGTAAACCGAAATAATTTTCTCCATAGGAAATAATGTTAAATAGACTAAATCATTCCTGCACCACCAGACGATTGCTTATTTAAATTTTCCAACTATACAAACTTTACACAGGTTCACCAGAAGTATAGGAAATAATTAAATATAAAATAAAGAAGCATAAAAAAATATTAAGTAGATAAAATAGACGAAAATTTAATTTAATTTTACTGTACCTGTATAAAGAAGAGAAGACAGCGTAAGTAGAAAATGATGAGGAAGATGATGTCTTTCGACGCAGAATTCTCTTCCATAAAAACATCAGGTCCGTAGAATTCATCTTCTTTTACCTCTGCTTTCTATCTGAGCTCCATTGGACACTGCTTGGGACTTACTAGGCCTCTGTTTTATTTAGTATAGGAAAACGTCATTTGATATATATAGCAGCATCTATTGAGGAATCAAATGTAATAAGCTTCGATGGCCTGTAGAATTGTAAAACGTTCCTTGCTTTTCAGTAAAACAAGCAGAAGTATGACTTAGCATTCAGAATCAGTGACACCAAATGTGATGGCCACCCAATTTTGAACATACGGTAGTCCTCCACTCGAACAAGTGCACTGCGCAGGATGGGTGTGCAGAAAAGAGACAAGTTTCAGAAACTGCGTCTAAAGTCGTCCTATATATATGAACTAAAAAGCAATAGTTTACTGAAACAACTATAAAAATTTCAGAATTTTATAGAAAAATATTAGATAATAAAAAACAAAATTGAAAAGTAAATAAACTATGACATCAAAAAGAATGTGTTTTTCCAAAAGTTTAGTAGATAAACAGAATAAATCACAGTGGAAGTACATGTCGTCGCTGCTGTTCAGCCTAAGAACGGATACGAGACTTTTCTTCCGTTATGGCACCAGTTTTATTGCACTTTGTTCGCCCAAATCTGAATTTTGTTGGTTTGGCTATCAGCGAGCGATCATTTGGATCTTCAACCGAAAGGAAGTTTTGGAAAGGAAACTCTTCATATGGAAAGGAAGCTCCTCATATGATTTACTGCGCAAAAATATTGTTTGTTAAGGTCGTTTGCAAATAAAGGAGGAACAACCCTTTTCCCGTGGAATCAAGAGAATAATTTTATGCAGCAATTCAAAAGTATGCTTATAACCGAATAGTGTGTGGTAGCAGAGAGCTGGGCAGAATGTCCTTGCTATTACGAGCATGTAATTGCAATTACATTGTAATTATAATTAGGTTAGGCAATTACAATTGCAATGTAATTGTAACTAAAGTATTTAATTGGAATTACATTGTAATTATGATTAGGTTGCGCAATTGCTTTGTAATTACTATTACAATTTCAATGTAATTGTAATTGCAAAGTTATTGTATAATCGAATTACAAATGCATAGTAATTGTGAAATCTAATTACAATTATAATGTAATTTTTGTCATATTTTAATTTTAATAACAAAATAATCGTGTAATCTAATTGAAACTACAATGCAACTAGATTCCCTAAACTGCATTATGTAATTATAATTGCATAATTAGAAAAGGTACTTATTCCCTGATACTTTCAGTTACATAGCCTAGGAAGATGAAAATAATGCTTTGTTAAATACTATACATGTTTTCTGTAAGTATGTAGAGGAAATATAGTTAAAGCGGAATGATTTTACGGGAACTAATTTCAGCTCTTTCATATAGAACTAAATAAACATAACTTTTTAAACCATATTTATCCCCAGAAGGGCTAGACTAATTTTCATGCGCTTATCGAACTGAATCCCTGTTCGCCATAGCTGGTAGTAAAAAGGGCTCTGATACATAATTATCCTTCTTAATTGCTATATGTATTAAAATTTTCATTAAAAGTATTGATTGCAAATTTGGTCTTTTATAAATACAACACATATTTTGAATATATAGTTAAAAATATTATTTTACTTACAAGTGAATGCACTTGTACAATCAATTTTCCAAAGCTTCAGATAAAAATAAACAAGCATAATTAAGTGCCTGTGTATCATTATTCTGGCAAAAAGTTACGCTATATGGATTATGGCAAAGAACCCATAAGCAATCTGCCTAAAGTGAGAGATGCTTTCGTGGGGGACTTTCTAAAGGAACTTGAGTGGTATTCACATTACAGTGAAAAAACCAGGAAAAGGCCAAACCAGCCAGCCCATTCGCCGAGATTTAAACCAGAGTCGAATTGAAAGTTTTAGTGATCTTACCGTTCGGCCACTGGTGGACGTTGAATGCAGAAAATTGCCTTATATTCCATCCTGCATAATCATTGCGAGAAATCCTGCTTAATTAATGCCTGAATTTGTTGTGATGGTATTAGCTAAGCATTAGGCCTTAATTAAATACAAAATATATTTGCAATAAATAGTAATTAAAGTAAGTTTTGCTGCAAATGACTTGCTTATTCAGGAAATGTTTCAAATAAAAATAAATACGTGGACATTTTTAAGCAAATGCATTAGTTCATTGTTTGTTTAATTGAACGTGGCAAAGTACCTAAGGGTAAGGATGTCTTAAGGGAAACTGGTTTGTATTCATTTAACGAAAACCACGAAGATGCGCAGATATCTAGATTGTTATCCAGATTTCGAAGCCTAATCGATTTACCATTATTCATAAAAAGTCAAAAAGCAGAAATTTAATTTCTTTTGCAGTTATATTGTAATTCTAAATATCATTATGTTATAACTGTATTTATGTTATAACTGCATTTATGTTATAACTGCATTTATGTTATTATGTTATAACTGCATTTATGTTATAACTGCATTTATGTTATTATGTTATAACTGCATTTATGTTATAACTGCATTTATGTTATTATGTTATAACTGCAATTACAGCTGCATTTATAGTTTTAATTAGAATGCATACCGAATAAATTACCAACTTTGTGCATAATTATAATTGAATAATGCTGTAGATTTCGCTGTTGAGATGTTTATTAACTGAATTGAATCTAGTCGATTCGGTTCTTACAATATTTGCTGATAACGACAGATTCAGCTTTTAAATCAGTTGTTATGAACGAATGTTAATTGTTGCATGCACAAATTGGTTCGTTTCTCATATAGCTCAAACGAACGCCTTACTCATTAGAATACAAATGTGCAACTGAACAAATTGCTCATTCGCATTGAAAGATATGACGATTTTTGGAATTGGGAAGGAAATGCGAAAAAATATATGGGCTGATAGGTGAATTAATAATCTGCAAGAATTTTTACTTAAAATGGCAAATTCATTGGTTTATTACATCTTTAACTTGCTGCTCAGGTTAATGTATATGTAGATTTAATTTTTTTAAACTTTGTATTACTTAGCAGGACTTTAATATACAGTATGAAAGAGCACCTGTGCGATCAGGAAACTATATCAAGGATTTTTCTAAAATAAAATGTTTGAGAAACACTATTCTTGACAAATGAAGCAGTCAGTTAATCAATTTAATTTGCATCTTCTTAATATCCCATAAAATGTATTACAAAATTTTTTATGTTATTCTGAGCTTAATATTTTTCAAATCATAATCTATTCACCGCCACCTGAAAGAGAATATTGCAATACTTGAAGTTAAGAGAAAGCTGGAAGATTTTTTAAAATGCGCATACATGCATTATGTCGACAAAGAATCAGAGCTGCGTTTTAGTGATGAATAAATATCTAAGGTTTTGAATTTTCATTTAAAATTTTATCAAGGAAATACGATTCAATAATTTGATACGATTTAATTATTACGTTTTTAAGTAAATTTTGCAAAGTTTACTTATCTTTACTACACACTATTATTCAATATATTCTGTATACTGTCGGCTCCCTAATTGCTTTTTCCAAGAAAACTCAGATGTATAAAAATGTACAGCTACTTTGAAACAGCGTGGGAAATTACATTAGCCTGACGAATTTCATAATTCGCTTTGTAGTTAGAGTTTAGGAGAAAATAAACATGAGCTAACTGTCTTCGTGTAATTTAAAGTTAATTTCATTTGATAAAATTTCTGATATCGTACAAATCGCAGTAACTTTCTTTTAATTATTTCTAAAGTAAAATTAAATACGATTTAGTTTTTAATTTTTAAACTTTAAGTTTATTTAACTGAAATTCGTCTACAGCAAAAATCTTATTATTATACTTTATGTCTAATTTGACTGGTTTTCAGTTTTAGGCTTGCCGAGAGATTTCTATACTGTTTGTATTGGTTATTAATGATATATATAAATAAGTATGAAATATATTTTTTATTTTTTTAAAAGAACGTTTAAAAGATATTATTTGTAGTTCGTTAAGTAAGAGAGTTTCAAAAATTAACTTCGAGATTTCTTCCGCTGATTAAAATTTTCATTTCAGAAAGAGAAGCAAATGCATACCTTAAATTTAATTTCACGGGTAAATTTGCACTTCTTTTTTAGATGTGCTTACCTTGCAAGGAAGTATTTCTTATGATCCATAAAAAAGGGTTTCCCATTCTAGCGCAGTGATATTTCTGTTAGTATTTCATTAAATAGGTCAATTATCTGACATTTGAATTTGCAATGAAATTTTAATAACGTGAATAATGTATGTTTGAAATACAATAAACTAACGAAATTGGGGTGGGGGATAGAAAATACTTTGAGATTCTGAAGTATCTGTAAATAAAATGCTAAGTCTATAATGAAACTCTAAAGCTACCAGATATATTGAAAAACATATATAACTCTGGTTCTGAAGTCAATGTAGCCAATTTCTCGCTGATTTGTACTTTTTGTATAAAGATAGTGGTTGTTATTGGGATAAAAAATATCTTTCAAGCAAATTCCTGCTGAGAAAGTATAATTTCTGATGAAGAAAACAAAAAATAAATAAAGAAAAGAAAAATAATTTTAGTAAAATTAAAAATTAAAATTAAAAACAAAAATGCATTTATTTTCTCGGTTCCTTTATGTTAATTAACCAGTTATTATATAATTAGGATCTTTACTGTCACTTTTCCTTCCGTTTTCCCACCAGAATTCAAATTAGTTGATAAGATTTATAGCGATGATTTTAGAGAGTAAGACAGACTCTCGAGGCCATGTTAGATTGCTAGTTTGGGTAAGATTTGTAGTCTTCCGCGTTGCGTAATAATTGCCTATAGTTGACTATCCACGCTGATTAGGTTTTGAGCCAGGTTCGCATAAACTGATCTGCGTAACCTTTGGCTACAAGCTTATTTAAATTAACCTTTACATTTGACTTACTATTACTTTAAGTTATCTCGCCATTAGTGGACGACTGAGTTGTAAGCACAGAGTGTGTTTTTTGTTCTTGTTTAGTTTTAAATAAAGGGTTTGTCACACCCTTCTAAAGTTTCAGCTGTTAATTTAGATGTAGCGATAATTCGCTGCCAGTCTGTCTAAAATTTAATTACACTTTATGATAGCAAAGAAAATTATTAAACTTTGCATTTTTAAATTACTAAAGAATACTTTTATGTAATTTTAATCATCTGTGCTGTGTTAAAGTGTCGGTAACTTTTGAAAGTCATTATTAACATATAGAAACGCATTTTCAGAATATTAATCCAACTTTAATTGGTTAATTAATAAAATTTTAATTCCGGCGAACCTTTGCCTTGGAAATTCTTGTTTCTACGTTGTTAAAAAAATTCTTATTTTAAATAAGATAACACATTTTTTTTCAGTAGCTGTATATTACGCAACAGTTACATGGATAGACAGACACTTAGGGATACGTTTATTAGTTTAGTGTGCTTTCATAACGTTGAACTTCTGATACTAAATGTCTATGACCGATTATATCAAGGCATCAGGACTAAGATAAAATTTATAATCTACGCACGTTGACATTGACACGGTTTCTTACGATACATTATCACTATGTTTAGCGACTCGTCGTTCCCATTTAACGATGCATTATTTCCTAATGGCACGGGAAAAGAAAACGCTCGTATATTATATATTTCCTGCATCTAAGAAATAAGACTCAAACTTTTAGAATTTAGATTTTCAGCTTTCACGTTAAGAGTAAACTCAGCGTTAATCAGCGTTCACGTTAATATATAGTTTATCAAAACATAAAAAAGATCTCTTTAATATTTATGGGAATTATATGGTAAAATATCTATGCATGTAAGTAAACGGAAAAGCGTGAAATGGACTTTGTACGTTTTAAATTCAAAAGCATATTACAATTTTGTGCTGATATTGGTATAATAATTACTCATTTAATATTTAGCATTTTCATTTGGAGAATGCAATATAGTTTTAATCACTAAGGATTAATGATTAAAATTATCTGACACCTTTTATAACGATAAAAATGTCAAATCATGTTATAATCACGGTTTGCTAGTGAAGATTTTTAAATGTAAGTTTAATAATATTTATTAAGTGTTTAATGAGTATTTTTAGCAGTGCGTATTCTTAATATATTTCCGATGCCTAACCATTAATATTAACATATATGTAGACATTTTAAACCGCGTATCTAATGGGAAAGTATTTTCAAAACTCTAAATGAATTCTCAAGCTTTAAAATTTTACTCGAGTTCAAGGAAATACAATGCGATTTTAAACACCTGCCGGTTTATTTTCTGTCTGCTTACTGTCAATGTGCTAGTTAAATTCGTCGTTTCGTATTTCTTCTTAATATTTAAGTGCTTCACATTTTGAAATTATATTTTGATCGAATATCTTAAAAGGGAAAGGAAAATTGGACTGAGTCTGAAACAGAGCAGTTTTCTAATAATAAATGTTTTAAAAACAATTCAGTTACAAATGGCTAAAATAAGTAGAGGGTGTAGAAGAAAAATATTTTGTTTGCTTAATTGGTAAAGCAGTAAATGATATCATAAAATCGAGAGTTTATGTCTCATTATGAAGCTGGAAGTTCTTGTGTATCACAAAGATCCCCTTACAGCTACATTTGAGTCCTAACAGGTATCAAATAGGTCCCTTTTCACGAGTTATCATGAAGAGAGCGGAGTGCACTTCATTCAGAACATTGAATAAAAAGCAAATTAGTTTGACTAGGCCTCTACTTGAGGTTTGAACTTAAAAATATATTTCACTCAACTTTTCTTGCAGAATAAAATTTAAGGTCAATGGTTTTGTTTTGTTTACTTAATTAATGGCAAAGCACTTGCGGGCTATCTCACCTAAGGGAAGGGGTGTCTTCGTAGAGGAGTTTCTAAGGAAAACTGGATCGTATACGCATTACACGTGGGGAAAACCACGGGAACGCCCATGCGACCAGCCCGTTCACAGGGATTCGAGCCTCGGATCGAACTACCACTGTTCAGCGACTTTACCGCTCGACCGCTGTTGGGCCGTATTTAAGCTCAATGAGTTCACAAATTACGCTATATAGGAACGTTAATTTCCGACTGGGTTGTCACGCGTTTAAATGTCAGTTTCAGGTTACCATTTGGTCACCTATTCCACTGGAAAACTTCAACACGTCAAAGTTTTCAATCAGCCAACTAGTTAATTCAGTTTCAGAGCTTTGCTTTCGTTTCTCGCTGCCCACAAACGGTTTTGATTAAGTCTCTTTTACACGCAGACGCTTACCACTTAAAATCTACGTAGTCTTCTGTAAAGAGCGAGTTGCGTGACTAAATACGAAAGGACACTAAAGATGAAAAAAAAAATGATTAAAACTTACTAATTAATCTAAATTTTCACAAGTTTTAAGTTCAGTTCTCTGTAAAACACGTTCTTTATATTGCCATTCTCAGAATTAGAGCCATGTGATTTCACCGATTTTGCAAATGAATTCTTCAAATGAGAAGGGAGATTAAGTTCACTAAGAAGTCTACTCTAAACAAGCGAAACTGAAAGAAGAGGACATTTGGAATTTTAATTTTTAAGGAATTCGCGGTGCCTATAAATCGAGATATTCGATCCCCAGATGATGCAAAATTTCAAATTTTTTTTAATCAGTTATCTATAGGGAGTCTGATTGCTTAGGTATACTGAAGAAGCATTTTAGAGGGTTAAAGTAAAGCAGTAACCGGAACGCATGGTCTTCCGGGTCATACAAACCTCTATACATAAATTAGAAGAGTGCGAGAATAATCGCTGCTGGCCAAGCAAACCTAATTACAATGTAAATTATTTGGGACCTCACGAACAGTAATTGCACATAAGCGTGGAACAAAAGCATTGAAGTGCAAAACACTGAAAAGTTGCAATAAACTCTTTCTATAACCAAATTGTTGGTAAGTATGAAGTGATTACTTTTACACTAATTCTTTACATTTATGTCATATTAAATCATATGATTTATTATTATTTTAAAGACCACTTCAGGGCCTGATTTATAAAACTGGAGGCATGGGGCAAAACCTCTCATTCTCCAGTAATTCTTTTCAATATATAAGACACCACAAATGCGAGTTATATAAAGTATTTAGGATACCTAATAATTTACTTAACTTATATTTTCATTTAATGTTATTGCATTTTAACCTATATTTTCACTTAATGTTATTTAATCAACAAATACATTTCACTTTTCTACATTTTTTGTTTTATAGCTTTAGTTGATTATGGGTTGTGTAAAATATAAGGCTTGTACATTTTAAATCAGAGTCTCTTTTTTTTTCTGTCTTGGGAAAAAACTTGGATATAGAGAAAAACCTAAAATTTTTTTTTGATTTTATTAAAAAGCTTTATTACACATATAACACCAAAACAACATAATTAAATTGTTAATCAATTTGAAAGTCAAATATGTGATCACTTCTATAATAATCAAAAGATTCTCATATTCATATGACATCACAAACTTCACATGTGGTGCTCCCAAAACTGCAAAGCCTGGCCGTGCAAATTAGTGTTATTAACATGTCGAAGCTTCGCTAAATGATATCAGCTGTCAGTGAAAGTGCAAGACAATAATCCAGCGTCTGAGTTTTGAAGAAAGGCTTAAAAAACTAAAACACCAAATTAAAAATTTTGTTTCTGCTTCTAATTATATATTTTTAAACCTAGACTCGAAAATATTATATAAAACTGTACATATATTTAAAGTATTATAAGAAGATTTGGTGGTGTGGTGCGGTGGTGGTGTATTTAATTATGGCAAAGCACACTAGGGCTATCTGCCTAAGGGGAGGGATGCCTTCGTGGAGGACTTTCTAAGGGAAACTGGCTCGTATACACGTTACACATGGGGAAAACCAGGAAAACACCCATGCAGCCAGCCCGTTCGCGGGATTCGAACCACGGACCGAACTACCAGTGTTCAGCGACTTTACCGCTCGGCCGCTGGTGGGCTCAAGAAGATTTGGAGGTTTCCCGAAAGTGGAGGCCCGGCCACAGAAGTCTCCGTTTTCCCTTTACATAAACCAAGCTTTGGAGCACGCATCCGTATTTGAAAGATGTTATATTCCGATTCCTCTGTATGGTATTAAGTTAACTATGATATATTCCGCATGCCTTTCTTTTCAGTGCTTGCACTATACATTAAAATGCAATATATTTGCATTCTGAATGCCCGGCGAATAATGGCAGAAAGGAAATTCTTATTCATTAACTGCCATTTCAATATATTCTAAGTATTTAAGCTATAAAAAATTTACTTTATTTCAAAAGGATAAAATGTGAAAATGTCTTAACATATGCTAAATTCAGAAAAGCTATATTAGTATTTTTAACAAATATAGTATTGAAATATTGTATAATAGTAGGAAAAGGTACAACATAATTGATTGAAAAAGTATAATAATTTGAATAATTATAATAATAACTGCCAATGAGCCAATATATAAATATCTCAGAACTCTTCAGTGGCTTTCAAGTTCTGCGTGCATTACTCTTACCATCCACTATGCCAGACGCTTCCAAGAGTGTCAAAATAGTATTCTTTATTGATTTAACTCACAATCTGCAATTAATTATTCCATTTCCTAGAACAGAATGTCATTCATCCTCTTTCAATTGCTTTGCACTTTTTCACCGTTTAAGTTCTCAAATCTTATCCTTTTGAGATGAGTGTCGGTCAATCAAAGAGATCATCTGGAGACAGTTGTAACATCGGTCAGAGAATCTAGGCGTTTCGTTCCGGAATAGACTCGAAGACCGATCTCCAGAAGGCCAATGAAGTCAAGCATTCAGTCTTTGGCAAGGGAGGGTGAAAAAAATGTCTGGTAGTCCTATCACAAACTTCAGAGTATAAAAGAGTAAAAGCGGAAAAAAAAAAAAACTCTTCCGGGTGGGAAAAAGAACGTAGCTGAATTGGACAAGACAATTACCCCATAAATGTCAACCTTAAAGCAACTGTAAGAGTCATTTCTTTATCTGTTGTGTAATTAGTGTACCCTCCAACCCCATTAAGGCATTTAAAGAGTTGCAGCAATTCTGATTTCAATCGTTCATTGTACAGACTCTCGCCGCCTTTATTAGGACCCTTTTATCTGCAAGGGGCCTTTCACAATTTCTCTGCTGAAAAACTCTGGAAATTCCTGTGTTCCCAAAAGTAAATACTTTTACATCATATTTTGCTTAAACAAAATTCTTTGTCTTTAAATATAGAATATTATATATTTCCTTGCATTTCTATGATAAACAAATACCTTCTATGATAAACAAATACCTTATATATTTCCTTGCATTTCTATGATAAACAAATACACAGAGAAATAACCTTATCATAGTACTTCGTTTTTATATCACTATACTGGACGGATAATTTTGCTTTTGGGATTGCACTGCAAATATCATTCTACACAATATTTTAAAATTTGCTTTCTGAAATGAATATTGGAATACAATGAGAAAACTCCAGACGCTCCGTAGCAATATAAATTCATTTTGGATATCGGTTCCTTTTGCCCTTGACAAAATCTATCCAGAGGTCTAGATTTTATCATCCATAAGTTTCCTTACAATGATTTTTAAAAATATAAATAATTCTTTACAATGATTGCAGAAAAGTTATAGATTCTTTCTTATGTGTTTGGAATTAAAATTTTAACATTTCATTTCCGTACTAAACACAAAACGCGAGCTCTTCTTATATTTTGGAAGTATTTATCATGTAGTAGAATTTTAAACACGGTTGGTTTCTATGCACGAAAAACTTCAATAAAAATTACAAATTTATTTCAAATTTGGTGGCACTTAATAAATTGTGTCTATTGTTTCTGATGTAGAACTATATATTTGAAATTGAATTCCAAAATTTTATCTTATTTAATTACTTTCTGCGGATGGGATGACTAATATATTGTCATTAGTCGGTAACGTTTTAGCATTATCATTTCTAGTAAATGATTATTTAATTGTTGTATGAATATCGTTCTGAGAGCTTTGAAGCCCTAAATTAATGAACTGGTGAAAGATTTTCATTTAATTTTTAATTACCTAATGTTTACTTTCTGGTAACGTTAAGATTGTTTGTTTGTGTAATTATGGCAAAGCCTCGAGGGCTATCTGCCTAAGGGGAGGGATGCCTTCGTGGAGGACTTTCTAAGGGAAACTGGCTCGTATACACGTTACACATGGGGAAAACGTTAAAATTATACATTCTGTTAAGTTTTAAGCGGTATCCCCTGTAGGGTTTATATTTATTTTAACTAACATTTATTTTAAGTTTAAACTATCTTTCCTGTCAAGCCTTACTTTCCCCTGGAACTGCCAATGCCAGAATATGTAAATTTGAGCAGAACGCGCAAGGATTCAAATTATCAGCGGAAGTATTATGATTTAAATAGAAGGGAAACGAGTTCGGTGTGTGATATTCTTACTTCACGAGCGCGGAGGTAGTTAGCGAGAAATTGAAGAACCCCGCGTTTCGGCCTATGTGCTTGGCGGGAGGTAGTGTTAATCGTTCAAGTGAGCTTCAAGTCTGCTGAATTAGCAGCGGTATTGTAAAACGCGGTGAGTTAGTTATTTTAGAGAGCCTCGTAGTTAGAGTCTTGTCTTTAGTTTCTTTTCAGGTTATTATTTTTATTTGACCGCCGAGTTGGCGCAGTCTGTGAGCGTCAAGAGCACGCAATTGTAATTTTTACGTTGAATAAAAAGGGACTTAAACCTTTCACAAGACTCTGTATTTTATCCAGTTTTCACAGTCACCTCTTGGTTGCGTGCAAGTTGGAGGCGCGCAACGTTACATTAGCGCCCGAAAACTTATCGAACTGAAATGGCCGAAAATTGGATGGAAGCCGCTGGACAACACCAAGAAATGACAAGCCAGTTAGAAGGATTTGGATACCTGGTCCAGACTTTGAGAGCGTCTATCAAGCCAAACGTCCATTTCGACGGAAAAAATTCGGTGGCGGTATTTCTAGAAGGTCTAGAAAACCACTTTCAGCTCTACCCTGTTCCTGAAAGACGAAAAGTTGCCATCGCCACATCAGCACTAAGAGGACAGGCCGCGCTATGATGGAATAATATAGGCAAATTTTTATTAGGGGAATTTGGAAGCCAGACATATACATTTGAAAATTTCAAAAAATCGTTAGTAAAGGCCTTCCCCATAGTGAAAGATCGCGCACGGCTGGAAGCCGAACTATATAGTTTCTATCAACGGGATATAGCAGAATTGACGGACTTTATTCTACGAAAAATCAAGCTAACGGATATGCTGTATGGGAAGAAACCCGATGCGGAGATTATTGAAATAATATTACCAAGATTGTTACCCGCTGTTCAAGACTACTTTGAAATTAGAAACCCAAGCACATTGCAGGAACTCTTCGAATTGGCGGTGAAGTTTCAAAATCGCAGAATAGCGGAAAAAGGGAGAGGGGCAACGTATTCTCAAAGTACCCGAAGGAAATCTTCAAATGAGGAAACCAGAAATGGAAATCGCTCTTATGGGGGAAAGAGCTATCAAGCTAAGTCATCGAAACTCGAACGTCAAGGCCCAAAAAGAAAATTTGAAAATAAACATCCGCGTACCCAGAAGACACAGATTGAAAGGAAAGCTTTAAACGAGTAGAGGGGCCTGTGAAAGGGAGGGTCCAGACCCCGGAAGTTTTAAAAAAACCCTCAAATAGACATTTAAATACGGTCATCGTAAAAAACTCACAGCTACCAATTATACAAGTCCTGGTTGGCGATGTACCAGTAAAAGCCCTCATCGATACAGGAGCAGAAGGAAATTTTATGAGTGAAAATTTCTTCAAAAAGAATTTTTATAGGGTACGACTATTTAAAACCAAAAATACGGAAATTACAGCGGCGCAAGGAAAAACATGTCACTGCATCGGGAAATTATCATTAAACTTACAGGTAAAAGAGGAAAGTCTCAAAGTATTAATTTTTGTGGTGAAAGATTTGCAAAACTCTCTTATTTTAGGTATGGAGTTTTTAAGGGCCGCGAGGGCCAAATTAAATTTTCAAGATAGTTCCGTAGTGTTGGAGATGGACCAGAGGGTGGTGGAACCTGTGGAGACACCGCAAGTGGACCTTAGCCATCTGAATGACCATGAAAGGAAAGCAATACAGCAAGTGGTGAGTAATTTTTCTCATTTATTTTCAGAAAAACCAGGAAACTGCCAAATAGTTACGCACAAGATTCAATTAAATGCCGAAAAACCTTGTAGGACTAAACCTTATCGGTATGACAAACAAAAAGACGTAATCATCGAAGAACATATTCAGGAGATGTTAAAGAATAAAATAATAACGCCCATAAATAGTGAGTACGCGAGTCCAGTCGTACTATGTAGGAAAAAGAACGAGTTTCCTCCTTCGGATAAAAGGGCTTGGAGGTTTGCTATTGATTACAGAAAACTAAATAGTATTACCAAATTTCCAGTTTACCCTTTGCCGGTTATAGACGAGATCATTAGACAGATCAAATCGACAAGATATATGTCTACTTTGGACTTAACGTCTGGCTACTATCAAATAGCTATGAGACCCGAAGATATACATAAAACCGCGTTTATAACAAAATCGGGCACTTATGCATTTTTACGCATGCCCTTTGGGTTGTGTGGGGCCCCATCAACATTCCAGAGAGCTATGGACATTGTTCTAAAGCCTGTCCTAGGAAAATCAACTTTAATTTATCTAGATGATATAATTATAACGAGTAGTACATTGGAACAACACATTAATGATCTAGAACAAGTTTTTAAAATATTAAAAGAGGCTGGTCTTACAATTAACGCCTCAAAATGCAAGTTCGCAACTAAAGAACTTAAATATCTCGGTTATAAAATTTCGCAAAAGGGTATAGAAACGCGAGATTCAAAAATAAAAGCTATTAAGAATTTCCCACCGCCCAACACCGCCCAGAAACTTTCTTCTTTCCTTGGGTTATGTTCTTACTATCGATCTTTCATAAAAGATTTCGCTAATATTGTTGAACCACTCTTAGTAATCAAAAGAAAAAGGGGTAAATTTACGTGGACAGCGGAAGCTAACACAGCTTTTGAAAGATTAAAAGAAGCGCTTATTAATGCCCCTGTTTTAAAATTCCCGGAGGGGGACGAAAACCTGGAAATTGCAGCAGATGCGTCAGACTATGCGGTGGGTGCGGTTCTTATGCAAAATAACCATCCTCTGGCATTTTTTAGTAAAACGTTGAATCAGACACAAAGGAATTATACAGCTACAGAAAGAGAAACATTAGCCGTATTAATGGCTGTACACAAATTTCGAGTTTATTTCGGCAAATCGCCAGTAACAGTCTTTTCGGATCATGCGGCTGTTGGTAGACTTTACTCGGGGAAAAACCTAACGCCCAGGTTAATAAGATGGGCTTTAAATCTCCAAGAATATAATATCACAATAAAATATAAACTGGGTAAGGAAAACAATGTAGCTGACGCACTTTCTCGTATAAAACTGGACGATGAAGGAAATGAACTTAAATGCGCGGTGTTGACTTCAAAAATTTTAGATTCTAGAGATACGGTTATTACTGAACTGAAAGCTGATCCTGAATTTGGAAATATCTATGCTTATTTGAAAGACCCCGAAAGCTTTGAGCACACAGATATCGATGCGATAAGAAATAGAGCAAAAAACTATGAAATAATAGATAATTTATTATTTTATACGAAAACAACAAACGAAAATCTTGAGTATAAACCAGTCATCCCAGCCTCGCTTCGATTAAGCATTTTGAACGAGTTGCACGAAGCAAAAACAGCGGGCCATCTAGGGGTCAGAAAGACTTTAAAAAGGGTACGCGAGGCGGTATATTTCCCGCAATTATACAAAATAGTAACGGCGTATGTCAGGTCCTGCAATCAATGTCAGTTAATAAATGATATTAATTACAGCCCGGCCGGGTACTTAAATAGCATTCGCGCTACATTTCCGAATGAAATTTTAGGCATAGATCTTCTTGGTCCCTTCCCCCAGAGCGAGTTAAATAAAAATCGTTTTCTTTTAGCAATAGTAGATCATTTTTCAAAATGGACAGAAATTGTTCCACTTAAACGCGCGTCAGCCAAAACAGTCGCAGATGCATTCTTACACAGATACATTTTAAAATACGGTGCACCGATAAAAGTCATTAGCGATAACGGAAAACAATTCATTAGTCAAATATTTGAAAACATATGCAATGGACTTGGCATACGCCATATCAAAATGGTTCCGTATAGACCACAAGCTAACATAGCAGAAAGAGTTAATAAAAATATAGTAAAAATAATTCGCAGTTACGTGAGCACACATCACAAGCACTGGGATGGCTACATAAATGAATTAGCTTATGCTTTAAGAACGGCAAATCATGATACTACGGGAAAAACTCCAGCAGAATTATTTTTAGGCAGAAAGTTAATTACGCCTTTAGATAAATTATTCTTTGTGCAACAAAGAGAGCAGGAGTTTAAACAAAAAGATGTGCAAAAGCTGATTGATCAGGCGCTTAAAACCTCGGATACGGCAAGAAATAGGCAGAAAATATATTATGATAGAAAACGCCGTGAAGCAGATTTTAAAGTTGGGAATAAAGTATTGAAGCGGAAATTTTCTTTATCAAGTGCCCCAGACAATTTTACGGCAAAGCTAGCTCCAAAGTTTGAAGGCCCCTATGTAATTCAGGAAATCAAAGGAGTAGTATTATATCTTAAGAACGAGAGAGGGGAAATCTGTAAAGCAAGTCCCGACCAGGTGAAAAAATACTATAATCCAAATGATTTTGAAATCCTTAAAAGTTTCTTGCAGGACTCAAGTCTAAACGAAATAGAAGGTCCAGAGACAACAACTATTCCACCACCCAAGAAACAGAGAACTGAAGAGAGACCTAGCCCTTCTACAACCCGGACGTCGGTATCAAAAAGAAAAAATAATTTTCAAACTCCAGCGTTTAAGAAAAACAAAAATACAGATGAACCGGGTAAAGAAACCGTGGTAAAGAGAAAACCACCACCTACAAAGGATTGCAGGAAAAATTATACATCAAGGAGAACTCGCACACGGCCACAGAGTCAGGTGCCAGCAAGGCCGCCGTTCCGGAAACTGAAACGGCAACAGGAGGCACAAAAATACGAGGAACAGAAGAAATTCAAGAAGGACTCCAGACCGGAGGACGTCAAGACCAGCCGTCCCAGGGAAAAACGGAAAAGCCAATCACCAGACGATTACTCCGCCAAGAGGCCAGCATGTAGAGGACGCAAAAGAAAAAGTAATGTGGACGACACTCGGAGGTCAGTAAGGAGAAGATTAACATCCATGAAACCTCTAACTTGGGACCAATTTTGCCAAAAACGAATGACGGAGTTTCAAGCATCGAAAACTCAAAGAAAAGTTAAAAACCTTCTATATTTTTTTTTTCTCTTTTATTCCGAAATGTTATGCATAAGTACGAAGTTCTATGTTTTGACGAAAGTCAATATGTCTCGGTTGAGACTTAGTTTGTTTTACTTTATTTAGCTAAGGCAAAAGTATTATTTTCTTTAAGTGTAAAAGCTAAAAACAAGCATTTTCTGTTGGTCGAAAGACTAATTCTGTTATGTTAAAGCCAAAATTTGGCCGAAGATAAAAATAACTTCGTATTCTTGTATTAATAAGAATTTTAGTTTCAGTGCCGCCAGCTTGGCGAAGAATGAGTAAAGTAAAAATTTATTTTCTCTTATTCATTTTATGGTAAATTGTAAAAATCATATGTATTAAAATTTTGTAAAGGTACGTAAATACTTGAATGTTATGTAAAAGTAGAATTTAGTCTAGAAGCATAAAATTGTAGATGCTAAAAGTGAATGCTTAAAAGCAATGAAGTCAAAATTTAAGTATTAAACTGTAGATAAAGTCATGCTTTAGAGCGAAAGCCTGCATGTTTAAAGATGAATGAGGGGGAAGTTAGAATGAATGTGTTTTGTAGGGTTCTCCACCTACATTTGAATTTTTAAGACTATTAAAGTAGCTGATTGAGTTGTAGAATGTCGAGTAAGGTGTGTCTATTTGGTCGTTGAATTCTAACAAATCATGGTGGTTAGGGGAAGTGTTGTAAGACTAAAACACGAATATTCCCGTTTGACACCACACATGGTGGAGAGCCAGGGTAAAGTTAAATTAATGCTTGAAAAATTGAATGAATGTGAAGTAAGCAATAACTAAGAAAAACGAATCGTTTAAAAACAAAAATTTATTGTGCCAAGAAAGTGTAAATTATAATGTATTTAGAAAGATACTGATACTTATTCCTTCCAGATGCTGGAAGGACAGACCAAGATTGATTGATGAAGTCCAGGAAAAGTTGCTGTAAGAAGAGAGAGTTATAACGAGCAACAGAATTTTAGTATACAATTTGTTACATAAGATTTTTTTTTGTGTAAACGAGGTTCTCGCCAGTTAGTTCAGAATTAGAGAAACTTACAACAGGTCGTTTGTAGGACCTGCTTCCAAGTTTTCCAAATTCTGGCAGCGGCAAATGTAGGGTTTATATTTATTTTAACTAACATTTATTTTAAGTTTAAACTATCTTTCCTGTCAAGCCTTGCTTTCCCCTGGAACTGCCAATGCCAGAATATGTAAATTTGAGCAGAACGCGCAAGGATTCAAATTATTAGCGTAAGTATTATGATTTAAATAGAAGGGAAACGAGTTCGGTGTGTGATATTCTTACTTCACGAGCGCGGAGGTAGTTAGCGAGAAATTGAAGAACCCCGCGTTTCGGCCTATGTGCTTGGCGGGAGGTAGTGTTAATCGTTCAAGTGAGCTTCAAGTCTGCTGAATTAGCAGCGGTATTGTAAAACGCGGTGAGTTAGTTATTTTAGAGAGCCTCGTAGTTAGAGTCTTGTCTTTAGTTTCTTTTCAGGTTATTATTTTTATTTGACCGCCGAGTTGGCGCAGTCTGTGAGCGTCAAGAGCACGCAATTGTAATTTTTACGTTGAATAAAAAGGGACTTAAACCCTTCACAAGACTCTGTATTTTATCCAGTTTTCACAGTCACCTCTTGGTTGCGTGCAAGTTGGAGGCGCGCAACGTTACACCCCCTTTTCTGCACGGTAGACAATTATTGCTAGAGTAAGTAGTATAGATAACGAATATGCTGACTAATGCTTTATAAACGGATGCACGCTTGTACATACGGATGACACCGTAGATTACCGTATATCGCTTAAATTAACAAGTAGCACAAAAAGTGTAGTAACATGGAAAATATAGTCAAGTACACAGAGTTGCAGAATGTAGTAGAATTGTATATAGAATAAGCCACAGATACAAATGTTAGAAATCATATGATTAACATGTATGAAATATTGTTGAAACACTGCATATGTACCAGATAACTTGTGTACTAAACACGGTGCTAAATACTGGAGAAATTCCACACCACGGCAAAAATCTTTAGAGAACTGTATTTTTTTCCTTTTTTGTGTGTTTATGAAGTTTATGTTATGAAGAGTGTTCTGGTTTTAGGCACTCCAGTTTGCTAGTACAGAATTTCCCAAGTAATCATCAGCTGACTTGGCCTTGGCCACAGCCGACTTGGCCTTGGCCATCAGCCGACTTGGCCTTGGCCACTAACTGCTAAGTCCAGAAATAGTGGTCACTTTATTATGGAGGCACCTAATACGAGATGGCCCACATTTGCCTCTTATGAAGGGACGGACGGTTAGAATCATATGTCTATTCGGGATTCGAAACCGGGTCCTTTGGTATCGCAGTCGATTCCCTTGACCATTATATCGTCTGGGCGGCTTCAAGTGATATTGTTCAATGAAGAAATTTCAGCATCATCGGCCTTGCCACAATGGCACAAGAAACTGCCTTTGAAAGTAAGACAGAGAATACACATGTTCTGTTTAAGGGGTCAGGAAGGAAACCCTGCGCACGAGCTCACGTGGAATACAATTATGAATTTTCCTATTGGGCCACCGAATTCTATCTCTTCTGCTGCTGAGTAAACAAAGCTAGTAGGTCACCAGTTTTTCAGATAAGATCTCGGATACAGGATAGCTTGGCTAGTAGAATATTGGCACCAGTATTTTCTTGTTTAGTCTTGGGGTTCCACACCTTTGTAATTCATAATGCTTGTGTGGATGGATTCTCAGCGCAAACAGCAACTACTGTCATCAGATACTGAAGGGAGAAGATATTGGAAATCGAATTTCATTTCGCAGTGATTGACAATCTTTTGGGATGAGGAGACTTAAGATAACCATTTTATGAGAAAGAATTTAGAATATAAACGCACTTTCTTGTGCCAACGATATCAACCACAGTGTCTGAGGATTTCATACCTCTTTTTGACTCTCGTCAGTTTCTCAAGAAAGTATACGAAGCGAGGAATTCTATGTGCGTCTGATTCGCGTAGAATACCCATGCTTTAATGTGGCTTCTTATCTCAAAACATCGCAATGCAAACTACCTCTGTTAATCATCATACCGGTAGAGAACCTTACGTAGGAATTATAAGTAAGCCTGGTGACTAAAATGTAATAATAGCTATAGAATCTGATATGAATAACAAAGATCCAGATTTGAAATTTGGCAAGGTTCTGTCTTTTCCTAAATCCTTAGCTTAAGACTCTGTCTTTTCCTAAATCATATCATCTGTGACTCCAAGATACGTCCTTTCATAAGTTACAAATTGTTAATTGTCTAATCACTGCAAATTACAGGGCTAAAACTCAGTGTTTAAATTACAACTGAATTCTGCTTTCAATTATAAGTTATTAAATCAAGTTGTTTAAGGCAGGCAGGTTATATAAAATTCGCTACGAGTTCAAATTTTCCTAATCAACAGTAACGGAAACAGACTTATTAAACCTGTTTGATTTATTATGTGATGAATATTTTTAAGGTGCTAAATTGTTCTTGCTAAGAATACTATTTCTTTCTAATTAAAAAATACAAATATTATTACAAACAGAATAAATAGTATTTTCGCTTTTAAGTACAAGGCATCATATGTTTTCCCTATGATAGCTGCTAAGAGTAACACGCGATGATTTCGCTTGTCCTGGGCAGGGTTGAGCTGAAATGAAAAGCAAAGGAGAGGGAACAAAAACTTTTCAATGAAAGCAAAATTTTATAACTTTGAATTGGAATTAGCTGTTAATTATCTTTTTTTTTTCTAACTTGTAATTTGTCTTTAAAAACAAGGTCCTTTCGCTATGTATGTTTGGTTTGGGTTGAAATTCCTACTGTCTCGTTCTGTTTTAATAGAAACTAGAGCATGGATGAAACCAAGTCCTCGTTCTGCCAGGAAGAATATGGGGGATGAAATGATCAGTGATTCTTAAGCTTTCAATTCTACCGAAACGACATACTATTTCGATATTATCATCCCGAATAAAAACCATAGGTTTCCTGTAAGTAACACTTATGATATGAATTTTAAGTATGAATATACATGAAGGTCTGTTAATGAAACAATTCGGAGAAATATTATATATATCGAAGTTCGAATTTTAGAGAAAAACAGAAGAATACTGAGATTAGTTTTCAAATTTAATGCATAGAGAAAGTACCTGGCATGCAATATGACCTTGCATGAAATGCAACACAATAACAAGAATGCACGAAAAAAATGTTATGTTACATAAATTAATTTTATCAGTATGAACGAATATTTTATTCAGAGAAAAAAACAGGAAATAAAAGTATTTGGTATTCAATGCATTCATATTACATAAATTAGTTCGCAATATTTTCTTAATTTGTTTCCCTTCTGACAAACTTAGGGGATTTTGCTTGAATGGACTAATAACCGCATCAGACGTAAAGCGAGTTATCGGTAGGTCTGAAGTAACTACAAGTCATGAGGAGATTTAAGATAACCATTTTATGAGAACAGAATTTAGAATATAAACGCACTTTCTTGTGCCAACGATATCAACCACAGTTCGTGGTGTTGTAACTAAACAGAACAATCAAATTTAAGTTAAACGTGTAGCTGACTGCACCATTTAAATAATACTCTAAACTTGCTCAGTATCTCTATCGCAGCGTCAAAATCAAAATTCTCGGGAGCGAATATAACGCAAAGTGAATAATTACGACTATTAGAGATGGTAGGAGCTAAACGTAGCGTGCACCTCTGACTTAAAATTCCAGAAACCTCAGTTCAAATACCGGCTATCTCATTTGCAAAGCTTATTCAAATATTTTATCATAACCCTTAACATTCGCAATGGCTTCCTTATATCCGTAGTACGTTCATTGATTCAAGTAAGGAACACTAATGACACCTGTTTGGGAAAGGGTATGTGAAAGAGCTTTGTTCAAAAAAATTATTTCATTTTATAACTGCACACGCGTGATTTTTTTTATTATGGCGAACCAGTTAACCACACTGTCAAAAACGAAAAACCTTCATTATTTGTGATACTTCTAAATGTGATAGATAATTTTCTATATTTATTGATCATTAGCATTCATCTAGTTTTCTTGGCCTACGTAAAAGTAATACATGATCTACATATATATTTTTTTATTTTGTTTACCGTATTTGACGGCATATAAGACGATCTTTTTTTTCCTAAATTTGGTCTCAAAAAAGTTACCTGCGTCTTATACGTGAAGGACACAGGTTAACTTTCAATACTGAATGCTATTTTTAGCCCGGATAAAGGTCTAGACACACATAACTTTTTCTACATCTACATGTGTGTGGCCTTCTAAATAAGGGTGCGTCTTATATGCCGTCAAATACGGTAACTGATGCTTGAAATTAGAATCAGTATCCTACTAATATTGACCAACGTTATTAATTATGATGTATTAAACTAAAATATCGGCCATAGCTTTTCTTCTTCTTCTTTCGAATTTATGACGTAAATTTACAAATAAACACTTTTAGCGACGAAACCTTTAACCATCATTCAAACCAAAGTTTACTCAATCTTTACCTCAAGTGCACGGAATGAAATTGCAGCTGCAAATCGCATAACACTATCATTAGTATAAAAATTAATTAAAATTTTAGGCAGCGTGTTAGTTACTGTTTCTGTAGTTAAAATGTTAGCGATTGCTATATTTAACTCATACACTATGGTTATGCAATTACAAAGCTCAGATTTAATCAAAAACTAATAATTGTTAATATAATTGAGCTGTTTTTAAATACTTAATGCATTTCACTGCTGGAGTATAGTTGTCTTTTTCAGGTGTATATTTAGCATATGCTTTTATTTCTAAGCGACAGACGTCATGTACATTTCTACATTTCTTTTTAATTGTTTACCTTCTTTTTTCTGCGTCTGGTGGACATCTACAAGGATGCAACTTTGATATGAGAATAAGTTTAATGCTTGTAATAGGTGTTTGTAATGTAGAAATTAAACTGAAATTACGCTCAGACCTTATTGGTCAAGAAGAAGTGACAAGTAGGTGGAATAGGATCACTCTAAATGCAGGCTCAGTGTACCTTTAATTAACGTGCAGTCATAACATAACATAATTTCCGGATGAGTTTTACTTGGAATGCTAAAAATTCTTTACAATGCTGACCTCAGAGCTGCTAATAACCCAACATCACAGAGAAGTTCATTCCATTCATGATCTCCCATAGCATCGCTGATAGAATAACTTTTAAAAAATGAGGACGCAACTCCCCCCAAGCCACTCCGCACACCTCTCTGCGACAAGTGAGCGGCCCAGAACTACTCAAGTCTTGAGGCGATTTAGAATGAAAACATCTTTCGTTACTATCGTGTCAGACGCGATCTTTTATTAGCTTCGTTTAGTCTGTTTTATTTATTTAGTTATTTTGTTGGTTCTTTCTTTTTCTTTTCTAAGATGTCTGCGGAGAAAAAATGTGGATTTTTCTTAATGTGTTGTTTAGTAAGAGAATTAATATTTTAATGTCCTGTACAGTGAGCACGTTAGAGATGAGAATCAGAGTTTAAGTTAGTTAACCAAGACATTATTATTGACCCTTTATATATAGGGTAGTTTTCGTAGGAATATAGATTCCGTTTTTGGAAAATACGTATAGTTTGTTTGGTATTTAATCCTGGAAATAGTATCTTTCACCTACAACATTTCAAAGGAAAAGATTATTTGCGAAAAACGCTTATAAAAATGCTTATAATTTATAACCAAAGATTATTTACAGTTTTTTGGAGGTAATTAAAGAATTCTCCTAAAGTACGTACCAATACGCAAGAAACCGAATTTGCGATGAACTTGCCCCGAATCGAGCTGCAAGGATTTTTAGTGTTTTGCTCGATTATTAATTAGTCAGAACAATCGAAACTGGGATAAATTTACTTTAAGTACAATGGATAAATTACTTAATCACGCAGGCGTCCTTTCTGATGATCCGCTTATTAACAATCCGCTCTTTCAGCCTCATATGATGGGGTTTTAGTTGCTCATAATGTATCTAAATGATGCTTTCATTTTAATCTGCTTTTGAATATATTTAGTATATGACTTAATTTCCAAGCATAATATACAGGGTATTCCAAAAATAACTGGACCCACCACAAAGACAGTGGCCGAATAGTTAAAGCCGCAAAACGCTTATAATTCACCCAGATAATTCATGACGGTTGAATGGGCTAGCTGCATGGAGATTTCGTAGTTTCTTACACGTATACAGACAGTTTTCCATATTATTTATTTACTGTTTAAATGAAAAGAAGCACGGAAGAAAATAACCCCAGTTTAAACCAATTCATATCTGGGCATGGGCCCTTCCTAATTATTAGCATGAGAGATATATCTGTTCCTCAGACAACTTTGTTTGCAGCGAAGGAGGATATCCAGAATGCTATCCCTTCTCATGTCCATTAGCACAAGCACATCACAGCACTAGACCATCTGCAAACGAACTCCAGATTTGAAGCTATATCATAAATAATACAAAGTTTCATCACTTTGGAACATTGGCAAGGTATTTGTGAGCAATAACTGTTACGGAAAAGTCTTTATATTAGTAAACAAATTCTTCTAAATAATAAATGCATGAAAATGTTTTGGAAAGTTTGCATGGAGCTTCTGTTGATGCCTCACTGGACCTGTAGCAACAACGGATAATACTTTTATTACCATCCGGTGTAAGGTTTATCCTAAGTTTTTAACAGTTATCTTTAGTTAAAGCTACTTTCCTCTCTCCCTAATTTCAGTTTACAATTTCCTACTAGACTGTGTTTTTAGAATCACGGTTAATGCAAATGAGTAAGAGCGGTATTTAAATTGAAGTTCCACTGATTTTGTTAAGGAGCCAGAGATTCTGACTAGCGCGCGTTTCTAAGCTATTACTACGCTCGACCGTATTTCAGACCCTTGATAGCTTCGCCAAGCTAGGTAATATTTAGGGGCCAACTGCTTAGAATTTTGATAGCTTCGGCTATATATTTTAAACTAAGCATTAGTTAAGTTTTATTTTTTATTATTTGAGTTCAAGCCCAAGTGGAGGCTTTGTTGTACGCTCTGAGAAAGGAGCCGACGGTTAAATTCTTATTTTGAGAAATAAAAGGTAATTAACCCTTTTTGAGTTTACGTTTCTGTTTCTGAACTAAAGAGATTATTCACTTATCAGTTCACGAGGTTCCTACACACTTAGCTGTTACATTAAGGTTGGAAACAACATACGGTAATTGGTGTCCCGTATGTTTATTCCTGTCTCGTCTTCGTGGAAGTCCTCAGCAAAGGGATATGTTTTCTCAGGCAAGCTATAAAATATTCGTCTCAGTTAAGTAATCCGATCAAAAAAATGTCGTGTCTATTTATGCAGTAATGAACGTTATACTAGATGCTTTAAAGTGTTTTTATTTTAGTTGTTACCATAATATAATTCCAGAAAAGTACTACATTTTTTTCCGTGTGTGTGTGTTTGCAACTATTAAGAACATCGCACACAAATAAATGATGATACTCACTTCTCCGTTCACACTCGAGCAAGGATATCCGATCTTAATTCTCACTTTTGCAACAGTGATTCTCATTCAATGTAAATGTGTTTTCATGTGACTTTAAAAGGAGAAATCCGATGGAGTAAGATCCATACACCGCGGACCCAAAGAAGTTAGTTTCGTTCAATTTGAATTCATAAAGACCGAATGTTTGACAGACGTTTTACAATCGTTGAAAAATTATGGGGATATTTCATTCTACTGAAAGATAATTGTTTCATATTCCCGACTGCATAAATAGAAAGAGATCTTTCATATATATAGATATATATATATCGCTGTTAACGGAACAAAATTTAACTTATTTTCTTGATAATATTCTCACAAAGCGAAGTTCTGTTAAATTCATTAGCAATATTAAAGGTAGCGAATGTACAGCGATGTACGAATAATCAGTTACTTAATTCAGCATGTTGTCCAAGGAAGAGATTGCTTTAGCTTATATATGATAATTTTAACAAAATAGATCAGATTAACTCCAACTGTAATTACATAAGATTTTACTAGATTTAATCGGTATTTTACTTGTTCATATTATTATTATTATTATTTGCAGTCTAAGGTCTTATGACGTTTTAAATTTTGGATTTTGACGGTCCCCTCCGTATATTAACTAAATTCTATGTTCTGAAATTCTTATAGCACAGCATGCAGGTTTTCATATTCCGAAGTATTATTTAAATGTGGTAATTGGTGTCTATTGCATTTGTTACGGTTGCGTATTACTTACTGCATTTAGAGCAAAAATGTATTTATTATAGATCTAGGAGGTGTTGTATTAACAATACATAACACCACTGATGGCGTAGAAATAATTATTGGAGGTTATTGTCTCATTATGTGCAGATCTTGCCACCAATAAGAGTCTCTCTGTTTGAGCATTATGAATCCTTGCCTTGTCTAAAACAGTTTGCAAACTGAATTATTTACGCCCTCTTAATTTTTCGCTTTTATTTTACGTCCTCTGATTCGTTATAGTTGAAACGATATCAGAGAAGAAACGGGATCGTTTGTCCGTCACCCTCCTTGAAATCGAGAGGCTTTGGTGACAAACACAGTGCAGATGTCTAAAATTCCTGGACATTGGACGTGAAATTATGATTCACGTAATGTCACTTGGAGCGATAACTGAACGAATTAGTACTTCTACAATATCAGAGCCTGTCGTCTCACACCTTGTAACAACTCGAACACTACGAACTGTGGGGGACCGCACACATGAATTTCTTGTCTTTGTATGGTCCACCGCAAATGTAAATTTCAAATATAAATGCATTTTACTGCTTCTGAGCCAATTAACGGACTAATAATTAATGGCTTAAGGGAGGCGAGAGAAAGAAATGTGTATAGCCTAAAAATGATAAAAATTTACAGCGCATAACAAAACTCAGTTAGAAATTTAAGTGTGCAGTATGTTATATGCCATATTTTGTTTACTTCTATAAGTTTATTTCATACGCAGTGGAACCGAGACGAAAGGATATAAATCAAATCTTTTCTTTCTTCTTTAAATAGTTCAGTAGTTTTTAGCTTCGAATTAGCAAAATGATATTTCAGTTGAGTCGTCGCTTAGATTATTCATACATTTACACCGCCCTAATCCAGAGGGAAAATAATAAAGCATCTGTAAATTTCAAACTCATCTCACAAGATAAAAAGTAAAGGATATTGCTAAAATGAAAATAAAATTTTTTTGCACTGGTTTAGGGGTTCTCTGGTTCTGTGCCTCAGGCATCATGGCGCCAGCCTTTCCTTTTTGCTGTACCCGCCACAGTTTGACTACAACTCATAAGCTTTTGTTTAAATATTTAATGCAGCAGCGCATCATTCTTTTTAATACCATTCCAAAGTCGTGACTTCTAAAAAGAACTGTCACCGGAACCCTAAAGGTAGCCGTCACGCTCCAAATTACGAGTCACTGGCCCTTGAATTGCAAAGCCAAAGATCACACTGATTTAGGCGAGCATTATTAAAAACATTACCGGAGTAAGCTTGTTTAACATTAGTTTTGTGCATGTACTATTTGTAAAAAATTTGTAACATAGCTGCTTAAAAACAATAAATTTTGTATGTTAAACTAAGATATTTTTAGATAATATGTTTTGTATTTTATATCAAACTGTAAATTTACCATACTGTAATAAATGGCACTCGCCATGCTAATGCATTGTCACGAACGTAATCCATGGGACAAACACTGTTTACTGACTATTTTTTTATTTTAGCAGACGTGATAAATATGATTGCTGGTTCATTGTTCGTAATCGTCCAGTTATATTTTCATTTTCAATGAATATAGAAATTTAATTGAATTGAATCAGCTGAAACTTAAAACATAAAATAATACATATTATTCTAAAATTTGATTATTGAAAAGCTAATTTAAATTTCGAATTCTACATTTCGATATTAGGTTCCAAACTGAAATCCGAGTATTCGAAATTCTACTGTATTTTTAACTTCCTGTAATAATTATATAGCCATCTAAGTTGGGACACAGTTATTATTTCAAAATCTGTGTTTATCCTTCTAAGTCAGACAAAAATTTCTCATGTTCTTTTCTCATAGGGTTTATGAGGCATGAACAATATTTTCCTATATTGTAATGTTTTTAATTGCTTTTTTCAAGAATTCAATGAACTAGTTCTAAAAATGGTTAATTTTCACGTACATTGTAGTATTTTGACTAATAGCATACCGCTATTTATTTTTATTTTTATTATTGCTGTACATCGGAATTGCATTTACATTTTTTACACCTTAATGTGTCAATTTATGCGGACGCGTCGGGAAATTGGAACAGAGAATTGAGACTAAAAAAAATTTGTTAGGACAGTTTATTTAATTAATTAAAAAATTTTTGCAACGCAAAGTTTCAATTGTCTGTTTCGGCGAAACGCGTAATGGAGTTAGCTTGGTTCGATGTTCGCTCAGAAAATTTCCCTTGAAAAGCCAGAGTGAACCTCGAATTAAGCTAATTTACCATTTTCCGCTTTTTAATTTTTAATATTTTTTACTTGTTCCTTCAATTGTTTTTTACTGAGTTTTATTTTTTGCCTTTAACTTATTTCATCGATTAGTATTTTAATGTGTTTTATAATTTACATTTTATTTCACCTGTAGCCTAATATGTCACTTCATTCAATTCAGTTAGTTTTTTAAAACTTTGTTAAAGTTACCGAAAATATTTCACATATAGTTTTTTATTCCAACTTGTAAAAACTGCTGAATGTGCATATGCTGGATGTTTCTTGGAGCCACAGCTTTTGGTAACTTTTTGGCGAACTAACTACAATTTCTCTTCTCATTTCCTTAATTTTGCAGCACATTGCGCAAAAAATTTTGACCAAAATTGGTCTTTTTTGTATTGTTCTTACAACTTCGCTTATAATAAAATATATATATATATATTTATATATAATTCTGCGGAATAACGTACGGACTTCTGGTTTTTTTTCTTGAGCAGTTACATTCGTACTGTTACTTTTTAGGGAATATTTTGCAGAAAGAAACAGAAGCAGCATGTACATTCGCAAGCAACGAGAAGAAGAAAAGAAATATGGCATGTCTAAAATAAAAACCGTGATCAGAATAAATGAGTTTTCGTTTAGCTTTATTTTGATTGGTGTTTGAGTTTCAGTTCACAAAATTAAAAAAATTATTATTGGTTGAGGCGTTAAGTACCATCCCCATTAACATTATATGAGAATCGTGTGACAGAGGTTAAATTTGAAAGGATGCAGAGAGATTTATTATAAGCAAGTTGCTATTTTTAGGATGGAAAGGGTAAATAGTCAAATTAAAAAGTCGTGTTAAAGTATTACTGCAAATTAAATTTGACTTTTCTTTTACTTATTTATTTAGGATATTGAAAAGGAAAGAGAAAACCATTTTCTGGACTTTGTGGAGAATTTTACTTACTTAAAATTTTCTTAACATTTTCTCCCCCCAAAGTATAAATTTATGATTTGATATGTATGTTTGGCTAAGTATTCACAATTAATGAAATTTTAGCAATGGTTTTATTGCTTAAAAGCGCTAAAAGTTATTTCTGCCTTTTTACAACTGTTATGTTATTACATAAACTACCTACACGTAACAGTTCTCAATTTTTTTTCTACGCATAACTATATAATAAGCATATTCATCAAATTATTGGGGTAAGCAAAGCGCCATAGTTATATAAGCTGCACTTTCTTATAGTGTTTAATAGTAATATCTTTTTCTATATAAATTTCTCACAATGAGCGGGAACACTCTTTTTCTGTTGGCCTTGCTGTATATTTCCGACAGAGCATTTTATGAGTACCATTAACTTCTCTCTATGATCTTTTAATGAAAAATAACCAAATTTCTCATAATTTCATTTAACAAAAAGTTTGTATTTAATGTATCCGTTCAGACGTTCAGATCACTTAAAAATAATATTTTTATCAGTATTTGAAATAGGTTATTATTATTTTACAAAATTGTTAATTAAGTATGGAAAATAAAGGAAATTTTATAAAATTTTCAAAAAACGCTGCACGGAAAACATTCACACTTATTTGAGGATGCAATAAACTATATATTTTCTTCTAATGTTTGTACTATTATTTAAAAAATAATGTGATAAACAAAAATTTTGGAGATAATCGAAGAATAATTACAAGATTTTGGGGCATATTTACCCTGCTTAAGAAAGAAGGTCATTATTAAAAAAACACTCAGACAATTGAATTTCTTTTAGCACATGCAATATAAAATAATATTAAGACAAAGTAAGCAAGTTTCATAAAATCGAATTATAGCATTTTGAGTTAGCATTTTTAAAATGAGAAAAATTATCCGTTAAAACTAACTTTTAGAAAGAAAAACGCATTTTAAGTTCAAATTATTGTATTTAACTAAAAAATTATTAATATACCTGACACTTCCCACATTTATAGCTTGTACCCTCTTCAAGATCAAATTTAGCTATTTTACCTCTTTCAGCTAATCTCTTTTTTTTTTTTCCTACGTTCTTTATGTAGTTCTTTTTCCAGCTCTGAAATTTCTTTGTATGTTTAAGCAACAGAATGAATAAGAAGAATTTCAAGAACATTTAATAACATTTTTAAATGTCTGCTGAACTGTATTGCAGCCGTTAATCACATGAATTTAGGATTTGTTTTTAAATAAAAGTTTAAATTTTATAAAAACCATTTGAAATTTCATAGAAAACATCTATAGCTCTTTATGGCGTTCTTTGTTCTTCCGTAACTTTAGTAAGCAGCAAATGCAAGCATTAAATACGAACTTCTTTCTAGAGAGTGAATTGAGAATGAATATCCTTGCAACCAAAGTTCCTAGGATAGTGTTTATAGCTGCGGAATGTAAAAATATTATTTGTATCAATGTCATATTTGTATCGGAGTGAATGTTTAATGCACTGATATCTTGCAATCAAATGTGCATTTGATAAGTGCGATTTTGCAAAACCATTGGTACAACTTCGTGCTTTACGGGAAAGTCGCTTGTGATGTGTGCCGTGCTGTTAGTAATGAAGACATTCAAACTTTATATTCTGTAATAACTGTTATGACAATACTTTTCAACATATTTGATAAGGTTTATTAACACATGAATTAACCTTTTCATCTCTTTTTGGACACCATTATATTGCAAAATATTTTTTCTTAGCAGCATCAAGAATCATTAACATCAAAGGATTTTTTACCAGCAATCAAAAATTAAAGGATAATTTTAACTTCGTATTAAAAAAATTCTGTTATTTTACCAATTAGTTATAATTTTTTTCACTTTCAAGTGTTTTATCTATGATTGAACCTATAAGAAACCTGCATAGACAATTCATTATAATACAAGTTCTAAATGTTAAACAGTGTAATTCATAGATAGGCGGAATTAACAAATCGACTTCTTATTCATTATGACCGTCGCTGATCAATCACTTTCAGAGAACCCAGAACCTTTCATAAGGAACTGCGCTGCGATGAAATTTTTCCGTTTAAAGTTTAGAGCCACGGTGAGCGTAATTACATCTGAAAAAATGGAGGATAAAAAAGGGTCTTAAACCTTCAACCCTTAGTAGAAAAAAAATCATTACATGAAATAAGTGAAAAAAAAGAAAAACATTATGTTTCGAGGGAACGATTGAATGTAAGAAAACAGAAACACCTGCCCACGCTTTCTTTATTCATGAAAACATAATAGAACCTGTATACATTTACGCACTTTTTTACGTCTAATGGAGGTAAATATGAATAGAAAGTGACTGTAATTTCGAATGAAAAGTAACTATAATTTCGAATATAAAATAACGAAAATTTTTGATTGAATAAATATAGTGGGGTTTATTATTATTGTTATTTTAAAGCTGTGCTTTGTCTATATAACTTGAGCGCGTGTTTTGGCGTCTTCTGTAAATATTGTAAGAGACACCCCCTTTTATTGTTAATGCATTATTTTCATCCTTGCTTAGGGCCCCTTGAAAACGTTTGAGCGTATTCTAACCAATACACTGTATCTCTTATTATGCCAAATTAGTATTCGATTTTATCAACGTTTGGAATTGTACATACAGAAATGTTAAGAATTATTGTTTAAAACTGATTTTGTACTAACTAATAAAAGTTCCACTGCGTTATCTTTATAATTGAATTTAGGTTCTATTCTGTTCCTGCTTTCAACATTTATTGCTAATTTTTAATTCTTTTCTTACTTATCTTGTGTTAATAGCCAACATAATCATAAATTTCACAACGAAATTCGAGTTTTATGCTCACGAATGCAAAGAATCAGCTTTCAGAAAGGATTTAACTTCCAACATTTGAAAATCATGAATATGGTAAATGTCTCGTGTATAAAACATTAGGAAAAAATATTAACTCTACGTATTTTTAGATATCTTTTAACCTAGCTTGTTAAAAATTAAGCCTGTATTGGCCGAGAAAAGTAACTACCAATTTTCCACACACACTTCGTATGCAAACTGTTTAACGTTATGTCTATTTAAATAAGAAGCACTTAGGCTCTATATAGAATGTGTATTTTTCCTCGGGGCTTTTATGAAGGAATTTCTCTTTTTTTTTTTTTTTTTTTTTTTTTTGTTTGTTTCATTTCAAAATTCTTTGACTAATTGTCCTAAATTTCATGTTTCCATGTCTGGATATAATGAACCATCAGTAAAGGCTTGGTCGTGGTGATGGTATCGGAACAATACAAGGCTTTACAAGTCAGATGTAATAAATCCGACTCCCAGTGATCTTAACACATTTTGCCCATAGTGACATGGCTCAGCTTTTGACCGAAATCCTCTACAAGCAATTTCTCGAGAAGACTTACATGTCGAAAGATTTTAAGCGTATGCGGTCTCCAGTAAACTCAGGCTTAAGTATGCTGGCTCAGGCAATAAGCATAACTTAAGCCGAGATTTGAATTTTAGTCCAACTTTTGAGCAGACTTTCACTACAATATCGTTAGAGGAAGTTCGCTAGGTTTAACTGAGACTAGTGAGAAGTAACCGTCAATAGAAACAATTCGCTGCTCATATTAATTTAGTGAATAGTTCATAGATTTTCATTTCGTCATTCAAAATTCAGAGCCATTTTAAAAAGTTAATACTTAATTTGCCGCATCAAGTAGTACAATTAAATTATGAGTTTTGGAAACTTACGGTGTGACGTTAGCGTTTTCAGTATTCAAACGTTCTCACTCATGTGTGTGAGTGTAAATTAATGCTTTTATTGCTTCTGTATTAATTTAATGATTTCAGAGCGAATTAATCAAGAAATCCGTAAGTACACATTTAAATCGCCATTTTAATTTAGATTTTTAAAATCCAAAATATTTCAGAAAATTTCTTATTTTATACTGTTAATATTTTCTTTCCATTTTAAAACTTAATTTAGAATTCTTCCCCTTTTAACAACATTTAAACATTTTTTTCAAGAACGCGTACATTCAACTCGATATTGATAAAAAATGGTTCTGGACTCGTTCTTTTTCAAGTTAATGGACACGGTTGCAGACGTTATCATAATAAGATTAATTTGGTTTGGAAGCAAAACAACGTGAAGGTTTTCTACTTTGAAGGAACACTTTCCTTGTAAATTTTCTGAAGAAACTGACTGGAACACAATTTAACAGATGAGAAAATTCATGAGAAACGTAATGCAGCTAAACCACGCAGTCCTTGAAAGGGAAACCGGAGCAAACTGCAAGCGTTCGATGCTTTCGTCCAGTTGGTCACTCGTAGGTCTGATGATAAAGAGAAATCAAAATGGAGAGTAGTTCGTGGGTGCTCAATTTGAGAATTTTTATCCGAGAACAGAGTTAGCAAAGAAAATATCAGTAGCTGAAAACAAAATGCTTCCTATAATTAAATTTTTTCAACATCATTAACCCTATTTACACCGAATCTCAAAATCCTGCAAAGAATAGACAGCGTGTGGACAAATACACAGGTTTTTATGTTTTTGATTCTTAATTCAGAGTAAACAGCAACAAGACTTACATTAGCGTTTTGGTAGAGTTTCCTTCAGGCAATGCGTTCAGTACTTTGGGACCAGATGAGATCATTTTAAAGGCAAAAGGTGCTCTGCTTTTAAAATGAACAAAATAAAGCTTGAATAGAAGCAGTTTAAAGGCTTTAGAATTTTTTTCAGTCAGCGAATTGAAATGAGAGCGTTGCGTTTAGCTTTAGAAGGCAAAGTGGAGTATAATTACATATTTAAATAGGTATTTGGTTTAACTCTGTAGTGACGATGAACCGGTGGTATTCATTTAGCGCTTGAACTCAAGTTCAACTCTTTCAGTCTGAACGAGGCAATCTCGACCTGTGGCTAAGGGACTGAAATAACACTCGATATCATTAACCAAACACTGCAAACGCGTTGAATAGTTACCGATGAATAGATAATGGTGCCCTCACGACATGACCCCTGCGGCAGGTCGAAGAGGTCGCCTTTTTTTTTCTTTCTTTTCTTCTTATTTACCTCACTTTGCACCCCAACCACCTGCTGCCAAAAGGACCGCTTTCATATATACATACATATTTATATATAGAGATATATTACTACATCTACTTCCGGGTGACTTGCAACAATTCTCGCCTTTTCCTCACATCTCAGCAGAGATTCCCTTTCCGTGAGCCTGTGAGTAAGTTCTCTTATTTCCATTTTTAATACGTCTTTTTGACTCTTCTTCTTCAGACAGCAAAGGCGCCGACACTAGCTAATTCATGGGTGCTTTGTGATGCGTTCGAAATGGGATCTAGTTTAAAATGGTCTTTTATTGTGATTTCCTTTTTAAAAAGCACCTGAAACTCGACTTCTTATTTGCACTCTTGGAATTTTGGTAGTTGAGAAATGGTGCCTTTTCATTTGATTGGCCGCTTTCAGTCGGACGAATTATTATGGGAAGTCGCGTGCCACGGGCGTGAATGCTCAACTTCCGTGAATGCTCAACTTCCAACTTGTCCAATAATTTTCTTTGAGAAAATGAAGATAAAGCACACATTTATCTAGGAATCTTATATGGAATTAATCTCGATGACTAGTATCATTAAGCTGCATCTATCTGAAATGAGGTTAAAAAAAAAAAAGAAATTAACTACATGTTTTCTTGAAGAATAAATTGCTGAAATTGAGAAAATGTAAAATGTTTCTTGAAGAAACTTACTCCTTTATGTGAAGTAATATACGATTTAAGAATTATATATGTATCTTTTTTTGATAGAATTTTAACGGTGAATTTAAATTTTACCTTACCTCTTTCTCATTAAAGTCACTTACGGCAGAACTGAAAATCTCTTAATTCAATTTAACTTTGTGGATGACCACAGAGTGTAGTTAAAAAAAAAGTTGTAATTTTAATACTGCGTTTTCTTTTCTGACACTGTACATTTTATTATACGAGTGTATTTAAATTTTTTATCTAAATTAAGCCAACACTTATCAATATATTATATACTATCAAGTTAAAAGATCAATAAAATAAAACATTTATGTTTACGGTAATTGAGATTATGGACAATCTAAAACCATGAATATTAATTATTTTGTGAACGTAGTTGATTACATGCAATTCAAGGGCTCATTAAATTTAATTATATAAAAAATATTAAAATGATATTAAATTAGCAGAAAAATTTATTTCTGTATAAAACTCAATTGTTATAAGTTTTATCTCCTTATAATACGTGTTAAAATATTAATCCTGATTATTTAACCTGGCCTTAACAAAATGAAAATTTACACTTCAAATTTGTGTAACTAATTCAAATTGTGTAATATATATTCTCCTCTCCCCCAAGCAGAAAGATAAAATTCCTCTACTGTGCATATTTGGGAAATAAGCCCTGACCTTATCTAGCAGGTCCTTCAGAAAAAGGAAGGTAATAAGTAGTGTGTCCATCCAGAAAAGGCATGCAAATGTCGAAGTAAGCTTTCATATGGACAACATTGTTGTTGAGACAAACTTGTGGCACGATACATATCATTTTCGCCCGAAAGAAAAATTTTTATTAACTTACCTAGTGTCTTGGGAGATGACTGATATGAGCCTTTGGCCCTTGCTAGAACATCTGATATATTCTCTTTATTGATGAGATCCGTAGACCTAATTGTCATTTACATCCGTCCTGCAAATAATCACCTTATTGAGGAAATCATGAACCACCTGAGCTCTTTGTGCCATAATGCTATAATTCGTGAAAGCAAACTGGAAACCGATAGCACTTCGAAAAAGAGTCATATAAGGTAGGCATATAAGAGTTTCGTACGTATAGTGCTGCTCAGTTAGTCACCTTTCTCCATCGAACATTACAGCAACGAAAGTTCGTCCAACTTCTTCTTACCTCCCTGCACCAAAATATCTGCTTTAGCACTGTGGTTGTTTCTGCTACATTGGAGAGAAGGCAGCATATCTTAAAGTCTTCCCAGATCAAATATAAATTTTTACAATCCATCTTGATTCATCAGAGAGCAGGAAACAGAGATCAATGTTTTTGAGCTCATGTATAATTTCATGGCATCTTGAAACATGAACATTTCTATAGCAGAACATAAAGGGTTTGGTTTACTTGATTACGGCAAAGCGCTGGAGAGCTATTTGCTTAAGGAAAGGGATGCCTTCGTGAAGGAGTTTCTAAGAGAAACTGGCTGATATACATGTTACTCATGGGAAAATCCACGAAAGGGTCCATTTGGCGGGATTCTAACTCCGAACCGAGCTACCAGTGTTCAGCTACTTTACCGCTCGACCGCTGGTGGGCAGAAGACAAAGAGAGGCATACACCATTAAGCGTCGGTAGACAGAGTCTGTTACAGGATTTACTTCAATACCGTTATATCCCGGACTACAGCAAGTTCGAGAAAAGTTCTTTGGGTCACATCTTCAATGCAGCTCTTTGCCCTCAGTTCCAGCTCACATTCTTGTTATGGGACTCTGGTAACTTCGGTCAACTATTCTGACAGTATTACTAGCTTTTAAATTGTTTTTACAGCATTAACTTATTCTTAAAAACCTCTATCTCTCTCGTAAAAATAAAACTTTTGTCAAATAAGAATGTTTCGCAGCAATTTTAATCAATGGCACTAGGGTTTAAGACAACTGTACCATTGGCTGGGTGAACAGCCTTCTTATTTTAAAAGCTGTGTTTGGGTAAGATGCTTGGTAGCTGTTTTAAATTTTCTATTTGCCACAAACTTTTCTCAACATTCTCGGTTATAGTATTTATAGTATTAGAGCTTGTTGTTACAATTTAATAAGCTTGAACCGTTCTTCATAGCGTTGTTCTTCTGAAAGATCTACTGCAACATATTTGAATACCTATTCCGAGTTTTGTATAAGAAGATACATACATAGTATTGTTTGCCATCAATACCAAAATAAAAGCTCAGGAAAGCTGCGAATCATATTTCATATTTCTGCCGCCAACACCATAATTGCAAAAATTATCGTCTAGAATCTAGAATATGCCCTTGCTGTCTCACATTTCGGAAAAATAACATTTTTAAACTTCGATTACACACAGCGATGAGTTCACTGCTGTGAGTTTAGATAACTAGATTATGCTTTTTTCCCCAGCATTTACTGATTTTCTGTCAGCGTTCTTGTATTTAATATTTAATCTCATATACTTATAAATGGAAGAACCAAGCAACTGTCTCAAGGTTTGGAAAGCTTGCATATAAATGGCACAATAAACTAGAATTTTTTTTTTAAATAAATAAAATCTAGTTTACGTTGGCCTGACATCCATGCATTAAAATCTTGGCGGTGAAAGAGCATTTTATTCAATCTTACAAGACATTAGGTCTTTTCGCATTCTTATGAAATCGAAAAATTCTTTGAAATCTGCAGGATTTTCTATTATTATGGACTTTTATTTCTTCTATACTTGCTGCAGAAGGAACTTATTAAAAAAATTATTAAATTATTTATTATGTATTAAAATAATGTATTAAAATATATCTAATTATAGGAGCTACTGCTTTATGTGTGATAAAGGGAGTAACCAGTTACCGATTCATTTCTTAAGAATTTTAATATCAGTTTTTCATATGATTGTTCATAATTTCATTAATTTTTTGCGCGTGTAGTTCCTGGATTAGTCTCTAACTTTCATTTTCAGTCATTGCTTTAAAGTATACATAATTAATCTTTAAAAATCGTTCTGTGGCTAGTAAATCATTCATACATCTCATGCGTATATTTTGTATGGGTAGTATATTAAAATTTGATAGTTGATTTAATTTGATAGCTTTTGATACTTTTAGAATTACGAGCTAGATCTGCTGTTTCGCAGGGAACGAAAATTTGCTCACAGAGTTTTTATTAAATGTATTTAGATATAACGTGGCATATTTTGGACCATTTCACATTAGTTATTATCACACTCAAGCTGCAAGGTGTCATTTAAGTATTATGTTTTGGAAGGGTTGGGAATTTTGTGGAGCTTAAATTTAATTCCACATAACACAGCTGGGCAAGGTACCAACTTTACACCCCTCTGGGGCGAGTCATATTTTTAATACCTTATATATGAATATATATTTATATATATTCATATATAAGGTAAGAAACTAAGCGACATAAGAGTTTAAACTAATAATTTGTTAAACTCAAAGTAAAGTTTTACAAAATAAATAAAACGACTGCATTCAGCCTGTCTGCTTTAAGTATCCGGAAAATGCTTAGCTAATCAGATCATTATGTGAGATGTTAAATTCCACTTGCTTATATAGTGCTGGTGCTTGAATGGAAGTTTTTTAATAACTCTGACCTTCTAACAGCCTTGCAGATAACTTTCTGCCTTAAGCAAAACTATTCTCTCCAGAACTGACCATTCCTTCATAATTTATTTTATGCATTCAAGTATCACTCTTAGAGCAACAAACGCAAGGAACTCAACCACTGTTGTGTGAACAGCAGAATACTTCTGTTAGCATTTATGCGAGGGCGTGTAGCTTGGTTTCGAAAGCTTTGAGCTTAAGTTACGACCGCTGACGAAACTTTGGGATTAAAGTGGATTTATGGCAAGTTCAAGCTCGGAGAGAGAGCGTAGAAATATTGTATCTTCTAGGGCTAGCCTGAATTCCGATCTCCAAGGCTGAGATCAATCACTTGCGTAGGTGGTGAATTTTTTGGATTCGGAAGTTGTATTTTCTCAATTATTGTATATCTTCCACTAGCTTTTGGCAGACAGATACCGTGAGCATAGAAATTATCTATAGTAATGTTATACAGTGTTTATTTTTTAAAGGAGCTCATCTAGCCTGTAGTTAAACACCTTGGTGGATTTAAAGTCTGAAAGAGAAATTAGAAATTTTAGTAATATTTGAGCATTTGACATTTGATTTGATTTACCTGTTTTGGTCTTCATCTGGGACAGTTTATTATCTACAGAATACGCAATTCTTTTACAAAGAGATTTGTAAAGGATATTTTTGATGCGCACAGAATGTGATTTGGTAAAATTTTATGTAATTTTGTACGAGGAACAGTTATCTGTAATTCAATGAAGAAATGAATAACCGTTTACTTCCATCGTTTCTTTGCGTTCAGTTTATTTGTATGTTTTAAATATTATCGTTCTGGCAGCCAAAGTAACGTGAAACGAAATGTAACCGGTAGTTTAAGGCTCAGCATCTGACTGCGAGAGGAACTTGCTCTGGAATGGTAATCTGACTTAAAGTAGCTTGCTTTCATTGAATCTTGGGAATTATGAAATAAAATGTCTACAGTTACAGTTTTGAAATCCTCAGTTTTTACTTCATTTTGATGTATTTGAATAGAACACAGTACGTGTAAGAGTATATATTTTAGTCAATGTAATTTATAAAATTATCGTTATTTTGATTTAAGTTATTAATATTTTGAATCATTTCCATATTTTTGCCTGTATCAAAATCGGTTGTGTATTTAACGCAGTTGAGCAATTCAAAAAATTTTAACGTTTCACTGCTTAAATAAATTATAATAAAAATATAGACTGAACAAATAGTATAATTTAGTTTTAGCAAGCAGTTAGCGAATTAAAAATATTTTAGGACGCCTTTCTGCCGAACAATCTCAAATTGGTTGAATTTCGCCATTCAGTTAATGGGTGGAATTCTATTGTTAATGCTTTACTTATCTTATGATTATCTGCAATTTTATCTTGCATATGTTGTTTCAAAATCCGTATTATAAAATAATTTTTAGTAAGAAGTATATATTCTGTATATAAAGCGTTCAAAAAGTGCTTGTAAGTCTGCGTGTGTATTAAATTAACCATTTCTTGAGTTTTCCCCCGGGCAAGACCTGAAAAAAGAATCCTACTTGTTATATTACAATATTAATAATATTCGTCTGCTTCTTCTTTGACGATTTGTCCCGATAGTGATGAATGGTTAAAGCTAATAAACGTGAATAATTTAATCACACGTTCTGTTCCCAGACGAATGGGCTTCAGAAGTATTAACGATGTCTGAAGTAAATAAAACGCGATTTGTTTTAGCGAATTTTCCCTGACGACAGCCGTTCTAAAACAAGTAGTAATTTTCTTTGGTAAAATTAATTACTTGTGTGATATATGTAAAAATATAAATTCAGTATCAATTAAAAATTGCTTAAAAGGCAAAATTTTCAACTCCCATCTCGATATTCGTATATCAGTCAGAAAATAAAATAGAGAAAGTACCTGCGCACAGAAATGGCAGTATTTCTTGTAATTTAATGTACTGTGCATAAAACTTGTACTTCGAATTAATCACACATTATTGAAGCAGCTTTTGCTTCAAGAACCTGTAGAGCTGAAGTCAACATAATAGCAAAAAACCTCATTTATTCTGTGACATGTTTCGGATCCAAACTTACTTCCTGGCTCTTTCGTGAATTTTTTTCGAAAGCGAGGACTTTGTTTTTGAAAGGTCTGTTGTTGTTAGATACAGAAAGTAACTCATTAGTAACTGTGGCCACCTAAATTTTTACTTCCTAGTACGAAGTAAAGGAAGTATTGTAATCGCGAAATATTTCGGGTATCATTTTGACTATTCTCGATTCCATTTGGATAATTTTTTGCGTGAGTTTTGTACCTGAGGACAGAATAAAGGATTCCTCCCCCCAAGACGGATTGTTGAATGCATTTAAAATGGATTTATTATTATTTTTTCTCACTTTTGTTTTCTCAATCATTGGTCCTAGTCATATATTTCCAGTTACAGAAGTATTTTAAATGGCGAAAATATTCACGTCATGGCAATGTCAAATTTAAAAAAAAACTGAAAGAATTTTCGGTATATAACGAAATCTAACTACATATATAATAACAGTTTATATAGGCAGTTAGTCAAACAATACTCAATATCAGTTTATTGCTATAAATATCTAACAATATTTAATATTAGTTTGTAGAGATATTAGGTTAATTTGGTGCTGGAGACGAGAAAAATATGCAATTCCCTCACCTGGAATCGAATCTGAATCTCTCGATTACGAGCCGAGTGTGCTACCGTTACACCACGAATGCATGCAGAAAGGAGGGAGAAAATGCCTTATATATGCCCTCTTTTAAAAGCGACTGGGGAATAGGGGACCCAGTCGCCAAATCCTGGTGGTAAACAATCATCATCCGTCACCTTTTCTTTTTAGTTTGGGCGTGACTGTAGAGGCATTAGGTTATTTTGAAGTAGGAAACTCGAAAAATGAGCATTTCCATCGCCGGGACTCGAACCTGGACCTCTCGAATACGTGTTGAGTGTGCTACCGATACACCACGAAGGCATGCAGAAAGAAGAGACAAAATACCTTATAAGTTTAAAAATTCTGTACAATTAAAGACCGTACAAGGAACTCATATGGTGTCCACATCAGATTGTTTTATTCAATCTTACTTGAAAATTTTCTCTATTTGAATTCGAAAACTTACAAAATCTTATAGCCTTCATGTAAAACTTTCATCTATGAAGACAAACCCTCCTCCCGCACATGCAGTTTTAGTACTTTGCCACAGGAAATTATATAATCTATCTTAGCCTCGCTGCTAGACGTGGTATAAATAGCAACTATTATTCTATTTGAAACAATTTATAGTGGCAGAGGCATTAAAATTTAAGTATACATATCTACTTTTCTAATGCAAGCTAAATTTTAGCTCTGTTTTCTGCAGTCTTTGGAACAAAAAATCGCGTATTTCCCCTTGTTACATCTGGTTCCTAGTTTGTATTATTTTTTCTTGCGCTTTTTTTCTTATTTCGTAAGCATTTTCATCATTATATTACGTGATTATGTTTGTTTTCTAGTCATCAATGTCAGTTGATGGTGTAATAGTTAGATTTCAGAATTATAACAATTATTCTTCATGGAAAATAATTACAGTGATTAAGTTTTCTAAAAACTTTTATTTGATAAAAATTTAATAACTAGTTAATGTAAGTTAATAAAAATTAATTTTATTTAACACAAATTTTATTCGATTTGAAGTTACTGATTTTGACAAGCTAAAAAAATATTTTATATTTTGCCAAACAACTGAGCAAATATTCAGCTATTTTAAACTTACAAGGGAAAGGATTGGTAAGTACTTAAATTTGCTAAAATGATAATTTAAATTACGTTCTTTGATAAATTTTGCTCAGGTGATGCAGAAATGTTTTAAATCATTTTATATGTCAGAACTGCTAGCCAGGCCTTCCGGGTCTCCAACTTGGTAACTAGTCCATTCTTCTGAAATGTTGTATATTTGTGCCTGAAAAGACAATGACCCTTGGGTAGGGCAAATGGGAGCGATGACTGTGACACTGAGGTCGAATTGGGCCATTGTGCAATCGTACATGCCTTATGGGAAAATGAAGGTCAAATAACGTTTCTGTCTTGCTTGATATTGTCACTTCGGCATCAAACGAAAGAAATGGAAAAAACGGGCTGGAGTTTTTTCCGATGACCACTTTCATTTCTTAATGGCTTTATGAATTATTAATATAATATCAATTGAGAAGGAAGATTTTCTAAATAGAATACTAGGAAATGAATTATTGGGTTCACAATTAATTTTAAATTATCACATTTCTATAAAATGTGTTAAACGTAAGTTATAAATCTGGTCTTTTTTTAAAGAAGTTATGCTGTTATAGGAAAAAATGACTTTCCTTCCAATTAGGTTTATTTAGTCATTAAGTTACAGACTGTCTTATTTGATAAAATGAAGAAAAATTGAGGAAATCTACCTTTGATTACTTTATACTTCCAAATGTTTAAAATCAAAATTCTATTTGGTCACTTTAAGCTGCATTGTATTTTTCTAAATTTTATTAAACGAATTAGTTTTTATAGGAAGTACATATTTAGTGTTTCTTAGAGATGTTGCTATTCGGCTGCAGTCCAATGCATGTTTTGCCCTGAATAGCATTCTTCAATTTCTCTCATGAACTCTTCATGTGTCTACCCAATTCTATCTACTGTTTGAAGCAAAGGCTTAGTATCCGGATTCGATATTAGGCATGTCTTCCTCTTTAATATTAATCATTTTTAGCTTTTAATTGATAATAATGGAAGTCTATGTAACATGAATTTATAGAAAATAAGCAAGATATGGAATTTCTAGAAATACTGCAATATTCCATAAAAAAGAGAGAGAGAAAGTTTTAACAATAAAAAAATTAGTAAAATACAATCCCGATTTTGCCACATAAAAGGAGATAAATGATGATCGGATAGCCGGGATTGTCGGATAATACGTAAATGCGAAAATTCGGTTACTAAAGTAGATCCGCCAAGGGGAAAGAAATATTAAAACGTGGTGCAATATAAAAAAAAGACATAATATCTTAATAATGAAGTTAGTAAGCGATTTTATCATTTTTATGCTTATACAATAATAAAAGTTTTCGATGGGAAATAAAATTAGATCTATTACAATGTACACTGCCGTATTTAAAAATTGCACATACAAAACAAATGCTGGAGTATCGATTAACTGGCCGCAAAGCTTTCCGGCTGTTTCAACATATGTATAGAATTTAACTTCGACAGGTATTTCCGTAATTTAAATAAGCGTTGTAATTCTTAATATTGATGCGTTGTAGTTTTAATTAAATTGCGTCCACCCACATAAGAGATCGCGAAAAACTTCGTCCCATCAAAAAGAAATCATTCATGAAAGAAACTTTCATTGAGAGAATTTTATCGCTTTTAAAATTTGTAAAGTTGTCATGTTAAACTAACCGGTTATTATGATTTTAATCTTGGTTTTAACTTCTTCTTTCCGTATTCCTCACCGGAATGCAAATTATATTATAGTGTATTTAAGCATCAGGTATAAAATCTTGAAATAGGGTTTTCATTTAAGTATAGTGTGACTTTTTAAGTGTGACTCTTTTAAGTATAGTGTAGGAATTTGGTTAGTAGGTAATTGTTGAAAGTCTGCATAAATTTATACTTTAGCATTAGAATGCTGGAGAACAGGGGGAAGAAAATTGCATTGAGAGAAAGCAAAGTGCTAACAGGGCCTGTGAAATTGTGAATAGCAAGCTGAAAAATGCAAATTTTAACATTTATATGGCTAAACTATTCTTCCATTCAGATTCCTGGGAAAATATGAGATTTGAAGTGCTGAAGAGATGAAATGTTTATTCCAACAAAAAGTGTTGTGCAACTGATATTTAGATTTAGACATTTTACTAGATGGTTGTGAAGGTTGGCTCATGTTGTTAAATTTAGAATTTAAAAGCTTAGCCAAGGTAAAAGGAAAGATGGTGATTTCTTATGTTAAAACTAACCATTCATTATGATCTTGATCTTTACTTTAACTTCTATTTTTCTTATTCTTCACCAGAATGCAGATTATAATATATTTAAGCTGAGGGCTTTTGGATCTAGAGAGAGAGAGAGTTTCTGGCATTCGCGCTGCTTCATTAGAATTATGCCACCTCTAGTTAAATGTAATTATTTGGGTTATGCATGCTGTCGCAGCCATTGTTTTAAATTTACAACCTAATCTATAATTTTGAGAACTGATACCTTTCTAACATAAACCAAAATCTTTTCTTGGTGAGCCTCCATAATGGATAATTGTGCACTCATAGCTTCAGCTCTCCTGCAGTCAAATTGCTACTTCGCACCAATTACTTGGTTTTGTTACTAACCATGCCATTATCTAAAATGTGATACTCTATATAAAATTGTGTAGTGCCTATTGCGTCCATGATCATATATGATGAGAAATGTTTTTGGTAATTAGTTCATATCCACCAATAAGAGTAATATTCAATTCGCCATTGTCTGTGTACAAGTCTTTCCTTCGAGTGTCATCTTTCTAACTATGCAGTAAAGTTTTCCCAGGATATAATGTGAAGAACATTTGCCAATTTGTTGTAGCTCACTCCAAGTCTTCTTATTCCATATATATATTTATATAGTGTGTGTCAGCAGATTGTTTGCAGACTTTCAGGAGAGAGAGAGTACACCTAGACTGCAAATCGCATAGCAATGCATTGTCGGAAACACGTTGGCGTGGTAGTGACGGCACGAAATAGAAAAAAGGGAGGACACGCAAACAATGTGACAAAACATGTTTTATTATGTTAAGTGCGGAGGAAACCAACAAATAAGCACAGAAACAGATGACTATCATCGTTAAAGGTGTTAAACTTACCATCCTGGACATGGACATCTCCGCCACACCGATGAATAAATTGAGGCAACTTAGTATTTAACTGTGTAGTCTTAGACTCATGATCAACGTTTAAAGTTATTTGACTATTATTATTTATAAGTCGTGGTTATCTGTAGAGCACGAGCCGTGCCCTTTATGTTAAAAGCTCAGTTAAATAAAAGAAAAGAATTAAATCTTTTAATCTTTTAAGTCTTTGTCGTGCTATTTTAGATAACTCGCAACCTGTTTAGTAAGGTTATGAAATTAAAACTCCAGTATCAGACTAAGTACTGTATGGTTTCTCTTATTTTGCATAACAAATTTATTTTAAGTTTGATACCTTTCCTGAATTTCTCAACTTCCCCTCACATTTTCTCGCCAGGATACAAATTTAAAGTTAAGTGAAGTGAGTATTTAAATGGGTGAATCTCTGAGTTTAATAAGAGCTTGTTTTCGCTAGCCAGCCCACGTTTCGTTGCCATCTCACGTTACGCTAATAAGCCTCTTGGCCATTTCGGATTATCGTCACGGCTGTTAGGTTTTTGTTGAGTCAACATGTTAGGCGTAACTTAACGTGCTAATCCAGCACTATTTTATTTTAGATTTTGACTTGAATTATATTCTAGGTTTCAGTTTCACCGCATGTTGACGGTGCCATTGTAAAGCACAAAGATCGTGCCTTTCTGCTAATTATTCGAATTAAATAAAGGATTATTTTCACCCTTCCTCTGTGCTGGTAATTTATTTACGCCTGTGCGAAGATTCGCCAGATTCATTGTAGGATCTAAATTTAGTTTATGTGGAATAGCAGAGCCAGATCTTACAGTATAACCTTATATGTTTTTAAAATTAAATTGGATCAAGTTTCAGAATAAATACCTTAGCTAAAAAAACTATTTGAAAATGCATAACTTACGTCGATGCAATAAAAAAAATCTGAGTGCAAAGCATGCCAAGTTTATACACACAGATAGCTGCCCTTTTTACAATGTTTTCTAAAGCATATTGGCTGACATATGTGTTACACACGAAAACACGTCGAAAATATTTACTGAATCAATATGTTTCATTGGGAATAGATTTCTGGTTAATGATCTTTTATTGTAACAAGTCGATCAGTAGTAGATGCCAACAGTAAAGTGGAGAGTAATTTATGTTGTGTTACTGCATTTAAAGTGAATTTTAAAAAAGGTAGTTTACTTCTAAAAATCTCATAAATTTCAATGCAGGTTTCAAGGAATTTTTTCAATGTGTTGTTGTATTTGCAAAAACGGAAGTAAATGGATGCCTAAAATGTCACTCGAAACAAACACGTTTTTCCCATTACGCATTTAGGAAAATATTTTCAGTCATATATTGTTGTAGGATTTCGTAATGACAAAAACTACTGAAATGAAGTTAGTGTTGAGAGAAAGTTATCATCCCTTTGTGTATCCCGCTGTCTAACACGAGGGCGATAGATTTCAGAGGAATGCTGCCTCCACCCTAGGAGTTGACAAAAGGGTGCGGGTGGGGTCCTCACGAACTTTGCTTACGTCACTGGCTGATCCACCCTGGCTCCACCTGTGCCGCCTTGGGTGGCAACAGGTGTCTTGGGTGCGGCTGACAAAGATGTTCTAACGACGCCACTTTAGTGTTTTTTCTCATAGCCTAGAAATCTGTGAACTGTGTCTGCTTACACTCGGGATACAACCATTCAGAATAAGCAACAAGTCCCGCCCTAATATTCTAACTATCAATGAATGTGGCCCTAATCTTTTACTATAGAGCTAACTTATTTGAAATGTAAAGTTTATTATGGAGAAGGAACAGTATTAAATTATTTTTATAGGTGATATTTTATGCTTAACATCGTGGCGAATTAGAGAATGAGAAATCTTCAGGGATGATTATGCACGCCCTTATTCAACGACTTTGTTCGTGATAGGAACTCAATCTGTTAGAAGAAGAATAAGCTACGAATAGAGAGAAATTCTTACCGCATATTCTAATAGTATAGAATAAATTTAATGCTTAGTTTTCGTGCAGAATCAATTATTTAGCCTGCTAATGAATCAATTAACAGTACCGAATGAAGATTATACTTTTCAGCGATAGTTATATCGGTTGAAAGGTACAGTTCCACTTCCCAAAGTTTTGATGGGGAGTTTGTCTCAAAATAGAGGAACTATTTGAGTAGAATAAACGAGGCGGAAAACAAAATGTAACTATAATGCGTAAATAAATAAATAAAAGTGTGCTAGCTTCTAGAAATTTAGGATTAAAGTCACAGATTGATTTCTACCTAGGCTAGTAGGATTTGGGCTTAAGGCCCGAGGATTTACGAAGGCGAAAACTTTTTGTGTTTTCTTGTAATATTAAAAAACTGATATTGATCACATCATAGGGTTAGTTATTGCCTTAACAGAACTAAAAGCATAACAGTCATACAGAATCTAAAGTTGTAAAAAATCTCTTTATTGTTAACCGAACAGTATGCTTCTACAAAATTAAAGCAATTTGCAAACTAGAAGCTCTACATCTTGCACTTTAGCAAAGAGACAATAATTACTTGCGGGTGACAGCAACAGCTTGAACTTATTTTAAAAAGTCATCGAGCTTCCTTAATTTGGAGGTCCTACTAATGGCCGAGCGGTTAAAAATTGCTGAATATTAGTAGTTCGTTCTAAGTTCAAACCAAGGCGACAGGAACTGGCTACATTGTTCGTTTTCATGGGTTATCTATGTGTAACGTAAATACAAGCCAATTGCCTTTTGAAAGTCTTCCACAAAGACATCCCCTTTCCTCAAGCTGATATTCCTCTTGCGCTTTGCACTATTCAAATAACTAATTAAACAACTTCTATTCTGGAGGGATTCTTCTTGATATATTACCGTAAGATCTAATACTTAAAATTCAGATTCTCATTTACTAATCAGAAACCACCCTTTAAAATCCGCAGAATTATCCACTGCCTTAATAGGCAGAAATAATTACTGGCAGGTTAGGGTAAAACCTCTTAGACGAAAAGGAATATTCTACAGTAAAGTAAAGTATGTTCAAGTAAACTGCTCAACTTTATAGATAATTTGAACTACGCAGCTCTGGAGGACTTATATGTGAGACCTTATGCGTTTACTTTCCCCTCCATTTCGTTCCGAGATAAGCATTTCTGTTCTTTTCATTTTTTTTCCCTCTATATAATTACTTTTTTCTCTCGTAATATGTTTTTTTCTGCAAAACTTGTGCTTTGTTTCAGTCTAACTTTTCTACCACGTTTTCTGTCTTTCATTAAACCCAACTTCTTCTTATATAATTATTCTTATCAAGCATTTACCCAACTGACCCAGTCACATTTAGTGACTAGCAACATGTTCTGTAGATAAACTGTTCTGTAACTTGTATACTTTGTGTATCACATTCTGAAAACTTTTCGAACTCTTTTCTTGTAGACCTTTTGCATTTGCATTTGCATAGACAAAGCGTCTCCTTTTCTTTCACCAGCTGTCAGTTTATCAGGATTACTATTTCGCCTAATCGCTTTGGCGAATATGTGGGTGTCTTGAGTAGAAGAGTAAGTTTAGTTTAAACTATGTCCGATGAAATTGTAGAAGATATGGGAAGGGTTTAATTACCGTTTATTCTTCACAGTTTACAGCTACTCCTGCACTTTGGGATACAAAGACCAATACTTGTGGTCTAACCGTAAAAAAAAATAAGAACTACAAACTAACTAAATTTAAATAAGAGCTAAACTCAAATACTTTACAAAGACCAGTAAAGGCCTTTTAGATCTTTACGAATGTAGTACGCAGAATGCGGGAAATCTACAATACGTCTTCAATATCAAGAGAACTAAATTTCTGGCCTTAAAGGCACAGCAACTGACTGAGCGCGCGTGAAATAAGGTGGCGAGAAGTTTCTTTCTCTAACTCCTTCTTGGTTAAAAGTCACAACTTAAATACTTAACAGTTTGCAAGCTCAATTTGTTTACTAAAACTAACCGCGTTTATTCTGGCCGGAAGTGGAAAATAAGAGGAGACAGTAAAGTTTTAAAATAAAATACACGTTAGTAAAACTTAAAATTCTTATAAGTTCTTCCTTTAATGGGACTCACTTCTCAGAACTCTACAACGTGACGCCAGTCTACTCAAGAGCAAATTAAGTCACGCTAGACAATGTCAATATAGATAATATAGCGAATCCAAATCACTTAAAAGGAAAATACTCGCTTACTGAAAAATCTATGCTCTAGTTCTCTACTTTCATAGCAAGCCAATTTACATTTTTAAGAGCGTATTCTCAAAAGAGGTAAAAAATTGTAGAATCAATTAACCAAAACTGTCACGCCTTAGTTCAATATAATTGCCATCTGTGAACTTGCAAGGAAAGAACAACGATACTAGAATATATTTTTTTTCATTGATTGGTAGATTCCGTGACTGAAAAGAATTGTTTGCAGGCACTTTAAAAGCAGTAAAATATGTAGATATACGAAACACTGTTTTTTTACAAGTTCTTAGTGTAAGGTTTTTTTTCTTCTGTTGTACTTTTCTTCTTGTATAAGATAATGAAGGAAGATAGCGAGTTACAGAGATTTTTAAAATCGAATATGATTATTATGTTTTCCAAAATGTTTATGTTATCACATAACTTCTGATTACTATTGACTTAGATATTGTTTCATAACATATAAAAAATAGGTATTATTTTCCTGTATTTTTTAATAAACCATGGCACTAGCAAATGAGGTATTTTTAGAAGGCTTCTTAATTTCTTCGTTCTTTTAATTTTTCAGCGAAGGAAACGTGTACCTCTTTTTACTCGTATCTGGGAACAAAGTGAAGTTTCTTTGTTTCGTTATTCAATAGCAGAACTGAGAGCCAGTTAAAGAAAGTTTCTCGAGAAGTTTCTTTTCTGAAAGTAGGTAGGTCTTCTTTCCTTTTCCTCAACTCAAAGATAACCACTTTTCACTTAACCCTTTGCGGCACAGTGTGTCCGGTCAGGACATACCTAAAAGTTTCCTTCTGTACGCACAGAAAAATTGAATGAAAAAGGATTTATAGGTTACTCTGAACTTTCTTTATTTACAGTAGATGGCAGCTCAACACAAACCAGTCCATATATTTTAGCCATGTTTAGTTTTTTAAGACCCTCATTTTTCAAAGGAATCTTCCAGATTTTTTTAAGGTATAATAGGAATTGTTTGAAAAGAAATTTCTATGTTATTTTTTGGCTGTATGCTAATCTACTTATTGTATATTAGTTTTAAATTTTTACCTTGAAATCTTGCCTAAAATCAAACGGCGAACCCTAGGTGTGCCCAGACCGGGCTCACCGATAATCTAGGACAACTGAGAGTCTGTATTCTTTGTTTCTCCGCATCTCATTGGTCAGTTCATTGACAATAAGGCTCGTTTGAGCACTCTTTTCGAAGCTCTATTCAATCAGTGTGCCACTTTGCGCACACCCACAGAATTAAAACGATAAGTGCTATCTTCACAAAATTTTACTTGTGTACTCCTCTAGGCCTAATTAGACTGCCTACCTTTTTTTTTTTTTTTATCAAAACTCAGACTTAAAAAGGTAGCGTTCCGGAAAGGGTTAATTATACAACTTAATCAGCGTAATGGACCTAACTAAGGCTAAGAAAGTGTGGCTTGTGGAAGCCCATTTTTGGAATTTCTGTTGTTTAGAAAGTCAGCCTAAATATGCTACTAGCTGAAAGTATTCTTGAGAGGTCGTGGTAGGGAAAGAAGGGTGGAAGACCCTCGGACCTCTCCTCTACCGCGGGGTGCTTTCCTTCGAAACTGAGCGAAGTCGTACTGTCACATGTATGGTGCTCAAGGCTGTTGCCAACAACAGGCACAATTTTTTGCAAATTGTTTTGCATGCAAAAGTTTTTGCAAAATTGTCGTGATGAATTTCGTGGGCTTGTTCTGATGTTACTGTCAGAGAAGTGAGATAAGTCACAACACACCATAGTGAGGGAAATATCAACCAGAAAAGTGTTTTACATAGTTTAATTTAAAAAAAGCCATCCTTATGTGCCTAACTTAAGCCATCTTCATGTAGTTATATTTTGAATGTAAATATTGGCATAACCAGCTGGGTGTGTCATGTTTCTACATATTTTATAATTGTGTGTTATATTTTTGCATATTTTTTACTACACCCTAAATTACCTTCAGTAACATAAGAAACAACTCGTTGATTGGAAATGTCTTCAGAAAGCTCGTATAACATTGGATACGAGCAAAATTTTATTTTTGCATATAACGTTCTTAACATGTATCCTCTTTTGGGTTAATAGTTGTTACTTAAATAAAATGTGGATTTAGAATGTTAAGTATTTGCCTCCCCATGTTTGAAACAAACTCTTCTGCATGAAAGTATTATAACATTTTTACCTTCTAGTGGCCAAGACCATAGAACACTAGCAGTTCGAGCCGGGTTCAAATCTCAGCGAACGGGCTGGCTGCATAGGTGTTCGAGAGATTTTCCTCGATATGATGTACACACGATACAGTTTACGTAAGGAAGTCTTCGACAAAAGTATTAATTAAACAATCCTCTAAGTTCAGTTTTTATAATGAGTGCATGGAAGAATTATTGCTGATAAGCTAACTCAGTATTAACCAACTTATTCTCAAAGGATCTCCCACACTGCTATCGGAAATTTAAAATAAGCAAATTGTAGGGTTTTTTTTAACAAGTTTTGAATAGAACGTGCTTTTTTCTTTTTCTTCTTCTTTCTAATCCAAGGAGTATTTCATTTAAATTTCTAAACTTTAACCTTTTTGTTGGAAGTGTGTCTAATATAATTCATCTGGAACGCAGGTCAGCGAGCTATCAATTCTTTTTCCGATAAAGTTAGCTGAGAAGGCTCGGAAGTTTTCATAATTAAAGATAAAATACGAGATCTGAGATCTATATATAGAGCATTAACCGATGCTATACAACTAATTAACTATATGTATTCCATTTCTGCTGCCAACAATGGCATGCAGCCATTGTTGCTTATATCAGCAGGGATATTGCTTATTTCATCGTAATTTTTATATGTAATACATTTTTATTGATTTTGTTTGATAAAGTTGTTCTGTAGTGGAAAATTCTATGCAGCTTCTAAATTTAATGTTTGGTGTTTCCTTTAGGAATTTTTGCGGTACATTTAAAATCCAGACGTAGGCTGACCGCGTAGCGCCTAGTATGTAATAAGAAGATTAAGTGCTGATTAGCAAATTGGCCACGTCAAAATACTTCATTTACTAAAAATTTCGATTCATAAATAAATGCGAAAATTTTGTACAACAATCCTGAATCTTGCACAGTTAACCCTTTTACTTTTTATACATGTATATAACTGTTCTTATAGGGACCCAATATGGTGTAAACTGTATGTAAATATAGTACAATAGTTTGTTATGATGAAAATAATTTAGAGAAGAAAGGGTGAAAATCCGTATAGTTTGTTCCCATTAATGACAGAAGCAACGTTGTAAGACTAATAAAAAACAGATTAGACATTATTGTGACAAATTAGACATTACTTTCTTTTGTTTTTCCTTCATCTGCTACTGAATGATTTAATTCTGATATGGTACACAATGAAGTCCTAGGAAATGTAAAACGTAAAATAGACTGCATGTAAATCTTCATCAGACTTTACCAGATTTACGCTGCAGTTTACTAGCAGCGTAATATTTGCAATGTAATGTTTCTGTTCCGTGCACACAGAATACAAAACGTATAGAATGGCAGTGCTATGTGAAAACCCTGGTGGTTATTGGGTGTACAAAGCTTGAAACCAAGCATATTTATCAATATGCATGAAGCTAATGAGTTTGTTAATTTTTTTTTAAAGAATCATTGAAAAAAAATTGTATTCCACAGATATACATGATATAAACCTGTGCATTTCCGCTGGTGTGGTTTATATTTTCAGTCTGCTTCAGCTCAAAATATTAGTAATTAAAATAATTTAAAGTACTTTTGTATTATTGTTTATTTAGCTGCACAGTCCTGTCTTTCAAAGGCACATATAAATGTGAATGAAGTGAAAAAGCGAGATAGAAAATTAGTCATTCCTAAGTTACAAAATAAATAGTCTTGTCACTGAGAATTTGTGACGATATATTTCCTGTCATAAAGCTGCGTTGAAAATCAGGCCTAAAAATAATGACATATTGTTAGCAAGTAAAATAAATTGCTTTTTCCGGTTCATTTTATTTTCAAAGGTAAGATACTTCATCTTATTGCATCTGTAAGGCACTGCTAATGGGTATGCAACAGCGAATACTGCCTCAATATTTCCAATTTAATTGAATCTTCACTTTTGCTCTATTATTCTTTAACTACTTGGTTTTCCACTGCATACGGCAGGTAGAAGGTATGATAAATGAAGAAATTCTGGAACAGTTCTGTATGTGTTTCAGGAACATTGATTAAAGTCCGTCAGGTGGATTTCCGAAGTGGATGAAGATATAACGCGCCATTTCAGCCGCTGATGGGTTACCTTTGACCAGAACCCTTAGAGGCCCTCGCATTAATCCAGCTATAATTGAGTATCGTAAGAAAGGTCTGACAACTGTTTTTATCCGATTCTTGGAGTAATAATAAGCTTTTTTTAACTCAAATATAAGGCTAGCTCTTGTACAGGTGAAAGGCAGATTTAGATTTATGTAGCTTTCAGATTACCAATATGTTATCCAATCCATTTGAAATGCCATTTGTATCTTAACATGTGCAGTTTTGTGCGTGTTTCAAATGAATCAATACTAGCTTATATTTCTTTTCTTTAAAATGAGAACTTGGTAGCATTTTAAATCTTATCAATGGAAATTTTTAGATTTATTTGTGTTGTATATGTCACGGTTAATTATATTTCTCTGTTTTTAAATTTCTGTTTTTAAATTTCTGTATTTTTAACTGATATTCATTTGCTACGTTATTTGAGGTATTCTATAAGAAAAGAATATTTCATTATGTTACTAAGAAAAATAATCTCAAAGAAAAACTATATTAAGCATAAAACTATATTAAACTATATTATAGTAGTAAGAGATATCACAATGGCCTTCAAAATAGTACTGTGAAACCTTGGCTCACAAACTTAATTCGTTTCTAAAGTTAGTTCGTCATTCGAAATACTCGTAAACCGAAACTTTTTTCGCATGAAATATGTAAGATAGACAAAGTTCATCTATTTTAAAAAGTACGCTAAAAGGATTGAAAGAGTAGAAATGTAATGAATAGAATTAATAACTCTGTTAGCGGAAGTAAAAAAAAATCTCCTCTGTGCAATGAATTCCTTTTTGCGTGAAAAGATTCATGTCGTTTGTACAATTTCTAAAAACCGCTTTCATCACCGCATTTGTACAGTTTCTAAAAACCTGCATGTGGAAGAAATTAAGAGCTAATTTTCCACATAAGGGTATTCCTCTATTGACTGAGAAATCTTAATTCTGTCTCTCGGGAGAATTATTTGCAGTTGTCAAAGTAGTTTAAATTGGCTCTTAGTAAAATCTTTAGAACTGTTATAGGCATTGAGAGCATTTCTAGTATTGAAGTTATTAGTGGTGGTGCCTCTAAAAGTGAACTGGTATATGCCATTAGAGAACTTCTCCTCAGTAGCTCTAGTCTCATCAACTTGCAGTGGATCAAAGCCCATGTAAGGCACGAGGGAAATGAAAGGGCAAACATGTTGATAAAGGTAGCAACAACATAAGTTCCCGGTTACGGAACATACTAACCAACCCGGAATCAATACTGAAAAGTAAACTCAAAATAAATGCGGACAACAGTTGGCAAAGGCAACGAGACGAAGAGACAGCAAAGAGTATCTTTAATGACTATTTTCCAAAAGTCTTGTCAGCCCTAAAATCAGAAAGCTTCATCCTGACCTAGCTGTACACTGAACAATGCCCTACACCGGCCTATCTAGGTAGGTTCGACCTTAGGGACTCAGATCAATGCTCCTGTGGTAAAGTAGGCAACTTGAAACATTCCTTACATGAATGTACCGTAACATAGAACATGCATGTCTCCGAATCGATTGAAAAAATCTTCAAACCTGGAGAATTCGACTAATGGAAAATGTAAAAAGTCTAAAGAAAGCTCTCAAGGTAACTGCATATATTAATGCTAATAATGACAATATATAAGTTTTCCGCACAGCACATTGCTCCTAATACAGAATTGTCTACTGCGAAGTACATTGCTCCCTCACTATTAATTTGTAACGCATATATTTTCTTATGTTGTATAAACTGTTATCTCGAAAATAGTATGTAAATATTTCTGTGAATTATTATTTTAACACTAGCATGTATTTCCTAAAACGTTTCTATAATATCTGGCACAGTATGTGATTCTGTGAAGTTAATGTAAATAATCCTATAATTTATGCAATGCAGCTTTCAAGCTTATGATATATTGTTCACTTGTAAACAACACAGGATTCCAAAATATTTCCTTCGAGGGACCATGTGATTTAACAATGTTTAAATTATGTCACCTGTCCAGCCCTCCAGGGCCTTGGTAGTGGTGCACACATAGTAGATTTTCGCCTCCCGACGACACGCAGTTTATGCATATTAGTAAGCCTGTTGTCCTCATAGGAATGTAGAGTACCGAGAGTGGGTATCATTATTACTCTGATTTTATTTGATCACGCAATTTTCTGTCACACAGAACAGCATTGCTAAATCTAAAAGCGCCTTTCAACAAAAAGTCTACATCGTGCTAATAAAAAGTTTTGCCTTTCTTATTAAACTGAATCGTAGGGATCATATATGTGAGTTTCATAAAAACACAATTTGTATACTTTTCACATATTTAAGATACTTGAATTCTATGTTTAAAAGAAAATTAAATTTTTGTTAAAAAATTAGTAAACCTTTCCTTTATGTTTTGCTTTTTGTTAATTAATTGTCGGTTTTGTTCTTTAAATTCCGTAATTATCTTTATTTAGTAGAACGCTCCAATAATTTACAACCAAATAACTTTTCTAACCTAACATATATGAAACTGTACTCGGAAAATGATACAAAAAATGGCAATAAACCATACAACGTCTTTGTTCAGCTTATATTTTATGAAGCAAAAAGTGTCCCTAAAGCAGGAATTGTCGAGTGGAGAAATGTTACACAATTATAACTCTCTAGAGACTTTAAATAAAATCAAGATTTAAAGTTATCATGGATAATATTAAAACTGTAGTTACACTGCAATGGATGAAACTTGTTTTTTAAACTTCGAAGCTCCTTGCATAAAATCATTCAGTGCTTGTAGTGCTTGTATTCTTGTTCGATAGCCTGAAGAAATAGATTATTTGGATTACAGCAAAGCATGCAAGGTCTATCTGCTTAAGGTAAGGAATGCCTTCGTGGAGGAGTTTTAGGGAATTAGCTTGTATTCACATTATACATTTAAAAACCACGAAAATTAACTAACCCGTTCGCTGGGATTTGAACCAGGTCGAACTGTCACTATTCAACTATTTTACCGCTTGGACCAATAAGTGAAATAATTTTGAAATAAGTTTCTAGTTGTATGAATTTAATAAGGGAAGGGGGAAAAAGGCTGCAAATGTGCTGTTGAGCTTACGTAGTATTGCAATAACCGCATAACAAAAAAAGTATAGGATTCTTTACTATGCGGTAATCCTAAAGTTTAACGTATGGAAATGGAATAATGCCCATAAAAGTTGAACAGATGCTATTGTTTCTCAACTGTACAGCGTTGAAATTTATGATTACACGTTGCTGAAGATGGAACACTTGCTTAGAGTAATGGTATGGCATTTCTCAAGCAGTAAGAGATATCACAATGGCCTTCAAAATAGTACTGTGAAACCTTGGCTCGCAAACTTAATTCGTTTCTAAAGTTAGTTCGTCATTCGAAATACTCGTAAACCGAAACTTTTTTCGCATGAAAAATTAATGTCAAATGAATTAATTCGCTCTCAGATCCCACTGATTGAAATGATTTCTTAGCAAAGAATACTTTGAATATACGTTCGTAATGTAAAACCGATGGGAAATTCATTAAATCTAACACATACACAATATTAACCTACACACAACATTTAACGCAATACTAAACTTATAAATCATTAGAAAAGTTGAATTAAATGTTATTGTGTCTTTACGGAGGAAAGTAGAAGGCGTAAATAGAAAACAATGAAGAAAATCAATAAAGTAAAATGTTATAGTTTGGAAGGAAATCCTTTTTGGTAAAAAATATAAGATAGACCGCTGTCTTTCTTTCTTTTTTTTTCCTCTTAACATCTCTCGCTCAATTTGAGAATCGCTGTGCTATATCTTAGTTAAGTTAAGTTACGAGAATCAAATAACTAAGAATATTCTTCCTTCCATCTTCTTCTGAAGATATTTCCAATGCGTAACATAGATACAAGGCAGTTTCCTTTAGAAAGTCCTTCACGAAGACATTTCTTCCCTTAAGCAAACAGTCTTCGTGTGCTTTGGCGTAATAAAATAAACCTAACCAAATTTGAAGATATTTTCCCTACTGCATTAACTGCACTTTAAAGTATCATTTGCTGTCGGCTTACTTCGTATCTCAAGATATCGTTAGTCATTCAATATTTTTTCTAGAAAACCTGTTCTTGTTTCAAGGCTATGGTGACCCATCAAAGTTCTGCTTTAATACTAAATTGCTTCATCACCAATATTTTTCACTTCGAAATTTAAGCGTGTTAATTTTTTTCTCATCCCCACCGTCCCCACAAAAGAAAAAAGGCTGATATTGTGCTGCGGAAATTGGCCATGATATTTATACGCGTCATCTTCTAAGTGACTATGAAATAAAAATGAATTTAAGCGGTATTATATCCGAAATGATAACGTCTTGGAAAACCATAAATTTTGCTTCAACCTAATTGCAAAAATCATGTTATGTCATAAAATTACAAAACTATTTTCAATAATAAAATAAGAATTTCGATGTCAGCTTACATTTGTACCTGTTTACGAGTTTGCGAGGAATGGCTTGAAAATGCATACTTCGTGCCATTTAATCTCCAAGTGAAATTCATTAATTAAAATCGTTCCTTGAAAATTCTCGTTTGTAGTTTTTCCTTCGCCCAAAATATTTGCATATTTAATCATATTCCGCTAATGATACCAGTTACTTATTAATCATCAGTTCTACTTAATTCTGGATTAGGACTATATAAGCATTCTCATAAAAATGTCCTTTATGCTAACATTTTCCAGAACATTCTTTCAGTTCATAACGTTTCTGCATAGCCGCCTTTATCTCTCACTCTTCATTCAGCTGTTATAAAATTCAACAGCGATTTGTAGAGACATTAGACTATTTTGGAAGCAGGAATAACGAAATATCAGCTACGCCTCAGTGGGATTCGAACTACATTTCTTTTAATTGCTGGCGGATATGATAACAGTTAACTCTACAAAAACACGCATGGGTGATTTCGATATTTCTTATAGTCTCCCCAACTTAATGGACTACTGGGAAGAGGCACGAGCCCTAGTAAGCCAAATGAAGGTGATTATAAATTATCGTCCTCTTTATTTTAGTTAGGGCGCCGCTTTTGTGTATTTTAGATTTTTCAGAGGAGGGAGCACGAGAAACTAGTAGTGTCCTTATCGTAATCCACGGAACCAGCAACTGCCAGCTGGACTTGTTACCACTTACACTAAAAGAGCACGCGGGGTTATACGGTTTTTCCTTATAGATTTAACTTATGAAATCGGTGCAGTCTTTGGTCTGACGGGTTATAGCGTAAACCAGTTACTAGTTTACTTACCTTTTGTTTGTCTCTCTGTCTAGTGGGTTTTTTCAGTCATTTGTAATCAATATTGTTTAATAGCTATTTTATACGTAACGTATGCAGCAATAGTACAGTAACCTGAAACGTCAGCTTATTTTCACTTTTATCAATAAAAAATACTCTATATAAGTAATTTCACATGCATGGCTCATGGAAAGCAAAATTTATATCTAACACGGTTCCGCGTATTGTAACGTACACAAAAACACGTTTTCCATGCATCTTAACATCTGCCTGTTATTATAAATTGAAAATTATTCCTACTTTTAACCGATCAAATGTGCGAATCTTGAATGTTGAGAAAGAATAAGAAGCAATTTTTATTCGTCTGACATGCATGAAATTTAAGGTTTCGTTGACTGAAAGAGGCGAGAAACGAAATCCATTTATGTTGATAGGAGCACTGATAATTGCAGAGGTGAATCATTGCTTCGTGGTCGACGTACTGACAAATAGCGAAAATCTCCACCGAAATGTAGCACCTAAATAACGAAGAATATTCCCGAAGGCTATCAAATATGAATTATTTGACTACAATGTATCATCGATAGAAATGACCAGAAACGTGATAAACTGGCTTTTCACGACTTACACGACGAAACGTTTAACTATGTTCAGTAGCGTTTACCCAGGTTGGCAATGCTTCGCTGTTTCAAGTTACTTCATACGAGCATGTCTAAGATTTTGCCAAACTAAATATCTCTGACTTCAGAAGTGAAAGACCAATTTAATAGTCGTTTTCTTCCTAAACTTTAAATAAAAATTTGCGTGGGATGAGGGAACTTGGCGTAAATTTAAGCTTGCCACTAATTTGATCAAATTTGCAAAATTATATTAAGCTATAGTAAATTCTTTGCAATACAATTCATTATCTAGGTTGCTCTCGGCCAATTTCTATTTTTACTGTCGCTTATTAAATATTAATACTAATGTAGCATACTGTTGAATACTTTCGAAAATGAGATCCTTTGTGTTAAATTATGCTTAGTATTTTCATCATATGTTCCAAGTGTACCATTATTACTTACTTCTGTGTCAGATATAGCAACTTTCTCCCTTCTCCACGTAAATATCAATTCTGTTTTACCTCACTAATGTTTTCTTCTTTTAGAAAATAATAACCGAAACATTACGATAGAAAATAAGCGTAGAATTAGCAATAAGTAAGCAACGCGGGTGATTTTTCCGTTATGTGTAAAGTTCCTAAACAAATTTGCACTGACTTGCTCAGGATTAGATTAATCGAGTTATTTAATTAAGGGCAAAATATTCGAGCAAGTTTGCTCAAGAATTAGTTGTTTCTGGGTAGTTGTTTTCTTTTTCAGGTGTTACAGCGGATGTATCTTGACAAAGTTTATACATCTCACTGTAGTGTTTTAGTAAAACGAAGAACGAACCTCTTTTTGTTTGTTTTATTAGCTACACTTGTTACGTAACTTCAAAAAATGAAATAAGAATTCTGAGGGAAATAGTATCATGCCTGCATTAACCTGATATTGTAAAATGAAAGTACTATATAAAAACCTATCGATTACTACGTTCAATTAATATATATTTGCATCAACGTATGAATAAATCCCAGTACTTTAATTAATATGCAGATTGGCAATGTGTCTTCGATTTACTCACAAGAACTTACGAAACCATAAAGATTTATAATTTTTTAAATTTCTCTGAGCTAAATGTTGAGAAGTTTATTCTGATTATTTCAATATTTTTATGTTTTAAAGTAACTTTGAACTGCTTCTTAAGTTTTAAAAAGTGCATTTATTGTTTCTTGTAAGGAATGCTTTCGATGCGTTTTAATTTAAAATTTGAAAATATAAATTTTGAACAATAATTAAAAGTTCCATTTGCAAAGTACTGTTTCAATTTACGTTGTTACAAGTTTCCTTTTATTACGTCTGTTTACTTGGCATAAAAAGCGCAACATTTTTATTAAATATTTCAGTGATTCTCAAACTACACCAGCTTGTGTAAACACTTTAAATTATCGCTCATCTTCTGATTTAAAGCAATATCCTCCTTTAAATGCATTTCTGAAATTTAGATGTAATTCAAAATTTATCCCATTTCTGAAACACTGAAAATGTGATTATAACATCTAATGTGAACTAAGGCTCTTTCATTATTTCTCTTAATGTTTTCGACTTTAACTCGCAATGAAGCTCTAATTTATTTACTTATTTTATATATTTATTTTATAATTATTAACTTTAAATAGATGCAAAGAGCTTGAAGACACTGCTTTCGAATTACTTGTTGGAATTCCCCCATTTCATGTAGCGATAAAAAAATAATAGATAAAACTCTGAAGTTTCTCCCGAAACTATTATAGTACTTAATAGATTAAAGAGAAACGCGATTTCAATTTCAACTTTCGCCTTTCTTGAACGAGTCAAAAACCCTCCTATATCTAACAAGATTAACAACGATAACGATCTTTCATCAAACGGCTCTGCATTCGAGTTGACAGTAATGAATTTCGGGTGTTCGTTATACAGCTGATGTTATTGATAAGCCTTCAGATCAATATCTCTGCAAGATGTGTGCAGTGATTATTTCTATCTCGACCACAATCAGGGCTTTGATTGCTTTTAGTCTGATTCCCAACTTCTTTAACTACATTAGTAGCACGCGTAATTACATTGCCTTATGCGCAGAGATTATGATAATACAAAAGTATTTGAAGAAACCCTTAATACTGATGAATGGTATTTATGCGTTAATAACTACCCCATTTTTGTTATTATTTTTTAATTAAAAATAAGTCTCTCGAAACCCATACAAATTAAATGAAATTTTATTTTAATTTTATATCCAAAGAAAGCCAAAAGTTTTATTGAAGTCTTACTTAAGTTATCCTGATTTTTAGGGCACATTTGACAGTCTCTGACTTAGAGCACAAATTTAAAAACAGTTATTTCCTCCAAAATTTAGCGAATAAATTTATTTAGGAAACATTTATAATCAGGTTTATTTTAAGTTTAAATTAAGAGTTAAGGTGAATTAAAAGGTTTAGACCCATTGTTTTGTATTATTCTTTCCGTCCTTACTTTTTCGGCATTTCTCCTTCGAGAGTTATGTAAATTAATTTACATATCGGTTTGGTGAACTGTTGCACGAGCGCTTAGATCACTGCTAGTCCCTGTGTCGTCGAACACTACAGCGGCAAATTCTATTACTGCATCATCTTATGCATCTAGTGATCCAGTTTCCTCGAATTTTTTAATCATACTTCTCAGGGTTACAACAGACATTGGACCTTTATGCACGTTATACCTTCTAAATTCTAAACTCCGTTGCAGTTTTGGATTGTCTAATTTAAAACACGCTCAATTGAGTTACAGGTTGAAGCAAAGCAGGCACTTGTGCTTCTATGTAGATTTATTAGATCTCACGGGGCCTTGCCAACTGCTAAGCTTCCTCCCCAGTTGGAATTTCGAGACACGATATCCCGGAATAGGAGGTCTTAGTCTCCCCCCCTCAGTCCCCTGTAACTAACCTCTCGAGAGAATTTCCTTTCGCTCTGTATTTTGAGTGTCCCCTTGCCGCACCGACACGATATGCTTACAAATATTCATGCCTTTTTCGGGATTCGGACCCTGGCCCTTCGGTAAGGCAGTTAGGGTTGTAGAGTCATAAGGCTATTTTAAAGTAGGAGATGTGAAAAATGTGCAGTGCCCCCGCCGGAACACGAACCCTGGACCTCTCCAATGCACGTCGATTATGCTTCCAATTACATTACGAAAGCATGCAGAAAAGAGAAAAAAATACTTTACAGCGTATTAAGCACAAATCAGCAGTCAGTCAAAGAACAGCTGACACAACGTTCGCTCTCCCCTTTTTAAAAGGAAAGTGTGCTCTATAAAATTTGTACAATCTAAGTAGTTTATACAAATTTCCTCTCGCGTACGTGACAGCAAGGCCTAAAATCTCTCCTATCGGTGACTTTTGGTACTTATTCCCTTCACCCTGTAATTCATCTCCTCATGCCTTCTACATTCTGAACATGAAATTTGGTTTCATTCCATTCATTAGTTTTACAGGGTGTTTCACGAAGGAACTTTGAAACTAAATAACTCGGAAACGATGACAGATCGAAGTATGAAACAAGTGGCATGTTTACTAAAAAACCCGTAAGAATCTGATACAGAAACCTAAAAAAAAAAAAAAAAATAGTTACAAATTGTGCTGATAGATGGCACTGCAGATGGCATTTCCATAAGTAGGCTGTGCAATGTAGCTATTGCAAACTCTCGTTGCATTCACATCAAAAGAGATTCAAAATATAAGCCTTTCACACAACACACATGTCGCAAACGAAGAATGAAATTCTCAGTCACTTTTCTCTGTAGTGTAGTACTAGAAATTGACACACACGAGCTTGATAAATAGCCTCCTCCAGCTCATCAAGTGTTAAAAGATTGTTACGGTAAACAATGTTCTTCAGTGTGCCCCACAGAAAGTAGTCGCAGGGGATGAGGTCAGGTGAATAAGGAGGACAGTCGATTCATTTCCCGTTAACTGTCGAATAGTTCAATGCAATAACTCTATCATCCAAATATTCCTTTAGTCACAGCTGTAAGTCAAAAACATGTTGTGTATGGTGTGGGTAAGCCCTGTCTTGCATGAACCATGCTGTGTCTGGTTGATCATTCAGCGCTTGTTGAGTTGCGACAAATTGCTTCAAAAGCGCAGTATATCGGTCAGTCGTCACCATTTCTCGCAAGAAAATGGGCCCAAAGTTCGGGGCAATGGAGTAGTCGTGCGTGAGACAAATGTATGTTTTCGATACCCCAAAAGGGCAAGTTGTGTCTGCTAATGACACCGTCCAGATGAAAATGGGTCTAGACTGTAAACGATATATTTGGCTGTCATCGAAAACAGAAACATCAAATCATCTTGTTAGCAAAATCCTCTCTTTGATGTTCAACTTGAACTAGTATAGCGTGCCGCCATTGAATCTTGTACGGAAACATGTGTAATGTCTTCTGGAGGATTCTGTAAGTGCTGGATGGCCTGATTCCGAATTCAACTGCTAGTCAGCGGACAGATTTATTCGGAATGATGCTCAGTAACTGCAGCAAGTCTCGTTCCATTTTCAGGTGTATCAGACTTTCACGTGTTTCTGTATCAAATTCTTATAGTTTTTTTTTCTTTTTAATATACATACCACTTGCTTCATGCTTCTATCTATCATCGTTTCCCAGTTATTTATTCTAAAAGTTAGTGGTCCTTTGTGAAACACCCTGTAGCTCCAGATGCCTTCAAAGGGAAAAGTTAAAAATTGTATAACTACCCTGAATGTACACCATATCCTCAAAATTCCTTATCCGGCACTTATTTTTGCAACTGTTGGCTATAGATAGATATATATATACTTCAAATTACAGAAATGTTTTAAATGATGCAAATATTCACATTTTGACATATTTCAATTAAAAAGAATAAAAATAGAGAAATATAACTTTTTATACATTTTTCTACTAATATTTCTAATCGCTCTACTAATATTTAAGAATTATAATCTCGCTCTACTAATATTTAAGAAATTTCTCTGTTCATTATAAAAAATGAAAACAAAAACTTTGGTTCCCGCGCGATAAAAATTCACCGACCTATTTAATTTCAAAATTTCCGATTTTTCGCGTCATATTCAGTTTGTACTGAGGGGTCGGCTAATAAATGAATCAGAATAATTCAAGGGTGATTTTTTCCCATTAAATGGTAATTAAGGATATTATTTTGTGGTTGACCTGTGCCTTTAGTTTATAATTTGATACATTTGATATGCCGAAGAAATTTTCACAGCTATAATAAGTTTTCAAAGGTCTAAAATATATTATTAATATTTTTATAAAGTTTTATTGTATTAGAATCATAATCTAGCATAATCGTACACAAAATTCATTAAAGTGCAAGTATTTTTCGTTTTCAACTAATGCGAATAATATTACGAGTTGACTGCCAATACTAATGTTTGCCAATGTTCTTTAGAACATGATTTCTATAAGATTCTGTGAATAAGATCTGTTTTCTGAAAAAAAAAAAAAAAAAAAAAAAAAAAATACATTTATCAATATTTTTACAATAATCTGCATAGTAATGCTCTTCATTTAATGTCTTAACATCAGAAATATTTTTCTAAGCTGCTATTTTATTTTTAGTGTCATGTAAATCCAAGCACTTCGCTGTTTAATTTGTGTACTACCCCTGAATATGATGTTCAACTTAAATATCAAATACTTCGGTGAACTTTTGTCGTACGAGAATCACATTTTTGTTTTAAATAACGCGTAGAAAATTTTTCTAAATATAAATACAGGGACAGGAGGAACATATAAAAAGTTACATTTCGCAATTTTTACAAAATTGGTTAATCTAAATTGAAATATGCCAGAGACATGAATATTTACGTGATTTAAAACATATATGTGATTGGAAGTGTTTATCTACGGCCGGCAATAGCAAAAATAAAGACCTGGTAAGGAATTTTGTCGTTACGATGTATAATACAAAGTCGTATAATTTTCGTAATACAATGCGTGGTCATAGATAAAAGAGCTTCTCAGAATTTATCTACTTCTCTAATTGCACATAGGATTGTTGATTTTCCTTCAGTTTGGAATACACCAGAGGCTCAATTACTCTAACTAACAGATTTATGGATGATTTTCTATAGTCGAATATCATATATAAAATAATTGTTTTAAGTAATGTATGTATGCAATGAAAACCTCCAAGTTGTCACCCTTATAACACGTTTCCGAAGTTCTCAAAATACCTCAATATTTTACCCCTATAAACTTGCTCCAATTTACCCATCCTTATTCCTGGGTACATGTACCTTGCTACGTCAACTTTGAGTGTCTACTTACATTCTATCATTATATCCCTTTAATTCACCTAAAAAAATTCTAAAAGTTACGAGACAAACATTAAATCTAAATTCTTTTAGTGTCTCGCTCCAATACAACTCTAGCAAATAGCGGCTAAAAAATGAAATTTATTTCTATTTGGTGTAGAAGTTCCAATTTCTTGAAATGTTCAGAAGGTAAGCTGACTATTTGTCCTTTTTTCTGTCTTTAAACTAAAATGTACTAAATTAAACTAAAATCTGATCAGTTTAAAAAAATGGCTTCGCGTTAAAAGCAAGAATTTAGATTACTTATTTATATCTGTATAGATAATTAATATGGTAGAGAAATATATGATTCGGTGTATTTTTCGGTTTCTTTAGTTCTATACAGTTGTTTCTCTGTTAAGCATGAAAAACACTAAAAAATTTGCATAAGATTGATAAAAACATTGATATCTAAATATAAATTTGATCTAATTAATACTAATTAAAAAGTATTTTTGACAAAGGTTGTTTATGCTAAGGCACACAATGAATCAAAATCTTCTTCTTGTAGCAGTTCTTGTCTTAATCTTTTTTGTTATGATTATCTTAACCATTTTCGAAATCTTTATAAAATTCATGTAACTAAAGCCAAATGGTAGCTAAGTATATATAGTATATATACAGAGAGAGCTTATATGGTAATATTTGAGGTATATTTATATCTTATCTGTTATTTTTTTCATTATTTCACTGTTGAAAATTTTTATTTGGTGTTTGCAATCTCTTCCTTATTTTTTTTGCTAGTGATACTATGTAAAGAACAGCGTAGCTACGTGGTATGCATATAGTATACCAATCATTGATATTCTACTATTTTATTAAACTAACTTTACTATTAACATAAGAATTATCTATTTCATGCTATCTTATTTTTTTTCTCCTTTTTGAATGAACGTTTTTCCAAGTATAATAATCTTTTTATGCAAAACGAATATAGCAGAGTTTCGTACCAGGAAAATTAATTACAGATTCGGAGGAGGGGGGAACTGTTAAGTGGAATTGTGGTTCATTACTTCTTTACTATTAGAGGAAACTGTAGTTTAATTCACGGAACTTGAGATATTTAAAGGCCTTTACTTATTTCTTCTTCACGTTCCTGCAGAGACGAAAATGCTTCATGCAGAGTATGATGATCTCGTCATGTGGAGTTAGTTAATCTTAAGACATAAAGGCATATTGTTCTTTCGTGGGGAGTGCAAATGAAATTGTACTCACAGTAATAAAGTCGTGTGCACCAGGGAAAAGATTTCATTGATCTCATTTTTCGCAGAAGACGTACATAAAGCATTTAGGGTTAAAAGAATAAAGTTAAAATTAGATAAGCTCACGGAGTTCGTGCTCAGGAGCTGAAATGATACATTCTTTCAATGCTGGAGAACATAACTTAGAACCATAAACTTTGGAAAACCTAAGAGCTGCATTGTTGGAGTAACAAAGTAACAGATCTCTAAACAGCCATAAATGGTCTTGATATGATAGTATCACGGCTCATCAGCTTTTAAAAAAGACAATGTTACATATCGATTGTTAATAGTATTTCATCTAGTCTGACTCTAAGCACTGAAAACGTTCCTTGAGATTACTGAAATGCATCACTGAAATTATTATTGGCAGTTAAAAAGTAAAGCATTTTAAAAACGTAGTATTATGACAGTTACTTTTTTGGATCAGTGTAGTGAAAAAGAAAAAAAGCATTGTGTAATTCATAAAATGTAAAAAACCGTGTACACCTATATTAAGTAGATTCATAAAATTTGGATTTTGGCTGAGGCAGAACCCAGATAGGCAGCATGCAGCTGCCCTTTTAAAGCCTGAAGTAATCTTATAATAATTTCTGCGTGTAATTTTTTATTTAAATTTAACTTGATCTTGAAATGACCGGATGAATCCTTCACATTTCCTCCTTTTCCTTGAGGAGGGGGAGGAAACATATACCGTCTATGAGCAACAATGCTGCAGCTCCCTGTCCAATGTCTTGCAGGTATATTGTTTGGTAACATGCCACCATAAAATCTGCTTTCTGTTTGGACGCGATCCTATGACTTCCAATCCACGGAAAGGCACTTTTCTACTGTAACATCGGTACTCAGAGACAACTTCTAATAATGACTACTTGATATGGACAAAATGAATTTTTCCTTATTTTCAGTTTGGTTGTGATTTGACTCGATGCTCTCTGCACAACTGGCTATAAAATATAAGTTGAATTATTGGGAAAATTAAGAAGTAAGAGTATCTACCAAGATAGTGTGATAAATGCAATGTATGATTTACATTTCCGTGTGTATGATTTCTTTTTTATATAACAATATCCAACGTCTAACTGCTTTTCAAACTGTTAAACTATTCCGAACATTATGCTTTCTTAGTAAAATAACCACTAATGTGGACAAATCCACTGAACTTTCACTTTATGGTGCTTTATTTCTTAATCAACGACATTTAAATCAATTATACGCTATGTTAAAATTTCACAGTGCTTATTTATTTCTCTTTTCAAGATTTGGCTCATCAGTAATAAAAATGAATAACAGTCACTGAAATGGATAGTTTAGGGCCTTGTTCCCAAAAGAACTGGCTGACTAACGGTTGTTTCCAAGCCTTCAAAACGTTTAATTGGATAAAACCACTAAGAATAGATAGCCTCGCTGCTTGTTCCTTTTGGAACGAGTTAAGATTATTTTCAAAGTCTTCGTAAAATTTAAATGATTAAACCCACTAAACAGGGACAGTCTCGAGACTTATTTTTAGAAAAATGGCCCGACTAATGGTTGTTTTCGAAACTTTTATAAAGTCTAAAGTGAGTAAGAGTCAATTTCGTTTCGAAAGTCCTTTATGGGACTAAAGAAGAATAACTCGCCCTTTTTGTTACAATTATTCACATATCTAGCTATTTTTGAAAATTTCCAAGAGATTTTTGTTTCAGTACTCAGTTACAAGAGAGCACAAAGTGTTCTGTGTGTTTTCTTGTTGTCATTTCAAACTTTAGATTACTGTTGTTTCACAAGACCATGCAGCTACGCTTTATAATAACTGGTCAATCAGATATTAACGTTTGCACTTCAAATTTTTCTTGAAAGATTATTTTTATTGGTTCAGTAATTTACGTTATTTATTTAATCAGCTTCAACAAGAAAACACCTTGTCTTGAGAAAATAGAAAACATAAGAAATTACCAAATAGCATAAAACGAATTCGTTCCGAGTGGTCGCATTTTTCTCACTTAATTACGATGTCTATAGTTAGTAAAAACTGTGTAAATCACAAAGTTTAAAACTAGCTATGGTATCCAATGCATCTATGTTTTATGTATTTTTTGTTGTAAAAGTTGCATTTTTCGTTTTATTAAGGCAGGTGTTTAGCATTTCTTATTCTTCTTTTCATCGCACCTTCGTGATATTCCTCGGCGTGTCATGACTTATTTAAGTAGCTCTTCCGAGAATTGAAATGAATTAATGAGCCGGTTCCTGTCAGAATGTATTCCGTAAAATGCATACCGTCTTGCGTGATTTGTCGAAGTTAACTAAGATTTTCAGCTAAAATAGCTTTTAAAGATTATTTACAACATAATCTCATTAAACCTTTCAGAAACATAAGGTGACAAATATTTTACAAATCCAAACATTTATTTATCTCAAAGGGTTTTTCAAAGTCATAATGCTTATTTATGCAAAATTAATTCAAACTCTAGAATTTATCTGGAGAGAAAAACCAGCAACATTTCGTTAGTTATGGCAGTTGCGCATGAATATGGTAATTTGAAAATGAATTCTATTGTTCATTTTTGACACTTAAAAATAAATGATAGAACCGTGTTCTTGAAGTGATTCGCTGAAGAATGTTCCGAAATATTTGAGGTCTAAGAACTTTAAACCTTATAAGTTTCAGGCAGGTGTTTAATGATTCTTGAAAATACTTCTCCACTAAAAGTGAAAAATCAAAATTCCACATTATATATTGTTCGTGCGATGAACTTTAGCAATGAAAGATAAAGTAAGAATATAGATTTTTCGACGTGTATGTTACCTTGAATGCTGTTGAACGGTTGTTGGGAGTACGATTAAGTTTCAGGAATTCTATGTATCACGCGTTTGCAGAATTTTCAAGTCATATTTTTTCATGTTGCCATGTAAATCTGAGTTTATGATATGCTCATAGGCTTTGTCTCAGCAAAATTATTTTTTGCCATTATGCTCTAGCTGTTGGAAACTGAACCGATAACATTAAGACTGCGATCTGCTATTTAATTATTTATTTTTCTTAACCTTTTTTATGAGACAATCTTAACGCTTAGCCTCCTGTTCTTAGCCCCTGCTTCCCATTTTAGTTTTAGTTACAGCTTTCAATTTCATTCTCATTGAATTATTTTCTAAGGTGAATTAGTTTTCTTTCACAAAAATGCTTTAACATTTTGGAGGATGTTTATCACGTCTTGTTTAAAGCGTAAACTTAAGTCTTGGTGCTTGTTAAGCTTGTCATTTCAAGCAATTATGAGGTTTTAATATGAATTTCTTCATGATAATCATGTATCAGTCTGTCACTTCAAGCAATATCCTTTAAGCCTAGTTTTATCTAGTAACAGAGAACAGTGGCAAGTCCATTAGGATGTCATATTTATTAAATAATATAGCCTTCCTTGCTATAACACGAACCTGATTATTACCAACAGCGTTTCTAGTCTTTATGAAATGAGAGACTGTAAAATGTAGAAAATTAGAAATCTGGTAAACTACGTACCAACGCACACTACATACAATTATTATTTTCAGCAGCGTTATTTCACTCCATAGCATGCATCTTGTTGTAACTGAAAAACATCGCATATTATGCTCTAAATCCAACACCCATATGCAAATTATATTAAATCCGACATCCATGTATAAATTATATTAAAGTCTAAAATATACTTTTTATTTCCCTTCTACCGTTAAAACCCATTCGTAAAAGATATATGACGTGGAATTCTAAGATGTCGTCCATCCATTTTATTTTGAGTGACTGTGGTTCTAACTTCTGCTTTTAAAGACTTCGCCCAGCCTAATCAATTTTGATCAAAGTGCTGTCAATATCAGCAATTTAGTGACTCTAATCAAAAACGCTTCACGGTTCGTTGAGCTGCCGAAACACTCCTCTTAGCATATCAAACTGAAGTCAATCGTAATGTGGTTATACTGTCAGTTGACACCTTCAGATCACTTACCGGAAGATTTCAACGATGATAAGTAATTCGTTTTAGAATTCGGCTGATGAATATTTTATGTTGTGGACACACCTTCCGAGTCTTTCAGTCTGATGTTTCTTTTTTGATATAGATTGACGGCTTACTTGGACCCGTCAAGATGATTTCATTTATGTCGAAGTATAAGACATTAATTGAGAAATCTATGTAAAACTAGTCATTTCTCACTCGACATCTGGGGTGTTGTCAAATGCCGTTTCTTCGTAAACATAAACATAATTACTAAACGTTCATATAATATGACAGGATGGCTTCTGTTGTCAGTCTCTTAAGCTGAATTTAAAATTCTTTCGTATGAGTTTGATTTCTGTAATTTCACTATATTGGGACGTGAATACTGACAAGCTGTTCAGGTATTACTCTTATAATTATTTGCCGATATTTTAAAACCTTTGCCCAAACAAGAGCCATGCGAGTTGACCTGATATTTTTAGTCATTGTCGTATCGCACAACATTTAAGAACATAAAAACATAAAATGTATAATAATTCTTCTTCTGATTAGATTGGGACAAAGCATACGAATTCTATCTGCCTTCCTTGCCATTTTTTGCTACATGTAATTAATAACATTTTGTGCTTAGGATAACACCAGTGTTTGAACTATACACAAATACTTCCAGCGCGAATGTTTTCTATTTTCTGGGTTAATGAGCTGGTGACAATTTTGCATGGGTAATTAGACTACGCAACCATTTTAATGACAAGCAATAAATAAATTAAATGGATAAGTTTATTACTTTTTGATAGGGGGAAAATAATACTTCCCTTGCATTTTCACGTCGCTTACTTTTTCCTAATGTAAGGGCTTAAAAGTTCTGAAGCTGTTCTGATACTGTATAGAAAGAAGATAAATCGGTTAATGTGTTAAATTTCCCGTTTTTCAGCTTCGAATTATTAGTCTTAGATAATGTGTAGAGATTAGTGTGTCTAGCAGTTATCGAAAATGTCTACACTCTTACTGGACATTAAGCTAATTATCGCTAAGTCTAAAATAGCATCTAATATTTGGGAAACGTGTAAAAGACCCTTTATTAAAACTAAATAAGACCAGAAGATACACTTTGCTCTTGCAACTCAGTCAGCCCTTGTAGCAAGATAACCTAAGTTAACAAAAAGTCAAATGTCAAATTTAAATTAAAAATAAAGTAGTAGCCAAAGGCTACAAAATCAATTTAACGCAAAGTTGTCTCAAAATTTAATCGACGTGGAATTCAGCTATCGACAATTATAATGCTAGGGCCGAAGAAAAGAACTCTTATCTAAGATGGCAACCTAGGCTACGAGAGGCAGAATACGCTGTCTTACAATCTAAAAACTTCATACAACTAAAAACAACATGAACTAAAATTACTGGTTAATTAACATTAAGGAACCTCCCATATTAAATTAAGAGGCTTTTTGTAATGAATGGCATTAGGTGGTTCACTGATTATGGCAAAGCAAGCTTCCTAATTAACAAGGTGAATTTGTGGAGAGTTTTCTATCTATTTTAAATATATATGTAAAAAAAACCCCACGAAAAATCCAAATTTAAGGCGTCTATTTGCTGGGAACCTGGGGTGATGTACCAGTGATCAAGAGTGTCCCCTATTCAGTCACTAGTCGACCGATAGCTGGAGAATGATCTTCGCATGTTTTACATGATTATCAGTATTCACTACTATTTTTAAGTTATTTACTAAAGCTTATTTAAGTGGTGTTTCTAAATGTTTTTTGCGATCTTTCGCATATATTTTCACAAATCATTGAAATGTTTAGAAAAATTGCGTAATGAAAAGTAACAGAAAAAATTTTTAAAAAGTAATTCTATGTAAAATTCTATGTAGATTCTATGTAGTAATTCTATGTAGATTCTATGTGTCTGATTGAAACTGCATTACTTGTAAAATATTTCACTCTGTAGAAAAAGATGCTTTTTCGAGTACTTGATAGTATTTCAATAATATAGTTTTGGAATTTAATTTTCCCTAATCTACAGAAAAACAAAATGTGTATACTTTCAAAACCTTCACTGTATATGATACATATTCTTCTTTAATTGATAAATAACCTAGAAGTAGGCCTCAATCAAAAGCCTTCTAGCATACCCTTTTGATATGATCTTTGTAAGGTTAAACCTAATCACCTATTTAACGACGCCTGCTTTAACTTTCCTTTGATAAAACAAATTTTCATCTTCGCTTTTAACATAAGCCTAAACTCCAAAAATATAAATAGAAGGCAAACTAAAAGGTTTCTGGCATTACAAAATGAATAACAGCTATACATTTGCTTTGAAAGTTTTGATTCATCCTGTATCTAGGATATTCCTCAAATTCTGTTTCAAAAACTGGAAGATGAAGAAAAGTTGTAGAGTTCGCACTTCTGTGCCAAGCTCATTAAAGATGTTCTTTACAAATTATCCTAAGTTTGGGGCTCATCAGATTAATTTCAGCTAACTTATTTTATATAAACGAACTAATTTATTTTATCTAATTTAATTTGGAATTTATATTTCGTGAGGAAATTGTAGTTTTACTCTTGACTGGAACTTCACATCTGAATTCTTTCCTGGAAAGAAAAGTCATTTAGTTCAATTTTGTGATAAACGATTTTAATACATATCATTCATTTTAGTTCACATAAGTCAGTTTCATCTCAGCATAGAGTACAGCTAAATTACAGGCAAATTATTATTCTTTCCAGCTTTATGCGAGAACACGTGTATAATCTGCTATACAGTATGGAACTACCTCTCAACACAACTAAACAAGGGTCAAAATTGTGTTCTATATACTTCAAAAGCGTTCTAAAATGGTGGTTGAACAGTACAAAATATATTTCTTTAATATATAACTTAAAAGCACTTTTAAATCAAATGCATTCATTTTCACATAGAAACACATTTTTGTCTTGATACTGTTTGTTTGAATTCAGTAATCATATTTGACTGTTTACAATTTTAAAGCAGGTACAACATATTTATGGCCAAGTTTGGCAATTCCCCCCCCCAAAAAAAAATCTTTTTTTATCACTTTATATTTAAATTGCTAAAATTGTCACATGGACAACAAAAGTAATTTTTTTTTCATATGCACAGTATGTTCCCCTAAGATATATTAAAAATATTTTAACATGTAGAACAGTAGCTCTAATAACAGAAAACGCACATTAGTGTAAAGAGCAAATCTGAAAGCTATAAACTCAGAGTATATTAACTTTTGAGCAAAAGTTCTCTTTATTTTTTAAAACTAATGTAACTGGCCATATGATCTTATGTATCCAGATATGTTAGAGGAATATTCTGTGCCTCAACTTCATGAAAGAAACATTTTTCAACATGTTAGAAATAGCTTTCATTTTGCAACTTATTGTCCGCGTATTCTTGGATTACTATTTCCTTGCAGGAGGGCACTAAGCTAAGATGAATGTTTATTGCTTGACGCTACTGGGTAACACAATCTTACCCAATCCACCGTTTTTCTTAAGGGATTTATTAAAGATAACATATACTCTATACGTCGTTGCGTTATCTGGAAGACTTACTCAGCAGATTTCGTATTGCAATGAATAACGTGTCTCCAAAAATGTGTTTCAACCCACGGACTAAAGTAGAATATCTATTTTAGTTACCTGACATACCGTCAACAGAGTTTTATGGAAGAGTATAAGGACAGCCTTAAAGAAACAGACACTTTCAAAGCTTTATTGAAAGAAGAGTTTTAATATCAAGTATGTCCTGGAGTTTGCATGTTTAAGTTACAAATACTCTACGTGTTACCTTTTTCTAATAATAAGGCAGATATTCTCGCGATAGTCACGTTCTTTCCAAACATATCTCGGTATCCCAGTGACAACAGTAACAGCAGTTGTTGCGATGCATTGTTTAAGATTTCCCAAACACGTGAAAAAAAGATGAAGAAGACCTCTGTTCATAATGCATCTCCAAAAAAAGATAGTCTCTTGGTGTTTAATTCCACTTTTTGATGGCTAAGATGTCTGGTGTGCTGAACAGTCAGCCCAATGCCGAAGCAAATTTTTATTTATATCATGCCCTGAAAACAAAGTTGAATTTTTTACTTTACGAAAGTAACAAATTTGTTTTTGCATATTCAAGCACACAAGAACTATTTTACCCCTACCTTGATTAGAGACTACGTTACTCGACTGAACTAAACAACGCTCAAGTGATGGTACCATCCCGAAAGACGTTCTGAAACTAAAGCTCTTCTCTAAGACGGTACTAAATCTTCGTGATAAAAGGAAATACTTTTCGATTTGTAAGAACTTGATTTATTTATTTCTTCTAGGTTAACTCTGTATTAGATGTGCAAAATAACTCTGTAAGCTTAGCACCTGAAAGAAACGGTGCCGCCTGCGAAGTTTAGAATGTATTAAGATTTCTTTTTTTAAATTTGTAGGAGAAACACTGTATTTGCCAATATTGACTTTCTTAGTAAGGTTTTTTAATTCTCTAGAGAAATGTTTTTCTCGAAATGCATTTCTCTATTATTACGGTAAAGGGGAAACGAGTAAGTACTAAACGTTTCAGTCTTCTGTACGATTAACTTTATAGCGTTTTGAAAAGAATAACATTATGAAGGCCAAAAGGAAAATATTTCCATACAGTAAATATATTCATCGAAAATGAGAAAAGCTTGATAAGCTAGTTAAGAATGGAAAGAATTCTTTAATTAACTCATTTACATTTTATTAAAAATTTTATAAGATTAAATTAAGATAAGGAATCTTCAGTTTAAATTAATTTCTTCTTTGTAGGGCTTCATTTTAACATAGTTTCATAACATTTTAACATAGCCATACTCGAGTTTCACACGACAGGTTTTTTAGTCCAGCTATATGAGTGTTTGTTATTCTTTTTGCACTAAGTGAATTTAATTTCATACAATATTTGATATATATATATATATATATATATATATATTTCGAATGGCGGGTACTTGCCTTTTTTCAGAACTGGCTACTCCTAAGGCCAGAAGTGGTGGCCATTTTATTATGGAGGCATCTAATAGGCGGCCATTATTACCTCATATGACGGGGCAGACAAATTACATCCATGCCTTCTCCGGGATTCGAACCCGGGCCCTTCAGTATCGCAGTGAGCTTCCCTAACAGTCTTGGGCGGCTTTTTTATATATATTTTACTTAACGTTTGCATTTTATTACGCAAATGAAGTTTATGTTGGATTCCATGAATTTTTCCATCTCTAATATTTATATAGAAAATTGTTTAAATGTTTGAGAAATTTTATAGCTTGCACATTCTGCTCAGTGAAGTGCCGAATGCGAGATGTCTGTTATCATGAGAAAAACAAAATAATTTAAATCTTCAAAACAAATTAGCTATTCCAGTTCTTTCTCTTTTCTATAAATATGAAATCTGTATGACACCTAAAGCACCGCGTGAGCTGTAAAATTAAATATATACCACTAATAAGGCGGAGGAAAAATAGAGCTAAACAGCTGACCTCTCTTTATACTTCACTGATCTGATTAAATAAATAAAAATATTACATGATATAATTAGAATGTATATTTAAACATTTTGGAAGAAAAAAAAACGATGTGTGTGTAAAACAAAATATTTAAGGGAGAGAAGATGATAATTAAAAATTTACTAATAATTGGCTAACTGGAATACAACAAAAAATAGGTAAAATTTGCCACAGATGTTTATATTCTTTAGGTTAATTATACTCACAGCATCCGATCAAATCATAGCTAACTGGAATACACCAAAAATTAGGTCAAATTTAGCACAGGTGTTTATATTATTTAGATTACTAATACTGACAGCTAACTATACTGACAGCATCCGATCAAATCACGTTTACTTTTCAAAAATGCTGAAGTTTGTAATCTTTCAAATAACAAAATATTTTCACGTACAAATTACCCGAAGCTGATTTTTGACTTTAGTAATTCAGCGACAGAGCTATGTTCGGGCTTTTCGATTTTGTCAAAACAATTTTATTCCATTGGTTCTGGACTAAACGAACCATACAAAAAATTATACGCAAAACCTTTCACCGGGATGGGAATGTGGCTCACCCTCCCCCCCGAACGATAGAGAAGAATGTGATTGTGTACTATTCTTCTGAGAATGCCATAATTCCCCCCCCCAAAAAAAAAGAGTTCTGGGTTAAATTCCCTCGAAATTCACAGAATTGCTCATTTAAGCCAACATCTAAGACTGAGTTTGCTCTAAGTTGGCTTTCTTATGTATAATACTTTTATTTATAACGCTTGATTATATTTTGTTTTGTTGCAAAATTATTTTTGTTTTGTAGTTATTTATAATTATAAAAGTTCTCAAATAGAAACTTTCAAAACATCAATTTAATATTTTTCCGAAATTTTATATTTTCCGGTACATTTATGAGGCAGGCCTTATCGTTGCGCTTAATATTTTCTGAATAGTTCTCTTCGTACGCTGAGGAAATGTTATTGAAACATTCAAAAGAAAATTCTTTTTCTGCTTAATTCTGCCTTAAAAAATCTCTTAACTTTATTTAATCTTACAAAATACTTCTTGTGTTTCAGCGATTTCAGTACATTAGTCGCAGGATGTTTTGAGACACAGTGTATCATGTAATATCAATTAAAAGTTAATTTTAGGTCTGAAATAATATTTTTTCACTGTCTAATTTAATATTTTGCACAAAACACAGAACAAACTGCAGAATATTTTCTGTTCAAATTTTTATTTAAATTTACCCTTAAAATAATTACTCTTCGCTTTGGCAATGAAATCAGCGTTTTAAAAATAGCTGTCGTTTCCACCTCAGAGGAAACAAAACGATTTGCCGATATGCACTAGATGGCGCTACTGGTTGTATTACTTTTGCGCGAATAGCCTCTTAAACGAGAGTTTTTTTTTTTTTTTTTTTTTTGTTTTTCTTCCTTTTCTTTAACTCACTCTAGGATGAAAAATTCAAGGTAATTCAGTTTCAGGATATGTCAATATTTCGTTTATCAGGAAAAAGCTAGCTGAAAATTTTGTGCAGAACAAAATTCTGTTTTAATTTTCACATGTAAACATCGACATACCGTATCAGATTATACGATGTTATTAAAGTTCAGTCCGTAGAATTATTCATCTTAATTACTTTCGAACACAAAGAAGGTTTTCTTCCAGGGATTAAAATATTTGGTATTTAGTTTATACCTAATTTTCTGAACAGTGGATTTTAACATAAACTTATTATATTAATGGCCTACTTCTATTGTTAAAGTATAACAGACTAACGAATGGAATACATGGCTAGATTGAAAGGAAACATTTGACAAAGAAGTAAAAAAAATTATTACTTTGTCTTGTGCAAAATAAATAACAAAGCAAATTTTTTTTTTTTTTTTTTTTTTTTTTTGTTCATCTTCTTTGTCTCACTCCATCAATAATTTTCTTTAAGCACCTTTGTTAAATTGAAGTATTTCGCTCTTTTTAACATATACTTTATTAAAAAAAATAATATATTTGAAGAAATGAATTAAACAGTATGCCAAAGTTATCAGAAAATTTCAGTATGCAAATTTTCTACTGAAAATTTATGTTAGAGTAATCTTTGTTTTGCTATTCGTCTGAATCATTTTCTGCAGTTAAAATTCTGAAATATATGATTTTATGAGATTACACTTTTCAAGATCAAAAACTAAATAAAATAAATAACTTTTAACCACTCTAACCATTTCTCATAGATACGCACGCAAAGAATAAGCATTTTTGGGGTTGGGACATAGATTCGACAAATCTATCAATAACTCGAACTTAGCTTCCTTGTTGAGATTTACATATACATATATATTACAATATATTACATATATATTACAATATATATGTATATTGTATGTATAGAAATATTTACATATATATATATATATATATATATGTTATAAAAATATAAAATTAAAAGAATTATTTTCCTTTTTCTGAAACCCTAATTCAGAACTCATCAGGGGAAAATTAATTAAAGTTTCATAAAAGTCAACTGATATGTTTCGAATACATGTTTCGTTCTTCTGAATCATTTGAGATCAAAAACCTGAAAAAGATTCAATTAAATTTTCATTTAAAACATAAAAATTCATTTAAAACCTAAAGATCGAATCTCAAATGTATCTGGAATTTTCCCTACACGCATTCGAAACACTTAAAAAAAAAGAGAAAGAAATTAATAAAGCATTACATTATGCAAAACTGACTACTCAAAAAAACAAAATTTGTGAAATATACATTAAATGTAAATCCGACATTCAAAAGCAATTACAAATTAATGAGCAAAATAATACACTTTTAAATCAAATTATCATTTCTGTTTTAAGTGAATTTTAATGTTTTAAATGAAAATTTAATTGAATCTTTTTTCGGTTTTTGATCTCAAATGGTTCAGAAGAACGAAACATGCATTCGAAACATATTAATCGACTTTTATGAAACTTTAATTAATTTTCCCTGATCAGATCTAAGTTAGGTTTTCAGAAAAAGGAGATTATTATTTTTTTTATTTTTACATTATAATTTATATATATATTTCCTTTTCGCAATTTTATTTTTCGGGTTTGTTTTACTGATAAATTTTTATATTAATTTTGATTTGTATAAACGCAATGTTAGACATCTTATCACAGTTGCAATTATTAATATTGTTGGGAAATTGCTTTGCTCTGATTCCAATTTAATTTCAACTTTAGTTGTTTTAAGTCTAATTTATATTAGTAAATATTTGTAAACTAAATCGATTAGAAGCAGTAATATTAATGAAATATCAGAAAAACGTTTTGAGCTTGGATTCGCACTGACTAAATCCCAAAGTGTCAAGTCTTTTCAAGGCCCCTTTCTTTGACATTTCATTGATATTCATCTGTGGTACAAAGTAATGAATTTTATACGAGCGACCAAGAAACCTCATTGAATATTCTTACTATACGTTTTCTGTTTTACTGTACTTTTTTGGTATAAATATTTTAGTAAAAAATCATTAAATATTACATTAAAAAAACAATATTTTTTTTTTAAATTCTAAAAGTTCCCTGTTCTGTTATCACTTTTAATTTCTAGTTCAATTTATTTTTCTTTTCTTATCTTTCTGATATTTTTCTTGTGTCTGCTCAGAAAATAATTTTATGATATGGTCTCGGTTGACTTGAAATATCGCACTTTGTAATCAAAAATCCTTGGACTTGGGTTCTGATAATAATGTGCCTGTCGCTTCGAAGAGTTTTGAAACAGATGTCCCGAATCCTACTAATTTTTCACTTGTATTCATATATCCGAGAAGTTAAGGATTAAACGTTAGTCGTGTAAATGCTCCAAACTGCTCATCTTTCAGCAGCGCATGCCAGTAATATTCAGCAGTTCCTTGGAATATTTTCAAGGATTCAACAATAATTTTATATTTTTACTATATCACTAAAAGTAAGTTTTTTTATGTGCTATTTTAAAATACTTTTATTAATATGTTTGGTATTCCAAAATTTCCTTAAAGTATACTTTTAGGTTAATTTTAAAAAGTTAAAAAATCGATGAAAAGTTTTAAATATATATAGTGTACTATAGAGGTTCGTTGCAGTTTAATATTTTTAAATCTATCCAGACTTTCGAATCGGAATGATTATAATATTTATCCACACTCTCTTCGAGACGAGTTGTTCACCAGAAGATAATATGTTGTATCATCCAGCTGATTCATAACTTGCGTGACATGCAATGAAAATGAAATAATTACTCATTTGACTTGAAACGAGGGAATTAAAATTACAATATTCTGATTCGAAAGATAATAAAATGCATAAAAATATGGCTAGTAAACTGAATAAAACTAATGAAAATTCTTTACTTTAAATAACATTGCCAGAGATTTGTTGCCATACTATATGTTGAATTTACTGACCTATCTCAATTATCGTTAATTATAGATATGGTTCTTTTTTATGCAGGGTTTCGTGAGGTCTAAAATGTGTTTCAGGGACAGCACCAAAACAAAGCATTTGGAAAACTTTATATTAAATCCTTTATAACTGCTTATGAAGTTATGTATTAAATAGATGAATTTCAAGCTATATAAAAAGCTATTTCAGAACGAAGAAATGGGGGAAACTCTAATTTCACTACGTATGTACTTTCCTAATTGGTTGTTCACTGTGACTGTGTCAGACTAAACTGAAAGCATAACAGAACTCGATATAGCCAAGCTAAATGACATAACAACTGCTACAGGAATAAATACTTTGTTTCTCTTATTGATAAAGAACATTTTAAGAGAACGAGGGAATTTTTTTATCTTTCTAAGTGATTAAATCAATAAAAAGAGTTATGTGGTTTTTCTCAAGCAAGTAATTTAAATATGAGAACAAAAATAAGTTGAGAATTACTTCAGAAAAGACTTTGATGTAGTTTTCTGTTTTCATATACTTAAAAACTTGCACACTGAAAACTGATAAATATGCGTCATCTGATGAAGCCTTATGATCCATAAAATAAAAAACTTGGCGAAATCTTTGGCGCTTTTCTTGTATCTACAACAACCCTTTTGTTTCGAATCGCACTTTGAATCTTTAGAATGAACAACGAGGTGTGAATCGGCGAAACCCTCTAATTTCCGAAGACCGCTTATTTTCATCGATCACCCTGTTATTTACATCCTTCTATCGATCCAGTATGAAATACGGCCGATTGTCTGTCAGAGCCCTCCGGTATTAAATGGATTACTAAGGATCTGCGAAGATGCTGTCAGCCGTCCCTGTTGTTGATGTTGCCACTGCCTAAGGTTGGGATGTCGATTATTTATTCGGATGTCCGCAATCCGTTTCACAATAAAATGATCGTGCTTTTTGGTATATTTAATATCAATGCACATATAAAGCCTAGAGAGGTACGTCATTTCCTCTATGTTGAGAAATTTGTATTTGTCTGTTAAGGGATTCCTTTTTCATTGCATATTACTTGACACGTCAGCTACAATAAGTTCGCAACACAAGAAATTCCGTTTTTCGATATGAGGAATGAACTACAATAAACAGCTTAAATCTCTGATGGGAAGCCAGTTGGCTGACTTCTGAAGAAAATTAACAGTCACAATAAACTCCTTAAGACTGATACTCCTATATATGTGATACGTTCCGTTTTCTTGAGAAAACGGGAAATGTTAAGATTCATTTTATCTGTTCATAAACCAAACAAGTAACAGGAAGAATGATCGCTTTAAATTTTAATATTAAGTGTGGATTTGTAAATTGTGGCTTTTTGTTTTGCAAATGCAATCAAATTTACTTTTCCGTTTCTTCGATGAATTTACCAGCACCTGAAATTCTGCTAAGATTTTTTAATTATTTTAGATATTTCAATTGATCGCTAAGTCTGACACAAACCCATCTGTATGAACTCTGAAGTGTCACCTTTCATAATTGACTTGATTCAAGCGTTGTTCATTGCAGTATTTCATTATATTTTTTATCTCTGGCAGTACGCTTTCGACTACAGTAGTATCACTCTTTTTAGTTATAAATTCAAACCTTGCTCATCCAATTATTCAAAGGCACAGTTTTTTTTGTCATATTATTCTAGTTGACACGTGGATGTTATGCTACATCTGAATCACTTACTGTAAACTATTTACGGCACACTGTCGCTAAAAATCATACTGCATTGAACATATATAGGCATACTGCTAAAGAAAATCTAATACACGCATAACAGTGTTTTTGGACATCTAAAGTAAATTTAGTAAACAAATATTACTTTTGCATACCGTTTATTGGCTGAAAGGTTTTTGTTTAAGTTTCTTAGAATAAGGGAGTTTCCTGCCAGATAACATAAACATGATATAATGCAGGAGGCGTAGTTATGCCAGAATCCGTTAGTCATATCAATGCTTATTGCAGTAGAATTTACTTTCTTGGTACTGTCTACATTGCATTTCATCCGGGTGTGCCTTGAACGAAAATAAGAAACAGTGGAAAACAAACATCTATTTTGGGCGTGATTTTTCTACTTACTAAATGGAGGCTTCGTGTATTGTGAATTCCTTCTGAGGAATATCGAATTTTCTTCTTGTCCATTTGACAAAATTGTTTATTAGATGATGTAATACTCAGGGTGTATAAGCTACGCCTAAGCAGCTCATTTTTATAGCAACCTATCTGAATGATTTGAATAGGCATTCTGCAAATTTATTTAAGTCATTTTACAGCAAATGCAAGTGTGAGATCTAGGGCATTTGCTAGGAAACAATAGAAGGGGCGGTAAATCGATTGATTTCAGCCTTGTTTGCCATGATAATGAAAAACCGTATACTACACTTAATGTATTTAAGTAGAAGTAGAATTCGAAATATAAACATTACGTATTTAGATCGGGGCTATATTGCCTGAATTGAAGTTATATGATTTTGATCAGCATTCTGCATATCTAGGAGATTTGTTAAGCATCAGGAAAAAATGAAAAGAGTTGTTTTTAATGCTGGTTGATACTGAGGTGTGATATGTAACACGTTTTCTGTGAGAATCAAACTCTTCTCGGTGATATATAAATATACAGGCATACAGATGGCTGCATGGTATAGCTTCTGGAAGCTAGAGAGATTTAATACATCTATTTTAAATGCAAATTTTTAAATGACCTCATCTAAATTTTGTAAAAGGACAGTGAAATAAAATTAGCATCTAAGATTTTATTCTAAGAACTTGCTATTATCCATTTTGTTGCATGTATTAGTATATATCATTTAATTGTTATGCCGCCAGACGGTTTAGTGGTTAGAGGAGTCACTGCGATACCGAAGAGCCCAGGTTCGAATTCCGGAGAAAGCATGGATGTTTGTAAACGTATAGTGTCTGTGTGGCATGAAGGTACTTTAAATAAACTATGAGCCGAAAGTCCTCTCTAGAGGTTGGTAGTAGAGGGATGGGTGACCTTCGAACCTCTCCCCTCCCGCAGTGGTCTTCTTCAAAATTGGGGACGGAACTGAACGATGTCGTATTGTCACACTGTATGCTGCTCTAGGCTCTTGCCAATGGCAGGCGCAGTCTTGCTCTCCTTGCCACGATGAATTTCGTAGGCTTGTTCTTATGTTGCTGTCAAACAACTTAGATAAGTTGTCTGACACATTTACATCAACACATTTAGTTGGTTTGACTTAAAGCTCCAGTCCTGAAGCCGAACTGAGTGCTTCTTCTGTGTAAACTTTAGAACTGTTCCAAAATATATAAACACAAGATGACAACGGAAATAGTTGTCTTATTTTAATGAAATTTAATAATTTCAATCTTCATAGAGAAGACAAAATAAAAATTAGCAAAAACTGTTGGAAGAAAAGCTGTAACGAGATATCACTTTATGCAATGCATTCCGTACAGCTTGTTATCAACATTATTTTTCCCAGTATCTGAAAGCATATAATAAAAGTACCAGGAGATGAAAGCTTTTGTATGTTTGTTGTTGCTTACCAATGGTGACAAGTGAGGCAAATACAGTTAGCCATATGAACTGAATCAGGTTTTAGTTTGGTTTGGTTTATTAGATTACGGCAAAGTTGTTCGAGGGCTATCTGCCTTAAGGAAGGAATGCCTTCGTGGAGGACTTTTTAAGGGAAACTGGCTCGTATACACGTTACACATGGGGAAAACCACGAAAACACCCATGCAGCCAGCCCGTTCGCGGGATTCGAACCTCGGACCGAACTACCAGTGTTCAGCGACGTTACCACTCGGCCGCTGGTGGGCCCCGAACGGAATCAGGAACACATTCAATAAAAGGATTATCCAGATCAATAAAGCAGACTGATTAGAATACATCACTTGAAGGGGAGGAGAGTAATGGTGGACTCTCCGGTTATTTCCTCCCTTAAGTGTATTTAATTCATCTCATGATATGAATTATAGTTTCATGGAAGGGCTTTTTTTGGGGGGGTAAGTGATTACGTCAAAGCAACGAAGGCTATCTGCCTAAGGGGAGGAACGCTTTCATGGAGGAATATGGAAAACGCTTATACGCGTTACACAAAACAACGAAAACGCCCACGCAGCCAGCCAGTTCACGGGATGCGAACCAAACTACCAGAGTTCTGCGACTTTACCCCTTGGCCGCTGGTGAGCCTGGTTTATGAGAGGAATTAAGGGAGATGCATCATATGCATATATTTCTTAATGTTAATTTTTGGCTCAATAGAAGATGTACGAAAAATATTCGATATTATCATGCTAAGCTAAATAGTTTTAGATATGATTCTCAGTTTTAAATTTAAAATCTTTTTTTTTTTTTTTTATTTTGTAAAAATTGTTTTCAGACTTTTCTTATGCTGTTACTAAAAAATGAGCCTCAAATAGCTCGTTGACAGTGAAAATTACTTTTTTCTTTCTTTTTCTTCTACCTCGTTCCTACACGAAAATTAGCCAGAAATTAATTAATTTCCATTCACTAATTAGTATATTCAAAATTTGAACAGACGTTTTCACTCACAAAAGAACTCCGCAGCAAACCTCCCTCCAACATTCCTAGTCCCTCTCACGTCCCAAAAATAGCTTCTCAAAACTTTCACCGCCTGCAATAATTCAAAGCATCCCCACTGCCGATAACGGAATTTCGGACACACATCCCTTCTGAGTAAGACACAGAAGAGAACACTTTAACGACGTCCCACTACAAAGGACGTAAGTTAATTAATGCATTTTCTGGCCTTTTATATTTTTATGTACGTTTCACATTTTACTTTCTTATTATATGATAACATAGTCATGTTTCTTATTTTCTCATATTTATTTTAATTACTTTGAGTTCTATTTCATATTTCCGGTTAAGATTCCTACTATTTATTATGTTTATTTTTATAAAAATAGCCTTGAATTAACATGCATAAAAGCGAAGGTGTCGGGGGTCATTTACTCAAGTATCTTATAAATTTCACTACATAAATTGGCTATTCACTCAAAATTTCTAAAGAATCTTGTATTAGCGAAAATGCTTCATTCAGAATGAGTTCTTTGAAACTCAACTTTGGCTATAATCCTATCACTTCACGGAACCACAATTTTGGCCTAACTTAAATTGCCAGTTTGGCATCACCATTCTTACTTCAGTAAAAGACGAAACACCTTCGCATTTATTAATTAGTGTTCATTGAACGGGAGTTGGTTTATTCCCCTTGAAAAGTCAACTAATTTCCGATCAATAGCGATAATTACTTGTTTTTTACTTTCTTTTTCAAAGTTTGAAATTTTGTTATTCAAATTCCTTTAAAACATAATTTTCGTAATTAAACTTCCTACATGTCTTTTTGATACATTCTATTAAATTTACATTAGGATATAATATAATCAATATTTCTTTAGTAAATAAATTATATATATATGGTTAGCATAGATGGCTTGTTTATTTTATTAGTTTATCTAAAAAAAGATGTTCTAAAACAACTCCACATCAAATTGCGTATATCTTTTTTTTTAATTAAAGTCTGTTAATCTGAAATAATTTGCTTCGTTTTAATTTGATAGCATTGTTCTTTTCAAAATATATTTTGAATTGCAATTTTAAGGACAGCAAAGTGAGCAATATGTCAGTTGAGCATATTATCGTAAAATTTTTAAATCAACCAATATCTGGAGAAGTGATTCTTGGATGTAAGTATAATTGCCTAATACTTTCGTATGTTTGATTAAATTGTAAAACACAAACGTGGCGCCTCATACCTAGATTGCAAACACCGTGAGTGTTTAAAGAAATGAAAGATTTGATTTATTTCACTACGGCAAAGCACGCAAATGCTATCTGCCTAAGGGTAGAAATGCCGTCGTGTAGGACGTTCTGAGGAAAATTGGTTCATATCCGCGTTACACATGGGGAAAACGACGAAAACACACATTCAGCCATCTCCATTTGCCTGGAATCGAACCCAGGTTGAATCATCAGTGCTCAGCTACTTTGGCCGCTATTAAGGCCAGAATTCAGTGGTCATTTTACTGTTATGGAAGCACCTAATAGGCGGTCATCGTTACCTTCTATTGACAGATAATTTACATCTATGCCTTCTCTGGAATTCGAAACCGAACCCTTCCGTATGGCAGACAATGCAGTTAAAATAAACTCCTGTTACTTTTATTGTAACAGGAGTTTATTTTTGATTAGTTTATTTTGATTTGAACAGGGATTGTTTATTGACTATCAGAATTTTCCGTGCCCACTCTACGGACACGCTATGCGATGGCCATTTAGCCCAATTAGAACACTAAAACTATGTTTACTAGAAATCCCATTGCATAATTGTTGAAGGTGAAATTATTAGTTCTATTTCCTTTGTTGGCAAGTATTAACATAACAACAAGCAAACGAACATGGTACTAAATTGTGTTAAAATGCTGAGAAAAATTTCATAACGTTCGATGCCTAAAAAGAGTTTTTAATTTTAAGATCAGCCGCTGAGGTAAATAGTAAAAGCCTTGAACTAAAATTCTGCTTAAGTCAGGCAGAAAGTTGAAGGCAAAAGTCTGGAAACTGCTTAATATGTCAAGCAAAAATTTCAATTTGGAACGTTAGACACTGTATGAAACTATACAGATTTCGAAGGCATCAGGCGTAGTCCCTTGTTTTCACCTCTTCTTCAGATGTCAGGAACGAAAAATTGTTTTGCAAAGGTGGAAGAAGCGACAAATCATTTAGAAATCAATAGGTGGCGAGGAAAATGAAAACGAACGTAATGACCTCTGTCACAGAAAATAGTAATTAAAAGAAAAAAACTAAGATATTAGAATTTTGAAAGTGTTGCGGAGGACTGAATTGGAATCAATTTTGTTAACTAAAGAAGACCGAACTTTATGAATATGAAGGAAGTCCAGTTCAGAGGAAATCAGAAGGAAGTCAAGGAAGTCCAGTTCTGGAGTTTTACGTATAACGTTCGCAGCAAAGTCAAAATTGTTTTGTTTTCGCTTTTCTTCGCTTATTGATTTTTCATTGTCCTGAAAAAGAAGGGCCTACACTGATCGCCTTCAAAATTGGTAGAGCTTTGTTCAGTATCTTCGTCAATACAAAGTTTGCTTCTTTACCCGATTTAAAATTTGACATTGGCGCATTTCTCTTCCAGTTGAAATTGTTCTGCTCACTTTTGTGTGCTGTTCCAAAAAATAAACTTTCTTTTAATTTTTTACTGTTATCTACTGTAACGTTTATCTAATCACACTGAAGACATTTCTGTTAGATCTGACGTATTTCTACATACACAGAACGAATTTATTATTTATTTTGACACCCATGTGTTATTTCTTTCGATTTCTTACTTGGGTAACCGTGGGAAAAAATGTATTCCCTTGAAATTCATAATCTTGTCCATTTGAAAGAAGTGTGTGTGTGTGTGTGTGATTATGGCAAAGCCTCGAGGGCTATCTGCCTAAGAGGAGGGACGCCTTCGTGGAGGACTTTCTAAGGGAAACTGGCTCGTATACACGTTACACATGGGGAAAACCACGAAAATGCCCATGCAGCCAGCCCGTTCGCGGGATTCGAACCTCGGACCGAACTACCAGCGTTCAGCGATTTTACCGCTCGGCCGCTGGTGGGCCCCATTTGAAAGAAATAATCTCTGCTCCAGTTTAAGTTTAGATTATTTCAATATGACAAAGCACACAAAAGCTATCTGCCTGAGAGGAATATCTTAGTCGAGCACTTTCTAAGGGAGACTGGTGTATTGAGAATACGGCAAAGCACACTAGGGCTATCTGCCTAAGGGTAGGATGCATTCGTGGAGTACTTTCTAAGGGAAACTGGCTCGTATACACATGGGAAAAACCACGAAAACACCCATGCAGCCAGCCCGTTCGCGGGATTCGAATCTCGGACCGAACTACCAGTGTTCAGCTATTTTACCGCTCGGCCGCTCCTAAGGGAGACTGACTCGTATTCATGTTACACGCGGGAAAAAATCACGAATACCAATCCTGCACCCAGCCCGTTGTCCTAGATTCCAAGCCTTATCGAAAAACCAGTGTACTGTTATTTTAACCACTCCACCACTGCTGAGGCTGCTCTGCAGCAGTTAACTTCAGACATTCTCTAACCTCAACTAAGTTTGGGTGTTACTTAAATGTATGCCATGCTCTGAACACAAATGTTATCGAAATATTTAACATTTTTTAGTAAGTATTTTAGTTATTAACTGCCTTGAAAGTGTTTCATCTGAACTGCAACATTGTTTTTATGGCATAATGTATGTTTTTTCACTTTTCAGAAATATTTATTCAAATCGTTTATCCTCGGCATTTTTACTTTTGGTTAAAGATTTCATTTCTGCTAGCAATTTAAGCTTCCTCCTTGTTTATCTTAATATCAGAACGCCTAAAATAGGGATTTGTGGCACTAATGGATCTATAGAGTTCTGTGCGCCAGAAGTTGGATCCACACCACCTGTTGCATTTGCATAATGTAACTCCACCGTGATGTCGAAATAAGTGAATAATTTTGAGGCCTCGAACCTCGATTTTTCCTCAATAATACACCACTTCAGGATAAAGTGACTAATGGCGAGATGATCACGACTTTATGCAGAGCACACGATACGCCAGCTATTTTATTGATTTAAAGGAAGAGGGTGATGAATAGAAAAGATTAAATTAAACAAAAAAAGGAGGCCGAGCGTAAGAGAAAAATTTTTCGTGTTGCTTTGGGAGTGTTTCGGGCAGTCGGTGAACTCGATATAGATAATGGATGAAGAACTATGACTAATGAAAGTAAATTAGAATTGTTGAGTCCCTATGAATTTCGCAGGAATAGTGCAAAAATCGATTCGTAGAATACAGAATTCCAGTTTTTTTTTAAGTAAGTTTTCTCCTAGTTCTAACACCTTCAGTTATTTTTAACGACCACCCAGAAATTATTGGAAAAGTTATTTTTTAACGGCTATTTAGCCATTCACGAGAAAGCTGAGAGTGACTCGTCATCACGTAGTGTGTGCGACTTTGTGCTTCATTTCATGCTTCTCCAATTGGAGAAACGTTGTTCGATCCTGAGAAAAACCTGGAGTGACAGAATCCTTCTTTCAAAATTCCGGCGTTTGTAGGTATATTGTTATGCATCGACTGCCGTCACTGACCACCCTGCAGATGAATTCCAGATCACGTTCTAAGTCGGAGCTTGGGAATTCTCATGGAAATTTTCTCAGGCCTATCTTCCCGACGCGCCCAGGAAATCTTGAACAAAAAAAAGTGAACATTGCTCCAGAGGAGAAGTTTAGTGAAAAAGCGAAGAAACCAGTTCTGCCAAGATCAAATTTTGTTTTGTTCGCTCTGTCAAGAGCATTCTTATCTGTCGGCGGAGAGATCTAGTAATCGGTAGTCAGCTTTGTGCTACCTAATTTGAGAGTTATTTGTTTGGAGCGGCTAGAAGAAGCAATAAGATTATCTACCTTACTCAGGAACTTCATCTAGTATTAAGAAACCATCTGAGAAATTTCGGGAGACATCGGACTAACGGACAGGTACTTTCGCAGACTTTGTACATTATCTTTTTCCTAACCTACTAAAAATGTCTTGTAAATTAGTTGCATATAGCCTAGAATTTTTTAAAAATTAAACGTCCCCGTAGGTTAGGTTAGGTTATTTAAATTACGGCAAAGCCACGAGGGCTATCTGCCTAAAGGGAGGAATGCCTTCGTGGAGGACTTTCTAAGGGAAACTTGCTCGTATACACTGTCTCCGAAGGTCATTGCGAAGAGTGATTTCCACCGAAGACTGTGTCCGGAAGTGCCTGCAGAAGCATGCGAAGAAAGGCGCTTTCTTGGTTCAACAATAGTGAGTGCATCAAGTGTGTGCTATTGGTTTTGTTAATTACGTTTGCGGAAGAAAGTGTACCTCCTACTAAGCAGTGAATTTTGTTTAGTGAAAAAGTGAAGCGAAAAACGTTGAGCCCTTTTGAGTGATAAGAAAAAGAAAGAAAAATCGCGATATTTGTGATCAAGTGCCTTCTGAAATAAATAAAATATGTGTACTCACTTGTCTACAAAAGGGAGTAAGTCAGTTTGTGCATTTACCTTTGTAGAAGCAATATTAATCTTGCTATGCGGAATTACAATGTCAGATTTATATGTTTAATTTGATAAGCTACCCATAACCCTAAATGGTTTTTGTTTGAGTTGTTTGAGGAAAAGAATTTTAATGCAATTTTTTTATTTTAAAGGAAAGCATGCACTATTTATAAATTAAGTACTTTTTTATCAGTAAGTATTTTATCAAATTTTCATACTGCGTTGAACATTGTTATCTGTGTTATTGTTAATTTTGGGGATTTGCAAAATGTGATATCTTGGGTATTTCATAAATCTGTCTGTAGAATTAGGTCTAGATGTCCCTTCGCCGATTCAAAAGTACAGGACCTTAAAACTGTAATTGCACAGAGTCCTAATATGACGAAAAATTTATAGAGGTAACGCTAGTGTCAGTTATTGAAGCTCGGATCGAACACCGAGCCTCGGAAAAGCCGAAGAGCGTAGATTGGAGATGGAAAGGGAGAGAGAACTTGAAACTAAGAACTTTTCGGGTTGACAAACTCCAATTATGGTAGAGAAAATTTTGAAAATAATATCCCAAGGTCCATAAGAGAATTGTAGAACTTAATGCAAAGACATAATCCAGACTCATCGGATATTTCGCTTTATTTAGCGATGCTTGAGCGTCAGGCTTGCAAAGCGAATGTAGACGAAGGAGAATAGGTGTCGCATTTGATATCTTTGTAGCTGATGAACATTGTTTCTATTATTCTACGGGAGACGGAAGACGAGCTTGATCACTACACATATGCAAAGAAAATTCCTTTGCAGCTTTTTAAGTTGATCCCGGAGGTTTTTTTCCTCGTCAAATGTGCTCTGCACCAGCGGTGTGCAGGTACCCTCTATAAATATTTTGTTTTTGAGTTAAGAAATACTCACAGCGGTGTGCAGGTACAGCGGTGTGCAGGTACAGCGGTGTGCAGGTACCCTCTATAAATATTTTGTTTTTGAGTTAAGAAATACTCTAGATGAAGGGTTAAATGGGCTGGAAATACAAGATTTTGATTCTCGGAAAACTTAATGTTGACGGACCAAATTAAACGCTGCATGAACGGCGAAATTCACGAACACTTTGTGGACGAATGACAGAATATAATATCTTCTAGTGAACTAGTCAAGAAATCAAATGAATATGAAGAAGTACAAAGGTCCATAAAAAAACAGGGTTTGTTACAAGCACCGATCAGGACTCTAATTTTAAGGAAAGGAGAATTTGCATATTGAATGTCCCGTGATGATGAGGTTTCAAATGAGAAAATTGCCAAGAAATGGAAGTCAAATGCCTTCAAAATTCAAAGAATTCAAAGAAATTCAAAGAATCATCTCCGCCCCAATATGCGCGATTAAAAGCTAGGAAGTCGTAAATAATTTTGATAATCTGAGTAGCCTCTAATAGGTGGCTTGACCCCTGTGTTAGTACCGTCAAAGTCAGGGATTGAAAGATTAAAGAGATTCTTCAGAGATTCTAAATCCATTATTGACTTAAAAAGGATCGTGTAGCATCGGAAATGTTTCTAAGGGAGACGTCTTGATCAAGCAACCCTTGGATCTGCAACCGATTTGGTTGCCTCTTGCACCAATTGAACTCAAAGGAAAGAGTTATGGAACGGCGATTACCAAAGCAGCAGTAACTAGGCAAGACCTAAATCAAGAATACTATTTATTGGGTAATCAAACAGTTCAGTTAATTGAACATAATATAAAGTTGTTTGGTAAAGATAATGTTGTAGTTTCTTTACATACGAAGATGCCGCGCTGGGATGCAACCTTTAACCCGAATAAAAGAAGGGAGGCGAAAGTCGGAATCCACACACATGAAGAGGGGAAGCTTTCTCGTCGAGTTAACTAACGCTCGCGACAAAGAAAGGGTGAAGTGTACAGATCGTTCGGACTACTGCTCAAAGAGTTGACAAATCAAGATCAAAAAAAAAAAAAAAAAAAAATCATAAACCCACACTGTGAATGTACTCCGTTAGACTTACGAAGAAAGCGGAACTTTACTGACAAAAAAACGTTTGTATGCCAGGATAAATTTTTGTTGGAACCCTAAAAGAGACAACTCGGAAGGAAAGGAGTGCAGAAAGTTCTCTGGAGAGTTTTCGTTCAAGGTGTACTGCCCCGGGAGCATATTTCACAAGTGCACATCAGCGTAGCCACTGAGGGAGAGGTTTCGAAAATGGACTACGCTGCTATTGCTCTTATGACGCTAAATCTTCGTGACATGTGAACGTACGTTGTTTACGTTTTAATTTGCATTTGTTTCGCAGTTATAAATATATGGCGCAAATAGTAGAAAATCTCGTAGTGCTATCGTTTTCTGAGTTTGATTATTCGCTGACATTTCACTTTCGCGATTTTTATCACACATTAACATTAGGATTGATGTTCACGGCATATTATGTGGATTAAGATAATTCAAGTGTATATTTTTTTAATTGAGCTGAGAATGACTGAAAGTGCTCCAATGAATCTAGTGTTTTCTTATTTCAGTGCTTGCATTCTTTTGATTTTAAAGTGTAAGATTCAGAATACATATGATCTGATTATATCCATTGTTATCATTTAAAATTATATGTGAATAAATTGAATATACTTGTTGTGAATACGATAAATTCACTCTGTTTGATGAGCATTTCTTGCGTAGACAGTACATTTAAGAGTGAGCAGTTATTAAAAGTGAAATTTAACAGACTAAGTGTATACGAATACAAATTAGTAAAGTTCACTTTGAATAAAATTCTGCATTGGTTATTATTATAGAACATCTTTTTCATATAGACTGCAATAAAAAGGGCTGATTTCTATTTACATATATAATTGGTGTAAATATTTTTCTCCTACGCATAGTTTTATGTAAAGATTGCATTTGGGCTCAGATGTTAATCGCATATTTCTTTCTGCATCTTATTTACCACACATTAAGTAATATTTCACATCGATATTTTTGCGAAGTATCCAACATGTGTTTTTGTATTTATTTCAACCAGGTAGTGAAATCTTCATAATTTCCTATAATTGATTTAACTTCGCAATGAAAAGTTTCAGAAGCAATCGACGATGCTTTAATTATTTTGTACAAAAAATTGCTTGGCAGAATATTTTCAAGCATCTTGCTTAAATCTTAAAGCACGCGAAAGGTCATGTGACATGAGTGAAATATTACTGGATGCTCATTGGTCCATCCTAGAACCACTCCCTCGGTGGCTACACAGATGTGCACTTGTGAAATATGCGCCCCGAGATCGAAAATATAAGGCAGAAATCTAACGGACAACTGGCAAAGTAATTCCTAAGACGAGAATAAAGGATTTAACCGTGAATGGCAAAATCACGGAGATACTGACAGCTCGTAGATGCAAAGATGTACCCAATAAATTTAGGTTACATTTCAATTAGGTTCTAGCAGGAGTCAAGAACTTATTTTCAGCACATTAATGATATTTTTGAAGTATTTCATATTTGCGTATTCTGTGCTGGCTATTCTACAATTTACTGCATTATTTAGTTTAATATTTATCGCGTTGCAAACTTACAACTGTGATGTTATTTCCCGCCCAGGTAAGCTGAATAAAAATGCCGACGGCCTGAGTCGTCTGAAACGGACAGAACGCTATGTGGTTACTGTGTGATTTTTCCCATTAATGTACTGAATATGTATTTGTATGATGTGTAATTTTTATTTCAGAAAAGTATATGAGTTACTTTTATTCTACTGTTAAGCATACATTGTCAGACTTTGTACATCATCTTTTTTTTAATCCTTCTTAGACGGAAACTTTTGAAAACTATCTTGTAAATTATATGCATATACCCTAGAATTCTAAGTTAATTATATACGTTACTTCCTTTCTTTGTGTCAACTCGTTATATAGTGAAATATTTGAAAAATCTCTATGAAGTAACAATAAAATCGCTTATTTTTTATGTCACAGGGACAGAAACAGCAATTTTTGCATTTAGGTTTTAAAGTGAAGTGGGAGAATTCTTAGAAAACCATGCGAAGACCAGTTAATTGGAAACTAAACACAAAGTAATTTGAAAATAGATTTACATTTAACAACTGTATTATTTCTATAATTAGTTTGAATTATCAGAATCAATTAAGCTCAGTTTAGTACGTAATATTTTTCGCTAACGTTTTATTCAAATTGTATTATAGTACTAGCTTCGAGGTTCACAATGGCTGTCTTGAAAACGAATTTAAAAATTCTATATTCCTGTTACACCCAATGTTCGAAAAGGAAATTCGGAAAATTAGCAGAAACAGTTGATAATTATATTGTAAAATAAATAGAAATGTTTTCTTCTTGAAAGATTTAAAACATTTCTGACATACTAATGTGAAGTCTGTTTTAATGAATTTTCTAATTTTGATGATAACTAATTCATAATTTTTAAGATATTCCTGTAATCATTTGTGATATCAACAGCTGATTAAGTTCGATTTCTTAAATAACATAACAAATGCTACTTAATACGCAATGTATTAAGAATATCGTAGTATACTTTCTGGTGGAAAACATATCAACGTGTAATGCTTGAATTTTATTAATCAATTTCTGGAGTTGTTCTGGATTAATTAATGTTATTAATCAATTTCTGGAGTTGTTCTGGATTAATTAATGTTCTTAATCAATTTCTGGAGTTGTTCTGAATTAATTAATGTTATTAATCAATTTCTGGAGTTGTTCTGTTCATTTCTCTTTTCTGCAAATCACATCACTCATTTCAAAAGTATACCTTATAAGGTATTTATCCCGCCTTCTTAGCATGCCTTCGTGGTATAGTGGTCAGCGCACTCGGCGCGTATCGAGAGGTTCATGGTTCGAGTCCTGGCGAGGGCATTGCTCATTTCTTCTAATTCCCTGCTTTAAAAAAAATCCTAATGTCTCTATAACCTAATTAATTTAGTAAAAGAAGCTGATGCCCCCACTTAAGATGGGGAGATTAAACATTAAGTCTGGGGAGAGTTAAACTAGCACATTAGCTTACAAAGGGAAGAGCTAAGAGAACTATTTAAATTTCTTCTTTCTAAAAAAGGGGGGAGGACAGTTTGTATCTCACGTTCTACTGGGTCGATTGACGAAATTCAAATTGCATTTTTCAAGTCTCGAAACCGCGACTTAGCTTATATATATAGCCTTATTCTAACATAGGTATTTTGACACAAAATCGGACTTTTTCTGAAATAACATATCAATTTTTTCCATATTTCGATTGACTCAAATTATGCCTAAATATTAAATTTTATAATTTTCGTGAAAATTTTATGGAGAAATTAAAAAAGTTATCTTGGCGCATTTTTTTTCAGTTTGCGCCAAGAATAATTCACTTGGCGGAATTCTTAACTCGTAGTAAATTAATTAATTTTCTTTTTTTTTAATTGATGTTTGAGAGGAAAAAAGGTCCATCGTTCATTCTTTCAAATAATTTTAACAAAGTGCGGTAAATTTCAAAGCTCGCCAAAATGTAAACTGAAGTATATCTTAGGAAATTTTGCACAAAAAACTGTAATTTTTTGCAGATATGCTTAGAAATGCATCTAATCTAAGATGATGTTAAAATTTTATAGGTTATAATACAAAACTGTTTTCGAAAAATTTATAAAAAATATTTAAAAATACAAATTTTTAAAATAAATAAATAACAAAAATGTGCGAATTATATTTGGATTAAGCCTAAATTTCGAATCCGGAAAAACTAATCAAGTTTAATAAAAAAGAGATATTAATACATATATAACAAATTCAATTAACATTAAGGAGATAAACGTTTAAGAGCTAATTTTTAAAAAAGAACTCGTGCGATTTTTACAGAACTTGGCAATTTGGCATAAATCGAAATATGGAAAACAATTGGCATGCCATTTCAGAAAAAGTCCGATTTTGTGTCAAAATACCTACATTAAAACAATGCTATATATAAATCTAATACATATCCTAGTTCGCTTTTTCGAGACATGAAAAACGCAAGTTGAATTTTGTCAATCGGCCCAGTAGAACGGGAGATACAGAACTGTCTTTTTTTTATTTACTTATTATTTTTTTAAGCAGTGTAGAAGTGTCTCTATCGGTTAGCTGTAGAAATTTTCCCCACACTCCAAATTTGGCGTAAATCATAGGTTACTTATGGTCTAATATTTAATGAGAAAATTAGCATTTTGATTGGATGTGAGCCTCAAAATGTATTTATTTCAGATGCTTTCATTTATGCCTTTTTATTTCAACAAAAATCTTGTAGTTTGATTTATCATAAAAGATCAGTATGATCGGTATATTTCTTCGTTTGTATTTTAAGGTCTTTAATGAATTATGTTAATTATTTATGTATCACACATTTTGTTTAATAGAAATATTTCATAGTTTTAAGGGTATAATTATTAGTATATCATTACTTACTATTTCAGTTTCAGATATATGAATGTTTTATATTAAAATTAATTCATGCAATTATTTTGAGCTGAAATTAAAAGCAAGTAAATGTTCGTGAAAAAACATTTAAGTTTTACTCAGCTGCATTTGGTTTAAACTAATTTTAATTTAATATAAATGTTTGATTATTTTTATTTTCTTAGTCTCACTTCTTTTCTAGCTGACGAATAATAGATGTTACTATTCAAATTAATAATTGCACTTTAAACTTGTGGAAAATTCGAGTCATTACTTCTTATTGTCTCCAGATTCTGAATCAGGTAAAACTATGAGATGGAACTAATACGTTAAATTGAATAAATTGAATACTAGTGTGGAATGGGATAAAAAATAATTTTAACAGTCCAATTCTGAGATTTACTTCTGCTTTTTTCTCCCTATCGATCTTGTATTAAATACCTTTATTCAGCATCTCGCTCGAATATTTAATAAAGCTTTTAGAATATACTTAGAATCAAAAGGCACAATGTCAGATCTAAATGCCAAAAAATATCTTTTCCTACTTAAAATAATTATTTTCCTAGTTTCAAATTTCAAGAAGGTTTCTTTCCGTTTTCTCGTATTCCAAAATACAAAAAAAAAAAAAAAAAAAAAAAAAATGTACTCAGATAAGAGAAGATAAGATCAATATCAACTTATAGGCGGACTTCTACCCCTCGGCCTTCAAAGCTATAGCGGGAACAGTTACATGGCCAATGCCCTCCTGCTTCTACGTTGTAGTTATACTACTTGCAATTTAATGATTTCTCACATTTGTGACCCGGCCAACGCTCTAAGGCATAATAAGATTAATCTGCATTCTAAATCTAATAACTCGTATGCCTGCCTTACTATTTTAATTAGTGTACCTTGCCTTTCTTATTAATCAATCTTACTCTCATAATCTATCAACCTTACGCTTAGGCTTGAGTCATAACGTAGAGAAAAGTCACTTTAATAATTAATCAACCTCATCCTTATACTTACAGGTAGTTATCTCATGGAACAAGTCCTTTTCAAAATAAAGTGAGAAGCTCTCGCTGATGCACTAGTATTACAAATATATGAGCATCAACCTTAAAAAAAAGGTCAAAGTGTATAGTATAATCCATTTTCAGTTTAAAATTGCGGTGGGGAGCACGATTCACTCATGAGGGTATATTTTCACAGATGAATCATAAAGGCTTCCAAGAGTTTAAGTCATCAGTTAAAAGAAGAAGGTTCAGCATGTGTGGAAGCTTGATAACTGTTGTGTTAAAGCTATCAAACGAAACATAGTTAAAAAAAATAAACGCAAACAAACGTGGTGAATGGAACCTTTAAGGTCTTTAAAAGAAAAACAAATATATATGACCTCCAAACATATGATCATGATAACATTAAAAAAGTACACACGGAGTCATAGAGTTTATTAATTGTTCAAATCTAAGCATTAATAAATGATGAATACTGAGAAATTTCCGTTATTGTTTTGGATATCGGAGAATATTTTCGGTTTCTTTTAAAAAGCGATTTCACGCATGACTGGTGTAAATACAAAAGCTTTTGATTGATCACTATTTTTTTGCTTGCTAACATAGCAGCAAAGCAGCAAAAACCAAAGTTTTTAGCCAAAAGAGGAAGAACCGATCAAGAATTTGGGACTTCCGCAAATTTTTTATGAAATCTTTATGTATCATTTTCCCAGCAATTATATATAGGCCTACAATTTTGAAGTTTTGACCTCTTGGTGGAAGTTTCTTTCACCTTCGAAGAGGGGATTCGGAAAGAGGGAAGTTTGCAGTTTGATGCCATGCTCCTTGAAGAAGTACATTTGTAGTGCAACAGTTTCAGTTGGTGTGCCATTTCTTCCCATTTCTTGACATTTATAATTGTCAAAAATATAATTTTATTAGAGATTTACAAGTAATTTCAAAGTAACTAAATAAAACTATAACACATAAGATCGCTGAGATCAATACGCTAGAATTCGGAAAGTGCTTTTGAATATTTATTAGATACAGTAATTGTTCTTAAATCTGCTGGTTTCTCTTTGAAGGAAATCTGCAGTTGGGTTGGATTGGATGTCTGAGATTTCATGCCTTGATTAAATACATTTGCAAGCATCAAAAATTTAATTTTATCAGAAAAGTTTTAATAATTTTGAAAGTAAATGAATAGGAAATGTAACAAATGAGATTATTTGAGATACTTACTCTGGAATCTGAAACTTATGTGTGCTTGAAAATATATTAGATTAAGCAAATGTCCTTCAGTTAGAATCATTAGGCTTATTAAATCAGCTGGATTCAGTTTAAAGAATCCTGCTGCTGGCTTGGAAGTCTTCAAATAAATTTCGCTATATAGTGTGTAAGGTTATTATTCTAAATTAACCAATTGTTATGATTTTGATCTTTACTATAACTTCTTCTATCCATATTCCTTAGCAGAATGTAAATTAGTAGTGTAATTAAGCTGAAGGTTTTGAATTTGAGAAAGATAGAATGTTTCTGGCATTTGCACACTACGTGGTTAGTTTCTGATATCTTCAGTAGTTGTAACTATTGGGCTTTGCGATCGCTTGCCGGTAAAATTATTGAACCAGCTTCTAGTTTAGTATTTAGTTGTGTAGTCTTAGACTACTGTTCAACGTTTAATTTAAATTGACTGTTATCTTTATTTACATACCAGGAATTGCGTTTATTGTAGCACAAGAAGGTGCCCTTATGTTCCAAGTTCTGATTAAATAAAAAGCTTGTTAAAACTTTATTAAGACTTCGTCATTTATCTCAGACATAGAGATAGCTCGCTTCACGTCTATTAGGGCTATAGAACTAAAGCAGCAGTACTGTATCAGGTAAAACCCTATAAGCGGTTTAAGTTAGAAAATTTTGTTGCAGATTGAGCCTGTAAATTATAAGCTTCTCTTATATTATAAGTTCTTTTTGGTGTTTTTTAATTTTTATGCAAACCTCTTTGAGGTGCTGTTCATTTTAATAAATTTTACGATTTTTCATTGCAGCGCAGAAATTTCTTTTATTTTAAGGATAAGTAATGTGATACAAACTAAGCTGTGCAGTGAAATTGGAAGCTTCCTTTCGTTAAAAGACATTTAAGTGTCATATCTCTCTTATATCCACTTAAAATGTAAATTTCTTACACGAGAGAACTGCAGCTTTCGTGCAAACGCTAAAACACACAAAAAGATTGCGTTATTATTAAAATCATTGTTTTTCAGTTTGAAAGGGAACCCTTCCGCTTTGTTTAGTGTAAAAATTGTGAAAAATAAGTTGCAGTTCGTTTTTTAATTCTTGTAAATTTAGTTGTAGTATATAACAATAAATTGAAAAATATGATACCAGAGTCAAAATATCTCTTGGGCAAAGAAAAGCATCTCTTGTTGCTACAATTTTAAACACAATATGTTGAATATACAATTTTTTCCAAGTTTCATTCATGTAAACTTATACTCATGCATCTAAACATTTCTGAATTTACGCAGATGAATATTTGCAGGCATATACATAAGAACACCTAGCAGACACTTTAATAATGGCTGAAACTCACTTCAGACGATATGGTATTTAGCAGAGGACGACTGTCATAGGCTCAAATTGGAATCTCGAGGAAAAGTAATGCACGTTTATAACCGCAGTGTCTTTCCAGAAAGGGGGTTCTTAAAATCTCTCCTTACAAAGCTCCTCTCGAGAAATTAGTAAGACTAGACAAGACTAGTAAGAAAGTCAAATAGCCTGGAATTTATCCTGCGAGGAGCTTTCGATCAGTATTGGGATAGAACTTGGGTTGCTCATTACTAAAATGGCTCTTGTAAACTTTTTTAATGTTTATTAAAATTTGTTACTTATTAAAAATCACTGTTTGTAGTTCACGATTTTTATCCAACTATTAATTTCTACGACAAACTATTCAAAACTATTTAGTTACGGAATATTTTTAAAAAGATATTTGTAAATAGAAGATGAACATACTTACGTGAGAAAAGGAAAATGAAGTAATCGATAACTTGCACCCGTGTGAGTTACTTGGAAAATGTAATTTTTTGACGTTGGAAATGTAATTTTTTGATGTTTCATCACTGTGCTAAATATTTTCTAAAATATTGCAATGTGTTTAAACATTTCTATTCAGCAAAATAATGCACTCAGCTTAGTTTTCTTTAATATTTAGTTATTCTGATCGTTAATTTAGTGAATATTAATGAACTCCTCAATCAGATTTCCTCAGTATGATGAAAAAATACCATTTTTCAGATCAGCAGTATTCCTATACAGTTGATACTTGAATTATGCTGTTTTAAATCCCGTGGTTTTTGCCCGTACTTGCAGTTTTTACTTCCTTGTACGAAGTAAAAAGGAAGTGTTGTAATCGCGTAAAACTTCAGGCATCATATTTCAACGAAAATACCCACTTTGATCGCTTTTTCCTTTTTTCGAATGCAATTTAACGATATTTTTGCGTGCCATCTGTACGAAAGAACAGAATAAAGGACTCTTTTCCCCCCAAAAAAATTATAAAACTGATTTGAAATGAATTCTGAAGAGAAATTTTCGTATCGTCTGTGCGTACGTATGTACATATCTAGCATAACTCAAAAACGAGTAGCCTCAGAACATTGCAATTTTGTATATAGAATTGCTATAGCATATAGATGTGCACCTCGTATTTTAGTTGCAATCGGCCGCACCAAAAGTATAATATATATATATATATATATATAATTTATCAAGCAAAGCAGTAATAACAATTTTGGTCAAGAAAACATCTTGCGCAATATGCTGCAAAATAAGTAAAAAATAAAAATTGTAGAAAGCTCGCCTAAAAGTTACCAAGAGCTGCTGCTCCAAAAGGTTAAAGACGTTTTCAAAAATTAATACACATGAAAAGCAAATCATTAGACATGTAAAACATAAATACAATAAAATTAAATAACAGAAAAAGTTAAAAAGTAAGCGGAAAATGGTAAATTAGCCCAGCAGCTCTTGGTAACTTTTAGGCGAGCTTTCTACAATATATATATATATATATTTAACAGAGTGGATACACACATATATATATATATATATATATATATTTAACAGAGTATATATATATATATATATATATATATGTGTCCACTCTGTTACTCGGCTCAATAATCTCAGTTTCTTTATTCTTATATATTTGCAAATTGGGCACATTTTGCTTAAAAAATGATTGAATTATGTTGTTCTTATCTTCCGGTTAAGGTTTTTATGCCTTTAGTAAATCTGCATGGGATATTTTTAGAATTATTAACAATTTAAAAGTTGTTTAAGTGCCGCTAAGCCTTTCGCAATGGCGGCAATGTTTGTTTACATTTGAAACAGCAGAATAGTAGATTTGTTGCCAATCTAGAGAAAATAAGCTTCGCAAAAACAAAGATAACACCTTCTTTTATTATTGTGAATTAAATCATGCTTAATCCATTCTGGAATTTATTTGAGGAAATAAATGTTTAAGATTTACTTCATAATTTTCAATACAGATGGTTTGAGGTTTTATATATTTTTGCCTTGTCGCGAAGTGAAAACTGAATCGTCTATGAAAAAGTTTGTTGTTGCTATTGTTTGCTTAATTTCTTTTATACGTCGTTTTAGATTTATTATAGTATTTGAATAGAATATGTGGCAACGATTAGATAATTCTTAAGATGATATAAATTTTGTGCATTCTGAGCTAAAAAATGTTGCCGCACTAGGCCGATTGCCTCCTTATTGTGTTATGACATAGACATAGACATAGTTAAAAAATGAATGAAATTTAACGCTGTTTAAGCGAACCTAGGGCCAGAGTGTAGCTATGGTAAACAAATATAGTGAATCTTAAAGAGTGCATTTATTCTATTGTGGTTTATGCGCTAATGACGAAATAAATTTAATTCAATCCAATAAGTTTAAATGAAATGCAAGAAAAATGCGTATAATTTAATATTCCGTACAAGGAAGTCATGTGGTGTACACATCAGATTTTTTCAGTAAAGTATCAGTGCTGCTATTTTATGAAAGTACAGTAAAATGACTGAAACATTTCTAGTCAGTAAATGATGGAAAAGAATTAATTCAGCTTAGTTTGCTTTAGCATTTTGAAATTATCAGTTGTCATTTTGATAGAAGTTTATGAACTCTTTAAACAGTTTTCAAGAACACGATGAAAACAGTTTGTTTCAACAGTATACATATACACATATAGTTTACTTTTGAATTACATGGATTTGAGTTGTGCGAAGGTTTTGCTTAATCGCGATTTTTTTCCCTTCCTCACGACGAAGCACCTGTTCTGTTACTTTATAAACTATTTCAAAATGCTGAAGCATTTCTGTTCAGCAGATGAAAAAAAAATAATAAATTTAAGTAACTTTTCTGTATTAATTCTGAAGTTATAAAATTTTCTATAGTAATTTTACATTTTATGAAATCTTTAACCCGTTTTTGTCAGTATGGTAAAAAAGTCATATAGTACTTTCTATAGTAATAGATTTTCTAGATTTTCCACAGAATTGTTTTATTTCAGAAAAATAGATTTTCTTTCAACAGAGCATTCGAAGTTCGGGAGAGTGCAGAGAGAGCATTTGGAATTCCATAGAGAGGCAGTGAGAGTTTAGCAGCTTCATATTCTAGATATAAACTCTTTAATAAGTTCAATTTAATCAGTTTAATCTAGCTATATATAAACTCTTTAATCAGTTCAAGTTAATAAGTTACATTCTAGCTATATAAACTTTTTAATCAGTTTTCATCATTACGATGAAAAAACTCAGTTCAACAGTACACATATACAGCTGATACTAGAATTGCACTAATTTGAGTAATGCATTTGCGTTACTCAAATTAGTGCAATTCTAGTATCAGCTGTATATATTTTTTAGAATAAAATATTGGTGCTACTAATTTTCTAAAAATATTTCAGAGTGCACAAACATTTTTATGTAGCGAATGAAAGGAAAGAATTGACTCAGGTCAGTTTTCTTTAATGTTTAGTAATTCTGATTTTATTTTGATGGAAATTTATGAATTCCTTTCAAATACAGTTTCTATCAGTAAGATGAAAATAAAATTCAATTTAACATCATACTTGTACAGTTGACCCTTGATTTACGCTGATTTGATTTGTATGGTTCTGTTTGTAAGCGAAATTGTTTCAATTATATATTGGGTAATGTTTTGGAGATTTAGAGCAATTTAAGGAAACCTAGCAGGCAGACAACACAAACTACAAATGAAAAAAAATTGAAACGTTAGGTGAATAAGGAATGGTTAAGATATAAACAGATATCATATTTCCTAGCGTATTTTTGCCCTGGCGTTTTAGCCACAGGTTCTGAAAATTTTAAATATATTCGCGTAGTTTTCTTTTTTCTTAATGCGTTCAGAGAACGAGCTACCCTAAATTTTAAAATGGATTCGTCCATGTATGTTTTTTTCCTCTTACTAACAAAGACAAACCTTGCAAATTACCTGCGAAGGTCACGCGTAAGCTTTTCATTCTGCCTGTTGAACTTTATTTCAGCTTAATACCAGCCTAATATCACAGTGAAGTAAACATGAACTGATATTCAGTCTACGACTTCGCACAGTCAGCTGCACATTCACCTTTTCTAATTTTTCATGAATGATTTGAGTAGCAGGGAAAAACAATAAGAACTATTTTAATGTTAATATTACAATATTTAATAAACAAAAGGTTAATTTGTAAGTAACAATATCTAGGTTTCTTTTAAAGAAATAATATTATGATAGAAATCTCTCTAGCGACAACTGCTTTTTACTTGTTACATTCTCACCGTAACTGCGTCTTAGGAAATTAAATTATTCACATAATTTTCCTATCTCATTTTTCAGAGGATGAAAATTTGTAAAAAAACAGAAGGGGGGGAATACGCTAATTATGTTTGTTGCTTTTTGTTGCCGTAAAGTAAACATACATGTGTCACAAAGAGTTAAACTCTGCCATTATGCTTACACACTGTGCCATTGGTAATAATTAAAATGTAAATGCATGTAAATATAAGCCAAAAAGTTACTTTTAATACCTCTTGTAGGACTGAAGCAGTTCCAAGCTCAATTTACAACCGCTAATACTGAGTTCACGTTTGTTAGTATCTACTTAAAACGCACCAGTTATTTCTCCGTGGCATAACTAGCATTTGGGAGGGGGGGGGGTGGAATTTTTCATGTGAGACAAAATTTGATAGAGGTTATAGAAAGAAGAAACATGATACCTGAAGAATTATGAGGTAACGATTGTCTTACAAAACTGAATTAAAGAGAGAAATTGACTTTCTTTCGACAGACCATTCGAAGTTCGAGAGAGTGAAGAGAGAGCATTTGAAATTCGAGAGAGAGGCAGCGAGAGTTCAACAGCTTCATATTATAGCTGTACTCCGTGTAAATTTATGAGAGAAAAGCACGAATATCATCTAAATTATGATCACAAGGACAACAAAGAAGAACTCCTCGTTGAGGTAGAAATACTTAAGAGGCTTCTTTTTTCCTTACTGATAAGGAAGAGGAAACAGAAATGTGTAAATCAGTGCTTCTGAATTTTTTTCAATTTATTTTAACATACATCTTCGGAAAGATGTTATAAATATTTTAATACTTTAAAAAATTTTCTTCAACTGCTGTAAGTATTACTTGTTATGAAAAGAGTTTTTTGAATAAAAACCAATTAAAAAATAACCTAAGGCTCACAAATGAGTATCTTTGCTTTAAAGTAATCTGGTACTATACCAGATTTGATATAATATTTAGCTGAAGCAGCTAAATAGATTTCTACATTATCATAGGCAATTTCGCTAACACCTGCGTGTTAGCATTAGTAATAGCATTAGTAATAGCATTTTAAAATGCTGAAATTAATGTTTGACTTAAAATTATTAAGTATAGAATTTTAATTTTTTTCATAGGTATCATTTTAGATAGTTACATTACAATAGTATTCGTACGTTAGACATTTTAGATGCGTTAGACATTTGCAGCAATTTTAGATGCGTATAGAAAGGGATGGCAAACTCAGTCACTGCTGTGGATGACAAAAGCTTTTTCTATGCCACTGTCATTTCTGCCTGGATAATTCGTCAGTTTAGTGGACTAAACTAATGCAGTAACGCGTGATTTTCCCCAGTTCTCTTTTATTTTTTATCTTGCTTCACATGATCTTGCAAACTTTAAGATCGTCACTTCCATCAGGAAGCACAGAGAAGTTACGCTGTGTGAAGAAATAGATGATTTGATTCAGATCGTTCAATTTTTAAAGCATTTCATTTGTTATAAAATTTTCATTTTTGATGCATAGAGTGAGTAATCCCTATTGTAACATATTAAATGTTTTGTAACTTAAAGGATAATATTAAATAGTACTGACAGACACTTCATAATCGGGAATGAACGATATAAACGTATGATATGGATAAATAAATGCAGGGATATTAATGTATTTTCCTTTTCTTATGCTTTTTCTGTTTCAGTAAGGGCCGAGTGGCTAAGACCTCTGAACACCGGTAGTTCGATTTGGATTCGAGCCGAAGTGAATGGGCTTGGCTACAGGTTTTGTTTCGTGGTTTTCCCCATGAGTAACGGGAATGCGACCCACTTTCCCTCACGAAACCATCCCTTCGGTTGTATTTTCCCAATGTACTTTGCCGCATTCAAAGAGCCTAACCTAACCTAACCTTTTAGAATGCTTTTCCTCCTTTAGCACTCTAAATTAAAAATACAGCATACAATACATATGATATGGGTTTTTTACTCTTTATATTATCGGAATGCTTTTGATCAACAGCAAGTAATAATTTTTAACTTTTCGAAAAGATAGAAATTAAACAATGATGCTGGCTGTTCTAATCTCCTCACACTTCAAAACACAACCATACTTTTAGTAAGATTTTAATTCGAGTGAGAAACAAATTGTAATTAAATATCTAGAAGTAAGTTTTATAGTTGCAGCTTTTATTTTTAGTTACACATGTAAATCAATAGCATTGTTTGAAATCTGGCTTTGCTTTTAGATTTAGGTAAAACTTTTACTCTCAGTTTAAAATTATCTACCTACCTAATGCTTAGTATTCGTTTTTCTAATAGTATATTTCATTTCAACACATCATACTAGGACTAAATTTACGGGCGTTCATTTTTTGGAAATGTTGACGTTTCCGCCCCTCATTGCTCTTATGTTCCTCCGGAAGTACGGGTGCGGTTACCGCCTCCAGCTAACAATTTCTCATTACGTTTTGGAATAAGCTCTTACATATTAGACTTTTAAGTAACACTCCCTAAAGTCTAGAAATATGTACAAATTTAGACAGTTGCACGATAAACAATATTAAATGCTGACAAAATGTAATGTTTTAAGATTAGGCTAAAAAGCACCTCATCACCAGCATAGAAAGGAAGAGGAAAACTGAAATAATTATATTTGTTACCTTTCTAAAGGAGAGAAAAAAACTAACGTTAGTTTCATGCGATAGACTGAAAGCTTTGATCTTAGCCAAATCTATGTTTTAATCCATCAAAATTAAGGCCCACTAGAGAACATTTTCGTATTCTTTTCCATGTGTAGCATAAAAAGGAGTTTGCTTACCTAACTTCTAAGGGCACTGACCTCCAGCTATAAAGAATGATCGGAGTATAACAAATACTGCAATCGTTAGAAGGCTATTTCTTGGGAAAAGAAAGTTGGTTGCCAACAGAACTATTCACACGATAATCGACAATAGGAAAAGAGAATCATAAACATTAAGAGTACCGTATTTAGTGAAAATGTTAAAGAATTCTCAAATGCAAGATAAAAATTTAGTCTCGTAATTGGACTCTCGGAAAAATTTCACTAAAATTTCAACTTCAAAACTTTCCAAAAAAGAAAGAAGATTGCCAAAGAGTCGCGCGAACTGTTTACGCAAACTATTTTCGACTAATTAAAAATTGGTTTTGCTTTAGTTTAAATATTGGAATAGTGTGGCTTTTAATTTGCTTTCTTACAAAGAGTTAGCATGACATCATGTCAGTCTTCATCATGACGATTAGTCTTCGAAGAGCGTTTCTTTACTCAGAGCAGCATGAAGTATGAAATTTTGTGTAATAAGGATCAGATTACCATTATACACCCAAACCTTTTTTTATAGAAAATAGTGAAAAGTCTGAATTACAACTGGGACTAGAAACGAGGATCTCCTATCTTCACAGACGGACATGCTGTCTTTATTCTATAGTAACTCTGGAATATAGCTATTATAGCCCAGCTTTTTGAGGGTGGGTGGAAACACACAAGTAGATCGTCGGTTGATTTGAATGAAATTTCTGAATGTAAATACGTCAAAACCAAATATGTAAATAATATTAAAAATAAGGTCAGGGAACGAGTAAAGGTCTTTCACATCGCATGGCAAACATAGAACGAAAATTGTTCATCAAGAGCAAAGCTCGATTATCACTCAACAAATCAAGTTGTAAAGACAAGTGCAACAACAGATTGCGCTTGTGTGAAGCCGTACAAACCGTTCTGATGTCAAAATTTGCTTCGTTAGTAGTACACAGTCGAGGTACGGAATACTATAATTTACAAAAATATTTCATTATCTTTCGTATGAATACGAGTTCGTCAAATGTAGAAATATTACAGAGGATAGTGCTGATTCATCTAGCGTTTTATAACACTTAAGAAAATGTATGCTTCCCTTAAAAAATACTATTTTGGGAAAAAATTCAGTTGGAATAAACGATCAGTTATTCAATGTATCTACAGCCGTTATAATTATTTTTTGCATATTTCCATAAACGATATAATTTTTTTATCATCTCTCTCTCATTCATAACGGAATTTGTGGAGAAAGTGCAACGAGTGGGAAGAAAGTAAATTAAAAAAAATCTTTTTACGGTATATTTTGCGTTATTCCCTTAAAAACATTTTCATAAATAAATTTCCTGTCAAAAAAACGCTAAAAGAATCAATAATGGAAGGAGCGCCACCGGCAACTGGACTTCTCACCATTAGCGTTAAAGTATTACCATCCCATCTATCGGCTCTATAACAGCAGATGAAGGTCTTTAAATAACCTGAATATCGCAGCCTAAATATTCTCACTCATTTCTGAGAGTTGAGGGTTACGTGCTTTTACATATGCTCATAAATTTTCTTAACTAGGCAGAGTTTGGGGAAAATCAGCAATTCTAATGCCATGGAATTGTTTCGACAATCGTATTTTACTTATGAGTTTTTCTTACGTTTTGTTAAATCTTTTCGGGAGTGCATCGGGAGGCTTGCAGATCGTATTACTTGCAAGTCGTCTTACCATTTATTCTTGGACTGACATTATAAGCATCTTACCCCTCCGAGACTCCGAGGCTTGGGAATCATTGTAAAATCTGGGGCACGAATGAAAGACTCCTTTCGAGGGCCGGCACAGTACCGCTGCACTATCGAAATCTATGGCCAGCTCCTTGGGACTTCTAGAAAAAAGAGCGATTTAGTTGTCTCTATTTGAACTCGAATCTGATCTCTGATCAGATTTTTCCTTCATGGTAGATGTTGAAATTATACAATTATACATTATCCACTTTAGGCTTTAGTTTTAAACCATCATTTAGGAATGATAATTTCCTTATCATGTAAATGCGTATAATATTGCTCTGTAATGTATAAGGTAAAGATAGGCGAGCGTCTGGGGAATAACACAATGAAAGATATCTAAATATGTTTCAAAATCCACTCATGTCCATAAATTAAAAATAATGCAAAATCAGGCAAAGGAAGAGTTAGAAGCAAAACAAATTTGACTTTACAAATTTGACTTATTTGTAAAGCTTATTTATTAAACAAAAGGTAAAAAGCAAAAAAAGATGCTATATGTTTGATATTATTAAAAAAATTAACGATTTTTCTCCCTGGAGCAAATTACAAAATGAACCCTATTCACAAAAAACCGATATTACATGGTTGGTATGATTGTTAATACATTGTATGTCTCCCAGACGATGCAATACAGTCCGTACAACGCCTAGGCATGCTGAGTATCAAATTATCGATCTGATCTTGGGGGATATTACACCACTCAAAAAGCAATGCTCTCCGAAGTTCCGGTAGACATGTAGGAGGAGCTTGACGGGTTGCTACTCGTCGGCCAAGCATGTCCCACACGTGCTCTACTGGATTCAAGTCCGGTGAGAATGCTGGCCAGTCCATACGGGTGATATCCTCCGATTGAAGGCATTCGCTTACGATGTTTGCACGGTGAGGACGGGCGTTGTCATTCATAAACACAAATTGTGCGCTCATGGCGCCCCGAAACGAACGCACATGTTGTTCCAGAATGACGTTCCGATAGATTTGGCTTGTCATGGTTCCAATTTGAACGTGCAGGTCAGTTCCCGAACGCAGAATAATTTCACCCCAGACGAGCACTCTTGCACCACCGTAACGGTGTCGTTCAATGATGTTTTCTTGGTGGTAACGGATACCTGGAGCTCTCCACATGAAAGTCCGGCGAGAATCAGACTGCAAGCTAAACCTGGACTCGTCGGAAAATATCACACAAGCCTACTGTTGCGGTGTCCACAATGCATGCTCTCTACTTCAGGCTAACCGCAGGCGACCGTGAGTTGCAGTAAGTGGAATCGTTGCCAAATCATCTTGGAATAATCGCCAAAGCCTGGAGATGACACTCTGGGCAATTCCAAGTTCGTCTGATACTTCCAGTTGGGTACGCCCACATTCCAGCCGGCCGATAATTCTACCGCGTAAAAAATCATCCAAATGCGTCCTTTGTGTCATAACTATTCGGTTATTGCACTGAAATGCTTATAAAGCGCCTGCGAACAATTTTACTTCTTTGCCTGTATTCCTTATATATCACTCTCTTACACTCTCGTCATTGTGACGTACCATCGGTGTCATCTGGTTACTTCCTGAAATTTGCATATGATTCTTGAAGACGTGTGTAGTGATTTTACAGGTGATATATTTATTTTAGAGTTCGATTTCCGCGTGACTCCGAATTATCCTTAATTTATGGACATGAGTGTAATATTAATTCATTAATTATGTAAGTTTACTAAAGTGCGTCTGGTCACATCAGGTTTTTCATTTCAGCATTCTTTATCTCCTTTTTGTCTTCAGAAAATAGAGGCAACTGAAGTTTGCTTACGAAGAGATGAAAATGCATTTATAATATGTATATTAGTTTGATATGAGCCTCTATCGTTACATTCTTAGGAAAGTTTACAAAAGAATATATTTTATATTTAAACGTCTTTCTCTTTAAGAATACTAGCCTTCGATTGTCTTATATTAAGTAATTAACTTTGGTTTTGAAGTATTTTTTTGAAGGAAGGAACAAGAAATATTTTTAGCTTCTGTAGGCGTTGCTGAACTTCAATGTAACTTCTTGTTTTTCAATTAAAATTCATAATATCCATCATTTTCTCTGACGTCTAATATATTGAGAAGTGAAGAATAATATAGCTTAAATGAATTAATTTTTCAAGACTCTTTATCATGATGTCACGATGCCGTAATGAATTTCCTTCCTATATAGAGACAGAAGAAGTTTTGTTGGCTTTTTAGTCATTAAGAGTAGTAGTAAAAGATCAAATAAATAAATAATTTTTGGAAGGCAATTCTAGCATCTATGTGTGAAATACATTTAGCATTTAAAGTGGAATGTATTTCATAGCTTTACATTTTGTGTAGGAGTTTCGGAAAGAAGTATTTATTAAGATTTACTTCTTTATGACTTGATTTTAAATACGCTGCTGTGTTCAATCTGCAAGTAAGGTACAGAGTTCCAGTCAGTCCTAAATGGGGTAAAGAACTCTAGTCACTTCTTAAATAAAGTACAGAGTTCTAGTAAGTCTCAAGTAATATTTTTTTAATTAGAAAGATAATTTTGAAAACATGATTTCAACTTTGTGGGTAGGAGGGTTCTGCACGTTCACAATTTAAGATTTTATAAGGACTCCGCGAGTGAAAATTCCAATCAGTAAAGCATTTTTTGCTTTGATGACCTAAACATAAAAAGCTCCAAATCTTCATAGATATATGCGTAAGTAATGCTTTTATGATGCCACCTCTGAATTTAATAAGGAGGGCCAATTTTCGTTACATTGACAATCAATTACCAAAACACACAACTTTTAATTTTCCGTTTAATTTGGCTGAAAATTCATAAGTTTCGATTTACAATGTGGCACAAGGCATCTACCGATTTGAGTTGAAAATTCTGCCAGCATTCATAGCAGTGATCCGGCAAGTGTTTGCCAAAAACATCGCGGCAAATGCTGCGGAGAAAACGTTGTGATACAAAACAATGTGGGAGAAAAGAAAGCTAGGAGAAACATCATTATAGAAAATAAAGCGGTCCACAATTTCGTAATTTTAATACATCGTCGCAGAAAATATTGTGGTGTAAAATAAAGCACTTAAAAATCATCGCATGATGATAGTATCGCAGACATATATTTTCAGAATTTTAAAAGTCGTAAACGTATATTTTTGAATTAACTGGTAAATGCTTATTGAAAAAGCAAGAGGAAGACTTAAGTATTCAAAGGTTGAAAATGAGTACACAATTATTGATACGTATAGCAGCTGCTAGAATTTTTAATTTACGTTGCTAATTATTAAAAGTCATTATATAATTAACTTCTTTTATAAAGATGTATTAGAAAATTTTCACAAAAAATATAGTATAAAAAAAAGATCAGACAGAAGAACATTCATAAATTTAAAGCTCTATTAATAGTTAAATGTAGCATTAATTGTTACTAATTTTTAGATTTTAAATGATTCTCTTCTTTCTTTCTTGCTTTTCAGTAAAATTTTCTGAATTCTATTATGATTAACTATTATCTATTCTATTATGATTAATTATGATTCTCTTCTTGCTTTTCAGTAAAAGTTTATTAGTTAATACACAATTATAAAATATAGAGGTAAAAATATTACTGTTTTTTTTTCTTGTGCTCCTAGATGATTACGTGACTATTCACTTGGAAATATTTTAGTCATAATATGCATATTATCATGATATTTTGTACGGTAATGTTTTAAACTACGAGTTTTTGCACCGCTTTATTTTATAACACGATATTTTATATCACGGCGTTTTAGAACCGCAATGTCTTCTGGATTCTTTTCTCATACAATCTTTTGTTTCATGAATTTTTTCCCCTTGTGCTATTTCTTCCTCACCGTTTTTGTTGGCGATGCTTTTGCTGGCGATATTTTCACCTGTTACTCTCTATTTTTAGGATGTATTCGTGGGAAAACTGTGAGAGAAATTAGCTTGCATTAATATTTTCCTTGCCTAAAACCGTAAAAGCGTCTTCTAGTCAGCATTTCCGTTCAAAAATGTTTAACAATTATTATCCCATTTGATACCACCCCACCAGTGACCAGCTGCATATTATGACTAAAATATTTCCAAGTGAATTAAGACAACTGAATACTTATAGTTCGACCTGGTTTTGTTGAATAATTTAATATTCAAACCTAAGCGAACGGTCTGGCTGTGTGGTTGGTTTCCGTGCTTTTCCCCATGTGTAACGTGAATACAAGCCAATTTCCCTCAGAAAGACCTATATGAAAAGCATCCCTCCAAAAAGCTCTCGTGGTTTTGGCATATTCAGGTAACCTAACCCTTTTTGATACCCTAAATTGTGGACAAGGGAGAAGTTTTCTGAACTGAAGACATACGTCTTAATTACAGCAAGCAAGTTATCAAATAGCAAAAATGTGCATTATAGCAGAAACATTATTTTTAATAATCTGATTTTTTCTGACATTTATTTATTATAGTTGCAATACTTTTGTCCGAGTCATACAGATAGACAGATGAATAGAGATTTAAGTAGGTACATACATATGTAGATAAAAGAATTTCCGATCTCACATGCTGAAAACTGTTTGACAGTAAATTCCTTTAGCAGTACTAAATGGATAATTTTGAAAGTTTCGTTAGAGAAATTATATGTGTTTATTTCTGATTGCTTACTGAGTGAAGTAATGCGCTAGTTTGTTCTGGAATGTTTAAAACTCAGTATTATTCTGCAATTAAACTTGTAAATAAGTTAAAAGGAGGTCTTAATACAAAAGAAATAAAACTACTCTTGAGTCATGTGTATGCCGATTCCTTTCCTTCCTATTTTGCAGTAAAGAAATGAAGTAAAACCTTTTATCACTGTTCGAAAATCCGTAAATGCTTCTTGTGGAGGTTGACATTTACAAATACCGACATCAGAAAATATTGCTCGTGTCAAGGAGGATATACTGATTTAAAAGAGATTAAAAGTCAAGAAAATAACGAGATGCTTGTATATGTGTAAAAAATTGTTTGGGCATTCTACATTGAACATCATGAGAACACAGTATCTGCAAGATGGGTATTCCGTTTTCTTTCAACGCTTCAAAAACAGAAAAATGGCAATGCGGAGTTATGGATCTTGATCACTCCGCTTACAGCCCAGATTTAGATCCAATTGATTATTATTAACTAAACTAAAATCTGACCTCCGCAAGCGATTTAAAGATGAAGAGGAAGTGAAAGATCAGCTATGAAACGTTTTGAGAGCAGATCTTCAGATTACTTTTTCAACGGCATAAAGATGCTCATTTTAATAATGTGAAAAGTTTATTGATGTAGAGGGAGATCATACTGAAAAATAAACTATTAAAATTTTATCTATTTTTTCTACAAGTGTATCACTGTAGTAACGTTTGGATATACCCACGCAGATATAGAGAGTTAAAATATATCTGAACCACATTTTACAGCAAACTGAACTTTCGATTTCATTAATTCTCCATTTAAAAAGTATACTCAACTTCTTTATTGAGTATGTACGTCTTTTACAATGGACCACAAAAGTTGGCAGAAATGTCACCAAACTTGTACCAATCATTGAAGTTGCAATGTGGAAGGAACAGCAGCCAGATCTTTCTTTACAGAAACTAAACTGGCTTATTGTGTATTGATAGAAGTTACATGAAAGCTATGCGAAAACTTTTTGAAGGCGAAACATTTATGAGTGGGTTGTGACGCCAATTTTATCCATTATTGGTGCCAAATCACACTGTTCAGTGATAGTTTTTGTTTGTCGAAAATGGTCGACAGGAAAGTACATAAGTACACATTGTCTTCAGATTTTCTGGCGTCTTGTTCTTTTCAACAGCTAAGAGATCTTCTTCCTACCCAAATCTTGTCTTACAAAATAATTTAATTATGGTGAATTATTTCATTTATGTCGTTGGCACAAAAACCAAGTATAGCATCTTTGGATAAAATTATCATTCACTTATAATCATCCAAAAAATTATATTGAAAACTTGACCAGTTGACCCTAATAGGAATGATTTTTGTACTTGCGGTTTTTAAAAACTTACGTATAAATATAATCACCTATGTATAAACTCCTTTTAGCGTCAAAATATTCTAATATGAAATTCCTAGTTCAAAATGCATTCCATATGAGTATGAGTTGCGTTCATCTTATGCTCTGGGCTTGGCAATCTGATACTCCCATAGCACTGAATAGTTTATTTAACGTACAGAAAATAACTGCATATAATTCTGTGGCCTCGGGTCACTTCTTTATATAATAATGGACGTAAATTTTAGATTTAAACGAAAGAGGTACGAATAGATTAAATACAACAAGGAAGAATATGATACGTAATTTAATGCTTAAATACGGCTGCATTCAATAATAAATACGCATTCACATTGCTTCCTAAAAACGATATGGTAATTTCTTTAAATTTAACTGAATTAAGCTTATTTTAAAATATATACTATTAAGTAATTGCTTTTTACTTCTGGAATCATTTGCATAATTTCTTTACAGCTTTCGCGTTTTATATGCGGGTTGCAATCGCAAACTCAATGAAAGGCAAAAAAGTTTAATTCTAGAAATCTAAACAAAATAATCTGTTGTAACTTAAAAGGTGAGGATCCCCTAAACAGAGCGGGCGTTTATATTATATCAACCGGAAGAACATAAAGAAGAAAGTAAATTCCTCATGATCTTGAGGTTAAGACTTCTGACTCGGGTGTGGAAGACCTACAGTATGAATACGAATGAAGCACTGAATCTTCGTTTGTATATGAAAAGAAATGAATATGTTGCTCGAAGCTATGACTTCGGATTTGACTTTCAAAAATCAACACCTTCAGCAAAGATGTGTGCTTTGAGCAATCTGGAAAACCGAACTAAAATTTATTACATTTAAAGATAGATTGTATAAAGTAACTGTAGCAACTGAAGCTTATAGCCTTGCTGAACTGCCAGCATTCTCGAGTGCTTTACTAAATGAACTGCTGAAACTCTTCTCTTTAGCTTCTCTTTTCTTTTGTATTCTTATTGGTTTGATTTATCTGATTACAGCAAAGTCTGGTGGGCTATCTGCCTAAGGGAAGGGATGCCTTTGTGGAGGACTTTCTAAAGGAAACTGACTCACATACACGTTACACATGGGGAAAACCACGTAAACGCTCATGCAGCCAAACCGTTCGTGAGATAACAACCTCGGATTGAACTACCAGTGTCCAGCGACTCGCTCGGCCGCTGGTGGACCATATTCTTACTGGATCGGTTGTCTTTTGAATTCACTTATTCTCGAGTGTTAGGCAAAAATACTGAACGCAAACTTACAACTGACTTTTAACAATAAAAATGCAGAGAAGCAACACTAATGCAGCTCCGAAAATAACGAATATTTGAAAATGATAATATTACCTGATCCACTTGTTTCCTAATTAAAAAAATGAAATATTAACATATTTATTAGGTATGATATCAGAATTGTAAAATAATATAATGCATCATTATAATTGCGTGTGTGATGGATCCAGAACTAACACCTCGATATACTGAAAGCAAAGGGTTTATAAATGAAATATGCTGAACATTTATCCAGCAAAAGAAAAATGATTAATTTAGTGTTTGTTCAATCCGATTAACGGATAAATAAACATTTGCCAAAATACACGAAATATAAGAAGAAATGAGTGAAATGGATATTTGCTCATGTGGAACATTAGGAGTAATGAGTCAAATGGATATTTTTTAATAGTAATGCAATAACGTGGATTACAACTGGCTCGGAGAAATATTTATAAAAGCACCTGAATAATAAAGAAGGGAATCATTTTTAAAAGATAATTTTAAATCTCTTTAATTACTAATTATCAACAGCCTTCGTAAAAGTCTGAGTTAATCAAGGGCTCACTTATAAGTTGTCGCATTAGAGGCGGGTAATGCGCGCTTTATCGAAACCGCGATCTACGCAGAGAAAAACATACTTGCTTAAAAGATTATTTTTCTCCCTTTTGTAACACGTGGTTATTCCGAATGTAATTTCAGGCAACAGCTGAAACCTAAACCTCAGTATGCTGAGTAGCAGACAAAAGGTAATGCTTTAATATAGTTTATTTCTTGACGTGTATAATATGGTTTGTACAAATGATATTAGAAAATGTAGTTGTAAAAGTTTTCCTTTCTTTTTCCCCTTTTCTTTCTTTCTTTTTTTAATTCATTGAATGATTCTATTGCACATATTTTCATCCGTAAATGCAATCAGTGAGGCATATTTACCCCAATCAATACCACAGAAGTTCAAAAACACCTTCTGGCTAAACGGCTTTCCGGTTCCCCGAGTGTCTAAAGGCGCATTATGCTGGCAGTTCGTTCCGAGTTCGGTTACAGATTGTTGAAAGATCTGGCTCTTGTGGTTTTACAGAAGCGAATATTAATATGAATCAATTTCTTTTATAAAGTTTTGTATAAAGGGATTTCTGCTTTTAGGCAGATAACCCTCGAGTTCTTTATCATAATTCAATAACTTCTCATTTCGAACAGAAAAAAATAACATAAATTACAAATTAAGTAATTCAATCAATTCACGCATATTTATGTTTAATTGCTGTATTTTTCCTTTCGTTGTATCAACATGCGTTCCATGTGCTGAAAATACCTTCCAAATATTTTAAGTTGGGGAACAGTAAAACTAAAAGTAAAGTGTTAATTAGAGATGCCATTCCTATTATGATATGGTAAATATAACACTTTCATCCGAGAAGAACCAGAGATATTTTATGCGTTTGAATTCATTTGTAACAGAGTTAAAAAATTTATTTGCAACAAGTTAGGTTTTTTTCATGTGCATTTAAGTTGTGGTAAAAATTATATTTTAAGAAATTCTGCTAGCAAGTAAAAATGTTCTATTTCCTTGAAACAATTAGTTTCCACAGGTATGCTGCAAAGAAGGATTCGTAGGTATGTCATGAGATCCTTGTACAGGATCGAAAATATGGAAGGTGTGATACTCAGCCAAATTCCAGTTCGGATTGGCCATTTTTTATGATATTTTTGTAAGAAAATGATGGTTGTTTAATGGAAAAGAAGTGAAATTAAGATAAATATTTATCACATAAGGTAAAAGATTTTTTTACATCTGTTTATGCCTGTATTTCAGGATATTTTCATAAGCACACTTTAGTATGGGTTGTAATAAAAAATTTTTGATCTCGGGAGAGATTGTTTTAATCAAAACTTCATGTATTACAATGCAAGGAAATAAGATGTGTGAGCAACAGAGAAAGGGTAACGAATGATATAATAGTAAATAATCGTTGTATATAGCTTGTCGTCTTTTGTAGCAATATCGCATTTTATAAAGAGGCTGTAATGAACTGTAACAAATATTAAGGCATGCGTGGATTTTGCTGTAAGGGCAAATGCCTGCAATCTGATAACATGATTGAAAGCACAAAGAGGAGGATGTCAAGCTTACATTCTCTCCAGTGATGGACACATTAAAGCTGTTTATTTTCTCAGGACTCTCTGACTATCCGCAGCTTCCCGAAAAATCGCTAACTTATTGGTAAATTCGTGAGTTGGCAAAAAATATTATTTAGTTGGCTTTGCGGTTTATATATACTATTCTCTTCATAAATAATAATAACATTAAAAGGATTCTATATAAAACGCGAAATTTTTTGTCAAAATATAAAAATATGTATGGCATATTTACATTTCTACATCCGATGAACATTGTTCAGTTAAATGGCGGTTACATATAAAGCGTGCTAAGCCATGTATACTCAAAAATATGTGTGCTAAGCTCAAGAATAGCTTTTTCAGTTTTCACGTGTATCCTCAAAAGTATACCAAAAACGCAAATATTCTAACAAATGTTAAAACCGAGGGTGCGGATAATCAGAAAAAACCATTTTCTGAGGTATTTTTACGAAACATTTTATCATATTTTTACAACTCATTCAACTTTTACAAAACAGCACTTTATAATTTTTCAGAAGAGCAAAGCATACAAGTAGTACGAAGAACAGTAATTTATTATAATACATAGACATGAGGTTAACTTTTATGTCTTTATCTTGTTTATTTTAATGCTTATGGCCTAAACCTAGTTCTTTAATTTGCGGAGGCCTTTATGGACTGTTCTGATCGTTATCAGAACAGTTTCGGAGTTTAAAGGTTTGGTTCATTTAATTATGGCAAAGCACACTATGGCTATCTGCCTAAGGGGAGGGATGCCTTCGTGGAGGACGTTCTAAGGGAAACTGGCTCGTATACACGTTATACATGGGGAAAACCACGAAAACGCCCATGCAGCCAGCCCGTTCGTGGGATTCGAGCCTCGGACCGAACTACCAGTGTTCAGCGACTTTACCGCTCGGCCGCTGGTGAGCCGGAGTTTAAAGGAAAACCTATGCTTCCGTATTCCTCCTTGTGAATTAAATCTTTGTCACTGATTAAGGAATAAATATATCAAATAAATTTAGGTATTGAAACGTGCTTTTTTTTTTTTCCCAATAACATCACTTTATTTCAAAGAGTTGATAGATTGGCAAGCTTTCATGCCTTCGTATTAATGAATAATGTTAATAACTCTGCCTTTCTTTAAAATTGGAATGCTATTTTAAACAAAAGAAAAGGACCTTTTATCTACAGGAATGGGAAACTGTCATTTCTTTCACTGCTTTAATGATGGTTATAACCTTAATTCCGCGGCAGATAGTAATATATGAAATTAAAATATAGTATTTTAGGCGAAAGACTGTGGATCATCATAAAATAATTTTATACGTTTGGGGAAATAGATCAACTTCTTTGTTGCATTGGAAGAATTAGGCAAGTTACCATGCCCAGGCAAACAGCGTGCAGGAATTTGGGTGCTCCTCTATCCAATTGTAAGTTTTAAAGTTGCCAATTACGCCCGCTGCATGAGCTGGGATGCAACATTTTATGCAATATAACGCTTTTGATGCTTTGAAAGCACGGGCGGATATGCAACCTAAATAGAAGACTCTCTTCACATCTGTGCGCTTCTTGACCTCTGTTGTTCCTGCTATTTAACCCCACCCTTGCGTCTCCTAGTCTTCTCCCTATTCTTCCTCTTCAATAGGTTGCGCGTTAAAACGTCGAAAATGGGATTGCGTACATCCCCACTGAAGCTGTTGTGATCTGATGTTACGACAGAACTATCACGATGACGAGATATTGAAGTTGTTTTTGACTACTTTCTATGTGGTAAATTTATCTGCTGATTCAGTCGAAACGTTGTTACAAAGCCACAACGATCATATTCAGATATTTCATGCTTCGACGGTTCACACAAGTGGGATACTTCAATATGAATTTCATGCATTGAAAAATATTATTACAATGCATAGGCCGATATGTTAATATTTCTTTCTTTTTTATTAAATACGAATGTTACAAGTTTTTCTAACATACAAGTCAGAATTATTTTTGAGATTACAAACATAAAGATCAATGGGTTCGAGCGAAGCAGAGAAAAAAATATGTTTTTTGTATTTACCTTACTCTGTAGGCAAATCATTAAAATATGTTGTTCATTTACTCCTTTAACAAGAACTTAAAACAAAATGAACCTATTAAAGTAAAGTAATTAAAATTACTTGGTTCCTGACAAGCTGAAAAGAAATTGGATTAGATACATATATCAACTTGAAGAAAGAGACTTTCCATCTATGTGCTGTTATGATGCAACGGCTCTAACATACTGAGTTCGGTTATTTGAAGATCTTGTATTCGACTCCACGCAAGGACTCAGTTTATTTTTAAAAATCCTTAACGCTTTCGACAAACTGTCAATCAGTGCACATGAAGATTTCATAAAATAGCTTGAAAATAATCCTGCTAACTTCCAAACAATTCAGAATATTCAACTATTATTTGCCTTGCTACTCATATCATGACTAAATCTTATGTAATTCTAAAAATGACTCGATATTTAGGGCAGTGCACAAGTTTTGCCAAAGAGATTCAATAAGAGTACAAGCTTTGCAATGCAAGGATTTTCAAGCATGAACTTTCTTTAATAATTATATTTTTTATTCTATTTTCTCTGTCCACTTCTTTTTTAAACGCTATTTTTTAGCATATTTGTAACGAATATTATTCTTTGGCATACTTTCTTCTATGAAAGAAAAAAAATATTTTGGAAAGGTTTTGTAGTTCTTACTCTATGTTGATGTACAACATATTTTCTGTTAATTTAAACTCAAAGCAAGAATCACTCATTGTCTCCTCTTAATGTATGTGTGAGATATTTGTGGAGTCATCAGCAATATCCCTACCTTATTTCTGCTCTTCTCTGTCTTAGTATGCAGGTTTCCCTTAAGATCGTAGTCGAGGGGATAAACTTTATTTATACCAACGAAATTTCTATTTTGAGATTCTTAACACTATATACTTTATGTATATACTACTTATGAGATTTCTTCCCTTATGCAAACGGAAAATGTTGAAAGCCTTTGAACAAATATCCATATATAGAGATAATGAAAGCCGCGAAGGGAAAAACTAGATTAGCAGAAAGCATGCAGTTTTTTAAAAGTCAAATGACTTTATAAAAGGAAGTTTCTTCTTAATATACTGAAAGACGAAGAAATTTTTTACGAATGAAAGCAAGTACTAGTTTTTGCTTTCAGTTAGTCTGTACTTTATTATGGTAAAAAGAACAAAATGGTAAAGATAAAAAAAAAAAAAAAAAAAAATGGTAAAGATACTATAGTAACAGGAATAAGTTTAAGTTGCATAAATTTGCAGAACTATTGTTTCGAAGGTTAAATAGAATCTTTTTCTTAAACTACATGAGTCTTTCCTTCGTCATTTTCAATCATGCAGATGAAAAAGAATGTTCTACTTATCCTCTGAAATTACAGTACTGAAAATTTACGCTGTAGAAGTAAAAATTGTCTTGTTGCTACAGACCCTTTAAGATTTAGTTTGTATTTTATTGACAGTAGTACTATATAACAAGCATAAAAAATTGAATTATAAAAAAGTGTGTCTTTCAGAAGTAATAGCAGAAAGAAAGGCGATAATAAAGCTCTTAAGAAGTATGATTGTTTCCTCACAAAAAACTGTATTATTTTTATGGAATAAAGCAGATACAATGAGGGAATTATAAGCAATTGTAAGAAACGCATAATTTTGCTAAAAAATTTTAAAATTTCAAGTAAATTAGAAAATATGAAAATTTGCTAAAAAGTCTCCCCTTCCTCCTTTTTTTAGTAAAGTATACTTTTCAGAAGGTTTCAGAAAAACTAGTTATAAGGTTTTTTATGTTAGTTAAATAATTTTCGTAACTTAAACATTTACTATAACTTCTGCTTTTCGCTATCCCTCATCAGATGCAAATGAGATTGCAGAGTATCTAAGGCGAGGGCTTTGAAGGTTTTATACAGAGAGCTTTTGGCAGCAACGTCTGTAGTTTACGTTCTATTGCCCATCTCTGCTCTTTAACCCCTTAACTGCCGCGGGCGTATATATACGCCTTGCTCAGCCGATGCGTTAACTGCCCCAGATGCGCAGCCGATGCGTTAACTGCCCCAGATGCGCAGCCGATGCGTTAACTTTGCGAATAATTTTAGGTGTAGCAGCGCAAAGCAAATGATAGCAGTTTGGAAGGACGTACATATACGCCTGGGGCAGTTAACGCATCGGCTGAGCAAGGCGTATATATACGCCCGCGGCAGTTAAGGGGTTAATATTCTGTCTTTACCAGTTTTGTTAGCCAGCGTAAAAACGCGCCATTAAAGCTTTCAGCCAGCTTTTTTTTTTTTTTTTTTTTTTTTTTTTTTTTTTTTTTTTTAAGTAGGCCAGTTTTTGTAGTCTTCGACTGTTGTGATACTTTTAATCGGAAATTTCAACTTTGCTATTTTATATACTCGCAAGTGGCTTTGTTTATGCACACAAACTGTGATTTCTGTTCATTGTATATTAGAAACCCATGCTTGCCGTAATACAATGCTATCTATTCTACGCAAAAGTTGCTACGTAGATGTTTTCCTCCAGTCTTTTTATTTTGCTTACATTTGAAATTTCAGCTGTACGAAGTATTTCTCCGTGACTGTAACTTTATAGTTTAAGCTATATACTAAGCACAAAGTGCAAGTAAAATAAAAATAACAACAATAAAAACAAGGGTATTGAAGAAAAGATTTTATTACCATTTTTATTTAGCATAACTGTATATTTGAAACAAAAAAAAAATTAAAAATATCTGAAAGCTTTCAGATTTTACATTACACCCAAAGGGGCGTCTTTTTAGCGTTTTGTGTGTTACTTTTATTTTATCATGTTCTTCGCACTTAAACCATGAAATTCAATTCAACAGCAATATTGCTAAATAGTTTTAAAATGAGCGTATCTTTGTAATTTCCGATACACAGTCTCCCGCGCTGGAGAGAAATTTTTTTTTTTTTCTTTCGTACAGTGTTGCCATTGTTCGCTTTGAAATCGTTGAGTTTGTTAATCAACAATTCGTTAAAGGTTTACAAAATATGAAATAGATAATAAAACAAATTCCAAATTAAATTTGGGCTTCCAGATATCCATATTCGGGTAGAAACGTACTTTATTCAAACTTTGATGACTCTAGGTACCATTGTTTTATCACAATGCGAGAAAAATACATACATTTATGCAGATTTTTCATTATTTAATTTCTTTAAGTATAATACAGGGCTCTAATATTTAGTGAAAACAATTTGAAAAGTGAACCGACATTTATAGTGAATCAACGCAAGATACCAAAACGAAATTAATAGCCCTTCTGGGCTAACGCCCTTTGGGCTTATAACTAGGAGACGAAACGAAACCTTTACTGTTTTGAGAAAGATTTTACAATGTAGTTTTCTATAGGGTAAGGTCAACAAATTTTTATTGTATATAATAGATATTTCTTTCCCTAGGTATTTTAGCTCATCCTCATCATCATTTTAATAAAACTTGAGGTCATATATTTTTATTCTCAATATAAACGACTTTCTGTGTAATCCGGGGCCAGCATCGTAAAAATGTGGATTATATCAGCTCATTCTAATTTTTGGATCGGCTTTTCGTAAAGCAAGCGTAATCTAAGAATGAGAAACGAGGCAGTCCCAAATCGGTTACGAGGTCAAAATGGCCCAGAAATCGAGAACCGTAGCGAAATCGGATTTATTAATCCAGTTGTGCTTATTCTTGTTCTGTTAAGATGCGACCACCAACTGGATGAAGCAACTTGTTGACCTACTGAACTCCACCCTGTGTTAAGTCTTCCCATTTTCAACTCTTTGTCTTCAGCGCTCACAATTACCAAGGAAAGCCAACCATTAAATAGATGGAATTCAGCGGAATCGCCTACTCAATGTTTTTTAGAGAAAGTTTTTCAAAATTAACTCGGAAAATTGGATGTTTTCTCATTGAAAATGTATGAGGTTTGCCAAGAAAAAAAGAAAGGGAAAAAAAGAGTAAATTCCGTCACACCTTTCAGAATAAGTCGTTATAATTTATTTAAATATCTAAGGTTTCACAAATGGTTGTTCCTAAAAGAGAAACACTGTACGAAGGTTGCACCGGCTTTTTAATAGAGTATAATAATCGTATGGCAATAATTTACAATGTACTTTAACTCAATTTTTTAAATCTTAAAAGAAAAAAATCAATTAGATCGCCATGTTATTTATTATATTTGTTGTATCAAAAATAATATTTATCTAACTTTCAGCTTTGGAAATATATATGAAAAAAAGCTGATAAAAAAGAAGCAAACAGATCTAATAAGTAAATAATATATGTTTATCACACGTTTGCTTGTACACAACATGCAACTCGATATTAGGCACAGAAATAATTGTTTTTCTAAAAATTGAAAATATTTACTGGAAGTATAATGACATCTAACTTTTTTTATTCAGAATTTGCATCAGTTGATTATTTTGAAAAATTTCTGATTAATTAGCATATCCTTTTCTGTTTATCGTTTACTAATTTCTCTTGTTTTCATAGTTCATAATATTTTTTTCTCCTTGTCACAAAACAAGCCAAATAGTGTTCGGATCAATAAATCATTAAATCAGAATCACTTGCTCCATAATATAATGCGATATAATTCATCTTTTCAGTAATAGATTCATTTTATTGAAATTTAATACAGTTTCTTTGTCTTTTTTGTTCGTCACGACTGCTAAATTTCAGTCAGGGATGATTAGTTTTATTTTCATAGTTTAATTAGCTAGTTCAAAGAATTATTCCTTTTTTTCATTTTTATATACACGTAATTGCTATTTTACCTGTTTTAGTTTCATAGGTAATCTACCATTAGCTCTCTCATGTATATTACTTGATACTAAATAATAAAATATCACTTCTTTAATTAATTGTCAAAATTAAGCAATCAATAAATATTTATAAAATTATAACTCAACTGTAGACAATTACAAATATCTGGTTTAGAATCAATACTTATATACCCGATAATTTACCTGGTAACATTAAAAATATCTGATTTAGAATCAATATTTATATATCTGATAACGATTGTAAATATACGGTTTGGAATAAATATTTGTTTCTCTTTTTTAATGTTTATCTCGATGGAAGAAATTTTAGCAGATTTTGGAGATACTGATTTGATATACAGAAGGCATAGTTCCTGGTAAAATCTCTTTAACTTCCGTATTTTTAGACAGTGCTTTTAAATACATTCAAGTACTTAATATATTGTGAAGTATTTTGATTGTTTGTTTGTTTTTCACTATCTGGCCTTGATCTCTTGCATTTTTAGATGATAAGAGAAAATCATCGCGAGATATTTTCTACAACGTGGAACTTAATAAGAATCTTTTGTACGCTGTTTTATTTTAGGAATTGGAAATCGGAATAAACAGATGAGGAAATGGCCTTAAACAGCTGATATTCTGTAATATCTTACAAATTAAATATAAAAATATCTCTTATTTTTCAAGATTTTTGTTTAACTTTGGCTATATTTATCAATGCTGCTGTGATCCTATCATAGCCCTAGATGTTCTTCCGAGAAACTTCAGTTAGGAAAATCATTGATGTAGAATACCAAGTTTACAAAATATAATTAAAATTTTTCTTCTGCTCCCTTTGAGCGAATTTGTTATGCCTGGAAAACAATTTTCAGTAAGAGGTTTGAATTTACTTTTTCATGTATCCTATAATGGAATTACACGAATATATTAATTTTTCAAGTAAATTAAAAAATATGAATATGTAAAAATTATTTATGTTCGTAATATATATTAATCCGCTGTGGTCATGATAATCTAATTTTCCATTTTGTTACTTTTCTAATTAAATGAATTTTATTTCGTTTATGCTATGATTATTTCCGTATTTTGCTGCTAAATATTGTTTTGGTTGATGTATAAATCTCTTTCTTAAATTCGATATTTTTAACATTATTTTAGCTGCTTTAATATCTGTCATTTACGGCGTTTTTGATTGCTTTTAATTTATAAAATATTTAGGAAAGAAAATAAGTGTTATGTCTTCCGGTTTAATATAAACATTGTATTGAAGCAATTTTTAAAAAGTCTGTAACAATCACATGCATTATTTCTATTACTAATATAAGGTATTTCTCCCACCTTCTTGGCGTGCCTTCGTGATGTAGTCGTTCTGCCCGCTGGGCCGGTATTCCAGAGGTCCGTTGTTTGATTCCCGGGGAAGGCGTTTGCTCATTTTTATTTTGCCTGCTTTAAAAAAAAAAAAAAAAAAAAAAAAAAAAAAAAAAAAAAAAACTTAATGTCTCTACATTTCAATAAAAACTAATGCCTGTTTTTTTCAAATAACGTAATTTTTTAACAAATATTTCATGACGAATGTTATCAATATAAATTAATGTTATAAAATTTTATTTTGTATTCTCGTTCAATAATTTTAAACAGTATTCTTAAAATTTTATGCCAGCAAATTTTGTCACAGTTCAGTCTCTCTCTCTTTTTTTAAAGTATGGGTTAATTTTGTATAGAATTTTGCAAACGATTTTCATTGCGGTATTTTATTTTTAAAGAATAAAATAATTACACATCGATTAATTAAATAGCCTTTAATGTAAATAACATTCGTTTTTAATATATGCGGGGTTCAGCTGTTCTATATTAACAATGTAATTGCAATGCCAGTATGAAAATTTAAATTGAACATATAAAGCGTAAAATATAAAAATCTTCTAATTTTCATTTTATAGGCTGTTCTAAGTATGAATTAATATTTTTCTTTAATTTATAACTGGAATACACAAAGATAATACTATTTAAATTTTGTTCCTAAAGTTTTATTTCGATAGTTATTTTGATTGATATTTTTCTGAAAAAGCAGTTTAAACATACAAATGAACTTAAGCAACTTACTTTCTCTACGTTATTAAATCACGGTCCCCATTTTTCAATCTAGATTTTAACCTAGTTTAACCTAACATTTGTTTTCAGTCTTGGCCACCATTATTCTCCTTAATTAATAAGCAGGTTGGCAGATGACTAATGATCAACTACGGTATTTAAAAATCGACCACCATCCATTTTAAAATATTACCAGCATGTTACATATGTTTTTACGCGATTTAATTTTCTCTTTATCATTTGCGAATGATTCAGATACGTCATTAAATTATCTCATACTCTCATTTTGGCCTTATGTAGATGCGACAGGAAATTCATTTTGCCTTATGTGGGAAGCCGTCATTTAAAGCTTTTGATTTTAAACCAATGCAGCTCTTGAAATTAATGATATTGTTCTTCCAAAATACTTTAGAAGGACTTCGAAGAGTCATATATGAACAATGATTATTATTGCAAAAATCCAAAATGCTACTGTCCACAGCATAAAACATCCCAGTGAGGGATTGCCACCTTTCCTATTGAGGTAAATTATCGATATGGCTTGACAAAGATTTTTAACTCCTTTCAACATTTGCTAATTATTATAACAGATAAACACTTATCAAAATACTTTTTTCGAAAATTTCAGTAGCATAATAATGTATCTAACATTTTTATCAAACTTCTGTTGCAATTAATCACGCATTTGTCATTCTATTAGGCTACAAATGTTCATTTATCTAATTTATCTAAAACAGTGTAATTTGCTTTTATCACACCTTGCACGATAACTTAATTTAGTTAGCAAGTATTTTTAACATATTTTTTTATTAAAAAAGCGTTTTAGAAATTTTTTATAACAGCAATGATAACTATAGCCAAAACGCTTTTTTTAAAAAAATTATTATTAAAGGTTACTTAAAATGTTCTAATATCAATAGTTCTAAATTAGTAACCTGATTTTGGGATACTCTACTGCAGCGTGGTCCAACCCGTGGCCCTCTTATTCATTTTTTTGGTACTTGCCCTTCTTACTGGGGAAAAAATGTTAAACATTTGGAAAAACAAAAGACCCTTCTTACTGCTTTAAATAATAAATATTAAGGCTCAGTAAGATAATGAAAACTGTTGTAATTATTGTAAATTTAATAAGAGAAGGCAAAGCCCAGAGAACAGAGCATTTATTGGATTTTTGGACAATTTGGATGCTGAGTATGGTTACATTTCATTGTACTGGCAAGTGCGCTGGCTAAGTGCTGGAAATTGTCTGCAACAGTTTTTCGGGTTGAGGAATGAACTTCTTGCTTTCCTCAAAAAAGAACACATTGAACATGAGTATAAAGAAAAATTGAAAGAAATCCAGTTTTTAAATAATCTTGCTTTTCTGAGAGATTTAACATCCCCTCTAAATGTTTTAGACTTGAAACTACAAAGCAGAAAACAAAATATATCCCAGCTTTATGGACATATTGGCTTTCGCAAAAAACTTAATGTAATGCAAATTGCACTGAAGGCAAATAATACGGAACATTTCCCATTTCGTCAGCAGCTGAAGGAAGAAAATGACACAAATTTTAATATGTTTCATGAAATAATTACTGATATCAAGAAACAGTTCCAATACTGAATCCAGGATTTTGACTCCCTAAAAACAAAACTTTCATTGTTAAAAAGCTCCATGGATATTGAAGTAAGTGAGGTGCCTTGCGACCTTCAAATGGAAATTTGTGATCTTCAGATCATTTCTACCAGACTAAAAAGTGTGATGTCACTGAACATTTCTGGAAATAGGTATCTAAAGAACGTTTTCTCAAACTGCATAAATTCTCTTTGCAAATGTTATCGCTGTTTGGCAGTACAGCTGTTTGGCAGATCGCTAATTGGCAGATCGCTGTTTGGCAGTTCTAATTACGTGTCTGAAAGTGCTTTTTCTGCTCTCAGACAAATTAAATCAAAAACGAGAAATCCCATTGATAGTGCTTCACTGGACTGAGACTTTGCCTTACTGAAATTACAGTGGACATTGATAAACTTGTAACAAAAAAGCAGTGTCAATCATCACATTGATATCCAGACTGTAAAATAAAGTGATATGTTAAACTAGTCATTTATATGTAATTCATTTTCTTTCTTTAATGTCTCTGGCCCTCATTCACCTATACTAAAGTTTGATTGGCCTCGGGTAACAAAAGGTTGGACCACAGTGCTCTACTGTATTGTATTTCCCTATTCTTTTCCCCAATTCACTCCCGTTCCATTTTTGGTTTCTATTCGGTCGGGAACTTAATTGCGGTAAAGCAAATTAGAACTATCCCAGGGAGGCTTACTTACTCATATTTAACGAGATTTTCTTGAAAATCATGTCTTGTATTTGCATTACATAATTTTCTAAGATTTGGCTAGAAAAAGTCCAAAATTCTCCAAAAGCCTTGAAAAAAGATACTTTTTTAATCATTTATATAGAAATGTCAGTAAAAATATTCTTCTACGGATATATATGGCTTGATCGGTTGAAGGATGAATAGGGTGAAATAACCGTTAAGTCGGTTAGTCTTGCAGAAAGTTAAAAATGAATGAAACTGATACTTTTCATGACATTCGTTAACATTATAAGTAATTGGTGAATTTGAAGGTATAATAAACTGGTCACTATTTAGGAAATCCGCACCGAACTTTTTACTTCAAAATTTGCAATAATGAAAAGAATTGTTCAAAAATTTCTTAAGATTTTCTTTCCTTTCACAGCTCTGAAGAACAGCCAAAAATAGTATTCCATTATTTCAGACAGCTGGGGAAAACAACAACAACAACAACAAAAAAAAAAAAAAAAAAAAAAAAAAAAAAAGAGAGAGAGAGAGAGAGAAGGGGTGAAGCTAAAAATAAATTATAATGGATCCGCACATCTTTACGTTGCACATTTTATCCAGAAAAATGTCATCAAACTTAATTGACAATAATTATTCTAAACATAAACATTTTATGTTTAAAAAAGTATCAGCGGAAAAGCGACAAGCACCAAAAAGGAAATAATCTTTCAAAGTAAAAATTTGCAACGTCGATAATTATCATCAGTGAGTTTCTCATAATTGCCATGACACAAGGAAGTCAAAACGAAGAGGGTGCGGCAGGAAAGCGACGGTGGCGCCACAGGGCGAAGGCCCTTTCAACCACGCCCGGTGAATCAACAGGTGAGCACACGATCAACGACACTAGTTTGACATCACTCCTTTATTTTAATTATTATTTTATTATTTCGGGATTTCTTTTTTAGTATTATTAGTTTCTCCCTGTGAAAGCTGGGCGGGTCCCGAAACCTTAGTTCAGTATAGGTGTCAACTGCATGATGCGGCAGCAGCAGATTTGCTAGATGAATGGAGACATACCTCTAGCATGATCGAAAACTATTTTAAAAAAATCTTACCTATTCTTTTTCTAAATTTAGTTTTATAACCTCACCGTCACATGCCGTATTTCCGAGAGTATTCTTTGCAGCTTGTTGTCACTTCTTATTAATCGAAAAGAGAGAATATGCGAGCTTGAGAAGTAATAGAGCTGTTCATACAGGGCATTTCGATTAATTGCAGAAGTCATGATTTTTAAAATTCAGTTTAATTATTTTTTAATTTATAATGCATTTTCCGAATAATTTTAAGTCTTTCTCTGTATTCGGCATGTAAGTATTCCACTTTGCTATGTATGAGTACTCCCCTTAAAATGTATTTAACGATACTTATTGCTACTTATTAAAAATTGAATAGAAACCGTTAAACAGGATAACTGATTCTGCTGTTCAATATATTTAAATCGCAATATAAACGAATCCAGTTTTCTTTATCTGATGCACCGGTCTTTCTTCCAGATGTCTTTGACAGTGCCAGATTAAAAAGCGAGCTATACAAGCTATTGTCCATGTCAATTAACTTAACACGGCGCCACATTTGCTCAATATTTTGTAAGTTCTAAGCTTAAATTAAATGGTGCCAGAGATATCTTCTCTCGCAAGAAAATATCTTCGTTCAGCCCTGATTGCTTATTCATAGATGTCATAATTTCTAACCACGCCCTGCTGGCATAGTGGTAGGGGTGCCGGCTACGTCTAGTCTTGGGGACGGTTTCTAGTCTAGTCTTGGGCCTAGTCTTGGGCATGGGTTCGAATCCCAGAGAAGGCTTTGTTGTTTATATAGTGTGTATAGTGTCTTTGTGTGCATAGGAGCACACTGTCGAACTGAGAGTACTCTGAAACGGCTAATGGCCGGGAAAAGGGGTAGGAGACTCTCAGGCCTCTACCCAGGAGTATTCTTTTTCAAAACTGGTATAGAACTGGGCGCATTCATACTGTCTAACATTTAAGAGATGGCTGTACACTTCGTTTTCACTGACGTTAGCACTTTTGGCCTTGCAGGTACTCGATATCCATTATAAATTTCCTTTACACATGGAAGTTTGAAGAGATGGTTGGTTATTACAGACATTTCCACTGGAATTTCAACGCACAGGACATGTATCCTGTCGACTCAATTGTAATATATTCAAACTCAGAAGCAATGACCAGGAAATTGAGCGCGAATGCAGATTAAATCTTCAGTTTTATTTTCAGCAACACGTCGGCATATTAAATGTGTCTGTTCCAAAGGGCTTACATTTTTAATAGATTTGCAGTAAAAAAGAAGAAGCAGACAGTTTTGGTTCTCAAAGAATTTTGATTGGATAGTTAATATTGCTGTAAAATTATTATTGACTGTTTGAGTTTAGTTCCATTTACATCATCATAATTACGTAAGAATCATATATAGAATAGTCTCGAAATGACGCAATGCAGAGAGGAGTTACTATTTTTAGAATAGAAAGGGGAAATTTACGTTACTAATTTAATCTTTTATATATTCTTTATTTTTCTTATATATATATATATATTCTTATATATATATATATATATTCTTATATATATATATATATTATTTTTCTTATATATTCTTATATATATGCGGTTGAAGAACAAATACCTTTTCTCGCTTATTTTCCTTCAAATGTGCTTTCGTATGTTTATGAAATATGCTTGCAGACACCTAAGGATACCTTCTTCCATTACCGTAGTACTTCCCCATAACTTTTGCAGCCTTTCGTTAAACTGTTAGTTGATACAATTAGATTAGATTTGCAAAAATTATTCAAAGCTTTCTCTTCATATCTAGTAAATTTTGGTCTTTCAAGACTGCTGATGTTTCAGATCTTGTCAAAGCTTTTATACTTCTTTGTAATACACGTATAGTTCTTATCAATTTTAGTATCTTTAGCTGGCCGGCTCTTGACCGCGTTACTTTCTTCCTCTTCAGATTATCATCACTTTTAAATCTTCTGATAATTCTAAGAGATGTTTCGATCTGTAAAGGTAATGTATAAGAATGTTTATCAATTTTATCTGCATTATAAATAAATAAATATATAAAATGCAAGCGGAAATCTGATGTGTAATAAAAAGTTAGCGCATAAATACGTAAATATACCGGATTTCTGTACATTTTTCCATATTTGCACAAATGATATTCTGAGTCGCAGAATCAAAGAAAAAACATTAAACTTTAATCCTTGGACTTTTAAAATTAATTATTAATGGTCTAATACTTTTGTTTTGGAACATTATAGTTTTATGACACTGTCGTGAAATTATGTGATCTTATTTTTTTTGTCATAAACTTAATTTTTCGAAGACGTCTTTTTAGAAAACAGCATTTATATTTTTATTCTAAAACTTAAAAAATTGTTCCATATTGTCACGTACGTTCTCAATTGCAGAAAAAAAAATCAAATTAGCATAATAATATGATAGTACATAAACCTTACTAAAACTTTTTATTAAAAATATTTTAATAGGCATTACTGTAGTTTATATATATAACGGGGAATTGTTATATAGATACGGAACATATAAATTTGTCAATATTTTCTAACAAGTATTTTGGAGTTCGTGCTGAAGTTAAGTATTTTTATCTACTTTACTTATTTATTTTTAAAGTTGCTTTTGATTTAATATTATGTGTCTACATGCAAACTTCCGGACTTCTTCATGAGTTTACTTACATGAGTGTGATTTTTATGCATTTTTCAATGTGATTTCAAGTTTCTTTAATGTGATGTTTATGCTAAACTGAAATAGATAAAAAAAAATTTCTTTTCTAAATATTTTATAAATTAAAAAGGAATTAAAAATGCATATTTCACATTATATTTTAAGTTAAGACTGCTAAAATAATATTAAAGAATATCAAATTTAGATATAAGGTTACTTTTAAAACTTGTTATTAGTTTTCATTCAACTGATCAAATCCTAAACTAATACCAGAATCACCTAGGTTAAAATCTAAATAATCTACACATAATATTAGTAATTAATATATATATATATATATATATATATATATGTGTGTGTGTGTGTGTGTGTAAGATATAACAAAATACGATAGCTGCTTTAGCTTAATAATTGGCGACCTCAAAATTAACATTCTACAGGGTGTTTCAAGTCAAGTACAAGAGCTATTGCACGTCATCTGCAGCTGAATCATTCTAACGTCTGGAGAGTATTGCATGAGAATGGTTTGCACTCATACCATTTGCAGAGAGTCCAAGCCTTGCAAGAGACAGATTACCCTCTTCGAGTTCATTTCTGCCATTGATTCTTGCAGCAGTGTGTTCTTGCAGTTCCCATCGGATGTGTTATTCACGGATGAGGCAACTTTCTCACTGGACGGCATCTTCAATAGCCTCAACATGCACGTGTGGGCAACTCATAATCTACACGGCACACGTCCACGTGCTTTCCAAACTCGCTTCTCCGTGAATGTGTGGGTGGGTATTGTTAACGACTACCTCATAGGCCCATACCTCTTACCTGCACGTACAAATGGCTTATGTTATCGTATTTTTCTGCAAGAGGTGCTACCGGAATTGCTGCAGGATGTTCCGGCTGTCGTTCGTGATCGCATGTGGTTCCAGCATGATGGTGCACCAGCCCATAACCACGTGCGGGTCCGCAATTACTTGGATGGGACATTTACGTGTAGATGGTTTGGCCATGTTGCACCCGTTCGCCAGATTTATCCAGCTTGGATTTTTTTATGGGGCCATCTGAAGAGCATCATTTATGAGACTCCCGTTGACTCATTGGATTGCGTTGCAATGGATAGCCGCAATGGATAGTCGTTGCACGACTATCCATTGCGGCTACATTGCGTGCGCGAAATGCCTGTCTTTTTTCAAAATGTTCGTCCTGCGACGTTACCAAGCATGTATTTCTGCTGGTGGTAGCAATTTTGAACATTTATTGTGAATGCTGTATTGCTACAAAGACGCACTTTGCGTTGATTTTGTACATAAACACATTTTCCTCTCATGTCGTGGGTTTTTTTTTTTTTTTTCGTTCCTGCTTTAACCCGTCACATTAGACCCTACATTCCTATAAAAAAATGCATGTTTTAGTACGCTCCAAGTTTGTCCTATGATCTATGAAACACCCTGTAGATTTGGTTCTCTCCCCCTAAATTCATCTGTTCTCCCAAATTCGAGAATCTTCTATGTTATATAACAACCTCAAATTAACCAATCACAGATTAGCTCTACTTATACCTCAGTGCAAATACCGCTCGCAAATAAACTGCGTCATCTTTTTCTCCCAGCTTCCGCCACGCCAAGATCCAAGCTACTTTGCTTGTCCGTCTAAAATGATATCATCCCGTTGATCTGTGTATATAAGAAATTATTGTAATTGTTTATGATCAAAAAATATATTGTCTACGAAGAATTATTCTAATGTGCCTGGAAATAAAGATGGTAATTAGCTGAGCTTGGTTTGGTATCAACATCTTCGTCCCGTCTTACCGCTCTGCTATCACGACTACGCCTCAAAGATATTACACACACACACACACATATATATATATGATGAAACAGACTTAGATGTAATTGTGATGGAATTTTAATTGTCTAAATTCTGAGATGTTGATCCATAATGAAAAAGAAATTTTGAAGACGTATAGATGCAATAAGACGCAGTCCAGAAAAAGGTAGTACTACTATTTTTAGAATAGAGATAGGAAATACCCAAATTAAAATTAAGCATTAAAGAGCTGTTGCTAATTTAAATTATAATATATATTTCCATATTTTTACTGTACATACCTTCCCCTTCAAAGAGAAAAAAGGCTTAGCGACTGACGGCTTAGAAGCCATTTTGGAGAAAAAGTGTTAAAGTGTAGCATATGAAGAGACATATAATTTTGGAAAATGAAGATTATAAAATTTTGACCAACATAATTATTTAATAATTGCAAAATAGTAAGCCTACATTTGTAAAATGTTGTCCTTCATAGTCAACCTTTGAAACTGTAATTGCTGTATTCTTCGGTTGTTAGGTTATTTCTTTTTTAAGATTATAAAATCAGTGGAGAGCGCTTTTTCTCTGATAATAGGTGATAAGAGTTAAGTGGAAAATTCCCATTGCCATCAGACTTTATAAAGACATCCTAGTTTCTCATGATGGAAGATGTCACCAAATTCGTTCAGTCATTACTGATTAATGAAGAGCCGATTTCGTAAAACATTTGCTCTTTGCATGCGTTATTTACCTGTGTGGTGAGAGTAAAAGCTTGATAATATGCCAAAAATTATAGACTTTGTACGATTTTCTTTAGTACATTTAAAACCACTGAAAGCATTTCAAAATACTGAATATGATTAAATAGTAATTAGATCAAGTACAGTCCCATTAGCTGAGTGGTTAAGACTGCTGAAGATTGGTACTTTGATCCTAGTTCTAATCCTGGTGAAAGAGTTGACTTCATGGGTGCTTTCAGGCTTTTTGCCATAAGTGACGTGAATACGAGCTAGTTTACCTTAGAGACTCTTCCACGAAGGTTAGTGTTGGTGTATTTAATTATGGCAAAGCACACTAGGGCTATTTGCCTAAGGGGAGGGATGTCGTCGGGGAGGACTTTCTAAGGGAAACTGGCTCGTATGCACGTTACACATGGGGAAAACCACGAAAACGCCCATGCAGCCAGCCCGTTCGCGGGATTCGAACCTCGGACCGAACTACCAGTGTTCAGCGACTTTACCGCTCGGCCGCTGGTGGGCCTTCCACGAAGGTATTCCTCCTCAAGCAGATCGCTTCATGTTCTTTACTGTATTCAATAATAAATAATAAACCACTAGGTAAGATACTCATTTAGAACAGGGTCATCATCGAAACTTGTGATGGTCTGGAGTTTAGTTCTTTACACATTCGCATGTGCCGTAGTTTATGTTTTATTTACTTTATAAAGTATTTTATCCCTCTTCGTGATGTAACTGTATAGCACTCCCGACTAGCATTCGGGAGGTCCGGTGCTCGAATGCCGGCGAGGTCACTGCTCATTTTTACAAGTCTCCTGCATGGATAAACCTAATGATTCTACAGCTTATATTACAATGGGATATCGATTGGCGCATCCTCTAGCATTTTATTTTATTTATACCATATAGCTATACAGATGAACACAAAGCTCCTCAGTATACAGTTAAGAAAAAAAGGAGTATTTCATTTCTTTTGCAGGACACATTTATGTGAAAACCTACTCATAGAATGAGTTTAGCGAAAGAGTACACTTCATAGTGGAAAGATTCTTTTTATTTGAATACCTTTTTAAATACTATCATGTGTTAAATCCTTACAAGAATTTGTCACCAGTATTCACAAACTAACAATTTTGATTTGCTTAAATTGTAAAGCTGCAGTGACGTAAAATTTCATTCCTGACGATTAAACGGGCTGTCTACATGGGTTTATGGGTTTTTTATGCTATTTATTTCTTCTGATAATTATTGATAAGAAAGAATTAACTGTATGGTTTACGAAAGCTGATGTAAGGCAAGAATATGTTTTTAACTCTTCAATTTTTTACTAAGAAAACTTTTTATAAACCAAAACTACTTTTCTACAAGCGTAGTAGTTATACTAACTTAAATATCATTCACTCAAGTTAAAAGTTATATTTTAACAAATAGTAAAAAACTTTACAGCACGATCAGATAAAAGATACTTCAGTTCTTAAGAATATAAAATGAGGTTATGAGTTCTAATTTTTGTCCTCTTGTTTTAATGCTTTTTTTTTTTTTTTTTTTTTTTTGTTATTCATATCAGCTATCAACTTTTGATTGCAATAGGAAATTTATTCCGAAGACAAATTTTCCTTTCAGAAACTCCCATTCAGAAAATAACCAATTTAATCAAATATGTACTATACATATATTGATAAATCAAATAAATAATTATTTAAACCCAATACATAATATTCAATATGGAGTTTATATCTGGCAAAAATGGGATAAACCACTGTGAAAAATAGCTGACTTATAAATCATCAATTGCAAAAATGAAAAAAAAATATATAAAAATGCACAAAATATAAATTTAAAAATCATAAAGATGATTTAGAGAAGATTTAGAGAATTTGCATCATAAGTACAAAGATTTAGAGAATTTGCATCTTTCGATATATCGTCTTCAAGGAATTTGTGTAATGAAAGATATACATGGAATAGCCTGCTTCTGAACTGATATGACACCACCGATTATTGCAGCTATCAGCGCACAGCGCATAATTGGTTATTAGATGAGAACTTATTCATTTGTTTAGTATTTATTATACATAGACACTAAAGCAAACTTTCTTCACTGAATTGCTTACTCTGTAAGAAATTAAAGTCGAATTTTACATATATCGCTCATTAACGTAAGTAATATTAAATTCAATTTTATCTAAAACTCGATTTTTAACTGATGGAGCTCTTCCACTCATATACGAGTAAGGTCTAAACCAAACTCCATGATAATTGCTTTTATTTCGGAGTGGATATAGGCGCCCTACAATGGGACTTTAAAGCATCATTTATTATACAACGACTTTAAAGCCCCTTATGAAAAATTAAAGAAGTTACGAAATCTATAAGGAAGCGAGACATAAAGAAATGGTCAATTATGCAGATTTATAGCATCATTTATTAAGTTGAATAGACATCCAGAAAATCAATAACACGCATTAATTAACAGTTATCCGTCATCGAAGGTAAATCGGTTACGGAATACATTCCTTTTGAAACAAGTATGGTTATAAGGGAGTTTCTGCTCTATTTAATAATATTTTTTCATATGTGATGACTACATATGCTTGTTCAAAATTTGCCTCACGTACTGAGGTATTAATCCACGTGCTCGCTCATTAAATCACCGTGCTCAAGGTGTCAAAGGCATATCTCAAGACAGAGAACTTTCAGAATCACTAGAATACCGAATCTTCTAGGTTTGTTTAAATCATGGGCGTGGTATTACGCTATTCAGTTTCTTTTAATGGGGAAATTGTGTTGGAAATAGTTTTGTCTGTTGGGTGTGGGCCGGAAGAAAGACGATGCGCATTTTGATGGCATTTCAGAGATCGAGGAGCATCTCTTGCATTACATTTATAATAGACATAAAGTATTATCATTTCACTTTACTGACTGGACGAGTAGCATGCCATCAGGAGCATTGATATGATTTGTACAAGGTGTTTTTTTTTAACTGACACTACTCGGATTCATTTGTAGCTCGATCTATTAGCTGGAATACCAAACAAATTTGGTAGGGGGTTAATGAGGACATGGGAAAAAAGATTTCGCGAAAAGAGTAGTACCTTAAGTTGCCGATAGAGGAAATGTGCCGCGGTTCTAGTCCATACAATTAAGAATTATACAAATCAATAACAAAGAAGAAATTTCATGCAACACCCCTTTAATGCAGCAAATGAACCCCCAAAAGAGTTAAGAGATGATATTTCAGTGCACCATAGCACTTTATTCCGTAAATGCGCTTCCTCTGAGAGGGCATATACCTCTTATAATGTGACCACCTTCTCGTGAATCACACACTGCATCTTGTAGACAACATTCTCTACGGCCGAACGTAACATGTTTCCAAGAATCCTCAGCAGAAGCCATGATATGTTGTCTTTTAAAGTCGTCAAGGTCGCAACTCGACCAAGATAGAACTTCAACTAATCCCACTTGGGATTAGATACGGGGAGCGAGGCGGCCATGCAAGTGGAAAAAAAGCGGTTATGACCTTTTTATTTGTAAAGTGATGACGCAACAGTTACTGTACCGATAGACCAATGTGAAGTAATGCTCCATCCTTCATAAAAGTTACCTGATACAGCAACTGCCTCTGCTGATGTTGTGGAATGACAAAACTAGTCAGCATATCAATGATACCTTTTCGTGCTAAAGGTACAGATGTGTGGTCCTGTTGGAGTAATGCTCTGAAAATGAATGGTCCGCTGATGAAATCTGTTGTGAATCTGCCACTCTGAATAATGAGTTTTGGTGAATGCATTGATATTCCTTGAAGTGAATGGACTGGTTCGGATACCCGAATTCGAGAAATGTGAGCGTCAACAATCCGATTTAGGTAGACAAGTGTCTTATCTCCCAAGAGTTCTCCACAGCCAAGCGTTGTCGACTTCCACCTTGGCAAAAACTGTCACAGCAAATATTACCTGTTATCATTATCTTTGTGTTTTAATTCCTGAGTGCGGCTTATCTTGTATGGGTAGAGGTAAACTTTCAGAAAGATTTTCCATACCGTTGAAAGATCCAAATCTAATAGTTGCGCTATATATTGAGAATAATAATGCAGAGTAAACACAGATTTAGGTCACATAGTTTATACTCATTATGGCGCATCTTTCGGGCAAAGTCATCTGTATCTGATGAAGGTTGCTTTCCTCAGAAGCGATCTCCTCTTATAAAGATCAGTTCCAAACTGTCTTCATTAAAGGTGCACACATGTTTATGAGGTATAAAGGTTTCTTTCTTGGAAAGGCTTACCAGTGGCAAAGTGGTAAAGTCGCTGAGCACTGGTAGTTCGAAACGGCTTCAAACCTTGATGAACAGGTTGGCCGCTTGGTTGTTTTCATGGTTATGGTTTTTCCCATGTGTAACGTGAATATGAGCCAGAAATTTCTCTACAAGCTATTCCTTTCCATCCTGTACTTAAACAGATAGCTCTCACGTGCTTTACCATAATCAAACAGCCAAACTAAAGCTTTATTGGGGAAGGTAGTGAACTTTCAAACTTTCATAAAAGTGCCAGTATCATTATAACGGGGCACCATTATGAAGGCGTTTCATTCAGTACCCGTCCGATCAAAGACTTTTTTCTTCAGCCCTATGCCCGGTTCGAAAGGAGGTCCTACATTGCAATTCTGGCAGATTCCTTCAGATTAAATATTAAATTACGTTTCTTTAACTAAGCCTTTAATTTCGAATTGACTGTAGTCAAACGAAGCAGAATAGTCCAAACTGGGCTAATACCAAAGCTAACTGCTTACTGTGTATATAAAGCCTTCGCATTAACATTACAGCTATTAAATGCAAAAATACTATAAAATATTTTCTCCCTCTTTTCTGCATGCCTTCGTAGTGTATCGGTAGCACACTCGGCGCCTATTCGAGAGATCCAGGTTCGAGTCCTGTCAAGGGCATTGCTCATTTTCCATGTTTCCTTCTTAAAAAATACCTAATGTCTCTACAGTGGCGCCCGAACTATAAAATATGGTGGTTGATGCTTCTTTACCACCAGGATTTGGCGACTGGGTTTCTTAATCCCCAGTCGGCCTTTAAAAGGGGAGTATATAAGGTATTTTCTCCCTCCTTTCTGCATGCCCTCGAGATGTAACGTAGCACACTGGGCGCGTATTCGAGAGGTCCAGGTTCGATTCCCGGCGAGGCCATTGCTCCTTTTTTACATCTCCTGCTTCAAAATAACCTAATTACTCTACAATACAATCAAATAAGGTTTTAGCAATTAAAAAAATTCGGTTTTTATTTGGCGTTAAGTTTTCGTAAAATGGCTTACTTCATTTCGATAGGCAGGGGATTAATTTAAGAAAGACATTATTCTGAATATTATATCTTGTTAAAATACATGATTAAATATATTAAAAAATTCGTCTAATATTTTAAAGTTACAGCAAAGTACTCGAGGGTTGATATGACTTAGGAAAAATCCTTAGTGGAAGACTCTAGAAGAACTGGTTCGTACATGTTACACATAAAGAACGAAATGAAAGACCTTATAACCAACCCACTTTTTCAACGGGAGCTGAAATCTACAATAAGCTATCGTGGTTCAATTATCTCGTCCTCTCAGCCGTTGGCGGACCTTGTCTAAGATAGTTAAATCTATAAATAGTTAATCCCAAATTATTTTGACTAGTAATTATTTGTCACAAGACAAATTGTGCCATTAGTTGCTCGAAACGAATTAAATTTCTTAGTTTAAATCAAAGAGTTTAATTTTATTAACTTTTGGTTACATAGGTATCTTGAAATTAAATGAATGTATTTCAACTTCTTAGCTAGTGAATTGTCTGAATTAGGAAAAAATGATTCTATGTTTGTCTTTTAGTTACAGCTGACAATGAAATAAAAAAAGAGCCTCGAGTGCAGGTGCGCAATGATTATGCCTCCCACTCGGCAATTTAATTTGTTACCCTCGGATACTAACAAAAGTGTGAAATGGTGTGCCTAAAAAGTTGGACAGCCGGTGACCTGGGCAAAGCTGAACCGTGAGCTTTAGAAAAGATCCTCTGCGTCATGCCACCAATTCACGAAGCTTGCCTAAATTTGGCCTATCATCGCTAAGCGTGGGTGGGGGGAGGAGTGCAGGAATTTTGGGTGGTGTTAACGGTGACCCAACCCTGGGTGGAGAAACGTATAGAGTGAAGGTTATTTTGTAAAATATCCGTTTCCACACCCTTCTTTCCGTGAATGAATCAAGGAACACAATCTTCTATGGCTGAGTGGGGGAGAATCACACCTCGTTTTAGTTAGAATTCAGTGGATCAAATGGCAGTTAAAAAACGTGTATATGGAATATTCTTAGTGTCATAATAATTACAGTCGAGTATTTCCCATTTCGATAAAATGACAACATGATCACACACACTTTGTGCCTGGAAATAAGGGGCATGCGGTTTATATCTATAAGAACAAACCATGGTTTTCATTTCTAGATTTGCATATTCTTGTTGTCAAGTCTATAGAGAAGCACCAGAGTGAGGTGGCATTAGTTCATTTTTAAGGTTGTTTATAATAATGATCGCATGATATTTTATTATTATTTTTCTAATTTATTGATTGATTAAAGCTGATTGTTTCAAAGGGCACATTTAAAATAAATTGTAAATGTTTGCCATTAATAGCAGAAAGTGTATTCGAAATAGTAATGTGGTGACAATTTCATTAGAATTCAGACTTTTGAATGCTAGTAAGTTATAAAGAAATATCGACCATGCGTGTCAACCAAAGAATTCAACCCTGCATGTTTTCGAGGAGTTAGTGGTTAGCACATTCAATTGGCGATTATAAGATCAGTGGTTAGAACCAAAAAACAGGCCCAATTGATATTTTTTTATGCTTGCTGCTTCGAAAGCCTTAATATTATTTACAATGGCACCCAAAGTGAAATGTAGTAGATAATAATTCGTCACCATTTAGATTAATCGTCTGGGACTCGTGTCGCTCGCAAATCACCCTTCAAATGGAGGAAAATGTAAAGAATTATCTCGTTTCTCCAAGCGTGCTGTGATGGTGTAAGTGGTTGCCACATCCAAACAGCACATTGTTAAAATACCAACAAGTGAAGGCCCGCCAGCGGCCGAGTGGTAAAATCGCTGAACAGAGGTAGTTCGTACCTGGGTTCGATTCCATACGAACGGGCCGGTTGCTTGGGCGTTTTCCTGGCTTCCACCATGCGTAACGTGTATAAGAGGCAGTTTCTCTTGGAAAGTCTTCCACGAAGGGCATCCCTTTCGTTAGCCCTCGAGTGCTTGGACATAATCAACTATGTAATCATATGCAATGAGGGAAAATTGATTTTTCACGTTTTCCAGCTTCGAAAAATCCGAATAATTTCTATAAAGTTGTAGAGTCCAGTAGATAAACTTCTGCATGAAAACTGGAGTAGCATGAAACTACACAAGAGAAGGGTTAAAGTACCCTTTATTAAATGTTTGAAATTTTACAATGCGTCAACTCCACGCTAACAAACTTCGTCTCTGCTTGGGCGGTAATTGAAAAATCAAGTAACGGAACTAAAATTTGAAGATAATTAACAAATGATAGAACTAATCCACAGGGCTCAGCGAGATCCCGTAATTTAACCCCCTTCGAAACTAATTGCAGCAAATAAATGCAATTAAGCCACTTGAACCAGCAATAAGCAAACGTATCTACGGGCTCTGCCACTCTCTCTTTTCTCCTACCGAAACTCGGCTTTTAAATACTTCCTGCAAAGTAAAAATTTGCATTCCTTCACCCGCGCTACAACATTTAAATATTCTGGTACTGACAATTAAGGGAATTAAGGCTTATAGGAAAGTGTTTAAAATTAAATTTTAACTTGTTAGTTAAAATAAATATAAATCCCACAAAGTAATGAAATTAATAACTGTTTCATTGTGTATCAATTCTGTCACTGGATGCATGTTTTAATGACGTAATTATAACTGATCTCAAATATTAGTGTACTATGTTAGACTTTCAATAAATAGGATTCCTTTAGTAGAAATGGCAATAGTACAAATATTAGAAAATTCAATAAATAGCATTTCTTTGTATGAAATTTCATTCACTTGATATCTGCGCAGAAACATTTATCCACAAAGTTAAAATAAATTACATATAATTGATAACCTAAAATATATCCTCGAATTTCAGAAAATTTCGAACCCATTTCAAATCATTATTAATAAATGCCTATTGGCTTAATAATTGTCAGGTTTTCACATGCATATAAATATAAATAAGTAGACTTCGAATGCTGAGTCTTCTTCTATCGAAAATTCGCATTCACGTGATCAAATGAAATGTCTGATGTAATTAAATGTTATTTAGCATCACGTTACAGTAATTTAAATTCGTTAAGCAAAGTATTTCGTATAAAATACTTTATTCGTTTTGCAAACGAAAAACTTGACTAAATCTACTGTTATTTTGGAAACTTCTTTGTTAAATTTTGTTGAGCCAATTTACTAACTCATTCACCCATTATGGTATAAATGCTAATTTTTTTATGAAATATGACCATAAGTACTTTTTTTCTTAGTCAGCAGTGAATTTTTTCCAATAACACAGATCGCTGAAACTGTAATATTTCATTTATTCGAATAAAACACCCTCATAAAATTAAAATATTTGTATTCACACAAAGCAACGTAAAGAGAAAAACTGAAGTACCTGCTTCAAAAAACGTGGATTCCACTCTACTTTAAAAATTTTAAAGTGTAATGCAAAGGATTATCTGAAAACTGAAACAAATATCTTCAGATTAATAAAACATGAAACTCTTATCATTGGTTGCAGCAAAGATTAACTGGAGTTGAACTGTATTGAAATTATAAATAACAGTATATAATCTTAATAGTTAAAGATACTTTTTAATTGAAAATTTCAAATTCCTTGTGCACCACATGATATTACACAAGGCTTACAGAGGTAAGTAAAAAAAAAAAAAAAAAAAAAAAAAAAAAAACAAATACAAAATAAAATAAACTTAACAAATTCACAGATGACACGTAAGAGATAAATTTACAGAAGAATGAGAAAGCCATTTTATGTTGAACAAATACGTGAAGAGGGGGAAGAAATGTAATATTCACAGAGTTTTAACCTAGAAACGAGTTCTTTTCGTCCTTCCTTGAGCTTTGAACAATAGAACAACAAATGTTCGACATTTTGCACTCCCCCGAAACTGCATGAACACAAGTCTATACTAGATAATTTAAATCTCTTCAGATATGAATTGAATTTACCATGTCCAGTTAGAAATTGAGTAACTTCAAAATTGCAGAAAAAGTGTTTATGATTCAATCTGTGAGGAATGGATAGAAAATATAGTTTTGTCAAAGAGGCAGTAGTAGAATTGGCCCAACTTTTTATACAATCACGTCTCGAAGAGTTCTACGGACACAGTCCACAATTTTCGAATGTCCTGTACGTATAACTCGGCTTCTTATACGTGCATCTCTTCCACCAGTTCGTTCGCATTTGTTTAAAGACCAGCACCTGTTGCATACCTTTCTAATGATATACATCCTATAAATCTTCAAACTAAATGCATTCACTGGAGGCTGAAAAGCAAGATAAATTATTTGTTGCTAAGTTTCTTTCTTCGGTTAGTCAGATATTGTGCAAACCCGATACGATTTTTTTCTTTTTTAAATCCTTGTATAAGATGCTCATATAGATATGCTTAGAGACGATCAGCTGAAGGATCCCCATATCGTTCCGTACTTTCACTACTCAGTGGTAGTGACGTTCTAGTCAATAGATTATGGAAAAAGTTCTGACCTAGAAAATCATTCCCATTGGTATTTTGAATCTCCAGTTATGCAATCAGGAGCTGCAGAAATACTACGCGTCAGACGCGACACTTACTTCAAAGAAATTCACATATAACCAGGGCTTAATTTCTAAGATTAGAAGTGCCGAAGCTCTATGGAAGACTGTCAGCAAAGAGGAACAAGAGTAAATAAATAAGTAAAATGACTATTAAACTCATTAGTAATTTTAAAATTAAAGAGTTAATTATTATCAAATTAATTGATAGTTATTTAACCAATAATTATTGTAGAATTAATTAATTATAATTCAATTGGTAATTATTAGATAATTAATTACTATTTATTGAAAAAATTAAAGTAATTAAATAATTAAAATTAAATAAAACGTAAAGAGATAAATTGAAATTTAATGCGCTGTTTTTAATATAATTTTATTGTTAAAATAAAATTTTCAAGATAAAATTTCCACTGAAATCGTAATTCAGTTACATAAAAGAAGTGCCGCAGCCTTCTTATTCAGGGTTCCTGTGCGTTCCGGCTAGAATTATGATTTATTACAGAAACGAAGAAGCACCGGAGCCGAGACCCGGTGGGCTCCGGCCCAAATTCAGCTCTGATCGTAGGGAGGGGGGAGTTCTTTTACCATCACAAAAAAAAATTAAATATACTTAAATTATAGCTGATGAAAATTCCAGGGCAAAACAGAATGAGGGTATAAGTGGGTGGAAACAAAAAATGAGGAGAATCTTGGTGAGAGAGAATGTTCTCTTTGACCGCGGGTCTCTGCTGGTATAATTATAGCCATAAAGCAGATGTGTGTAAGGGATAAAATGAGTCCTGAATCTGACTCCTAAGGATGAATGTAAAGTTGCTGGTTACGCTTCCCCCCCATTAGTGGATACTGTGGAAAGACGATGTATAAGACCTGCTTCAGCAGTTTATCTCAGTATTTCACTCTTATTGTACTCTCTGTCACTTAACGCACATTTAAGAACACAAATTTTCCTTCCTGCGAGGATAACTAACTGTAAGCATCGATAACAATACACTAGATACGATGGCATGGCGAGAAATTTACGCGTTCCTAAACAAACTCCCCTCCCCAAATATATTGCTTTTCTTATTCTTTAAGGCTTTATTGCTTTAAGGTCGCAGTGTGACAAGTGTGGCTGCAGAGTTCGGAATTGCTCACAGCATCGTTTCACGACTTTGGAGACAATTTCAAACTACAGGAACAGCTATCCGGAAGTTTAGTAGTGGTCGTCCTACGAGGAACCACACCCGCAGATGACCGGTATATTGCCTTACAGGCCAGAAACAACAGGCGGCAGACAGCGGGAGAAATCGCTAGACACACGACACAGGCGACTGGACGACCGATATCGCGTTTTACCGTGGCCAGAAGACTGCACGGTGGTGGTCTGTTTGCACAACGCCCTGTACAGTGTGTACCTCTAACGCCTGCCCATCGGAGAAGGCGTTCTCTGTGGTGCCGGGAACACCGGAATTGGAGAGACAATGAATGGGGACGAGTACTCTTTACAGATGAGAGCAGATTCAGTCTGAGTAGCGATTCTCATCGCATACTCATCTGGAGAGAGCGGGGAAGCCGCAATCATCCCTCGAACATCATTGAAAGGGACAGGTATGGAGGTGGCGGTGTTCTCGTTTGGGGAGGCATCATGCTTGGTAGTCGTACAGACCTTCACATCTTCGACGCAGGTTCAGTCAACGGGATCCGTTATTGTAACGAGATTCTTCTTCCATATGTGCGTCTTTTTAGAGGCGCTATGGGTCCGCAGTTCCTTTTCATGGACGACAATGCACCATGTCATAGCACAGTAGCTGCCGAACAGCTCTTAGAGAGTGAGGATATTGAACGTATGGATTGGCCGGCACGATCTCCGGATCTCAATCCCATCGAGCATGTATGGGATTTTCTAGGCAGACACTTGGCAGTTCGTACCTTACCACCAGTAACGATTCCGGAGCTTCGATTGGCGCTGCAAGACGAATGGGCAGCAATGCCTCAACAACTCATTGACACCCTCTTTCTCAGCATGGCAGACGCTATGAAACTTGCCTAGCCAGTCAGGGGAGATCATATCCCCTATTAAAGACCGGATGTTTCTTGCTGGACACCCATCACAGGGATGTTTCGGCCTTCAGTCGCATTGCGTTCCATGCTTCTTTTCAATAAAGCTTCTTTTTATCCCTCTGATTTCTCTTTTAGTAAGTGTTGCTTACATTACTCATGTCCTTACGTATTGGGGATCTTATGGTAATGGGTTGATTTGGAAAGCTTTTCTACAAAGTTATATTGAAAAAACCGTCTCGTCCTTAATTTTTGCACACTAGTGTATACCTTGTTATCTACGTTTGCATCGAAACGTTCATTCTCTGCAGAAATAAATTCAGTCTCTGAGCCACATTATTTAAATCACAACTTCAAGTTCTAAGATTTGTATAACTACACTTTCTTTTGTAGTTCAACAGAAATGTAACTGAGATGCAGAATTTTAATATCTTAATACTCTATAATAGATGTGTAAACTATCGCGAAATTCTTTTCTGTAATTTTATTGCAAACATTTTTTAAATTTCTTCGCATGTCATATTAACATATTACTAATATTTTAATATAACTATTTCTTTTATTTTTATAAAATTATCTTTTTCTATGAAATTGAAGAGAAATTAAAAATTTTGATGATACGAATAGTTCCTAATAACAGTTTTAGAGCTATGAATTTTGTTCTCAATTTCTTTACTTTTTACACCTAAATATATATTTAATTATTACAAAAATTAATACAAAAAGGGGGCGAGGAATGAGCATCAGCTTTAATTTTCGATGCTTTCGTCTTACGATACAAAGCATCGATTCTGTAATTTGCCTTGAGAAAGGAATTACATTAAGATATGAAAGTTCAGTAGCTCTTCTATAACGTAACTTTTAGTTCCAAGAAAATTTTTAATTTAAATTAAAAGATATTAGGCTGCTTTAAATTTGCTTCCAAGGAACAGTCATGACTGACAGAGCAAGTTAATCATGACACAATATAGCCGCAGAGTCCCACCGAAAGTAAAAGCCGATGAACACTGGTAGTTCGATTCGGTGTTTGAGTATCAGCGAATGAGCTGGCTGCGTGAAGGCTTTCGTGATTTTCCCCGTGTGTCAAGTAGACGCGAGCCAGTTTCTATTAAAAAGTACACGGTGCATCCCTCTCTTTCCGTGCAGTTCCTAGTAGTGGAGCACGTTATAAATAAACAATTTGTTTATTCATACAGCAATAGAATAATGATTTGATTAAGTGATTTTGTCTCATTGAGTAGAAGGAAGATAAAAATTAGCTTAGCCATTTATTTTTCAAGTGTTTCATTAATAATGTTAAATAATTAAAATGTAATTATTAATAATTATCAGATTATAATATTTTAATTATTCGATATTATTGTATAGTATGTAAATATCTGATCATATGTCAAAATTATTTTTTAGAATTTTCCTTTTCAAAAGTTTCTTCCCAAAAGAAGCCAATAATTTCTATATCAAGGCCGTTATTAAAGGCATGATTATTAAAGAAGCTTATTTAAGTAAAATTTATTATTTCTTATTTATTTCTGACTAAAATAAATTTTACGGTTGAGTACATACTCTTCAAATTTTATTTTATTTTAAAAATGCTGGGAAAACTACGGTTACTCATTGCTACTGTCTGCATTGTTGAATGAAGGTTGATTGATGATATGTTGAGAATAAGCGTATAACAATGAGTGTAAACTATTGACTCCCTCAGAAACGAATCCATTAAAGTTCACGGGTCCAAAGCTCAGACCTCTCAGCAGCATATCAGTTGCTTTTAGCCATACCATAAGAAATTATTTTATTGTTGTAATACTTTAAGGATTTAAAACATATCTCCCATGTACTCTTTTGGTGCAGCAGTTAGTATATCGGTTCCGCAGACCAAAGATTCCATTGTAGACTCTGAGATTGAGTACAGTGGATATTTTTCGTTTCGAAACTATTTCCGGTTTCTATGTCTAGTTCCCAAACTGAGGGAAAGTAGTCGGTGATTCATAACCAAACCATACTGAAATGAATTTGCCAAAACTTCGTAAATATTTAAGACTTTCCTGCTATGAACTATCAGAGTAGTCTAACGGTTAGCGTACGGGTCCAACATAGAGAAGATCCAGTGTTCGACTGCGAGCTAGGGGCGAGTGAATTTTTCGAGATTTTTTAAATCTTATGATCTGTATAAGGTTTCAATATCTAATGCTTTATGCATCAGGCACAACAAAGCGAGGATAACTTTCTTATAACAGAGCAAAATTTGTCTATTTATGTATAGATAACAAGTGATGGCATGTGAAATGTCTGCCGTCATTTCCATATTTACTTATTTATTTACTGAGAAATATAGCTCAATCCAGTCATAAATAATTTATAATGCTAATGCATTTCCACAATGTGCCAGTGATTGCGCCTTAAGACGATGCTAATAGAATGTAGTAACATTGTTTCCCACAGCGCCATTTCATAACCTGTTGCACAGCAGCTGCTTTTGAATAATGATTTGACGGAATATGAGAACAACATTAAAAACAAAGTCGCCAAAAGCAGCGATAAATTGCTTTCGAAAAGACCCTATCACGTTGTTCGATACCACACGGATAAGAAAACTGTTAGTAGGATGAGGAGGGAGAAAACTTGGCGATGTAGACAGGGAGGGGGGACGCGTGCCGCTGCACGTGGCCGACCGTGCATAGCGGTGCGGGTGGGCGTATTTTAGGGTGTGCGCGCATCTGATGTACCGCGTGCTGTCAGCGCCCTGCGCGCATGTTGCACGTGGTTTTCTTTTCTAAGCCGCACCCTGCACTGTCGCTAAGATTTATTTTCTTGTATTTTATTTTAGAAATGGAGAAAAGATGCTTCAGATGAGGAACCAGAGATTAGAACGCACTTTTTAACCTCACTGCAGAAAAAGAAAGCAAAAAAAGGACACCCATTTGGATACTGAGAAAATTAAATTGCACTTCGAGAATTTTCACTTATTCGCGATATCAAAAACATCAGAGAAGTATAGTAAAGATAAAAGCAAAAGGAAAGAGATTGATTTAATTAATCCAAAATTTATCATGTCATATCATAGTTTCTTATGCAGTCTTAAGAACATATTTCTATTTTAAAATATTGATTTTTTCATGCATATCTCAGTTATTTGAAACATTTGTTACCAAATACGACTTACCAGTTATAGTCTTCTTAAACTTGATGATATGATTTTAGCCAATAGCATATTAATTATACTGGCTACGTGCAGTTATTTAACATTCATTATATTTTCTCCCCTTTTTTTTATATCTTAACACTATTGGCTTGTGTTAATTTTTATAGTTAATTTGTTTTCCTGCTGATTTCTCCGATTCTTGTATAATCATCCAATAATTTGTGGCCTACCACCAATGGACCATTAATAATGACAGGGAACTGAGCTAAATCGCACTGTCACCTGTAAGGTGCTCAAGGCTGTTGTCAGAGACAGGCGTAAATTTGCACTCCTTGCCACGAGGAATTTCGTGGGTCAGACAAGTGAGCATTAGCAACAATATGTATATTGTTATATAAGCTATAATACCGCAAGGGCGAGGGGCATGTATCCATCCTATACTTTTACATAAACAATGTACTCAGGATGTACTTAATGTAGGTTGGAATACCTATTTTGGATAATTCTTCCACCTTAACGGTATACATCAGGGTGTCGAAACTCTATGACAGTAAGAGCGACAATTTAGAATTCAGATGCATTCAAGAGCCGCAGCTATAGTCACAAAGAGCCGCAACTAATTATAGCATTAAATTAACTAATTGCTATAATTAGTTGCGGCTTTTTAATGCTAATTATAGCATTTAAAAAACAAAAAAAAAAAAAAGAGTTTGAGATTAGAAAGAAGCATTTTAAATAATCTGACAAGGATTTCACAGTTTTTTTAAATTAATAATGCTGTTTATATATATATATATATATATAAAAAAAAAAGGCGTTCTTTATTGCTATTATTTTGCAATGAGAGAATTTTTTTTTTTTTTTTTTTTTTTTTTTATGTTATACAAATTTTAAACACTTCTACTCTGAACTGAAAATACTTTATTCCGTTAGAAAAACCTAGTATTTCTTATGGATTCCTGTTTTTATCTGTTCATAACTGTATAATTGACGACTGATTTTAAAAAGATAAAAGGAATTCGAAAAATGATGTTATAATCTTTAAAATAACAAAAATGGCTTTGGACTAAAGTAAAGAATTTTGTTGTGTTTTAAAAAGCAGAAATGTATATTTTTCTCTACTACGCAAACCGTACCAATTTTAGGTAATGAATAAAAAAAAGGGAAGATAGACAGTGTACGGTGAAGAGAAGTTTCAAATTAGATTCTGAAAATATGTTTAAAATGATATCAGCTTAGCATGGTTTTTCATAAAAATGTATCATTTAGTCTTTCGCATTGTTTTCAAACATCTTTAGAGTTTTAACTATTTATTAATGCTGACTGCTATTTCTGTATCTAACGTTGAAATATCAAATATGATCTTGATTTGTCGTATATGCTACTCTTGTCGCTTCATTTCATTGTTAAATAATAATTAGAAATCTAACACATATGAGTAAAGTAATTTTCATAATTTTTGCAATGAAATTTAATTTAATTAAATAACCATAATTTAAAATAAAAGTACCGTCTTCCAAGAATAAAATCTGAAAGCTTTATCTTGCCTTTTCTTAAAAAGTATGTCGAAGACAGAAATATTAAACTAGCTGAATAAACTAATCACATTATTCGATACTTATTAAGGAAAGGAGTCATTTATAAATTCACGTATTTTAATTTTCAGTAAATTAATTTGTCTGATTTTTTTTAAATCAGAAATTACAAAGAATATTTTTTTTTTATCTTTCCAGTTTAAGTTTATTTCAGTATTTAGTTTTTAAACACGATCAAATCTATATAAATTTTGCTGTATGCTGAATAACGTCGTTTAAAATATGATCAAACGGAGAAGACACTAGTAGTCTGCTCTGTAAAAGTTAGTGCTGTTAATTAATATGCTAAAGTTGGCAAACAGTCGCTAAATGTAAGCCATTTTAAGGTATCGGGATGAAGAAGTTGAAGTCCGAACAAGGCGAGCACGCTTGCGAGGCCTTAGATAATTATGGGAAACGTTTACTTACTTGGCAACCTGCTTCGGTTCGCCTTGTGTGTGGGGACAGAATTTTCGGCTCAAAGTACACATTTTCCTTTTCGGATAATCTTCCACCAATTGAAAAGACATCGCTTTTACAAGGGTTGTGAATACAGAAGCGTTGTTTGCATAAGGATTGGGAAGAGAGAGATAGGGAGATGAGCGCTCATATAAGTTTTTTTTCTCAGATAAGAACCCATGATAAGGAAATACAGGGCAAATACAGGGGAAATACATAGTTTTGAAGGTTTTCATTCTGCATTTAAAATTTGTTTTATTTAATAAAATTCTATTACATTTATCAGTGCTTTTGATAATGATATTGGTTGCAGGATTTTCAATGAAATCATTAAAACTAAAGAATAGGCTGAGGCTGTTTAATTATTTTTTATGAAATAAGCAAACTCTCATCAAAAGTTTGGGCAGAACTGTTTTAGTAGAAATTTTATCCTGAGCAAGTCTCACCTTAACAACGCTATTTGACAAGCTAGAAACTATAATAAGAACTTTAAAATGCATATAATTTTCAATTGGTTTTGTTACAGGTAAATTGTAATTATATTAATTTATCTGCTAGCATTGTAAACAATGGTACAAAAATGAAAACCTGATTCCCGAATTTTAAAAATTATCCTACAGCTCCGCTTAAGTCTGTTCTTCTTTCATGAAAACAAAGAAATCGAACACTGGGAGGAAAAGATAAGCTCCGTGACCAAGCCCTAGATTTTCTTGGTTGGGTTCTAACGAAAACTGTGTGGTTTTTAACCATTTTATTAAAATATATACTCGTTAACTTTAAGGCGTTATATAGTACCTTCTTTTTCTGTATAGAAAATGAATTATTCATTGGCTATTTTTCTTTGTTTTGGCCTGAATGAAATCATGATATTACTAACTAAACTGATGTCCAAAAATCAAATTGGAAACAATTTTAAGGCTAATCCGAACCGCTAAGTAAGAACTATTGGTTAAATAATTTGTACAAACTGATTTAATTAATATAAACCGAAAAAGCATTTATATTTTAGAAAGCGTGACATATGCAAACTGAGTCGAGCATATAAGCCCGTCTGGGAACGTAATAGGTATATGTTGTTATGGACGAGTTATAGAAGTTTTATTATGGTTTACTTTTACTACTGTGAATGGTTTACATTTTTATTCTCTACATGTTTACGAGTCTCCGTACACCGGATAACCGTAAAGCGGACGAAAGCTGGTCATTCTCAGAACCAAGTAACAAGCGTCTTGAATCAAGTGGCGAATCCCATAGCGATTTTGTTGATATAGTTGTAACCGAAAGACATTGGTAGGGTATCACGTAAACATATCCTAGGTCATCGAAGACGTGCAATAGCCCTTAATCGATGTTATATAGCTTTAATAGCCATTAGAGTAGCACAGCATAGCCTCTGCGTTTAGAGGTGAAATCGTAGCCATTAAGATAAAATTTTCTCTAAATATTCTAATGTTTGATCAAAAATTAAAAAGGAAAAATCAAAACCTTAATTGAAATTTAAACGTTTTAAGCGTCTGAAATGAAATCAAAAAGTATTGTGAATCTTCACATGAAAATAAAATCGAATGATTTCATTAAATCTCTTCTTGTTTTCATTACAGTCATAAGCATGGCAATTTCGGAGTACAAAGGTCAATTTTCGAAGCTTCAGGTTAATGAAATCAATACTAAGATACAATGTTGCATAGTTTTAAATATTTACAGCTGTATTTCAGAGCTAATAGAATGTAGGGATATGAGAGCGTTCACTGTAATGGATCAGTGTTTTGCCTTTCAATTGAAGGAAAGTGGGCGGAAAAAGTACTGTTGTCGTAAATTAATGAACTTATAAAACAAAAAATGGAAAGAAAAATTCAGAATTATTTTATTCTGAGCCCTCAAAAATTGTTTAAATTGGCACAGTTCCAAAAGTGTAATATTTACACAAATTCAAAAAATACAAATGCACAGAATATACTCAGAGTTTGATCATGTTGTTAATCATGTTGCTTTTCGGTGTCTTCACAACAAAACAGGGATCGATTGAATTGGTGCAAAGCATGTCAGAACTTGAATGAATTCCAATGGTCTCATGCTTTCTTTATAAACGAATCGAGGTTTAGTTTAACATCTTGTCCTAAACGTGATTACATCTGGAGGGAGTTAGAAATGTGAAATTTCCCTTCGAACATTATGAAACGTGGTCCTGATTACCTAGAAGTCTGTATTGCTGAAGGAGTAAAACTTAATTCCCCAAAGTGTGATTAACCCAAAGTGTGATCCCCAAAATGTTATTCTCGGCATGGAAATACGTAATATGTGTGTACTAGTCAGGGATGATGTCATTCCATATGCAATTCATAAGCCTTAACTTTTTCTGAGTTATTCTTTCTCTCTTTTTTGTTCCCTGAACTCTTTTTGTAGCATATTACTGCCATTTTTATTGTTATATGCTAAAGTTTTACATCATAAGCTCTTTCTTTTGCATTTATGTGATATAATGTTATGCATCATTTTCCTCAATTTCTTAAAATTATAGATTACAGTTTCTGAGAAATCCCTGATTTCCTGCATGCAATAATAATTTGGGACAAGGCAATAATTTGCTTTATTTCAGAAATTGAATCTTTGTGGTCGCCTTCGCAGGAAAACAGTTGTACCATCAAGAGAAAATTCGCTGAGCACCAGTTTCACTTCTTAGGATGGAGATAAGTAACTAATTGCAACGCTTCGAAATTTTTATCTAACTGAAAAATTTCGGTTTTCTAAAGAAAAATAAGGAAAATTTCATTGGTTTTTGGTTCAGTTAAAATGAGAAGAAAATTCATTTACTCTCTTTAATTGTCGTAGACATGAAAACATTTTGGGTAGCATTCAGTCATTAAAAAAGTAAGATAAAAATTTAGGAATGAAGAAAACAAGATTACCACAAAGCAAAGGATTTTATAGGTACTGGGAATTTAAAGTCATTTTCAGAAATCATAACATAGGTTATGGGACAAATTAGAAAGACTTAATCACTTAACAAGGTTGCGTCCATATCAATATGTTAGTTATTTTATTATTTTTTCCCTGCTTCTGCTGTTTGAAAATCACAATAAATGGAACAGGTCTGATTTGATAGTTTCATTTAAATGGAACAGGTTTGATTTACCAGTTTGATGTATATTATTTTAGTGCAAGTGGTAAATATTGTTGGTAAACATCAAGACCTGGTTTTAACCCTTTGCACTCGAAAGGTGACTCTCGGTTATCACTTGATTTGATGCTGTAATTCGAGAGGTGATTCTTGGTCACCACTTGATTTGATGCGGTCACTCGAGAGCGGACTCCTCTTCATCACCCATCGGTTTGACGCAATAATTCGAGAGTTTGCGATGTTTATTTAGGTTTGATTTGCATAATGTCGCTCCATGAGTGTATTCAATAGTATATGCGTATAAAACAACTGACAATCTTTTAATCTTAAATACGTTTTTTATATTTAATGTTCTAGAAGTTCGAACTCGACAGTTGTGGCAATCTAAAAATTATTTTAAAAGTTACGTAGCGCAATAAGAATGGAATACGATGAAGGAATCAGTTCAAATGAAACTGAGTTCGATTTTTCGTGGATGAAGAACTGAATTGCGTCTATGTGTAGAAAGAAGGAAGGCAGTGAAGAAGGCAGCGATGAAGTTAAGAAGTGTAAAGAAAAGTAAAATGTAAGGGTAAGTTTATAAGTTTATAATGTGAAAAGCAACAATGAATCTGCAGAAGAGGCAGGAAATACTCAGAATGGATAACGCACAGAGAATCCGAAGAAATACCGCAAAGAGCACCCTTTTCGATTTCGGATAAAGAGTCGAAGGACCGCAAATATATTGAAACATATAATCAGATTTCGCTAAATTGTGTGTGAAATCATTTTAAGCTTGCGGTAAGAAATTCACCATACATGTAGAAAATCGTCTTGAGTTGCTGGTTCGCCCAGACGAAAAATACCTCCGGTGCAAAGGGTTGACTGCAAAAATTACTGATTAATTTTTATTTCTTAAGCCTCTGAAAAATCTAGTTATAATCTGTTATAATGTTCAAAATATTTGTTAATGCATATTTAAAATTGTCATTTTTTTCTTATTTTGTCAAATTTTGTCTAAAATTGTCATTTTTTTCATTATTAAATAAATCGATAAAACTTATTTATTAAAATGATTTGGAATTCTGATAAAATAATTTAATTAATATATATATATATATATATATATACATACATTTTATTTGTTATTGTAAATGTTCAGTGCCCAGCAGCAGCCAAGCGGTAAAGTCGCTGAACTCTGATAGCTAGGTCTGAGGTTCGAATTCCGCGAACGAGCTGGCTGCTTGGGCGTTTTCGTGGTTTTCCGTTTTCGTGTATAGGAGTTAGTTTTTCTTACGAAGTTCTCCACGAAGCCATCCCTCCCATTAGCAGATAGCTCTCGAGGCTTTGCCGTAATCACATAAACCAAACTAAATGTTATTGTAAATGTTAAACCCTTTATGTAGCATGTAAACTGAGGTAATGAGAAATAGGAAATATACCTTTTTTATATAAATTTTATCATGATTCCCTTTCTATAGACCAACACTTCAGTTTCTTTGGAACTGGATGATCATGCTATTTTCTTTGTGAATTTAGATATTAACATGATATATAAACGTCATATAAAATGCATAATGGCATGCCCTTTTTTAAAAGGACCTCATTAATTTGATTTTTATGTGCGTTACATTGCTTTTTATATGCTGCGCAGTGTTTTTGATTTCATTACTGATTTTGTATGATATTAAAATCCTTTGTTTGGAGGCTGATGTAAGCAGAGCACGGGACGTGTTATGTAAGTTTCAGAATAAAGAAATTTCTGCTGTATTAAAGCTTCATTTAAAATTAACTTCTCTGGAAAGCATTGTTAAATTTTCATTTAGCAGATCCTTACAAATAAACTTGTGCAGTTTCGTTTATACAAAAGCAAGTTTCCCGAAGACGGATGAAGCCCTACAATTCCGCACTATAATGTTGTTTGCTTCATGTTCACTGTGGCTTATGTGTACTTTGCCTTTTGTTGATAGCTTTGCTCTTCAGGGAAGCTAAATTTACTCTTGTCTGAAAGTACCACATTATTCCGGTTATTACTTTAAAAATTTTAAGACTGTTTTTATGGTTTTATTTTTCTAATTTAAGCTTTCTTCCTAGGAACTCAAGAACTGAACCCAGCATTGCTCAATTATTCAATTCTGTCCCGGACCACTGGCGCATGGTCTTCGTAAAGTTCTGCTGTGATCACAGGTAATTTATCTATTGTATATTTTTATTCAAAAGACTTACTTTCTTTTTTTTTTCTGTTGATATTATCATTTAACAATTTTGAAATGGTGCTTAGTATTGTAAAAGGCCAACCGATTGCTTTTGCTATGTTTCTTAGATTTTACTCCCTTTTGTCTTAAATTACGAACTAACTTGTTTTCAGAATAACTAACAACAAGGAAGGGTATGATCTTAGGTTTTGGTTTGGGTGGATTTATGGTGAAGCGCACGTGTACTAACAACTTAAGTATGCCTTCGTGGAGGACTTTTTAAAGAAAACTTGGCAAGTCTTCTTATTACATCTGGGGAAAACCATGAAAACTCAGATGCAGATTAACTATTATATCGGAAAAACACAGAGTGAAGAAATAACTTTAAGAATCTGTGACAATAATTTATTTTACGTGTTATCAAAAGAAAATATTCAAAAACTAGTTATACATTAATGAACATATATATGTTATTATTCGATGCTTCATTTCAGTGGTGTTGTTGTGTGTATTTAATTATGGCAAAGCACACTAGGGCTATCTGCCTAAGGGGAGGGATGAATTCGTGGAGGACTTTCTAAGGGAAACTGGCTCTTATACACGTTACACATGGGGAAAACCACGAAAACACCCATGCAGCCAGCACATTTGCGGGATTCGAACCTCGGACCGAACTACCAGTGTTCAGCGACTTTACCGCTCGGCCGCTGGTGAGCCTCATTTCAGTGGAGTTTCAGAGTGTTTTCAAAGTAAATCGCATTACAGAAAGTTTCTTCGCTTAAAATGCTTTAAATAATACCAATTAAGCTTATTTAGGGTTTCAGATCTGAGGGAAAAGTTGAACAGAGATTTACTAGAATAAATAGTGTTCAGCCTAAGTTTAGAAATAAAATTAAACTGAAACATCTTACTGACATTTTGTTAATAAAATTTCTCTAAATAAATATAATTAATAGTGCTCAAATTGGAACTCTTTAATAAAGCTAAACTAACCGAAAATGAGAACAGTTTTTTACAGTAGTAAGCTATATGATGCTTTAAATGTAATAGCGGCCGTAACCAACCAAACCCAGTCTATTCATCCGCTAATAACTTCCTAGATAGACTGTTTTTATTATTTGATTACGGCAATACGAGCAAGAGATATCTGCCAACAGGAAAGGATACCTTCATTGAGGACTTCCTAAGGGTTGGTTGTTTGCTTAATTGATTGTGATAAAACGGTCGAAGGTTATCTGCCTTATGTTTGGAAATCTAATCACTTTTATCTGATTTTTGCAGGCAATAAAACTGAATTATAAGTCTACAAACTTGAATCACGTGTTGCATTTAATTATCTATATTGTAATTAAATGTATTGACTGAAATTTTTTCTCTTGAACTGTTAGTGGGTTCGTTATTTCATTTCAAAACTTATTGAATTCTGCCGGTTTGAAATATTTATGAACTTAGGCATATACTATAGTTAGGCTAGATTATTTGCATGTGGCAAAGTACACGACAATAATCTTCCTCTTAAGCAGATGTAAGTACTCTACACAAGAAAGTTGAAAGTCATTCACATTTCAAGCTTACTTACTAAGGACCTAATGTTTGGCGATCACTTGGCGATACTCCTCGTTCTTTAAAGAGCGGCAACCTGTGGTTTTTCGGTAATGAGACTGTGTGTCTAATGCGTAGGTGGCTCGGGCCGATTGAATTCGTATGGCCTTGAAAGATTTTGTTCATTATTTTTTTGAGGACCCACACCCAACACCTTCTTTATATCACTATGTCCGGGTGTATAAGTTGTTTTATAATGTGAGTCAGCCTTCTGTGGAATGAATTTCCATAACAAACTACGTTGTGTTCATTCATTCGCTGTTTCATTTACTATGTTTCAGGTGCACTAAACTCAATAATACAAAAAGAGTTGCTCTCCTTTCTAAGGGCATTTCCTCACCTTTTTAGGCACTTAGATGTATTTTTCTACTTAAATGTTTAGATTGGCATTGACAAAGAGAAGCAGAACAGTCTGCGACTCCGATTTCAAAAGCTGTGCATCAAGTGCTATTTATTTCATTTTCAGTTCTACAAAGGGGTGAAGGCTATCTATCACAGGAGAGATACGGTCTAGCAGCGGCGAAACGGGAAAACTAGTTGAGTACTGGTAATTAGAAATGGGTTTGGATTCTGGCCAGCAGGTTCGCTGCAGGGGAATTTTCACGTGTTTTTGCATGTGTAGCGTGGATATGGGCCGATTTCCCTTAAAGAAACCTTCACGAAGGCATCTCTCAACATAGTTAGATAGCCCTCGAATTGCTTTGTCTTAATCAATTAATCTAACCTAATTACAGGACAGATAAATTCGTGGGCAAAGTTTCAGAGAACGTGGTCCTTGTTGGCGTTGCAAGTTGAGAAACTGTGGAAATCCTCTGTAGCCAAGGTATTTCTTTTTACCCACCAGCGGTCGGGTAAAGCGCTGAACACTGGTAGCTCGAGCTGGTTCAATTATAGGCGAATGGGCTGGTTGCATGGTTGTTTTCGTGTTTTTCCCTATGTGTATGGAGGGTACGAGCCAGTTTCCCTTAAAAGGTTCTGCACGAAGACATACCTCCCTTTAGGCAGATAGCCTTAGCATGCTTTGCCATAATAGAATAAATCAAACCTTTCTTTGGAAATGGAATGTAGGATAAGCTGCCAGTGTTCAGTGGCTTTAGCTATTTAACTCATGCATTACTTGTTAGATAATGCTTAAGTAGGATTGGTTATTATCGGTTGGTTAATTTACTAAGACAAAACGCTCGACAACTATCTGCCTAAAGGGAGGGCTTTGTGGAGATCTTCGTCAGGGAAATTATCTCGTATTTACGTTACATTTGCGGAAAACCATTAGAAAGTCTGACACGAAGTCATCTTTTCCCTTAAGCAGCTAACCCTCGAGTGCTTTGCCTTAATCAAATAAAGCAAACCTAACCAAATACGGCGAATACGAATGTTCAGCGTTCGTGTCCACTCGGCCTCTGGTAAACTGTTATAATACTCATTCAAGACTGGCTTCCACAACAGTAACCAGACGTGCCGAAATACCAGAGGAAATATACATTTAACCAATAGTGTGTGATATATAACTGTGATTAAATAGAAGTTATTTAACTCCAAACAATGTATCAACATGCCGAATAAAAATGTTCAACTTTTGAAGGAAAGGGGAAATTGCTTGTAATTTTTTCATTATTGGTTAAAGCAAACAATTTATTGTGCTTTTTGTCAAAGCTGCGCAAACGCAAAAATTCGGATCAAGAGGAAAAGATATTTTCGTATTTAGGTTAAACTTTCCCAAAGTTATAAGTAGACATAAAAATATACAAAACATCACATACAATAATATAATCATAAAACGTTTCGTATTTTTCTTTACATATTTTTATACCTGACAAGAAATAGCTTAGTTTCATATTTTCGCTGCATTCATGAAAAGTATTACAAAGTTACCATAATTTCTTCTTTAGTAGAAAATATAATTTATTTGTTGCAGCTATGTTACTTTAAGTTTGGATAGTTTGTGTATTATTTAGAAAAGGTATGAAAGTAGAAAAAGAGCCAATCTTCTGAGATCCTAACTTATTTATTATTTTTTCCATTTCTTTAAAGCAATTTAATTTAGCATCAAAATTTAAAATTCAAATGTGAACGCGCGTTCACATCTGAAACGGGAATTAATTAAGAAGATACCATTTTCTCAGTTACTAACTAAACAACTAAAAGCATTTTCTTTGGATATTCAAAACTGGCTTCTCCATAACAATAAAAACTTAACAATGAAACTAAAAAAATAAAATGAAATAATAGTAACTTGATTCGAAATTAATATCTCGTCCATTATTATTGCTAATCATTGGATGAGAAATTCTAAGCATTAACGAGGGAGAAGTTCGAGAAGGCGCGAACCTCTCCGTATCATAATTAATTAAATGGAAATTAGCGAACAGTATTGCACATGATTAAAAATTCGCTACGGCTTTGCTTATGGGCGGAACATACCTTTCCCTGAATTAAAGGGCAACTGTAAGGGTCATTTTATATCTTATGAGTTAGGAGCAATAGATGTGATGGTAATTTTTTAGTTAGGATACTCACTTGCAGGTTCGGTGATCCAGAGATCATTATCCTGCAATGAAATACTCAGCATACTTTATTGGCAAATTTTGTCTGAAAAAAGTGAAACTTTTGAAATTTGTCTTTAGCTATTTTTAAAATTAATTACCGAATTAATTAAAGGTAATATTCAGAAATTTACCTTTAACTATTTTTAAAATTAATTACCCAATTAATTAAAGGTAATATTCTGAAATCTGCGTTTAATTAATTCGACAAATTCGATACTTTTACCTACAAAGACTGGTTAAAAAGTTTTACATCTTATTCAAAATCAGATAACTCTACAAGCCCTGTAGTTCATTTTTTTTTTTTTCAAATTTTAAGGTCTTCGCACTAAAATGCACTTTTCACAGCATTTTCAAACGATTAATAAACATGACATAAACTGTTTGGTGGCAGTGGCAGTTTTTCTCGCATTTGCAGGCGTGGCGTTTTCACTACTTCATATCAGGAACACCTCTTTCCACGCGGTAACCTTTTCAGATTTCAGAATGCTCAGAAATCAACTGAAACTTATCTTAGGCTACATTCAGGCCATCCTAAAGCCATCCTATTAAGACGTCGATACCAAAGCTACACTTACAGCTTAGTTCACTGCTCTTAACTTTGGTTAAATTAAATTAGTGTTCTAGGTCGTAAATAACTGCAACACTGAATCCTAACATATTTATTAATAGTTTACTAAAACCTTAGTAATAAATAATAACATTAACGAAGAATATCAATAGCATAAATTAACAGCGAATAAGGTTATGAGCTAAGCAGTGGGTTTTCTAAAGGTACATATTGCAGTTAACTGTCCGGCTTCTCCCGTAACAGAATTCTTTCTAGCAATAAATTTTTAAGATTTCTTTCTTGGATGAGAATTTCAGAGTGTTGCTGTCTGTGGTACATTTGTCAGATTGAATTAGTGACGCCTCTTTAGTTTTCCTGTTGAATGTTAAGTTTCTGACTCGTTATGGTTGAAGCTGAAACCAAATGAGTTGCGGAATTACTGGTCGACCACCCACTTGAAAAAGAGCTATTTCGGTAAGAGACACTTTTGCAAGTTTTTTCACTCCTCTGACTTTGATCGTAAAGTTTTGAGTTTTGTAATGTCAAGTGGATACATGGTTGGAGAAGTTAATGCTATAGTATTAGAGCGTGTTGTCTTATACTTTCTTAATTACTTGACTCTTTGGCGTTAACCTTTAGATTCCAAACTTGGTTTATTTATTTACGGCAACGGCTATCTGCTTAAGGGGAGGAATGACTTCGCGAAAGAATTTCTAAGGAAAATTGTCTGGCATCCATCAAGATTGCAATGTGCGTGGGGAACGCACATGAACATTCTTGTATTTGTGTATATCGTCATATTCGTATAGAGGTGAAGTGCTACATCATTGGAATACTGAAGCTGTAATAAATGCTTCATCGACACATGCATTCTGTAGCATTTCAGTTTTGGCTTTTCTTAATAACAGAAAATCCATTCACATCTCTGTCGTTAATCGTAGAAACTTCTTGCTCGCTGTCCACGATAAAATATACTAGGTACTTACATCTACAGGGTGAGCCCAAAAAAAGTCCTTGATTCTGAATGGACGTAACTTAAACACCAAAAGGACTATTCAGTCCAAATTTTTATCATAGTTATATAAACTCAAAAAAATTCTAGTCATATTGGTTACCATTCCAAGCACCTGATGTGTGCGTCACCTTTCAAGCGGCAGTCTTCGAGATGGTAGTCTATCTCCAAACACGCATCCTGAACCGTATCCACTTTGATGCAGTTGACAGCTGCATGGATGCGGTTTTAAAAATCCTTAAAAGCTGTGGGTAGTTGAGATGCATAGACCTTGCCCTTCACTGATCCCCAGAGGTAAAAGCCACACACGGTTCAATCTGGTGTTCGTGGGAGGCACCTGCAAAACGGCTTTACACTGGATCTAACTCGTTCTGTCCCTTGGTTTTGCATATTGTCGTTCAGAAAGCTGCGTACGGGTAGCAATAATGCTTGTTCAAGTTCTAACACGCACCAGGTTCTTTGTTGCTGGGTAAACACCATTTTCAGACTGTCATTCCCCTCTAGGTACTCATGTCAGAACTAGCGAAAAGCTGAAAAGCAAGATATAAAAATATTTTGAACAAGATTTCATCAAAGTATTCTTGTAACTATTATTATATGACATCTTGCATTCAGGGACTTGTTTTGCACACACCCTGTAATTGTTGTGACCAAATGTGGAAGGCCAGGGCTATCTAGCTATAGGTTCATGCACGTCAATATATAACTTTCAGAGAATTATAGTACATTGTAGCCAGATTTAAATATCGGGAAAAAGATATAGTGACAGACGTAAAACTTGTACATTTCATCCGCAATAGACGTCTGCAAACATTGAGATTCATACTACAATGTGCGTTCATGCAGCATAATCCGTTCACTACCTTTCACATACATTGTGTGTGTGTGTACAAATTTTAGTTTCGGCTTTCCTAACCGATTCTAGTTAAAATCTAAAATGATAATTAGTGGGAGTGATCGCCAACACATCTCAGCCTGCTTCTGTTTGCTTAAGAATAGATCGTGTGTGTGTATTTAATTATGGCAAAGCACACGAGGGCTATCTGCCTAAGGGAAGGGATGCCTTCGTGGAGGACTTTCTATGGTAAACTGGCTCGTATATAGTTACACATGAGGAAAACCACTAAAACGCCCATGCAGCCAGCCCGTTCGCGGGCTTCGAACCTCGGACCGAACTACCAGTGTTCAGCGACTTTACCGCTCGGCCGCTGCTTAAGAATAGAAGTTCGGAAGGAACTCTGGGTTCGGTTGAATGGCTTCAGTGACTGAACAGCGGAAAGAGTTTCTTTCCACAATGTAACTCTTGTCAAACAGCTTAGTTGCAGGCAAAGAAGGCCGTTTACTATCATCACCACTGCACCAGATTTGGCAATCTATGTAACTCTTTTTATCAACCCTCTTACTCGCCAGATTTGGCACTTTGGAGTTAATTTATTTTCCTTAAAGGTAATAAGATATCAAGATAAAATACCCCAATTATAAGAGTTTTTAGAAATCCAAATAGTTGTGACATTTGAATGATTCAGATTTTACGAAATAATTCTTGAAACGCTATGAACGTGCCAAGAGAGCTATAGCATGAAAAGGACTGTTTAACACATCCTGCACACTCGTTACAAAGTATGCCTGTGTTCTTCTTGACAAAAATTAACTCTTTCTTTCATGCTTGTGATAACTAGGGAATAAAACAGCTCCAAAGACTTATGCTCCTAATGACATTCCTTTCATGACCCGACTGTAATTCCAATTGTTATTAAGATAGATACATTTAGTGAGATACATTCAGTCTTTCCATTTTTATCACCGTTATATTACGATATTTGACACCAAGGGAATTTATCATCCATGCGACATGGCAACTTTTGCTATTCCATAAGCATAAAATCTTTCATTTATCATCCATGCTGCCTGGCAGAATACCATTTCTCAAAGCGGTTCGCTCATTCGGCTCTTCTTAAAATCCTTAATTTAATATACAAATCAAAACAGCACATTGCTTAAAAAATGAGAGATTTAGGAGCAATACATACATAATTATTCATAATTTTATATCTGTTATTCATGTAATAACAGATATAAAATTATAATATAGCTGATAAGATTTATGAAAATCTTCATCATTATTACTAAATAACAAAAGAGTATTACTATGAAATTTACAAGAAATTTAACTAGAATCGGTTTACACTAAGTAATGACAAGGATTGCCCTTGTTACTTCAAATAGTTACATTTTGGCCTCGATATAAATTACATTATTGTATTAGCGGGAGTGATCGCCAACACATCTCAGCCTGCTTATGTTTGCTTAAGAATAGATGGTGTGTGTGTGTATTTAATTATGGCAAAGCACACGAGGGCTATCTGCCTAAGGGTAGGGATGCATAAACCATAATCCTTTGCTTACGGTTTAACAAAGCGTTTTATATTAAAGTTTATTTTAAATGGTATTAAAGTTTATTTTAATGGTCGTCGTACTTCTTCTGTCGAATGTGTTTTTTCAGTCACTCTGCATAAACCAGTCGTTAGAAATGTAAAGCAACTTGTTTACACAGAGTAAAGAAATGTTTCACATAATAATATTAATGATCAACAGAACTGCTTTTAGTTGTTGACAGTTAAGGTGCATAATTAATTACATATATATGCTACTCAGCATTCTCTAATATTTTAGATTTTAAAGAATTATTTTACAGTAATTATACTGATTTCTTTACTATATATACTGAGTTTTTTACATTTCCTACAAGTTATGTTCAATTAATGAAATTACATTTTAATTTTATCCACGAAAGATATATAAATAAAAGCTGCAAAATAAATTTTAAACACCTAAGCATAAGTTTGAAAATATATTTATGTAACGAAGCTAATATATTTTATTTTATGAAAAATGTATTGCTAAAATGAATAAATTATGTATTTATGCTCAATCATCATTTTTAACAAAGTATGAAATTATTCTCACATATAATCAACTTTTAACGCTTTTTTTACGTGTCTTCAATTGTCTAAAGAATCGCATTTGGCCTTTTTTTAATTAAAATAAGTTTCGCACAAATAATAAACAAGTTTCTTTCTTACATTTCGTTTCACTGCTTAAAATCTTCAGTTATCACAGTCGACGGTCCTTTCTTTACCTATAAAAATAATACGCTGCGGAAACATATCACTTATATACGCAAATATTATTCTGATAACCATGTAGCAATTAATTAACTGCTCCTAGTGCTACAGTGTTTGCAATTTCTTTGAAAAATTGCTAATTGGTTACATCTGAAAGTCAATCTATTGATTAACACCTTAAATAATGCTCAAGCTTGAATAGATTTTTGCAAGCGTTTATTATCTAGTTTATCTCTCCCATCTGAGGTGTGATGGGTTTGACCTTTCGTTTAATGGTTTCAACCTTTCATCTTCATATCAGTCAATCACTCCAATCAGTATCAGCCCATCCAAAGATTGGAAGCTAATATTAAGTTGTCCAATGCGTGTTACCTCTAGAACTTGTTGTCTGTACCACCTACTGAGCGACGGATTTCATATATGTTCGGGGCTGTCTGACTGTGAATCTGTAAAGCGACACAGTGCCATGAGTCAAGAACTTTGTAAGAGGATTCATTCACAAGAGACAAGAAAGACATTAAGCATAAATTTACTTGACCGAAACTTTATTTTATGATTCTTATTAATGCCAGATCAAAATCGCTTAGCTTCTTTTTATGTTAATTAACTGAAGCAGCTTGGGTGTTATTTTTCAGCAGTTAAAAATGCATCTAAGGTAAACGCAATAAACTGTGTCATAAATTAAAACTAAACGATTAACATAAAATAAATTTTAGTAAGTGTTTTTCGTTCCTATATTGTTACAAGATAATAATGCTATGAATGACAGAAATAAGTACTGAATTCCCCGTTTTCTTCTAACAAAGTAGATTAATTTTTTTAATATTTTACTATTATTTAAACATCTAATAAAGGAAACCCCCTTTTTAAAACGTTTTATCTTTATTGAGATGGCTGTTAATTATAGAATTTGTATATCATTAAACAACTGCAAACATATTTTGCAGACAATTGGTTGTTAGTTTAGATATGATAATTTCTTTAACTGTTAGATTATTTTAAGCCTTTTTTTCGTAAGCACACGCCTTTTATTTTATTTGCAATTAGTGCAAGAGCTTAGTCATCTCAAGCACTGCTGAAAAAAAGGTAAACAAATTCATATTATGTGACTTTAAAAAAAAATGTATTTTATTGTGGAAACTGACTCATGTTTCCACAATAAAACACATTTTTTCAATGTTATTTTACCAATGCTCATAAATTTCTCTTAATTAAAATATAAATATTTATTTATATATATATGTACTCTGTGTGATCAAAGTATGCGAACAACTTCACGATGTAGTAACCTTGCCTATTGATGTAATAATGCATGCTAAAGGTGGATATAGAATGAAAGTCACATTCAGAGACATCATAGCCAATTCTAAAACGCGTAATGTGTGGTAAACATCAACTGAATTAGTTTGAAAGATAAAAAGTATTCGATTGCTTCCTTTCTGTAAAATCCTTCGTGAAATTTCGGCAATGCTTAAGATGGCATGTTCAACTGTAAATCATATTATTGCAAAGTGAAAAGCTTCAGTCGTGATAATTGATCAACCAACATCAGTTTGACCATGTAGTTTGATAGACAGAAGGTATCAAAAATCTTCTTAGAGATGCGAAACAAAACCGTAAGGAATTAACGAAAATCTTTTTTTTTTTTTTTTTCTTTTTTTTTTAATTCCATAATGCTTCTGGATGTAATATCAGCACAAATAGAATTCATGGAGAGATACAAAGTTAGGGGTTCTTTTAACGGGTGAACGGCTGCATATAAGCTGTACGTACACCATACAGTAAGACTGTATGGTACCCATTGCAGCGATAAAATGACGCACGAGAGGGTGTAGAATTTCGTCGGAATATCGGACGGCTGTGACAGAATCAGGTAGAAGCCATCAGGAATCACGTAGAGGTCGTTGCAGCTGTTCGTTGATGTCCCAGCCCATAATAGTAAGCCGCCTAATCTGTAATGGTTTCTTTCGACGATGTTTGGCGCCCGACAGGGATCCCTGGCTCTCGCCATTTTATTATCCTTCGAGAATCGTTTTCGATGCTAAATCGAGACTCATTAAAAGTGCGTTGTTTCACTCCTATAGTGACCAAATGGAATGTTCATAGGCCCAATTCAACCGTGCTGTGACATGAGATGGGGACAAAAGAACTGAAACCGCAAATCGTCGGACACACAGTCTACCTTCACGCAGTCGACGCGACACAGTTTGGCGGGATATGGACCATCCTGCAGCATCAGAGAGATGCGACGTCAGCTATCATGCTGTTAGTGATCTACGGCGTCTTGCACATGTCAACAGGAAGCGATTGTCTGTCACTGTGGTAATCAACTGGCGTCCAGACTCACGTCTTCTATAGCTGTTTTGATGCCTTTGGTAACAATTCCACGGTCTATTGATGATATTACGATGCACATTCAGCTTTTTTGCAACAGTGGATTGTCTTGCACCAGCTTTCAATATCCCGACAGCCCTCCAATGCATTTCATTGTGCAAATGATGAGCTTTTTTTTCGCTTTCGCTATCGCGGATTACACAACTCCGTTTGCCCCTTTTTAAAGCGTTGTGTTGTGAATACGGCATTGCTTTTTACGCTAATTTTGACTGCCTATTTGTATTCGGCTAGGCAACGTTTGTCTCATATGTAAATGTATATTTTAATTCCCCTTTTTACATTCGTAATTTTTTTTAACGTTTGTTTGCTTATTTTTTTTTTTTTTTCTTAGCACGAGTGTATTAAATTCTATCTGAAGCGGTTGGCTCATTTTCTTTGACGGGCCTAGAAATTCAGCAAAAGGTTGGAATGTGTGGCCTGGATTGTCTAATAATGAATGTCTTTTGTTCTGTCCATAATTTCTTGTTTTACTCTGATAGATTTAGTCAGTGCTGTTTTAAGCCACCGTGGGCAGTACAGAGTTTAGCAAAGGCATGCTATGCCATTATGCTCGGTGTTTTGTTATAACCCAATGAAAATTATACATGAAAAATTTCCTATGGATATGCATTTTGATAATAAACAAATAAAATAAAATAAAAACGGACAAAACTTACGTAAATTCTAGTTTTCTTTTATTTTGGTACTTTAATAAGGTACTCAAACTAAGAATTAAAAGGTAACGGTTATAATAATTATCGCAAAAAGTAGAATACTGCGGAACTGAAAAGGCAAATATATATGCAGTTGCTCAGTTTTCTGTACAACAGGACAACAGGGTTAAAAAATCCTGCACATTTTGTCTGCACAATTCACTGACATAATAATATATTTCTTAAGATATAGTTAAAGTGATATCCACATCAATATTTGACATCTTATTGTTTCAAAATAAATAATTCAGCGTGAAAAACATTATGTTTTATACGACAGTATATTAAGAATTATATATGAAAAACAATATTTAGCTCTGGCATTATTTCAAAAAGTAAAGTAAACATGCTTTTGACGGTGTACAAGGACACTGATCTTGGATTCTTTGCATCTTTTTAATGATATATTTTTAGCTAATCTCTTTTAAGCCCTTTCATTGAGTCAGTTTTTGAGTTTTACTAAAATCAAAACTCACCCATTGTTTTGCATTTAGCTAATATAAATTTACATTCTAATCAGCAATTTTCAAATTTCTTGTCCTTTTTCATCCACTTTGTGTCATACCAACGAAATCAGACTATTGCAGTTTTGAATTCGGGTTTGACTCTCTGATAAAGCATTAATGTTTATGACTGTAAAAGTGTACATTAAGAATGGGAATGCTTGAAACGAAAAGTCAAGGAAAGTCGATCCAAAAATATTCTCAAGAGGTTGGTTGTAATGGGTACAGGAGTTGTGAGAAATGAGACAAGATCTTCGAATTTAATGCTACAGAATATTCCTTACCAAAACTGGGTTGGAGATGGGCAAAATCATTTTGTCATCTTATATGACCAACTACAGGGACACCCCATGAGCCCAAATCGGGGTTACTGAAGAGGATATTTCTGTGACTGAATGAGCATATAGTCACAGTAGCATCCTCTTCAATAATCCCAATTTGAGTTCATAGGGTGTTCCTTGACTGGTGATAAACAATAACAGTAATTATATTTTTATTGTAGACGGAACATTTCAGCTCCATGGACTTTTTTGTGGTTTATTTCAAAAATTCTTTCCAAAACGAAACCCTACCTGATGCAGTCTTAAGTTTCTTTGCCTTGAAACATTCTCCCACCTATGTAGTATTAATGCGCAATGATATGAGTTAAAAATAATTTCCGTTTAAGTGCTAGCTGGGGAGCAAAGGGCTCAGTACATATACTATAGTATATATATATAAATAATTAATAGTATAGTATATATCCAAGTTGTAGAGAACTTTGGAAAAACTAGGTTACTCTTTAATAAGTTCTTGTTAAAGAGTTACATCCGCTCTTAACATTTCTATAGGATTCATTGAATACTTTTTCAAATTGATACTCTTATTTTTATAACCCATATTATCTAGAAAGCCTTTTTCTTTCCTGGACGTCTGAGTTAACTTGCGTTTGTCACCACCCATGTAGCGTTTTCTCTGCTAAAGCATGAACATGTGTTTGCTTTGTTCTAACTACAAGATGAACAGTTAACTTACTGTGTTCTCTATTTCTCGAGTGCTTGCAACAAGCTGTGGAGCATCTGAACAAATTTATGTGATAATAAATGTCTTTCACTGTATTCTTAACTGATATTCTTTCATTATTCTTCACTTTCTAGTACAATTTAAGATGCACATCACAAGGCGGAAAAAGTTGATGTAACGAAGAACAGAACTGAAGCGGTAGGGGGGTGAGAAAGAAAAAGGAAACAACAACTTTAAATCCGGATTGCACGAGCTGGAGCAAAAAGAAAACTTAATAAATAAAAAAGAAAGTTCTAACCCCGGTGGTAGACAGTAAAAACATTCTTTCCTGTAACTTTTTCCCATGCACCATCCGTCGAAGTAGAAAGCAAATCACGTAGGGTACTAAACATTATTTGGTATACTCCAGCAAGGGTAGGAATTTTCGCAAACCCCATTAAATATCTTACCGGTCAACGCTCTGCTTACTGTCCGATCATGACTGTCAGTATCGGCTGACCTTCAATCTTAGCACAGGATTACGTGTTGAAAATGGAAGGGAATTTCAGAAGCGTGAGGATTTCAGTTTATTTAATCGAAATTTAACATAACTTAAACACATACATTTATTTAGAGTAAAAACAGATGTCCGGCTTGCTAAAGAACAATATACTTATTTGAATGTTAAGCAATGGAAAGTCACCACTTACATCGAGAAAAACAACTGCTTCTTGATAACTTCGCAATGGTAAAAATATCTTCTGAATAAAAAGTGTCGAAGCAACAAACTAAAATTACTTTAAAGTAAATGAGTTTTGAAGACCTTCTTAAAAATAGACTCAAAACATTTTTTTTTTAAATTTGAATGAAAGAAAGTAACAGAAATTCACTTTTTTTCAATATATTACATAGTAAATACTGAAATAGCTCAGACACAGGTTCGTTGATTCATATTATGAGGGCAAATACGCATGAAAAATTGTTACAGCAATATATTAACAGTCTTTTTTCCCTAGTCTAGAAAAATCATCCAAACATTATTTATATCTTTCTTATAACACTGAGCACTGGTAGTTCGAGCTGGGTTCCATTGGTGGCAAACGGGCCACTTTCCTTTAGAAAGTCCTCCAAGAAGGCATCCCTTGCCTTAGGCAGATAACTTTCGAGTCCTTTGCCATAATCGAATAAACCAAACTAAATCCTGACGAAAGAATGAGTAAAGTATGCCAACTGGGACAGCTAGTCTTGTTCTTAGTCGGTGTTGCGATTCATTCTTAAGATGAAGGGGAGCAAGTCTTTTCAGGTTACGGCAACTGTAGTGAAATTCTTCCAGATGTTCTTTCACAAGCTATGTTTCCTAGACGACAGCACTGTCGTATTTTGGTACTTGAAGCTAGTTCTGTAAAAGAAATAAGGTATAGAAAGCAAAAATTTACAATATTTACTTAATAAATTACTTATATAAAGTTTACATATTTTCGGAAGAATATGCCCATGTGGACAATATCGCTGAACTTTGGTAGTTGGACTTGCTCCAAATTCCCGCGAACGAGCTGGTTACATGGAGGTTTTTTTTTTCTCTTGTGTAACATGGATACGAGACAACTTCCCTTAGAAAGTCATCCACCGGAGGCATCAATTCCGTTGGGCCCACCAGCGGCCGAGCGGTAAAGTCGCTGAACACTGGTAGTTCGGTCCGAGGTTCGAATCCCGCGAACGGGCTGCCTGCATGGGCGTTTTTGTGGTTTTCCCCATGTGTAACGTGTATACGAGCCAGTTTCCCTTAGAACGTCCTCCACGAAGGCATTCCTCCCCTTAGGCAGATAGCCCTCGAGGCTTTGCCATAATCACACACACGCATCCATTCCGTTAAGCAGACCGCCCTAGCGCGCTTTGCCATAATCAAATAAAACAAACCAAATCAAACCTTCCTCGTATGTAAATAGCACTCGTGTACTTTGCCTTAATATATTAACCTAACCTTAATTTATGAAGAAAGTGGAGGGGAGTTGCTTTGATAAAGTAGTTAATTTTTTTTTTTTTTTTTTTTTTTTTTTTTTTTTTTGCTGAAGAGAATTTTTATCATATTCTGTTTTATGCCTGTTATCCTTCTCGGCGATTTGTAGTTTTCAAAAGTTTCCATTTAATAAATGCATCTCTTACAGTTAAAGAATTAAATAAATAAATAAATAAAAGTGGAAATTTCATTAAATAATTTTATGCAATATCGAGAAGCAAATTTTATGCTGATTTATTCACTCGTTTGTTTATCCCTTGGAGATTACATGGTTGTATTCTATATATAACTTATCTGCATACTTTCCGTTTCCAAATTTTAATAAGAAAGCAAGGGCAGCCATTAACAAAGAAACAGAGTTTGAATTCTTTATGCTTCAAAATATATATACCTATGAAGATCTGGAGCAATTTCTAAAAATTATTAGAATCTCAAGAATATTATAATTTTATTTCTAGCTTTGCTTTATATCAAAGCATATTTCTATTGAGAATAATTAAAAGGATTTATAAACAATGCGTCCCTGACATGCGTAAAATATGAATAATGTTTTATTTTGATATATTTGTATGTTTCTCAAATGCTTGCTTATTTCATAATTTTACTTGCTCTTAAATACTTGTATATTTGATATAAATTTTATAAAAACGGCATTTTTCATTTTTCATAGCAAATTTCGCCATGCGTTTTTTGTTTTTGAAAAAAAAAATCGTCTGCAGAATATCAGATTATTAGGAAATGCGTTTTAAAATATTATAAAAAGACATAAGTTTTAGCATATCGATATGCAAAATAACACCTATTGGGATTAAACGATGTAGGGGATGTCTTTTACTGCTGTACTAAAAATTCGAACTGAGGAATTTAACATTAAACATTTCCCGTACGGTATAGTTTGGTTTGGCCTTTATTGGTTGCGGCAAAACACTTAGGGCTATCTCCCTAATAGGAGGAATTCTTTCGTGGAATACTTTATAAGGGAAACTTGGCTCATACTCTCATTACACATGGGAAAAACCACGAAAACAGTCATGCAGCCAACCGTTTACCGGAATTCGAAGCCTGGACTGAGCTATCAGTGTTTAGCGACTTTAGTTCGGCCGCTGGTGGGCTGCACGTGGTATGAACAGTGAATCCGAAATGATCAATAATGGCATAAATCTTTAAATGCATCATATTTAACATCTTTTTTTTATTCCGGATGAAGGTTGAGGTTGTTAGGTGTCCCTTATGAGTCAACTGATCGCCGGAGCTGTCTAGACAACGTGGCGTAATATTAAAAGAAGCGAAAGCTTCTGGCTGCAAACTTATGATAATTTACAGGTTTCAGAGGTTATTAAATGAAAAAAAAATGATACTCAAAAATTGAAAACCGAAAAAATGAAACATTACAAATAAACTTTAAAAAATTGAAGAACTCAGTGCTAATAGCCGAAAACTGCTGCGAGATTCAGGACTGTTAGCTCTTTGCAGCAGTTATCTGCAATCCATCATTCGAATATTTATAATGTGAATACCAGCCAATATGGTATACCTTCTAAGGTTCCCATTAGTAGCCGCGCTATTAAAATTGCTGAATATTGGTAGTTTGACCCAGGCTCGACCCACTGGCTGCGTGGTAAGTTTTCTTGCTTTTCCCATATGTAAAGCCAGTTTCTATTAAAAAATCATCTACAAAGGTATTTACTTCCCTTAGCCAGATATCTCTCGCTTGCTTTGCCATAATTAAGTCTTACATTACAAACCTTATTATCCAGGCAGTCTAATTATTGTTGTACTGTCGATAGAATTCGAATCTGTAGTTTATGAATTCTCTTTTTAATTATAACAAAGAAAAGGTGGTGAAATAAGGCTTGCAGAAATTTAATCTATGCACGTGCTAATTTAAGTTGACCGTAAGAGCAATAGCTCGCCAAAATTAAGACAGGCCTTTGTGTGTATGTGATTACGTAAAAGCCTTGAACTCTATCTGCCAAATAGGAGGGATGCCTTCCTAGAGGATTTTCTAAAGGAACCTGGCATACACGTTATATGTACACGTTACGCACGGGAAAAACCAAGAAAACGCCCATGCAGCTAGCCCGTTCGCGGTATTCGAACCTCGGACCGAACTACCAGTGTTCAGCGACTTTACCGCTTGGCTGCTGGTAGGCATCTGCCTAGCAGAAAGGATGTCTTCGTGAAGAATATTTTAAGGAAAACTGGCTCGTATTCAAGTTAAACATAGGGAAAACAACAAACATTTCCATGTAGCCAGCTCGTTCATTGGGACTGAATATGAATCGAACGACTAGGTTCGATGAATCTGTTGGCTGTTGAGCGTTACCAACAGGTAGAAAGTTATGTTACCATTAGTTAGTGACATACTGTAAGGTGAACATACTTTGAGAATAGTTTTAAGGGTACTTACATATTATCCCATCGACCGCGAAACTATGGTTATGGGCAAGAGTGATGTTAGAACACACTCATAACTATCTGTGATTTCGTTTGTTATAATCCGACTGATTCTCGAAAAACCACCTTTTGTTTTTATGAATAAAGATATAAGCTAAGTGTATTTTTTATTTGAATTTTGAAAAAAAAAAAACGGTTAAAATTTAAACCTGCCTTCCCCAAAACAGCAAGCAGCAGATTATTTTCAAAATTATGTGATTTTACCTCAAAAACAATGTGTATTGGACACAATATGGTCAACTGAATATGACTGACAAAGCAATAACAATTGGAGCAAACATTCGGGGGAAGTTTGTGCTCATAACGCAGTAAACAGAAAGTCCGGTGAAATCGTAGGGCCTGGCAAAATCGTAGAAACTGATTGTACCTTTTCACAAAGCGCAAAAACGAAGCGTGTTTAATACTCATTATTAAATAAAGAGGTCTTAGTTTCTTTCAGGATTCAAGAGGAATTAGCGAAACGTTAGTTCTGCTAACTTTTGTGGTTTGATGGTGATTAACTTTCACGTTCGACGGGTTAATACGTAAGTACCATTTTAAGTACGAAAGTTACAAAGAAAGATTTAGAAGCATCTCTTCTGTACTTCTTTACGCCATTAATCCTTTTTGAAGATGTATGCCTCATTTGGATCAAGTTGCAGTCATTTATTTTTATCCGGTTTCAAATGTCGATAGAATGGAATAGCTTATCAGTGTTGTTTGGACGTTCCTGTTAAACTTTATTGGCATTTGCATACAAATTTTCCGAAACTTAGTTTTAACATTAAGATTCACACTTAATTCTAAAATTATATATCACCTACGAGAAATGGTTTTATGTTGCAGTTTTTTAGATAGCAAATTTTGAGAAAGGACTGGATCTCTGTTACCTTTCCTTCAATCTTCAGTTTACAGAAATCCTTTAGTTGCTTTTGCTCTGTCGGGCCCACCCGGGACTATGACTAATGTCATAAAACACTAATAATCGGCTTCTGTTCCTAGTGACTGAATTGGCTGGCTGCCTGGAGTTTCATGGTTTTTCTCACATAAAACATGAATACAAGCTGTGCCTCTGCGAAAACATTTCTTATCTTAGGTAGCTCTTTCCCTTGTGTGTATGTATACGGACACTAAGTATCGTACTTTCGTGAGAGATATCTTTGCGCTTTTTTCATCACTCGAATCTTTCTAATCTTAGTGTGAGGTTAAACTTCTTAACTCGAAACTTTGGAAAGCTTAGTTTTATTGAGGCCAAATGACAGTATTCCTTAAAAAAAGTAACCCAAGTGTTGCAATTTCAATTGACACGTGTTCCGAATATCACATCGTGGCGGTTATGAGTTTCACATTTTATGGGCATAATTTATCGTTTCACGCTTAGTGTTTATGGATGCTAACTCTTGAAATAATTCCCTTTCCTTTATTTTGCTTTTTTTTTGGGGGGGGGACTCTAAAAACCAGTTTAATCAGTTTTTTTAATATATTTTTCAAATAATATTGGAAAATAAACTTCAAGGTTCAAGAATTTTAATTATGCACTTGCTTTACTAAATTCTAATTGTAACTAATTGGAATTGTCACTTATTTTACTAAATTCAATCTGATTAACTAAACCAATTGTGCTAAATTCCAATTAACAGATGTATTTTTAAAAAAACCGCATTCATCTGCTTATCATTAAATTTCGATTTTAAATTTTGCTTTAATTAAAAATATTTTTCCCCTCCTTTTTTATTTATACTTAATTTATTCTTTTCTTATTTATTTTTCATCGTTATTTTTCATATATGCAGTATTCCAGGTTTGAGACCCCTTTAAGTTAGGTTGGGTGAATTATCTGAATATGGCAAGACACAAGAAAGCTATCTGCATATGGGGAAGGATGCCTTCAAGGTGAACTTTATAAGTAAAAGTGGCTCGTCTTCACGTCACACATGAGGGAACCAAGCACAATACCATGCAGCCAGACAGGACCTTTTAGGATTCGAATTTGAGAAAATTTAGCATTCATCCTACCTCTAGTACACAACCGAATACTTTTTCTTACATTAAATTTAATTATACACTGGTTATCATAAATTAAGGAAAAATCGCAAAAATCACGATTACTGAAAAAGTTATATGTGGAATTTTATGAAACTTACCCACGATATACAACACATAGTAAGCTATCAAATAACATAAAAACAAATTACCATACAATTATGGTAGTATAGAAATTAGCACCTGTATAAAATGAACAAATCGAAGATGTCAGTTTCCTATAGTAAAAGTACCTTCAATATGGAATATAATCGCGGCTAATCTTTGGAATATGGTAACAGGTAGTTAGGCGACATTTTGGTTAGTCGATAAAGGTTACTAGCTAGGACTTTAACAGTGTACATGGATAAAGACAAGAGTGTGCGCAATGCCATTTTTGTTCAATTATGGGATGTTTTTTTAAATGAAAATAGGTCGACGTGTACATGGATACCGTGTATGTGCAATTCTTAAAAACGCGGTAAGCAGTTTGCGATTCTGCACTTTCTCCCAATTTCGCAACTAATCTTCGTCACGATTAAGCACTTTTGTTCCATAAAAGTTCTAGCATAAACGTAATTCGGCTAGCAGATTGTTGGAAAAAAATGTTGAGTTAAAAAAAAATGCCTTTACTTCGTGAAAGCAAAATGGCGTCCAAACAAAAACTAGCAGGTTGCTGTAGCAGGGTTGGTCGCCAAATTTTCGCCAAAAAATCGCCGAGTTACCATAAGTAGTGTGAAACGGGGAGTTCAGGGACAGGAGGGGGAGCGCGGAGCAAGCTCGCAGGCAGATTGCGAAGGCGGATTTCGGGTGAGCCAGCAATCGGAGGCGCAGTAGATAAGGAGTGTGTCAAGATTCTTCATTTAACTGATAAGATGACGTCACACTTTGATAAGAGATTATCTTTCATTGATTTTTCGGAGGTTCTTTGTTAATCCATGTTTAGACTTTATATTTTCCTTTGTATTCCGGCTATTTTGCTAAGTATATGATGGTTATTTTCTAGGTACCTTTAACGGCGCTGATTTTCAAATTTAATCATTGATTCAGAAGTTCTTAATTTTAGATGCTATTTTCAACTAGTTTCGTACTTTTCAAACTTTCGTAATTTTTAAAGTACTGTAGTTTTAAACTTGTTCATTATATTTTCCTACCACATACCTAACTTTTACTTAACTTTAGATGTAAATTTTAACTTCTTTTCTTCTTTTTAAGGTTTTTAATTTCAAACATACTCTGAAGTTTTAACTAATTTGCTAGTACATGTAATTAACTAATTCACACTATGTACATGACTTTCATTTAATTTTTAACTACTTTCTTACGTTTTAACCTTCGTAATTTCAAACATATCCCTAATTTTAGCTTTCTCTATAATTCCTATATTTTCTTACCATATATATATGAACTTTATTTAATTTTAGATGATATTTTTAACGTGTTTCATACCTTTTAAACCTTCGTAATTTTTAAAGTACTCTAATTTTGAACTTGTTTATTGCATCTGGCTACCATATACATGAACTTTAATTAATTTCAGATGTATTTTTTATACATTTCTGACACTTGTTTCTTTCTAGTTTCCAAAATACTCTAAATTTTAACTCTTTTTTATAATTTTCGATTGTAATCAAGCTTTTGATTTTACTATTTCAGCTAAATTTACACGTTTCAATGTCTTAAATATGGAGACAGTTTTCAATTAAACATTTTATTTTAGAACCTTTAACTGTTATTCCAACCCAATTCGTTGAATAGCCTTACTTAGTCTATATTTTATAGTACTGTTTTAATTTGCCTACTGTACAATTTATCCTTCTGTAGTACTCTTACCATGACTGATTCTACTATTTTCCTTCATTATTAACTTCATTCGCATTTTGAAACTTTAACATTTCTTGCAGATTCTAGTATTTTCTTACATCATTTATATCTAAATATATGTTTTTAAGCCCTTCAGTACTACCAATTTTCAGTTTTGAACCTCGATTGCTATTAAAGCTAACTTGATAGGCTCAATTTTTAGAATGGATTCTCAGTTTTCATCTATAATTTTAGAACCATTTTTACTGATTCATGTACACATACAGAAATCTTTCATATTGTTTTGGACACTTAATAGGTTTTTAATTCGGTATTTTTTGCTAATTCACTGCATTCATACCATCATTTTTACACTTTAAATGCCCCGACTATGCAAATTTTAAATTGATCACTTTTTTTCTGCACCAAGTACGAGTATTTCTGCCTTCATGGACAACGTTCAAGTGAAATTACCGATTATTTATACGTTACATGCACAAAAGAAATTTCTAAGATAAACATTTTCAGTATCAAATGAGAGATGAATGACCTTAGATTTTACCCATTGGTTATCATTTCAGCCTTGAAATTATGTTTAATCGATATACTTTTATTTCTAGTGCATAATGTTAGCACATTTCTTCGAACCTAGTTCAATTCCAACTCAATTTCCGTAGACAATTGCATATATAGTCTATTTTTCTAATTTCTTATACTAGGATTTTCTTTCGTGAGTGTCAGTTTTCATTAATTTATTTACCAATTTATTCTCTTATGAATGAAATCTTGTGAATCTTATTGTACATAAAAATTTACATTATAGGAAAATGGAACACTTATTTGGATGTAATTTTATATTCTAAAGGGGTTATTCCTCATTAAATGGGTATTAGTAAGGAATATTTAATTGATGTAATGAGTATTTATGAATAAAGTTCTGTATTCGAGATGGATGAAAGTTAAAATATTCGAAAATATAGCGGAGATTTTGGTAAAATGTCTCTTACTGTTTCTTTCTTTGGTTCGTTCTGTAAATATAGGTATATTGGTAATGATATATGTTGTGTAAAGGTATGGTAGTGTTTCACAAGATTTCATTCATAAGAGAATAAATTGGTAAATAAATTAATGAAAACTGACACTCACAAAAGAAAATCCTAGTATAAGAAATTAGAAAAATAGACTATATATGCAATTGTCTACGGAAATTGAGTTGGAATTGAACTAGGTTCGAAGAAATGTCTTAACATTATGCACTACAAATAAAAGTATATCGATTAAACATAATTTCAAGGCTGAAATGATAACCAATGGGTAAAATCTATGGTCATTCATCTCTCATTTGATACTGAAAATGTTTATCTTAGGAATTTCTTTTGTGCATGTAACGTAAATAATCGGTAATTTCACTTGAACGTTGTCCATGAAGGCAGAAATACTCGTACTTGGTTCAGAAAAAAAGGGATCAATTTAAAATTTGCATAGTCGGGGCATTTAAAGTGTAAAAATGATGGTATGAATGCAGTGAATTAGCAAAAAATACCGAATTAAAAACCTATTAAGTTTCCAAAACAATATGAAAGATTTCTGTATGTGTACATGAATCAGTAAAAATGGTTCTAAAATTATAGATGAAAACTGAGAATCCATTCCAAAAATTCGTTAATTCTAAAAATCAAGTTAGCTTAATAGCAATCGAGGTTCAAAACTGAACATCGGTAGTACTGAAGGGCTTAAAAACATATATTCAGATATAAATGATGTAAGAAAATAAATGTTAAAGTTTGAAAATGCGAATGAAGTTAATAATGAAGGAAAATAGTAGAATCAGTCATGGTAAGAGTACTACAGAAGGATAAATTGTACAGTAGGCAAATTAAAACAGTACTATAAAATATAGACTAAGTAAGGCTATTCAACGAATTGGGTTGGAATAACAGTTAAAGGTTCTAAAATAAAATGTTTAATTGAAAACTGTCTCCATATTTAAGACATTGAAACGTGTAAATTTAGCTGAAATAGTAAAATCAAAAGAGTGATTACAATCGAAAATTATAAAAAAAGAGTTAAAATTTAGAGTATTTTGGAAACTAGAAAGAAACATTTGTCAGAAATGTATAAAAAATACATCTGAAATTAATTAAAGTTCATGTATATGGTAGGCAGATGCAATAAACAAGTTCAAAATTAGAGTACTTTAAAAATTACGAAGGTTTAAAAGGTATGAAACACGTTAAAAATATCATCTAAAATTAAATAAAGTTCATATATATATGGTAAGAAAATAGAGGAATTATAGAGGAAGCTAAAATTAAGGATATGTTTGTAATTACGAAGGTTAAAACGTAAGAAAGTAGTTAAAAATTAAATGAAAGTCATGTACATAATGTGAAAATCTCTAGCAAATTAGTTAAAACTTCAGAGTATGTTTGAAATTAAAAACCTTAAAAAGAAGAAAAGAAGTTAAAATTTACATCTAAAGTTAAGTAAAAGTTAGGTATGTGGTAGGAAAATATAATGAACAAGTTTAAAACTACAGTACTTTAAAAATTACGAAAGTTTGAAAAGTACGAAACTAGTTGAAAATAGCATCTAAAATTAAGAACTTCTGAATCAATGATTAAATTTGAAAATCAGCGCCGTTAAAGGTACCTAGAAAATAACCATCATATACTTAGCAAAATAGCCGGAATACAAAGGAAAATATAAAGTCTAAACATGGATTAACAAAGAACCTCCGGAAAATCAATGAAAGATAATCTCTTATCAAAGTGTGACGTCATCTTATCAGTTAAATGAAGAATCTTGACACACTCCTTATCTACTGCGCCTCCGGTTGCTGGCTCACCCGAAATCCACCTTCGCAATCTGCCTGCGAGCTTGCTCCGCGCTCCGCCTCCTGTCCCTGAACTCCCCGTTTCACACTACTTTCATGTATTTATTCTGCCAAACAAAGCACTATGATGTATTTTGAGTTTCGCGTTCGATGCTTAACAACAAAATAAAAGTTTAGGAAATCACGATTAAACCAAAGTTGCCTATTTTGTTCAAATGCCGAAAGCAAAACAAAGGAGTAGTACCTGGTAATATATTAAAACTTGCAGGCTGTATGCTCTTTATTGTCTCCGCATTCGTGCCTTTTTACTCCATATTTCTTTTTCACTTTTATCATTCGAGCAATCAGAGAAACATTGCATTGTTTATTGTATTTTTTATAGTCTGTATTTAAGTCAATTTAAAAAAAAAACCTCCTTGAGTGTTTTCGCGATTTTCCATATGCAACGTAAATATTAGCCATTTCTCCTTTAAGCAGTCCTCCACGAAGGCTTCCCTTCTTTAGCAGGTAATTCTAGTGTACTTAATTAAATCAAACAACGAAATAAAAAAATCATGTTAAGGGGTCTTTTTGCATATCTCAGAACGTTGCAAATGGATTAATATGTAGATAGTGAAACATAATATGCACTATGATGGGTAGTCCTGCCTATGATTTATTATTATTATTATATGAGTCAGTAATTTCCTTATGAACCAAATTTCGTAAATGTGATTATCGATTTCCCATTAAACATATACACAACAGTCGTCAAGTGCATGATAATTCAAGCTTCTTTCGAATCCTGAAGAAAAGGATGCCAGCATCAAGATTTCCATAATTTTTCATGCGTGTAACATAAATACGAACTTATTTCCTTCGGAAACTCCTCCAGGTGCAGGAACAGTTAAATGTATAGAGAACAAACTAGCGATGTAATCCTGGGTCAACTGGTAATGCCTTCCTATACTAATTAACCCTTAAAAAAGTTGCAAGCTTTATAAGAGTTTACAAAGAAAGGTTGTGGAGATGAACAAATGAAGCTTTCCAAAGGAGGTTCGAATCCCGCGAACGGGCTGGCTGCATGGGCGTTTTCGTGGTTTTCCCCATGTGTAACGTGTATACGAGCCAGTTTCCCTTAGAAAGTCCTCCACGAAGGCATCCCTCCCTTAAGGCAGATAGCCCTCTTGTGCTTTGCCATAATTGAATAACCGATAACTCTTTCCAAAGGATCTAAAGTTTACCTATTACGGTATATCCCTCATCCAGTATTTATTAAAAATAGTGATTTAGGCATAAAGATATTACAATATGGTTTCAATGCAATTTGAAATTCACAAATTAAATTGAGAATATTTGCTTTGATGTAACAAAAATAACAAATAGACATAATACGTAACAGATAAACAAAATGAGATAAATATAATAAATACTGGGAACACAGTGGTATAATGAACTATAGTAATAATACTAAAGAAAGGTCCACGGGATCAAATCATTTGAGAATAACATCAAAAGATACTTTGAGTTAGAATTTGAGAAATCAGGAATTTTAGAATGCAAAAATTGAGAATACAGAAAATAATTTAGAGAAGAAACCAACACAGTTTTAAAAAGATGCTTAAAATAGTATGCTGGAGCAAGTTATTATAGTTTATAAAGTTCACAAGTGGATTACAGAATGTAAAAGTTCGTTAAATTTATGCATCCATGAGAAACTTGACGAAAATCTAGGCATTAGAAACAGAGTTACTGCATAATTTTTCGAAACTTCGAATACTGATGTTTATCTTTAATTGAAAATCTTTGGAGTATCAGGAGATCGATTTGTGTTGTATTTATGTGATTATCCTTAGTTAAGCGACATTAGGAAGTGTAATGATCAGGAGTTTGTTGTTCTCCACATACAGAGATGTGGAGTTCGCCATATTTCTTACGAAGAAATATTTCCGTCTCCTGTTATACTACAGTACTTTAATGACGGATTTGAGTACAGAGATGCGAAGCTACATTGGAGGTCTAATTATCTGTGCGTCTTTCACATGAAGCATTATTCCACAGATCTTTCCAATATTTTGAAATGAGTAGTTTTACTTGGTACCTGAATTTGAACGAGGCCATGGAAACAATGATTTCAGTACCATCTGGATTGAGAGCTGCTTCTTTGGCTAATTCATCTGCCTGATCATTATTAAAATAGACACTATGTCCTTTGATGCATGAAATTTGAATTTTGGAATTAAAGCAAGAACAAAATGTATGTCGCAATCTAATGGAGAGGAAGGTAAAGCATTCGTAATCGCCAAAATAGCTACATGGATGTCAGATTTTATGGTAAATTCTTTGATATTTTTTAAAATAGCTGTTTTTATGGCTGACATTTCAGCCCGGAAAACACTATTACTATTATAGAGATGACATTTCCATTTGATGATATTTGAAAAGGCGGTTTGAAAATAGACTGCTGAACTAACTTTTCCTTCCGTTATAGAAAGTCTTCTTGGCGAATAGCCTTTGCGCAGTTAACCAATTTATGGAAAGTCCTTCAAAAAAGTGTTTCTGCCTATAAGACAATTGGCTGTCCTGTGTTTTGCTGCATTCAGGTAAGCGTCGTGCGGCATAAATAAGTCTCAAATGCGGATATTCTTGTGAGCCGTACAAAATTTAAACTGAAACCACATTTCGTCTGCCCGTTTAGGTTTTTCTTTTTCCGCCTTTTACTAATACTAGAAACTAAGAATTAAGATAAATTTTTGATGCTGTTTAAATAGTATATGGGAGTCTGTTTAACAGTATAAAAGATTCATTTGTCTTGTTTGATTTCAGGAATGTTCCCAATCAGAATTAATTATGTTAAAGCTCCAATTACTTTACAATGATTTAAAAGGTACTTAACTGTTCTCTTAAGTTTACTGTTTTTAATGTCAGCATACATTTTACGCGATACGATTTATTTTGCTTTTGGAAATAATATATTTGTATTTTAACTACACTCATGTCCATAAATTAAGGATAATGCAAAATCAGGCAAAGAAAGAGTTAGAAGCAAAACAAATTTGACTTATTTGTAAAGCTTATCTATTAAACAAAAGGTAAAGAGCAAATAAAGATACTATATGCTTGATATTAAAAAATTTAGCGATTTTTTCTCCCTGGAGCAAATTAACGAAAAAAAACCTATTTACAAAAAACCAATATTACATGGTTGGTATAATTGTTAATACATTGTATGTCTCCCAGATGATGCAATACAGTCCGTATAACGCCTAGGCATGCTGAGTATCAAATTATCGATCTGATCTTGGGGGATATTACACCACTCAAAAAGCAATGCTCTCCGAAGTTCCGGTAGACATGTAGGAGGAGGTTGACGGGCTGCAACTCGTCGGCCAAGCATGTCCCGCACGTGCTCTACTGGATTCAAGTCCGGTGAAAATGCTGGCCAGTCCATACGGGTGATATCCTCCGATTGAAGGCATTCACTTACGATGTTTGCACGGTGAGGACGGGCGTTGACATCCATAAACACAAATTTTGCGCCCATGGCCGCCCCAAAACAAACGTACATGTTCTTCCAGAATGACGTCCCGATAGATTTGGCTTGTCATGGTTCCAATTTGAACATGCAGGTCAGTTCTGGAACCCAGAATAATTCCACCCCAAAAGAGCACTCCTGCACCACCGTAACGGTGTCGTTCAATGAGGTTTTCCTTTTCGTAACGGGTACCTGGAGCTCTCCATATGAATGTCCGACGAGAATCAGACTACAAGCTAAACCTGGACTCGTCGGAAAACATCACACAAGCCCATTGTTGCGGTGTCCACAATGCATGCTCTCTACTCCAGGCTAACCGCAGGCGACAGTGAGTTGCAGTAAGTGGAACGCATCTGACAGGTCTACGAGCATATAGACCAATCTGCCCTAAGCGTCTGTATACGGTCTGCCTTGAAATTGTCGTACCAGTGGCTGAAGAGAGCTGACGAGACAGGTCTGAGGCTGTGCTCCGCCTGTTTCTTTTGACAGTAACTGCCAAATACCGGTCATCATTCGGCGTTGTAACTCTGGGGCGACCTGTGCTGTAACGTCTACTCACATTACCATCATCTTGGAATCGTTGCCAAAGCCTGGAGATGACACTCTAGGCAATTCCAAGTTCGTCTGATACTTCCAGTTGGATACGCCCACATTCCAGACGGCCGATAATTCTACCACGTAAAAAATCATCCAAATGCGTCCTTTGTGTCATAACTATTCGGTTATTGCACTGAAATGCTTATAAAGCGCCTGCGAACAATTTTACTTCTTTGCCTGTATTCCTCATATATCACTCTCTTACACTCTCGTCATTGTGACGTACCATCGGTGTCATCTGGTTACTTCCTGAAATTTGCATATGATTCTTGAAGATATATGTAGTGATTTTACAGGTGATATATTTATTTTAGAGTTCGATTTCTGCGTGACTCCGAATTATCCTTAATTTATGGACATGAGTGTATATTAAAATGCATGATATCAGTGTTAGAAAAGAATAATAACACTGCATTGTTGAAAGCAATTTACGAGTTTATTCATCATTTATGAACGCCTCAACAAGCTTCTATCCTAGCTATACAATTTAAAATGTTTAGTATTAGCCTGTTTTATAAAGAATAATGTAATTCATCATAGTGTTCCAGAAGATGATTGAAGATGTAAATGCAAAGGCCATCTAGAATGTGCTCATCCAACGAGACATCAGTTTGAACACTTTTAGAATAGTAATGAAGATATTCCATCAGCACCAAGCCCCACATGCACAATTCGTCATTTTAGGTTCGCTGTCTTAAAAGACCGGTACCTTTGTACCTCCGATTTTAGAAAATAAATATCATTTCGAGCATCCATCTGTCACACACCGCTATGTCTTTGCTGAAGGTCACGAACAACTTCATCTCCCGCTGAATGGGAATTATTTTCTTTGTATCTAACTTCGCCTACACAATAGAACTAACTTTTAGATGATTTTAAACGTTTTAATGAAATCATGAATTAAAATTTTATATACTAATAGTATAAGTAGAATTTATAAATAACGTGTATATACGTATTTTTACATATGGCAAAAATTATTAAAAGACTTAGATATTTACAAATTAGAGTATGACAGGAAGTATTTTTATTAAGGATAGGTCCTCAAGTCTTGATAATCTCAAAAAAAAAAAAAAAGTTTTGAGATTCAAAAACTCGAATCTTTTCGTTTTCCTCCTCTTTGAAATCTTAATCTAAAGAATAGTTAAAAAGTTTTAACTCAAAACTTTGGAAATGTTAATTTTATTGATGCCCATTTGGAAGAGTTAAAAAAAAAGAGAATACTTGCCGCAATTTGAGTGCTACCTGAATCACTAATATCGTATTTTGATGGCTTTGTATGAATATTTTTGAAGAAAATTTAACGATCGTTTATTATAGTACATCTATTTAATTCTTGAAATAATCTTTCGCCTCTCTGTTTGCTCTTATAAAAAATAGTCAGGAAAAGTTTGAAATTTGAACCATTACTCAAGTGTTTTTTATCGAGTTATATTGAGAAAAGGAACTTAAAAATTTCAGAACTTTAGTTACGTATCCATATACTAAATTTCATTTGCATTTACTTTGCAACTGAGGTGTATTTTTAAAAACAGCGATACTTCAATACCACCGCAGTGTTATTCTGGGGCTCTGCTGCCTAAGCAGTGCTTCTCAGAGTAATTACAGAATTCCTTAAGGAGCCTTATAATGAATGGTGTCGTGAAATGTGTCCCTTGTAGGAGGCTTTGGATGGTGAAAATAAAAGAAGAAGCGCCTTTTAAAAACAGCTTTCTGAAATCTTTTTAATTATGGGTAAAACCACGAAAACCCTACGCAGCTGATCCATTAGCCAGGAATTAATTCTGAGATTGAACTGCCGGTGTTCAGCCGTATTATTAACTCCGATACTGGAGAGCCATAGAGTGGGGGGAGGAAAAATTTTAAAAAGGGGTAATTATAATGAAAATTCATGATAAATATCAAAATTTTCTTCTATATTATCTCAGTTTAATGTGTAAAATATTATTAAATGAATCCTAGTTTATAAATATAAATTTCAGCTTTGATCGAATGGCAGAAAGGAAACTGAAATCAATGATAAAAAAAGGTGCATATAACCAATAAAATTTCTTATGCGCCAAGAATGTAGAAGTACATTTTTATGCAGAAATACACAGAAAACGCTTTTCTAAACAGTTTTTTTTAAATTATTGCTGAAAATCAAGGGAAAGTGATTATTTGAAACTCTTGAGCTATCAGTATCGAAATAAGAGACACAGGCCTGTTTATAATCCAACCAAAAATACAGCTATAACAGCAGTTCCTTTATTAGCGTTCTGGTTTCTTATTACGCCCAGACCTTCGTCTAATTTTTTTAAATTTTACACCACTCATATTGTAAATCAAAATTTGACGTGAAACAATAAAGGAAAATAGGAAACTGGTTATTTGAATGAATTTCAATTAACTGTGTTGCGACAAAGCATATGACAGCTGTCTGCTTAAGAGTGTGTGTGTGTGTATTTAATTATGGCAAAGCACACCAGGGCTATCTGCCTAAGAGGAGGGATGCCTTCGTGGAGGATTTTCTAAGGGAAACTGGCTCGTATACACGTCTGCTTAAGAGAAGGGATACCTTTGCAAAAAGCTTACTAAGCGAAAGTGGCTCGTGTCAACTAAGACACATGGCAAAATTTATGAAAAATTCTTACGCATCCAGTTCATTGCCGGATATGAATCCAGGTTAAAAACAATTGGTGTTCAGCTATTTTATCGCTCGACCGCTGGAAGATAAATTGGCTATTTGATGAATGAGAAGATTTATTATTTCTCGCAACTCATACAACATTGTCAAAATTAACTTTACACTGTTAAGATGCACGAGCTTATCCAATCTCAGGTGTTTAATTACTAGTTAGCATCAATAACAGTTTTTATTTCGTTCGATAACCTTGGAAATGAAAGTTACAAAGATGTAGACTCGAAAGATATCTATATGGTTAAGTTATTTAATTACGGCAAAGCCTCGAGGGCTATCTCGCCTAAGAGGAGGGATGCTTTCGAGGAGAACTTTCGAAGGGAAACTGGCTCGTATACACGTTACACATGGGGAAAACCACGAAAACACCTATGCAGCCAGCCTGTTCGCGGGATTCGAACCTCGGACCGAACTACCAGTGTTCAGCGACTTTACCGCTCGGCCGCTGGTGGGCTCGAATGATATCTATATAAAATGCAGACAAGGAGTATAAACTATATATGTAAGGAGCTTCAGTGTAGGCATTTTCTTTCGATGCTAGGATCAAAAGGCATCTAGTACACTTTCTAATTCACGTACCATAAATTCACAATGTAAAATACATTTTTCATATTAGTACCTCGCATTATATTAATATATTTCATTTCTGTTAAGATGATGTTGTGATTATTTATTTTCACCTTAAAATCAGATCAAATTGAGTTAAATTACCTCGTTATGCATTGGGTTATAAATATAACAACAATACTGTGTACCGCATCATGTAGAAAGTCATAAAAACGTCCATTTAGCAACACTGTTCGCGAGGATTTTAATTCGGGTCGAATTTCGAGAGTTTTAGCGATTTTTAGTATTCGGCCATTGCTGAGCTCTTCAAATAATTTGAAAATTCTCCATTGAAGGCGTCTCGTCTGTTACTAAGTTAGCTCTCTCGTTCAAATATTGATTAAGCAAAAAATTTAAACAGTTTATTTTTAAACATCTGAATTTCGTAAACATTCTAGTCATTCGCACCAAACCCTGATCATATCTAGAAATCGGACAGAAATTTTAAATAATTCAGAGAGATGGAAGAACAGAACAGAGGTTCTCAACTAGGGAAATATTTCGTTGTTTCTGGGGAGAATGCGGGCAGCATTTTATTTACGTGTTAAGTATTTAGTTTTAATTTATAAGTATAAAAAACTACTTTTATTCCAATTTTGGTATTTATGAACATTTTCTAGTGCAATTTGTAAAACACATTAAAAGTAAGCTAAATAAATATCTATGTGTTTTTCTACTTTTGAAAAGGAAGGGGGGTCGATCGTCCAGCAGTGAAGAAAGGGATAAATGGAGCAAAAAATTTGAGAACCATCGGCATGGAACGTTTTCAAGAACCGCATTTTGTAGCATCTTCCTAGTTTTATTTAAAATGTACCAACAATATCAACTTTCTTCTTCTTTATAACTAGCATTTTAGTTTCCAATGCGCATGACTTTTCTGCCTTAAACAAAATAAATCAGGATTTAAGCTCCATAATCTCGAAAGCAGTTTGTACCTTTTCTGGCCCTTTTGCAAAAATTTTAATGTATGCCCAATTAAAAAACTGAAATGCCTTGCGACCTTTTGTAAAGCTGAAAATCTGTTATTATGTTGCATTAGTATTAGATCGAATAATTCGCAAACATCATTTCTTAGTAATTCAGTTTCTGTCAATGAAAACCAATCATCAGAAGCCTTCTCACCAGATATATTTATTGTTTTACGTCCTCTCTTTTCTGGTATTCATGTTTTAGTATTCATTTCTTCAGCTAAACATTTTGTTGAATTGTGAAGAGTATCGAAGAAATCATTTCTATGCTGCTGATTTTCATCTGTTAGTGCTTTTATCATTTCCTCACCATTTTCAATAGTGGTATTTTTCTACTGTAAAAGTAAATTTATTTTATTTACTTTTCTTAGTATTGTATCAGAATACTAATAATACAATGAAGTTGAATTTTGTTAGTATTTTAATAATATTCGATCATTTACTGCGGTGTCTACTGTAACTTGCATTTGTCCGTCATACGTTTCTTTTAAAAGTTGTACTATTAAAGACATTTTTCGTAGCATTTTTACTGCATCAGCTTTAGCAGACCACATTGTTTCACTGAAACTTTTAAGATGAACAGATAATTTTTCTTTTAGAAGATCCCAAATACTTACTGGAATTTACATAATGGTTGAACAATTGTTCCAAATTTCATCTGCACAGCATAGACGCCTACTAAATTAAGGCTGTGAGCAATGCATGGAATAAACTTCTTCATAAAATCCTGGCTTGTATCCTCTTGTATTTGCCAGTCATATTTGCTTCATTAACATATGAATGTCATTTTATATTTCCAATATTTAGTCCATCTGATATTAACATTTTCCATGTAATTCGCAAGTACTTCAACAGATTTTTCGTGAGTCGCAATAAAATCTATAAAGCTTTTTTCACGGTTACATTTATTTATGTAAGAACCAACGTTAACGTAGTGAACAGTTTCAGTCATCTGTTCCTGTTAGAAGTATCAGGTGTTCAACCATATATAATAGAAAAATATATTTTACTTTCTGAATATTTGGAATAATATATTGCCTATTTTTTGAAAGCAGCTATATTAATCATATCTTTCGTATTATAAAAGACAAATAATTAATCTTATTTTTCTTCTGATTGTCAATACGTTGTGCTATAATAGGATCGTAGTGACTGATTAATTCTATGGTATTTAAAAATTTGCCACGTTCGGGATAACCAATTTTCACACAAGTTCCTCGTCATTATTTTTATATAGTGTAGAATTCCGTACAAAATAACTTTTAAAATATGCCTCCACTTAATTAATCATCTATAAAATCATCTATTCTAATTTTTTATTCGTATGTTTCTCATCGATTATAATTGTTTTGCAATGCTATGAAGTTTCATGTCGTGGTAAGGCTGAGCTCAAATGCTGCCAGTCTCCAAATCCCACTATAGTCCGCACATTCTGATTCTAATTTTTACCAAACAGAATGCATGGAAAACAGAACAGCGCATCATTTCGCTTGGAATATATCAATTAATATCTCAGTACCTGCTCTCTACTGGTTTTCATAAGATATTGTTTTATCAAAATGCCTATTTTCTGTATCAGGATAAACAATTATTATGCTCGCTTATTCAGGTCTATGTTGAACAAATATTTAAATGTTTCTTATTTGTTATGCACCATGTTATGGGATCATTAAAATCCATTAATTATGATGATTGATCATGATTAATTCATAGATTCTATTTTAATATCATCATATTATTATCATCACACTGCATTTTGCTTTTGTGCCTTTGGTTTTTATTTTTGTCTTTGTTATCATTTCTAATTGCATATGAAATATTACTAGAACTTCTTTCACGTGAAATATTGTTAGATCACTGCCTACTACTTGTAGAAGGCAGATTTAATTCTGTTGTTGATGTTAACGTTGGTTGCGATCTTTTTATTTTTGAGAAAAGTGGCAACAAGTGTTACATTTTTTTTAACATTTTCAATTTTAATCTCTCTTATTTTTTTTAAACTGTGCACCGGATGCTTTTTTGGTGAAATATTTCCCTACAAAATGTTATTTAAATATAATGTTATAATTTCGTATTATTTACAAGTTACTTTTTAATACAAACTGCACTTTTTGTTTGTGTTAATATTACAAACGGACGAATAGTATCGACTACTTCGAATATTATTGTATTAAATAACAAATTCGAATATCTCTAATATTGCATAATATATTACAAGGTAAATTTTTATTAATTTTATAACACCTTTATTTACTTGTTTTATTTATTTATACTTTACACTAGGTAATACACTTTACACTAGGTAATTTATTTACACTTTACACTAGGTAATTTCTTTATACTTTACACTAGGTAAGATAGATAGTAAGATAGGTATTCGGATTTAATATTATAAGTTGTTTACTATGTTTAATTATTCAGTGTAATAAAAATTCGAGGCATTTGAGTGTTCAAGGTATTCGTGTATTCTACACCCAGAAACTATTCGAATTCGAGAAGTAAAGGACATTCGCTCATTTCTAGTTTATATCAATTTAATAATTAAAAACATATGAGTTTATTTACAGTTAGTTATCAACAAATTAGTAATATTTACTGGCACTACTATAGGAGATACAATTGTATTGCCAATAATAACTCCCAATACACCCATTAAAATTCGTTTTACTCAGCACCCCTATGCAAAAAATGGGAGCGAAAATTATATTAAAATATTGAAAATAATGATAAAATTAATATTATTAGCCCTGAATTACCTCTTCTAGGAATAAAATGAAAGAAAAACATAACGCTACGTCTGCGAACGTTTATCGAAAAAGTCATTTGCCCGTAAATAATGAAAATCAATTAAAAAAACTGCCCGCTAAATCAAGCTGCGCCCGTGGCGAATGCCGTTTTTCCCACGCTCTAGTTACGGGGCTTCATAGCACGATGATTACATGGGCATTTTGTGGTATAACCTACAAGTAACGAGAATATGAGCAAGTTTCGCTTACAGCCTTAAAGTGCTTTGTCTTAATCAACCAACTGGCTAACTTTTCTCCATTTAAATTATTTATTCAAGTTATTCAAAAGTTTTTCTTCTGTTTACTTATCTTCCCCACTGCCTAACTGGGTTTTTTTAGTGCTATATAACTGGCCCCAGGCGCTTGACGACTCTAACTGCTGCAGAGGCAATGCGCCTCCTCTCTTCTTTCACCATCCAAGCCCTCCTACGAGGGACACATTTCATGTACCATGCTTTCTCAGACTCCGTAAGGAACTCTGTAATTGCTCTGGGATATATTGCTTAAGCAATAGAACCCCAGAATAATACTGCAGTATCGCAGTATCTTATATTTAAATTCTTGGAAGTTGAGATGGCGCTGTTATTTATTTTTTAATTTTAAATGTGACTGAGTTATCCTGAATTCATTGAAATAAATGAAAAATTTTATGCCTTGTTCCATTTTACATTTATATAAAATAATATAGTTTCGCAATCCATGAGATTTTCCTGTTTACTAACAGAAATTTCACACTGACGATGTATTCGGTATCTCTTATTTTAACGCGGATTCCAGACTTTTAAGTTAGCAGCATTCTATAGCATGGGAAAGTAATGAATGCAGTTATTTATACTGCCACCCTGCGTTTCATAAAACATTCGATTTTCATATAATTTATGACTGTAGTCTCTGAGAGGACAATACGGTAAAAGTGCAACTTTATTGTGCTTGCGAAGGTTGATGGCCAAAATTAACTACCTCTATTTAGTACAGAACGCAGAGTATACGAAAGTTGCCTGTTTTTGTAAGCATTACATTTTATATTACGCTCAAAGAGACATTTTTTAACATTTTGTATGTTACCTTTCTTTATTGAATATCATGTTCTTCGCACTTAAACCATAAAATTCAGTTCAATAGCAATATCACAAAATATATAAATAGAGCATATCTTTGGAATTTCCGATACACAGTCTCGCGCGCTGGAGATAAGTTTTTTTCTCGTACAGTGTTGCCATTGCTCTTTGAAATTGTTGAGTTCCTTAATCAAAAATTCGTTAAAGTTTCACAAAATATGAAATAGATAATAAAACAAATTCCGAATTCGGGCCCATATTCGAGTTGAGGGCTGCGTTATTCAAATTTTGATGTCTCTAGGTACCGTTGCTTTTTCACAGGGTGAGAAACATATGAACGTTCATGCAGATTCTTCATTATTAAATTTCTTTAAATATAATGCAGGGCTCGAATATTTGGTGGCAACAATTTGAGAAGTGAAACGCCGTTTTATACTGGACGGCCCAAAATGCCAAAACGATATTAATACCCCTTCTGTGCAATTTGCCCCCTTTTTTTTGCTCATTACGTGCTCCGCCCTTAGGCACTACACGGAAAGGGAGGGATGCCCCGTGGAGATCTTTTTAAAGGAAATTGGCTCGTATCCGTGTTACACATGGGGAAAACCACGAAAACGCCCATGCAGCCAGCCCGTTTGCCGGGACTCGAATCCCGGACCGAACTACCAGTGTTCAGCGGCTTTTACCGCTCGGCCGCTGGTGGGCACAATTTTCCCCTTGGGCTTAAAATTTGAACTGAACAATAAACTGAACTAAAACTTTCATTCTTTATTACTGATACATTACAAATGCAGTAACTGACCAACTAAGGGTTAAATTTATTTCATGAGAAGAAAAAATTTTTGGTTGATTTTGCTTGAATATTTCTGGCTCATTTTATGAGAAAGCCCTTAATTGACGCAGCAGATAACAACACTGACCACTGGTAATTTGACCCTGGCTCAAATCTCGGGAAACGGGCTGTCTGCATAGGCGGTTTCATGGTTTTCCACCGTGTGTAATGTTAATACGAGCCAGTTTCTCTAAGAAAGCTTTTGACAAAGGCGCCCTCCCCTTAAGACAAATAGTCACGGTATATTTTGCCTAAACTTAATAAATCCAAATCTTTTGATGTTCAATGCATAATCACGAGCCATGGTACACTCATGTCCATAAATTAAGGATAACTCTAAAATAAATATATCACCTGTAAAATCACTACACACATCTTCAAGAATCATATGCAAATTTCAGGAAGTAACCAGATGTTAATTTCAGGAAGTAACCCGATAGATTTGTCGTCATCGAAAGACAAATCTATCGGGACGTCATTCTGGAAGAACATGTACGTTTGTTTCGGGGCGCCATGGGCGCACAATTTGTGTTTATGGATGACAACGCCCGTCCTCACCGTGCAAACATCGTAAGCGAATGCCTTCAATCGGAGGATATCACCCGTATGGACAGGCCAGCATTCTCACCGGACTTGAATCCAGTAGGGCACGTGTGGGACATGCTTGGCCGACGAGTTGCAGCCCGTCAACCTCCTCTTACATGTCTACCGGAACTTCGGAGAGCATTGCTTTTTGAGTGGTGTAATATCCCCCAAGATCAGATCGATAATTTGATACTCAGCATGCCTAGGCGTTGTACGGACTGTATTGCATTGTCTGGGAGACATACAATGTATTAACAATCATACCAACCATGTAATACTGATTTTTTGTAAATAGAGTTTTTTTGTAATTTGCTCCAGGGAGAAAAAAAACGCTAATTTTTTTAATAATATCAAAATACAGCATCTTTTTTTGCTCTTTACCTTTTGTTTAATAAATAAGCTTTACAAATAAGTCAAATTTGTTTTGCTTCTAACACTTCCTTTGCCTGATTTTGCATTATCCTTAATTTATGGACATGAGTGTAAATGACCCATATTTAACAAGGGAAAACGAAGCTGGAGATGGTGTTTCTTTTAAAAACCATCCCCAAAGTTAAGATTTGGTTCTTTCATTGTAGTGGATGAGAATTTGATTCATCTCGTTATTTGTATCTCGAAGTGCATGTAAATGATTACTTTTTCGAAGTGCAACGGATTTGTGTTTCGTAGTTATATATGTATACTATATAAATTGTATGCCTTCCTTCTAATAAATTTGATTTAGGTTTGTTCAGTGTCAAAGGAGAATTACTGTTGGTATAATCATTTATTTCGTGCTATGTATTCCTCTACTCTCTAATGGATTGCATGTGAGACATTCTTACTCAAGAAGATATATAAAACATCTTCTTACCCTTTGCTGCTCTGCAATTTATTCCTTCTTCCGTCCATAGGAGGAAAAAGGATTATAATCACCTTGCTGTTCTCACCAAAACTATTGCAGAAATTCTCTCACGTTTGTTTACTTGATTCTTCTAAGTATCATTATTATTTCATGTTTTGCATGAGGGTATTTGAACAACATCGATTGGCCATGAAAAATGGGAAAAATCATGCATCCCAAATCAATAAATTGTTGGTGTCGTGGAGGTGGTTCTGAGGATGTTACTTCCTCCTATACCAAGACAAATTGTGTTGAGTGAACATGTCGTGGAAGATAGATATTCGATAAACGTGAGGAGGGGAAGAGAAAAAAGAACATCATAAAAAAAGCCACCTTAAATGCAACCCTCTTGTTTTACGATCAACCACAAATAGCATTTTCTTGTTTATGTTAAAAAAGAATGCACTAAACATTTTTTTTCGATATGCTTAAAATTCTGATCCAGTGTTTGCGAATTTACCTTTTGATGGCTTTCGCACCAGGTGCATGAGAATACTGAGAATTTCATATAAACCCTGACGTTATAAATCTTTAGCTGCGAAGCAACAGAAACCTCTTCTACAACATATTAGCATCTCATAAATAATAAAACCGTCTACCTATTGCTAGATACTAGATTTATTTTGAAACTTTTTATGTTAGATTTACTTAAAATTGTGCTTGTAAATATAACATTGCCAGAAATTCAGTGTAGTTTAAGGAAACTTTTAAAATAAACCTTAGTTTCTAAGAAAATACTATTTATGATACGCAAATACTGTTTTTATATGAAAGAAATTATATAGACGTTAAAACACTTCGATCATTCTTTTTTTCAAGGAAATAAATCAGAAAATTCGAGTAAAGCGATAATTAGGTTTTTGCAAAATTTATAAAATTAAAATTTATGAGCTTTGTAAACCACTAGTCTCAGAAATAAAGTAAATCTGAGGTGATTAAATTTGCTGTTGTAATTATTTTATGCAAATTGCTTTGTAATTGTTATTTTATGCAAACAATAAATCATATGTAACATTTTTACACATTCGTTTCCACCTGCTTTCATGTTATTTTCTATGCATAAGCAGATACGTGTTGGAAATATAAGTATTTCCTATTTTTTATTTACTTAACCCTTTGCGGCACAGTGCGTCCGGTTTGGACACACCTAAGAATTTCCTTCTGTACGCACAGAAAAATTGAATTAAAAAAGGATTTATAGGTTACTATAGGTTACTCTGAACCTTCTTTATTTATAGTAGATGGCAGCTCAACACAAACCAGTCCATATATTTTAGCCATTTTTAGTTTTAAGACCCTCATTTTTCAAAGAAATCTTCCCGATTTTTTTAGGGTATAATAGGAATTGTTTGAAAATAAATTTCTATGTTATTTTTTGGCTGTATGCTAATCTCCTTATTCTATATTAGTTTTAAATTTTTACCTTGAAATCTTGCCTAAAATCAAACGGCGAACCCTAGGTGTGCCCAGACCGGGCTCACCGATGTTCTAGGACAACTGAGAGTCTATATTCTTTGTTTCTCCGCATCTCATAGGTCAGTTCATTGACAATAAGGCTCGCTTCAGCACTCTTTTCGAAGCTCTATTCAATCAGTTTGCCACTTTGCGCACACCCACAGAATTAAAACGATAAGTGCTATCTTCACAAAATTTTACTTGTGTATTCCTCTAGGCCTAAATTAGACTGCCTACCTTTTTTTTAATCGAAAATCTGACTTTAAAAGGTAGCGTGCCGGAAAGGGTTAAATGTTAATGTTTTTTTCCCCGTTTAGGCCCACCAGCGGCCCAGCAGTAAAGTCCCTGAACACTGGTAGTTCGGTCTGAGGTTCGATTCAGCGAACGGGCTGGCTGCGTGGGCGTATTCATGGTTTTCCCCGAGTGTAACGTGGTAATGTGAGCCAGTTTCCCTTAGAAAGTCCTCCACGAAGGCATCCCTCCATTCCGTGTAGTGCCTTAGGACGGAAAACGTAAATATTAATAAAACTTCTTTTAATAGCCTCGATTGGGTGGAGGGAGTTGTTAACACTCCATTTCTGGTGCTGTATCTGTTAATTAAATAAACAGTTAATTATTCTTTATTAAACACAGCTTCTGAAATAAATAATAATATTCTGTTTCTGAATTAATAATAAAAACTCAGTTAATTAGCTCAATAAGGAAGAAAATGAATTGAGATGATATTCATGATGTGGTATTTACGAAACCACTATGCGTTATGTGAGCATTTTCAACAAAATATATGTTTCAAGAACTAAAAAATGGAACTATGATAAACTACACCGAAAGAAAAGAGAAATAAAAGATTCAGCTGAGGAGCATCACTTGATTATGGCAAAGCTCAGTAAGGCTACCCGCCTAGATGATAGGCAGATAGCCCTTAAGGCTTTGCCGTAATTAAATGACAAATAACCAAGCCCACCTAAATGCCTTCGTACAGGACTTCTTAAGAGAAAATGGCCCGTACTCATGTTCTACAGAACGAAAATCACTAAAATTTCCATTCGCCAGAATATGAACCCGGGCCGAATGACCAGTAACTTGTAAATAGCGGTTTTATCACGCTGCCGGCTGGAGGGCCGTCGTTAAATTGGACGAAAATATTCATTAAATCGAGAGATTTTGCTGAACTGTTATTAAGAAAATATAAAAAGTTCATTAAATATTAAATAGTCAAATTAAAATTCAATTACAAAGCATAGAGTGATGCCCCGATTTTCACTCATACTGCGTTCCAAGATCACAAAAAAATACTGCACATTACATGTAATATGGCATTTGTGAAACATTAAATATAATATTGTTTAGAAGTTCTAAATGTCTAGATAATCAGGAATTACTAAACTGAAAATATGGTAAAAAATAATATAATTTAGCATAATGCTATGGCCATTCATGTTTATTATTACCACTTTTTAAACCACCAGATTGTTCCTTGACGAGTAATTATAAGATACAGCCTAACCTTTACATCAAACAGCAAATACCATGTAATGCAAATTTCAAGACATCGGCCATCTAAGTTAAAATTGATGAAGTGCTTTTAGAAACATTGTAGCAGTTTCTTCCATTAAAAATTTCTTGTTAAATACCAGAAATTTTTTCAAATTTCCTTAAACTCTTTTAAGTCTTCAAAAAAGGGCAATTTATTTCGGAGTTTAGACATGCTGTATTTAATTGCTATAGTTCTATTCTCAGCGACTTTTCAAGGAGCTCAAACCATTAGCTAAGAAATATTTTCGTAAAGTGCAGTTTAACTATTAATGTAAGTTGGTCTAAATTTTAATTTATAAAGCTTCAGATATTAGAGATAGTACTAATGCATTTAAATTGTACAAACCTCCCCCTAGATAGCCTCTTTTTTTTTAATGATGATGATGTAGAATTTTTTAATATTATTTTGCATGCGTCAGCTGAAGATTTAAAATCAGTGATTAGAAGGTGCCCAAAGGGTGACTGTCTAGAAGAAAAACTTTTCAAATGTATAGCTCTTTTAAGTGTTACAGAGCTTCTTTCGAGCTTGCTTCCCCACCATCAAGGCTAATAAAAAGGCACTTAAATTGAAAACGTTATAAACTCTAATCAGGTTTACGGTAGCGAGCTTATGCAAAATGGTATTCTACGAACTAGACATGTCTCTGTTGTAGCCAGACATGTTGATAAATGCACAGAAAAGAAATGTTATAGTAATTATCATATTGTTTAGACGGAAACTTTTAGCACTTAACTGTATTTATTATAGTCTTCCCCCTGGCTAAATTATGGAGTTTTTTTTTAACGATAACGCATTTTATGTTGCTAGTATTGTATGCTAACGATGCAGTTCAATAGATATGAGGAATTTAACAAAAAGAAGTATAGGTAATATATTTTTAAAAAATTGAAATAAATATAAAAATGATATACCATTGTTATAACAGATTTTTAGGACTTCCTTATGCTTTAACTTATTCATAGATTATTAGGTCATTTTTATAGCATCGAGCAACAATGTGTTTCTAAAATTCAAAATAATTGTTTAAAAATACCCCAAAATAACAGCTGAAGTAATTAATTTACCTAACTAGTCCCTGCTAAATAACTTAAGGTATAATGTTGTATCTTATTAATAATTTTCGAGTATGACACACATCTTGAATAATATATATATAGTCCTTTAAGCCCTGACAACGCATAAGCCGAAAGAAGCCAACATAGTAATTATATACTTTATAAAATAGATTGGTTTATTAATAGAGGCAAAGCAGGCGAGGTCTATTGGCTTTTCGGGGGACTACCTTCGTAGACGACGTTGTATATAATGGAGAAAATTCGTCGCAGTCTGCCAGTAGTTGCATCGAAAACAGTTTTTACGAGTTTTAATTTAATTATCGATAGATTGTACTAAATTATTTCTGCTTTGAAGAATTATTATTATACTAATTTCTTTCGATCTATGCTTTGTCCCCACTTCAGCGATAATGTATCGAAATATAAGTAGCAATTATTATAAATAAAAAAACAATGAAACAACACACCATGGGATTTCAATAAATTAAGTCTTAAAAAACAGGGCTTCGTATAAAGCTTCCTTGAACAACAACCTGTGAAGCAAACTAAACACTTCAAATTGTTAATTCGTGGAATTTTATTACCAAAGCAAATCACCTGTGATGCGCTTATATTTGATATATGAAAATTATATGACATTAGTGAAATCCCTCAGTTGTGCCTTCTATGTCTTTATTTTAAGTGTAAACGTACGCAGGGAAATTTATCAGGTGTGCGTGTATGTGCAAATTATATAGCAGCGAACAAAGCGTCAATTATTGGAAGAATGTTTTGATTTTACAGTAAACATATAAATAAATTGCATTCGACCCATCAGCTGCCGAGCGGTAAGAACACTGAACACTGGTTGAATCGACCCAGGTTCAAATACCGGCGAACGGACTGGCTACATAGGAGTTTCGCAGTTTTCCCCATGCCTAACCAAGAATATGAACCCCCAGTTTTCCTTAAAAGTCCCCCATAAAGATATTCCTTCCCTAGGAAGATGGCCCTCGAGTGTTTTTCTATAATTCAAGAAATTGAATCTAATTATTTTTTTTCTCTTAATTAAGTGTTATGTTTCTTGGGAAATGGATAGTATCCTACAAAAACGACTGTATACACTAAAAAAAAGGAACAAACCATTTTATGGTAAAAATTGAGTTTAATTAATTAATCGTGGAATAACAGTCTTCGAATGTTTCCTAAAGTGAATTGTTGAATTATTAAAAATTTAATTTCAATAATTCACTCCTGCTCACAAAATAAACAACAAAATCAAAACACCAAATAAAACAAAAACTATTTGATGTATATGCGGTGAATTTAATTCAAGAGGTTGGTGTGGCGTTACTAAACCACATAGCAAACAATAAAGTAAAGACATACCAAGACACATGTATTACGGCCATCACATCGAGAAAGACCAAATAGATCGGAAGAATGTGATATGGAAACCTCACGCTACTAACGGGTACCTTTAACTGAAATGTATATACTTGACGACGGCGAGCCAACCGAACCATAGTGTCCTTGATCGCTTGTTGTGTCAACAGGGCCATTCCTGTAGTAATGCATATCGGAGATTTTTATTTTAACCACTGAGCGGGTTCCCGACCTAAGTTAGAGACCAAACGGAACAATGCCCAATCAGCGGAAGAAAAGTCTCAATTATTCTCTAGCAGAAAGAAAGAATTACAGTAGCAAGGTTTGTACATTGACAACTTTGCACGTAGTGCTGCAAATAACATACATAATTTCATAATCCAGTAAGAATGAAACAGTAGCAAGGTTTGTTACACTGACAACTTTGCACATAGTGCTCCAAGTAGTTCTACATATATCATAATCTAATAAGAATGTTCTAATTCCTGATATTGAATTTTCTGCCGTTTACAAGCAGATTGCCCATAATAGGTCCATAACATGTCATAAATTCCATTTATTCTAATGTTTCATAATACTAAATTAATTATATTATTATTATATATGTTTATTATAAGTCAATACTTATAGTTCAAAAATACGTTCATAGCATGTCGGAGCTCATGGAGGGTGCCCGGCGGTACACTGCGATCTACTTTTCGTCGTCCTAACATGTCCCACACATGATCTGTGAGATTAATGACCGGTGATCTAGCTGGCCATGGCAGATGTGGAATAGTTTCACTCTCCAGATAACTTCTCACCACCCCCTCGAGCTCTATGTAAGCGGGTGTTATCCTGCATAAATATTGCATCGATACACTTGGCAGCTATAAAAGGACGCACAAGAGGGTGTAGAATTTAGTCGCGATATCGGATGGCTGTGACGGACCCACCAGATCGGTGCGGCCGTTCATTGTTATTCCAGACCATAAAAGTAAGCCTCCTTCTCTGTAATGATCTCTTCCGACGATGTTTGGCATCCTATAGCATGTCTGTGACTCTCTCCATATCAATGCTCTTCAGGAATCGTTCTGGGTGTTAAATCAATACTCATCCATAAAGAATACGTCGCCCCACTGCTATGGGCACGGATCCAATTCAACCGCGTTGTGACTTGCGATGGGAACGAAGGAGCACAAACCGCAGGCGGCCGGGCGTACAGTCCACCTTCAGACAGTCGACCCGACACGGTTTTGCGGCATTATAGATGCGATGCCAGCCGCCATGCTGTTACTGTTTTACGGCGTCTTGCACATAGCAACAGTAAGCGATCATCTGCCGTTGTTGTTATTCTCCGGTGTCAGGACTCACGTCTTCTAGTAGGGTTTTCATCCTTCTGATAACGATTCCACAGCCTGTTGATGACACTATGAATGCACATTCAGCTCTCTCACAACAGCGGATTGCCTTGTACCAGCTTGCAATATCCCGATAGTCTTCGAACGCATTTTACCGTGCAAATGGCGTGTTCCAACTTATGCTTTCCGCTTTGGCAATCTCGAATAACACGGAACTATCGCTGCCTGCGAACTGGCGCATATGTCCCGCATGCCCCTTTTTAAGGCTCTGTGATGTGACTGCGGGGTTGCGTTTTATGCTAATTTTAGTTGCCTATTTGCATTCGGCGATGCAACCTGATATATAATTTGCAATTTGCATGTCTTAATTCCTCTTTTTGCATTCGTAATTTTTTTTTTTTTTTTTTCGTACGAGTGTATTTTAGGAAAATTCTTTGCTTTCAAATAGTCTTTGGATATGCATAAAATAATATACTTAATGCTGAATGTACTCGTTTGGAAGTGTTGTCGAGTGCTTTAATAAAATGGTTATTAATAGTGCTTTAGAAAATCTTTCAAGTTTAATGTTAAATTTAAAAATTCCCCATTTAAACAAAGTTTCCGCATTTTCGCAAACTGTCTTCTGTTTTTATCTTTTTTATTCTCTGTTTCATTTTGAAATAACTTAAAAATTATAGAGACAATTCCAACAAGCCAATTCCAAATGCTATAAGAGTAGTCAGAATAACTTAATTTTATGCGAAAAGCAAACTTTGGGGGGAGATGAAGACTCATGTTCATAAAAAAGCAAATGGATGCATAAAATATATGAAACTCATTTTTGTGATTTAAAAAAATTACATATGCGTTGCGTACAAAATACATTAAAGTATGAAATGACTAGAACGTAATACGAAATTACACTTAATACTTACAAGTAGTTCTGTGAGCATATTTATGATAAAATACATTACTTTAAAAAAAGATGTTCTAATTATTATAAGGAAAATACTATTAAAAATCAGAGGATTAGTTCTAGGTAGTGGATTTACGACCATTGTTTTTTGCACGAAAAACTTATTAAGCCGGACCTGTGACTGAAAATAGGATTCAAACCAATGTCATCATTTACGTTTTAATCGAGATTCCAGCCTAGTACTCTTTCGGCGGGACCTAGAGGTCAACTAATTACAGATTACGATGTTTTGAAGACTGACTTTTACAACGCATTATAATTAATATTAAAAAAATAAATGGAAAAATACTTAGTTTTAATTAAAGAAAATGTGAAAAAATTATTGATAACCGCAGGAAGTAAAGATGCTTAAAAATGAAATAATATATAAATTCGGATTAAAAGCTGAAGATTAAAGCCATGAAACTGGTATTTGCAATCATCTAAGCTATACATGACGGACAATACATACTTTACACCTCCGTGTTGACCTTTTGCACTCCATTATGGCGCCGCTACTGCTACATGAATGTTAAATATCACAACTCATGGCTCGGCAACAGCGACATGTGAAACATCTTTTATTGCGCCATCAGAGTAAAACGATAAAACAGGAGCTCCTAACGGGACAGGTATTGACACCCTTGCGGGTCAAAATAGTTTAAAGGTTGATTTGAAATTTTAAAGGTGTCAGGTTTTGATTGGGGGTCAGTAGCCTATATACTGGTCGACATTATGAAGATCCTACTGATTACAAAAAAATTATTTATATTGTATTGTGAAATAGATAATTAATTGTTTATTGATATCTAGCTATATCGTGTTGTAAAGAAGAACTTATATAAAAAATATAAAGGAAAATACATAAAAACTTACTCTATATACTTTAAAAATTAATAATACTTTCTTAAAAGTAAATACATATTTTATGCAAAAAGTGCAATACAAAAAAGTAAAATGCAGGAACACAAGAAATACAGCCAAAAAATACAATAAAATCAAAATAGCTTTAGAAGATATATACTATTATATACAAGCCGCTTGTAGAATTTAAAAGAAGATTATAATACACTGCTCGACATTGAAAATGCAACACCAAGAAGGAGTGGTCAGAAAGTGATGAAATTTGGCAAAACGACGGAGACAGCAAGCAGCAATAAGGGATCTTTATTTCAAAATGATAGTCAGAATACAGAGCGAGAACGGCGTCGGCTGAGTAGGATAAGTGATAAGTGACGGGGGACGTAGGCACTGTCCCTTTACCATAGTGGTTAATCAGTATAGCACTACGCCCACCATTATTTAGAGAACAACATTAACATAGCCCACCAGCGGCCGAGCGGTAAAGTCGCTGAACACTGGTAGTTCGGTCCGAGGTTCGAATCCCGCGAACAGGCTGGCTGCATGGGTGTTTTCGTGGTTTTCTCCATGTGTAACGTGTATACGAGCCAGTTTCTCTTAGAAAGCCCTCCACGAAGGCATCCCTCCCCTTAGGAAGATAGCCCTAGTGTGCTTTGCCGTAATCTCAATAAACCAAACCAACATTAACATATGTAACTAGTATTACAAATAAAGCATAGTTACGATGTACATAGGAGTAATTACATCTAGAAGAATAGGATATAAACTATATAACATATGTAATATTTACAGATTGTTGTGCGTCCGCACTACCTTCACAAGTGATGCTATACCAGAGGTATAACTACCGGCATATAGTATACATACGCATACTAAAAATGCGTGCACATATTATGTGACATATAAGATAAAAAAATAGTACACTAGTTCAATATAGAAATGCAGATGTAATACATAGAGCAAAGCGCAGTAATGGAATGTACAGCCATACGTATAAGATATACGTATAAGTCATGCGATGCAGTCAACTGCTAATAAATTACTTGCAAATTACGTTATGGTGCTACCTACTATATGAGAAGAGATTGCAATCTTACAGTTGAAAACTTAGTACAATATGTACATATTTATATAGTATTGTTATTGTGGCATGAAACGATGTACATAGCAGGAGTAATTACATCTAGGGGGGAGATATAAACAATATAACATATACAGATTGTTATGCAACCAGATGACATTCGCAATAGCGATGTTATACCAGAGGTACGGATATATGATGGACGATTTGTACGACTTGCATGACATGTGAGGACTATGAGCTAAATGATACAATACAGTTACCATACAAAGTACAGGTTACAATATTACGTACAGACCGATTATAACAACGCTGTTCATGTGAACTACAACATAAAATACAATAAATATATATCTGGATTAACATGTTACTGATACTCTGGAGTAAATACATTCAAGGGTATAGTGTACATAATGGCATTCAAAATATTATATAACACATATAATTACCATACAAAATGCGAGTTAGAAGATTACTGAAAAATTAATTATTACATTTCAATAGTATAAACAGTACGTTTCAGTATAAGTGTATTTCAGTAGTAAATACACTTCCGTAGTAAAGTGCGCGAAATATCTTCTGGAGTGAGTACAAATCAATGCTGAAACGTGCGAAACCCTTTTATACAGACTATGTCTAAAAGCTCCTACATATAAAATAGCGACAGTACTCATCACAAGATTACCGGTAGATTAATTATACAATGTTATTCTAGCAAGGGTGCTACATACAATATGCAGTATGGGTAGACAAAGCGCTAGCATCATTACAGAACATACTATTGTTATTTCAAATGAATATACATTTGGGAAGAAGGATAAGATATTCGTGCCAATACTATGTAAGACTATGAAAATAAAGATCAGATAAGGTGCTATATACAATATATACACTGGGTGTTGCATACACAAATATTGTTGCAGTAGTATTGGTATTTTACATAATATGATAAATGTTAAAAATAAATTGATGCATAACAATGCATACATATCTTGCATATAATCTCACAAATAGTGTTATCTTTGATACATTACAGGTGTGTAATATTCAGGCACTATAAGATGTCACAGATATAATACGATACAATTCTGTGGTTAGGTTAACATAAAGATGTTAGTATGCTTACTTACATAAGGTATACGAGGTAATTGCCTCCTCGAAAAGATTTTTTAAAAAAATTCTTAATGCTGTACATATAGCGAGATATAAAAATACACAAGACGAAACAGTGTCGCAACAAAACGTATGATTGCTATGCACAATACAGGGTACAAATTCAAATAATTTAATGTGTGAAAGTACATGTCTGACTTAAATGTTGTATGCAAACATACTAAATTAGCATTATATAGATACAAAATTTATTTCACAAATGAAATACTGGATAAGTAGACTATTACATCATAGGTGTGTTTAACACTTTGCATAATCTTAAAAGCATACAGAAAGAGTACTTGGCTGTAGAGCTTGTTGCACAAACATATAATAGTAGCAGACTAAGATTCACATAGCTATACATACATAATACAAACATATACTCAAGAATAATTTAGTATGCAGTAAAACACGTATGATAGAGAACACTGTCAAAGTTAACACTGTGTGAGATGCATAATATCCAATACATTCTAGAATGCATGTCAGTAACTATACATTAATTGACTACATCATTACACCACAGGTGTGCTTAAACACTTCTGTATGACCTTAATTTGTATAAAGCAGTTGCTACGCTTGAATTCTGAGAAATATGTACCAATATTGTGATACTTTTAAATTGCGGATATATTTGAATATTTAATGATTGATGCTAGAACTGCATTTGAATATAATGATGCAAGATTAAAGTTTAGGCAGTACATGATTTGATGTATACATTCAAGAGTAGATAGGTGCATATTGACAATTAAATAGCTGACATAGAGTACATGATACAGTAGTACCTTCAGAATATGGTTGGGATTCAGTTGTACGCTTATGAAGTTTGGCATAAGTCCAAGCCTAATGTGGATAGTTTATCCATAATATTTACAATTTGACGGATCAGGTGTCGCTATTTAATTAAAAATTTGCAAAATGTTTGACGATTAGCATCTGGGAGACGAATATGTGAACCAGCAGAGAATGGGCATGTTGAGAGGTAATGTTCTGGCGTACCCACATCTCCGCAACTACAAAGCTCAGTATTACTTAAGCGAAATCGTGCATAGTATTGTGGAAAAGGCCCATGTCCTGTCATATATCTAACGAGATTGGGTTTGTTAATATTTCGAGCTGTATCAACGTACGCGAGATGGTATTGCGTACGGCGACCAGTTTGGCTCGAGTCCCATTCTTCCTGCCATTGACCTATGGCCTTAAGTCGAAGAGATCTTTTAAGGTGTGAAATGGGCCATGGGATATTAATTTGTTCGTAAGCTTGTCCATTGGCAGCTTCCTTAGCCAATCTGTCAGCAAGCTCATTGCCATAATGACCGACATGGGCCTTTATCCACTCCAGCGAGATATGAATTTCCGGATGGTCTCGTAGATGTTGTTGTATCTGCTGGATAATTGGTGAGTAGTGTTCCGGGTTGTTGATACTATATAAAGAAGACTGGCTGTCTGTTTTTATCACTGCAGGTGTAATATGCTGTTCCTGCAGGTAACATATTGGGTGCGCAATTGCCACTGCCTCTCCCTGAAATACACTATTATTAGGGTAGCTGACCTTTCCATTGATAAATATTCGATTGGTCCTGTAGAACTATAAACGCACTGCCTGTGTTGTTATCAGGTTTTGATCCATCAGTACAGATCTCTGTATGTACATGTGAATCAGTAGATGTTGGGTTTAATCGTATTCTCATCTCGACGCCTATCTGCGAGGGGTGGATGTGTAAATGGGGGGCCTGTGCTTCATACTCTTCAGGAAGGAAGATGTCTTCTGTAAATGTTGCATGCCTACGTAATTGTTTGACGAGTTGCCGGGAAGCTTCCTCTTCTACACGAATATGCAGGGGGAGTAGTCCGGCTAAAACATTGATTGCGTCTGAGGCCGTTGGGCAATATGCACGAGTAATGTTAAGTGCAAATGGCCTTTGGATGGAAGACATATGTTTGATATTTCGCCCCTGCATGGGGTTGACCCATACTGCAGCAGCATATGAGACCATTTTTTCGGTGACCGTTGTGTAGAGAATCTTTTGAATATGAAGGTTGAGACCCCTTTTGTATCCTTGTAAATATTTCATTTTTTTGGCAATAACAGCCGTACGTTTTTTAAGATCTAAAATGTGAGGAATCCAAGTCAGTTTTTCGTCAAAGATTAGGCCCAAGTATTTGAGCTATTTGACGATCCGAATTCGCTGTTGGTTTATTACGATTTGTGGTCGTCTTGCCAATGACCCTCCTTTTTTTCGGCTCAGTAGGATGCGACATGAGACGGAGGTGCGTGGACACTATGCCTCTACCATTGAGGTTATTTGGTATAGCGCCACGTCCACCCATATCTAGAGTTTGGCCAAAGCGTGGTGTCACACAAACGCCTCACATTGAGCGTCCAACCCAGCGCCGGATTCATCCGGAGGGCAGTCCCACGGACAAAAGCGTCCTCCGGGAATTCACTCTCACCCAACTGCCCGGGTCCAGTAGTTATTTAAACAACAAATAATGGTTTTACAATAATGGTTTACAGGGCCAAACAAGGGCATTGAGATACATTGTGTGATTCATATTACAATTGCATTGGCATTATTTGCTTAAAGTATTACCACACTTGACAATACATGCTTAACATTTAAAACACTATTACGTTTAGAACACTATTACTGCAATACACACATACATTTTACAACTGCTTATTATACATTATGTTACACATTACAACTTTTTAAAAAACACTATCATTAATTTCTAATACGCTCTTGCTTTTACATCGACTCGTTTGTTTTACATTTATAACACTTTCACGTTTAGAACTCTATTATTGCAATACACATTTACTTTTACGTCTGCTATCTGCTTATGTACATTATGTTTAATACACTGCTTTAGGTAATCACTACGTTAATCATTGCGTTTCAATCTGTTTGCATAAGTACACACTGACATTAACAACTGCTTATATACATTACATTACACATTACAACATTTAAAAACATTATCATTAATTTTTAAAAACGTTCTTGCTTTTAAATCTACTTGTTTGTTTTACATTTAAACATTATTACGTTTAGAACACTATTATTGCAATACACACTTACATTTACGTCTGCTTATGTATATTATGTCTAATACACTGCTTCACCTCATTAATTATTGCGTATCAGTCTGATTGCCTGGGTACACACTTGCATTTACAACTGCTTATATACATTATACATTGACATCTGCTTAGCATTTTTTGTGTTGTTTACTGATATGGCTTACACGGACTAGTCCGCTGCGCATAGGTCAGTACCTATGTCCTTGAGCTTATTCATTATTTTGACTATTTTTTTCGTGAGATGCCTCTGCTTTACACAAGGTATTTGCAGAAGGCCTGCCTGTTTACCGTTGGCATTGGTATATGAAGGTGTGGATTGGTGTTTTGCATCTTATTAGACAAATGACAAATTAAATAGCAATACTAAATTATGTGCAATTTAAATCTTGTAATTTTATTTGAAAACTTAATTGCTATTGAATAAACAGAAAAATATGTATACTTTTAAGAGTACTTCCTTGAGCATTAAATGATTCTTAAGATTTATCACGCAGAAACTGGAGATGAAGTTTGCTTAACGAAGAAAAATAAAATTTGCTAAGACTGAAAATCTGGTAAAGTAAATGAAACAAAATGCTTTCATACAAAAAGGAAGTTGAACTAGAAATGAGCAAAAACCTAATCATTTTTCAATATATTTGACTGGTGTTTCATACCTGTATAAAACAAACATATGATGCTGAAGAATATTTTAAAGAAAATGCAATCATGACTGTTGATACAGTTTTTTATTTCTGGCATATCATTATTGAAATAAATACATATATGGCTAAACTGACGCAAGAGGCACAAGTATTATTCAGTAACTACAAACGTGCATTTCACATATGCTACCCTTAATGAAGATTGCCTGCTACCTTGAAACAAGGGTACGAGTTCAGCTTCCGCTTAAGGCTTGATCACATGTGTGTGTCTACCCCCTTCTAGCGTGTATGATATCGGAGTGCAACCCTCTTGGTAACAAGCCGGCTAAATGATCCATGTGTTCGGCTATTTCCGTTGAATGCTTTTGAGCAAGCGTCCGGCCAACTGGAAGGAGAGGAGGAAAAAAAATTATTCATCTCATTACCGTTGTAGATAAAAAGAGTTTCTTTAGGTTTAGGACAATTTGTTAAGGCAAAGCAACTCGAGGAATGGTTATGGAGCTTCAAGCCTATAGGAAGGGTTGCCTTTGGGAGGACTTTCTAACGGAAACTAGCTGGTATCCACGTTACACATGAGGAAAACCATGCAGCCAGCCCATTCGTCGAGATTTGAATCCAGGTCGAACTACCAATGTTCAGCGACTTTACCGCTCGGCCACTCGTGAGCGCAGATGAAAAGCTGCTATGATGATTATATATTAGCAAAAAGGCCGGACTGAGAAGAGCGAAATTATATTATTGATATTAAATTAAAAATGTATATTAAATTAAGAATTACTTCATGTGAACGAAAGAGATTTACATATATGAATTGTATATGAATGGAACTCTTTACTTGAAGAAAACATAGTCCATAAAAGTCATTAATTATAATATACCATAAAACATCAACTTAGTCTTAAACTCTTACACATGATATGAGTTGAACGTGCTTCAGAAAGATTTATTATGAGTATTTTAATAATTTTTAGGACAGAAAGGAGAAATAGCAGAATTAGCAGATTAAGGGCTTTTTAGAGATTAAAATTAGAATATTATCTATTATACACATCACTGAAAATGCGTAGCTGCAACCAGATTTTAAATTAAATTTTTATTCGTTCAAATCTGAATATATAATTCACATCGCATCTGCTCTGCTGTGTAGAAGTAGTCTTATCATTCGCATTTTATATTGAAATTTACTGTTAATTAGCAACCGTTAGGTAAAATGAAACAATTAAATTTTTATTGCCTTGCGTCAATATATACCTTGGAGCCATATAATTTTTTGTTGGACGTGTCAGTAACAAAAACACTAGAAAACTTTGTATAAAACATGCACGTAATACTTACGATTGCTTTTAGAAGTAGTGAGCGCCAAATTAACCCTTTGATATGTACTGAACTTCTCTCACGAATTCGGTATCAGCCCCAATTTCGATAACCCCCAGGATAAATTACCATAATAATAATAAATCCTATATGGAAAAAACCCTTCTATTAGAACTTCCGTCATTCTCTGAATTCTCGAACTACAATTATCGGGGGTCATTTCGCGGTGAAAAAAAGGCTTAAAAAAAGGGGAAAACAGACTGTAAAAAAATATCAAAGTTGGTCGAGACTTAGATTTTGACCTTCGTTCGTTACTGTTTTTGACCTGCGATTGATTATTATGATTCATGCGTTGTCGTGCAGTTACCGCGAGCTATCATGCAACCAGGTCAGACTGCGAGTGGTCCGTTCTCAAAATTAAATTCTAAATACCGTGGGTAAAGCATCATAGGGTGCAAAATAGATGAACGCGTTCAGTGACAAGACAGGCTGGGATTAAAGTAAATTAGACTATAGAAAATTCTCACTTTCCTTACTATCCCGTCGTGGCTGTTGACTCGGAACCCGGAATGTTTTGAATTTTTTACATTTATTATGAATCGTGACTGCTACAGAAGCCTGCTCCGAATGATAACAATTCAATTAGGATGGCAGAATGTATTAATTCTTGTACTAGAAAGAGGTTTAATTCACTAATACGTCATGCTTTGCTGTGATTTTTTAGCCCAGCGATTATGCTCTGCACCCTAATTTTGTGCTCCAAACAACATGAAGTCTGGTAATCTTGGTTAAATCTGTTGTTTATGCTCTTTTATAGGAGCCAATTTTCTTCCTTTCTCACATTTCTTTTATCATTAGGTGCATGGATTTGAGGACCTTGCAAATTACGTTATAACTCGTTTCTTGTCACGCCCCTCAAATGTTCTCAGCATTTTTATTGTCTTTTTTTTTTTTAGCTTTTTTAAAGTTATTTATAAAATATTGATAGATAATGATGTTCCCAGGCAGGCCTTTCTTGGAAGGAAAGTTTTCAGGATCCTAATTATTATTAACAACTATATTAATTTTTGCTTGAAATAGCAACTAAGGAAGTATAAATATTTTTTAAAAGCTACTAAAAGAAAAATATCGCAACCACAAAAATTACAGTGCTGCTTGAATATGATTACTTTTTTGAATGGGATTAATATATACATAAGGTAATTACAAATTATATGCAAGGTAAGATCCAAAAGTGTCCATCAAAATAAAATTTTCTTTTTATTATTTAAACTTAAATGATGCTATTATCAAGAATATATGTATACATCATTGAACATATTATCTTTTTTGAAAATAAAGTGATTAAGTTAGAATTCTGTTGAAATTAATTTGCACATTAGCATTTTTAAAACCGAATTATTAAAATGGACTAATCAAAGGCAAAAGTGCAACCAACAAATTAAGTAATTATCGCCATTGGCCGGAAATTAGCTGACTTCGATCAATTAACAATAATTAATAGATGCGAAAGTGTTTCGTCTTTTTCTCAATCATATATATGTAATAATAAATTTGTTCGAGGAGAGAATTTAGTAGAACCATTCGCTACTACTCATAACTGGAGGTTATTGCGTTGTAGACAACTGAAAATGGCGGACATACTGGTGGCGTATTATAAGATGTAACCTTTGAAGAATAACAACTCACTTGAAGATCCGAACACATCTTTATTACTTGTTGATTACTCTATTCAGGCGCATCTTATGTCATGGCACGTCATTATGGGGACAATCTGCTCTCTATAGTTTTTAATTACGCAGTTACATCATTTAAATAATGGAAAATGATCTGAGCGAAGTGACGTAATTTATCAGGACAGTGCAAGCGGCGAAAGAGCGATGCGTAATAGTTGCAGTAGTATTCATAAGCTCCGAAAGTCTTAGTCTCCAATGCTAAGTAGCAACTGGGCTCTACAGCAGTGCAGATACTTCAGGGAAGAATGACTTAAAACAGTGCAGTAAGCATCCTTGAAGAGGGAATGTAAATTAGAAATTTAAAGGTCTATTGTCAATTTGTTCCAATTAAATTTAATTTGTTAATAAATTCCTGACTGTATATATATGTATATATATAGAGAAAGAGAGATTAAATTGAAATAATTAACATTTAAATTATTAAAACGTAAAAAATTGTGCGAATATATATATAGATGAAGCTGGTCCAAAAGTAGTATACTTCTAAAAGAAATATGGAAAAACTGAATAATTCATTTTTCAGTATAATTCCCTTGGCTCACCAACGTCAGAATGTTTAAGTCACAGTCAGTTGGTAGTTCAAAGAGGTTTCAAATTTCTGTTGTACGGTCTCAAATTTATGGCTGTACGGAAGTTTTCGTGTTTTTCCCAAGTGTAATATCGGTATGAGCCAGTTTCACATGAAATGTCCTTCACGGAAGCATCATTTTCCTTAGAAGATGCTCTTGTAAACTCAACAGAATCCAAATAAAAATATATTCGTCTTGTACTTGGACACATTTTACACACAATTGTTCTTATGCCTAAAAAAAGGTCAGTTGGGCATGTTTTAGCAAAATGCTTCACCTCTTCAAACATCATTAAATCTTCCTCTACGAGCCCACTTGCGGCCGAGAGGTAAAGTCGCTGAGCACTGGTAGTTTGACCTCGGTTTGATTCCAGGCGAAAGGGCTGGCGGCATGGGAGTTTTCGTGGTTTTCCCATCTGTAAGTGGATACGATCCAGTTTCCCCTAGAAGGTTCTCCTCGAAAGCATCTCTTCTCATAAGACAGTTGGCCTTTGTGAATTTTGCCACAATCAAATAAACCAACTAACCAACTTTCTTCCACGAAGCTCAAATTTGAAAAGCAGAGCAGATAATAGTCAATTGGAGAAGAGAGGGTGGCCAGTCTTCGTAAACCGACATATCTAATAGCGATCTGCGAACTTATTTGAACTCAAATAACGATCTGCGCGAAAAACCTATTTTCAAAATATCAGGTTCTTTACTTTCGTCCTTTGAAAACGATTTCAGGGTTTCTGTATGAAATAAATGCTAAATTATATAGGAGACTCTTCATGATCATAATCCCTTTGCACACTGTACTAAAATAAAATTTTAGTTTCTTTTCTGTTTCTTGCTTGGAAGCAAAGGGGAAATATATATACAGAGTGGGCATAAAAAATCCCCCGATATATGAACCCATAGCGGCCTATCCGCTTAAACAGTCGAAATAAAATTTCAGATTCGAAATTGTGATGATTTAAAACAATAGAGCTCTCGCGGTTATGGCTACAGTGAAAACATTTGGAAATTTTGAAAAAACAATACCCACTTTTTCTGCGCAAATTAATCAGCGCATTTAAAACCAATAAAAAGTGTTGGAACGATATACGCATGACGAAAATTGCTGGCGTAAAACATTTGCAAAGAAGAACAGTGGAACGCGCCAATGACAAATACAACAGAGGCGAGGGGGGGGGAACTTTTATTGGAATTATAAGTTTACAACTTGTACAACATTTCAAGATAACGTCATCTCCCGTAACTATGCAGTTTCGCAGCCACCGCGATCGAAATCAAAGGTGTACACATCAAATCCACAAGATTTGTCAGAACTCAAAGATGCTATAAAACGTGAAGTTATATAGATTCCTCCTGCGATGTTACGTTTGTCATTGTTGTCAACAATCTCCTGCACGCAATGCGCTGTCGTCTTCGGAGGTAAACACGTTGAAGACTTGTAATTCCAATACAAGTTATTTTTCCTTCTCCTCGTATTGCCATTGGTCCTTTACAGTGCTCTTCTTTTCAAATATTTTACTCCGGCAATTGTTATCATACGTGTGTCGTTCCAAATTCATTTATGATTTTTTAATTCGCTGGTCAATTTACGCAGGAAAAAGTGGGTGTTACCTTGTAAAAATTTCGAAATTTTTTCACTGTAACAGTAATTTTGAGATCTCTATTGTTTTAAAACATCACAATTTCGAGCGCGACTCGGCGGCTAGAGGTTCATACGTCAGGGAAGTTTTTATGAACACCCTGCATTTGAAATTTTCTGTACAGTCTGGTTTTGTACAAATACTGTTTTTACTTTTGTGAAGAAATTTTTAAATAATTGTTATATAGATTTAAAAAATACTCCACATAATATACTTGCAAAGCCAAATAGTTTATTATTTTATTGTTGAACTTAGATGTGACGCTTCTGTTGACTGAAACACTGAAATTATCTTTATCAGATAATTTTTATTATCTTTACCTTTCCAATTTGCTTACTTTTGAATTTCGTTCGAACAGAGCAAATAAGTTTTCACCCACATGTTGTAAATAATGACAAGTGTGTTAATGACAACAGTGAGATAAATTTTTTTATTTTTTTATTTTTTTAAATTATTTTCTTTTATTATGCCACTGAAGTTAATGTAAGTTATAGTGAATTTGAAGAATTCCGAATTGCGTAAGTTGCGTATGTTTGAGTTAATTTGTTAAATGAAAATACTTCCTTAATAGTAAAAATCACGAAAAAACTGTATGCTTAACAACAGACTGCGAAATTCATTGCTTATGAGAATCTAATGAGTAAACTCACTGTCAACAGCCTTTAAAAGTACCAGAATATTGCGAATGTCTCGTTTCTGATCTTCTACTTCGAAAATGAATCAGTGGTATTAATAAATGTGGAAGCTTTTAAACTAAATGATGAAAGAGAATTGTATTGCGTTCAGAAGACAATATTTTGAGTAGAATTTTAATTTACATTTTGTCTCCGAGTAGATGCATATATTTTTTCAGAAGATGAAATTATTTAACATTATTATATAACCTTGTACTTTTTCCTTTAAAATCATAAATGCAGACACGTTAGACTAAATTCTTAATTTTAATTTCCAATAACCCCTTAAGTCGTTATCTTTTTACTTTGGTTATTTCCCTTTTATACGTATTTTTAAAATATTAATATACTTATAATAAATTTTTCTGAATTGCGTCATCTCAGAATTAATTCCCTATCATAATATTTACATAATATTAATGACGCATGTACTTATATAATCGAAAAAGTGAAACTAAAATATTTTACCCTACAATAATGATAAATTTTCAAAACAAAAATTTTTCCTAAACTAATGGAAATAAAGCGGAACCATAACTTCTTTATTATTAATTAAATATCAATATCGTAATTTTCACACTCTTGTCACCTCTTTGTGTGATGTTGAAATGCCATTTGTCGCCTTCTGTTTCCGATAACAATATGCGAAATATCTGCCCGAATTGCTTCATTACACTTTATTCTGCGAATTTTGTATAAAATAAAAATTCATGCCCAATGGTCGTGACTATATCTAACTAAAAAATATCTCCAACATCACCATCATCAGCATCTACTACGACATATTGAAAAAATATGCAAACGACGTCAACATCTGCGACAAAACTCAAAATTTGCATATATGTTATGCAAGTGAACACCATACATACTCGCATATCCCTCCAGCTTTTTGGTATAAGGTATCATTATTATTATTAAATAATCACAGAGTTTTCTCCCTCCTGGAGGCGTTCAGAAATCGAGCTCCCCTAAATTTTAAAATGGAATCGTGCGCATAATAATTGTTTCTGGCCTAACTAATTAATTTACTTATGTGGATTTTGGGTACATGGGCTCTGATTAATGGAGACTTAAAAAAATGGGGATGTCTAATGTCCTTGAGGGTTCTGAAGCGTATTTCCTGTGAGACGACACACTGGTTCGTGATAAAGACGATAACAACGGTGTTAATGCCGACGACATAAAAATCTGTAACAGACGAAACACATGAAAGTTTCAGCAGCACTAAATGATTTGAGGCTTAGGGAGTAGCAGTGGGGAATAAAAGTGGGCAAGATTCAAGATACGAGGAAGTAAAAATGAAGATCTGTTATTTATTACATATTGTAATATTCATATTACTATGTATTCTTTTTTACAATCTAGGTTTCTTTTAAATAAATAATGTTGTAATGGTTACCGGTAGTTTAATACATGATCATTTTCATTTATTTTGCTTTTACTGTAGCCGCATCTTCAGAAATTAAATTATATGCACAATTCTCCCTTCTTGATTTTCGTACGCTAATACTGGTAAAAGAAGAGGGGAAATACGAGAGTAAATACTATAGATTTTCGTACAGTTCTTGAATCTTTGAATACTTCAAAAACTTCACTTGATTATCTCATGTGGCAGCATAAATTGTCCAGTGTTTTATACCAAGTATTAAGAAGAGAAGATACGCTTACACAACTTTTGAGATAAAACATAAACTATTTTTATTCAGTTATTATCATTCACAAAACAGACGTAAGAGTTAAGCATGAATTGGATTATAAAAAAGCATGCGAGGAGCTAGCTGCTTAATGGAAGAGATGCTTTCGTAACGAATTTTTATAAAGACAATTGGTTAGCATTAATATTGCACATGGGGAAAACAACAAAACACCCATGTTGTCAGCCCATTCGCATTGATTCAAATCCCGGTCGACCCACCAGCTGTTTTACCGCTTGACCGCTGGTGGGTAGAGTTAATCATGAACTGATTTTAATCCATTAAAAATGGCCAATAGCTCTAATATGTTTTATCGTAATTAGATAATCGGATATTTTCCGTTATAGGACAACACGTGCCAGAGAATTTTCTGGAGAAAGATAATACATTTTTTTTCTTTTGGCCGCTTTTAAATTAAATGCGTTGTTCTTATAACAGTGCTTTTGTTTTAAAAGTGAGTATGGTCAAACTTTTTCATTATTTCTATTTAGTTTTGTGTTTATTGAAATAGCTAGTCTAAGAGATATATTTTCTGTGGTTAGCAAAATTTTGCAATGAACTGACGATAAAAGTATGTTTATCCCTGGAAGTATTAAATTGGCAGTTATATCTTTTCAGAGAAAGTTGTTTGGCTTATGTTGTCCTGTAATTTAAAAAAATCCAAAGAATCCAATCCAGTACTAATGCTTCGAGGAAAAGCTTTGATTCAGCTGAATATACTCCAGAATGTTCATCATGCAATTATGCTTCTGTATATAAAGGGACTGTTTTATGCAAACGGAGATAATCTGGTGTTAGTGTGTGCAATTCACGTGTAAAACAAATTTTACCTGATTAGCATTCCGAAACGTACTCACCTTACAACCAACTATACGTTGAATTCTAAGAATATTGAATTCGCTTGTGGCATTTTTCGATAATCCTCTAAGAAATGTTTTGGTACTTAAATTATGACATTTAAAAAATAATTTTGCTCTGTAGTTATGTTTTTACATAGAACCTAGCTTTTATTAAATATGCATAGAACTTAGCAGTTATTATCCTTCAGGTTAAACAGACAGCTATTTATGGATATCTGCAAAGTCTGGAAATTCTTAGACTTGAAAGTTGAATGAACTCACACATTTTGCATCCCAATTCTTATTTTTATTTAATGCTTCGGATGGAGGATTCTATGAAAATATTTCAATAGAAATTAAATTGTGGTCCTTTTTTTAATTTTTGATAATCTCGCTCTCAGTTTGAGTAATATCTTAACATTACAGTTTCTATGCTTCATAGCAATTAAAAAAGATGAGATATGTGCTCATGACCACATGTGCTTTACCATATTCAGTTAAACATAAAAATAGCTATATTTTCTACTTAACGTTCAATATATTTCTAAACGACATACTATCTCATTGACTTAAGATTTTAAGTAATCATTCATTCTGCATAAAATTACCTATTAACAGCTTATTTTTATGCCATTATTTAATTTTTTTAATGCTTAAAGCTGTATTTAAGAAAAAAATTGCTTTTAAAGAAACGAACACTTCCTCAGTTTCCAAAATTATTCAATAAAGTGTAAGCTACTTCGAAACATTTTATTTAGATTAAAATTGCCGTAAAAATATGTTAGTTTGGGTCTGCTAAATTTTTATGTTTTTAACTGCTAAAGCAGTCTACACTCATTTAAATAATCAATCAATTAAGAACTACTAAAACATTTACAAATTTGATTAATAAATTTAAATATTCTTAACAGCTCTTTTAACATCATCTAATAATTAAATATTAATCATTTCGTGAAGTTAAGTATTCGCAACATGCCAACAGAAGCATAATTATAGCTACTACAGAGCAAAATTATTTCGTAAGGTTAAGTAACGAGACATACTTTGTAGATTCTCAGTACTTTGAAACATTTTATATCACTGATTGCAGCCCAATAGCGGCCGAGCTGTAGAGTCGCTGAACACTGGTAGCTCGGACCGGTGTTCGAATTCCGGCGAATGGGCTGCCTGTATGGGCGTTTTCGTTATTTTCTCCATGCGTAACGTGTATACAAGCAAGTTTCCTCCACGAAGGCATCCCTCCCCATAAGCAGATAGCCCTCGAGTGCTTTACCATAATTTAATAAACAAAAACTAAACCAAATATCACTCAGACAAAAATATTTATCTGTGTCCAAATTAAAATGATTATTGGTCACTGATCTTTTCTCTTTGGAATATTTTAAAGTCGAATCAGGCCTAGCCGTCCAACTGATAAAATTTGTGCACATCGTCTTGTTTACGGAAATCTTCACATAGGAAACTGATAAATCTTTTCTCTATCTAACATTTTTTTTACTAGACAAGAAGTTTATGGTTGGATGATTAATCTCTGACATCGCAAATCTGAGTGTTGTAATTTATTAGCATTTCAGAGACTAACAAGTTCACTATAGCATGAAAAACCAATAAATCTTGAGAACAAAGAATTCGAGGTTTACCGCTGATAAGAACTTGATACGAATAACAACAGGTAGGCCAAGTTGAGTTATAGATATAGTTTCAAAAAGTTAGCTGAACATTAAGTCTTCGAGGATTCGAAGTCTTCGAGTTTTGATCTAAATACTTTTATAGTGCAACTGCTGTATATGAAACTTCTGATCCATGTTGTTTTCTTGTTGAAGTCCGTGCTGAGAGCCAACTAACCACCTTCTTTATCGAACTTTACGAAAAATTTCCGCAACTCTTCATCGCATATCCGTACATCGGAGATTTTAAGACACGTTTAATATCTTGAAATTTAGCTATATCTTCGGAATTATTTGAAATTTTTCTCACCAGAAACATGTAAGTATGCCATGTAGAAACATGTAGTACCTATATGTTATTATTCTAAAATCAAAAAGAAATTATTCTCTACTGATACTTATAAGAACAAAGTAGAAGTGGTAATTAACACTGCCATCCGCTGTATCAAATCAAAATATTAATGAGTTGTCAATTTTCTTTGTTTGTTGCGTCGTTCTTCCTTTCTGACCCCACGTGGCAGCTCACAAGAGGCTGAGTGGTAAGATCGCTGATCACTGGTAGTTCGACTCGGGTTCAAATCCGGGTTTTCCCCAAGTGTAACATAAATTCGAGCTAATTTCCCTTAAAAGGCCGTCCATGAAAACGTTCCTTTCCCTTAGGCAGATCTTTCTGTGCTTTGTAGTAATCAGTTAACTTAACCAAATCTAACCAGATTTTTTGGATTCATAACAGTTGCAATTATCGGCATTTTGAAAGAGTAAATCACAACCAGAACTATTCATATACTTGGAATTCTCACATTCCATAAAAATTTTCCCAATTATTTTCGACGAAATTGATTTCTTCATGACCATGATCCATTAGACAACTTTCCTCAAATTCAAACTTTATTTTGTACTTTTTAGTCCCTTGTACGAAGTAATAGAAATATTGTAAACGCGAACAATTTTGGGTATAATATTTCAACGTAAATATGGATATTGACCATTCCCGAATCCATTTAGACTTTTGCGTGTGTGCGTGAAAGAGAGAGAGATAGACATCTATACATACGCCCAGAACAAAGGACTCTTTTTTGCAAAGCGGATTGTAAAATGATATTAAAATGGACTCCAAAGGGATGTTTTCGAGACATCTGTACGTACGTACGTACGATTAGCCGTGAAATGTTGAAACTTTGTATATGGAACTGCTATAACATCTAGTATTTTCGTGACATCCGTTCGTACTTAGTATGTATACATGTATTTCACATAGCTCAAAAACGATTAGCCATAGAACTTTGAAATTTTCTATATGGGACTGCTATAACATCTAGTTGTGCTCCTACCTTCTTTATTGCAATTGGCAATACCGAACGTGCATATATGTATGCCCACCCCCTTACCCGTCTTAAAAGTCCTTACCCGGCCTTTATTTTCGAAATCGTCGGTCGTAGTTATATATTTCCAATTACAGAGGTGTTTCAAATGACGCAAATGTTCATATTTTGGCAATGCCAAATTTAAGAAGAAAGGAAATTATTTTCGTCTAATAACGAAATCCAACTTTTAATGCGATCTGTCGGTTCCTACACTTACACTTGGGAATGTTATAAGGTATTTTTTCCGTCTTCTTAGCATGCCTTCGTAGTGTAGTGATAAGCACGCTCGACGCGTATACGAGAGGTCCGTGCTTAGATTCCCGGCGAAGGCGTTGCTCATTTTTCGTGATTCCTGCTTCAAAATAACCTAATGTCTCTATAAGGTTATGAAAAAAATAAAATTTTAAGACGTTTAACTCCCGTTTGAAAAAAGTTGACTGGAATATTTATTTTCAAAATTTGCAATTTTTGGTGTCATTTTACACTTGCCTTGAGAGATGGGTTTAATTAAGTTAAAATAACTCCAGGAAATAAATTTAAATGAAGTGCAACAAAAAATGTGAATAATTTAATAGGTCGTATAAGGAAGTCATATGGTGTCCACATCAGATTTTTATTATTATACTTTATTTAGCTCCAACCATGAATGCTGAATAAATCATTTGATTTCCGTACCTGAAAAATTTATTAATGGAGATGCCATGCGATTGTGAAACTGAAATATGAGCTCCTGAAATCACAGCCATCGCCATTCGTCGTTATTGGTTTGTTCATTTGTTTTAATCATAGAAGGAAAATGAATATTATTTGTCTAAGGGAAGGGATGCCTTCGTGAAGAGCATTTTAAGAGAAATTGGCTCGTACTCGCGTTACACATGAGGAAATCCGCGACACTCTAGTGCACAAGCCCGTACTTCTGCAATAGAGATTTTTAGGACATTCACTGTTTTATTTCATAACAGTCCCAATAATGGTTTATTTACGTGTTTCTCTTCCATCTGTTCCGTAGAATTATACTATATTATACCACATATGCAAAAAATAAAGTATGCGAGAATATTTCTTCCCGAAATCTCTTTTACTGACTCGTTCGTTTGGTGAATTGGTAAAAATGCATATACAATATATCTAATTCCTTCTGAAAATCATATTCTTGCTATGATGGCTTGTATTGTGTATTAGCTGAACAAGGCAATTTCGTCTAATGAATAAATTAAAAACTAAGATCAAATTCGATTAATTGTTTTAACTATAAATTTAAAGCAAATAAAATAGGCAGAAAGGCCTGGACACCTGTATGCAGGTTAAAACTCTTACATCATTATCAACTGAATTTAAGCACGTTTTTCAAGCTACATTTATAGCAAAAGACCGTAAAATTAACAAAACGGTCTTCTTATTAAGCTGGTATTTAATCCTTCCTTTCAAAGCTTTGAATATCAAACACAGTTTTGAGTCTCGACTTGTCTTCCATATTTTGAATCTTGCATTTGTTAATCCATAAATTCACAAAATTTGGCTGAGTTTATTACGTCAACTCGATTGTCAGTTTTTTTACTGTTAACGTTACTTAGTCGATATTCGTCGTGAAAAGCGATGATGGCGCCAATGTTGATGACGGTTCGGCTGCTATGGCAGCCGCAATTAAAAACGAGGGGAAAATAGCATTACCATCCGAAAAATTCCACTGAAACCCTTTTACTGCAAGTGGCAGTCGTGGATTTTTCGGGTTTAATTAAAGATTAAGTTATGGCTAATTTAGCTTCATATATCATTTTACATCCCTGGACCGCACATGACCCCAAACAACACTGGATCATTAGTCAGTTGGAACTGGCTTCTTGTACATGCGTAACCTCTGGCGGCCGAGACTGGAAGAGATCTGCATTTGTGTTTGAATGTAAATGAAAGACCCGCATTTCTCGGGACTCCTATTTAATAAAGACGCAGTAATTATTAAAGGAAGAGTGACTCCGTATGCAAATAGCAGAGTAGGGTGTTTTGAATTATTAGATTTCTGGACTAAGCACTATTTTTGTTATTTAGTGTGCATTGACTCTTCCTCACTTATGCGTTAAATTGCACTGGCATAGTTCTTTGATTGCTGAAAAAGACTTGACGTATCACAGTCGAAGGTATCGTATTTATTATTTGAAGTGTGTTGCATTTTTATGATTTTGACGCCATATTCTAAGTTTGAATTGGGATGTATATTCTCACATTTCTTTCGAAATGAGGAAATAGGAACTGTGAAGTGAGGAAATGAGATCCTAATAATAGGAAGGAATAGTGGATTAATTTAGTTATTATTCATCAGTAAAGCATCAGTTATTAAACTATGCATTAAGGTAAATAGTTTGAAATGTGCTTGTCTGAAGAAATGTCGGTTTTCTTCCGAAAAATGTTTAGCATTTACTAATAGGAATAAAAGTCTATTCAAATGCATTAAAAATAACGGAAGAAATTATAAACGAATGCGAATACTAAACATATTTATTGCAATATATTCGTTCTTTAAAAAATTAAAAATCTATCCACTTCAAAATGCTGTAAAGTGAACTTGATACGATATTATTATAGGAGGGATTCATTAAATTATGGCAAAGCACGCTAGGGCTAACTGCCTACAGGGGACAGTTGCCTTCGAGGTGGAGCTTTCTAAGGGAAACTTTCTCTTATTGACATTTCGCTCGGAGAAAACCACGGAAACACCCCTAGCGCCAGTTTTTTCTCGGTATTGGAGCCTAATTCGAATATCAGTGTTTATCAGCCTTCTGCGCTCAACCACCAATTGTTTTGGCTTATTTGATAACGGCAAAGCACACGAGGGAGAGAACTAGGGGCAAAGCACTAAAAGGAGGGATGCCTTCGTGAAGGACTTTTTAATGGAAACTGCCTCGTTACACATGTGGAAAACCACGAAAACGCCCATGCAGCCAGCCCGTCCACTGGCTTCGAACCTCGGATCGAACTACCATTGTTCAGCGACTTTATCGCTCGCTCGCTGGTGGGCACTAATTTTTTTAATGCAAGGCACTGATAAGTTACTCAAAGAAAATTTCATAATTATTTCTAACGTAAGAAAATGTATGCAACAAAATTTAATATTAATAAATATATTTATGACATTTTTCCGTTATTTATTATTTTTCCTTAATTAATCACATTTTTTCTGGGCCCACCAGCGGCCGAGTGGTAAAGACGCTGAACCCTGTTAGCTCGGTCCGAGGTTCGAATCCCACGAACGGGCTGGCTGCATGGGCGTTTTCGTGGTTTTCCCCATGTGTAACGCGTATACGAGCCAGCTTCCCTTAGAAAGTCCTCCACGAAGGCATCCCTCCCTTTAGGCAGATAGCCCTAGTGTGCTTTGCCATAATTGAGTAACCCCACATTTTTTCTGGTGAAAAAAGTATGAGATATCGCAAAACCGAAATAAATAAACATTTATGGTTATAGAAGACACAATTTATTGTTGTTATCTAACTATTTTTTGCTGGGAACCTATTTTAAACTCCGAATTCAAACTTTATAAAGAATTTTTCACATAGTAAATTAACATAGTCAGAGGCGGTGGTTTTATCGGGAATTCTGGAAATTTCCGGGAGCGCCGGTACCTGTGACATTGCATTGTTATCTGATAACGATGGTTTTAAAAAGATAATACATTAATCATAATTTTAGAATTAATGCAGTAAAAAACGATAAATTCATAAGAATAATTATTTAATGACACTTCTAAAAATGAAAAAATAAACTAATGGTAATCATATAACTCAAAGTCCTAACCCCCTGTTAGCTAGCTCCTCGCAGATTCATAACAGTTAGATTTAATTTTTTTACCTCATTGCGTAAAACTGAGGAACTTTCATGTCCCGCCATCCGAATGATTTCATAAAGATGCTGGCACCTTTGTTCAACCAAGACTAACCCAAGACTTTTACATAAGTGTCGTGATAGCCTTGATGAGAATTGCGATAGTTCGCCAATATTAAAATCTTCACATGGTTGTCGCGGCAGTCTTGGCGAAGGAAATTTTGTTCAGGGCCCTGAATTTCACGATGGCACCGGCATCTTTGTCCTTTTATGTCGTGGTAACTTTTTCTAACAATGGGCTACTTGAAAAAAGGATGCCGACACATTTTTTAAGTTGCCTGTGCCGATTAGACTAACTCTATTCATTCTGACTGTAGTTATAATTAAAATAAAATAAAGTAAAAGAAATGCAGAAATTACATTATACAAAATTAAATTTATTTGCAAAGTCTCCTAATAGACGTAACGAAATATGATTTTCAAGAATCAAACAAGACTTCATAATTATTTTTCTCGATTTGAGTTTACGTCTTGCAACCAAGCTCGTTTCACCACCGGTTAACAAATAAGTATGAAACACTAGTGTTTTGATGTTGTATTTACTAGAACGCTATTTGGTTATATTAATAAATAATACAAAGGCTTATTAAAAATTGCCCTATATAATTATCAAGTAATTGTATTCACCGACCTATTTAGACTACATACAACATCATTTGAATTTTAATATTACCCGAAAGGTCTTGAAAAGTTTAGACTTTCTAGGAGATTAAAACATCAAGCGTATAGCTACATATGTTCCGTTTTCTTTATCTCATGTTTTCTTTCCTGGTGACGTAACCATTACTTTTTACCGTTAATTTTTATTACTAAGGCTTGTCTTATCAGTGCATACCCATCAATACATCATTTGTTTATCTTTCTTGGTCAGTGCTTCTAAATTACTACTATAAACTTTTCTTTGCTCGAAATTCAACACAAATCTCCAGTAACAATATCCACACACCTTAACTGTTGGACCAAATGAACACAATCTATCCTTTTCTCCCCCATTAAACTAAATATTTTGATTGATGTCAGTAGATTGTTGGTCTGTCTGTTCTTCGTCGTATTAATGTTACGTAAAAGAGTTTAACAGTTACGTTTAGTAATAAAGTATATCAATTTACTCAGGGATATTTTGTTTTAATTATAAATAAAGTAAAAGACAAAACAGAAAAGGCAAGAAGAAATATTCAAAAGTGTATAAGCGTCTAAAACCTGAAGGAAAAAAAAAAAAAAAAGAAAGAAAACGAAACGGGTATAGTTGACAACGTAGGTTTAAATTTTATGAATTTATGTTAGTGCCGTTTCTTTAAAGGAACTTTCAACGTCATAGAGTACTAGTACAACTCGTGTTTAAAATTTTTTTCTCTCCTTTAAATGTTTTCTCTTTCGGAGATGTGAAAAATATTTCCAAATTTTTCCTAAGACGTTTTAGTAATTTTAAGGTAAGCGTGCAAGACTATTCGTTTTAATGCAGAAATAAATCGATCTTTTTCCCCAATGGCAGATTGTGAACAGTTACAGTGTAACACAGTACATTAATTTATACAAGGTCAGATGTGGTTGTTTCTTTATTATGGAGGCATTTAACAGGTGAGCCACCATCGCCTCCTATGAACGGACGGACAGTTACAATGCCTTCTCCGGGATTCGAACTCAGGCCCTTCGGTATCACAGTCAGACTTCCCTAACCGCTATACCATCTGGGCAGCCATAAATTGATTTAATGTACTGTAATTTAAAACGTACAGTTGGCTGAAAACTAGCGTCAAAAGATCAACGAGCAAGTTCTAAAAGCTCTTTCTTTGAGAAGTTATGTTTCACTAGTGGCCAACTGGACTTAGACTATTATAGTTCTATTAGATCCCGATCAAACAAGCTAGTCACATCAGGTTTTCATGCTTTTTTCAAGTTCAGTATGCATGTAAGTGAAAGTTTCCACTAGTAAGGCTGCAGTGAAGGTATTCCATCCAAACGCAATAGTCTTGGTTTTATGCTAATACAGAAAGAGGAAGATTGTTTCCGCAATTTTGAACAATTTATTTATAACGTAAATGGCTGGTATGCACGCATATAGCAGGTTAGGTTAGGTTATGTTATTTTGATTATGGAAAAGCACACAAGAGCTACCTATCTAAAGAAATGGATGCTTTCGTGAGGACTTTCCAAGGAAAACTGGCTCGTATTTACGTTACACGCGCGAAAACCATGCAAACAACTAACTATGTAGCGAGTCCTTTCGAGCCTGGATTGAACCACCTATATTCAGGGGGCTTAATAACTCTGCCATTGCTGCAGCTACATATACAGGGTGATTCTAAATTGCTTTTACAAATTAAGAGGAGTGATAGTACTCGTCCAGATGAGCAATAATTACCATAGAACATAGGGTCGCATTCCACTCTGAGAGGCAGAAAAGAGAAATATTAGAATTCCAACATGAACTTACAACAGTGTTGGGAGAGCTAATGAAAGAGACCAAAAGTTGCATAATAAATTTAGTAGAAAACTTACAGAGAGTGCGCAAAATGGATGAAACTGAAAACTTGGTGTTCGAGTGTTAATTCGAGCTCAGACTTTGATGGCAAACACTCAAATGCACATCTTTGGTTGACAAGGTCTCAACCTCGCAGGCGATTGCAGCAAGTTAATTATCTAATCAAGGGCTAAATATTATCAACGATCTCCGGCTTCCGCTGTATACCGAAATTAGAATGAAAAGTTCATGCTGTGTTCCAACTGTCAGAATTTCGAGTCCCATAGAAGGGCGCTTCAAGTAGAATGAGCGCAGTACAATAAGTCCAGGAGGATAGGACAGAAGATGGCGAACGAGAGAAAAATTGCTGCCTTGATAAGTATCAAACCCACCTTGAGTTGGAGTTAATTGATAATATTCAGCCCTTGATTATATAATTAACTTGTTGCGATCGTTTGCGAGGTTGATGCTTTGCGAACCAAAGATGTGCATTTGAGTATTTGTCATCAATGTCTGAGCTTGAATTAACTCTCGAACGCCAAGTTTTCGGTTTTATCTGTTTTGTGTACTCTGTGAATTTTTCACTAATCTGATTGCGCAACTTTTGGTCTCGTTCATTCGCTGTCCCAACACTGTTTTAAGTTCAGGTTGGGATTATCATATTCCTCTTTTCTGCCTCTCAGAGTGGAATGCGACCCTATGTTCTACGGTAATTATTACTCATCTGGACGAGTACTATCACCCCTCTTAATTTGTAAAAGCAATTTAGAATCATACTGTATAACAAACTTTAGTTTATAAAGAGCTGAATGGGCGTTTGTAACTGTCTATGAGATATAATAAGCAAATATTTACTTGATAACCATGCATGAAACCATGTGAAAATTTTTGTAATTCAGGAGTTAAGTTCTTGTTGCGGACTTAGATCTTTTCTGTTGTAGAACAACAGGCACGAAGCAATTTTCTGCATAAAGAAACATGCACCAACGTTGCCTGTTTAACACCTTAAAATTCAATGTGTTGTTCTTCTAACAGTATTCATGTTTTCAAAGGAATCTTTGTCAATAAAAGGATTTAAAGTCTATCATTCTATCGTCTTCTGTATTTTATAAAACAATCACCGTATATTTCTAATCTTTAGAAAAATATTTCGAGTGCTAGTATGAGCGCTGATGATGAAAGTAGGCTTTCTAACCGAAAGTATCCGTTTGGTGCATATATCTTTCCAGATAATATTTGTTTGGCGAATGTCGTCTTGTAACATAATACATCAGAAGACCTTTTTTTTTTCAGAAATATGGCTCCTACATGCATCAAAAATAGTATCCCTTGGAGACAAGCGTAAACTATGCAGCCCGGTGCAGAATCTGTTATGAACTCTCATGCTGTTTTACTGCAGTTATATCCACTTGAACTCTGATGAGTGATAACGGTTTAAAAGCGGTAACGCTTGTAAAAGTGTTTTTCGCTGCTTAGCATCTCTTGAAAGAGTTTGAAAGGAAAGTCTTAAAGTAATGAATAACAGCTTAAAGTAATGAAATTATTTATGCATACAGATTTCTTCAAATTCCGTTCATTTTCTGGATTTTCGTTATTGATTGAAAATTCGAAAATGCCTCAGAAAATTCAGTTCCGAAAAGTTTTATTTAGCTTTGAATTCGCAGACCTAGAGACTCTCACAAATAGCAAGTCCCTCAGGATCTCCGCATTTTATTCAGAAAACTAATACCTTGTGATGGGATCATTAATAACTGCAGGGCATATACTGACACGCATAAACCGCTTCCCTTTTGGTAACTACTATGTAAATCAAACGTAAACTTATTTAGTTTTTTTATATGCTCTGCTTTTAACCCTTACAGAGGCGTATCAGATAATCATCTGAGACATTTCTGATAGACGAATGGATCTCTGTCTTCCTCCTGCGCAAGAAGGAATGAATCTAGTTTTAAAAACAAAACTTGTACTGAGAAGGGTCTTCGAAGTTGAACTGCGTCCATAAAGAATCCTGTGAGTGCTTTATTATACATTAGACCCAATTAATAAGCCCGCCTTCCCCTATGAGGTCATATTTCTCCGTATAAATTAGAAGACCTGTTTATATTAGCAAGGGAGAAGAAGCTTTTTTCCTGTTTCGAGTAGAAAGCATCTTAAGGAGTTTCCTTGTCGTATTGGAATGATTATTTGCTGGGAAGTGAACAGTTATTGAACACACCCTGGAGCTTTTTACAGGTCGTACAATTGAGCTATAATATATATATATATATATGTGTGTGTGTGTGTGTGTGTGTGTGTGTGTGTGTGTGAAATAAATAAAAAATCATTAGATAGTATATGTAACTATTATTTCTAAGTACGTAAATATTGAGGTGATATGAAATTGCTGCTCAAAATTTAGAATCTTTCTTTACTATAAAAGTTATATTTAAGGAGCCGAAACGTTTAAATAAGTATTACAAATTTTAAAGTTAGGCAAAATTGACAAAGACACTGTTCCACACACAGAATGCAACAAGATGAAAAAAAAATACTTGAAATACAGATAGAGAATACGTTATGAAAAAATTAATTTAATTTCAAAAAAATATGTATGCCTAGTGATCAAATTTATATAATAACTAACGAAGAAGTAGGACTGCCATTTTGAGTGATACGCTTGTTACCTAGATGTAGCAATTACTTAGTCAGTGCTCAAATTCTGTCTTTTGATACTGCGAGCCATAGTTTTTCAACCCTTGTTTTGTTCTCTCTTTCCTTTTCGAGGATTACTTTGCTTAGCATCCCCTTTCAGTTTCTTCAGCGTCCTCTACCCTTGCAACAATGACATTTTAGACTTCTTCAGAATGAAATCTGTAACACTGACAAAAAAACCCTACAAACGTTTTAATCAAAGTTTCAGTTAATACTAATTACTCCGTAACGGTTTAACATTTTGCGCAGGGGTATGTATTGAAAGAACATGCTATTTGGTGCGTATTTTATACCACTGCAAGTACGGATTTGTGGTGATGATTTAAATCATAGTTTATAAATATCTCTTGGAATATCAAAATGAAACAGCATGCAACTTGAGACAACCTGTGTGAAAGCTGACTGATATAATTTAGTCTGGTTCATGTAAAGATGCCTGATTGTATTGTGTTTAAACGTTCATTTGTTTGCTTAAAAAGTGTTTAACAATAAATTCTCCAATTTTGTTCTTAATGTTTATTTGCTTCTAATGCTTCCTAACTCAATAAGACCGTAGCGCTCTTTAGATCTCATCAGCTTCCGCTGGTGAGCATAACACCCATATTGGGAGAATATGCCGAAGATCATATGGCAAGTCTCCAACTCATCCTCATTGTGAAGGCGCAAGGAAGTATCCACTTGAAGACGAATCAAGTGTCACTGATTCTCAGTTAGCGGGGACTATCAGCGCCCAAATAATAAAACGGAGGAACACTGGTAATTCGACTCGGATTCAAATCCTGACGAACGGGCTGGTTACTTGAAAGCTTTCATGGCTTTGTTCATGTGTAACGTGAGCCATTTCCTTTGGAAGTAATAATATAATATTCACTATATGAAGAAGATAATAATCGATACATGAAGATAACTGGAATCTTACTAAGTTTCGTCACACACAACAAATGTTCGATTGCATGCCGGGTATCACATATATCATATCCACGTAGTAGTCGATACCTTTCTAACATACATCTTACCCCAGGTTTCCTGTTTTAAAGGTAGGTGACTTCTTCTTTCGACGGTAAATTAAGAGTTGTGTTCTCCTATACACCACCGCTGCCAAGAGCTTTAACAGAGATTAACGAAAGCATTAGTGCTGCCGTGATTACTATTGACAAAAGGAGGGACAAAGGTATGGACTGAGCCCGACTGACGCTTGGATGTGTGTTTGATCAACGGTTACAGTCAGCATTTGTAATGGTCATTACGAATATTTTAAGTACAATATTTGGAATATGTGAGTTTGATTCTTTTCATGTGTTGGTTGTTTTACATACGTAATAATTTTAAAGATACAAATTTTAAAGTCTGATGAATCTATTACAGTAAACACTACTGTTTTATGAATGTATGATACCTTCATACTGATGAAAATTAATTAGTAATATCCCATTTATTAAGTATTCCCGTAACTATACGTATACTTTTCCCTCTTTAGGGAGTCGATGGGCCTGTTTTAATTCTTCTCTATCACTGAAACAGCATTCTCTCTCACGTATAATCTACAACACATCTGCTTCGATTTATCACTCACACAATACCAAGATTATTTATTATTAAATTGGCAGTAATTATTCGTGCTGTTTACACCAGTTCGCGCTGTTTATGAGAGTTTTGAAAAGATTTTGCGTGCATGCACCGCTGTTCCTTAAAAGCATGTTCTTTTCTATTAGCGCCCACCCTTGAGTTTTGAAAACTTGATCCTTAAAGTTTTTGCAACTTGTTCAGTTGGTTATAAACTCGGGGACTTCTTAGGACAGATCGTTCTTTGGCTATCTATTCCAAATATTCGAAAACACGTATGGCTACATGCGTCTGAGCATTATTGTCCAGTGACAGGAATTCACCTTCGACAGCTTTTTTTAAAACGTTTAATATATAGGTACACGATTTCCTCTCAGTAATCTGTCAGAACTGAGTACCCATCCTGAAATCTGTACAGCCATGCCATGGAAAATACCCTCTCCCCCACCAAAAAACATGAATCCTCCACCTCTAAATCTATATCTTTTAAGGATACTGCTGAGGATAGGCTTCTATTTAGCTCTCTCTGGATACTCATAAGTCTAAAATCGTTTTCCAAGCAGAATCCAGGTATGTTCGTGAAGTGAACCACACTCCAATCTGTAGCACTTTAGTCTTAATGCTCAATGGGACCATTTAAAAATTACTCTTCGTGGGGCGGAAGTAGTTCAGGTACTTTTCTGTTTCGCCGGCGCAAATCTCGCCAAGCAGATTTTATTGGCGGGCGACAACACACAGTATACACATAAAAAATGTTAACAAATGTTCGTCCTAAGAAATTTTTATTTTGAAGGCATGAACATTTTAATATCGCTTAAAATTTTGTAAAAAGACATTAATTTAAGAATTTAGTATGCTTTCATGATACAACATCCTGATTCGCAGTTTCTCCTCACGTGATCTCAAGTGATCTCATCTCACGTAAACCACGCTACAAAAATCTAATTCTCTCAGTAATTATCTGCATTAATCGTAATTTGGAATACAAGTTTAAATGCAAGAATTATCTCAATTCGTACAAATAGCTTACTCAGAAATTAAAACCGCAGTGTTTTACTTCGCTAGTGCATTCTCATTAGAATTGATGAATTTAACCCTTGACTTTGCCCTTTCTATATTTTCGCCATCGGGTGAGTGGTGTGATTGCATTCTAATTGACTTCATTACCGCGAAAGGCCTTAGGGTATAAAATGGAACTATCTGGTGAAATTTTTATGTAATTGTATGCCAGTATTGAAAGAAACAATCAATCTGATAAGAAATGGCTGCGACTTGTTTTGAAAATGAAGCGTAAAAGATTACCAGAGAGGATATTTCGTTTGGTATTAGTTGTACCATTTTTGGCGACTTTATCGCTTACGCCGGCAAAATGGAAAAGTACCGTAGCTCAAATTTTGGGTGTTTACGTTGAGTGACCTGGTTCGTGCATCGTAATTAACGGAGTTACCGTTATGTCCATCCTTATAAATGTTGAAAATTTAATAAAAATTTATTGGTCTGTTCATTTTTCTGCTCCTATTTGCTGTTTAAACCATGAAAATATCTTCCAACATGGTTATGAGCTTTGAAATGTTTCCGTTTTCACTCTAAAATATTCCCTCAATCTGTTGAAGATACTGGAGCATACTTTGTTCTTCGGATACCGTTAACTGATTTGTCACGTGCATTTTTCGTAATCATATAACTTCTTTGCTTATTAAAACATGCAGTAAAATTTATTCTTTTTAACTGAAATCACATTTACTATAAAAATATAGAATTCTAGGGCCATATTCTGTTGCGAAAGCGGCTACTATAGTCGTAATTGCCACACTTTAATTTTTCAGATTTTGCTATTTCCAATATGCAAATTCCGCGTTAACGTCTTAAATCGTGAACGTGAATGGATACAGCTTTTGAAATCGTACTTGTAGTTAAATATGATGCGGAAATAGCTTGTAGAATGTGAAATGTTCCTTTTTTTCTTTCAATTATCGTTTACTTTTTCGTTCCAGTATAATAAAGCAGTTTTGCGAAGTGTTTATGTTATTAAACTTCATATATGTAAAATAGTCTAGATTTACATGCATATAAATTAAATTGAAATTATACTTATCAGGCTATAAACGGATACCTCTGAAAATTTTATTGAGACTTACGTATTAACGCAACCACCTTAGCAAAAGTCGCCAAATTTTCACGTTGTGTCAAACTCCAATATATACAAAGCATTTCTTCAGGGAACCATACAATTTATAACAATTCTTTAATCAAGGAAAGTCGATATTTTTGTACGCGTTCTTTTTGTTGTGTTCTAAGTTCGAACAGTTTTTATAGGCCAACCATAATAATTCTTTCCATTAAACTCAGTTTTAAAATATGCGCTTCGAGAGTTTGCGGACAGTGGGAGAAATTACAGTAAAATTTCTGAAGGAAATCGGTGTTTTGCTGCAGTTAACGGGAACAAATGAGTCGTATATGAAAGCGATCACCACTAAATTTCAATGAGAATAAAAGAAATAAAAAAAAACCATTTGTAAGTCGATTTATTGATTGATTTTTGGAATTAATACATAATTAAAATATAAACGTATATGTAATCGTATTTATCTTTGTAATAAGTAAATTCTTGCAAATGAATTGAATGATGACTTATGCCATCATTCTTTTGCATCTGTCTGTAAGGAATGCCGAACTGCGCCAAGGTGGTTGCATCAACACGTAAGTACTTTTTTATTTGGTTGAAAGTTATGTTTCACTTAGGAATTTTAAGTTTTGAGTGCTGGTCTGTTTACATAGTGTTTTCATAGTACAATTGTATTTTTGTACACTCCAGTTGCATTCTTGTCTATTTACATATTATAACTATATTCTTTCTTTTTAATAGTCCCAGTATTGTTACAAATATTATTAAAAATTGTATTGTATTTTAAATGCACTATAAGATATTGCACTCGCAACCTCAAACTATACATATGGTATTACTATCTTACTGAATTACAAGCTACATATTAAGTATTCTAATCTGGTTATATATCAAAAATATTGTATCGGGCATTGTAATAACTATTGTATCAAACTATTAGCATTGTATCATATTTCATTATAATTACAATATACAATATTTGCACTCTAAGTACTGCATTATATTCTAACTAGTCTATTAACTTAATTTACTTATTATTTTAATTCTTGCATTAATTATTGTATTAAGTTGGTAGTTATGTAATATTATGTTGAGTTACAAGCTCTACCCTAAGAATAAGTGATGCAACATATTGAAATTATGAACATCGTATCGCTATGTATGCTTTAGTATGGAACTGTAAATTAAATTCTTTGCAATACAGAAACTGGATTATTAGCATAACGTTATAAGTAGTCTTGATTCAACTTGGCGTTAACTATTTTATTGAATTACATGCAGAATTTTAGACTTTAGATTTCAGATTTAGTTTATTGATTATATTGAATTATATGTCGTGTTTTGCATATTGCACAGAATTATTAATATTGAATTGATCATAAGTATTTTTTATACATTATATTGGTATAACTATATTGTTGCATTGTATCGCATATTGCACAGAATTAATAATATTGAATTGATCATAGGTATTTTTATACATTGCATTTGTATACATATACTGTTGCAAAATATGTCTTTTTATCCTCAGTATTGTACTGAAGTGTTGCTTTTGTGTATTGTATACAAAGTATTGCATTTAATTCGCTTTAGTTATTAAGAACATTGTCTTATAGGCATCATACTATTAAGAATAAATATATTGTACTTCTTTTTATACCCTGAGATACGTATTGAATTAAATACTGTATTAATTATTTTACTGAACTAGCAATTATGTTAAAATACTGTATGAAAGTTAAAGTAGTATTTTGGTCTCTTTTTGCTTTAAATATTCCTTAAATTATAAATAGTATCATAGACGTAGCTTATCGATTTTATACTGTATCATATGTCTTGTATTGCATATTGCATAGAATTATTACCAATTACTTGACAATATGTATTTTTCTACATTGCATTTGTCTATATACTGTCACATACTCTATTTATTTACTCTTAGTATTGTATTGTACCTATTGTTGTGTCTTGTATGCTAACCCTGTAAGCATGTTAATTTACCTATTGTATCACATATCTTACGTATTTGCAGTACATTATATTATATCGTATAACCGTATTGTATAATATATATATTAAATTGTGAGCTATGTATGGATGTGTATCATCTTATATGAAATTGCAATGTTGTGAGCATCGTATACATAATAAAATTGCACTATAAGTCCCCTGCAATACAGGAAATGTGTAGTTGGTATCGTAATATAAATAATTTTGCATTAACTTTTGTAATTGAATGATATAGCATCCATTATCTTACGTATTAGTTGTAAATCATATTGTACTGTATAATGTATTATATAATATATACATTAAATTGTGAGCATAGTATAGATATGTATCATCTTGTATAAAATTGAATTATAAGTTCCCTGCAATACAGTACTGTGTAATATATATTAAATTGTGAGCATCGTATAGATATGCGTCGTATAAAATTGCACTAATATAGGAAATATACAGTTGGTATAGTAATATAAATAGTGTTTTATTAACTTTGCATTAACTATTGTATTGAACAATATGGCTTATTGATCTTATATTGAATTATCTATCTTGTCTTGCATCTCGTACAGAATCATTAGTATCGTTTTACCTTGTATTAGTATATATCTGTATATGTGTATGTATGTATATATGTGTGTATGCGTGTATATATAGTTGTATAATGTATCCTCTTTACCTTGCATTGGTATTTATATAGTTGCATAATGTATTTATGTATTGTATCCTTGCTTTGTACACTAACTATTGTATTGAACTTACCATCAGTATTAAGATCATTACATCATCGATATCATGCTATCAGCATTATTATCAGCCTAGTATGTAGCAGCAGTAGCAGTTTTGTAATATTTAGCATTGTATCAGTTTGTAGTACTGTTTGTAAGTATTCTAGTAGTAGTTTTGTAGTATTGTAGTATGTAGTAGTAGTAGTTTTGTAATGGTGTTTACTCCTTTGGTTTTCTATTGTTATCGCTATCTGTATGTGTTTTGTTCTAATTATGTCTATGTGATTCTAGTATTTATTCAAAACTGGCACTTGCACCTTTGTAATCTTATGCTTTGTCAAAACTTCAAATGTACCCTTTATTTATCTATTTATTTATTTATTTTTTTTTTTTTGAGCCCTTGTCTGGCCATGTATTTGTTGAACTTTGACTCAATAAATACTAGGCCCGGGCGGTTGGTGTGAACATGCTTCTGGGGGCTTCTTTGGTCTTTTGGACTGCCACCTGGATGGCCTGGTCGCTGGGTTTCGGTGTATGGTGCGAGGCGCCTGTGTGGTCCATCTGGCTCAAGATAGAGGTGGACGTGTTGCATATGCCAATTAACCATTACGGTAAAGGGATGGTGCACACGTCCCCCGTCAACTATCAACTATCAACTACAGAAACTTTATTAACTCGTACTTCTGTAACCCTAGCATTATATAAGCCAATAAATTAAGTTAGAAATGGCCAGAAAAGGAATAAATACGTAATCCAAAAGACATCGGTTATTTCCGTAATTTCCCGCAAACCGTGAAAGTTGACTACCATCGAAACCTGAAATTTTGCTGAAATCCTGCTAAAGTTGTGCCAGTCGTTCCTAGAGAATTCAGAACTGTCGCCTCTTTATTTAATAAATAATCAGTACTCGACTCTGTGCGTTTTGTAAAAAGGCCTTTCTCTATCTCTACTATTTATTTAGGTCCTCTGATTTTAATAGAAGCTTCGTTCAAAAGGCTTTGAATACAAAATTCCCGCAAATTATTGTTTCAGTCTATTATCGTTTTGACTGCCGTATTCAGCTGACTACATCGTGTTTATTACTATACGTTTTTGATAGTAGGATCCCATGACTTTGAAAAATAAACTTTGCTTGCTATTCTGTAGAAGGTGGGTCCCAAATTTTAATCATTTGTTTTTCTAAATGAAAAGAAAAATACAGCAGTGATATTTAATTTATATCCTTGTTCATAAAAAAAGGGTCTAGCTTATCAAGAATCTATCGGGGTTACATTGAACGAAAGCGCAGATGTTATGACTGCGTTGTTACTTCACGCTTATCTGTGACGCTAAAACGTGCTGCTTGGCGACAGTTTCACGGTCGCTGGGGTAATACACAAGTACCTTTGGCTATCATTGTCCTTGGATTTCTCTTTTTGGTATCACGTCTATCAAAATATCCTAGTTTTATTCGATAACATGAATACCACTGGAATCTGCTGAAAAGTTCTTTCATGGTATCATGTGCTCTGGATGACTTATATTTAATTAACATCTGACCAATATCTAAAAACAGTGTTGTTGTTAAGCTATGCGAATGTCCAGTAAAAGCAATACTGACTCATCACAATATAAAAATATCGTACATTTTTCAAAGAACACTAAAAGTATGCAAAATTCGACTTCAGAGCTAAAAGCTGACGCAGTTAATATTATTGAATGATAAGATAGGATATTCATCCCTAAAAAAGTAGAGTAAATGTCTATTGTGATGAAAAATTTTCATCTTAATACAATGCGTTTTAATACTATACCTGTTTACACTAGCGAAATCTGAACCCTGAAATCTAAGCAGTATAATTAAGTGTAAGCTGATGAAATATTTCACGCTTGAAATCTTGAATAACATAATTGCTAGGCTGTTTATTTGTTTTATGCTATATAGGCATATATACTCAATTTCATGTTAAAAAGAGTGAGTGCCACTTTTCTCCCTCACCCACCAGCGGCCGCGCAGTAAAGTCGCTATAAACTGCTAGTTTCGACCTGAGTTCGATTCCAGGCCAATGGGCCGGCTGCGTGAGCGTTTTCGGGGTTTTCCTTATGTGCAGAGCCTATACGAGCCATTTCCTCTTAGAAAATCCTCCACAAAATCATCCCTCCTCTTAGACAGATAGCCCTAGTGTGCTTTGCCATAATCAGCTAAACCGAGCCACTTTTTCCCATTAGCGAAGTCGTTAAATTTCGCGCGCGTTTCTTGGGCCTAGGTTTCCGCTAGTGGTTAGATTACTCAAATATGGTAAAGCTCGCAACAGCTATCCGTCTATGGGAAGATATGCCTGCGTAAAAGTCTATCTAAGAGAAACTGGACTGTATTCACTATACACAAGAGGAAAACCAACCATGCAGCCAAAGACTGCTTGTCTGGAATTATGCGCCGGGACTAAAACGCCGAAAATTCAGCAGTCTTAACCACTCGGCCACTAATGGGGTTATTACGCGAATGTAAACGGGCCTTAACACAGTCAGCACTTTTGCCGGGATTTGAACCATGTCAAACCAATATCTAACAGTCTTATCCTATGAGTCCTTTTCCTTTTGCACGATTAAGCCCCCCCTCGCTTGATTCTAGGCTAGTGCTAAAAAATAATTCTTCTACAAGTAAGTTCTTGTTACATATACCATTCTACTAAAATTACAGTTCTAGTAGAATTATGATTGCTTTACAAACAGCAGTACTGCGCCGCCCAGTTGGTATAGTGGTCAGGGAAGCTGACAGTGATGCCGAAGGGCCTGGGTTCGAATCACAAAGAAGGCATGGTTCTGGCATAAAGAAATTTAAAAACCTCCTTGCTAAAGAAAAAACTTCCATTTTGAACACCATAAACTACTGCAGGGATCGCAACCAATTAAATGAAATCTCCAGTAACTTTTTCTCAGTCATACAAAGAATATCCCAACAGAGCTTTAAAATTAGAGCTCCAAGAAATAAATTCACTGCAAATTTGTGGACAAAAGAGTTGAGGGCAGAGAGGAACAAAACTAAAGCCTTAAGGAAGAAAATAAAATCTACACTGGTCGACAATTCTAGGAATGCTGCATGCGTAAGATACAACGAGCAAAGAAGGATTTACAAAAAGAAAATTATGGAAGCTAAATTAACCTCGTGGAAAAAAATTTGTTCTCAAAATAAAGATACGTATGGTATCCTCCATAAATTGGCAACTAGGAAATTCTTCGTTCCCACAAAAATTGCACTTCCCAACAAAGATTACGCAAGCAACAACAAGAGTATTCCTGATTCTATCGCAAGAAGCAGCAACCAAAATCCTTGACGCTATCTTCATGGATGACAATTCAGAAGATGACACACCCGAGCAGAGAGAGATTAGACTTTCCAATTTCTCACAGAATAGCTCAAAAGACTCCCCCTTCACTCTACAAGAAATTAATAATATTATCAAGCACCTCAACAATAAGAAAGCTCCGGGCCCCGACTCTATAAACAACAAAATTATAAAAATTATGCAGAATCATGACCCAAGAATCCTTCTTAATTTCTTCAATAAATGCTTAGAATTGTCGACCTTTCCCGATAACATGAAGAAAGGACAAATTATACTTTTCGAGAAGAAGGATAGGAACCCCGAAGATCCTTCTGCATTTCGGCCTATAAATTTGCTGCCCGCCATAGGAAAAGTTCTAGAAAAACTTATTGCCGGGCGGTTGAGATATCACTTTATCAAAAATCAAACACTCAGTAAACACCAATACAGATTCAAAGCCAACTCAAGCACTATTTATGCAATCGATAAAATACTGAAGCAAATCCAACATAATAAATCAAAAGGTGAACATAGTGCACTTATTTGTGTTGATTTAAAAAGTGCCTTCGACTCAATATGGTGGCCTTCAGTATTACATGCACTTAATAAAGCCAACTGTCCCTCTAATCTTCTCAATATTCTCATTCATTACTTTCATAATAGAGAAATCATATTCATTCATAACAACATGATAACCAGCAAAAGATTTACTAGAGGATGTCCCCAAGGATCCTGCTTGAGTGATGATTTCTGGGCCCTCACCTTTAATGACGTCTTAAAATATGAATTTCCTGATCATACGAAGATCTTCGCGTTTGCGGATGACACTGCGTTGGTTGTTAGTGGTAGGACTAGAGACATCCTCGAAAGAAATGTGAACGGTTCTCTCAAACAGCTTAACATAGAATGCCAGAGGTTGGAACTCTGCATTTCGCAAGTGAAGTCCAAGGCAATACATTTTAACAAGCCAGGCCAAAAGCTCTTAAGAAAGCCCACCTTCAACCTGGACGGAAAGAAAATTAAGATTACTCAAGTCCTGAAGTTTCTGGGTATCCACATAGATAACCAACTTAATTTTATGTACCATCTCACGGAGACTCAGAAAAAGACAAATCAAATCGCTTATAATTTCATAAAAATGCAAGGTAGTAACTGGGGACTTCGTCCTCATATTCAAAAAATTTTATTTTTAACAGTAATTTCAAGTATAGTGAATTATGCGGCTGTAATCTGGGCGGAGACTATGACAGAAAGGAAGAAAAGGAAACTTTTCGCCATTCAGAGACCTTTTCTCCTGAGCATTTGCAAAGCCTATAGAACGACAGCTAATTCCTCTCTATGCGTTCTTACTGGGATTCATTCCCTTCATTTAATTGTGACGAAGGATTCAATAAAAGCTAGAATACTCCAGTTGAAAGAAGATGCTTACCTGAACGGCACCACCTTTTCTGCCTCAAAGTATGAGTCTCCAGCCATACCATTGACCTACCATCCTGCAAAGTATTGTAATTTAATTATCAATACGGACGCTTCAGCAATCAGTAGTAAAGAATGTCCAAGAGCATTTACAGACGGCTCTAAAATTCATGGAGAAGTGGGTGCAGCATCAATAATCTATTCTTCTTCCTCTATTCCAACAGTATGGCAAGGAAAATTATCTCCAGAAAATTCCGTTTATCAAGCCGAGCTGTCAGCAATTCAATCTGCAGTAAATAAAGCTATATCAAATAATTTCAGGACAATAGCTATCTATTCAGACAATCAATCTGCATTATATGCCCTGAAGGACAGAAACAATAAGAACTAACTGGTTCAGGATATTCAAAATGCTATAAGTGCCCACCCAGAAATCCAGTTTATCCTCAAATGGGTGAAAGCCCACAACGGAAACGACGGCAACGAGGCAGCTGACCTCCTTGCAAAGGATGCAACGACTAACATCAACAGTGAGTTAATTCATGTCCCGTGGCCCAAGTCCCATTTAAAATTTACACTGAATGCAATTGTCGACTCAAAGTGGCAAGAAGAGTGGGATTCTGCATTGCAAGGCAGAAGAGTCCACATTTTTTTCTCAAAAACTGACAAAGAGGCCCTACACTATGACCATGTTCTGAATCAGTATATCACAGGGCACGGTCCTTTCCCCACCTACTTCCATGACAGAGGCATGTGCCCCACGGATCTCTGCATATGTGGCGAAAGGGGTGACCCTGATCCTTACATTTTTGACTGTAATATAACAGACGGCAAACATCTGATCAAGCCTAACAACAATCTAATACCATTTAAGAAATATGCAATAAAGAACAGACACCTTAGGACCAAAATCAGAGACGTTCTTATACATATCCAAAGACTCGGACTGGATATTTGTCATATCTAAACCTTATTCATCTCCATATGTTACTATACCATATTTGTCTTTTTTATTTTATTTTATTTTATTTTATTTATATATTTTTATTTTTTATTTTTCATTATTTTTTTTTATTTATTATTTTTTATTTTTTTTATTTCATTTCATTTTAATGTTCCAACAGTTTCATTTATCTACGCAATGCTGATGGACGGGAGCTCCAAAGACTTGCTTATTACACCTTCCGCCTTAGAAAAGACATTTATTCTTACATTTCTGCTTTTGGAAGCATCAGTTGTTGAACTTTTCAAGGACAGTCTTTTCTCAATATGATTTGTGTACACTATTAATACCAGAACTCATTTATCTCAGAAAGTCCTCTCAAGTGGTTGATGGTAAAAAAAGAGGGGCGGGAGAACCTTGGACCACCCCCCGGGGTGTTCTCCCTCAAAATTGGGGTGGAAAGTTTAGCAGTTAGCTAGGTTCAGCAATACCTCAATTACCTGTGGTACTACGGAGGTGCTGGCCTAGCTTCTACCTGTACCTGTCCGCCCCTTCATAGGAAAGGCGATGGTGGCCCACCTATTAGGTGCCTCCATAATAAAGATACCACCACATCCGGCCTTGTAATTTTTTTAATCATTTGTTTTTTAATCAATGTGATGTAGCCGTTCCTCAATAGACACAAATGCCGGCTAGCTTTAAAAGGATTTATTAACAGAGCACACAGGAACGGTTACAAACAAAAGAAATATACATAAAATAAAAAATGAAACATATACCAAATGGAACATAAAACATTGAGAATAACATAACATAGTAAGCTATCATCATGGCGGCTGGAGGTCGACTGACGTTTTTTCATATCGCCACGAGATAGCGTTTAAATAAAATAGTTCGGTTACAGTTCATGACATGAATAAAATAGTTCAATTACACTTAAATAGGTCTGTTACATCCTCCCCCTCTGACTTCGTAGACGTCTCGGCAAGAAGTCAGGAACTGACCTTTGTCTACTTTGTGCAGCGGGCGGAGAATCAGATGAATGGGCTCCAGTTTGACAAGCAGGAAATTTAGCGTCACCAGCACCTTGTGTAACAGGTGCAGATTCGGGTGGTATTACACGTTTCGGGCGTCCTCTTTTCTTTAATGGAACCACTGGAGTTACACGAGCTGTGTTTTGAAACTTATTTCGATCTTGATATGGATTCAAGGCTGAAACATGATACTTGCCGAGAATTTTGTCTGGTTCATGAGGATCGGCAATATCATAAGTGGTTGGAGATCTTGTAGTCACTATCACATAAGGACCATCTCTCTTGGGCATGAATTTAGCAGTTTTCTTCAGTGGACCTTTGCTGATTGGATGGAGGGTGACCCAAACTTTATCTCCAGGAACGAATTTCGGCGTTTCTCTTCGTTTTCTGTCAGCATATCGTTTCTGCTTATCTTGATGCATTTCGACTCTTTCTCGTACCTGTTGTACATTTCTTGCAAAACGTTTCAAATATGGAGTAATTTCGGGAACAAAATTATCGTTCTCAATTACGGCTTTTATATCATGCTTTACATCATCTAAGGTTCGTAACTCTTGTGCAAATTGAAGAAAAGCAGCAGAATGTCCAGTTGAATCACATTTGGCTGTATTCAAAGCAAACCTTATTAATGGCAGTTTATCCTTCCATGACTGATGGTCGTTACCAACAAGTATTGCTAAACGTGGTTTCAGATCTCTATTCTTCCTTTCAACTGGGTTAGATTGTGGGTGATAGACAGGAGTAAGACTTTGATCAATGTTCAAGATATAGCATAGTTGTTGCATAACAGCACTAGTAAACTGGGTACCATTATCACTTATTATTTTCCTGGGTAACCCAAATCGAAGGGCAACTTCCTCCAAAAGAATAGTGGGACATTCTCTGGCCGTGGCTTCCTTTAAAGCAAATAGTTCTGTCCACTTCGTAGCACAGTCCTGCACAATAAAAATCCATTTTTCACCAGACGGTGTTTCAGGAAGGGGACCGAAAAGATCAGTTGACAAGGTTTCAAAACGTTAAGCATAGACTGGAATTTGAAGTAAGCCAGATGGCTTTTGATTAGTGGCTTCTCCCCCTACTTTGAAGACAGTGTGATATTTGTTAAGCAATGCATCAGTTGCAAGCCGTTGGGCTGTAGTTAATTGCTGTCCTTCATTTTCTCGTAGTCGGCAGTTGTTTACAACAACTGGGGTTTCTTCCAGTACTTGGGATTGATGAGGTTTCACGAAGCTATAGTTGATTTTAATCATTTGTTTTTCAAAATGAAAAGAAAAATACAGCAGTGATATTTAATTTATATCCTTGTTCATAAAAAAAAGGTCTAGCTTATCAAGAATCTATCGGGGTTACATCGAACGAAAGCGCAGATGTTATGACTGCGTTGTTACTTCACGCTTATCTGTGACGCTAAAACGTGCTGCTTGGCGACAGTTTCACGGTCGCTGGGGTAATACACAAGTACCTTTGGCTATCATTGTCCTTGGATTTCTCTTTTTGGTATCACTTCTATCAAAATATTCTAGTTTTATTCGATAACATGAATACCACTGGAATCTGCTGAAAAGTTCTTTAATGGTATCATGTGTTCTGGATGACTTATATTTAATTAACATCTGACCAATATCTAAAAACAGTGTTGTTGTTAAGTTATGCGAATGTCCAGTAAAAGCAATACTGATTCATCACAATATAAATATATCGTGCATTTTTCAAAGAACACTAAAAGTATGCAACTCAATTTCAGACACTAAAAGTATGCAACTCAATTAATGGACTGGGTTACATTTGTAATTGTTCATAATCTGTCATTGGACAAAAAAAAAAAACAGCAGTACTGCGTGTACGAACGTAATTCGTCTCCTGTGTAACTGCTACAATTTCTGCATGGAAGTTTTAAAGTTCTAATTTTAGTTGCCACAAATTTGAATTCACAATAAACGATACTTCAATGGGCTTTTATGGTTTAATTTTGGTAGCTGCCGTAGATATGCTATATAAGGCAACGATTCGTCAAATATTATTTAGTTTTAGTGTTATTTCTTCCGATATCTGTAACACTGCTTACTTTGAAAAATTAAGACAAAATGTGATAGTACTCATAAGTGCTACTCTAACTATGAATAACAGTTAGTTAGCTGTTTATTGAAAAACTCACGAGGGCTATACCTAGTCTGGATTGGATTTTCTTTTATTATGATAAGGCATACTAGAGTTACCTGCCTTAAGATTTGGTTTCTTCTTCTTCTTCTTCAATGGCCAGGCATCCCAGGATCCGCCCTTGCCTTCCTCAGAATCGAATTCCAAGCTCTTCTATCCCTGGCCATGGACATCCAATTGGTAATCTTTAAAATTCTTAAGTCTGTTTCCAAACAATCGAGCCACCTAAGTTTAGGTCTTCCTCTTTTTCGGGTGCCGAATGGTCTGGCCGAGAAGATCTTTTTAGTTACTCGATTTTCATCCATTCCGCACAGATGTCCTGCCCATTTAATTCTCTGAATCCTTATATATTTTACTATACCTATTTCTTTAAAGCATTTATAGAGTTCCGAGTTAGTTCTTCTTTTTCAGATATTGTTACATTTTATGCCACCAAAAATACTTCTCAAAATTTTTCTTTCAAAGACAGAAATAATACTTATGGTTTGGTTTGGTTTATTTGATTGTAGCAAAGCACTCGAGGGCTATCTGCCTAAGGAAAAGGGGTGCCTTCGTGGAGGACTTCCTAAGAGACGCTCGTATCCACGTTATACATGGGTAAAACCACGAAAACGGCCATTCAGGTAGTCCATTCGTTGGGATTCGATCCCTGGACCGAACTACCAGTGTTCAGCGACTTTACCGCTCGGCGGCTGGTGCGCCTAAAATTATGCTTTTGTGGAGAATGTTTCAGTAAAACTGATTGTTATTTACGTTATACATAGGAAAAGCCATGGCTTCCTCATGCAGTCTCTCCATTTGCTAACAACCAGTATTCATTGAGTATAATCACAAGGCAGCAACTGTTGTGACAAAGCATTCTTTTCCGCATAATTTTTTGCCTTTTTAATTTATTACGGCAAAACAACTAAGGGCTATCTTTCTAAAAGGAAGAAACACTCAGGGAATTCTTTCTGGGGAAAAGTGTCATATCCATATTGCGCAAGAGGAAATCCGCCAAAATATCAACGCACACACTACGTTCGACCAGGATTCGAATCCGGGTTGAACTGCCTAGTGCTCAAACATCTTATTCGCTCAACTATTGGTGAGCTTTGAAGTCCATGATATACAATTTTGTGCTTTTGTTATAAACGAGTAATTCTGATACACATTCTTGTAAATTACGTAGCACTATAGCTAGAATGGGTTTTTAGGAAAGGGTGTGGTACCCCATTTCCCGGAAGAATGGCGAAACTATCTGATAAGATGCAAGGAATTAAAACTGATAACAACCATCCAAAGAATAATTTTAAAGATACTCCTGTGTCGTATTTCGCATGGTGATCTCCACCTGGAAGTCTTTTTCGTGCATAACATCACATACGTACATTCTTCTGAATAAAAGTATATATGCGTTGATTATCATGGATCTGATCGTGATTTAAACTGTTCTTCATAATAATGAATAAATTTGTTAGTGCAACGAATTTTAATGTAATTTGAAGAGATTTTATCAGTAGTACTGACAAGATACATAGTATGAAGAGAAGCCTTTATGTTGAAGTTATCACATCACTCATTTTAATACCATTGTTTCAAACTTTCAAGATTTTTCTGGACCAGATGAAATGAGACTATGTAGCTGTTAAGTTGATTCATTCATGACACTATTATGAATCAGTTCAGTCAAGTATGATTTGCACTGGGACAGATACTTTCGCTGTGTCTAGTTGTGCTAAAGTAGTGATGTTTTGTATTCGTATTCGTGTCTTAGATGTAATTTCCTCCTTAAATATATTGACCCTGTTAGGTTATGAAAAAGATCCTAATGATTCTAATGAAGAACTTGAAGAATTTTCATTTAAACAAAAAATTACGTTGTAGTAAAGTATTCAGATTTAGATGATATTTATGGTAGCCGTGCTGATAAAATATTAACAGAAGCTACTGTATTTCAAGAAGAAGGATATGGAGGGAAATTAGAAGCAATAAAATTTTTAGAACTGGATAAAAACATATATGTTCTATTAAAAGGATCGAGTTATATAGAAAACCTTAAACCTTAAAAAAAATTTATGTAGTTTTTAGGGTGTACATTAATATACATTTTTATGTAAGTTCTTTCATTTTTTAATACTATAATAATATTTTATTCCAAAAACTCCAAATATAACAATATTTTATTCCAAAAACTTAAGATTTTTGAGTTATTGTATTCCAAAAACTTAAGATTTTAGAGTTTTTCATATCTGTTGTGATAAAAATGATAAACTATCTGGAAGCAAGTTTAGAGTTTTTTAGGAGAGAGTGCTATAACCTGAACAACAATTTGCAGTTCTTATATATCTGCAATTCTGATGAAATTTTTTAAGGGTGCTATTGTCATTTGGGCATAAAATACTACAAAGCAGCACTTAATACTGATGATGAACAGGAAAAGAACTACTAAGTTTAGGATTATTTGAATGACTACGAAGCATTCGAGGGCTATCTGCCAAAAGAAAGAGTAGCCTGCCTTCGTAGATGAATTTTATGGGAAAATAGCTCGTATTTTCTTTTACATAGGAGGAAAAACCACAAAAGCTTCCATGCAATCAGCGAGCTTGTCTGGGTTTGAACACGGACCAAACTAGCGGTTTCCAGTGATTTTTACCGCTCGGCCGCTGATGGGCCCAAAATATTAAGAAATAAAATGTTTTCACATTTCTTTTAAAAATACTTTCATGTAATCGACGACAAGTCTATTTATTATAATTTTTTCATCGCTTTATTGTTTTCATTCGTTTGTTGAAACTTTATTAATATTTCTGTTAACTTGTTCAGGTTTAAGGAACAATATTATCATTTGAACTTTAAATAACTGCTATGCTGATATGTTGCCTTCATTTGAAAAGAACATGCTGCTAAGTAATATTTATTAGACTAAAAAAAGAATTAAGAAGTTTATTTTATTTCAATGCAATATTTACAGATATACGATTACAAAACCGTTATTTCTTCGTATATACATCTAGCATAAACTACGCAATAATTGTAAGTTTTCGTTATAATATAATCATTTATTTCAAGTATTATAGAGTTAAAATTTCAAAACATGCTACATGGACTCATAACAACCAGTAGTCACGAGGGAGGTGTATGCATCCTTTAAGAAGGGGTACATATATTCATGCATGTCTTATTAGAAATAAACTGTCCGAATGGCTATATAATGAGAACAGTGTCGGCATTCCATTGGGAACAAGTCATCCTTATATCATTTTGTGCGAACTGGTTTGTAAACTTCAACTTTACGACCCACAGAATCAAAAAAAAGGAGTCTAAATAATTTAACCTGTGAGCGAATCGTGCTGTTTTTCTAAATTGCGCTATCTAGAATGCAGGCTCTATAAAGATAGGAGACTAGTTTTTAACAATCTAATTTTAATCTCTTCTCTAAAGGCTAGATGCCGAAACAATAAGACTTTCTGTGTCGTTACGATATTTCATTAGATGAGCGCCAGATAAAGAATCGCAGTATAAAAGGGATGACGATATCATCAAGTTTTGATATGGGGATTCCATGACTAGAAGTACTAAACAGACCTTGGTAATAAAACATTGTTTTTAATAACAATGAGATGCTACCGTAGCAAAAAACATCGCGAATCTGGAATGTCTTTTAATCAGGAATCCACACTGACAACGCCCTAAGATATTATAATCAAAGACAGAATAATAGTAAATAAAAAAAGTAGCTCTATTGTTGAGAATTTATGACTCGGCGTTCAGTTCGACGAGAATTTAAGTCTAAGGAACGGGTTGAACAATTACCTATAAATTGTGCCCTAGTAGAAAGGGAATGTTTTTTTGTCTCTGGTGTATGATTTCAAGTTTTAAACAAAGCATAAATTAGATAGAGCTTCCAGCTATACCGCAACATTTCCCGTACGGACAGTTCTGCATTAGGCAACTGAAGAACCGTATTTGGAAAGAACCAACATTCGCTTAATGAGGCATGATTAACACTCACTTGTTGTGTTCTTCTCTGAGCGATACATAACTCGCTCTTTATTCCATTTCATACTTTTGAAAGTTACGGAATATATACGAACGTTTCGCTTAAAAATGAGGATAGAACGGATATTTATTTTCATCCTATGAGATAAGTAGTAGAGTTTTTAGTATTATTTTGAGAAGCAGAGATGTTATCTCACATATGGGCGTGAGTTGATCACAGTCACTAAAATCTTAGTTGTTTGGTTAATTGATTCAGGGGGAAAAAACGTAGAAATTTAGCTTACTTAATAGAAAAGTGCCTTCTTGGAGAACAATGGTAAACTAGCTTATATTAACGTCTGGGAAGTAATAAAAGTATACTTTTAGTGGAGGCACAAAATACAGTGTATTGAAATATAATAGTTCTGAATTTCTTAATTTTTTGTTACACAACATTCTGTCTTTATTATGACCCAACAATGACCACGTGATAAGGCTAATGAGCACTAGTACTTGTCCCCAAGTTCTATTCACAGTGCTTGACCTGTGGCTTGCCGTATGGGGCTTTGTGATTTTTTACTCGGTAACATGTGTATGCAAATCTGTTCCCTTAAAAAGCTGTCGACGAAAGCATTTCTCCTAAGAGAGAGAACCCTCAAGTGATTTGCCTTAACATATCTAATCTCCTTAAATTCTTTTCTATAGAATCTGGAAATCGTTTTATAGTTTCCGTTTAATCTAATTCTGCCATATAGAAATCACATCTATGGCTCTATGTCTCAAATGATTGAAAAGAACATGAATATGCTTTGCATTCAGTACAATTACAGACATTCTCTTTTGTGGTCCACCAGCTAACGAACGTTGAGGCTTCGAGCAACTGATAGTTCAATTTAGACTGAAATCTGTGCTAATGAGCTGATTGCATAGGAATTTTCGGGACTTTCTTCAAGTGTAACGTGACTACGACCCAGTTTTCTTCGAAGTCCTCTACGAAGGCATTCCTCTCCTTAGGCAGATAACCCTCTTATGCTTTGTCCCATTCCAATAAACCAACCAACGCCTAAGTCATCCATTTCCTTAGACAGACAGCCCTTAACCCAATTCAGTCAAGGACTTTTGTGGAAGCTCAAGTTTTTAAGCTCGAATCATTCAATAGCTCAGCAAATACCTCATGGGCCTTTACCTGGCAGGTCATTAATACGAATCAAAAATGATTTTTGAAATCAACATAACTTTTTAAAATCAAAATTCAATAAAATATTTGCAGAACTGTGTTTTTAGGGTTTACGAGTGGTCTATAACATTTCGAATGAGTGGTTTTCCCCGCTATTCTTCCAAGTGTTGATTTTTTTTAAATAAAACCTTCATTTTTATCATTCGAAGTATATATATTGCTGCTTTTTTCTTAAAAAGACAAGTCGATATCATTTAGTTTCTCAAAAATATCTGGCTAATAGTATATTTTAGATAGTTATTAAGTCATTTTGAAAAAGAGTAGCAAGATCAGATTTTTATTCCGTTAAAAGTACTATAATAATTTTATTTTCTAATGGCAACGATCTTTATAAATTTCGCCCTGTTGACATCCATCTTACTTCTGTGTGTAATAAAAAATTTTTATTTGGAGTTCATGTGTTTTAAGAGCACTGGTTTTAATAAATTTTATAATTTTGACAGCATACTAAAGCACTTCGCAATCGTAATTTTTTTGCTGCAAAGAGCTCTCGATGGATCACGGTAATGTGTGTAAAAGTTACATGATCATTACTAGCAGCTTTAGCAAATGATTTAAAATATTTTTCGTCATCGTTTTCGCTCTATCTGCGCATACTCGAAAGCAATTTTCCAACAAAATTCGTCAAATTTACTATATATGTCCTCCCTTCTTGAATGTTCCTCAAAAGAACGACAAAACAGCAAATCTTCGTCGATGATTTCATTATCTGTGTACGTGATGTTTACTAACGACTGAGCTATTTTTTAAATAGCAGTTTTTTTCGTTCAAATGAATTGTAAATTGTTAGCCTTCCTTAAGTCTAGTAATAAGTTGGTCGTTGTTAATCTCAGAAGATCTATCGTCGACAGTGTCATTTGACAAGCGAAGTTTCTGAATTTCATACTTACTTTCGTAAAGTATTTAAACAACTTTAATAGCAATAGAATACAAGATCTTTCCCAATGGCGCATAGCTTTTATTTCTAGTAATCATATATGAAACTTCGTATGATGCGAATAAATATTTTTCGCTGAAATAATCATAAATTTCTCAAAATATTGTTTTCCTTTATTCGAAAATTTTCACGAAATACTACTTTCGTCTATTGGCGTGGAAGGATGATTGGATTCAAGGAGTCTTTTTAATTTTGATGGTAAAGACAAAAAGGTTGTTGATTACCATCTTATCTGTTGAAAGTAAAGTCATATTGGATAAATATCTCATAATATCTTCTTTTTCATAGATTAGATAACTGTTACTGATTAACTAGATCCTGATTGCAGAGATCTGCGTTATTTCTTTGTTACTCGAGTTTTACCATTTATCTATGGGTAAAAAACATTTTTGTCCTAAAATATAAATAAAATAACATCTCTCACAGTAATTATTCAAATAAATACAAATCTCTATAGATTAAAACCGTTAAATCCAATATTTTACCCACTTTATTTTATACACAATTTACGCGATGGAACAAATATACAACTGACTATACTCGATAGTGTTATCATTACATAAGTCGCAGAGCTGCTGATCTTATCCTCGCATAATAAAACATTGTCATTATTAGTGGTATTTTTCAATATCTAGGAATAATTTACAGCTTATATCGGGGGGGGGTATTACGATTTAATAATTGAGGTGTACAGAAAATGCAATATCTATACTATTAATATTAAATAAAAGATGATGAAAGGATATCGACTAATGTTTCGTTTCTTTAAATTCATGTATCTCAATTAAATTTTCAATATCTCAACATTTCGCTTTGAGACTCTATTTGGGATCGTGACCCACAGTTTAAAAACATTTTTTAAATTATCCCAATGCCTTGTCGTTTGCTTTTCAGCTTTTACCATTTATTGTAAAAATCGTACGTTTCTTTTATTACTAAATTCAGTTATGTGTGTCATTTAGAGTGTTACTGATACACATAAATTGTATGAGTTACTGCAAGACGTTTCGTACTGTTTTGGTGTTACATTGTGCAAAGTCCTAATTGCTCCCATACATTCCGTAATATCAGATTTTTGAAAATTCTATTTACGTTGCTAGGAATTCAAATATCTTTACATACTATAAAACACCGTCGTATTTGTATTAGTGTTTTTCATTGAATGTAGACTCTTATGGACATTCACAGCCAAATTAATCCTTGCTTTTCTAAATATGCTCTCCTTTACTATAGAATAGACGTGTGCAAATCTTAAATTGGACTTCCATTTAAGCGCTTCTCACGCAGCGAATAAATAAAGAAATAAACAAATAAAAGCGGTCACAAGCAACGATACTACCAGGAACTAAAGTTATAAATCATACGAGCAGTTTCTCTTTCAATGATTAGCGTTTTACAAATCACCCGGAAGATTATTGAAAGAACCGATTAATAATTTACAGATCGAAGTAGCGATACCCTGTAATTTGTGCCATTGCCACTTTTTGCGTAGAGGGACTGGCTGACAGGAGCAGCAGACAGGGCTGCAATTTCAGTGATGTTACAGTTTCTGGGTTGTTTTCGGCAGGTTTACGACAAATGGAGAGTGAAAAGTTTACCCGAGTTAAGTAAGTGAGGTAATGGAGGGATTCTCTAATAGTATACCTATATTTCTTTGTGTTTAATTTTTTAAACTGCTTTAGACTTGAACTTTTACATGTCTAAATGATAGGATATGATATTCATTGCGACTTCTGATCTTTGAGAAATTTTATAAATATTATAATGATGAACTAGCAAAAGAATTTTTTTAAATATCGACATCAGAAAAACTGACTTACAGCTAAAGCTTAACCAAGTTCAGTGATATTTAACCCAAATTAAAGCTTTGATATATAGGTGTGTGTTAATTGCACCAAAGAGTAGTTGAGTGCTACAGGCGACATAAATAGTCTCGTAGTTACCTGCGTAGAAGTAGTCATAAGAACTTTTTATGTCAAAGAAAACTATTAAAAACCCTTTACTGAAAATCAGCACGTTTTTTTTTTAAGTAATCCAAGTAAAATAACATTTCCTTTATTGAAAAATTGAAAAGCAAATTCACAATTAAAGAAATAGCATGTTCATCAGAAAATATTTACGCATTATTTAGTAAAAAAGGACATTTGGGATATTCAGGATGCTCATGAAGCAAGTGCTGTTAATGAAGATATTGCTTCTGATGTACATCAAGTGTGTTACTTTAGATGAAAATTCCGAATTCAAAAATTACTTTCGACGCAATGGAATATAATTGCAGATCTGTGGGGGGAGGGGGGAAAGGAAAGAAAATCACTATAGGAAAGTATCTAAACAATTGGGAAGGGCTCATAAAGGTGATTAAAATCTTTGAATTAATAGGACTTAACACCAAAGTGACGGACTATAGACAACCATCAAAATTAACAGCGAAAGAAACTTGCAGTATAGTTAAAGCAATTAATGTAAATCTAATCTGACTAGTTGTATAAATTTATTACATTTTAGGGAAGCAAGTTAAAGCTATATGCCTATAGTGCCTATGCGTCTATAGTGAGGTTGGCTGACTGGAAGGTTTAGTGACTTTTCGAGCCTAAGAGCGGCCGAGCGGTAAAATCGCTGAACACTGATAGCTCGAACATGGTTTCGATGCTGGGCAAACAGGCTGGCAGCATGGGAATTTTCGTGGTTTTCCCCATTAGAAAGGCCTATACAAAGGCGTCCCTTCCCTTAGGCAGATACTCATAGTGTGTTTTGCCATAATCAACAAAACCAAACCAAATCTATGTGCGACGTGAATATCATCGAATTTTTCTTAAAATGTTCTCCACGAAAACAGCCCTAGCCTTAGACAGGCAACCCTGCGTCGTTTTATTTATTTTTTTTTTTTTCAGTTCCCAAATTGGCACATTTATTCAGTTCAGTGTATTTGTTTTATATACGAACTGAATAAATGTTGTAAAATATATTATAATTTTAATCATTTTTTCATTGTTTCACATCTATATTATATATTTAATGAGCGTCTTGATTATCACATGCATCATATGTCTTTTCACTGCGCGAACGTGCAGTTTAAAACACCTTCCGACAAAGGGAGTTTCAAAATTAACTTTATTACGTTATTTCTTTACTGACAACAGAAGTGTGTATCCGCTTGCATGGATTTTGGTTGCAGTGCGTATTGAGTGGATTATTTATTGAAAAACTGACGAACAAATACTTTGGAAACTATAATTATAACATTAAACAATATCAAGTGAAGCTCATAGACATGCAAATTAAAATTCTGTAGATATCTAGTGTTGTTTATTATTTTGTATCTTCGTTTCAAGGATCTACCATCTGGAAATTCGGAAAGTCGCATCATGAAATTCTGGAAAATTTAAGCCGCGATGCAGCATTATTTGGCAGACATTTTAATTTGCTTATCAACACAATTTTAGCAGCTAAACTTTTTGTTACTATATATATTTGGATAAGCGGATTTAAATACATAGTTTTTTAAACATTGATAGGTATTCCTTCATTAGAAAAACTGGCTCGTATTTACACTACACAGCCGAGTTATCCGAGATAGTATGGGTAAACTCTACCTGGAACAAATCAGTAAATCGAAACTATCTCCGACTAAAAATGATGAATATGTAAAAATTCCCCAGTTTATATGATATTGCATCTCTTTTAAGTTACTTTAATACATAATTAGCTTAATGTTAAATAAAATAGAAACACGTACCCCTTCTCACTATTATGGTACGTCATGTGCAGAGCAAATCAAAAGACTTGAAACATTTTAAAGACAAAATTTAAGAGATTTATTTGAGTAACTTATTTTAAGGGCAGTAAAGTATGGCAACGTAATTACATAAAATGTTATTAAACTATGTTTTAGAAATTTTAGAAATTTCTCATTTCTTCAAAATAGTGAGGTTATATGAACATGGCATAGCAATGGCGGAATTTATAAATGAACCTAACTACATGTAATTTACAAACAAGTTTAACTAATAGTTTCTCTTTAAAATTTTGATAGTGTTTTGAGTAATCTCAACTGAAGGATCTTTTCTTTCCGCTGGATATATAGTCAATGCATATATAATAAGGAAGTTCAAGGCAACTCCCGCTTATTTTTTTTTATATTTACACTTTTTCGGTTGCGTCTATTCCATTTCGGAATTTTTGTGAATGCACCAATCAAGTGATCTTTGCGTTTTAAGAACGTGCTTTTTATTTATTTACTTATTTATTAGGCTTATCTCATTATCACGGCATTTTTTTGTTTTGTTTTTGTTGACTTACCAGTGAGAAATATTATTATTAGATTAGATTATGGCAAAGCACATCAAATGTGTTTGTCTAAGGAAATGACTTTCTAACCGAAATTAGATCGTATTTACATTAGACATGAGAAAATCTAGGGAAATGCCCATAAAATTATTAAGGCCTGCTACTGAAGATAATTTTTTATTTGTTATACAAAGTTTTTGCATTATATATATATATATATATATATGTGTGTGTGTGTGTGTGTCGATTCTGTATCTGTAGGCTTTGTAGATTATATATATACACGCACAGCGCAAAAAAAAATTAAGGGATATTGGAGTTCAATAGGAAATAACCATATAATGTACAACTTTTTTTTAACAAAAATGAAATAGAAGAGATTATAAAAGGAAATTATAAAGTTTACAAAGTTGGAAATAAGCAAATTTTGTCTGTGACGTCGAAAACTATGCGTTTTAGGTAAGGAGTGAAAAACCACCTGCAGCATTCCTTCCGTCGGAGGAAGTTAAAGAGCTGCATAAATTTAATAAGGTAATAATATGATTTCTAACGTGGATTGGCTTAATATGGGCGCTAGTGCATTGACATTAATTGTACCGTATCTTGGTAAGTCCGAAGAAGATCTTACTCCTCTGGTTGTTTTCCTTTGCGGTATTTAACACGTTGAGCGCGGCGTCGAATTTGTTGTCCTTTCCGTTCAGCTTGCAGCGAGCTAAGCTAAGCCGTATTAAGCGAGCTAAGCTAAGCCGTAAAGTTAAGCCGTATTTTTGTATAGAACGTTTTAATACATTTCATTAAAACTAAATTTGATCACATTTCATGGTGACTATATTTATTTTTTAACTTTAATAATGTCGGTCCCGCGGACCGACGCCAGTCAAACGAAAATTCCAGTGCTGGTCCCCAGGGACCGAAGCCGGCCACACGGAAAGTTCACTGCCGGTCCCCAGGGACCGACGCCGGACACACGGAAAGTTCACGACCGGTCCACAGGGACCGGCGCCGCGCTCAACGTGTTAAGGATTGTAGTTTACATAAATAAGCCAGGGATTGTTGAGGAACTCAAATAAAAATTATACATGTCAGCTCACAGATTTGTTCGTCTTATGTTACAGACTATGATAATCTGTAAGTAAAAGATGAGATAAATGAAGTAAGACAAAAGGAAGACCTTTAAAATACAGATTAGAATCATTTGATGTTACTGTGCTTACCTGATGTTAGACCCATAAATGTATTGTTTCATAACTAAACAGTATGTATTTTATAAAGAAGAATAATATTTGTTTTTCAAAAGTAAATATATTATATTAATTAATCCCCCAAAATTGATAAATCATATCAATTAAATGCACAAAATTAATGTTGACAGCAAAAGAATATAACAAATGATGCCCTCTGTATTATTTGACTACAAATCCATTACCGCTACAGAAACCTACGAAAATAATTCACTGTGTTACTGTGGTCAGACAGAATTGCGGAAGGAAAAGCATGTCTAATTTCCATTAAAAGTTTTTATCAGTAATATTCTCGTAAGGATAACGATCAGTGTAGGAAACAACCAGTGTTCAATTAATTTATATTTTGAGCCAGCATTAATTTAAGATTGATAACGAAGGTATTATTAAAGAAATGAGGATTTTTCAGAAAAAACGCAATTTAGTGGTGAAAATCATGGACAGATCTGTTTTAGAATTAAATCTCGTATCGTAATTTTGAAATACATATTACAGAATTTAGGAACAAAAAGGGTTAAAACAGTTAATCAATAACACTTTTGTACATTTTGCGAATTTTTTTTTCTACCTGCATTTCAACTGCGCAGTAGATATTTTTATTTTTATAATTGCGTTGTAAAACTCAGAAGTGTAATCACGATGATAACGTTCATGTTCCCTAGAACTGGGCTAGAAAAATATGTTTGTGATTGTATCCTCATGGTGCAAAGTTGCAAGGCGCAGCTTTAACTAATCGAAAAAAAAGCTTGAAAAGTGATAATAGAAAAGATTAATTTGTTTACCCGAAAGAAACATCAAATTAGAACATTTCAGTATTAATTTTTAGAATGCGTAGTTGAAAATAATGTAAAATTTAAAATTACGTTAGTGTCTTATAGTTTCACTTTTGAACAAAAGTAGAAGTTGTTTTTCTTTACACCACAATACCTGCAAATTTAATTTTGCAAACATTATCTCGTAAAAGTTAATTTCTAATATTTCTTCTTAATGTCTATGAATGATGTTTGTAAATACTAATAAAATTTAGAGAAGCGTACAAAAATAATTCTTAAGTTCGCACTGGACTGGATTTGATTGCGAAAAAATTCAGTATTCAGCCGACAAAGGCACATCTGTCCGTCGGTAGATATGCCTTTGTCGAGGATTTTCTAAAGGAAATTATTTTTATCGTATTTACGTTATACGGAAGCACGTTATGGGAAGCCACGAATTACTGATACAGCAACAGGTTATAACGTCGAGAACAAAATCCAGGTTTGATTAAGAACGCTTTGGAGCTTTAGACTATGCCAACCCAAGTCAAAACGGGATGAGTTATCAAGTTCTACAAGACATATGTCAAGTTCTGAATTTTTACTTAACAATAAATATGATCCATTACTTTATTGTTAGGTAAAAATAAACTAAAATCCATTACGTTATTATTAGGTGAAAAAAATAAAGCATGTCCATTACTTTACCTTTTTTAATGAATAAGCATATAGTTGCATAATACAGGCCAGCTGAAGCCACAGTTCGCAATATTAAAGACGAAATCTTTTGACATGACAACTGTTTTTGGTACTTACTGTTTCGGTGGTTTCGATACAAATATATATAACATATATAGAGAGTAACATTATTAAATATATAGGGTAACATTATTAAATATATAGGGTAACATTATTAAATATATAGGGTAACATTATTAAGCAAAAGTATAAATTACAACACATTTATATATCAATTTTAAAATGCTTTTATAGGCTAATAAATTTAAATAAAAACTAAAAAATTAATATTTAAACTAATAAAGATTTCGATGCGTTTCATGAACACTACACATAGAAGTCATATCATACATAGAGGTTTCGCAATTTATTATTTTTGTAAGCAGTATATAGAGACAGTTTCCGTTACACAATATATTTAGTTTGGTTTATTTAATTAATGGCAAAGCACGGTTGGGTTGTTTACTGCTTAAGGGATACCTACATGGAGGACTTGATAAAGGAAGCTGGCTCGTATCCATGTTATACATGGGAAAAACCACGAACACACCCAGGTGTTCAGCGATTTTACTACTCTGCTGCTAGGCCTATAAAATATGTATATGTCTATAAAAATGAAACAGTAAGACAAAGATGGTTTTAAGAAGTTCGACATCACCGACTTCATGTTGTTTTACTCTTCCATTTCGGTTAATCTGTGTGCTTTGGTTAAGCGTGGTTTTTACTGCAGTTGCTTTACAAATGCTGCATTCGATATAAACAGGAATTATCTATGCAAATAATATAAATATGGTATTTTTATTTTCAAATGTTAGGAATCTTCATTTAAAATGTATCAATACAATTATATTGGGCTTTAACATCTGCTTACATAAAACAATGATACTGATTATTCAGAATCATTATAATCTTTTGTTAGATTACAAATGGAGAAGAAATATGGGTATCAGCCTGCTTGGCTTCCAGTGGCAGACAGAACAGGCTGATGCGTGTGTTTTCAGAATACGGCAAAGCACACTAGGGCTATCTGCCTAAGGGCAGGGATGCCTTCGCGGAGGACTTTCTAAGGGGGCCCACCAGCGGCCGAGCGGTAAAGTCGTTGAACAGTGGTAGTTCGGTCCGAGGTTCGAATCCCGCGAACGGGCTGGCTGCATGGGTGTTTTCGTGGTTTTCCCCATGTGTAACGTGTATACGAGCCAGTTTCCCTTAGAAAGTCCTCCACGAAAGGCATCCCTCCCCTTAGGCAGATAGCCCTAGTGTGCTTTGCCATAATTAAATACACCACACACCTTTCTAAGGGAAACTGGCTCGTATACACGTTACACATGGGGAAAACCACGAAAACGCCCATGCAGCCAGCCCGTTCGCGGGATTCGAACTTCGAACCGAACTACCAGTGTTTAGCGATTTTACCGCTCGGCCGCTGGTGGGCCCTAGAACAGGCTGATGTTTGTTCCAATCGTAAGAATTTATTTGTTCATAACTTTTTAAAACGTTTTGGTAGCATAAGCAAAACCTTAAGGGAAGAGGAAAACTTAAGAGTGTAGCTACTTCCATATCTTTCGGTTCCTATGTAAGAAATGAGTTAAACTTCTCTTTGGAAACTTAGGCTGTTTTTTTTTTTTTTTTTTTTTTTTTTTTTGTTTTGTTTTTTGGTTTTATTAGATTATGGCAAAGCACTCGAGGGCTATCTCGCCTTAAGGGAGGGATGCCTTCGTGGAGGACTTTCTAAGGGAAACTGGCTCGTATACACGTTAAACATGGGGAAAACCACGAAAGCGCCCATGCAGCCAGCCCTTCTCGGGATTCGAACCTCGAACCGAAGTAACAGTGTTCAGCGACGTTACCGCTCGGCCGCTGGTGGGCCCGGAAACTTAGGCATTAAATATAATTCTTAATTAGTAGAGCTTACTAGGTTTCACATCCCTTAATTTCTGAAACTCTTACAGAGAAAAAAAATTGAATATAAATATAAAAAGAAAACTAAATATAAATAAGTATAAAATTAAATAAACTAAATAAGTCAAGCCAAATAACTCATTTTATATAAAGTCATTCTATGTAACTAAAAAGTTATTCTGTGTATCTAAACAAGGCATTCCATATATCTAAATAAAGTCCTTCTATATATTCTGCTTATTTTCTCAGGTAAACTTTGCAAGTGCTATCAGTCGCACCAATTGCTAATAAAAAGAATAAACTTCTTTTTAGATGTAAATCTTGTGTTTTGTCCAATATTTTATTTTTTATTTAATTTCGAAATATTATTTCCAATATCATTATGCTAACTTTCTTTGCCCGTCCAACAGGGTTTGCAAGTTATAAGTATCATTATGAAGTGAAATAGAAGTGAGAATCAAGCAGGTTCTTTTTCTATTGAAATCATATAGGGTGCGTTCTTTTCGCTTTATTTTATATCAGTGGTTTCAAATTTACTGCACGCCTGCCAAATACACTACTTGAAAGTAGCTGACGGGCCGTAATTAAAAAAAAATCTTGTTAATAATAAAACAAAATTTGTTACCTAAATTTAAAAAAAAAAATTATGTACTACATAGTTGTCAAAACATGCATTTAAAAATGACAAAAAATAAAAATTCAAATTTGTACTTATATTCTGCTTGAAATTTAAAGTTTGGTATCTGCAAGAAATTTTTATTGGTCACTTGTGCATAAAAAATGAGCTCAAGAACTTGAACTTGAGAATAAATAATGACAGCCCACTTTTTCTTTTATTTATTACATTCTTCTATGAAGTATACAAAAAGTGCATAACACCGCTTGGCGTTTCGATTTTTATAAAGTTTGTAACCTTATAAGAAAGTTACTAGAAAATGCTTTCATCTCCAATTCTATGGTAGATTTAATTTTCAACTACGGAAAAAAAAAAAAAACTTCACATGAAAATATGCTCTCAAACAAATGGATTATTCTTATTGCAAAAATTCGTAACTGAGGATATTTATCTTTTGGCAAGTACTAATAAAAGTTAATAAAATTCGTATCTTCAAATCTTTGAATACGAATTATATCGCAGTGTAAATTAATTAGCTTCATTTTCCGGAGCATTATACACATCCGTTTTTAATAATGAAGATAATGTAAAAGTAGACTCGAAACCATTAAAATCTTAAACTTCTGACCAAATTTCTTGTTATAATAATGCAAACTGATTTACGAAAATGTAGTTTCGGGCTGCATAAAACTGCTTCGGAGCCGCATGTGGCCCGCCGGGTGCCAGTTTGAGGCCACTGATTTATATAGTTAATGATAACGTAAGCAAAGATTTAATCAACATATTGTAGCAAACTAGGGATCGCCTGTAGGAAACTAGAATTATTGCTAAATCGCATATTTTTGTTTAAGTGGAAAGAAATACTTATTACTAGGAGAAAAGTATTTTGCAAACAACTAAATTGTATCTGAAAGAATGTCATGTAAGTGAAGCATTTAAATATGTTGATTTGCGCATAACCCGAGTAAAAAAAAAAATGTGGGAAAATTTCTTGGAGATAATTATGAGAACTGCATTGTTTGCAAATGGATATTTCAGTTTCATTCGCAGTGCCGGTTTTATGCTATCACTTTGGCATGAACAAAGCATAGGTTACTCATACTGTTCTCTTCAGCTGCCAAAATTGTAGACAATCATCTAGAGTTTATTTCCCATCAGCTTATTTTCGTCTATTATATTTCTTTTTTGTTGATCATCTCTTGCCCTCATCCAGACATGGGTCTTCAATCGGAACTTATGCAGAGATCCTGCCAAACATCTCTCGTTTCTCGGCATGACGACAGCTTTGTGTATGTTGTGCCTATGAAAATAGGGAAATTTTACCGATAGGAATGTTTTCACTTGATGTCGGGGTGAAGGTTCATCGATCCTTGCTAATGGAAGGGTGGGTTGATGTCAAGGATTGATCGTTTCAAGGAGGGTTATTCATACCTGAGGGCATAAACATCTGTAAGTTAGCTTTACGGGGTACAAGGGTAAATAGCGATAACTTTAGTTATTATAAGTCCTTACACTGTAATTTTACGTGTATTTACAGTACGCTTCAATGAAATTACGCAGTAAGATCTTATTATATTAACATACATCTGAATCTGGTTTTCCATTCTTCTGTTTTGTGTTTCACGGATGGCTGTTGATGCAAATGAAGCGATAAAAATTTTTAGTTTTTGCAAGCTGAAATGTTATAAGGTTTTATAGTTTTCGGTGTCTGAAAAGGTCAGAAGTCCGCGTATAGTTTGAGATTCTAAAAGGTTTAAATAAAAAGTCTGACAGTACACGTGGATCAGCCTAGACTTCATAAAAATGAGAATTATAATTTTGCGGATACATATTTATCGCGTAAGAAGAAACATTTCTTTTCGTTATTTCAAGTGTAATATTAAAAAAAATAACAATAGAGATCTTAACAGCTTGATACTTAATTTTAGCAACAAGAAATTATTTAGGCAAGTCTTATAGGTATTTAAAATTTAAATTTTAGATCTGTGTTGTCCGAGAAATGATATTGGAAGTAAATTTTTAGCATTCTGAAGTATTATCTCAGAAATTGCTTTTTAAAGCATTGTTTAAGTTAAAAATGCTAATTTGAAAAAGTATGAAAATTAGCGAAAAGAATTGGCATAACGCATGAAAATAAATATCATAGGACACACTTCGAAAGCTTGAGTGCATCTTCTTTTCTGGTTGCTAGTAAGCAAATTTTTCTTATTCGATGATAATTTATTCAGCGCGGACTTACGGTATTTAACTTGGAATGATGTTACACTGTAGAAACCATTCAAACTTCCGGAGCAGAAAACGTGAAAAATCAACACTGCACCCTTAACGGAATTCAAACTATGACTATTCCTAGTGCCAGCTAGAAATAAAAAAAAAAAAAAAAAAAAAAAAAAACTTGCATTTCAAGAGTTTGCAAGAAGCAGTGAGAAAATTCCTTATATTCTCCTCCACTTAAAGGGTTCCCACTAGAGGATGCATGAGACTCAGCTGCCCAAATGCAGGTGGTGGTGACGAGTTACCATCCACCATATTTTTAGTTTGGAAGCCACCGCAGAAACTTAGAAATTTTTCGAAGCAGGAAACGTAAAGCAGCAATTGTGCTCCTGTCGAATTCAAACCACGAATCTTCTAGTGTTAGCTACACGTGCTAATCACTTGGACCACGACAGCACGCACGGTGGACATAAAATTCTTTATATACCTTTGGTATATGTAATCATTCTGTTTACTCAATTCGGATGATGAATAAAAGAGAAATTTTGATTTTCGTCAGTTGATCGAATTTCATTTGCTGGGAACAACAATCGGATAATAGACCGGATTAATAATAATCACATTTTTTTTTAATTTAGTGATATCGAGAAAAGAGGATTGGACACTAGATACTCCAAATGTATAATAGAATTGAAAGTCCGAATGAAGACCTCTAATCAAAACACAAGGAAAGAAAGATATGAAAAAATTAAAAAAGAAGTTATGATAATTTTAAGTACAGGTATTTTAATAACAAGGATTCCATATTTTTCATAACTTCTTTTTTAATTTTATATAATGAATATATGAAATAAATCATACTATTTCTCCATGGAAATTTTAGATTTATTTTAATTTTTACAACTACGGTATCAAATTCAGTCCCAGTACAGACGTCTCCCGCTTTTTTCGACAGGTTACTTGAAAACTTGAACTGGAAATACAGTCGAAAACTGAAATTTTTGAAAATCGAACTTAACTTCCTTTTTCTTTTCATTTCTTTTATTACCTTTTCTTTGTAAATGTAAAGAATAGTTAAATAATGCACTTCACGTGGGCAAAAATATTTAAAAATTTTAAAAGTCTTATCTTTAAATTGTGAAAACACCTGATTACGCATTGAGTATCCATGGATTTTCATTATAAAAATAAAGTGGCGAATGGACAAAACGTAGAAAAACAGTGAATGCGTGTTACTATTACGGAGGAAAACTGAAAATCTAAACCGAAAATCCACGGATTTGCCAAAATTGACCACTTTGTCACCTTCGCAGCAAAAAATTTTTATTGAAACTTTGAAACTGGTCACTTTCTGAACAGGAAATCTTCAAAATGTATTGCGTCGTTACTAGGAACTGAGTTAGTCTTTGAATGGCTACCCGGAAGTAAGGATCATTGCAACAGAAATAAAATTTAAAGCAGAAATGGCTTTAATTTCATTACCCTTCTTCTACATACACACACTTGAAGGGCGACTTAAGGAAGAGGCCAGATCTAATTGACCAAATCAAAAGGCTTGTAAGCCACCTAGTGTCCGAGCGGATAAAATTATTGAGCACTGGTACTTCGATCTCAGCTCAAATCCCAGCGAAAGGGCTGACTTCATGGCGGTTTTATTGGTTTTTCCCAGATGTAACATGAATACGAGGTTTCTTTAGAAAGTCCCGTGTAAAGGTATTCTTATACCTTTAAACAACTAGGCCTCGTGTACTTTGCTTTAATCAATTAACTTAACCCTAATCTCTAAAAATAATTACAATTAACATTCCACTGTATTTTTCTATGAAGAGTAGCAAAGCTTTTTTAAAACAGGAAACCTTAAAAAATCAAATATGTTTTTGGGGAGAATTAAATCCCAATCTTCTCATCGCTAGCTGGCTATGCTTGTCAGTTGATTGTAACATATGTGAGGAATATTTTTAATTATTCGTAATTCCTGAGAAACGCCCTTTTTCATTGATTTCTCAGTAATCCCAAGCTGATTTTTTATAATTAGAAGTTTCAACGGCTTATAAAAAATGCAACAGAAACGTTGAATGATAATAAATAAAATAATAATAGACAAAAGAATTAATAATGAATAATAAAAATTAAATAATAAAAGAATTAATAATGAATAATAAAATAAATAATAAGGATAAAAATATTGCAAATAATATAATTTCTGTTAAGAAAGTAAATAAAGATTAAAGCATTGTAAAAATTAAATTTTAATGAGTAAATTATTAACAAATTAATGTAAAGTCACAAAACTTTAAGTGAATAATAACAAATAAAATGTTAGTAAGTTAATAGTAAGAAGATGTTGTTCCAATAATAGAAGAACGGTAAGTTTTTCGGGTAGTATTTTGAGAAATCAGATAAAACTACATTTTTATTTAGGTTTCTATGCCTATTTAAAGGCCCTATGGACCGAATAAATACGGCCTTCGAAAAGATCGCTCTTTGACATACGAGATTTTCTTCCTCAATTCCTCGAGTTTTCCTGCCTATTTTGCTCTTCCCAAAGACAGTAAAGCATGCAGTCACTATCTACCCATAGTATCAATATGTTTCATTAACTACTTACTTAAACACATAAGTGTTTCGTTAATATTACGGCACCGCCAGCAGTTAAAACTGCTGAATCCTGGGAGTTCGACCTGGCGAAAATCCCAGACAATGCAGGCGAACTATTTGCATGGTTGATTTTCGTGCTTTTACCCAAGGTTTTGCTGTTGTGTGACATCACTGTCTTCCAGTACATTGTGTTTTCCCAAAAGCAAATACTCCTTTGTATCTCCATTTTTCCACTTGCGTAAGTAAGTAACGTTAACGTTGGGAACTGCCTAAAAAAACCTTGTTTGTCTATTGACATTGGTTTTCCTTATGTGTAATGTGAATGTGAACCCATTTCCCTTACAGAGGTCCTCCAGCTGGGCTATCTGCTTAGCTTTCATGGAGGCTAGTACCGTATTCTTATACACAAAAAGAATCTAATTATTAATATTGCAGTTGAAGTTGTAGTGTAACAAAGAAACTTGCCTTATTTGAGGATCGTTGCGCTTTTGTTGTAATTAAAATTTCACTCTAAAATTGAGAAGTATTGAAGGAGGTTGCATTTAAGCCCAGCAGGAGTTAAAGTAATATTGAAAAAAAAATTTCTCCTTTAATCAGTTGTTCACGTTTTCATGCTTTTCTACTATTTTATCCAGTTCCGAATTTGTTGATGCTGTAGCCTGTCTTTCGACATATGCTGAGGCAGAAATCCATTGTTTGCACGTTAAAGAAAATCTTAGCGTGCAAAAAACGTGCGACTGTAGAAAAGACAACTAGAACAAAACTATATACATTGTGCCTAAAAAAATGATTAAAGCCATTGTATAAACGCGTGTTACAAGATTTTTGCTTTAACTCTTTGACCGTAAAACACGGCTGATGAGTATAAACTGTCTTGATGTTAAATATTATTTCTTATTCCCCTGTTATTTAGAGTGCAAACGTTTCCTCTTCCCCTCCTATACGTGGTATATTTCGAATGATAACAAATAATTCAGAAATGCTGAAGAGAGGTTGGCGGAAACCTGTGTCTCTAAAAGTGATTTAAGAAGGGAAATTGAAACCTCAGACATGTTCATGTCTTGTCAGAGCCAGATGTTTTTGACCCTTCGAGCGTCGATCTTGGCGGTAAGAGCTCTTCACGCAAATCATTTAAGATGGGGGATTATAAAAGTCAGATCGCTGAAAAATGGGGATTATAAAAGTCAAATTAATAAAACTTCATTCAAGCACATAAATCTTTCATCCTTCTCAGCTAAGTTATCGATTTTTTTATAGCTGAATAGCTTTTTGAATTACATGTATATATTTCAGTAATATTTATCAAATTTCTCTCTGCTTCGTGATTGCTTTCAGCCTGTAGTTAATAACAGGCTGCCTAAAACCCATGTGTATTAAAAAACTTGCTTTTTGTTTAATTCGCTTTCAATTAATATTTATCTTATGTGAGCAAAAGTAGATTCATTGCGCCTATGAAAGATTAGGATGCCACCCGAAGGGATAATGGCTAGTGACTCTGACTACCGTCCCGAAGGACCCGAATTCGAATCATAGATAAAGCATGGATGTTGTAAATGTATAGCGTAAATGTAATACACTCTAAATACGTTGGGAGCCGAAAGTCCTCTCGTGTGGTTTGGTGATAGGGGAAGAGATGTAGCAAAGCCCCGGGCTGCTGTCCCTCCAAACTGGTATTGAACTGGGCAAAGTCGTAATGTCACCAATATGGTGATGTCTTGCCAAAGATAGACATATTGTTACACTCCTTGCCACGGTTAAATTCATGGGCTTCTTCTGATTAAGTAAGACTAGTGAGATTAATCACAAGAAGAAAAAGATTAGGCTTGAAGTTTTTTCCAACTGAATCCGGCAAATTTGCCCAGCAATGGCTATATAGTAATAATATGCTACAATATAATTTATAGTGGGAATAATTATTAACGATCTTAATTTACTTTCTATATAGGTTGTTTATTAGAGGAATGAAACTTTTTGTTTTATTTCATGAATTCTCTATGTGGTGGGATAGATTCACAAATTGAACAAATAGAAACCTTGCTTCAACAATAAAAATCGAAATTAAACAAGACATTCTTCAACCAACGCAACAATCGTCCAGCAGTTTATAACAAAGATAATGTTTTATTCCAGTCATTCGTTTTACTCGCTAGATTAAGCGCGGATGTTCTATTCCCTAAGGGAAATCTTATATAAAAGCGCGCCATTTGAAAGAATGTTAAAGATACAGAAAAACGTAATGAGAATTAGAGCATTGTAATTCTTGAAGGCATTCAAAAAAAAATGTCGAAAAACGTATAGCATTTAAAGTATTGTATGACAATGGCTAAATATAGTAACAAAGTGTTCTGGATAAAGTTTTCCGGGAACCTCGATTTACAACCTCTATCTGCAACAGTCTTAAAATTCTGTTGACGCACTGTGTATATAAACCCTTTAGAAAAGGTCCGTTACACTGATTTCATTTTCTTTGAACTGCTAAATTGCTTTCAGTTTTAGTAAGGGAGCTTCGTGCATTCAAAGTCTTCTTTAAATATTCTAAACTTTTCGAATATATTTAATGTTTTTTCCTAATATTCAAAGTCTTCTATATATAATCAAATCCCTGATCGTATATCCAATGTCGTCTTCTCGCATTTAAAGTCCATTTCACATATTCAGGATCTTCATCGTATATTCGGAAATTAAAATAAGAGCCTTCTTTCTATTAGAAACTAAACAATGGCGTGAAGTACCCAAACCAGTAAGTTAATCAAGGTGAAGCTGGAATCTCAAGCTAAAGAATAAATGATTTATTTCAAACATCAAAATTTATGGATCAATTCTTTCCCTTGATCTTTCTAATTGAAAATTCACATTTGAGTCCTGTAAATGTTTTTTTCAAAGGAGAATTCATTCTGTATCAACGCTTATCGATATCTGCATCACCCATTTCAGAAACGGGGTCGAAAAATTAAAGAGCTTTCAGAAAAACTCGTATCCAAGCCAAATTACGAAACACTTAAATCGTTAATTCAGCACTAACTCTGCCAAACCTTTTTCTAGCCTTCGATGCGAGCATGAAAATTAGCACCAGTTACTCCATGAATCAATCGGCGACTGAAAGGAAATGTCCACTCTTCTAACCTTGAATAAAATGCATCTATAAATGATCTGATTGTTTCACTTAGAGGGCTACTTTTTTTTAACAGTAATGGCGCCCAAATTGGTTAAATACTGATAGCCGTAGGCAAGGTCTTCAAGTAAATCTTGTCATCATTTTTTTCTCGCTCACTTTCAATAGTAAATGCCTTGAAGACTTAACTGGGTCAAATAACATGAACATTAATTTATTTAGAAAGCTGAATTAGCTAAGGCTGGGGGGGGAATTAAACTATTTCGATCGATACACGTGCTACCTTTCGAAAAAATGTAGAAAATAATGAGGAAATGATTATGATTATATTAGATATCAGTACAAAAAAAGCTGGTTTTTTTTACAATTAATGCAAGCGTTAGCTGTAGTTACGGGCGTTGTAGAGACTTGTTTTAAGACAGGGTGACCAATGTAAAGATTTTGTTACATTGTGGGTTTTTAAAAATATTATTATTTCCATTTTTCTAACTATAGCTATTTTCGGTACTTTAATAGCATTATTTTAACATTTCTACACTGCTACTGGAAAGCAGCATTTCTGCTAATGTGTGCCTATGAAAGCACACATTAGCAACAATACTGCTTTCCAGTATTCACATAATAAAAGAGTTAAGCAAAAGGTTATTACGCTTTCAAGTACGCTTTTTAATTTTTCAAGTACGCCATATAAATGAGAAACGACTTAGGATTATGCTTCTCATTTATATGGCGAATTTTAAAGTAAAACACTCAATGCTGAATTATTAATTCAGGTCAATCTTGGTTGAATATTGAACGTGACAAATGCGTTTCGTTGTTCATAAATGGGCGCAGGATTATATAAGATGCCGGAAAAAATATGGTAGAGTTTTGTGTAATTTTGGTAATAGAAGCATTCAGCTAGATATGCCCGAGCTTTTTTATCTCTCTAAATGGAATTTTTAGAAGAATCCAATTGCATCATCTACAGCAAGATGGACACTATCTCTTTTTTCAACTGTGCAAGTAACATTAAAACGAGACGATTGATTGGATAAATGGATCCATTCCTTAACCCTCACATAATCTGGATATAATTCAATTCGGTTTTCATTTTAGGAGCTGTATGTTTTCATATTTACAGTGAAATGATTCAGACCTTTCAAGAATTTAAGGACAAGTTTACTTCAGTAATTAAAAATATTAATTCAGACCTATCATTGTTAATTTTGATTGAATAAGAATTATGTTTTCTGGATCTATGTTAGATAATAATTGCAAGAAATGTATCAGAGAGTATTAAAATAGTATTTGTTGCAACATAAACTAATACAAACTCCATTACAGATTTTCACACATATTATAAAATATATATTATCTGTTATTTTACCTATTTCTAGACCATAATCTTTGTGTACATTAAGGCTAAAAATTTTTAAATTGTTCGAAATGAAGTAAGTTGGTTATAATTACCGCAACTTTCAGTAAAGCTGGTTTTTTATTTTTTTATTTTTTAATTTTTTTTTTTTTAGTCCAAAGGGGCTTTGTTCCTAAAGGACTATTGTTTTTTCGTTTTGCGATTTTGCTTTGAATCACTATAAATCTCCGTTTCACTTTTCAAACTGTTGCCACCAAATGTTAGAGTACTGCATTATATTTGAAGAAATTAAATAATGAAAAATCTGCATAAATGTATGTCTATTTCTCGCATTGTGATAAAACAACGGTACATAGAGCTATCGAATTTTGAATGACATAATCCTCCTACGAATATGGCCAGGTGGAAGACCAAATTTGAAATTTGGAATTTGTTTTATTATCGATTGCATATTTTGTAAAACTTTAACGAATTTTTGATTAACAAATTCAAGGATTTTAAAGCGAGCAATGGCAACACTCTACGGGGGGGGAATCTTTTTATCTTTAGCGCGCGGAACTGTGTATCGGAAATTCTAAAGATATGCTCATTTTAAAATTATTTTGCGGCATTGCTATTGAACTGAATTTTATGGTTTAAGTGCAAAGAACATGATATTTAATAAATAAAGGTAACACACAAAACGTTAAAAAAATGCCCCTTTGGACGTAATTTAAAATCTGAAACCTTTCAGATATTTTTTTAAAATTTTTTATTTTGTTTATTTATTTATTTATTTTTGTTAAAACATTTTTTTTTTAATCGAATGGTGGGTACTTGCCTTTTTGTCAGCATTGGTCACTCCTAAGGCCAGAAATGACAGCCATTATATTGCAGAGGCACCTAATAGGCGGCCATCGTTGCCTCCTCTGAGGGGACAGACAATTTACATTCGTGACTTCTCGGGTATTCCAAACCAGGCCCTTCGGTATAGCAGTCGGCTTCCCTAACCACTAATAGCAATTACATGACGTATTTCCTCACTGGTCATGGGCCCTTTCCTTCATACCTCTGCCGCTTTGGCTTTAGAGAGAATGGTAACTGCGAATGTGGGGAGGAGGGTCATCCAGATCATTTTGTGTTCTCCTGCCCACACACAGCACTTAACAGCCTCAAGCAACCAGGAGCCAGATTCTGGCCAAATTGGTTCCAGAATCTACAAAGTAACAGAGTTGCCCAGCGGAAACTGAAAACAATAATTGACTACTGTACTAGCAATTACTCTTCTGACGCTGGAAGATAGTAGCCATATCGTACATACTTGAGTCGTATGTAACACACATTAGGTTCTAACAATGCCATTTCTAAGCACAGTTCTCTTAGAAATAGACATCGCACCTTCAGTATGGCATTAACTCTGCCTGAAATGAGATATTTATTAACCTGAAAACAGAATAATTGCTTTGCAAAGCCTAGCAGTATGCACGTTAGAAATATGTAAGCTAGTTCAGTGTGTCAGCAACAGAGTATGTATGTTCAATATGTAATTTTGTATTTATGCTATGCCAGGTTTTCATACACAAAGTTTGTACTGTACCTGATTGTTGTACTGTATCTGTACATGTTAATATCTTTTATTTATGGTACCTAATTTATATTAAGGATCACGCGTACCTCAATGTCATGCATCTTGTAAACTTTAACTATCATGATAACGTATATGTATGGGTGTATATATCAATATGAGAGTATGTATACTTCTATTTGTTTCGGAATATCTATGTATGTAAGTGTGTACTATATATCTGTATATGAGTTTGTATCTATATGTATATACATATATTTTGATTGTACTCTTCTTCAAGTGCCTTGTATGCACATGTATATATTTCTTTGTACATTGTTGTACTCAAGTGCCTTGTATGCACATGTATATCTCTTTTTTGCATTTTATAAATGTCATCTGCTCAGTCGGGGCTGCCCAGGGCTGGGGCGTCTGGTAGCTAGTGGTTGACTCCCGCCGAGTTGGTAACCAATTCTGCATGGATATATCTATACCTGGGTCGGAAGCCAACTCAGCGGTTTACCTTCCCTAACCACTTGGCTTTCGCCGTGACATTGGAGTTTTTGCCGCGTGACGCGGACGACACACAACGGTACGTGAGAGCTGCTACTGAACAGCCTGCTTCGCAAAGACCCTCACTCATCTGGGTGCCAGCTCATACGGGAATAGAAGGAAATGAGAGAGCAGATGTTGTTGCAAAGGAAGCAGCGAATTCATCCACTTTGCGAGAAGTCCCGACCCTTAGGCGAGTCTCGGACTTAAAGAGTTGGACATTCCATCAGCTCCTAAGAATATGGCAAGTACGTTGGGATCAAGCCTCCACAGGGAGACGTGTTTACAATCTCATTCCCAAGGTCAAGACAACAATCTAAACTAATAGCAATTACATGACGTATTTCCTCACTGATCATGGGCCCTTCCCTTCATACGTCTGCCGCTTTGGCTTGAGAGAGAATGGTAACTATGAATGTGGGGAAGAGGGTCATCCAGACCATTTTGTGTTCTCCTGTCCACACACAACACTTAACAGCCTCAAGCAAACAGGAGCCAGATTCTGGCCAAATTGGTTCCAGAATCTACAAAGTAACAGTTGCCCAGCGGAAACTGAAAACAATAATTGACTACTGTACTAGCAATTACTCTTCTGCCGCTGAAAGATGGTAGTCATAAAAGTCTATATAAGCTAGTTCAATATGTCAGCAACAGAGTATGTGATATGTATGTTCAATATGTAATTTTGTATTTATTCTGTGCCAGGTTCTCATACATAAAGTTCGTACTGTATCTGTGCATGTTTATAGCTTTTATTTATAGTACCTAATTTATACTAAGGATCACGCGTACCTCAGTGGCATGCTTAACTTAACTATCATGATAACGTATATGTATGGATGTATATATCAATATGAGAGTATGTATACTTCTATTTGTTTCGAATATTTATGTATGTAAGTGTGTATATATCTGTATATGAGTTGGTATTTATATGTATATGCATATATTTTGATTGTACTCTTCTTCAAGTGCCTTGTATGCACATGTATATCTCTTTTTTGCATTTTATAAATGTGTAAAACAAACTCTAAAAATAAAAATATAAAAATATCTCTTTTTACTCGAAGACGAATTCAGAACTCATCAGGGGAAAATGAATTAAAGCTTCATAAAAGTCGATTAATATGTTTCGAAAACGTGTTTCGTTCTCCTGGTTCATTTGAGATCAAAAAACGAAAAATGAATCTATTAAATTTTCATTTAAGACATTATAATTCCTATAAAACCGAAAAATATAATGGCAAATGTACCAGGATTTTCCCTACACGCCTTAGAAACTCTTGGAAAAACGAATAAAATATAACAATGCGCTAAATTAACTACTAAAAAAAAGAACTTTATATTACGTAAAATGACTATTAAAAAAATCAAATTGGTCTAAAATAATTATATGCGAATCCGAAATTCGAAACCAAATAAATATAAAGAGCAAAACAAATATACTTTAAACCAAATTGTCATTAAAACAACACTATAAAATTGGGTGGTCTCCGATTATGCTAAACTAAACTTTTAATACAAGAAAACGAAAAACTTTTCATAAAGATTCTTTAAATAATAAAATCAAATCTGAGCCTTTATCAGCTAAAAACTGGAAACCAATAAGTAACAAAAAATTTTAAAATCGCAAACTTACTGAAATCTTAGGACGACCTTCTAAACGAAAATATACGTAATTCTTCAGACGACCAAACTGCGTTCCTTGTAGAATTCAACGCTGCTCTGTAGAAGAAAAAATATTATAGTCCTTAGGAAAAGTAAGCGATAAGGTTCAAAGTATAAAAATTTGCTTCTTTATTAAAATATAGAAGAAATTTCTACTTCAAAGAAAATTTATTTCTATTCAGATTTCCTTGATACTTTGTTTTATTTCTGATGTTCCAATGTTTACTGAGATTGAGTGCAGCTGATAAGATTCTTTCTGAAATGATAGCTGTATATAATTCCATGAATTTATGCTGTCCTTACTTGATAATTTTCAAAATTGCCTTGAAATATCGACTAATTTCATTAAAAAATTCCAGACATTGTATTTCGCAACTATAGAGAAAATAATACTTAAAATTTACTTGTTTCCTTTTAGCTCTCCGAGACTATGTTTCCCTTAAATAAAATTAAAGTATCGTTTTAGTATGAAGCTCAAATTTAAATTCCTATTTAATAGTTGTTGTGTATACTGTTTGTAATTTACGTCTGCGGAAGTAAACTTGCATATTATTTATAAATTATGTGTCGCAGTAAGCTTAATTTACCTACGAAAGGTTTTGAAAATACCACAATTTGTTTTCTATGCATTCGCAGATTCTCACTTTTTTTTCTAGTAAGATTTAACTCCTGTCGTTTCTGAACTGTTCCCACATTGCTGGTTATCGAAATATTTTATGTCTGTTGGTGTTAAAGAGCAGCTAATCACTAAGACTTCTCTAGTAATGCTAATGAGTTGTAATTTACGGCTCATCTTAAGTTCGGCGTTCAATCCAGGTGGAAACGAGTATTAATCGACCCAAAGGTCTTTGCTTTCTATTTTCATATTCAGCATTCCTTTACATTATTTTGTTTTCCTCGCGAACTTAACCTAGCATTTGGGTGATGTAGATTCATTATGCGAAAATTATTTTTTTCTTCATTTACTAGATATTGTTATTTACATTCATCTCCTATACCAAATGGTAACGATTTAAGTTTCGAACCAAGTTATTTTTAAATAACTACCACGGAATAGTATTTTTTTTAACGGATCTACCATACAACTTTGAAAAGATGTTGATTTATTATGAATGCAGCACCTGAGTGCAAATATACTGAAACGTGGTTTATTGTAACGCAAATAATGAGCATGTCGCTAGTTAAGGTAACTGTACGCATTCTTTCAAAATACCTTGCAAAGGGGCAAGGGACTGGATTAATTAACCCTTTGCTCCCCGAGACTTTTCTTAGTATTAACTGCGAATTTTTATCCCACGATTTTTAGGGCTAATGTAAAATGTATTCTTTTTGAAAAGCTTTTTAGACTAGTCACCTTTCTGCTGTAAAGCATCATTCACCATCTGCACGACTAAACATTAGTAATTTTTTTTCGGTTATTGATTCCGATAATGAACCTAGCCTCTTTCGTGTGTCAATAGACTATAAAGTGTAAATAATGAAAAACCTAAGAGCTATTTTAGGATGTCTAAAGAAAGGACTATCTTTGGAAACTCAATCAATTTACTTTTCTTTTAAGCATGGGTAAAACCACGCAACTAAGCTGTTGTGTCATGAGAAGCCAATCGCGAAATAAACTATGAGTGTTTCTTGATTTGGGGCTGTAGATCATTGTTGGGGCAGTAATGGACATAATAAAAATTATTTTGTACATTAGAACACTGTTACAGTCATTTTTCAGCATCTAATTTTGATCGGATGTCTGAAATTTGTAAATAGTACATACTGAAATTATTTAAGGAATTCTGGCCTGATGTGAATTTTAAGAAATATTACAATTTGCATAGGAATCATAATAAACTCGAAATATGCAGGGTTTATTATAATTCGTCGGTTTTCAAAATGCTTTATGTTGTAATGTATCGTAAAAAATAGTACTTTATGAAATAAAATTTTAAAAAAATTCCGATCGCTAACTTCATTCTTGAGAAGACGAGGGGAGCCCTAGAGTTGTTATTTTATTTAAATGTCTTATCGTACCTATCTGTGGAACTATATTAACACTCACTGTATATTTCATAGATTTATAAGGTCCCTTTCTTAAGCAAAATCAAATAGTAACAAAAATAAGACTGATCAATAACGAAAAAATATTGAACTGAAGTAATAAGTGCGATGATAAGAATAGCCATTAACTTAAGTTTATACTACATTCGTATAAGCTATTTCCTTTTTGCGTTTAAATTTTTTAATAGCAATCTGTAGAACACTGGTAATTTTTTTTAAATTTAAGTAGGTTTTGATATATTTGAACTTTATATTTTTCGTAATTCAAAGTACAGGGAAACCTCCTTAAGGTGAGGACTGCTAGTGATCACCTTAGGGATGATTAGCCAGGGTATATTCAATACCGATATTTACGTTCTAAAAGAACAGTGGCCAGTTTTAGAGATGACCGCTCATTGCATTTTATTTGACTTACTTTAAAAAGAATCATCAATCATCAGTGGTGAGTCTCGGTTTTAATTCACAAAGCCTCCATAAGCTGGATGTGTAGGTTTTCGTAATTTCTGTGATGTGAATTTCAACCAGATTCCTTCAGAAATTTCTCTACGAGAAAGTTTTCTGTCAGGTTATCTATTCCAAGGAAAGAGTGTTTTTATGTTTTATAGTACGCTTCTTTTTTCTGGTTTAGTTCCAAAAAACAAAATGTTGCAAGTCCTGCAAGATTCAAAATTCCGACACGCTGATTGGGCAAAATGGTATAAGATATATGGGTATGAAATATATGGAGTGATAAAAAAGTTTCATATTTATAGTAGTGCACTAATTTTATGACGTGTTGAAACCTTGTTGAGCTGATATAAAAAATATTCCAGAACTCTAAGATTGGAAAGGTACTTTTTTCCGCTCAGGTAAGTATGTTGTGCAGATACTGATGGCGTTCTTGTTATCAAATATATTCAAAGTTGACTATAGTACGGTCTGACTTTGTTTTCTCCTCAAAACCTGTGATGTGAAGCACCTCTGTGATTGTGGCGTGAAAGTGAAAACATGTTTGTTTTCGTAAGAAATCTCCGTACCTAATCCAACGAATTCTTTGCGCTTCCTCTTGGTATTGCAGCACAAGCTGGATTTTATTAAGGGTTGTAAAGTTTTGTGAAGCACAAACTGGGCTTTCTTAAAAGGAAAACCCTTCTGTTCTATAATCTAGGTGCGTACATTTTTTTTCGTTTCGATTAATTAAAAATTTTCAGCTTCGATTACTGAAGAATCCCTGAAAAAAAAATCACGTTGGATGACATAAAAATTGTAGACTATTCTATGCCTCAGATAATAGACTTCTACTAAGAGGTAACATGGTTCATCAATGACATGAGACAATTTTCTGTCACTGGCGGCAATTCTTTTAGAGTTAAGTATCGTACTGCCCAACCCTGGAATAGAAATACTTTGATAATCAACCCCATACAGAAACGGAAAAGTATGTTTGGATGAAGCCGCAAATATCAAAATAAAGAAAGTCGAATATCTATTTAGTATGAACATTGATTTACATATCATGATACTAAATGTCTTTTAGCTAGAAGTTATACTTCCTTCGAACAATTTGCAGTGACAGTTAAGATCAGATTATCATAAGGCATTCTTGAGATTTCTTCATATTTAACATTTAAAATAAAATTAACGCACAAAGATTTCTTCGCATTTAAACGAATGCTAATTTAAAATTCAAAAGAAAATAGGCTTTTATTTCTACTGCAGGATGAAGTAATAATGTGTATATGTACGACACATGATTCTCTTCCTATCTTTTTCCCCGCGAAGTTCAAAGCCTCTGGTATCAGAATACCAAATCGAGAAATTATGTTTCTTACATAACATTGCTCAACCTCCGTACGAAATGCCATACATCGACTTAGATTCCAAATTTACGTCTGAATGCTTTTTTATTCAAATTGAAACTATTTGATTCTTTCAACAACAGGAAGTGCTATTCTTTAAAATATTATCTAATGCGAGGCTTGTCTTTGATTTTGTGGGGGGGGGGGGGGAGGGTATCATTTTCATCTAGCCTGAATGGAATCTTTTTTCGTCATGAAATATATACTTATGCTACTTTCATATGTAATGAGGGGTTCTTTGAATCTAAGAAAAGGGGAATTTGTATCAGAAAACAATATAGCTTTTAATGCATACAAGCAGTTTGATTTGAATAACTTAAGAAAAAAAATTCCAGAAAGTTGTTTCAAGGTGTAGCGAAAGTTATTTACCTGAATTTTTGATTAGCTTGGGTTTAAAAAACATAATGCGCTTTTACGTGTTCAAATTGCTCGCAATTCTGAAATTTTTTCAAGCATGACCGCTGATTTCATTCTCATATCCTTTGATAAAATTATAAATGCAATGACAGGGACATGAGATACTCCATTAGCTGTCATTTTTAGTATTATTATATTGCTATTAAGTACTCATTAATGGAGGAGTTTATTCAAATTTAATATTTCCTAGGCAAGCAGTTTGTAGAAAACTTTCGGCTTACTTAGAGAGATAGGCATAGCAGATGTCTTAAACTGCAAGAGAAGATAGAAAGCCCCCCCCCCATACGCGCGCACACTTTTGCTCATGATTAACATTTGTGTAGATCTTTGAATTGAAAGAAGTATGTTTTGCAATACTCAGAGAAAGGTGAATTCCGAAAATTCGCCGTTTATGGGAATTAAAAATCTGAGCGGCATTTTAAAACTTTTCTCTTAAATCTTCTGCAGAAGCAAGCCGAAAGCGAAACTGAGGGTGAATCTTAAACCGCAAAATGGAAAGTTGATTTCTGTTTAATATTTTGAGAAATTTTTCTTTAAGGCTCTAACCACCGCTTTAGATTAATAAGTTAGAATAAGATTTAAAAATCCAAAATTAATTATGACAGTAAAGCAATCTTACAGAAAGCAGACAATGAATTAAAGAGGTTCCACAGTTCCAAAGCCACAAGAACAAGGCAAGAACTGTAATGATGTGATCAGCATTGCATGTTCTTACCTAAAAAAAAAAGAGCTTTCTTCCATGCTTGATGTAGCAGCATAGATGGTGCATCTTAATTAGTCTTGAAACTAGACGTAACCTAATCTTTTAGGAATTCAAGCAGATTTGCATTTAATTTGAATTCATGTTTTCTTTTGAGTTCTGCTTCAAATTCTTTTACTAAATTTTGCTTATTTGACTATGGCAAAATACATGAGGGCTATCTGCCTAAGAGAAGGGAGGCTCTCGTGGGAGATTTTCTAAGGAAAACTGGCTCATATGTACCTTACACACGGGAAAAACCTCGAAAACACCCATGCAGCCAGCCCGTGCGCCGGGATTCGAGTCCCAGATAAAACTACCAATGTTCAGCGACTTTACCGCTTGGCCCCTAGTGTAGCCGCTAGGCTTTTACTAAAAGAATACTATAAGGAATACATCCCACTAATGAAAAGTTGCTGTGAAGGAATAAATACTTTCTATAGTTTAGTGATCATAGCGCCTGTCTCGCCCATAAACGAAAGTGTCCCTTTTTGGTTCCCCGTCCAAGGAAATCTTTAGTTTATGCTTAATGAGAAAATTATGTTTATGAGAATAATCGGCGTGTGATTTTCTTTAATAATTTAACTAACCAACTTACGCCCACATGCAGTTGACGGGGCCTTTTAAAAATTTTGCAGGGATATGTTTTGTTCCGTAAAGACGCGCTGAATTTATTGTTAGAAAGTTATTAAAAATACTCAAGGATCTCAGTATTTTAATGATATAACTATTTAAATTTTCCCTCTCCTGATATTTAAAGTTTTCGTAGCTATCTCTCTGTACAGTTTAAGTCACTAACAGCATGAAAAGCAAGAATTCGCAATGTCTCTTAAAGTTTAATATTCTGCATTCTCTTTCAGCTCAAATTCGATTCTTTGTCGAATGACATATTTGCAGTTACTAAATGAAAATTTTGTATGTAGAATCTGGATTTTCAAACAGTGTTTTTTTTTTTTTTTTTTTTTTTTTTTTTTTTTTTTTTTTTTGTATAGTTCGTTAAACGTATGATTTATTTTTATATATGTACCAAATGCATAAAAATCAATTTTTTTAGTCCAAAGGAGCTTTATGCCTGAAGGACTATTGTTTTCGTTTTGCGATTTTGCGTTGAATCACTCTGAATGTCCGTTTCACTTTTCAATCTGTTGCCACCAAATGTTATTGCTCTGTATTATATTTGAAGAAATTAAATAATGAAGAATCTGCATAAATGTATGTATGTTTCTCGCATTGTGATAAAACAACGATACCTAGAGCCATCAATTTTTGAATGACGCAATCTTACTGCAAATATGGGCATTTGGAAGGCCAAATTTGAAGTTTGGAATTTGTTTTATTGGCGATTTCATATTTTATAAAACTTTAACGAATATTTGATTAACAAATTCAAGGATTTCAAAGCGAGCAATGGCAACGTTGTGCAGAAAAAACATTTTTATCTCCAGCGCTTGAGACTATGCATTGGAAATTCTAAAGATATGCTCATTTTAAAATTATTTTGCGATATTGCTGTTGAATTGAATTTTATGGTTTAAGTGCAAAGAACACGATATTAAATAAATAGAGGCAACACACTAAACGTCAAGAAAATCCCTTTGGGTGTAATATAAAATCTGAAACCTTTCAGATTTTCTTTAATTGTATCTTTTTCTTCTCTTCTATACTCATATTTGTAAGGGAAATTCTAAAGATATGCCCAATTTAAAATTATTTTGCGATATTGCTTTTGAACTTAATTTTATGGTTTAAGTGCGAAGAACAGGATATTTAATAAATAAAAGTAGCACACAAAATGTTAAGTGACATAATTTAAAATCTGAAACCTTTCAGATTTTCTCTTATTTATAGTATTTGTAGGTTTTTTATAGGTACTCAAGTACCGAATCAGAATGAATCAAAAGAAATATATAGAAAAAATGTATAGAAATTCTGATGAAAAGAAATGTATAGAAATTCTGATTCGGTACTCAAGTACCGAATCAGAAATTTTATACATAACCTCATTTTTAGGTAGCAGAACTTTTAACGAATAATACTGTTTTGTGTCATAGGTCAATCTGACTCCCTTCCTCATATTCAACGTATACTCTCAATCAGACTAAAGTAATTTCATTTGCTAACTTAATTCATCAAAATTTCAGTCTAAAATATTGGAGTCGATATTAAAAGGAAGGAATCTGTTATGGAAAAGCAGAAGCATAAGTTTAAAAAAATAATAAGTTTCATCAGATGCAACGAGAATATTACTTATCGTACAGAAATAATAATATGGTATGCTGCAATAACGTAGGTTCAGTTTTTGAAATTTTGAGAGACTAAGACTGCTGAATGAAGTTTGATCATAGGTTACTCGAAAATGACCTTAAAAGCAAATAGTACTGCTTGATAATGGAAATGAACTATTTGCTTATGCTGCACCATTAAAGAAGCCTATAAAAGCATAAAACTTTTGCTATGTTTATAATTTATGAAAATTACATACAGAATACGATAAGTCTGCATACAATTATAACTTGGATATATGAAATGTAGTAGCTTTTTGTGAATGGAGTAGGAGTAAAGGAGAATTATTATATTAAAACACTTTGACCTGAGAAAGGTTATTAATGCTAGGAATTAAAAACATAGTTTTTAGCACGTTCTTAGAAAAGATTCTTGTCACCTCTTCATATTAAATTTAATTTAACTAAAAACTTCGCGAAGTTAAGGGGAAAATACTTCCCTTCCAAAACTAGTAAAGCCAAAACCAAGCGTCTTTCCTTTGTCTTCAAATTACGGAGCTTGATGAGTGAACTCTGAATAAGGCTAAATCTAATGCATGGAAGTTCTTTAAAACACAATTAAAAACTTCTTAAGTAACTAAAAAACAGTAAATTTCAAAGAACTGCGTAGAGATATCTGGAAAACTATAAAAAAAAAATATGATATCGAGATGATTTATTTGCAGCTATCCTATTTTGATTTTTCCTCAAGAAAAATTATAAACAGGAAAAAGTCATAGAGAACATTTCTAACAGGATATGTTTATATGACCAGAAAATAAAAACATGGAGAAAATTTCCAGCAGGATACATAGGTAATGGAAGCATTTTATAAAATGAATCCCAAATTTTAACCGACTATTATCATATTCTATAAAAGAGATTGTAAAATATCGAAAACAATCACTTAATTTTAGTATGAAGTAATTTTTACTAATTGTATTGTCTTATACATGCAAAAAACGATACTCTGTGTACAGATTATAAAATTAGTTACTCAAGAGCGATTTCCTCGGGAAAATTCGGTAACTGGACATGAAATCAACACATAAAGCAGTGCCCATGAAGCCTCTGTAGTAGAAACATAAATTTTATTGTTCAGCATCACTTGTAATACCAAATAAAGAACTCTTACTTTACTCTTAAGTTTTGTCAAGAGCATTTCATCAAAATGAGTATAATATAGATACTATTAGTTGTTTTTCTGAAATGTACTAAGCCTTTGGCAGGTTTTTTACGAAATCATCAATCTCTGGTCATATTTCAGATATCTGCTAGATCTTAGGTTCTTCTGTCCTGTTTTTATACTTAATTTTTCAAATCATATTGAAACTACTGCTTTAGAATATTAATTTCGACTGCTGTTGTCAAATTATACTAGATTACAATTCCCTAACCATCAGGATGTTTTTCCCCGTTTTTCTAAGTAAAGCTGTTATACATTGTAACACTGAGTTCCAATTACATTTCTATTATAACAGATGTATATGTGTTATTTGATTTCAAATGATCATTTGCAAGTTGACTCTCACGTCTTCCCTACCAAATATATTCATTACTGTTTCTTAATAGTTATAATTCATACTTAACTCACTCACATTGCCTGATAGTAGTGTAAACAAAAACAGGTGCGTAGTAGCCGAGAGGGTCCACAGCTTCACGATATATCTTGTGAACGCTGCTGAAATTAATTTCGGCTCCGTGCTTCATTTACGTTCGTCAGAACATTAACATCCGCACGAAATGCACGCCTTTGACCACTCCACACCGCATCGGTTAATAGAATGGCAAGTGTACTTACATCCGGATGATGTTTCTATTCTATTTCGCATAGGGCCTGGTTGGGAAGAAGGTGAGTTCCTCCCTTCTTTATATTAATGAAGAACTCACGATTCAGGAAGAACTGACAGATCCGGCATATAGTAAAAATGAGATAAATGTTTTGCATGCAGTCTTGAGATGTGCAAGCAGTATTCAATTTGCAGGATTACGTTTCTCAGAAATCACAAAATGGGGGCGGAGCAGTGCATACCGAAGTTTTATTTTACTTCAAAAGTTTTCAATATCAAGTACATGGCTAATGTTTCTAAGCCTGGCCATACCAAAATATTTTATAACTGCTTTCTGTTATGTAATGAACACATTGCATTTCATATCTATGTCCATTTATAACTCATCCTGTATACACAATGATGTCTTATCTCCTAATTCCCTCATTCGGTAACTGCGACTTCAGTTATCAACAGTTTACAACAAGACAAAGAGAATGACATTTAAGTTCCTAAATGCAATCTGTAACTCAAATAAAGCAGCTTAAACATGCCAGCAGTATCATCTCCCTCGGTAATCATGACCATGATGGTCTACATACTCATTTCGAAACTTTGTAACAAAACACGTAAGATGAAATTGATCTTTGATAATCTTATGTGTGTCCTTAGCTTATGGTTATCTCTTAAGTCATCCCTCAGACTATTCCTTAAATTATCCCTGAGATTATCCCCTATATTCAAGTGTTTCTTTGCTTACAAAACATTCCTTCGTGGCTTTAAATACAGCACTAAGAGATCGCGGCTGTTAATGGACTCACCTTTCTTTGTTTGCAGCGGAAACACTTCTCAATTAACTTTGCCTCTTTCTTTTTAGTGTTATTATTGCTGCTTTGTGGGAAAAAATAAGGATTCCCGTTTGTACCGTCACCAAATATGCAATCGTTCACACTGCGGAACCTAGATATCTTTCATCTCATTCGTCTTTTACAGATTAGGGTAAAATGTCAGAACCTCTTATTTCCATATGTACAAGAAAGTTAGATTAAGGCTATTTAAATCTGGCAAAGAACAGGAGAACTATCTGCTTAAAGAAACATATGCCTTCGAGGAATACTTTGTAAGAAAAATTGGCTCTAATTAAGTTACGCATGGCGAAAAACACGAAAATAAATAATGCAGCCAGCCGATTCTCCTGGGATCGAATCCGAGTCGAACACCCAGTGCTTAGCAATCTCAACCACTCGGCTTCTAATGGAACATATAAACAAGAAAGAAAGAAGAAGGCAAATATTGTACTATAGTGTTTTACGACGCTAGTTACAATTTTCGTAATTATTAATGACGTCTTTTTTTCCCATTTTTACATAATTTCCCTTTAGCTTTCTTCTTTCTGCCCTTTTTTTATAGAGTAGCTTTATAACACATGTGCGTGTCGTCATGCTAAAACATGCAGAACATTTTGTATGACTTTGTTTAGCAGTTATAGTATGAATGTATTGTGTGTAGTACACTTTATTAGCACTATATGCAATATATGTAATTTATCGATTGAACTTTGACCTACATATGTACGTTTTATGAATTTCTATCTTTTGCAAGTATAGTGTTCATGTAATATGAATATCTATATGTGTTACACGAATACCTTATTTTATATAGCATTTATTTTTATATCCGAGTAAGTCTTGAAAGGTAACTATTACCTACGGATATAAAGTTATAACTGTAGTAACACTTTTTATTAAATTTATTTTTAAAAGTCCATTTATTTTAGAAAATCATTTAATTACGCGTTTATTTTGTAAGATGATAGCTAAATTAAAGTTATTTTTATTGGCTAGATCTTTACTTGAACTGTGAAACGACTATTCGCTAAGTTCAAACTATATCAATAACAAAACTCACGAAGGGTGAAAAGATCCTTTTATTCAACACAAAAAAGGATTTACAGTCGGTACTTCTAGTGCTCACATTTCAGCCAATACTTTTGACTGTAACTCAAAATAGAAATATAAAATTAAAACTAAGTTAAATAATCAGCCGAAGCCGCACGGAGATGATTAACGCGAGTTGGCTCTTAGCCCTACCACCGGCGTAGACAAACCCGCAATTGATACAACGGCCGTAAAATAGCAAGCTTAATAAGTACAGTAACAACGTGGCCAAAAGGTAAACACGCTCTGTCTGAAGTAACTCAGACAACAGCTTAAATAGTATCTTTCTATCCTACTTTGCAAAACGCGCGAAACTGAAATAAGAGAAAATAGAAAAGGTACATAACTTAACAAAGCTGATTAGTTTAAAACTAAATAAGTCTTTACAATTTATCTGAAAGCTTAGTTATTCATCCTTTTAATCACTGCGAGTCTCTATGAATTACTTCAAGCCATTGTTGGTAATACTTGCGAAAATATTCTTTGCTCAGTTATATAGCTGTTCCAGGATTGCTCTTATGACGCTATTTCGATCTTGGTAAATGTTTATTTACTGATTTTAGGACCGTTGATTGTCAGAGGGCACGAAATCAGCTGTTGCCAAATAGGAGGAACAGAGATTCTTCGTTGCGAGTATACGAAATATATTGACACTAGGAAAAATTACTTTGAAAGTTTTAGATAATTAAGTTTATCAAAATTAATCAAATAAAAATAAAATGGAACCCAAGTATTTCTGTGAAATAAAACGGACATTTGCGTGTTTCCACATATTTAAAAGACAAATATACAAATTGCCTTAACAATAGAAAATGTATCAAATAAAAAATAAAAGAAAAAAAATAGAGTACCTCTACAAATATGAAGATTTATCTAACAGTTGTGAAATAGGGTTAATCAACTGAAGGTTATCTCCATTTGAATTATTATGCTTTCAGTTGTTTGAAGTCCATCTTCTTTCGGATTCGAGCTGATTCTAACTCAAATTTATAAATCAATATTCCGATTGTTTTGAAGAGAAAATAACATCCGAGCTAAACAGAAAGCTGTTGCCAATATATAAAGTATAGGATGTTTCGTTCCCTTCCAAATTCTAATAATATATTGCTTGTTCAGAAGTCAAGCAACAAAAATCAGCGATATATTTTCAAATTTTCAGAACGACACGTTTTACTATGAAAATTTGAAAATGTAACGCTGATTTTTGTTGTTTGACTTCTGAATAATTATTTGTTCGGCGTGTTATTGTGTCTTAATATATTGCTTATTAGAGCAATGAAATGATTCAAGCAAAATACTTCTTAATAATATTTTCATACTGTGGCGACAAGATTATTATAGGAATATTTGCTAACTGATCTGTGGCTTCTAATTATATCGTTGTTATTAGCATAAAGAATCAATGTTTTTCAGAGATCAGAAATTTTAGAATGTATGTCGCATAATTATAATTAATAAAGAAAGTTAGGCATCTCTGCTGCGTAACTTCTTCCAGCTCTTTTACCGGTGCATTTTCATCTGTATTAAAAATCAAATCTAATAAGAATAATAAGTTTTGTAACAACATATATGTAAAATATAAAAAAAAAAAAAAAATGCGATGGCTTTCCTCTTTGCGAACCAGCAACCTTTAATTAATTTTCTGCAATTCAGGATCGTCCCCTAACCCAGTACCTTCTAGAACATTCGCACTTATTACATAACCTCCTCATATAAATGCTGCGTCATAAGTATTTCTACATTTTTCTAGAAGCTACTCTGTTACATAACCTTTCATATAAATGCTGCGTCATAAGTTCTCCTACACAGATGCCTTTTCGCCTTCGTCCTGCTAACACTTCCGCTATGCTCCTCTTTCTTTGTTAGAACGTTATGACGTATTAAAGTTTAAAGTCAATCGTATCTAATAGTTGAATTACTGAATAAGTTATTTGATTAACTCCATCTGGAAAAAGTCATCTGTTCTAAATTAAAATAAAGATATGCTTGCTGTTAAAAGTGAAAAGTCCTGAGTCGTCATTTTTCTCCGTGTTTCATTCATCCCAGCTTCGTCAACCATCTGCCAGAACGTGTAATGGAATAGCCTCACCATTCGCCCAAGATGTGTTGGAATAACTGAAAACATTACAGTTATTAATTAGCCGGCAGGATTTATCCTCTACGTGTGAAAAAAGCTCCTGGATTTATTTATAACGCGCTTCTAAATTCAACAGTGGGTCAAGGACAGTGTGTGATCATCTGATGTTTTTGCTTCTTTTCCGGCGATTCTTAAGTGCTTTCCCTCGTCTCCGAAGTTATGCGTTTTATCAAGTGCTTCTGAAGTGATTGATTTTAGTGTTCAAATTGATGTGTATGCGAACTCGTAAATTCAAGATTTTGTGATTAGAATGCTAACACGCTCAAAAACGGCAAAAATGTCAACTGATAAGCTAGAATCCGTAGCTATTGTGGATACAGTGAAATTTCAATTCCCTATTTTTGACGGCACAAGTACAAATTTTCCAATAAACAATTATCTTCTATTGTTTGAAGAGAAATGTGCCGCAAAGAACATTCCAGAAAAAGAAATTAAATTTGTTTTCTCAGAGTGTATTAGAGGAGAGGCTTTAGCCCTCTATTTACATGATTGTTTAGATAAAGACTGGAACAACATAAAGGATATTTTCGAGACATACTTCACAACATCGGAATCTGTTACTTTTAGTGATTTTGTGTCTTTAAAATACGAGAAATTTAATAATATTGATGTTTATTTTCGTAATAAGTTGAAATTAGGAGCCAGCTTGAAACTAAAAGATTCCACAATGGTGGAAGCACTTACGGAAGGACTTCCTGAGTCTCAAAGAATGTTATTAACAGTACAAAAAATAGACACACCGAAAGATTGGATTACTCTTGCTAGGAAACTGTTTCCAGTTCAGATGCCGTTAGATGGTCTAGGAAATAGTAATTACCAATTTGTTTCTCCAAGGCAAACTGTTCCGAGGTGCTATTATCCCAGACCAGTGCAAGCCACTCCTTATCAATGTTTTCGTAGTGTGAGACCTTTTAATTATCAACAAGTGCAATACCGACTTCAACAGTATGCGTATCGGCCAATTCGATATCCACAATTACCTGCTATTAATTATAACACGGTTCCTAAAAGAGAAGTTAAAAAATGATATTACTTTAAAGTGAATTTCCAAATTGGACAGGAAAAAATTCAAAAATATCAAAGAATTACAAAGATTTTTAGGAAGTATTAATGTTTATCATAAATTTATTCGAAATTATGCTAAAATTAGAGCCCCATTAACTAATTTACTTAAGAAATATACTCCTTATAATTGGACTGATGAATGTCAAGAAGCTTTTCAAAAATTAAAAGATGCATTGATTTCTAGACCTATTTTAACTTTGTTTAATCCTAAATATCCCTGTCATGTATTTGTTGATGTGTCCAAAGAAGCTGTTGGTGCTGTTTTAAAACAAGAACATCCTGATGGTAGTTTACATCCAATTGCTTTTCATTCTAGAAAATTAAGATCTTATGAACAAAATTATGCCATTACTGAGCTGGAATGTTTATCTATTATTGATTCAATTGATAAATTTTATTATTATTTACATGGTAACCATTTTACTGTACATACTGATCATGCTGCTTTAGTTTGGCTTAAAAATATAAAACACCCTACAGGTCGTCTATTTAGGTGGTCTTTAAAATTATCTATGTATGATTTTGATATAAAATATAAAAAAGGATTTACTAATGTTGAAGCTGACATGCTCTCTAGAAATCCTATGTGTCAACATTTAAGATTGCAAGTTAATTTATTATCATTAGAAGAAATAAAAGAATATCAAAATTTGGATAATGTTTGTAATACTAAGTATAGGAAAATGAATGATGTCTTAACTATCAAAAAACAGGGATTGTACAAAATTGTGATACCCATGTCTCTACGTATAAAATTACTTGAAAAGGCCCATATACAATTTGGTCATATTGGTGTATCATCTATGCTAAATTTGTTATCTCCACAATATTATTGGCCAGGAATTTTTCAAGATGTTAGAAATTATTGTAAACATTGTGAAGTATGTCAGTTTAATAAGAAAAGTAAACAAAAGAAATTTGGTTTAGTGCAAAATTTACCATCAGTTAGTGAACCTTTTGAAATATTATCTATTGATACTGTAGGTGGTTTAAATTATTATAATTCTACTAAAAAGTATATTCACATAATTATTGATCATGCAACTAGATATATCTGGACTTTTGCTCCTAAAAGTGTAACTACAGATACTTATATAAATTGCTTAAAACAAATTTTCCAAATTCAGGTCCCTAAAAAGATTTTAAGTGATAGGAACGCTGCTTTTACATCTTCAAAATTTAAGATGAAAGGTTTAAAAAGTGGTACTTTTTAAGGAATCATAATGTAAAACAATTGCTAACTACTGCAAATAGACCCCAAACTAATGGTAAATTTGAACGTGTTAATCAAACTATTATAACTAGATTAAAATGTAAACTAAATTCTTATCAAGGTAATATAGCATGGACAAAATTATTACCCCAAGTAACTGAAGAGTATAACAATACTCCTCATTCTGTAACAAAATTCCCTCCATCATATTTAATGTATGGAAAATTACCTTATGATTCCTTAATTCAAAATCAAGAATTGTATCCGTCAATAGAAGAAGCCAGAAAAATAGCTCAAAAGAGATCTGATGATTATCATAATGTAAATAAAGAAAGATGTGATATTCATTTTAAACCTAGTAATTTTAAAATTGGTGATTTAGTAATGTATGAAGAATTTCAATACCCTAATACACGTAAATTATCTCCTCCATTCCTCAGGACCTTATAAAATTTTAAAACAATATTCTAAAGTTACTTATGAAATAAATAAACCTAATCCTTTAACTAAAAAGAAATCAGAAATTGTTCATTCAACTAGATTAAGACCTTTTAATCCAGCAAGTGAGTTTAAGTTAACTGTCAGAAATAGTAGAATTCCTATCTCTGTTCAAAATTAAAATTAATTTTTTCAAAATTCTCTTTTAAACATTTTCCTGATTATGACTTTTAATACCTGATTTAGACTTAAACCCTAATTATGACAAGTTATTTTCCCGACTATGACAAATTATTCTCCCGATCTTGATCTTTTATATTTTTCACATAATTTGAATTATTTTGTAGCAAAAATTTTCTTATTATTGTAGGATAATATTTGTTTCTAAGTTACAAAATTATAAAAAAGACTTTAACTTGATTATACAAGTTATCTGTTTTATAATTTTAATTTTATTTGATCTTTTATTTTTCTAAAACCACTTTGAGGTAATGTACAATGCCAAAATCTAGTTACCTTGTATTAGGCAACGGAGGTTTTTCGATATTTGTACCTAGCACCCCCCAACCATCAGCAAGTAATCACACTGATTTGTTGGCGAGGACATGCCATAGTTTTAAAGTCAAAGTGTTCATGTTCTAGTGTATAATTGTATTATTTATATTGAACTGTTTTTTTGAATAATTATAATATTTTGTATTGAAGTGTAAAATATGTCAATCTTTAACTGCCTACGATGAGAGGAAAAAATGCACATAATATATTATTCATAAATTGTATAATCTATTTCTTTCCTAAGTTTTATCTGAAGGAAGAAAAATTTAAAATATTTTCTAATCAAAGCTTATTATTATGAAAACATATTCAGCAAAAAAATGCATCACATTTGTGAACTATCAACATGCATCATATTTGTGGACTATCTGGCTTTTCGAGATTTTACCAGATATTTTCATTCTATTCGAACTCTTTTTGTGAAAAGGACTTTCAAAAAACAAAATGGACATTTTTAATAAAATTGAGGACTTTTGTAATTATAACTTATTTATTTATCAGTATTCCATATTTATTATGTTATAGTTTTAAAATTAGTCATATATTGTATATTTATTTATAACTCATAGTTTTAATGTTCAAAATTTCATATGCTATAAAGTCAAAATTTTATATGAGAAAGTCATGAACTATGATGGGCCATAGTTAAAACTTGTACGCTATGTCCTGGATGTTTTCATGTCTTTTCTCATACTTTTGCTTTACTCCTGTACTAATGCTTTTCTCACCCCGGCCTCTCTTTTTGACGGGGGGGGGAGATGTAAAATATTAAAAAAAAATACGATGGCTTTATTCTTTGCGAAGCAGCAACCTTTAATTAATTTTCTGCAATTCAGGATCGTCCCCTAACCCAGTACCTTCTAGAACATTCGCACCTATTACATAACCTCCTCATATAAATGCTGCGTCATAAGTTTTTCTACATTTTTCTAGAAGCTACTCTGTTACATAACCTTTCATATAAATGCTGCGTCATAAGTTCTCCTACACAGATGCCTTCTCGCCTTCGTCCTGCTAACACTTCCGCTATGCTCCTCTTTCTTTGTTAGAACGTTATGACGTATTAAAGTCAATCATATCTAATAGTTCAATTACTGAATAAGTTTTTTGATTAACTCCATCTGGAAAAAGTCATCTGCTCTAAATTAAAATAAAGATATGCTTGCTGTTAAAAGTGAAAAGTCCTGAGTCGTCATTTTTCTCCGTGTTTCATTCATCCCAGCTTCGTTAACCATCTGCCAGAACGTGTAATGGAATAGCCTCACCATTCGCCCAAGATGTGTTGGAATAACTGAAAACATTACATATATAGATAGCAATCGTCTATATGTTTTGGTTATATATATATACATGAAAATATTTTAAAGGAGTTTCAAAAAAGCAATTAGAAAACGAAAATAAAATTTAGACACAAATTTGCGCTATGTGCTGCAAAATTTTAAAAGTAATAATTCGAAATCTCAAAAATCAAAACGAAAAAGAAAAAGGCCGCAATAAATATTTGAAGGTCAAACGTATTATCACCGTGAAACAAGTTAAATTAGTAAAACAGTAGTTAAAGAAAAATACCAAATTGAAAAAAAAAAATTACATTTCAAAGAGGAAAACTGTGAAAAATGAGCATTTAGTAGATTAAAAACCAAAACAATAAAAAAAAAATTTAAACTTTAATAACCTCCTTTGTTTAATGCTTCAAAACAGAACTTGTCAAGGGAAAAGTGTTTTGAAGCCTTAAACCAAGTTTATTAACGAGTGACTATAACCATGTTTCATTTCTATGAACCCACTGAGACTTTAAGCCGTTTTAAAGTAATCCAATTTCCTTTACAATCTTGATCTAACTTAATAATCTCATTAAATTCACTTCATATTTCGATTTGAAGACTGCATTTAAAGATTAACAGAACCGCCAATTTCTTCCTGATTTTTAATTAGCACTATGACTAATTTTTAACTCAGTCTTACTTAACAGCTTTTTTAGTCTTGATTCTTCTTGACAAAAAGACGAAACACTTTCGCTTCTATTAATCATTGTTAATTGAAAGGAAGTTAGTTTTCCCCCTTGAAAAATCAACTAATTTCCGATCAATGAAGATAATTACTTAATTTATTGGTTACATTTTCGCTATTAACTATTTCATTTTAATAATTCCATTTTAAATATACTAATGAGTTAGTTCAATTTTTATAATTCTAACTATTGTTTTCAAAACAGATAACATATTAAATAATCTACTGGAAAATAAATTATATATATATATATATATATAATTGAAAAAGAAAATGTAAAGCTAACTGGTAATTAGGCGTAAGACCTATCTGGTCTCAAAAACTTTTGCGCATAATGCTACAAAAACATTTGAAAGAATAGTATTAGGTAGGAACATTGCAGCAAACTTGCTAAAAAGTTACCAGGAGCTGTAGCTCCACGAAATATTGTAACACAGTACTACATAAATAATAAGAAATTGTCTGGTAAAACTGGAAAAACTGTAAGCACGTAATAAAACTGCCAAATTTTAGTGCTGGAAGACTTGCTAATGCACGATAAAAGTTAATGAATCTGACCGTTGTGAAATGTGAAAAGTTAACTCACACGAAAAATAGATCGACGGAAAAAAAATATATATAAGGAAATTACTAAAAACATGGATTATAAAATGTCAAAATATATAAGGAAATTGCTAAAACATGGATTATAAAATGTCAAATATAAAATGCTTATACAATAAAAATTAAAATTAAAAATTGCTTATATATTAAAATGCCTATCCAAAAATGCAAAATTAAAAAATAAAATAAATGAAGACACAGAAAGCATCAAAAACAATTTTCAATAAACAATAATTAAATAGCGGAAAAATGGTAAATTAACCCATTCGTACTCTCAGTTGGCTTTTCAAGGGAAAAAAACTGTTCTACGAAATGTTTTATATATAACAATTGTTCATTACATTGTACATTACAAAACATTTCATTTATTGGGAATATTAAGTATTATTTTACTTAAAAAGAGAAGTGAAATATTGTTTTGAACATAATTAAAATTACCTGACTAAAACTGCAATACCTAAAGCATTGTTTTTAGAACGGAGAATTCAGGGTATAAAGTCTAATAAAACGATCATGAAATTCTTCTGTGCTGCTGAAATACTCATGACTCTTGACATGATATTGTATACATTCCTGGGAGTAATTAAGTACTTTGTTATGATGTTTTGATGCATTAGGATGCTTGTTTCTGTCACTGCAGATAAGTGAAAATTTTGCAAAACTGGTTAACTTGACTAACCTTACAGCTAACAGGTCTCTTCTTAGAGTGGTAAATTTGTCTCGTGAAATTTATTTTCATCTTGAGGAACCCTTTCCTCTCAGGTGTATTTTATATGTCATGATTCCTACCTGGGGGGGGGGGCTCTCGAATATAATACCACTTCACCCTTTCTCTTCGCAAACGCAATGACGTCAAAATTTATAGAGACTATAAAAGGACGCAAAAAGCAGGACGAATTCCCCATGATGCTACTCACATGCAATGAGATAGATCCTTCAGGTCTACCGAAGTTGCAATGCTGTCACGATGAATAATATTTACCGTCAGAGTGTTATGTGTGAGGCTCTCAACCAGAAATCGTAGGTAGGGAGTTTTTGGCGAATTTCCGAAAATCGCTGAGTGTTTTCTCATCTTTGAGGTCTCTTATTTTAAAACTTTAACATTAAAATGTATCTGATACAAAGTTTAAAAATTTTCACAAATTATAAAACAAACTTGCCACCACTTTTAAAAGAAGAGGATAAAAATATATTGAATGGATAATTTTTTATATTTAAAAAATATATATATACTATATGCTGAGGTATATAATCGAAGGCGAAGTAATCAGTTCTTTCGGCGTAGCTTAGAAACATAGTTTCAAGGTTTCTATGATGTCATAATATTCCATTATTTTTTTGTTTTCATATAAATTTATCTAATATTGTTTTCATTTATTTATTTATTAGCCTGTTTTCTTTGCTACAAGGAATTATTGCAAAGAAATTAAGTTTACTGCAGAAGTCGTCTACCATTTTATGAATGCTATTTCATTCCCCCTCTTTTATAGATAGATTTTGCATTTACTATTAATTTCATTTAATTAATCTAAAAAACAACAGAGTTTGAGGATAGATTAGCATTCGAATTTTTTTTCAGTGAAATCTATTGGGTCACATAAAATTTTCCCCTTTTATAGATATATAAATATTTCTTTCCGCATATCATTTCAAAAGCTGATTTTCTTAATTTTATTACGATACGTAATATTTTATTCAAGGATCTTTAAGACTGTAACCCCAAATATACATTACTTATAGCAAATATACATTTGCTATAAGGATTTGAAATTTTCAAAGCTATTAAAACAAACTATTCACTGTTCTTTAAAAATAATAATGATAAAATTATTAATTAGCCTTTTTGCCATCGATTGCCATCGATTTTCAAACTTTTTATTGATAAGTTATTCAGCTCAGATTTTGTACGAATGACAATGCAATTGGGAAAGCGATTTCTTTTAAATTCGATTTAGATTTTTTTTTATTTAATGTTTAAATTATTTTTCGCAACCGAACAATCTAGAGCTCTGAGAAATGTACTGGCTACACCATAGAATTGTGCGAAATCAAAATTTTAAAATGAAATTTATATGAAAATTATAAAGTAATTTCTAATTGTATTAGCAAATTTGAGAAAATCGCAGAAGTGCTTTTTTTAATATAATTATTGGAAGTAAAAACGGTGATTATTTATTATTGAAAAACGGTTTTTCGATTGAATAACTTTAATTTTATTTATAACACCTCATTGAGACTAAAAGATGAAAATAAAAAAAAAGTTAAAGTTTTTTTAATGAAATAACTTTTATTTAAAACTCATAAAATAATTAATAAATTTAAATATAAAAAGATAATTTATCGTACAGTTTAACGGAAACAAGCGATTAAATAATTCTCTTTATTCATCTACAATTAATATCACGAATAATTCAAAACATGGATGCCTTAATATGGAAATTTAATAATCGAACTGCAGTGTGAAATGGAGAAGCCACTATCTTTATAGGTTTATCAAGGGCACCTCACTCTATTATTTATTCAAGTTATAAAATTATAAATGGGTTTTGTAAAGAGCATTTTTAATCTGTTGTTCCTTTTAAACTATATGACAAATAATATTTCTGCTTCTAGTTCATTAATTATTTTACGAGTTTTAAATAAAAGCTTGCTTTTTGTATTTAATAGATTATTTTTTCTTTCTATTGCACAGTAAAGTGCGCCTTTCTCCGAACATTTCTTAAACTTATTTTTCTTAAGCTACAGAGTCTCTTTTTTTTCATCTTTTGAGTACTATATGTGTAAACTTTTTGTGTGAATCTTCTTACTGCTTATAGTTACAGAGTACTCTAAACAAGCGAATTTTAAGTATGATCTCTTTGTATTAGCTTTACTACCCATTGATAAATTCTTTGTTTATATGTAAATTTCAGGGTTTGAAAAACGTTCACAAATGTTTTATTGTCCAATTTTATATGCCTGGATATTTTATGATTGAATCTTCTTTTCTCTGAAAAACTGAGCTACACAGTTTGATTCAATTTTACAGTTTTCTATAGTCTTATATTTTAAAATTAAGTGCACAGTTATTATTGCTTCCTCATACGCATTTTTCTGTATTATTTCTAATATTTATCCTTCTAGTTTCTTACAGTAAGATCTTAGAAGTCTTTCTCCTCTTTCATATTATTTTTCTTGTCATTGCTCATTTTTAACTTAGTTTCTTACTTCCTTTTTCCATATCAGTTTCTCATACCTTTATTCTTTAGGAATCTGTAAGTTCAGTGTCCATAATCTGCGTGATACATATCATGCTTGTTCTTCACAGTTTCAGCAATTTTTTTCTCTTTCGTGGCCTTGAGATACGCACTCATCAACAATCAAATGACTAAACTAGGTAAATAATCATACTTCCTTCCCATATTCGATGGCAAGCACGGAACCAACTGAAAGAATGAAATTTTCGTTGTTTCCTTTACACGCAACATAAAGACGAACTCTGTGCTTTTAGAAAGCCCTACACAAAAGATATTCCACCCCAAGGCAGATATCAGCATCAACATTTTTTTTTAATTGAACTCTCCTCTTTTGAACTGTAATGTGAATGTTTGTCTCTGTCGAAGACACGCAAAATTCTAATCAAATGAGACTGAATCTTGTAAGACATTGACTATTTGTATGACCCCCTTCGCTTTGTCTTTCTTTGGGAAAAAATAACGAGCTCACTGCCTTAGGCACTCAGGGGAGTACAAAAGTGGACAAAAGCAGTATACCAGGAAAAAGCCATTACCAAAATACACGGAAAATATCTTCTTAGAATAAATGCATTTAAAAAAATGATTCCGCTGTTGACTCAATATTAATCTAAAAATGGAATCTAATACCGGAATTTATAAGTATTGGTTTTGGAGGGGAAAATTTAAAAACGATACAAAATCCCTTGTAAGAGAAAACCTGCTAGGCTTGGCAATGTAATGCGTTGTTACAATCTATAAATATTTTGTAGAATATTTTCGATTAACTTTTGCTGGAAGCCGAAGTTTATAATTTCTTTTCTAACAAATGGTTTTGATTCTTATAAATATTTAGAAACAATTTAGGCTTTTTTGTCTTTTCAATTTAATGATATCAGTGGAAGAATTATAAAACATAGTTGACAAGAGCCATGAAAGTTTATGTCATAAGCACAGAAATGCATTTCGGAAGTAAAAGCTAAAGGTGCTCTATATTACGCACTTCCCATCATTTTAAAGCAATGTTTTGACGCTTCTGTTACAGATCTTTTGTTGATCAGAAACTGGCATGATCGTGTGATATTTGGTATTTGTCACAAAATAAAATCTTGTATACATTTTTTATTCACTGAATGAAACAAATTTATCTGCATAAAAGAGTTCGTCAAAGTATTAACAGTTGCGTTTGGCACTTATTTTCAGAATTTTAAATAAACAATTTCAGGAAACCTTATCGATAAAAAAGCTGGCGTACTTGAACCGTTTGCACTTGAGAACTTTTTCGCTCGGGAAAATCAGCAACTCTAGACGATTTTTTCCATATTTGGAGAATTTCTTCCAGCTAACTTAAAATGATTTTACAGAAATCTGATGGTTCTTTTGTGTCTGAAGATACTTGCGGTCCTGCGGCTCTTTCGCCGGATAAAAACAGTATTCTATGCGCTATTTTTTTCGGATACTGTGCACGGTATCCATTCTGAATTTGTCTCTTCTGCGGAATCACTGTCGCTTTCACATTCACTATCTATTACCCTGAATCTTTGCCTTCGTATACCTGTCACTTCATCGCTATCTTCACCACTGCTTTCCTCTTCTCAATCATCAAGTATAGACATCTCTCTATCGTCAAGTCATGCGTAAACGTAATTTCGTTCTTCTTCAATGCAAAATCGAACTCATCTTCACTTGAACTGATTCCTTCATCTTATTCCATGCTTATTGGGCTCCATAACTTTAAAAATAATATTCTTATTGTCATGACTGTTAAGTTCGAACTAACATCGAAGACGAGTATGTAACAATAAATTTTAAAAAACGTATTTGAAATTCAAGTTTGGCAATTGTTTTATCCGCATGTATTATTCAATACACTCAGGAAACGATATTGCCCAAACCAAACCTAAATACACTTCGTTACCGCTCAAATTATCGCTTCAAACCTAATGGTTATGGAGAGTCACCTCTTGAGTTACCGCATCAAATCAAGTGGCTCACCTCACTACCGAGAGTCACCTCTCGAGAGCAAAGGGTTAAAATTTAGTCTCTGTTAATCGAGTTTACGATTATGTGAGGTGATTACCATTACAGTCGCTTCGAAAAATCGAGGTTCTACCGATTGGAGATGGCATGGCTAATGGAAACATTTAGCAATATAATGTATTGAGTGCGAGTGCATTTGATTGCCGCTGAAATGTTTTTAACATTTTTTATGATTGGTGATAAGTCCCGTGTTCTATAATACGTACCAAATTCACGCTTCTTTGTACAGTACGCTGCAAATTATGAGTGATTACCTAGTCAAAAAATCTAAATTTTTTGCAATGATTTCTTTCATTTACCGTTAGTGATCAGAAGCAATATCGAATTCAAAAGCAATATCGAATACAAGCACGTAACGCTGAACTCTAATATAAACAGAACATATTTGGATTTTCTCTTATCTTTATCAGATAGCGTGAAATTCGATTCCTTGCTTGTTATTTCATCACTTTAGGAAATTCATCATTTTACACAGCTTATCAAATCTTAGCATCTGTAAACACAGAACATCACGTTTTGGAGTGAGAAAAACTTATCACTTTTTTGGTGGTAAAGACTGTGGATCATTTAAATGCTAATTTAAGGGTAAACTGTTATTTATTTTTCCTATTAGCAAATTGAAATATGAAGGAAAATTAAATTAACTCACGATACTTCGTATTACATTTTCCAACTTCCTTGGAAATACCGCCACCTGTCAAAGATCTTAACTGTACGAAATAATTACGAACACTTTTGTTTAGATGAGAAAATGCTATCTCGATTTGTCAAGGTTATCTTGCTTGTAATCTTGTTCATTTTTCTGTAACCTTGATACGTTAGCGAGACACAGTGCTTGATCAAATAAATACATCAATTTCGATTTCCGTTATCTCGAATCATCTCAGTCCCAATCATTTGGAGTTATTAGAGGCAACCCTATATGAAGAATGTACTAAGATCAATTGACCAATTAGAAAATAAATTATTAAAAATATTAATTAATTTTTATACAGAAAGTTAAGTCATTTTGCGACTTATTTGAATTTTAAAATCAAAGGATTTTGAAAGAAAATATTAAAAAATTGCGTTTGTTAGCTATTTATAAAAATCACCAATTTCTTAAGGATAAATAGTTGATATGATGTCGGTGTCTTTTTTCAATGCCAGTGCATTTAGCTGCAAGCTGGAAAATCTATTCTGTCTTCTGATTTGTTTTGTATTACGATGTGTCAGGTTTTAATCCATTTAATTTTTTCCCCTTTTTTTGATAAATATAAGGATTTTTCTGGGTTTTTAAAGAAATATTTATGTTCGTTAGTAAAATTTCGCTTTCCATGTATGTCTTCTACTTCAGCGCATACAGTCAGAGCTGGGATAAGGGTGAGACAAATGAGGCACTTGGCATAAAGTGAACGGCTAGCTGGGGAGACAAATTAGCTGAGAAATTTTAGAAATACATTCAAAAAATAAATTAGGATAGTTAACTTTCAGTTTTGAAATGTATCAAAAAGAACCGTTTTAAAATAACAAATTTAATTAGTAAAAATGGCGCTATATTTATGAGCACTTGCGCATCTTGTGTACTTTTCTTTAATCACTTAACCAAATCAAATCAAAGACTTAAATGATTATTAACGATTAAATATTTAAAATGGGATAAGAAAGTCATTTTCCCATATTCTATATAATTTTCAACTCATTATTTTATATTTGTACAAAGTTTAATCTTATATATAAGGCATCTCCAGTGATAAATCATTGCGACGGACTGAATCTAAGCAAATTAGCTTAAAATTCTGTCTGCCTTCATGTAATTTAACAGTGCTAGAAAACAAAAGGTAAATAAAGCCTTGCAATTAAAAGCTTTAAGTATACGTAAAGCTGCATGCTTAATAGGGATCAATCTAATATCGAATGCCAGCGAGCGTTTTGGTTGTATGGTTGTTTTAGTTATTTTCTTCACATGAAACAGAAATGAGCTTGTTTCTCTTAGAGAGTCCTCCACAAAGGTATCCTTCTCCTTAAACAAATAGCCGTCTTAAGTTTACTATATTGAATTAAACAAACAAACGTAATAGGAGGATTATCTCTTTCTTTACGGAAAGTGAAAGAAAATATTATTGAGAAATATGAAAATTTATTTTAAAGATGATTAAAACATTTAAACAAGATATTATAACAAGAAAGTTTCGTTTTAAAGATCATTAAAACATTTAAAAATAATTTCCAACAAGATATGAGAAGAAGTTAAAAAGAAAGTTTAATAAATCATACAGCCAAAAATCAATTCTTATCAGAAGGACCAACTTTTTAAAAAAATCATGCTAAAAATTAAAGAAATCATACGTATTTTAATCTCAAAACTAAATGAAGATATCAAAAATTATGCGTGATGGTCTCCGATTTCCAGTTTCCTTTACCTGGCGAAAAATTAATGTCATTGGATTTGGGTACACTGTTGGCCATCCAAAACGCAGCACGAAGAAGGACAAGAAATATCAAAGTCTAATTTACTTCAGAGATTACACATAGTATCAGAGTTAATTGATACGAAATGTAGCCTTTTTTGAGGTGAGGAAGACGAGAAAATCAGTAATGAGTGTTGCCTCTCCATATGTCAATTTCCGCTGCTACACGCCGCGGCACTGAAGGAAAGAGGGTTTCTATGTGTTGTCGGGGAATGGCAGCTTATATTGCCTTCACACGTAGCCAAAGTTCATCTGGTGTACCCCGCGAGTGCGACATGCCGGGCTAGGTGTTCTCCAATCATTGACCAGACATGTTCACTGGGCGATGGAGCTGGAGAACGGCAAGCGAGGGTAACAATGCAATATGGTGGGCTAAGAAGAAAGCTTTAACATCGCGTGTAACGCGTGGTCGCGCATTGTCCTGTTGAAATATGTTTGCAGGCAAGCCCTGAAGGTAATGATGGAGAACAGGCTGTAAAACCTTAGAGATATAGCATTGGCTGTTAAGTGTACCGGTAATGCTTACTAGGTCAGTACGGGTTTGGAATGCAATACTACTCCACACCATAATTCCATGTACCGGACCAGTATGACGATGCATAGCACAACAATTGAGCAGCCTTTCCTACGGTCTCTCCAAACTCCATTCCGACCATTGTGGTACTGCAGGCAGAAGACTGGTTCGTCCGAAAACACAATGTTAGGCCATCCTTATGTCCATATCTGCCGTTCAGTTTCACTATTGCAAACGCAAAAGCCTGTGGTTTAAAGTTAAAACTAAATGAAGCAATGGACGTCCACCTGACAGTCCATTGTACTGAAAACGACGTCGAATTGATCACGCAGACACCGACTGTTGTGTTACAGATTTCATTCGTTGTAATATGGTTGCGGATGTAACAGTGTGCTGCATCAGTGTAATGCCTCCACGCATATCTTCCTGTGGAGTGGTATGACGATGCGGTTGAAATTGCTCCTGTCAATCAGTTATATTTCCTTCTGCATCCATCGATTCCATATTCGCATGACTGTTCCTTGACTACGTACAACACGATGACGATTTGTCGCAAAGATAATCTCTGAATGCAACTATTCTGCCTCGGTCGAACGCGGAAACATGCTCGAATGATGCTCGTGTTTTTCTACGAGGATACTGAAGTTGCACACGCAAAATATCTCACGGGAGAACAATTAACTTTATTCAAAATGACAACCTTTCCTTCCTTTATATACGGACTGTAAGGAGAGCTGCTGTCACCCATGATGTGCTCGTGAGCTGAAATTGTAATCATTTGCATGTTCCATCGCGGTATACACTTGATGCACGTTTCTAGCTGTTTGATGCTTCCTTCACGGTAGTGTATTTTTTGGATGGCCAGTTGTTATTTTAAAGGTTAGGTTGAGTTTGATAAAGCACACGAGGACTATCTACCTAAAGAGATGCATGCTTTTGTATTTCAAAAAGGATCAACTTAGCATTTAAATATACAAATGATATAAATACTCCAAATATTCCATTAGAAATATCTAGTTTTAAAAACTTTGCTATTTTAATAATTCAAGTTCCCAAACCAAAGATCTTTCATAAGTTATTCAGGAATACAGTTAAGTTTAAACCTATCTGAATTTGGAAACGGTGTTCAAAATCGTTTAACTTTGGCAGTTGATATTGTTAGGGTGAAAAAAGGTTCAGAAAACTTAAAATTATAATAAAAAATGCAAAACCATTTTTTGGCCTAAAAAAACTTTCTAATATCTCTAATTTCTCTATAGAACACAAATTAAACAATCAAGTAAATTAAGAAAAAATCATTGTCCATTTTACTTCTTTAAAAGCAAGGAAAATTAAATTACAAAAAAAAACTTGAATATTAATCTAACATTTATTATACTATTTCGCATAATTAGCTGTTTATCCAAAAGATGCTTTTTAAAACTTTCATTAAAAAATTCTAAATTATTACACGTATTAATTTTTTGAATATATAAAGTTATGATTACAAACACTATGAGAGTTATGGTTTGATTTAGTGTAGCTAACTTCAAGTATCTTCGCATTGAATAGAGATGCAGTTAATCTGATTGCGTACACAAATCAAACTAACAGCGTTCAGCGATCTTAACTCTCGGCTGCTCGTGGGCTCCTGCTGTAAGATGGTATTTCATTCGGTAAAGTTCGCCATTTCCACGTAGTCGATTGTTTAAAAATTCTTTTTTATATGTCATTTTATTTCCTTATTTATTTAAATATTTTTCTAAATTTGATAAATGTGTTGATAATAAGCATGGGTCGTTAATACAACATCTAATGTTGCGTATTATTTATTACCCAATGAACTAGAAAAGAGAAGGGGCGAATAGAAGTAAGTATTTTGTTCGAGGACTATGATTAGATCATTGGGCAAAGCTCAGTCCACCTAGCGAGTAAAGCTCGAAGGAATACAATATTACATCTCCCATTATTTGTGAAAGCAAAAAGCATAAAGGCAAACTTCAAAATTTCTAAAGGAATCTGCCTCTTCTAAAAGTATCGTTACTATGTAAGCATAGTATGGTATGAAGGTGAGTCTATGACAGAATTTATAGAATTTTTTTAAGAAGCTAACAAATTTAATCAAGAAAAGAAATTTCTCAAAAGTTTGCTGTTTGTTTTCAGAGGGATAGCGTCATAATTTTAAGTAATGTTTAGGTTTCAAACTAAAAACTGATTAAATGTAATTAAACTTGCAGAGACATTAGGTATTTTTGTTGGAAGCAGGAAAGATGGAAAATGAGCAAAGCCATCGCCCGGAATCGAGCCACGGACCTCTGGAATACGCGGCCAGCGTGCAGACCACCACAGTACGAAGGCATGCTAAGAAGGCGGGAGAAATATATACTCCGCCTTTTAAAGAGCGACTGGGATTTTAGAAAACCCAATCGCCAAATCCTGGGTGTGGAGAATCCTTATCCAACACCTTTTTAGTTCGGGCGCCACTGTAGAGACATTAGGTTTTTTTTCGAAGCAGGAAAGATGAAAACTGATCAACACCATTGCGGGAATCGAACCACGGACCTCTGGAATACGCGCCCAGCATGCAGACCACTACACCACGAAGGCATGCTAAGAAGGCGGGAGAAATACCTTATAAACTATCAATAAATTTATTTAGTAATAAATTTTTCTCGTTAAATATATTTACAGAGCTACTATATGCACTTTTTTTAATTAGTTTATACATTTAATAAAGTGGGGAAAATTATTTTTCTACAGTATACAATTTCAGTCCGGTAATCCTACATCGCCAAAATCCTGTACTTGCTGGATTATCGAATATTTACGTAGTGTTATCTTAAAGCGTACTATCAAGGCTATTTAATTATCTTCCTTGTAGAATGAATACCTTAAACGTCATACGTATGAGGCCATCCTGCATGCAGTCCTTCCGCTCAATTTTTGGGTATTACATATTTCAATTTTGTAAGGTCATCGCGGCTTTTATATAGCATGCTGTTATATTCAGACAAAACGGTATTAATTATAAACAGTTACATTAAAGTGTATAAGAAAAGTACTTTATAGTAGCAAATAACTATTTAAAATTTATTGTAACAAATTATTTTAGAAATAAATTAGAATGTTTGATTTTCCTTATGCACTTCCTCAAGCGACTACAACTAGCAATTTGTTTGGTTTTCATGCTCGAACACTTCCGATGTTACCCTAAATTCGCCATGTGATGTCCTCGAGCGATAAGTCCTTCTATTTCGAGCCAAGCTCTCGTTGTTCTTAGGATGATCTACTTCCGTCGTCCGTCGCGTCCATCAGTACGAAACAGGGAAATCAATGACAGTCTCACGAGGCTTTTCTTCTACAAGGAAACGAGTCTCATCCCGAATTCATGAAAGTTATAAAGGAGAAATAATAATAATAAAGCAAAAGTAAAAAAGCTGGGAAACAGACAGAGAAAGAAAACAATACTTGTTGGAGGGCAGGAGCGGGTTGTGGGTCAGAGGTCTCGGCGTGATGTGAGGGGTGAGGTAAAGTGCGTGATCCTCTGACCCTTTCCCAGGACTTCGCTTTCAGACCCGCCCACCTCAAGTCACATTCCAACGCGGAGAATCCTGCACGGAGTTTTGCAGTTGTCGCAGCCTCTCTTCTGGTTTAGAGAGCGGAGTTTTATCAGTCAACTAGGCAGGTAAGAAAGGGTCGCGGCTTTTGGTGTCCTGCTGCAGGGGTTCCGCCGAGATCAAACATTTTGCGCGGATGCACCCCCATTCTTAAGAGGTGGATGTCAGAACGAAAAGGATATAATATGCGATCTTAAAAAGGGATGTGTAACCGTGAAATAGTGATAATTGTCGGAGATTTTTACTACATTTATATTTTCAAAAATTTAAGTTCGTACATTTTAATTAAATTTTACATACCCTCACGAATTAAATATGACTAAATTTTTCTTCTCAATTTTTATTTAACATATATGTGATTAATTATGTAGTTAAAAGCGTCTGTAACAGGGATTCCCAACGGCGTCGGTATTCATCTCCTGTGCGTCGATGAAACTTTACAGATAGCCATTGATGATCAAGGGCTCGATGGGGGTTCGAATATTCACCTGCTGGTTTGGGGTTAGAATATTCACCAGCTTGAATGGGAAGGGGTCAGACTGGTATAATCAAAATCCCATTGATTAAAAAAATTAATAATAATAATAAAATCGATAATTGTTTAGTGTATAAAGCTATATCATGTAGTAAGGAAGGGATCATATAAAATAAATAAAAGGAAAAATACACTAAAATTATTTAATATATTTAAAAAATTAATAATATTTTTTTAGCAAAATAAAATATGTTATCGAACCTACATTATTGACTTCATTGAAGTTTGTTTCCATAGTGGAAACAAACTTCAATGAAGTATGTAAGTTTTAGTACAGGGGGGGGGGAACTGACGCGCATTGAATATTTTTGAACGAGGGGATTTAAGAATTAAATTAAGAAATTCTATGCCAAATATTTAAAACAATTGCGTCAATACTTTAAGCTTTCATCACATTAATTAGTATCCAACTTTTGTGCAATTAGAATTTGTCATTTTGTTTCCGAAAACTTGTTGAAAATCTGTAATATTAATAATAATCTTAAAAAAATAATAAACAAAATATGAATCTAATAAACCATTTTTTTCAAAACTTTTGTTCACATTCTTAGTCAAATTGCTATCTTTAAGATGCATTTATTGTATTATGATTATGTTGTATGCTGTATATTATAGAGAAAACTGTAAGGGGGCTGATGAGAAAAACTATTCTTTTTAAAGGCATCGATATTAGACAAGGGTTGAAAATACCTGCTCTGTAGTTTAGTTTCTTTTCTTGGAGAGGTTTACCGTTAAGAGTCGCTATCAGAGCATTTATTTTCCAAGCGGCTTGATACAGTGACAACTCTCAGAGCTGCTGTCACTCGTCATTGCACGAGATTTTCTTATTTAACTTTTATACACGAAAATGCTTTATTAAGCGATATATATGCATAATTTTTTTTATAATTTGTACACTATTTGCACCACGAAATGCGTTGGAAGGCTGTCAGGATGTTGCAAGTTAGTGCAAGACAAACCGCTGTTGCGAGAGAGCTGAACGTGCATTCGTAGTGTCATCAATAGGTTGTGTAACCGTCACCAAAGGGATCAACCTCTTCCCCGTAGAAGACTGAGGCCTGGATACAGAAGGATTACCACAACGGAAGACTATCTTTTCCTGTTGATATGTGCAAGACGCCGTACATCACTAACAGCGTGACAGCTGGCGTCGTATCTCTCTGCTGCTGCAAGACGGCCCATATCTCTCCAAACTGTGTCGCTTCGACTGCATGAAAGTTGACTGTACGCCCCATGATCTGTGGTTTTAGTTCCTTTTGCCCCCCATCGCATGTCACAGCGCGTTTGGGTTGGGCCCGTGAACATTGGAGTTGGACACCAGAGCAATGAGGCCACGTACTCTTGATGATGTGTCTTGATTTAACATTCAAAACAATTCCCGAAGAGCAATGATATAGCGAGAGCCAGGGACACGCTATCGGACGCCAGACATCGTCCAAAGAGACTATTATAGAGGAGGAGGCTAACTTGTATAAGCTGGGATAGCAACGACCTCTGCGTGATTCCTGGTAGTACCGTTACAGCCGTCCGATATCACAATGAATTTCTACTCCCTCTTGTGAGTCCTTTTATCGCTGCAATTGGTACTACGCGTAATTCGTGGACCATAAAGCTCGCCCGCATAGAGCTCGAGTGGTGCGGAGTTATCTGGAGAGTGAAACCATTCCACATATGCCGTTTCCTGCTGGATACCTTACTCTAATCCACAAAGCATGCGTGGGATATGTTGGGCGATGTATGGCAGGTCGCAGTGTGCCGCCAGGCACCCTCTACTAGCTCCGACATGCATTACTAACGCTGCAACAAGCGATCACCGAACACTATTGCCAGGTTGCCATGCCGTTGTGAAGCATTTTGTTTTATACCTTGTTTTGCCTTTGTGGCTTATTTTTTTAGCAGCAGTGTATATAAAGTCAGCTGTATGCAAGACAGCCAAAGTTTGCGTCTCAGTCCCACCCTTGCACAAGTTTGGCTTAAACAAATTTGCACAAGTTTGGTCTCGAAATCATCTCATTTGTATTCTAAAACAATGTGGTACTGTGCTTTATGAGTCACGGTTTCACTTTTCAGATTGATTTCCGATGGTTATGAAGTGGAGAACGCCTGTATATACCACATATACCACTAACATCAGCGGAATGAAAGCATGCAGATGGGGCGGTTTGTGCAAAAATTGCTGTCTGACTGACCTCAGCTTCCCTCGCGTTATTTTGATGACTCGATGTAGAGAATAGGTCTTCTCTCAATACATTCTTATGGTTGTGAATCCTGGTGCTACTTTTACTGACGATAATGCGCGAATTCACAGGACTTGCATTGTTGGGTAGTACGTAAAACCGGAAACATTGCTTCGTATGGAATGACTATTGAAATCATCTAACTTTAATCTCGTAGAGCATGTGTGGAATATATTGGAAGCACTTACGAAAATATTTAATTTCTGTATTTGAATCTGCCAGAAAACTTTACGAGTTAAGAATAGAATATATATGTTCTATGAATAAGCGCAAATACCCCACACTACCGCAAATGATCATATTTTTTTGGCATAAGTCAATTTTGTTTGGCGTATTCAAGAACATTTTTGGTACTAAAATTAATTCGTTTACCACTGTTTTTTATTTATTAATTTATCATTATTTTTGAATTCATCCATGCTTATCCAAGCAAATTTCAAATAATTCAAATAAATATTCTTATAAGCCACATTTCTTATTTAATTTCTATTTTTTAAGCTTATTGTATTAGAATTTATTGGTTTTCATGAAGATATGAAAGAGAAGTATTCATGTCTTATTTATAATGAAACCTTCAAAAGTAACATTTCAATCTTAGTAAGAAGTCAGGAAGTCGCATACAGTGATGAATGAGGCTTGTTTGTCTGGTAGATAAATCACCTGCTCAGTAGAAAAACAAATTTCACAGTCCACAAAATTTGACAATATTGTTAAGAATCTTAAGAGAAAGAAAATTTCCACATTGCTTTTATTATTCTGTTCTCAAATTTCAGTTAAACTACTGTTTCTAAATAAGTTGGAATCTTTTAGACTATTAACAAATAAATTTTTTCTTTGCTCCTTAGTTGCACTTCCTTATAATTTTTCTTACGATTATGTCTGAGGTAAACTGTACAAGGGTAGTTTTTTGGATGACATTTTATTTTATGTTCCTCAAGCTATGTAGTATCACATTACCGCATTAAACTGATTTTGAGACTGATACTGTGAAATATTATCTTAAATGAAAGACTTCCAACTCTTATATGCCCTTTTGGAATTAAGCGCAATTTGTAGCATTTTCTTTGTAGTTGAGTGATAATATAAGAATACTAAAACTGCGGAAAGTATTAGGGTTTTCGAAACGAGAAATATAAAAAATAAAAAGGGTCCATGCTGGGATTTGAACCACGAAGCTTCGAATACTAGCTGGACGTGTTCACCACTTACACCGCAAGAGTACGCATTGGAAAATGTTTTAATTTTTTACAAAATGTACCAAAAGTACAAAGCTTGTAAGGGAAGGTAGTAAGGAGGGAAATATTCCATCACTACTGAATATATAAACTAATGCTAGATTTTAAAAAAAAAAATTGCTAACAGTTGGTCAGGACTCCTATTCCTTCTAAATGCCTTGGGAAACATTACTGGAGTCCTGAGTAGGAACAGGAAGCTTACTCAAACTATGTTCGTGTGTGCGTAGAAAATACAACACAAATAAGAAGGGTTAACTTGCCCTTTATTTCTCAGATTTTTTTTTCTTTATTTACAGCGTACAGCCGCTCCCGTACTTCCGGATACAGAGACCAGCACTTTTGGTCTAAAACGTAGAAAATAAGAACTAAACTAAATAAGAACTAAACTTAAACGCATTAAAAAGACTATTAACGCGAAGATTGGACTTTTGACACTACTTATGTAGTGAGCGAAATGCAACATAATAAACATAATAAACAACATACAGTACGTCTTCCAATATCAGCAGGAACTAAGTTCTGACCTTAAAGGCAGACATGAACTAACTGAAAAGCACACGCGTGGCAGGGCATCAAGAAGGCTCTCTCTTCTCTTGGCTTAAAGCCACTTCTTAAATACCTATACAGTTATTATCATAAACAATTCGTACTCGAGCTTATTCTGGCCGGAAATGGAAAATAAGGGAAGATAGCAAATTCTTAAAATAAAATAAATGTTAGTAAAACTTAAAATCCTTGCAAGTTATGTAACTATGCAGAAACGAATGTCTCACATTTACAAAATGTCCGAGATTTAGATTTACGTGTATTTTAAATACGGTACATTTTGGCTCAGCTCGATTTTGACATCGTTTTATAAAATTCAGAAGACTAATATTTAACAGATGTTTGAAAATGTAAACTTATGGTCTCTAATTGAAGTTTGTATGATGTAAAATTCCTGCAGAAATCCTTCATGAATCTGTCATAAATCAGAAACATAGAATTTATAATAGTAGATAGCAAGGCAAAATAAGCTGTAGGAGGAGATACAGACCAATAGATAGATAGAGAGGGGCAGGCAGATAGACTGATAGATAAGATATTGATGCAGTGCTCTCAGAGAGGAAAGAAATATTAATGTTATTATTTGGTTCTTTAATATCTTGTCTGCGCCAGAATTTCCGTGATGATTCATTTCCGAACGCAGCAGTTCCTGGCTGCATCGTGTTATATTCTTCACGAGATAAAAACAATTTAATTGTACTCTTCCCTTCAAGATTTTTCCCACACTGAAAAGAATTTTGAATAACTGAATACCAGATATTGCGGCGTCAAAATTTATGTCTTAATAGGAAGATGTAAGGATATAAAAATGGATGAATTTGAAGATATTTTTCTTAGCTTTTTGAAGGGAGCGTATAGAGTTGTTCGAAAATTATTGTGTTCATTTGTTAAGTCTAATAACTTAAACAAAATATGCTAACTATAACTTGAAAAAAAAATTATTTGAAATTTTTTTTAAAAAATTTTTTAGTTATGTGCTAAATGCACGATAGAAAAAAGCCTGAGAAGTAATAAAATCAATTCTAGAAAGACGTTCAATTGTTTTCGTTAAAATGAACTCCAGAAAAGTTTTAAAAAAAGCTTTTAAGTTGAATATAAATTTTTATGTTCATTCAGATTTTTTAAATCAATTTTTAAAACAACAACGGCTATTTTCCTAATGTCAATCACATAATAAGTCGATATTTATGTCAATGTATAAGTAAATGAGTTAGTCAGTTGTATAAGTAAATAGTTGTCCCTTTCTCACCCTACCTGTGTAATTATTTCTCCACACTAAAAGCGAACAAAAGCGCAGTTTAAGTTTTCTTTATTATTAAGCAATCTCTCTGCTAATAATAACTAATTATTCTTCAATTATTTTCTCTTCGTATGTATCAGCAATGCTGTCACTTTTGACACTAACTGTATGGATGATAATTCATCTTTCATCATTATTCCAATTAATAATAATTACTTGGTAACTATGTTTGAGTCATATATATGGGTTAAAAATAAATTTCATGTGAAAAAAGAAACTTGTACTAGCTTTTTACCATTAGTATGAAGAAGCTGTCAAGCACGGAAAAAAGAGAAGTTTAATTAACTAAATATAATTGCTTTAGTCGTTATTAGATTTTAATTTTGCCACTTTTCTTAAGCAAATTTTTCTGGGTGGCACTGATGCCTTTTCTTTTGATGGACTTTCTTTCCTTGTTTTGGCTTTCTGAAAACGGATTAATTGAGAATTTATTATTAAGTTTGAATTCTACTATAATCTTGTTCGTTTGTCAATTCATAGAAATAAGTTTGTGTATTCATTATTTATTTATTTAATTATCCATTTACATTTTTATTTATTTATTTATATCTTTTTCTTGTTTAAAAAATGTTTTGACATGCTGTTTTACTATTTGGTATTGTAAGGATCCTAAGTTTTACTAACGTTTATTTTATTTTAAAACTGTACTATCACTTCTTATTTTCTACTTCCGGCCAGAATTAAATGCTTTAACTTGTTTATGCAAATTGTCTTGCTAACGCCCTAGTACTTAAGGTGTGGCTTTTTGCCAAGAGAGAGAGAGAAGGAGCTATAGGAAGCAAGCCGCTTGCCACTGTAGTTTTACGAGTTTTCACTCTGTTGTTGGTTGCCTTTAAGGCCAGAGGATTAGCCTTCTTGATATTTGCAGACGTATTGTAGTTTTAGCAGCTCGGCGTACTACATACGTACCTTTTTTAAATAAAGGCCAGTCTTAGTGCTAGGCATTTGTATACTAATTCAAAGTTAGTTTTTTAGTTAGAGTTTTAGTTAGTAGTTTTTATATTCTTACATTCAGACCACAAGTGGTTGGTCTTTGTATTTCGAAGTTCGGAAGATCCTGTAAAAGATTGAAAATAAAGGGTTTCGTATACCCTTCCTGCTTGTGCTGTCTACTTCACACGTTCTTGAACACAGCTTGAGTAAGCTCCCTGTTCCTATTTAGGATCATTTATGTTTCCAAAGCAAATCAAGAGAAACACAAGTCCTGACAGTATAACACAACAAAAAGAAAGTTAATTTCTTTTTGTGTTAACTTAAATGAGCACCTATTTATTGCATTGATTGACAACCCTGGCTGAAATGAAAAATGTACTGCTGAGAACAATTAAGTCTTAAGAATTTAAGTTCGCAGCGAAAGAAATAAAGAAAATGATGCGTAAAATAAAATAAATCCTCCTTTTTAAAATCTACAGATATCCGTTCTGCTAATTGTGTATTCTCCAGAGTTTGCTTTGCTTGTTATGTTTTCCAAGAATCAACATGTTTTAAACTTTTTTATACATAGCAAAGCATAAATTGCTTATAAATCTACAAGGTAAGAATTAAATTTCAAGTAATGTAACTTGAAAGTGATATCCTAAACAGAATTAATGAAATTTATGAAAGGCAGAATGTTTATCACGTTTTAGGCCATAAGTCGATAAATTTTGAGCTCAGCATTACTTTTCAAGGTCAGTAGACAAATAGGGTCAGGCTCTTCCCAACGCTGACGTCACTTACTTACAGAAGAGGGAGAATGAGTCAGAAAGGGAGTAGTTGCTTTTGAGCAGACAAATATTCATTGACGTGACAAAAGAGCAAACATTGTAGTGCAATATTCTTGCTTTCTTTATCCACAGATCGTATTTATATCCTTGCTATATGTTAAACATACGTGTCTGTCTATTGCTGTAACATTTACTTATTTGTTTCCCCCTTTGTTTGTCTGCTAATTTTATCTGAAAATAACGTTAATTTCATTTTTACTTTTAAGAAACGTTAGTGAAATAACCTTAAGCATATTAGTTAATAGCGATATAAAAAAATCACAAATAAATTCAACAGAAAAATCTGTTAGATTGAAATTTCCCTTTAACCTTTTTCGAATTTTCCGTAATTTTTAAAAAGAAATGCATGGATTAAAAAAATTAATCAGGTGACACGTAGCGTCACGGGGGCAGTCGTTCATGTCAACAAATCCCTCTCTTCGCCTAAGCCCATAAAGGCTGGTGTTTCACAGGCGTCTCCTCTTGGTCCCATTTTATTTAATATCTACACAAACGACATCCCAACACCACTCTCGCTATGTGCGCAGATGAGACTGCAATTCTGTCACAAAATACGTCTCATGGCTCTGTCATTACAAACTCATATACATGCACCTGAGTCCTGGTTGCTGGCGTGAAAAATAAACGTCGACAAGTCTGAGGCTATAATGTATACTAAAAAAAAAAAAAAAAAAAAAAAAAAAAACCCTCCTGCATAAATTATTTTTTCAATATGTCATGTAAAGCAAAGATATTGTCAGTGATATATATCAGAGTTACACACACTGAAAAGTATACAGAAAACAATTAAGCATGTATAACAGCTGATTGTGAAAGAAAAAATAGTACTCAATCGCATTTCGTTTGCTAACAGTTCGCACTTTTAAATACGTTTCATTTATTGAACATTTAGTCACTTTTAAAAAATTCTGTAGATAATCAGATACATTTGGTGAAAAGTAATTTAGTCAGATCTTGTGCTGTTTTATATAACTTATGAGATATATTTTTTTAAAGAATGTATTATGTTTCGAATTTCATTTTTTTTCTTATTGAAATGTATTATTGTTATAAACTGTATTTCTTTGTTTTTATTATGGGTTACTGAGGAAATTTCCTTCGGAATCAACTCAGTATAAATAAAATACTCCCTTTTTTCGTAAATGACAGCTTATGGAAGCAGTTTCAATTTTAAAAATAATATTAAAGAGATAATTTTATAACATAAAACAACTTTTAAGTAATTTGAAAATATTTAATTTTTATCGCTTAAATTGTCAACTATTTATCCTAAAATGCACGCAGTTTATTTATTTTGCTTCTTTACTTAGTATGTTTTAAAAAATTTGTCATTTATTTTATTCTGTATTAAAAAAATAATATATAAATTCAATCAGTGCTGAAAATCTAAGATTCTTATTTATTAAAACTGTTGAAATAACTGATCATTTTATATAACTATCAGGAAAGTAATATTAAACAAACACTGCATCAAGTGTACATAAGTAACAATCTCATTGTTTTCATGTCTTACTAAAACTACGGCAAAATAAATATTATCACAGATATGGATTATTTAAATTCCTTGCGCAGTATGGCGTAACGTTCCTAGCCGTAAAATCCATTTGATGCGTTTTTCAAATCTTTATTAGGTAGTTTATGATCTTCATGTGGATGCATCTTTACCAACGAGATATAGAAAAGCTTCTCAGATATGAGAGATGGCTCCGACAGCATAATTTGTAAGAGTAACTTGTCTAGTGATTCCAGAGGTACTATATTCTAAGCGAAGACCAAGGCATTACACATGGTCAGTGAAATTCCAGTGCTTATTCTGTCTCTTGACATTTCTAACGAAGTTCTTTAAAACTCTTTTACACTTAAAGCTTAAATTCAATCTATTTTTTAATTCTTTTCTCTAAACTATTTTTGGTGAATAGCTGACAACATGTTTTACATAGCTAAAAGAAAGAAAAGTTTCAATATCTGCATTTCTTAAGCGCACTTCAAGTTTTAAACAGGAGCCCTATATTTATTGTTAACTACTAATGCTGTAGTGTATTCTAAAATCCGTTTTTCCTTTATTACCTCATTATCGTTTCTTTTTCTCAAGCTGCAATTATTGTTTAAACGTTGAGGAAATAGAACTGTTTTTGACACCATGTAAATGAAGTTGTTATAATAGTTATTTTCTTCAGGTTATAAACTTCTATTTCAGTTATTCTGGATGAAAACAATTTCAAAATATATTATTTTATTGTTATAAGAATAGTGTTTTTGAGTTTTGTTGTTTTAGTCTTGGGATAAAAGCATTCTTTCTTTTTTTTTTTTTTTTTTTTTTTTTTTTTTTTTGCTCATTAATTTCTACGTTTATTTTAGGATTTCTAAACAATTCAAGATGCATTTGTTATTAAGGTTTTTTTTTTTTATTTCGGATAGCATTAATCATACGATGTTTAGCAGCTGCGTGGCTCAGTAGTGTAAGTTTGATATTAATTGATCTAGATTTCATCTTAATTTTTAACTTTCACTCATTCCTTTTTTAAAATTTTTAATTAAAAAAATGTTAAATCTCCCCTCCTCCCAAAAAAATAAGTTATAATTTTGAAATAAATAAGAATAAATCAATTAAACAAATTTTTAAAAATATAAAACCTTGGAATGTGAAAGCTTTAGATTCCATTCTAGCTCAAAAAGTGTTTGCCATTTAAAATCTAAAAAGATAATAAGGAATAGAAAAATTAAAAGCTAAAAGTAGGAAACTTATTTAAAAAATAAATGAAAAATCATAAAATACTCTTCTCGTTTTGAATAAAAATAACACTTACTATTGCCAATTTGTGAAAATAAATTTTGCTGTTGAATAAAATTAAAACTTAGCTGAAAAATAATTTCAAGAAGCTCCGATGTTCGTTTCTGTGCTTGAATGAAAAATTGATATAAAGTGAAGAATGTTAAAATATTAGAACTATATATTACCGTTTGGATAAAACTCAAAAATAAAATGGTATAAAAACTGATATTTAGCTGCAAAATTTCATCATAACCATTACATTTCATTTTAGATGCAAAGGATAGTGGACAAAGATAAAATAATTTTCTATCCAGCTTTTAAGATTGTTAGAAGCCTATTTTATTTATTACACCCACAGTATTAAAAAAACACTTGTTGCGAAACATTATACATTGTCAATTGCCATCACCATCTATATACAAAGTTATGATTTTATAGAAACTGAAAGCAGTAATGTCTAAGGTGTTGTAGTACTTCAGATGGTAAAGTTGCTAGCAGATGCTATGGACTAGAACTAAGCTCACGACACAGGTTTGGTTGTGTTATTGTTGTTTATAGTCCTTCTGATTTGAAAGATTACTTGATCAGGTGTATGAATTCATCATGGCTAAGAGATAGTGAGCATATGGCTTTGGCCAAGGCCTTGGGTACCTTACAGGAGACAATACGACTTTTGCCCAACTCCATTCAAATTTTGAAATAAAAATTCCTGAGGGAGGGATACAAAGGTCTTCTACCCATTCCCTGAAAATCAGCCTCTTGATATCACTTTCGTCTCAACAATCTACATTTACAAACATCCCAAATCCTTCTGATTTGAAATCGGGCCCTAAGCCAAGCAGCCAGTTTCGTTACTACCATGCCAACACATTAATTTTTTTTTTTTTTTACTCCCGTAAAAGGGGTGATGGTATGTGTGTTTTCTGTCTCCTTCCTTATGGATTCAATATTGGGCCCCTTTTGAGATGCATCTTAAGCAACGGGCTCAGTGATGAACGGCTTAAATAATTATGGATTTGGCCCTAGTATTTATGAATGCCTAATCGGCAAGTGCCTAGGAACTGAATTTTAAAAACGTATGAAAGGGTTTATTACCACTTTTAGCGTTAATAAATGTTATACAACTTTAAAAAAAAAAGGGAAGAAAGAGTAGTTTCAAGCAAAAGTTTTTATTGGCAAATCTGAAATATTCTTTGTAATAAATAATAAAAGAGTATTTTGTAAACTTATATTCCCTGAAGTTTGAAATCTTCCATGATAAAAATTTTATTAACATGTAAAACCAAAACACTACCTCTTTTATAAAACAACTTGATGCTTTCTGTAATTTCCTAAATTAAATTACAATTAATCTAAGCGTATAATACTTTTAGTTTACATATCTAGATAAGATGACTAAAAATCAGAAAACGAGAAAAATGAAGCACAATAAATAAATAAATAAATAAAAAATCTGAAGGGTTTCAGATTTTAAATTACGTCCAAAGGGACTTTTTTTAACGTTTTGTATGTTACCTTTATTTATTAAATATCATGTTCTTCGCACTTAAACCATAAAATTCAGTTCAGTAGCAATGTCGCAAAATAATTTTAAAATGAGCATAGCTTTAGAATTTCCGATACACAGTTCCGCGCCCGCTGGAGATAAAAAGGTTTTTTTTTTCCTCCGTAGAGTGTTGCTATGCTCGCTTTTAAATCGTTGAGTTTGTTACTCAAAAATTCGTTAAAGTTTTACAAAATATGAAATCGATCATAAAACAAATTCCAAATTTCAAGCGGTAAAATCGCTGAACACTGGTAGTTCGGTCCGAGGTTCGAATCCCGCGAACGGGCTGGCTGCATGGGCGTTTTCGTGGTTTTCCCCATGTGTAACGTGTATACGAGCCAGTTTCCCTTAGAAAGTCCTCCACGAATGCATCCCTCCTCTTAGGCAGATAGCCCTCGAGGCTTTGCCATAATCACACACACACACACACACACACCAAAAAAAAAAAAATTCAAATTTGGTCTTCCACATGCCCATATTCGTAGGAGGATTACTTCATTCAAAATTCATGGCTCTATGTACTGTTGTCTTATCACAATGCGAGAAATATACATACATTTATGCAGATTTTTCATTATTTAATTTCTTCAAATATAATGCAGGACTCTAACATTTGGTGGCAACAGTTTGAAAAGTGAAACGGACATTTATAGTGATTGAACGCAAAACGAAAACAATATAATCCTTCAGGGACAACGCCCCTTTGGACTGATAAATCAGATTTGTACTGAGGACAAAATACCCGGCTGTGTTTGTAATATGTTTAAATGTGACCATGAGTAATTACATTTTCCTTATTTGCTAGTTGTTATAGTCTCACAGATTACCTATTTTTCCTAGCTAAAAATTTTAGCTTATTTTTTGCCTTCGATAAATTAGAAGGAAATTCAGAACTTTTAATGAAAATTGTATGTGCATGACGTTGAATTCTTGATCCAGCAGAGCATTTGAATTTTGACAATGGTAACAGGGTTCCAAATAAGGTTGCTTGAAAATACGATTCGCAATGGGACTAAATAACTAGTTGGTTACAGTAAATTTATTTGATAGGAATGTCTCCATGAAAGACTGTCTTAGGAATATTTGCTGGTATTTCCGTTTCCCATTGTACAAAAGAAGGAATTTGTCCATGTAGGGATCCCAGCCTGCGTCTAAGAATAGTGTCACGGACGAAATTCGCAATGTTTTACTCAGCAAGTGATGGATTCAAAAGACATGAGAGACAGCTGTTCTGTGACATTATAAAGACAGCGCATTCTCATGTTCTACATGCATGTGGGCAGTTAGGCTTAAAGCTTCCACGTTGTTTCGCAAAAGGACACGAGGTGAAGTTCAAAAATGTTCCTTCCAGCCAAGTCTTAATGTCGCAAGATCAAACATGGGCAGTATGATTTTATATTGGCGCTGTGCACTGGCCAAAAAGAAGGTCCGTCTTACTTAGACAAATGGAAAATTAATTCTTAACAGGCTTAACAGGTTATTTTTTAAGACACAATAACACGCCGAACAAATACTAATTCAGAAGTCAAACAACAAAAATCAACGTTATAGTTTCAAAATTTTCCCAGGACTAGTTTTGATGGTTTTACCGAACTAGCATCCTGAGCTGCAAAATCGCAAATGAACGAGATAGGATATAATGATTAGATAAGATAAGAAAGCCTGGACAAGAATAAGCAATTGGCGCCTTCTTTTGATGAAACCAGAACTAAAACATAATTTCTTTAAAGGCCGAAGGCAAAGATGGATTGGAATTAGGATCGTTAACTAGAACAGAAAGATTTTAAAATCTTTCAATCTGGTTTCATCAACAGATAGCGCCACTTGCTTATTCTTGTCCAGGCTTTCTTATCTTATCTAATCATTATATCCTATTTCGTTCATTTGCGGTTCTGCAGCTGAGGATGGTGGTTTGGTAAAACCATCGAAACTAAACTTGTGAAAATTTTGAAAATATAACGCTGATTTTTGTTGTTTGACTTCTGAATTAGTAGGTTATTTTTTATTCATTATTACATTTTTCACGCAGGACCAGCATCTCGATGACACACCCCCCACTGAGGGTGTCGACCAATCGCATATCAGCACCATCCATCAGACTAAAACCAGGAAACGACTTTTTGTCTCTGCATACGTCTGCCTACTTCAGTATAATGACAATTCTTATAGAATTAACCATATTTTTAAGAACATTTTAAGGGGTACTATTCTACATTCCTCACAGTAATTCATGAATTATCCTTGATTTTCTACTTCATGACATACCTCGCATCATCTATCACGACGCTGATTGGCTCCTTCTGTGGACTGACTCCGACCCTTCCAGCTTTACTAGTCATTACAAGATTGCAGCTTTTAACGCTAGATTCACATGGCAATGGTGCCAGTACTTTTTTTCTAGACCTGTCTCTATCCTTCCATGGCGATAAGTCAGGGAAATTTTCAATATAAGGCTCCGCAGGGAACTCATTTATCTGGGAAGTATCGCTCAGGTGATAGAACCCGTAATAAACACCGTATATCGCAGTATCCCAGTAAAAAGAAGGATTTCTGCTTCTGCAGAAAACTGTTCGCCTGGTGGAAAAGAGTTCATGACGAATTCCGTTAAACGGCAATGTGTTAAGACGTTGCTTTGATGATTTTGATTGTAAATAGATTTCGTTGTATTTTAATCCAGAAAATAAAAGGTTTTATGGCTTTAACATCGCAGTACTGATTTTCGTGATAGTCTGTGATATTACGTTGTAAAGAATACTTCAAGTTGTAAATACTGCCTGAAGACACGGTTCAGAAGTAATCACTGATCTAACTCCCAACAAAGAGGGCTTGAAAATATGATTCTAATTACTGATCCAACTATGCGCGATTTTTTAATTAAATTAAATTCGAAGCAAAACTGACATTTTGCTTCGAACTAAAGTACTTTCTGTATAGTTTGAAAATTTGAAGTGCATTGTGTTTATTATTTAACAATGTAAGAGTTTCTATGAATTAAAATATGTTAGCTGTCGAAAGTTGAAAGTATAATTTTAGTGGATTCTAAACAAAGCTGTAATTTTGCGGTAAAGTTGAATGGTTTCGTATTCTTTTTTGTGTAAAAGCAAATGCATTTCTTAATAGAAATTGATAAATTAATCATTGAACTGGAGATGCGTTTCCATCTATTAATGATTAAAAGCATAATTTTAATAAGTAAAGAGAAATATCATATATAATTTTTATTATCATTATAAATGGATTAAATCTGCTTTCTCCGAAAGAACAAATGAATTAAACTTGAAATAATATGATAATCATAATTGTTGCTGCAAATAAATCTTCGCTGAAATAATATGAAATGAGAACTATAAACTTGACTGCTTTGTGTAGCTCTGATGTTGCTATTGGATAGCTAAGCTGCCGCATATTAACGTAATCTTTATAATAAACTGCTCTGTTTTTGTAAATTAACTGCTCTTTCTTTCAGTATGACATATAAGGAGTACAGCTATATTAAATTATAGAGCTTATAAATTAGTATCAGTAGGCCTTCTATATAAATAATATTTAAATGCGGTGTGTTAAATATGAAAATAATAACATAAAATTAAGGAAGAGGTGACTTTCATCCTTTTGATGAATTATGGGGTCCTAATTGTGCAACTTTAACTCAAAAGTTTTTCAGACCCAATTAAACTGATAAAACGAGTTATCGCTCCATCTGAAAATGTATAACAATGTATTGAGCCCAAGACTATACACATTTGCCCTAACTAAGCTGGCTCAATATTGATGACGTAATTTAATATCGACTAACAAATAGCTAATACCGGAATATCAATAGGCAGAGCTGGGCGAGGGAAAGTAAAGCTACAAGCGTCGCTACCGAAAGTTCTGTACTTAAAACATTTCAAATCTCGCCTTAATACTCTTTAATATCATTTGCATCCTGGTGAGGGTAAACGAAAAGGAGAAGTTACACTAAAGATCCAACTCACAAAAAAAAATGGTTAATTAGCATAAAATACCTCATATATTTGCTGCCTGGTGCCTTTATAAATTTATATATACTAAAAAGGCTTTTAATTATGTCTTACAAAAATTCATCTCTTGACAGACTATTTTCCGATTCCATATTTGAATTGCACATATGACAGAAATACGGTTTGATTCACGTATTTTGATTTTTTCAGTAAATAATATTTATAATTTTTTTTGTTGTAGTTTATGAAATATTTAATAGAAAAGTAGAATTTCTCAAAAAATAAAGTACCCGTTAAATAGAGCTTAAGTAACTGCTTGCATACTGTAAAATTAACAATGAAATAGGTCCAGAGAAGGAAACTATTACGTATTACTTGATTCTCGTAGAATCTCATAAGGGGAGCTATTTTGAAAGAAAAAAATTATTATTTATGTTGTTCATTAAGGTGTAAAACTAACATTATGATAAGCAATCTCTTCTTAATAGCTGTAATCTTCGCTCTCTTTAGTGTATTTATTTCTAAAACCATCATATAAGACAGATACGTTTTCAACTTAGATACATTTTAGCAATGAGAAAACACTTCTCTCAGCCTAACCTTCTATTAAAGACGTTTTATGTGTCTACTTTCTTTTAAAGCAGTCAAAATGCAATGATCCCAAGTGATAACGTGATCACGGACATAGATGTAAACAGAGCAGTAACAGTACGCCCATCCTGTTCCGTGGCGAAGTATCAGATCAAGTTCTAGATATCTCATCCGAGCTTGTAGCTATCTTTTTTTTATTTACCTAAATATTTTTTCTAATATTAGCTTGTGACAAGTACTATCTTTTCTTCCCCATCAGTTACGAGAGAAACGGAAATTTATTTTAAGTTTTGTAAAATATGTGTTAAGCATTATCGACAGAATGTTGTAAGGACCAGGTTTGCGTCTTAGCCATTTACGCTATTGATACAGAACTTCGGAACTTTCATGTAAATCATTACTAGTTGAGCATGACAAGTAAACTTCCCTTCCCCTCAGAGTTTCAAAGATAATTTTTAAATCGTCAGAGCTATGATGATCTCCCCGTTTAAGCGCATTATAAAAAGAATGATTTTAAAAATTATTCAGAAACAGTATCTTTAGCGATGATTTGCCATGGTTTTTCGCTAATGATTACACTGGATTGTATTGACTGCAATGTACACTGTTTAAGTCCTTTTCTGAAGAAAATTTATAATCTGTACCAAAGTTACTTCGACAGATTTATTGTGCTTACCTATATCCAAATCTAGGATTCTAAAACGCTGGATTTTCCAAAGTTATAGGCAAGAGATTGCTCTATTTTAACTTTACTCGCACTTCTTTCAGTTCTCGTAAGCTTATTTATTTTCACCCATTTCCTCGCTATTGTATTTCGAGCAAATCCATATCAATCTCAATTTTTTCCACTCTTTCCGATTACCATAGGCTAAAGTTATTTTAAGGTTCATACTTCTTTATTTATGCCCGAAAATCGGATATTTTATGAGCATGAAAAAGAGTAATTTTTCAAATACCCATTGATGATGCAATTAACTAGAAATCTGTGTGAGTTGATTTTGTGTAAAATGATGTTTCAAGCTGCCATCTCTACACTAATGATATATCTCATCGCCATTGCCTCATCTAAAAGTGACAGTTTTTTCCCTTCCTTTTTCATAGTAAGCTGTAAATCGTTGTTTGAGTCCTTGAAGTGCTTTAGAAACTCATTCAGTGTTTTGTTTTTATGCTGTGGCACATTACTGGCTATTGATCTGCTTTCTTTTGTATTATATAAGTTGCAGCAGATGATGGCGTTCATCAAATTTTATTCCTCATATTCAAAACATTATTCAAATAAGCACTGCAAAAAAATTTGGAAGTCATGCTTTCCAATTATTAATTTGGGAAATCTGATATCTTAGCATATGGGCGAATCTTCACTAGAATATAAAATCTCAGAGAGTACAAATCATTTGAAAAAGGTTTAGCAATAAACGTTATTTGATATAAATTAATAATGAAGTCTGTCACTAAGAAACAAATTTTCCTAGATCACCTCACAGCACATTGGTTAGTGTAACTAATCTGAAGGGAATCGCGCTGGTAGGAAATTCCGTAATTCGATTTGCTAAAAATTCAGCAAATTAAACTGAAAAATTAGTCCTCTAATATGACTTTAGCCCTGGAATCTTTGGCAGCTATTAAATGATATTATCAGTAAGTCTAGTATGACGAACCATTAATTTTTTTTAATGAAGCTTAACTGCCCAATAGCTGCCAATATTTTCTAAAGGTTTATACTTCATGTTCAAAAGAATATTTCACGAAAAGCTGTGAAAATTTCTAAAATTAGATCATATTTCGTAAACATTGCTTAAAATTAAATATACTTTGACAAAATAAAAGTTCTATGTACAAATAAATAAATAAAAGTTTACACGTTAATCTTCATTTCGCTGTATCACTTAATAAATTTAAATTATATTTAATCATAGCCACAGAAGATATCTTTTATTATTAAAAAAGTAAATAAAAAGTTCACAAATCGATCACTTGATATTTTTTCTCCGAAATAAAAATAAAAATTCTGACCATCAATCATTAGTTCGGTTCTTTTAACGTAACGCCTACACGCCTGATAAAAATTTAAGATGTTTATTAATATTCATTTGCATTTTTAGTTGCCTTATTCTGTCATCTTCCCTTTTAGTCTGGCATATTTTGCTCATGCAGATCTTCCTAGGAGTGACGCTTCTCATGCAAATCTTTCTAGGAGTGACGCTTGAGGCTTTTATTTTATACAGTTTTGAGGTTCGCTGATGAGCCCTCCTTCACGAACAGGACGCGATTTTGATTGCACCGCATCAAAGTTCATCGATTCTTCTTGTTCTGTCTAAAAGGTCCAACCAGGGCCTGGGGTTTTGGCATCTGTTGTTTAACCGAGGATTTATATTCAGTTGAAATTTGACCGAGAGAAGACAGGCTTGGCAAGGACTCTGCAGGAGAGACTTTTATTGGGACGTTAATGGCTTATGCAGGTGGTAGGTAGTCCGAATGAAGAATTGTTGCAAGCACTCAAACTCTCTTCAAGTTACGTTTTCGTATCTTGCGCTGTTCGACACAAACTAGTGGGCCAATAGGTAAGCAAAAATCTATTGCATGACCAATAGCTGAGGATCACATTTTGCTTGAATTCTCAAAACTTTTCCTGTATTGCTTATTAAGAATAGCAACAAAAAATAACTGAATATTATGGTATTAGTAATATTAGTATAGACAATTAACAAGAATGAAATTTGCTTTTTTCAGAGGATATAATGCGTTGCATATGTGTTTTAACTGCTACGCTTTTAAAATATTTTCCTCTAATTCTGCAGTGCTAGGTCCCCCCCCTTAATTTCTGTTTTCAGTTCTAGAATACGCCCACCAGCGGCCGAGAGGTAAAGTCGCTGAACACTAGTAGTTCGGTCCGAGGTTCCAATCCCGCGAACAGGCTGGCTGCATGGGCGTTTTCGTGGTTTTCCCCATGTGTAACGTGTATACGAGCCAGTTTCCCTTAGAAAGTCCTCCACGAAGGCATCCCTCCCCTTAGGCAGATAGCCCTCAAGGCTTTCCATAATCACACACATACACACATACATACATACACAGTTCTAGAATTCATATGCTGGTATTCTGAAAGTCGTATTCATATACTTTAAATTCACCCTATGAGTCATATTGGCATAAAATGTCATATTTTCTAATTTGAAATAGATAAATGTTATGCTCATAATTCAGTTTATGTGCACTTCTAGTCTCGGCGGTCGATTTCCAATTTTTGAAGCCCACCAGTGGCCAAATGGATAAGACTGCTGACACAGTTCGTTAGCCGGGATTCGAATCCAGGCCTAGTTGTAGTAATTCGTCTCTGGCGAATCGGTTAGCTGCAAGGGTGTTTTCCTGATTTTCTTCATAAGTAACATAAATAGGGGGCAATTTCCCTTAGAAAATCCCCCACAAAGGCATCTCTCAATTTATGCAAATATCCCGCGTATACTTTACCCTTCAGTCAATTGACGACCAGTTCATTTTTTGTTACACTATTATTTTGGGGGTAGAGGCAAACTTTGTTTGACGAAACCTCACAGTTTAATCTTGAACATTGCCAGAAACTTGACTCTACGAAAACAAATGTTGTGTTGGATCATCATTTAGATCGAAACTACAGTTAAATCATTTAAACAAGATTGCAGAAAATTGGAATTCAGTTATTTCGCTGTGCATCGGTGGGAACAATGCAAGATTTTTCCATTTGAATGATTTTGGTGACTCTATTGAGCTGATGCTGTTGACAGCTTTCACCTTCTTACATAATAGGGATAGTTATATCATTATGTGCTTAGACGTGTTCAAGTGCTCACCATTTGCTAGCCTGTTTTGTTCCTCCTAAGAAAATTGAGACATACATTCAGTAACCAGCATTGGCATCTGCTATATTAACTGCTAAAAGAAACATTGCATTAATAATAGAATTTTCAGTTTTTGCTATTATTCAGTTACACAGTAAAATGCCAGAACTAGTTTTCCTCTGACGAATTGAGTTTTACTCAAAAACTAAGAAGTACGAAGCTGGACTTTCTTTGAATATATTCTGCTCTCGGCTGTTGGTTGACTATATTAAGATTTGTTATACGTAAAAAATACAAACAGATTAAACAGCTTGCTTTTTAATGGCAGCTGTAGCTATAGTTGTGAAAAATCAATGCCCCATAAAAGAGACTCTTGTCTTCATTCTAAATTCTCCTCCATTACCGGTTTCTAACTTTTCAGCTTACAATATTTGTTAAAAATTTATTACACAAGAAGGAAGAAATCTTCAGAAAATTTTGCATATAAAGCTTAGTTGTAGAATTAAAGCATTCACAACTGCGGTTACAATTTTAATTAATTCTTCTATTATGTAAAGGAAGGAATTGCCTAACAACAGTTAGCAAATTGTAGACTTCAGCGTAAAATTAACTTTAAGCTTGAATAACTTTCTCACATTAAGCTTAGAAAACATAACCTTAACCCTTGAAAAATTATCTGGTAATGAATATATGTAAGGCCGTACATGATAAAAAATATTTCCTTGAAATAAAAAAAAAATCGACATTAGTTTGTTTTATAAAAAATAGAAGTTCTTTTTTTTTTAAAGAAAATGTCAAGTTTTTTGTTAAATATGATCTTTTTTAAATATTCTAATAAAATGATAGATTGAAAGATTCATGATTTTAATTTAGGTTTCAGGGTTATTTTATTATTTTGTATTATTGTGCTTCGTTTCACGTCTGAGAAGTCTGGCTTTATTTATTTATTTATTACGTACTCCGCAATTAGGCACTATTCGGAAAGAAGGATGTCCCCTGGAGGCTTTCTTAAGAGAAAAAAAGGGCTCGTATCCACGTTACATATGGGAAAAACCATGAAAATGATCTTGCTGTCAGCCCATTCGCTGGGGCTCAAGTTCCGGACCGAACTACCAGTGTTCATGTGCTTTTGTTGCTCGGCCACTTGTGGGTTTTATTAACTGTTCATAAAAAATAAGAATAATAATATCTTTTCTGATCGGTATAGCGGTTAATGTTGACAGCTGTCGTATCTTTGGACTCGGGCTCGAATCCCTGAGAAGGCTTGGATGTGTATAAGTACAGGGTGATTATAATTAAAGTTTAAGTTTCAAAACGCTATAAAAAAAGAACCACTGATGAAAATGATGTGAAATTTGAAAGGAATGTTATTGAAGAAGGCGGAAAGCGTATGGCAGAAGAAAAAATTTAGTTTCAAAAGTTAGCAACAGATGGCGCTGTAAGCGGCAAAATCACGACGAGAAACGAGAAGCGATTCGTAAAACAATGGCTAAGGTGGAAGTTACACATTAAAATGCATTGACAAATTAGAATTGTTGAATAATTTTATTTGCATGACTGTACATATCACATCGAAAGGGACAAATCGGTTTCAAGAGTTTTGCGGCGACATACCGCATAAGAACCATTCATCAAAGAAGTTCGGAACTGTCGCGAGACTGGCACAAAACATGTTCAATATGGTGTTGTGTGCAACAAGTTGAAAGCGACAAACAGCATGTTCCACAACGGATCGCAGTGTCTCCGGGGTGATGTTCAGAATGTGTTGCGAAATGCGTGCCTTTAATTCCGCTAAATTTGCAATTGGAGCACGGAACACAGCATCCTTTAGATATCCCCACAGCCAGAAATCACACGGAGTAAGATCAGGCGATCGGGACGGCCAGGCTGTAGGGAAATGACGGCCGATAATTCGAGCATTTCCGAAATGGCGCCTCAGCAGCTGCTTCACGGGATGTGCAATGTGCGGAGGAGCGCCATCTTGCATAAAAATGATTTCATCCACACATCCACGCTGTTGCAGAGCTGGAATCACGTGGTTGCGCAAAAGAGACGCATACCTCTGACCAGTGACGGTTGCAGTAACTGGACCGGAAGCACTCTGCTCGAAAAAATGTGGTTTTAGGATGAATGATGCCGTAAAGCCACACCATACCGTGACCTTTTCAGGATGAAGTGGTACGGGGTGCGTTGCCAGTGGATTTTCTGTTGCCCATATTCGACAATTCTGGGTATTCACGTATCCTGTCAGATGGAAATGGGCTTCATCTCTCCACAAAATTTTCCACGGCCATTCATTATCCACTTCCATGCGAGCCAGGAATTCTAACGCAAACGTCTCCCTAGCTGTCAGGTCAGGCGGAAGCAACTCCTGCACATGGCCAATTTTGTACGGATAGCATTGCAGGATGTTTCGTACAATTTTCAGCACCGTGCTCGTAGGCCTGTCCAATGTTCGGGCAATTCCTCGTGCACTGCACGGTTGCACACCACCGGCCGACCCCTCCTGTAATGCTGTGGCCACTTCTTCAACTACCGTCGAATGCACTCGTTTTCTCCCTCTACCAGATTGCACATCAAACGAACCTGTCGTTTCGAATTTTTGCATCATTTTCTTTAGACCTACGACACTCATTGGACCAATGCTTTCTTTTATACCCTTCAGTGTCCTGAATTTTTGCAGAGCTACTCTTGCACAATCATCATTCTTGTAATACAGCTTTACCAGCAGAGCGCGGTCCTGCAGTGAAACACCCATGGCGAACGTCTGAGACGCGAAATGAGGAACAGCCTGGTATCTGACGGCTTTATAACACTGAAATTTAACTAACATTTTAATTTGTCTTCTTCCGCTTGCAGCGCCATCTGTTGCTAACTTTTGAAACTAAATTTTTTCTTCTGCCATACGCTTTCCGCCTTCTTCAATAACATTCCTTTCAAATTTGGCGTCATTTTCATGAGTGGTTCTTTTTCTATAGCGTTTTGAAACTTAAACTTTAATTATAATCACCCTGTACATAGTGTATTTACAGCATGGGATATTTAAAATACACGGCGAGACGAAAGTTCTCACGAGTAGTTTGATAAAAGTAGAAACGTGATGGGAGATTCTTGAACCAGTCCCCTCCCCCCAGTGGAAAGGAACTGTTTCAAAAATGAGGTGGAATTGAGCAAAATAGTAATGTAACACGTAAATTGTGTAAAGCAACGGTTCTTAACCATTTCACCAACGCGTACCATCTAAACAAATATTAAGAAATTTCAGTACCACTACTAGATTTTGAAATGATTAGTTTTCATTTTCTTAATGGAAATATTAAACAAATATTTTGCCATTTTCACAACCTATTGGCTATTTACATTAAATTTGCAAACATAAAAAACATTAGATTAAAAAATTGATTACCATTTTTACTATCAAAATTTAAGTTATAATAATTTAATTCTAAAATTTTATGCGAAATTTGGGCGTATTTAAGAAAGATCAATTTCTTTATGTCTGTCTGGTCTTATTTCATTTAGTTTCAACCGTAAATTAGGATCCACTTTTAAGTTCGCTCTGCATTTATTTTTCAAATATAACATGGAAGAAAATCCTTGTTCACACAAATAGGTTATGCAAAAAGGCAATAAAAATTTAATATCTTTATTTGAAATGCCTTTATTTATTTATTTATTTATTTATTTATTTATTTTTTTCGGTTCATCCAAAAGAAATGTGTTATTTTTGAAATCTTCATTTGGAGTTCGATCATAGGAAATGTCTATCAATTGTTCTGTTTCTTCACGAGATTTTTGAATTTAGTAACTAAAAATATTTTGCGTGGCTGCCACCTATTTATTCTCTTACGTACCACCAATGATTACGTACCACCAATGATTTTACGTACCACCAATGATGCAATTTACGACGATAAAATTTGTGGTCTTTTCTGATATATCAAGGCAAGGGAGAAAAATCACAGCCCAAGAGTAACGAAAGTGTTTGGTTGGAAATTGACAAAAATATTGACTTTTTTGTAAAAAATTTAATATCGTTCCATAATTTAAGCAAATATCGACTTGTGATAAAAGTAATTGAATCCAAACTCTGTTAAAAATGAATAAGTACAAAAGAATTTATACATTTAAAAAAATTAGAATTTTCACCGTAATAAGCGATTAAAAAAGGCTTATGTATTTACCTGATGGCGAATATAGCATCACCAGAAATAAATATGCAGGTTATCTGAAAATTTATTCTAGTTGCATTCATTTCACTTGATGTCAAGCATGGAACTGATAATCAGTTCATCTACAGTTATAGAGATGTCTTATCACGACTTTTGATTGTCCATTTTGAGGCAGTCGGGTTTGTCCTCCCACCTCCAAACTTAAAAGACATATCTGTCGATATCGACCCCACTTCCTCTGCGAGAAAGTAGGTGATGTTTTCGAAAGCGGCACTAAGCAATATCGGACTGAATCGGTACAAAAAATAATAATCGAAGGGTAGCCCTTTATTGTACTTTTGGGCGTGAGACCGCGAAGAGCGAGACCGTTCCAAAGAACGGTCACGGTATCTTGCTTGAGGCTTCACACTTGCTTTAACTGCCTAATTGAAGCGGAGGCCCTTCTATTTTCCGCCCACAAGACTGGTATTGTTTCTTAATTTTTCAGATCGATGGATATATGGCGCGGTCTCCTATATTTGGCGAATTATGGCGATGTCCCTGGCGGGCATTTTTTTATGCGAAGCTTTATATTTTTTTTTTTTAAAGTGCGACAAGTGAGAAAGTTAAGAAAAACAGTCATTAAGTGACGAATGGATTTCTGAATGCATATTTCTTGAATGGTATGTAAGTTGAGCTTTTGTAGAAAATCTAACCGGCACAGCGTATTTTTTAAGTTGCTTAATTTTTTTTAATAAGTATGTCTGACATGCTTGTTGATGTCTTATGCTTGATTATGTCTGACATGCTTGTTGATGAAATTTGAAATTTTAAAATAGAGAAGTTGCTTTTTCTACAAGGCATTCACTTCTTGTCAGCGGTTGAAAGTAACTTTTAATATGCTTTTTAGCTCACTAATGCCGCGCCTTGTTTTAATGAATTTTCGTTCATTAGTCCTGCATATTGGAAAAAGTTTTTTAAAAAAAATGTGTATCCCTTTTGCAGAATGTCTGTAATTCACGTATCATTACAACATGATTGCATTTTTATACGTAAAATAATTAATTAACTGTTTACGGCAAATCATGCTTGAGGACTAGCTGCTTTGTGGAAACTACCTTAGTGATAAGGTTTTTCTCAAAGAAACTGCCTAATTTGCATGCCCAAAAAAAAAGGAATAATAATATTTTGATTAGTAGTGAAAATCATTTATCAGTACAGCAGTTCTTGCTTTCTCTGACTTTCACACAGATCACATAACTAACTTTAAGATCTGTTGATTAGTTTTTTATACCGAAGCTCTCGAGGGGTATCTTCTTAAGAAGAAGGTACGCTATCGTAGGGAACTTTCTAAAGAAAAACTGTCTTGTATTTACATTACATGTAGCGAAAACTGCGGAGGCTTCCTATCTCTAGCCCAGGGCCGAGCGGTAAAGACGCTGAACACTGGTAGTTCGGTCCGAGGTTCGAATCCCGCGAACGGGCTGGCTGCATGGGCGTTCTCGTGGTTTTCCCTATGTGTAACGTGTATACGAGCCAGTTTCCCTTAGAAAGTCCTCCACAAAGGCATCCCTCCCTTTAGGCAGATAGCCCTCGTGTGCTTTGCCATAATTAAATAATCTACTCCAATCCTATCCCTAGCTCGAACAGTTACCGCGAAGGGAATCCGAAACGTAATACCTGTTTTCTAAAGCCTTATTCCACCAGTGGCTCAGCGGTAAGACACCTAAACAGTAATAGTTCACTCAGGGTTCAAATCCTGATAAATGGACTAACGGCTTGAGAATTTTCTTAGTTTTTCCCATGTTGAAAGTGAATACGAGTCAGCTTCCTTAAAAAATTTCTCTACAAAAACATCCCTTCCCTAAGCAGACAGACCTGGTGCGCTTTGCCACTTACCTATATAATCATAATTCCACAGCTTTATCCACTTGATCATTGGTGAGTCTAAATCTTGAAGTGAAAATGCAACTTGTGGGTGTAGAAAGCACTTAGAGAAAAGAAGGAAACTTTTGCTCTTACTGATTTATGTATTTTAATAACTATCAGACCTAACTTTCTGCATTCTGATATCCTAATATTTATTTTATTTGAATAAAATAATTGCTGCATATTATTTAAGTTTACTATTTGCCAAATTATAGCTTAATATTTTGCTATTTTTTTTCCTTTAAAAAGGGTGTTTTCATTTGATGCTACAGCCTTTCATCCGAAACAGAATAAAAAATTTAAACAGAAAACAGTTATCGTTTTACATGAAGGGTAATCGAAGCTTTCAGATAACTCGGATTCCTAGAAGTAATCCTAAATCAGCAGATGTTTTTGAATGAAACATTGATACCACAATGCAGCTGTATGCAATGCTGGGAGTAATCGGACTGTTAACCTCTCCAAGGACGAATCTTTAAAAGTATCAAAAAAATTTTATTTTGTTTGAGGAGATTTTATTTACTTCATTATCGTCAGCAATTTAGTGGGTTTAATTTTTAAGTTCCTTTTTTTTATTTTGATAGTGACTTATACAAGCCAGTCTCATTTCAAGAAAGCACTGATTATCACGTATAATAAAATAATTATCAGAACTGGCATATGACGAAATTTTTGTTTGCCTTGTTGACAGATTTTCTAATGTATAAGTTCTCCAACGTATTTTATTTTTTTACTTAAAATAATTTAATAATAAAAACTATAAAAATGTATAAATATGTGCCAGTGTCCCTAAAGATATTTTTTAAAAAACCACTAAATTGGTCATATCATGAGTTATCTGTGATTTTCATTTGTATCAGCAGAACTTTCATTTCATCTTACTTCCCTTTATTGTTGGTCTTTTGTTTTGCATTACGGTAAAGCAAGTGAGGGCTCCCTGCCTAAAGAAATAGATGCCTTCGGGGAGGTCTTATTTAATAGTTTAGTAGTTTTGCCCATACGACGTAGGAGCAAAGCTTTTCGGCGCTGCGTAATTCCCCCACATGAGATGAGGGTATCTCACTTTCAAATCTTGTGTTCTTAATTATCATGTTTGATTTATATTCTAGCCTTCTTTTTGATTCACATGTGACATTAATCAATCACAGAACTTACTTCTTCGGATTACCCACTCCCGATCTGGTTTGGGGCGAAACACATTATTCCTTTTGATAGTGTATAACATATTTCCTAACATTTTTATTCAAATTTTCCTGAATGCTTTTAGTTTATCATTAAATACAAACAGTAGCGATTTAATTTTCTATTTCATGTAGTTTAACTTTTGCGTGTTAGAAGTTAGTATTTCTGGTAGCGATAGTAGTGATTTGTGGCAGTTCTTACCTTAGTGCTTGTGAAAATTAACCAAGCAAAAAAGGAATCTCTTCGGATATTTTACCTATTTTCTAAAGAAATAGTTAGATCAGGTGATGATTTAGAGAAGGCTCGCATTTTTTGACAATCTGATTAAAAAAAAGAAAAAAAAAAAATACTTCCTCTGCCTCACCAGTATTTCCATTTTCTGGAACTCCATCAATTTCCAAGAATGTCGATGACACTATGCAAATTTTGCAATTCTGGAGTGACTTTTGCAGGTGAAATTGTAAATATTGTTACAGTTTTTGTATTGATTTAGCAATTTTTAAATAGAATTAATTAAAATTGTTTTATATTACCGTGCAATGCAGCACGAGACTTATTTGAAAAGAAAGCTACGACGGAAAAATTAAAAATACAGGAGCACGCGCATTTAATAAATAGATATCTTGTATTTGTAAGCTTTTGCTTTCCTAAAAAAATCCAGAAAATACCAGAATAGTCTCGTCCATTTAAAAAGCTTATAAAATCTGGAGGAAAACATCTCTATTCAGTTATTTTATCAATTGTTTAGAATATTGTTGTTGTTTACTGTAGCGAATTCGCGGCGAGATCAGATTAGCTTTCTCTGCGTTTCTCTGTTTTGAATTAAGTTCTGTTGAACCTTTTGTAGTTTAAAATATAACTACTGTGAGATATCGCAATATTGTACGAATATCTGAGGAAATTTAAGTAATTTTTTTTATTTGTTGTGATAAGAATAAATTTATTCACTTTTCATCGGACTTGTGCATTCAGTTTGTTACGAAACCATACGCACGCAACAATATGATAATCCTGGAAACTAATAATTATGTTGAACAATCCTATCAGTGAAATGGCTTACTGCCATTTTCATATAAAATATATCGGATGGCCCCTGGCAACAAATGGAATTCGTATGCACAAATTCCACTTCATCACTGAGTGCACCTCATCACTGGCTGAGTGGTTGAAACTACTGAATAGAGGAAATTCGAAACCAAGCTTCAATCTACACAAGCAGTCTGGATGCATGGTTGGTTTTCATGTTTTTCTCCATGTGTAACATGAATACGAGTTTTCCTTAGAAAGCCCTCCACAAAGGCATCCCTTTCCTTAGGCAGACAGCCCTTGTGTACTTTGCCGTATTAAAATGACCTAAGTTTATGTTCTGCGCATTGGTTATACTGCAAAGCATTGTGAAAATACCTAGCATTATTGTACCTTGTTTTAAAATATATCTTACTAAGTTGAAATATTAAGTTGAATGCAGAAATTAAACTAAACTCAGTGGCGCAAACAGCCCTAATGGGCCAAGGTCTGCAGCGCCCCGAAATCTGCTTTCTTGACCGTGAGCCCAGGGGTGCGTAAGCATATGCCCTGAACAAGTGGTCAACTTGGTCGCAGGACCCCCAGTGTTTAGTCCCCAAGCGAACTTGGTACTCATTTTATCGACCCAAGGATGAAAATTAAGGGATGAAAGGCTGAGTTGATCTTGCCCAGCCTTAGGTTTCGAACCCCGGACCTGTGGTGCTGCTGCGCAATGCATTAGCTACTGCGCCACCGGGCCTCGAATGCAGAAATTACTTCATGATAAATAATCCATCCTAAGTGTCAGTGTCAATTTGCGTAAAATGAGGCTACTGTTCATACCAGCTTATTTGAATAAAGCCAGTATTAAAAGAGTGATGGCAATTTTTATAATTTTTTCAATTTATTTTATTTTTGAACAGTTAAAAATTTTTCATTTGAGTTTTTAAAATGAAAAAATATAAATTTTTTAGCTGCTTTTTTATTTCATTTCTTTATTTGCTTATTTTAAGTTCTTTGATCTGAGAAGTGATAAAAAAAAACTGGTTCATATTTACGTGTACACTTGGGGTAAACCCGGTGCAGCCAGCCTATCCGCCGGAATGAAAGCCATCGGTGAGTTTAAACTGAAGTGGAATTAAAAGATTTTTAAAGGATCTCTTACAGTAAAATAGAATTATTAAACGCGAACACGTTATCAAATTGCGAATGGAATCGACTTAAATGAATGCTGTTTTAAGTACCAACATTTCCTTAATCAGGCATTTTTTAAGCAGATTTCCAATAGCGTAGATGCTTCTTCACTCTTCTAGTTGTTTTCATCTGGTAGTATTTTTTCTAAATAAAAGAGAATAGATTAACTGTAAACTTATAGGTTGCACTTTCAGTTTAGCACCAGTATTATAATCGTAAATACAAAATAAACATATTCACTTTCAACTTATTTCCATTATTTTGTTTTGCAATACAAAGATTTTGGCTTGACGAGCTTCATCTATGATTTCTTGCTTGGTGTTTTTTGACATATATTATTATTTGGGATGTTACGAAAATCATTCAGTTTCATGTATATAAATCACTCTTGGTTTATCTTAAATACTGGTAGTATTTACTCTTTGATGAATCGCATTACTCTTTAGGTGCGAATAGTGTGAATTCCTAGCCCTTCATGTGAATTCCTAGCCTTTTTTAGATATAGTTTTCGGTTTTAAAGAAATCAAACACTGTACAGTATTCACTAAAGCAGGGTTTCTTAAACTGTGGGTTGCGACCCCCAAAGACATCGCGGGACCTGCAGCAGGGGCCGCCAACAATTTTAGCAGGTTTGATACTTCTTTAACTTATTATAATAATTTTACAATTACCAAATATTTTTACACAATATATCTGAAAATAGATAAAGATAAGACAATACACACAAAGAAAAAAACGAAAACGTTTCGACGCATTCTTTTTATAATATAAACGTTCATTTTCTTTGCTTTGCACGTGACGCTGTCATTTCGTCTGTTACTTATTTAAAATTTTCACGTTGTTTTGTCTTAAGATTAGAAATTTAAGTTATTGACATAAAACTGCAATGATATATTGTAATACAAGTGGAAACATTGACAGTTTCACTCACGTGTGTTTCGGATTTGCGCAGTACTTATGGGGTCCCACAAAATTTTTGTAAATATTATGGTGTCCAGTGGATCGCGAAAAAATCTCAGTGATAAAAAGGGGTCTCGACTGAAAAAAGTTTAAGAAACCCTGCGCTAAAGGAATATTCTCTCAAATTGTATGCAAGAGTATTAGAATCTCTTTCTTATATTAAATAAACAACAAATTTTAATTGATTTCCCTTCTCCTGATGCTAAATTAATTTCTTTACAGAGCCCACCAGCGACCGAGCGGTAAAATTGCTGAACACTGCTAATTTCATCCTGGGTTCGATTCCAAGGGAACGGGCTGGCTGCATAGGTGCTTTTGTTGTTTTCCCCACGAGTAACGTGTATGAGAGCTATATATTTCCTTAGAAAGTCTTCCACGAAGGCAGGTGACAGCTGAATGCAGGGCCCGTACAAGGCATCCCTTCCCTTAAGCACATAGCCCTAGTGTGCTTTGCTATAATCAACTAAACCAAACAAAAACCATTTCTTTTTAGAACTTGTGGCGCTTAATATTGAAGGCACGATGGAATTAATAGATCAGTTACATTTCTGAAGTTAAATTTAAAAAATATAGAATTTATTTAAATTCTTAGATGATTTATTTTGATTCCAAATTTGCCCATCAAATCATAAATTTCTCCAAGTGGTCACCATATTGGTTCAGCGTGTACCTCGGCAGATAATTACATTTAGTCGTGCTGCAAAATTTATTTCTCTTAAAGTTAGGTAATGACTAAGAAGGATACACAGATAGAATGCACAAATATTTTCATTACACTCTACAGGGATTAACACGAAACAAGCACATCGATTTTGAATAAGCTCAATCCACTCTTTGGACTTGGTGTGAATGTGAAGTACTATCTTGTATTATGAATGTTTTCTTCTTCTGTGGGAATTTTTCTCTTCTGGGCTACATAAAGGCATTTATGAAGTAAAGAACACTGTTTTTACACTTTCGAGTACTGAGGTTTCTGTTTATCCCCCTATAGAGACTTTGGCGTCTGTCAAAATAATTCAATCCCAAAAACACACGTAACCTTGGTCGTAACATTTCTTTGATGTATTTTTCTAGGAAGATATCAGCTGCTTGAGACTCTCTGTTTCGAATAATTCCCTGTAATTCTTTGCAACGCATATCATAATATGTATTCAGTACATTTCACATGATTTGCGTGTCCACTTCCTTTGCTTTCAATTATGACTGCAGTGATTGTTAAATAAACTATTGAGCGTTTTGAATAGAAACCTTTACCATGATGTCACAAAGCTTCCTACTCACATTAAGGGCTAACAAAATGCGCAAAGTAGTCGCCACGAAAGAGAATCGAAGTCTAGTTCGAGTAGACTTTCTTTTGCATATCGGTTTTGTACAAGGTCTCAGCACGCCTCTGTCCTTGACAAAATCTTCCAGATGAAGACATATTGCTTAGGAATTGATTCCACAAGATATGAACAACAAAAAGGCTAACTTTCACACTTTGTGCAATGTCTGAACGACTCTTATGTGACCCGATTTGAAAAATGGGATTGGTTTCATAGCAGTCACCTCTCAAGTGATGGCTAAAGGTCTTTTCTACGAAGTAACTTTAGGCCTTTTTATTTATATTCAGAACTTTAAATAATGGCTCATTCTAAAATACACCTTTTCATCCAGTAATGAGTTACATAAACTAGAGCAATGTATGTTAATTCTTGTAAAGATGTACAGATGAGTGCGGGATTCCATTATTAGGTACATAACCAAATTTGATTAAGATTGCACAAATTTTTCAGCGAGTTATTCTCAAACATCTTTTACTTAACCAATGCAAAATAGCAATTCCGCGAGTGTAATTTATGTGTAGTTCTCCAAGAATCCAAGAATGAATAGGAATTGCTTTTACTTTAACACCTGAAATATGAATGAGGGTTAAGAAGCTTCAGATTAACATATGTGGGCTAATGCATATGTAACTGCGTTTCTTTACTTTTAAACATCTCGCATTATAGATTGTATTCTCATTCACTCTATCTGTGTCGGTATACTTAATATATGTAAAACTAGAATCATTACTAGGTGACAAACGTAATGATTTACATTGGCATATATAACGTGAAAAACAGCTGGGGCAAAATAAATCGGAATGGGAAAAAAATAAATCAGTTCCAATAATTTACAAGAGACCAAAAAAAGTACAATATTTTAAAACCTACGAGTAATAATTTCCACAATAATATTACTAAAACAAATTTCTATGGAAAAAAACTAAATCAAGCTAATTTTATAATTATATGTGTTTTCACACAAGTACTTATTTTTCATAAAAGTTCCTCATTTCTCAGAACTCATTTACGACCTCATTTGTAATTAATTCTTTAAATTTAAGGTCTCATTTATGACCGCAGTTAACTGAATGTCTTGTGCATTCAGGTTTTATTGCTGACTTCAAACTACACTGAATTTAAATGCATACTTACCTTTTCAAAAATAAGATGTCGTTCTTGCAACGCGATCTTAGTCTCCGTCTATTCTCGCTATAAGGAAATTGAAAGAGATTTAAAATGTATTTCTTAGAAGTGGAACTACCGTTATGAACAGACTTGGAAAGGTTTAGTTTTTGCTCGACAGCGCTTTACGCTTAGCTCCCAAATTGCATGTGAACACCAAACCACTTGACGTAATTTTTATCTTGAAGAGGGAACGAAACATAATGGCAATTATTGAAACGAGCATTTCTAATCATAAGAATCCATTGAATAATGCGTATAGCTGCTTTGCGTTATCGAAACTGGACTAAATTTGCGAAAGACTGAAAATATAATTATTTGTACTACGCAAACTCGAAATAACAGTGCATTACTCTTCTTACAGTGTCATTGTCTGATTAACAATAAAACACATCAATTTCAGAAAACCTATTTTTTATTTGGAAAATGGGAGGGATTCAACGCTTACTTCCCAGAGTCCTTGGGAGTAAGTGGAAAAACAATTCATGCATCGTTATTAACTGCAACTTGAAATTACAAAATTATGGACCGTCTTATAGCCAAAATTTGATTTCGCTTACATTCTTGTAAATGTAAAATCGTCGTATATTTTGATAATGTTCCGACCAAAATTTCATTTTTCTTTTTTAAACCTGAAAACTTCTTGTATATAATTTTTTTATAACCGAAAAATTTTGTGCCTAAGTTTCTTATGACGAGAATAGAGTGCATTATGAGTGAACTTAATCGCAATTATTTTTATATATGTTACTGTGTTATTATGTACTATATATTTTACTATTATTTTCAATTGATGTTGTTTATAAGTATTTTGTAAAAGTATTCTGTATTTTATCAGAGCAGTGCCTTGATATATTTTCACCTGAGGGAAAGATGTGAATATGCGCCCCTGTATAAGCCAAATTAAGTGTGTTTGTGTACTTTTATATTCAATAAACGTAACCATATTAAATCACACCATAAATTTTATATTTTTAATCATAACGTTATATATTTAGAAAATTTAAAATTTACAGTTATTAAATGAAAACGTTAAAAAGTACCTTTTTTGATAAACAGCAAATAGCAGTGAAATAATTTGAATAGTACTTATAATTAATATAAAAGTATTATATTAATACCCAAGCTTTTTTTATTTAATTTTTCTTGCTTTTAACGAATAAAATCGACAGTGTTTTTTCTCAAATTTAATCAATATTTTACACACAAAATATGATATTTAAAAGTTTTCTCAGGAAAAAGAGAAAATTTTGCATAATGTTTTTGAAACATCTTTTATCTTAATCACTGGCAGCCTAAAAAATATTCTTAACGCAATAACCGAAGTCAGAAATGACTGAACTAAACACTATTCCTAAATTATTTTTAAAAGGTCTGATTTGGCTTTAGTCAGCAGAATTACTGGAGTATCGTAATTTATAAGACTATATACTACTCATGGAATATCTGGACCATTTAATCTTTTCGACATTTAGGTACTAACTTCTTCTTTTATAGAATATTTGAATCCGATGATATTATTTTTTCACTGGTTAGAAAATGGAAAATGGAAGCTATCTTCTTTAATTTTTGACATCTCCGTTTTAGTTATAAGTTTGTAAGATCTTTCAGCTCTATTAAAAGTTCATAATTTTTCTGATAAATTTAAATCTTTTATCAATTAATCTTGAAAATCTGATTTCCATAGAAATATTCATCGTGAAAGCTAAAATTTCAAATTTCTCAAAAATATTTTCTGTCGTCTTCGATAAAGAAATAAATATACCTTTACCTATGCATATGTTAAGTATGGCAAAGCATAAAAGAGCTGTTTGCATAAATAGAAGGGGACTTTCTAAGAATAACTGGCTCGTATTTACGTTATACATGAAGGCAAACACCTCTGTAGCCAACCCATTCTCTGGAATTTATATTAACCTATTCTTTTTCTTACAGTTTTATATTCCTCGATGATACGTACAAAATTTTAAATCTCTTTTCTCTGCTATTTCAACCCATTGCAATGATTTATTATTTGATGTCATATATAAATTTGGTAGTTATATGAAGTGATAATAACGACCTGAAAATTATATAAAATAGGTTTCTGTCTCATTTTAAATGTTTAGTTGTTAACGATTAATTATTTTTTAAAATTTGGTTTGGTTAACTGATAAAGAAAAGATATATAACCTCCATTATATTGCTTTAAATTTACTGTTTTAAGACTGGCTTAAGAATTGAAATCCAATAATGATAATTTATCTTTAGAAATCTTTATAAAATTTATTTCTAATCTAGCTTTCCTTCTAGCCATTCTCCTGAGGCAAGCCTAACCTCAGTTTTAGCCTAACTCGTCTCACCCTTGTCCTGGCTCTCGTAGTTGTTGTTGCAGTAGTAACAGTGGTGTAGTAGTATATAGTAGTGTCTCGTAGTCTCGTAATTACTAGCGAAATGACAGAAGTGCACCGAGGCATCTTTGCTCTGAGAATAGTTATGTTATCACAACTGAGAATGTTATCTCTGAGAATGTTATCACAACAAATTATATTTTTGCAGGTGATTAGATAAATTAATTTGAAATTTATATTTGTTTCGTGTAATAAAAGACGAAGTACAGTTTTGAAAGTCGCTGAAATGCAGTGACAAAAGAAGTCACCAAACAAAAGTCACAGTTATCTTATGGCAGTCAAAGACTGAATCCTTTTTAGAGCAGGAAAATCTTCTTAAAAATATAATACTAATGAATATTAGGGAGTCTTGGTTCCAAACGTCTGTTATATTGAAAGATGATGTAGGAGCTGCTCTAAACTATTATTGTACGTTTAGGGGTCATGGTCTCCCTGCATACTTACTCAAGGAGCAGAAGTGAGCAGCATGAGCTATGTTAGGTGAATTTCATACACTTCTAAAGCTCCGATTCTTGAGGTTTAGCACATTTTTATACCATGTTAAATGGATCATGCAGTTTCTCTAAATTCTCTGTTATCCGTGCTAATTAATGCACGTTCAACAATAACGAAAATTGTTCTGTAAAATTGTAATCAATGCATGGGAACCGTAAAAAATATATTCTCCCTCCCCCACATCTTATAAACAATCGATAGTAAAATGCAGTTTAAGTAAAATTATAATAAAGTGCATTTAGATATTTTCAGTTTATCTTTTGGTAAATGTTTATGATTTTTTTCCTTTGAGATTCATGTTAACAGTCTGTCAGACAGTATGATAAACACTGTCTAAATCTATGAGGCCACCAAATACAACACAATTTATTCATCCAGCTTATCTAACAATTTGTTTGCACTTTCCAATGTCCCAATCGTAGCCATACTTATTGGGGTTTCCCTTCTTTATGGTCCTCTTCGTCTATTTTACTCCCTCTCTCCCTTAATACTCGTTTAAAGATGTCTTAGTGCGACGCTTTTGTCAACCTCGATCTACATTTCTTTCTTGTCTTTTAAATCTCTCATCTGTAGAAATTCAATCAACATAATTTATATAGTTACCTTTCATCGGTAGAATCTTCCTACTTTAGGCTGTAAGTATTCAAATGTTATTTGTTTTATAACTGTTAATTTCTTCCAAGAAGTCCTAAATTTTTCAACTTCGTCAAATACCGGTCTCAAATTATTTTTTCTTGGAAAGGCACGGATGATTGAGTATGCAGTATATTCAATAAAGATTTCTTAATATGTGAACACACTGGTGAATCAAAAGGGAGTAAATCGTTAAAATATCTTCTTGAAAGATACGAATATTAAGATGCAAACTACAAGGAAAATTTTATTTGAACCTCAGACTTAATATAACCGTTAAAACCATAGTTTTTTAGAAATGTTTGTTTAAAAAAAGACGGGAAAAGATGAAAGGTGACTGTGCATATCCTATCGTATCACATATGATACTGTAGATTGCAACGGGGCGTAAAAGTATAATTGATGTTCTGATTGGGATAAACACTGAGATTTAGCTGCGGTTGACCGTTATCTAATTAGACCATATGTCAAGTATGATAGATGGCTGCTAGCTGATGTTTATGTTTTGATGTAAAAGGTTCTTTGCTTTCGTCGCTACTAAACCAATTGTTGACTTAATTTTTAGTCCTGTTTTTGTTTACTAAATTATTTTTGGAATGGGGATTTTAGGAACTTTAATTAGGAAATTCTTCGCTCTTTTTTTTTCTGCTAGAATATATTTTTTTCGGATAGATTTTTAGGTGTTAATTCATGTCATTCTAATATATGCACTAAAACAATTTTGTTCTTGTTCTGACATTTCTTACTTCTTCTCTTTCAGGTTTCTAGTGATTTAATGCTGCATTGTCTTTCAATGATTTCTTGGTAAGTTAAGATCTTAAATTAATAAATTCATTGCTTTTATGTTAGAAATTCAACTGTTGTAATGAAGTAGTACATTATGACAGTTGGTCTTACTTTTGAAAATTAATTGTGATTAACAAATCATAATACAATTCTGTGTAATTAATATTATCACTTCTTGCAAGTTTCCCCTCGTTCAATGAATGGAACAGTTGTTAAAACCGCTGAATACTGGGATTTCGACCTGGGTTCGATCTCAGATGAAAGGACTGGCTGCGTGGTTGGTATTCAGGAGTTCTCCCATATGTAAGTTAAATACGACCCAGTTTTTATTAGAAATTCCTCCTTCATTTAGGCTCTAGTGCTGTGCCATATTTAAATAACCTTACCTAACCTAATGTTATCCGTTCTATAACAACCTGACTCGTGATGAAAACCTTTGCTCGGGAATAGCCGAAGCCATTAGTCGTTTAGCTGACTCATCACCAAGAACATTATCCGGCGTGCGTCACAAGGGGTTTGCTTATACTCCTCTAACAAACTCACGACAAGTGCCAACAAGCTCTCATATCTAACAATATATAACTCATTTTTATATATTATCATGTATAAGGCGGACAATACACATATAAGCCAGTCTTAAGCGGTAGTCGAACCCACACCTTTCGTTTCGAGTTAGTCAGCAACTTTCACTGATGCTTGCAAGACTCTGATGCTTGCAAGTTGAATAGGCGATTTTTTAAAGCAAGCATTGATTTAGACATGCAAGCGTACTGTTTGCAATTAAATGTGCTGCTCATTTTTTTTAATCTTATATCTAATACTTTTCCTCGTGTTAAGTTTCAACTAACTCTGAAGCATTACTTTGTTCCTTAAGCATTACAGTTTCAAATATAGGAAAGAAAAGTTTTTACATTATATCCGCAGATTTTGGAATTCATAAATTTACATTCAAATATTTTTTCTAAGTATAGGCTCTTCATTGAACTTTTACAGTATATTCATTCTAGAATTCTGTGTGAAAGCATATAAGAACTCAAAAACTATTTAAATAAATTCCATGGAATATTTGTATTAAAATATATCTGTGTCTTAGATGGTTATTACAGTATTAATCATTGATCTATCGAACGTCAGTTTGATTTTAGATCTGTTTTTTAACCTTAATCTTCCTAGGTCTAAGGTACAAGCTAACATGCTCTTAGTATACTCAGAAAATTTATACCGAAGAGTAATTACTGAAAGTTATCAGTATGAATGTGAAAATTTTCATTTTTTCTCCAAATCTGGACTCAGTTCTTCTAGAAATTAAGGAGATTCGAACTTTTCGAAAAGTTTAAGTTTGAAAATATTATCTCTAGTTTTTAGTTAATTAAATATTAAATAATATTTTGTATCATCTGGTACGGCATTTTTTTTTTTTTTTTTTTTTTTTTTTTTTTTTCAGATTTCTGATCTAAATTTACACGAAGGTAAAACTGTTCATTTACTACAAAGGTAGAAATATCGTCTGGTAATCTGTACATTTTGATGGGATGTTTTCAAGAAGAAAATTTTCCTGGCAAATGCATAGTATTTAGTTAACACGAACCTTTGAAATTATAGGCTACTTCTTTTTCGTTAAACGTCCGTCAGTGTGGCATTCTTACTAACAGTGATATTTCCATTGTTCCAGGAAGCGAAAAATTTCGTGGCTTTCGAAATATATTGTCTGTAGTTTAATTATCGTTAAACACTACTGCAAAGTTTTGGGTTGCTTTCCTTCAGCTGAATTTTATCTTTCTCAAAATGAAATCGCCCAGTTTCGCTTTGCACCTTACCCCAAGAAAGGGTCTATCTATTCTTGAGCAGTGTAGATCCTGCTTTTTTGCTTTTTTTTTTTTTTTTTTTTTTTTTAATATTGAATCATCTTTTGTCATGGTCTGTCCTTATCGCTGAGCCTGATATCTTGTATTGTCACTGAGATTTTCCCACTTGCCCTTAGCCTCAGCATCTGTTCTTTGTACGGTAAACAGATTTTCTTTGAAAACCCCGACAGTTAAACACTATGTGGATTGCCGCCTATGACCTTGAACGGCCCAAATAAGTATCTTTAACCTGCTCACGTGTATTGCAGCTTAATCTGAAAATAAAAGGCTGAATGAATTAAAACGTTGTATTAACAATTTGTACACGACAAGATCGGGGGAAGGCATTCCAGTATGTTGCCCAACTGTCATAGCACTCTTATAATCTTAACGCCTGATGAAGCATTCAAGTCATGTAAAGCTGCTCCGACGAGATAATTTTCTCCAAGGCATGTATAAGAAAGCATTTCATTAAGAAAAGTATAATAATAAAGTGATAATAATAAGTGAAATAAAAATTTTTAATGCTTATCAATAATTTTCCATATTGAGAACGAAATCCCATTACCCATGAATGCATCGTGTGATGGAACCAATGAGCAATGTTCCTTTTTTATTTAAGTCATTATTAAGTCTTCTAAAAAAAAGGAAATGCTATTCTACTAAAACCTATTTGTGGCGGAAAAATAAACATGTTTAAAACCTTCGTTAGTTGTTTCAATCGCAAAATGTAACTTTGAAAATGTTAAACAAAAACGTTTTTAAATGAGTTTATTAATTAAATTTTTAATGTAAGCTTGTGATATTTATTACCATATCGTATTGCGTGAACTACTGTGATTAAACACAGTGTGATTCAAAATGGCTTTACGTAGCCGTTCAATGCAGTGGCAAGAAAGTTTTCCCTATTTATAATTTTCTCCTATTTATTTATTTATTTATTTTTCTTGAGAGAAACGAGTTTGAGATTATTACCTCAATAATGGTTAGTATTTGTTTTATGCTTGAAGGAAATTTTTAAAAATGTCACCGGTAATAAGATCATTGTATTATAAGTTCACGATAAAACAATTAATTTATATTAATACTAAATTGGATGCTTGAGGAAACTGAAATCGATTTCATTAAATGCCACAATTGCAATAGTTTTTATCTACGAATCATATACATTTTCCATTTAAATATTATAAGTTTTGTAATGAATTCTCTTCTTTCGAACGTACGGATGTCATTCACTGTACATATGTAGTAACGTAAAATACACAGAAGCAAAATAGTCCATTTTATTGAGGTCCCTCTTGATATGGATTATTTTTTTATTTACTAAAAAATTTGAAGTCGACCAGTTGTCGAGTAGTTAAAAACGCTCACCACTGGATTCAAATTATTGATGACCGGCTAGCATTTAATATGAAGTAGATTATAAAATATGAAGCTGCCAATGAAATCTGAAGTAATAATTTCAAGTTAAAAACTTAATATTATTGGCACTTTTTTAGCATTTTATGTAGCGTTTAATAAAGGATATAGTTTGCAGCAAAGAATTAACAAACAGTAATTTCTTTTATTATTATTGTAAAAAAATTAATGCATATAAGTTTTCACTTCAACTTTTATCTGAGGTTTCCCATTAAGCATCCGATATAAGCCGATATCAGCCTTTGTCTTGGAACAGTCTCAATATTTTATTTACTATATTTTTAATTTTTATAACCGAAAAAGTAAGCCCGCTGATGAAAATAATATTCCACTCAAATTTACTTTTAAATGTATCTGACGTATGAAATAAAAATGAGTAAAAATCAAAAGGTACCTGTACTGATCAAATTTTGGTATCAAATTTCAAATATATAAAAACCGATACAGAATTGCTTTCTTGCTGTCTGTATTCATGTCTTCACTATTTCCCTATATTCAAGTGAGAAACTGATCCCTTAGTAAATTTGCATCAAGCTATTTTCTTTCAAGCTTGCTATTTTCCAATAGCATCATTTGTGTCTATTGAAGGAAACTAACAAATTTTTATATTAATTCACTTGATGATAGTATTTCTTAAATTCCAAGAAATTTCTTATTGCTTTTCATTTGATCAAAACTATATTTTTTGTTGTTGTTTTGCTGTGACGACGTTAATTTAAAGATTATTGACTAATCCATATCTGCTTATATTATATTACACCTTACGATGATGTAATAAGAACTAGTAGATATTAGTTCATAATTACTAAAGTAATGTAACACCATGCGATGTCAGTTTAATAGCATTATCCGTAAATAAATATCCGTAATAACACACATACGCAGACCCTCATACATATAAAATATACCTAATGCACTTCTCACATCGTGGCACATGATAGATGACCTTCTCATCGTCATTGGTAACGGGTTCATCATCACTTGGCGTAAATTTTGGCGTCTATTGCGGCTTGTCCGAAGTATAGTAACCTGTGTCTACCGATATAGCTTCTGATGGGCGAAAAGGGGAGGGTTAAACAAGGAACGTGGGTTTGAAACTGTGACTAGAGCGCCGGTCACACCCTGTGTATTACAATAAGGGGCAGCTCGGTTATGGGAAGATTTTTTTTAATTGACAACCCATCTTTAAACCGTAAGAGGCCGGAAGGAGTTCCTTATTTGAAAGAAGGTAGGCTGTTGAGTTGTCGGAGCATTGTTTGAAGAGCGGAGCTGAGTCGACGAAATAACCGTTTGTTTGCAGGGATCTTTGCTTTGACTTATTATCTATTAGATACCATGACGAACGGAAAAGTTAAATGAAGCTTAGCTTGTTCGATTTCCTTGATAGTCGCCTAACAGGTGCACTTCTCAACTGATTCTTCTCTCTATTCTCTTCTTTTGGAGGTAGGGTCATCCCGAGAGATGGAGGAAGTACAACGGCCTCGGATATACTGTTGATTTCCTGTTAACTGTTCACTTTTTGTAAAATATAAGGTAGGAACAAATCCATGGTTAATGGCATTTGTATGCTACTTAATTAGTGTAATGTATGTTGATGCATTATGCTGATGCGTATTCATAGTATGCATGTTCATCATATTATGCATCCTACCATGCATGTACACTTCACATACTATGCATGTTCTTGACACACTGTTACAGCTCGCGTTAACTTCATAGAAGGCAATTTTGTAATTTTGAAGCAGGAAACATGAAAAAAATGAACAGTGAAGGATTCCAGCATCTGACCTCTTGCTTACTAGGCAGACGTGCTATCTAATTACTCCACGAAAGCACGCCGTAAGCAGGCAGAAAATATCTTATAACCATTGAAGTATTCCTTAATGTCCTTGTTACATTTTTATGACTTTCTGAAATCTCTCAAAATACTGCTCCTTCGGATGAGACTTAGGTAGCAGAAGGTAGCTCGCAGATACGATACCTGCTAAGAGAAAAGCAGGATTAAAAAGGACTACTACTTCTTACCTCCCTTTCGACTCCCCTTAAATTGCTGGGTGGGCGCCTGATTGAACATGTCTCGGACTAAAAACGCAACATTCGTTCAAGGGTTGTCAATGCCCATTTTTCAAGTAAAACATGAGGAAGATCTTAAAGGATGATTTTTGAGGTCCTAGGCCTATGACTTATGGGCCTAGATAATAATCAGACTCTAGTTGGGTTGTAGCTGCACCGTGCAAGGAAAATTTTATACCTTCTCATTATCTACCCTGGGAAATCATAAGAGTAGACTATAGGGCTGCATTGGTAAAACTTCGTTGCTCCTGAAGTAGCGGGACATGTGTCCGATAGCTCTCGAAATTGATAGAGTTTTATTCAAAATCTATACCAAATATTTTCTTCTCTTCCCCTCCCCCCTTTTTTTTCAATTTCAGAGCAGCTGCATACTTTCAATTAAAAAATATTCAATTTAAAATAATGTGCATAAACCCGAGCCGTATTAAGGGGAGAGAAAGGCACGCGTTGCCTGGAATTCAAAGTTTCTTGGAGCATCAAATTAAATGTATGCGCAAAAAACTAATTTGGCCAAAATTTTATTAAAATGCATAATTAAGTAATCAGAATATATTTATATAGGTTTCTTTAATTATTTTGTTCTTGCATTCTACTTCGCCGGGGCGAAAATACACCCTGAAAAAAAATAGTCACGTCTAAAGACGCTCCTTCTTTGTTAGGATGATTTCAGAAAACTTACTGTCTGTTTCCTTATCGCGGTTAGCAGCGAAACCTATAGTAAGCATTAAAATTCATGCCGAAACATGAATCTTTGAGTCATTTAAAACATTTTTATAATTGGAAGAATATGTCTACGACCGACGATAGGGAAAATAAAGACCGGATAAGGACTTTTATGAGCAAGTTGTGCATTACAAACTGGCCAAATACCTGAGACAGAAGGGGCAATAAGTTAAATTTTGTAAATATATAAAATAATATCAAAACTCAAATCTTCTCTTCTTTCTCCCCTCTGTGTTAATGACAGTAGATTTATATAAATGCTTTTAAATCATCGTACTTTTCTACAATAAGTTATTCCTGACCATTTACGAAACTAAAGGTTGCACATATGTTACCAGGCAAAATATGAAATTAGGCACTCTCTACAGTGCCTAAGATAGGATGTCCATGGATATAAAACGCATATATTTTCGCAGATTTCCTAGGAATTCTTTGAAATATAAAAAGGTAAATCCGCGAAATTTAATCCCCCCTCATTTGAAAGTATTTTAAAACTTCCGATACTGGCGTTTAATGGTCCAAGTCGACTCGCATCAGACCAGACGACTACAGCACTTCCATGATTTGCTCTGCTGGCTTTGTCTGGTGGTAGAAAAAATATTTAATTTTGGCCTTGTTGCACAAAAAAATGGCTGAGCAAGCTCCCCCCAGTAGGGAGGAATCACGGAATGTTGACGTGCAACGATGATTCTACGGAGAACGATCCAAAATTCGAGCCAGTGCCGCTAACAGCTGTGTATTTTAACCAGAATTACTTACCAAAAGTTAGTTAACGATAACCAAAATGCTATAAAAAAACTACGTTGCTTTTCACTGCTGAATCGTGTTGATATGATGGTCGTAGAAAACAAAATAAGCTGATATCCTAAAAAAAAAAAAAAAAAAAAAAAGGCTCACGAAAACTGTTTATGTGACAAATTCTGAGCTATTTAAGGTACTTCAGAAAGGAGATTTAGCCATTGGACATAGAGGACATGACGGAATTTGTAAAGAAATCTCATACGAATACAAAGCCAAAAAATTTATTTATTGCCATAAAAAATTTATTTGCCATGACAATGAACTGCACATTACATTTGCGATTCGTGTCAGAAAAAGAGAAATGTTAAAAGGGTGTTGTAGTAAAGCTTTTGATAGTTTTCAGAACTAATTTCTCATTGTCAGGTGAAAACTGATTAATTTTCAGTCACATCCTGACAGGGACTATTAGCTTATAATAGCACACCAAGCAGTAGCATGCCGTGGTTGTTACGGAAAGGGACTAGACATGAAGAAAAATTATATCTCTTTCTAAAACAAGAGCCCACTGGTAGTGGTAGTAACCGGCTTAAAGATGAGAAAGTTAATTTGAACATCAGTGATACAATAATAGTTAATATGCTCTGATAAATTTATAAAAATTGGTTAAAGAAAGGAAGTCAAACTGATCGTACCATAGTAAATAAATAATATTTTTAATCTGATGTAGGTCATAAAAAATAAATAATTAGTTATTTCTTACCTCAAAAAGAGCACAAGGTCAGCAAAACAGATTCTACTTCAAATGACTTGTATGATGTTTCATGTTGTTCATGTAATGGGAATATGTGGTGTAGAACTAACTTTTATCATTATTTTTGTGTCTTTTCGAAATGTACTATCCAAAAAACCTTATAAACTCGCGATCATGATCATACGATTGTGACACTAACAACTGATCAGCGCGTTATCATAAAACGACTTCGAAGTTTTGCATGCGCATGCTCCACAATCATCTCTTGCTTGAAGGCCAGCTTTTCATTCAGCTTCCCTCTTCATAGTTTAAACTTGGAATTGCCACACCCAATATATTTTACATAGAATTCTTTTACGAATCATAGAAACGTTTTCATGAAGACAAACTAAAATGTAGCACTAAAAGTTAAATTAATTTTGCGTATAAAAATCGCGAGAAAATTAAAATTTCTTGTTACCTACCGCTAGTAATTAGCAGCATGTCTAGTCCTTCTTCGCATAGAGCCGAGCTCCTCTCATTTCCTTCGAAAACCGAGTATACTCGAATGGTGCGCGGTTTCAAAAGTGGTACAAACACGATCCTTTTAATGCTATGGAATATTAGGTAAAAATATACTTGAAAGTGTTAGCGCACAAAATGTTAGGGGACTAACATTGTTCTTCTAGTCGAGAGGTGGGCAAATACTTCCAACCGCGAGCCAAAAAGATCTTCAAGTGTATCTTGTGGGCAGGTCGCTCTTGTTGTGCTCGTATTGATGCAAGATGCAATGGGGAATAGAAATAACCCCTCCCTGCTAGAAAGTTTTACAAAAATTACAGTTGCAATTTTAAAAAATGCAAATATGCAAAAACAGGATCTATCCTTACTTATCCTTATGAAATGATTGACTTGCATACTGTTTCCTTTTCAAGTAAAATTTAGAAGTGAAATGTTCTTTTCCCTAAGCTCCCTTTTCTGACCACACATTTTATTTAAACAATGATTGTATTTTATTTTTTAATTTCTAAATTAAAGTTGCTAAAAGTAATAGAACCACATTGTTCGGCGCATGCTTTCTTAACGTATGTAGTGATCTCAGTTTAAGCTTATCCCAAGCATAGTCATGCGTATACTATATGCACATGTGGCCCTGTAACAATAGACGTGCCCTCGTGCTGGTGATTTCGGTAGTTTGCACACAAAATCGACTAGGAAAGAGATGAAATCATCTTTGCACTGATTTTCATAACGGCAGGGATTAAGCAGTTAGAAGGCCCACATTCGGCCCGTGGGCCAGCTTTTGTTCACCTTAGCTGTAGTCCATTAACGGCACGCCACTGATCCCAAGATAATTTCATCAAGATCATCTTAAGACTGACAAGAACAGTGGGAAAAGTGGAATATAGTTATACTGCTTGGAAATCCATCGATTCTGCAATCCGACAATAGCAGAGAGTTTGCTAACAGTGTAATGAGCTTAAATAAAACTTAATAAGCTTAAATAAGACTGGTTTACTTTTAAGATCATAGCAAGCCTCATCACGCACAAAAACAAAGAAGTATCGAAAGAGCTTATCATTATATTGAAAATATGCTGTGTACGTGGATGTAAGATTGGGAAAATAACTTACGAATAAGAATGAGGAATTACATTTTTTTCTGGCAACTTATAAAGAACTGGGTATATTCATTCAGGGATTAATAAAACACTATATGAAACTTTGTTTGGTTGCAAACCTAAAGTGGATCTTACAGGGTCTTCTTTATCCGAAGATGTTTTAAAAGACAGGAAAATTATGATCAATTAAAAAAAATTATGGACCATGTTAAAGCAACATAAGAAGAAACAGAGTATCTTATCCTACACAAAGAGCCGTAGAACACAAAACATGGACGAGACTGTAGTTCATAATGTAATAAATGAAAGAGGTCACTAACCCTTATATATTAAAGATAACGTCGATACATGCAAAACCTGTCACCGAAACATCTATGTCACATGTGGACATGAGAGTAAGACGATGGAAGTAAGAAAATAGAAGGTATAATGTTAATATTTGTGTACTGTACTTCAAAACTGAGAAAGCTATCGATCAAAAATTCTACCTAATTTAAATATGAAATACAGGTCAAAAAATGAAAATGAATTCCAGCAAAAATATCTCCGGCTCCTTTTGGATACTGTTCGGATTTCTACTCCAGATGTCGAGAAGGGACTGGATCACTCGCACAATCTCCTGGCGTTTTTATGAGTTGAAATTATAAAGGACTGTGGAAAACTATTTGCCAGATCAAAATTAACTGTATGTCCCAAGAGTAAAATTTAGAAGAGGCCACGAAAAAGATCTCTGGCTAGTCTTTTTCGAATAGTCCACGGGTAGCGGCTAAGGATTTGTGAGGTGTATTCGTAAGACCATGCAGAAATCTGAAGTGTTTTTGTACGAAAAAGGCAGTTAAGTGCAATTAAAATGCCATTTCAAGCTACCTTGTAGCAATAGGTCTTTTACTGTAGAAAAGCCCATATTTTACATCATTTTGTAGTTTCCAGATGCATCTTTTCCAAAATATTATTTGTCATTCTATAACTACGCCTATCCAAGGAAAGCATGTAAAATAGTAAAATAAAACAAACATTTCATAGAATGCCTGCTTTTCCAGTATGAATTCAGGAAGTACTTCTGAAATAGAATTTTAATTAATTGCTGATGTTTAAGTAACTGCCTGTTGTAGCTAATCTCACTTGTTGCCACTTGTTTGATTAATCAGAAAAAAGTCCACGAATTTTATCATGACAAGGAGTAAAAAAATCACGTCTATCGTTGGCATGAACCTTGAAAACCATACAAGTTAACAGTACCTACTTCCATCCCGATTTTGAAAGAGGGGGACGAATTCGAGGACCTCTGACCCCCCTTCCCCGACCACCAAACTACTTAAGAGGATTCTTCGTCTCGCCGTATGTTTTGAATGCCCCCATGCCACCCAAACAGTATGCATTTACAAACATCCATGCTGTCTCTGGGATTCGAGGCTGAGTCTTTTTGAACGGTTGTGAAAGTCACTAAGCACTACCCCGACTGACCCGAAGTGATTACCTAAATATAACAAGTGATTATTTTAAATTACTCACATCACCTATAAAGGTAAAATTACTAATACAAGAAATGTATTAATAATATATCTAGTAAGATAAATCCTGATTGTTAATTTTAACTCAAACTTGTGAATAAACACCAGGATTTTGTTATTCGTACCCTGAAAAGAATATTTTTAATTATTCCAGCGCTGTTTTCATGAGCTTATTTCATAATGAATTATGACTTAAAATATTATGTAAAGCACCTTAGTTTTCAAATATTCTTAAAACATTTTAAGTAGAAAATAGGGGGAAATGTTTAAAAGAGTTGATTTTTCATGAAATAAAGTAAGAGAAAAAAATCATTCTTATTATTTCATAAATATAAAAATAACAGGTATTCCCTGATGAACTAAATTTTTTCTTAACGAGCCACATAATTTCTCGTTACTCTTAATTCTTTTCCTAATATCTGTCATAACATGCAAATTGTAATTTTGTTTTCAGATTTGTACACGTATTCCTAGTCCTTCTATGCATATACGAATATTTTATAATATTTCAGGAAGTTGAAGAAATCAGCAAACTAGTGTTTTATTTTGTGACTACAAATAAATTACTGTCTTGTTTAAACTTCATGACTGTAGAAAATAACCTATTAAATATAAAAGGCAAGAAAACACGTCCGCGAATACTTTTATATAATTTTATATACTTTTATACAAAGAAAATTTTGGTGATGCCCCATTTATGATGGATCCTTTTATGTATCGTATGGTTGCCTCTTGCTCATCTTGCTGCTGGAGGCTCTGAGAATACTCAAGCTATGTCTGTCCTTTTTATTAATCCAACTTATTTATACATTATTTTCGGCGTCTACTACTAAACAGTAAATTTTAACCAACAATGCGGTTTCTTTGACATTAATATTCCTTTGCAAACCTTGTTGGGAAAGCTGAACTGAATGTGTTAAACCATTGCCAATCGTTAAAAATCCTTGATGACTTAATGATGCTTATTAGTGAAAATTCCTGTGTTAACATAGCTTGAAGCAGTCACATTTGCATGATATTTTGATAAGTATTACTTGTCTGGTACTCTGACTATAATTTTACTAAACAGAAACTTATGAAAGCTTATCTGAGAGCTAAGACGCTAAATAATTACTTGAATTCTTCTACAGTGTTAAGAGGTTATCACATCTAGCGACGGGCCCTGCTAGCGACTTTCCTGAGAACCGAGATTTTGCTAGCACTGGTTTAAGCGGGAGGATTCCTGGAAATAAACAGCTCCACTGGAAATTCCCGCCTAGCTACGGAAACGAGGTACCGGCTACGCGAGATTTTTTTAAACCTCGCCGAAAATGTTTCGGCTGCAGCTCTGTCCCGGGTAGTGATCAACCAATCAGACAAAAGTTCTGCTTCCGAAGTATCACATGATCCCAACCTGAGCGATAATCGATTACTTTTTGGCGTTAGAGTCTTTGTAGTAAGTGAAAATGGTAACTTAGCTAAGTAGGTTTCCTGGAAATGTGCGGGTTCTGAGAATTGTCCCTTTCGACGTCGAGTCCCTCGTAAGGGAAACATGTGATTGGGACTTGGAAAAGAGGACTAGGAACTCGTAACGGAAACATGTGATTGGAAGCTCACCAGTGGCCAGTTGGGTTCAGCTGGTGTTCGATTCCAGGCTGAAGGGCTGGCTTTATGTGCGTTTTCGGAACTTTCGATGTGTGTAACGGGGATATGAGGTAGTTTTCCTTAGAAAATCCTATGCGAAGGGATCCCTCGCCTTAGGCAGATAGTCCTGTCATGCTTTGTTTTAATTAAATCAACCAAAGCAAGCCAAATTTTTCTGCAGTCTTAACTAGCGAAAACAGTGTAGTTCAAAAAATAGATCTGAATGAAACTATACAAATTTTTGCAGATCTGAAAGCAAGAAAAACTTTATGCCTCAGAAACAATTGCTTTTCCTAAGAATTCCTAGACGTGTAATTGTATATATAATTACACATATTTTAGTCTTTTTAATTAATTTTTTATTTAATATTTTATTGTTTAACTACTTTGTTAACTATAATGATTATAATCTTTGCATATAACAGATTGTAACCCCGGTTTTTTCTTTTTTTTTCCCTTTTGCTTTGTTTCATTATTTGTTTTTATGATGCTAGTAATGATGTTAATAACAGTAATAATAATAATGATGTAATCTCTATTTCTAAATTTGATGCAAATGTGAAGTGTAATCAGAATTAATTATTATTATCTGTCTGCATTGTTCTCTTTTCTTATTTAAGTTTTTTTTTTTTTTTTTTTAATGTAGAAGGAAAATATATAGTTTTTATATCAATATATAGCATGGGCGCCACTAAAGCCATCTGCCTAAGTCGCGGAAATGTTTTAGTTCTGTCTTGGGCATGAACGCGTTGTATTTTAAAGAAAATGAATCGACATCTGTGAGTGATCGTTGCCACTACTTACTAGTTTGCTGGCCCGACGGGACAGCCGTTAATGACGCTAACTGCCGTACGGAAAAGCCCGGGCTCAAATCCCGGAGAAAGCATGGATGTTTGTAAGCGTAGAGCGTCTGTTCGGCAAGAAGTCACGCAAAATACATGGCGAGCAGAAAGAAATCCTCTGTAGAGGTTAGCGGTAGGGAAAGAAGGGTTGGAGACCGGATGGCACGCCCAGGGTGTTACCCTGGAAATTCCATCCGAGGCGGAAACTTAGCAGTTAGAAAGGCTCGGCGATACCTAAGATGCCTAGACGGATGCACAGGTGGCGGCCTTTCTTCAACCTGTACCTGTACTTACTAGTTTGCAGCGTTATTATTATTACTAGTATTAATAAGGATTAATCCATGTGTAACATAAATATTAGACAGCTTTTCTCTTGAAAAATCCTCTGAGAAAGCATCCCTTAAGCAAATAGTCCTCTTATGCTTTGCAAAGCTACTAGAATTTTCGAAGCCAGGAACGAGAAAAATGAGTTATACCTTCGCTGGAATTCAAACTCTGGATCTTACAATTGTCGGCCGGACGTGCTAGCAGTTGCACTATGACAGCACGTCTGACAGAAAGTAATATTTCGTTATAGCTTTACCTGTTCAGATAAATAAATAGTTGAAATTATTATCAAAATTCATAATAACTGTAATCAAGTTTTGCATTGCACCTAATAATCATACTGATTTGTTCGTAGTCTTTCAATAATAGGACTGGACATTTATGTTACTAGAGTGATAAAATTAGTGAAATATTTAATATCATCTAGTTATTTAAAAGAAAGCTCTTGTATACCTTTATATATTTGCTGAGACATGTTCAGTAAGAACTTGCGCCAAAAATAAAACAGCTACTTGCAAATTTAATCATGATTACAGTTTTACCATGAAGAAACTCTGAAAAACCAAAACAAGTGGTTTTTGTTCTGTAATTGCTAGCTAAATTTGCTCTAAAAATCTTGAATTTGAGTAAAAAATGGCACTGAAAAATTATTTAAGCCAATTTATTTTCCGTTTAGCGAAATTTCTTCGGGATAGACTTGCAAATGTTGAATACTCATATAAATATAACGTAATATTACGCGTTCAGTGCTAAGACGAAAGCAGTTTGTTATGCTAATTCTTGGATGTCTCGAGAAATTTAATTACTATGGCGAATTTAATAATTCCATTTTTTTACAAATTTGGCTTCTGTCACAATTGCTATTTTTGACAAAGCTAGTTTTAATTTATTAGTGTTTTTGGAGATTTTATTATTTAAATTCACGAGTAAAAAAAGTTAAAAAATTTTTTATAATCATACATATAACAACTCGCATATTCAAAGTGTTTCCCAACTCACTTCATCTAAGGAGCCATTGCAGTCAATTCATTTGCAAGAAATTAGAAGCTTTCACTAAATACGTGATTTCAAGTAAATACTATTACAATATGAAATTGTTCAACAATTGTGTATTACATAATAGGTTATGGACATTTACTTTGCTAGGATGGTAAAATTAGTGAAACGTTTAACATCCTATAATTATGAAAAAAAAAGCATTTGGTATATTTTTATTATAAATTTCGTTGTGATATGCTTATGAAGTAATTACACCAACAATAAAGGAGCTAGAAGTAAGTTTAATGACAATGTATGTATGTAGAGAAAAAATATAAACAAATCTTTTTTCATTCTATAATGTGCATAAATATGTAAAAATCCTCCATAAACACTAATAGGTTAAAATAGTCTTAGCCAGAAACAACAGCTGTGATAAAAAACCAAATTATTAAAAAAAGAATTATTAAATTAGTGCTAAAACACAATTATTATTATCTTTGTATTATTGAACTGAAAATATATAACAAATCAATATCTCATTAATCTTACGTGTGTCATTATGTTTCAATTAATATCTTATTAATAATATGTGTAATATGCAACCCAATTAATATGTTAATGTTATATATGTGCCATTATGTACTATTTTTCACTTGCAAAAAACTGGAAGTGTATTAGTGCAGCTGGAATTACTCCGAAATAACCCGACTAAAGATAGAAGCATCACCTTTTGTACTTCTCCATGTAAGAGGAGCCCTTCTATGTAAACTAACCCTCTCGATCCCTGCGAACTAGGGCGCCCAGTTTGCCATTTGCCGCTTTCAGTTCGACCTCAGATGGCAAAGCGAGGGCGGCAGAGCTCTCCTTAGAGACTCAGAAGAGCCGGACAAACCCCAACTCACTCAACCAAGTCACATAGTTATTGTTCTGACGAAAGATCCTCCATACACGCAGTCCGTAGATTAGAGAGACTGATGCAAACTTTTCCCATGAACTCGCTATCTTTGTACTGGGGATGTACCGTTAGCTATTTTAATCATTAGACCGTGGTGTCATGATCTACAGTGCAGAGGATCTATGGCTGGTTGCTCTGATTCCCAACAATTGATCGGACACACCTTTCGATGGCTTTGAAATAAATTAACAATGTGTCTTCACCTTCCAATTAAGTAAATCGTGCGCACCAAGTGGAGCTCAATGCATTAAAGAAGCATTTATTGAAGTCATAAATGTTAACTGCATTTATCAGACCAATAAGTTACTTCTTCAAAACCGATAACTTAAGTTTGGGTTTAATCGTCAATACAAAAGCTGTTTGTTGCGTCCGAAATCTTAGAACGTATGCTTTAATTTTATAATGTTGTTCTTGCAAAGTTTATGAGATCACGAAGTGCTTTGAAACCCTTTCAAAGTACAACTACCGATAGAGCTTTTAAAACTACTCAAGTGTAGCTCCAAAGAGAGAGTAAAAAAATTTAAATTACCCATTTTTTACATTAGAGCGTGAGAATTCTGTGATGAGCCTGTCAGTAAAAAACTCTTGTCATTAAGCAAAGGATTTAAATTACCCAAGTGAATTGTTTACCCTCTCATTCTTGTACTTCCAGAGCAAGAAAATCCTGTAATGAGCCAGTTAATAGAAAACGCTTGTCCATTAAGCGAATAATTTGCATTTAAGTGTGGCTAAAACAGATATGATAGCCTGAACATCGATTTCTAGGCTAATGCTTCATTATATATATATATATATATATATATATATATAAAATGCTTCATTATATATATATATATATATATATATATATATATTTTCTGCCAACAAAGTTTGTTTAGTGAGATATTTCCCAGTATTAGAGATTTATGTTTTTGATAAATGTGACGGATAGTAGGGAGTGGCAGATTCCTAAAGTGGGCTATATTTTAGCGTTTTATGATCATGATATAGAAAAAGATAAAACCATACTCCAGACATTTCTATTTGCATATGCGTTAGCTGCTTATATTTATTTAGAGTGGTTAAATCTATAAGGCGACTAGTTCAAACTGCTGATCTGGTTGTCTGGAAAATATTTAAGAGAATAATATTTAATGCATTGTCGTATCACAGTTAGAATGCCTGAAGAGTTTCAAACAGCCTGAATATTCTGTAGCCTGAAATACTTTTATAGTCGTAATAAATTTAAGATAATTAGAAAATATTTTCTTTTATTAAACACGCTTAGTGAATTAAAAATGCAGTGATATTACTGCAGCAAAGAATTTTGTTTATTGAAAACTACTCTCTCTGAGCCCACACGTTTATTTAAAAAAAAATCACAACATTTTAGAAAAACGTTATTTTTATGTAAGTTAAAACTTTGCGTGGAAAAGCCTTTTTTATATGATTTTAGCGATTTTTGTTAGGTTTATGTTTGTACACGAAATTACTTTTAAGAAGTTTAACGAAGTCCAGAGTTTGTCAGGGCAAAGATGATGTTTGTCAGGGCCAAAAACTTTTTAAAATGTAGTAGTTGAAATTTGTTGTAAACTAAAAAACTAAATCCTGAAGTGACTGAAAGTATTTTTCTTTTCAAATTTTTGTGATCTTGGAATAAGTATTTGTTTTCTACATCAGTGCGCCCCAACCTTTTTATCGCCGTGGACCGGCCAAAGTTTAATAATTTTATCGCGGCCCACTGAAGGGAGGACGTTGATTGTTTATATTTTAGATTGTTTTGATTTAATAATTTTAATTTAATTGTATTTAAACATACCTTCAAAATAAAATACAGTTTCACCAAAAAAGGAATACAAAGAAATTTAACATTTTAGTTCAGTAGAACGCTAAATCAATGAGAACCCTGAGCTTGTTTCTCTGCAATGAGACGGTTCCATCTGAAGTTAATAGAAAACAACGACACCCAAAGTGTGTTGCTTATGTCCGTTTATTCCGTTTTGTTTTGGTTGCTGTCAATGCAGAAAACACCGCTTTACACAGATAGGTTGTCGGAAATGGCAATAGGGATTTAATGCTGCGGTGGCAATCTCAGGGTATTCCGCTGTGACTTTAATGCAGAACACCGGCAGAGTTGTTGTTTCGAACGTAGTTTTAAGGCCGCCGTCATTTGCAGTCTCCAGCAGTTTGATACTTTTCTTTCACATACATCTAGATTCACCTGATTTGTTGACAAATGTGCCGCGGATCCATTCCTTAACCAGTTCATGGGTCTTGTGTGGAAGTAGCGTTCGAACTCTTTTAAAAGAAAAGATAGATGATCGTGCATTAACTGGAAGAATGAGTGTTCAGACTCAGTCTCTCCTAAAATCCCCGCTAATGTCTGAAACATGTCCAAAATGCATCTGTTCACTCGCCGTTCTCACAACTCCAGTTAGGCTTAAAATGCAGCTACTTTGTCTGTCAGCTTGAAAACAGTTGTCATTTTCCCCTAAAGGCACAGTTTGAGTTCATTGAGCATGCTAAATATGTCACACAGGTATAGGTAGAAGCTAGGCCAGCACCTCGGTAGTACCACAGGTAATTGAGGTATTGCTGAACCTAGCTAACTGTTAAACTTTCCACCCCAATTTTGAAGGAGAACACCCCCGGGGGTTCCGAGGATCTTCTGCTCCTCTTTTTTACTATCAACCCCTTGAGAGGACTTTCTGAGATAATTGATTTCTGGTAGTAATAGTGTATACAAATCAAAAGTTTTAGTTGTCCTGATATATAACCATCCAGTGACTTGAAGAGTTCTGCACCTGTGGTATTGGTTGGCAAATATAGCGCATATAACAAATCCTTCTGATATAGATATCGCACATAAACAAATAGTATTGCCTTGTTGTCGATATTTGTAGATTCTTCAACCTGGAGTGCGTTCCATTGTGATGTATTAATCCTCTCCAACAATTGTGTCTTAATGGCTTGGGCTATTTCCTCTATGCGCCTAGTCACAGTGCTAGCCGACAAAGACACATGTGTTATTTTTTCCACAGCAGCCTCTTCTAGAAGTTCACGAAAAATGTCTTTAGTGGAGAGCAAGATCGATTCTTCAACGATAGTGATTGGCAGTACTGTTAGCCACCAAATGTGATGATCTCAGTGCATTCTCCTTTATTGATGTGGTGGCCGTCATAAATTTCTTCTGTCCTTTGTGTTCTCCTTTTTTTTTCTTTCAAAATACTCCAGGGGCTTGTCTTTTAATAAAATTTTAAAAATTATCGGTAAAAAAGGGTATGAAATATATAACGGCAGTATTTGTAAAGATTTAAATATTTGTAAAGATTTTATGTTTTTGATTTCAGCAGTGTACATGTTTCCTTTGAGAATGAAGGAACTAAAACGAAAAAAAAAAAAAATATTATAAGCGAAACTTAACGAGAATCGCTAATATTAGAACGAGCCGAAACGTGAGTCGCTAATATCAGGACATTTTAATATCTTCAAGAACTTAACGTGTAAAGAAGAGACATATAAATGCTTCAAATGGATTTTGAAATGTTCACTGAGCTACACATCTACTTTTAGTCAAATGCTTAAGCACAATCGGCAAATGAGCATTTACATATCGAAGAGAAAATTCTCCCAACATAATTAAAAGATATTAAAATCAAAAAAGGTATTTCTGATCAAAAATTAGAAGTTATAACCCTTTATTTGGTTCATTTGCACTTAGCAGCTGCAGAAGGTAGTTCAAAAACTATCGAAATTAGTACTGCAAAAAATTTTAAAAATTTACGCTGATTCTTAATGTTAGACTTTGTTTTTGATTATATTCAGATGTTCAATCAGGAAATGAATCCACTTGCAAGATCTGCGCTACAGTCTGGATTGAAATCATAAGAATCAATAGGTACAGTATGAGTTTACATCTTAACGTTTATCATTTACGCCCAGATGTATTCCCCGACAATCTCGGAACAGTGAGCGGAAGCATCTTCAGCATTTTCAACAGATAGCTTCAGATTCTGAGGAAGAAGACCAAAGCTATTGATTTTCAGTATGCTTGATCATTTCTGTTCAGCCATCAGAAGAAATGCTACTCAGGCTATTAGGCTGTGTAGTTCATCAGAAAAAGCGCAAAATTCCATCTTTTATATAATTTTCTTCTTCATCTACATATACATTATAAGAATTTGTTTAGTTTTCTGACCAGTTATTTTGTGTTAATTTGTTTTTCTGCGTTTCTCGCTTTCCATTTTCCTGCCAGAATGCAAATTTCTAGTTCGCGTGCATTTAAATGAGGTAGAAAGCAGATAGTACTTAAAAGAAAGTTTTAGAGGGTGGAACTGAAGCGTGTTATGCCTGCTGGGGCCCCGTCTGTTAATTGATTGTCTTTAGAGCAGTATATCTACGGCGTGCCATTACGACTAGGGCTCGCCATTACGACTACGGCCCACCAGCGGCCGAGCGGTAAAGTCGCTGAACACTGGTAGTTCGGTCCGAGGTTCGAATCCCGCGAACGGGCTGGCTGCATGGGTGTTTTCGTGGTTTTCCCCATGTGTAACGTGTATACGAGCCAGTTTCCCTTAGAAAGTCATCCACGAAGGCATCCCTCCCCTTAGGCAGATAGCCCTCGTGTGCTTTGTCATAATTAAATACACACACCATTACGACTACGACTAGGGTTCGCCATTACGACTAGGACTACGGCTCGCCATTAGGCTTGTCACCCCAATTTAGGTCTGAGCCACCTGGCGCGTTTTGTGTCTGTGTAGCCTTTCGGCTAACTTAAGTTAAGTTAGTCAAAATTTTAAATTCGTTACTTTTTATTTAAGCCGTAAGTGCTGATTCTTCTGTATGTAAGTGTAGTGCCCTTTGTTAACCTTTATTTGAATTAAATAAAAGGGTCCTTTACACCCTTCGTACGTATCTGTCGTAATTACAAGACCTGACCATAATTCGCTTTAGTCTTTAAGAGTTCTCGTAAAATTGCTGCTACCAAAGAAGATGAAGCTATATAACATGTATGTAGACTTTATTTATTTATTTTACTATAATTCGCAAGAAATGCTTGCAGTGGAGAGAAATTTATAATTCCAAATTTGAATTTAGCAATGTAAATACTATTAGATTTACACATTTTGATTCGCTGTGGGAAGGGAAAGTAAAAATTTACCACTCAACGTTGTTATTATTATCATTAAATATATACGAATTCCTGTTGAGTGCTTCAACAGAAACACACATAACTACAGAATAACATAAAATTCTAATTCATGATACTTTGTAATGTAATTATTAATAGTAAACTGATAACATCAGCATGCTAAAGTGATAAAATAATATGAAATACCGTAATAACAATTTATAAAAGTAGTGCTTATATCTTGCAAAGTGGATAAAATTTAAAAGACATAATTTCTTTAATAAAGTAAGACCCAGCAGTGGTAGTATTCCTAAAACCCTAAATATTAGCAATTCATCTCGAGTTCACACCTCGGCAGCCGAATAATCTAGCTGAACTGAGTTCTCGTAGTTCTGAACTGAGTTCTCATTAACATATATAGGTGTCAGTTTCTCTTGAAGTCTTCGCGGTTGAGCTTTTTACACAAGAAGATATGCTTTATTAATAATTAAATAAGCCAACACTCTTTGAAATTTTCTCTAAAAGGCGTCTGTTCCTTAGGTAGAGAACTTCACCTGCTTCTTAAGTAATGCGAGCACAATACAGATCTTTAATGAGAAAAAGTGCATAACATATATACAGTTGAAGAATTTTATATATTCATTTCTTATAAAATTATTAAGGAATTAAAGGTATTTCTGCTATATGTCTTTGTGGTGTGGTAGTCAGCACATCTAGCTAGTAGCTGAAAAGTCTCGTTTAGAATTCCCGGTGATAAAACGTTTGGGCTTTCAAAATTCCCTGTGCAGGAATGCAAGAGGGGAAAAAAACAGATGGAGAAAGGAAAATTCCTGACTCTACAAGCTTTAAGTAAATTAATCGCTTGGGAAAAAAAGTTCACCCTTCCCTGAGTGCGACATTTTATAAGATGCTGGACTATAAAAGTATGACTGCAAATTCCTTTTAATACAAAGATACATCTGTTTTTGTATTGTTGAAATGAGTGAATATTTAGATTATGAAAAAAAAAAATATTTGAGAGTTTTATGATTACAGATCCCCATTTCGAAATTTTTACAAACTTGTTCACAAAAGCTAACTTATTCTTTAATCATTACGTATGCATTAAAAGTAATAATGATAATGCCTTCAGAAGGTTGATGATATAATGCAAAAAATGTTAAACGCTAAGAACAGCATGCCTTTCTGACCTTTATAATCCCTGTAGCATATAGTTTATGACTCTAGTCTTCCTGGCTTTGCATTTATGGGCATTATGACTACAGATTCGACTACCATAAATAACATATGGACAAGAAACTAAAAAATGTAATTTTTCCTTGAAATGCTTCAAGGTATTAGCTTGCTTTGAAAACTAAAAATTATGTCTCGTCTTATTATTAATAGGAATCTATTTTTGACTGAGAGGAGGATTAAAATAAACTTTGAAAAATTTGGCGCATATGTCATCTTTATTGTTTAATATGGGACTATAATGCATATCTTCCTTGAAGTATTTTTAAAGACAGAGAGAAAAAAAATCGCAGAATACTTTCGATAATCTCATCTAGGTAAAATAGGATAGTTGTTTGTTGGTGGCTTTCGTAAAGACAAGTGCCCTCTTAATTTCATTATGTACAACAAATTGAAAAACGGCGGCCCAACCAGTGTGCGTCGCTGACTGCCGGGCTGAAGGGCCCAGTTTCGGATCCCGGAGAAGACATGGGTGTTTGTAAATGTATAGTGCCCGTGCGGCATGGAAGCACTGAAAATATGCGGCGATCCGAAAGTCTTCCCGAGAGGGTGGTAATAGGGAAAGATTGGGGGGACCCTCGACCCGTTCCCCTTTGGAGTGCTGTCCATCAAAATTGTGGGCGGAGCTGAACTAAATCGCACTGTCACTTGTAAGGTGCTCAAGGCTGTTGCCAACGACAGACGTAAACTTTTGCTCCTTGCCACGAGGAATTTCGTGGGCTTAGGCTGACTGTAGGTCAGACAAGTGAGCATTAGCAACAATAACAACAAATCGAAAAACACCCATATAGTGATCCTGTTCCTATAGGTTAAATTAGCTTAGGTTACTTATTTCAGCAAAGCACTCGAGGGTTACCTACCTTAGCAGAGATGACTTTGTGGAGGATTATCTAAGGGATATTGATTTGCATTGCCTTCTCACATGAGAAAAAACCACTAAAAATCCATTCAATCGCTGTGAAATGAATCAAACAACGAAATACTAGTGGTCAGCAATCCCATCAACTTGGCCGTTGATGGGTCTGTTCGACTCCTATTAGTGGGGTTTTTTTCCTCTGTTAAGAAACTCCAATCATGTACAGCTCCACCTACGTTCAGGCCTAGAGGCCTTCGAGTTGTCTTGTGGTCATATAATTAAATCCTATAAATCCAGTTATTTAAAATAATATTAGAAAATAATTATTGATAATACATATGTAATACTAATGAAAATTTAATTAAAGAAATGTTTCTTTTTTATATATGTAAATATACTGATTTCGAGGGAATTCCTTTTTCTTGTTTCGTTTAGTTTTTCCTGAAAAAGATAGGGTAATGTGTGTCAAGGGTCCTCAAAGAATATTGTACTCAAAGAACGCTTGATTATCTGGCTATCCTTATAAGACTCTAAACACACATTCTAAAATTTCTTTTCTGTTTCGACTCAAATTTTTTACGATATTAATAACTTGAAGAAATTATCCCATAAATATGCACTTAAGAGCCGATAAAAAGATAACCTGATATTATGCGGGATTTATATAATGCTGCCTGAGTGCCTCGGTAGGAAAGGAGGCATTCAATTCATCATGGACGCGTTCAAGACTTGCGTTGTATCGAATGTAAAACATACTAGGACGTAAATGGGATTATGTGAAAGGGATTCCTTCTTTAACACAAGGGTATTGTACATAAAAATAAAGCTGCCAGTTCCTCTCTTTTAAAGGTAAAGAACAAAAAAAAGAATGTTAGAGGCAGCTTCAAATGTTGATCTCTTAATTATCACCTTCCATGTGAAACAGCGAGAATATGATGAATATTATATAAGATCTGGCCTTCTTAAGTAGCATACAATAGACCCGAGTTTTAAAACAGAGCTGGCGAGTTTTCTGTGTGTCAAAAGTACCACACAGACAGGGAAAGGGTGTAAATGACCCTTTATGAATCAAAATATAGTTTAACAGACGGCATCAACAAAGTTACTGGCTTATAGAAGCCAGTAACTTTGTATTTAAATCAAAGATAATGAATGAACTTGTAAGGATCCTAAGTTTTACTAACGTTTATTTTATTTTAAATCTTTACTATCACTTCTTATTTTCTACTTCCGGCCTTTAACTTATTTATGCAAATTTGTCTTGCTAACGCCAAGTACTTAAGTTGTGGCTTTTTGGATACTCAGGTTTCCTTGCCCACTGATTCGATTTGCTTCCGTAGCCGTGTTCTTGCCTTTGCTGTGGTCTTGGCGCACCAAATTGGCTTCGTTGCTCATACTGGCGTCTTCTTTCAATGTCCGCCGTTCTTCTACTTTCAAACTGGATTGCTAGCTCAAATAACTTTTCCAGTGTAGTCGGATTCCTTAATTCAATAAATTCTTGTACTTGGGGAAGTAACCTAGGCAAAATTACTTGGATTATCTCAGGATCCGGACGGCTTCCATACAAGAGTTTAAAGACGTGAATTTTTTTTTTTTTTTTTAATAAAGCTTGAGAGATTTTCAATTCGTTGCTGGTATATGCTGAAGAGTTCCGCTTCTAATTTTGCACGATTTCTTACGACAGGGAAGGCTTTTACTAAGGCAGTCTTGAAATTTTCGTAAGTGTGGGTGGGACTTCCCGCTTGACCCAAGAGGTTTCTGCCTATACATTTGAACCAATTAAGCGCTTGGCCCCTCAAAGCGCTGGTAGCTAAGGTGACTTTCTGGAACTCATGGACTGGATACAGCATGAAGTGGTCATCCAATTTTTCCAAAAAACTTGTTACCGGTGAGTTTCCATTAAATGTTGCTTCTGGTTTCATCGATGCGCGCATGGTCTGGACGATGTACCCAAATCCTTCCAGGGCGGCAGCTGGCATTTCTGGATTCTGAGCCGCTTCTGCAGGCACCACAGGTTCTTCTTGAAACTCGGCCATGGTTATTCTTCTTCGTCGGGCGCCACTATCAGGACTTGTGTTCCTCTTGACTTGCTTTGGAAACATGAACTGTCCTAGATCGGAACAGGGAGCTTACTTAAGCTATGTTCAATAAATTGTGAAGTAGATAACACAAGCAGGAAGGGTATACGAAACCCTTTATTTTTCTATCTTTACAGAGATTTCCGGAACTTCGGAATACAGAGACCAACCACTTGTGGTCTGAACGTAAGAATATAAAACTACTAACTAAAACTATAACTAAAACTAACTTTGGATTAATATACAAGTGCCTAGCTTTAAGATTGGCCGTTATTTAACAAAAGTCCGTATGTAGTGCGCCGAGCTGCTAAAACTACGATACGTTTGAAATTATCAAGAGGACTAAACCTCTGGCCTTGAAGGCAACCAGCAACCGAGTGAAACCTCGTAAAACTACTATGGCAAGCGGCTTGCTTCCAATAACTCCTTCCTCTCTCCTGCTTGGCAAAAAGCCCCAACTTAAGTACTTGGCGTTAGCAAGACAAATTTGCATAAATAAGTTAAAGCTTTTAATTCTGGCCTGAAGTAAAAAATAAGAAGTGATAGTAAAGATTTAAAATAAAATAAACATTAGTAAAACTTAGGATCCTTACAAACTAAAACTAATGAAATTTAAGCATAGAATAACTCTAACAGTGTAACTAGAGCGCAAGCTGACTCTGACCGAAGTCGGCGTAAACAAGCCCAATGGCAAGAATACCTCGACGCCACAGAATCAGATCGCTAGAAAATCAGAGTTAGTAACGTGCCCTTCAAGCAAGCAGAACATGCTCTGATTTCACTCTCCAAAACCTTCCTTTAAATATTTCCTTCTTTCTACCTAATTTAAATATCGCGCTCCCATGAATTTATATTCTGGCAGAAGAATTAAAACGAGGCTTGATAGAAAAGGAAATTAACATAAAATAATGGATTAGAAACTTAAATGGTACTTTATAATTGCATTATAAAATCTAGAAATTCTCTTGATATGATACGGCGAACGTAGTTCCTGTGATGTGCTTGCAATACTACCGCGATTCGAAATAGCTTTCATAAAGCAGTATATAGCTGACTACAGTACGTTTCTATGGATATCCCACATTCCTCTTACTTCCAGTTTCGTTTACCTTCCCATTTGAAGCCGTATTGGTCGCCAAGACCGACAGACTGCTTTGCCGTTGTACTCAGTTTCGAACTCCAAATATCGCATGGACGTTTATCTTAATAAAATGGGAACATTTAAAATATGTGAATCAGAAAATCTTCCTGAAATGGTGGTAAGGGAAGACTGGTAAACCTAATCCATCCTCACTTAAAATTCAAAAGGTCAAGACTGCGGAGATTATTATCTCCATTGTAACAAATCCTCTTGAAGAACTGCTAAAGAGTAGTTTCCAGGATTGTTTCCGCGAGCGGTAAAGTCGCTGAACACTGGTAGTTCGGTCCGAGGTTCGAATCCCGCGAACGGGCTGGCTACATGGGTGTTTTCGTGGTTTTCCCCCAAGTGTAACGTGTATACGAGACAGTTTCCCTTAGAAAGGCAACCCTCCACGAAGGCAACTCTCCCCTTAGGCAGATAGCCCTAGTGTGCTTTGCCATAATTAAATACACCACACCACACCACTACACCACCAGGATTGTTTCCAAAAGTTCTGTGAATGTTGTCAAAAATGTAAAGATATTAAAATATTATATTTGAGTAAATGTAGTGTAAATGATTTTATTTTCTGAAATAGATAAATTTTTCGAAGTTTTTAAAATTACCTATGGGCATTTATTAGTTTGAAATTACTATATGCATTTGTTAATTTGAATTTCGGTACTGAAAATTAAAAGTATAAAGAATTTTTGTTGTCAGGTATCTAAAGTGCAGAGTTTAAAAACACAGTAGCTCTCCCGGATGCACAGGTAGTTCATTTCAAGAACTTTTACGGTGAAGGGAAACTGCAAATGATAAAAAGGAATGAAAAATGTGATATTAGTATAACTCATAAACAAATGATGAAATTTAATTCATAAATATTTTAGAGATACTACAAATATCAAATAAAATAATTATGAACGTTGTACATAATAATGCACTTTCTTCTCCCTTGTGTGTCCATGGTGTGGGTTGCAATGAGAAGAAAGTACTAAAGCTTTGAGCTGTTATATTTCTCTACGTGTTATATCTGAGTTGTTACATTTCATCGTATTGTGTCTAGTAGCGGTCGAGCGATGAAATCGCTGAAGACTGGTAGTTCTGACCTGGTTTCGATTCCAGGAGAACGGGCTGGCTGCATGAGCGTTTTCGTGGTTTTCTCCATGCGTAACGTGTTTACGAGCAGTTTACGTTAAAAAGTTCTTCACAAAGGCATCCTTTCCCTTAGGCAGATAGCCCTAATGTGCTTTGCCATAATCAAATAAATCAAACCAAATCAATACATTTACTCCCTTTATTTACATAATAAATCTTTTATATAAAGAATTTTTCAAAAATCTAAATCCATTTTATGATAAAAGTATTTATTGACGAGTGTATTAATTCATAAAAATAGAATACATAGATATTAAAGAGCTTTAATACATCTCAGTATGTTCGTTTTTCAGTTCTACGAACATCTCTTCTGACTTTACTTGAAAACCTTTTCCAGCATAGAAGGTGTAATTTTTTTCACAGCGTCTGAAACGCAAGACTTCATTTGATCAATACGTGCAACCTTCACTCTTCACACATCACAGGCAGAAAAAAGCAAAAGGTAAAGTCTAGCCAACTTGAAATCTACATTCTTCGTGAGCCCGTTCCAATCAAATGAATGCACTATCATTAAAGTAATTACAAGTGAAGTTGATAAATGCGGTGGTGTCCTTTCTTTCTAAAACACCTTCTGCAATTTCTAAACACCTTCTGCACCTTATATCCTTCTGCAATTTAGCTATAATTCTAATAAAATTTGTAACATATCAAATTCATAAGTTTGAAACATAAACTAATCAGTAAACAAAATATATTCCATGCGATTTTTAATTTCAACAATTTCAAAGTGAATCATATATGGCAAGCAAGATGTAAAATGTTCTTTACAAAGTGAGCGGAATACCAGACTGTGGTAGGCAGGTTTCATAAGGAAATAGCTTGGAGTTCTTCGGATAGTTGTCTGGGAAGGATCATGTTCTTTACTCAGACTGTGTGCAGATTTAGGGTTTCTCTCAACTACTCCTTCAGTCTTTTAATCATTCTATGATAGCAACAGTTTGATGCTGAATGATGTTCATCCGTCACAAATCCTTTTCATCGAAATTTACTATCCAATAACCTGATATTGTTTCTTGTTGGTTTGTGAAACTTTTTCCGAAATTTATTCAACGTAATTTAAGAATTTTTATCCTCAGTTTAATAGAATAATTCACTTTAAGTGCAAGAATAACATATTCGTCAACGTTTTGAACAAAACTGTTAACGATTTTTGAATCACCTTACAACTTTCAAATAGTTTTCAGATATTTCTAAACCAGCGGATATAAAGGCATAATTAAATACTGAACTGTCTATCTTTGATTGCATTTTATAATGTTTTAAATACAAATTTTACGTATTCAAAAATTGTTCAGTTCGCGGCGGACCACACAAAGATAAGAAATTAATATGTGTCATTCCCCACAGGTTTGAGCTGGTACGAAGTGTAAGACAACAGACTCTAACATTGCAGAACTAAACTCTAATTTGTTTAGTTGCGGCTCTACCGACATCTCAGGAATCATAACTTCACGGCCAGTGTCAAGGGATTTTAGCGATATGCATTATATGTCACCAAAGCTGTAGGGTGATGGCGGTATGCTGCGCTGATATGGCGACTCCATGTAAGGATTGGTAACTGGCTGGTTTGCGATTTGTTTGGTTGCGTATTTCTCATGCATGTAGAACTGAAAACAAATGTATTATAAATATACTAAAAGCTATATTAATAATACAGTAACGATAAGGGATAATTAATATTGAATGCATAGGTAAGATAAGAATTGTAAGTTGTTCTCGTTATAGTAGGATCTTGCGAGCAGCAAGAGTCTCTCTATTCGAGGGTCTAAACAGCATTTTCAATTCTTGCCTTGTCTTGTTTTGAGGACTGAATAAGTCACACCTTCTTAATTTTTCGGTTGTATTTTATGTCTTCTGATTCGTTATACTTGAATCGATATCAAAAGGGAAACAGGATCATTGGTTGATCATCCCTATTGAGGTATTCCAGCTACTCTTACAACCTATCAAGGACATCAGTTCCAGTCTTGAGGTTCTAATAAAACTCCTAGGCGTACAACGAAGACTCATATGCTTATCATCCTCAAATCAATGTTTTATTTGAGGAATTTAACCGTATTTTAAAGCATTAATGAGTCACGAAACGCAAAAATGGGCAAACATTTTATTTACTGGTCTCCTTGAGATTAAGACAGCTCTCAAAGAAAGCACCGGTTGCACTTCCAATGAACTTGTGTGTGGAACTATAATTAAACTTTCGGGTATTTTTTGACACATCAAATGCTGAAGCTGATCCTGTGGAATACACCGAGCAACTTCGAAGTTGCATGCAGCAACTTAAACCGAAACCGACTGGATCACGTGCAACAAAATCAGTGTTTGGCAAAGCGAAAACGAAAGTTTATTCACAACGGTTTAAAAACCTGTTCACGCATGTTTGCGTGACGTGATGCAGTACGACGGCCGCCACAATCACCTTACGATCGCCGTTTTAAAGTGCTCAAATGTGGTGCAAAAATTTTCAAATTATCCATTTACGAAAACATAGTTTCATTCTCAACTAGCCGTCTAATACGGACATGGGTACTTGCTTTCCTGATACTTTACAATCTAGATCAGCAAATCAGTCAAACTAAATATTCGTCAAACTCGTTTTTAGCGACATGAGCATTTCCCTGGTTTTTACGTATTATTATTACGATGATACTGGAGGGAAATGATACTGAATACTCCCCCTCTGGTATCAATTCGAGCTGTTACGAGGTGTGAGACGACAGAAGAAATAATTCGTTCCACTTGCGTTACGGCTCCACTTGACAGTTCAGGAATCATAACTTCAGTGTCAATGCCAAGTGATTTTAGCGATATGTACTACTATGTCTGCCACCAAAGCCAGGTAGGGTGATCAGCCAATGATCCTGTTTCTCCACTGATGTCGTTTCAGCTATAACGAATCAGAAGACGTAAAATACAACCGAAAAATTAATACGGCGTGACTAATTCGGTCTGCAAAACTGTTATAGACAAAACAAGAACTCAGAATGCTCTTTGAATGTCAACTAAAGAGACTGTTGCCGCTAGCAAGATCTTCATATAATGAGAACAATAAGACAATAACTTACAATTCTTATCTTACTCATGCATTCAATATTAATTATCAATTTTTGTTACTGTACTATTAATACAGATTCTCGCATATTTATAATAAATTTGTTCTTAATTCTATAGGTAGTGAGCAACAAGCAACCTAAACAAATCGCAAACCAATCAGTTACCAATCCTTATATATAGTCGCCATGTCAGCGCCGCGTACCGTCGTCACCCCAAGATTTAATATTGGCAACAATATTTATCGTATCTTACTATCCATAATAAAAAAATAGATGAAAAGAAATGGATATGCAAATTTTTATTAATTCCTTCATTCTTTATCTCCTAGCCCCATATATTATTGAAAAGTGAATTACTTGTTAGTCGATTAAGTGACTAAATGTTTCATACAAGGCAATTTTCAACGGATTAAGAAGTAATATTTCGAAAACTACAAATTTCATCTTAAAAACAAGATTTGATTTTGTCTCAGTTCGAGTGAAAGTTTGAGATATCAAAATGCGCGGATGACCAGTGAAGCGTAGTCCGAAAGTTGGTTGTTGGTGCAACTGACGCATAACGTAAAGTTTATGCTATACCTTACACATGTTTCACAAAGCATCGTTTTTGAAAATGAAAGAAATACAGTCAAAACATAAATACATCGAAAACTAAATAAATGAAAAGACAGCATAAAAGCGATACAAATATCGAAACATATAAAAAAAAGTGGCTGCAGGAAGATCTCTATAAAAGAAAGCATCTCAATATTTTTACTATAAATGGAGGGAGATTATGAAAAGCTACAAGCACCTTCTACTAGATATTGAACTCTGAAGAAAGGCATAGCTTCAGTTTGTAAGATAGAGGATCAAAAGGAAATACCTTTTTTCTTTCTGAAAGCTTAGCAGATAGACAAAACAAAGCATAGTGAAGCTACAATTATTTTTAGAAATATGCGAAGCGAGATTGCCAAGATACTTCTTCGGCCATGGTACTGCTTTTACTAAATCTTTCTTTTATAAAAGTCTATTTGTAGAGACATTAGGATTTTTTTAGAAGCAAGAGAGATTGAAAAATGAACAACGCCATCGCCCCGCGGACCTCTGGAATACGCAACCAGCGTGCAGACCAGCACACCACGAAGGCATGCCAAGAAAGGCGGGAGAAATACCTTATATACTTCCTCTTTTAAAGGGCGACTGGGTTTTTTAGGGGATCCATTCGCCAAATCCTGGGTGTAGAGAATCATCATCCACCACCCTTTCAGTTAGGGCCACTGTAGAGACATTAGGAGTTTTTTGGAAGCAAGGAGATTGAAAAATGAGCAACGCCTTCGACGGGAATCGAACCTCGGACCTCTGGAATACGCGCCCAGCGTGCAAATCACCACACCATGAAGGCATGCCAAGAAGGCGGGAGAAATACCTTATATATTTTCTAGGCATATAGCCCCACGCAGATTATGGACATCTTCACCTGGGAAAAATATTGAGTTCTCACATGAAAACTATGGAATGTAAAATGTCGTGCCTGGTAGCGTTGTCTGTCGTTGAAGAGCAACAATCTCCAATCCTGTTTCTCCATATAAAGTAAAAGGCTGAGTATGAAATTCAGCAAGTACAGTCTTTCCTCTATTTGGTGGTCTGAAGCGTTGGCTCCTTATGGGGCTTATTAGGGTCAGCAGACAAATTATCTTAAAGACACACAATCTATCGTTCGCAAGTACCCCCAAAATGGACTTTAATGTACAAGAAATATAGAAACTGATGGTGCGATGCAAAAATGCCTAAAAAATTTCGTTTCTTGTGTTGCTGCATGGCAAAATATTAGTTCTACTGTGCATTTGTTTTTGTATATTAAACCTTTCTCCTCCCCCTGGCCTAGACAAAGTTACTGCTCATCACTTTGGATCTTCTCTCGTATTTCATTAGCTCCTTGGCCTTCCCCAGAACTTCAATAGTAATTACAAGTATTCTTTATTACACAAAAGCTGAACTTTTTACTGCGTTGTTTAACATTTTCCACTTTGTTTAGCGCTATTGAAAAGATTCAGAATTGGTTTTATCAAAACCGTAATAATTTTTCTTTTTTCTTATTAGGATGGCTAAAAGAAGTCTGAGTTAATTATTTATAAAAAGATTTTCGTAATAAAGTGCGCGGATAAGTCTAATATCACAAAAACGCTTAGTCTCTGGTAAGTGTAATGCCACAAAAAGTGTCTGAACTAGCCTTTTCTTTTTCTAAAACGAAATTATACATTTAAATTTTAAATAACAGTAACAATAACATTCACTGGGCATCTGTTGCAAGTTAAATGGAAATAACTGCAACTTAGATGCTAAAAAAACAATGCACATTTTCAAGTATTAACTATTTAACTTAGGCTCTATACCTTAGAAACAGCGGATCTTAAAGTGGCTGCCATCCCAACTTGTTTATGATCCTTTATTTAACCATTAAGTGCAAGTGCATACTTATCCAAAACAGGCCTTATTCAATAACAACATTGACTTAATATATTTAAGTCAGGGCAGCAGTGAGCTAGAAATTAGCTTTCTTGTAAATGAAACAACACTGATTTTACCTAACAAACAATAATAATTTATGTCGTTTCTTCGGCTACTTAAGCTTTTCTTCTGTGGTCCATCAATTACCAAAACAGACGCAAAGGATGGTGGCTCATACCTGGGTTCGGCTGTCAGGGTCTGAAAACAAATGGCGATTTGTAAGTTTTCCTTGTTAGTTAGATAAATATAATGAAAATTCTCTAGGAATGCATCCTTCCCTTAAATGAATGGCCCTAACATAAATATACAATGTTGTTCACTTTTAAATATCTCTCTTTTTATTTAAATATTCATGTTAAAAATGGCTTCTTAATGTAAATGACTGTGAAAAACAAGATAAGGTTAGATATATTTAACTGGGCGTATTATGAACAAGAGCTTTGCATGATATTTGGAAACTGATTTACATTTGATTCACCGTAAAAAATCTACAGTTAATGAAGTTTATTAATTATTTTATCTATTTATGTATACAATAAATTTAACCCATGTTGTTGTATCACTTCTCAGCTTTGTCCTTCAACTATTTTTCTTGAAAATTCTCTAGTTTCTGACATGTCTGATGTAAAATTCTCAAGATACATTCTTATATTTTATACTAAAATGGTCGAAATATGTACTTCTTTCTTCAGGTGATAAAAGTAACAAAAATTACCATGTGTATTAAAAGATCTTTGATGTGGCATTTGGGAAATATTTTTACTAGCTCTATGATGAATTACGGAAAAAGGGAACACCGAAAAATCTTTGATCTTAAGCTTGAGACGCTACAGTCTTAGGCGATAATCAGGATTTTTCCTGGCTATTAAATTAGGAAAGCCACGAAAAGTGGAAGAGATTTCCTTACGGACGTATTTCGGAATACAGATTACACAAAACAGTCTATTAAAAGAACAGGAAATTAACAAAAATATTGCAAATAATTTCTACGTAACTTCGCGTAAGTCTCAATACTTGCCGTATGAAAATCATTATAGCGTAAAGCTGCATAAGAATGTAGATTAATCAGCTATCTTGAGGATGGCTTGTTTATTAATTTCTTATATGAGCATTAATTATTGTCATAATTTAGAATTCATTCTTATAAATTTACAAATACCATATCTATTGTAACTAGCGATTTATTAAGTTTATCAGGACTAAGTATAAAGGGTGAATTTAATGTGATCTAGTAGGGAATAGATGGTATTTTACTGCACAACGGCAACTTTCTTTTCCTCCTTTATTTTAAACCTTAAGCTCTTAAGTAAAAACTCATTATGTTTTTCTCCGAAAGTATTTCAGACAATAAGCTCTGTTATCGAGTAATTGTCTTGAGATTTCATAATTATTTCCTCTTTGTTGAGTACGCGGAAATTTAGTAAATGTGTAAAATTGCGAATCTGAGATGTTGACAGAAATGTGCATTCTGAACTACCTTGAAATTTCTTTCAACGACTAGTGATGACATAACTGCGTATGTGAGAAATGGAATGCACTTCTAGGAAAACTGTAAAATATCGTATATAACATCTATATACTGCTGATCATTAAATTTGACTGTTTTGTATTAGTTATAAGTAAACTCAAGGCCTTGTGAAGATTTTTTAAAAGTATATATTATATTTTTTAAGTAACGGCGACTAAAACACTGATATTTCCTTTCTTGTAACGCTGAAAACGAAACAAAATAAAAAAGGTGGTTGAAACAGCTAATACATGATTTCTTGCGTGCTTTCTTTTTTGTACAAAAGCCCAGTGCTCTACTTCCCGTTAATTGCTCCAAATTTCTCAAATTTTTCTTTTGAATATCCTCACAAAAAAGGATTCTATATTTTGTATATTGGTATTTAGCAGTCATTTGTGAATTTAATACTGAAAAGAGATAGGTTTGCGAGGCCACATCGGTTCACGGAAATTCAAGTTTGTAGATAAGAGTAAGTAGTTATTGGCATTAGCCCGCCCAATAGATGCAGATTCATCTGACAGATAAAAAGGTTTTGAGATCGAATCGCAGCTGAAAATGAGCAGCATTTATGAGTGGGTTACTAAAAATAAGTTAGAATTATAGGAAAGTGACTTGAAAGAATATAATACGAAGATGTCCTTTACTGAGAGAAGCATAAAAAGTTTTCAGTTTGAAATTTTGTCCTGTCTTCCTTTTATTGAAAATCTGAGTCTGTCTTTCAACTGCATTAAAAGCTAGACGAGCTAATAAGTAAAAGCAAGGGAAAAAAAATTCTACGTATTAAGTTTTTGTGTCTAAAAGAGTTTAAGAGAAGCATGAGCATCAAGATTCTAATATACCGCGCTCTTTGGCTTTTAAGCAACATTTTGGTATGATTAAAAGCAATAATTTCAGTATATTCCTCTGTCCTGATATCACAAATCAGTAATCTAAATAACGACTTTTCATACGTACGTTTAGATTGTCCCCTTTTAATCCTAATTTAAGTTCTTCTAATTAATGAGGTTTTCTCGAAACCGTGCGCTTGTTAAATCTCGATATATTTCCCGGTGGTCAGGGAAAAGATACCGCATTAGTAATAATTTTCCATACGTTTTAAGCCGTAATTAATTCCTCTGTTGAAAGTGTTTGCATGTTTTTATCATTTTAATGGCTTTCGTGCAATGATTTAGGATACCAGGTTTTCTCTTTCCGATAGGATCTTAGCTTCGTTAGCTCCAATTTAATGAATTAGATCTTGTACATGTTAAGCTACAGTGTTTTTTCTGCTGAAAATAATCTTTTGTGTGTCGCGCATGTTTAGTCACCTTAGCACTTGCAGATCTTGCCGTTTATTTTAATGTGTACTTATTCGCATTCACATTGGACCTCGTGCATAATAAGATTCTTTTCCCTTTATAAGTGCTTTATCGTAAGAAACTATTTGTCTCCTAGGCCATTGTGTACGATCGAATGAAAAACTGATCGCCTTTCATCACAATAGGTAATATTACTTCGGCTCAGGCAAACTCGATGAGTTTTCGCAAAGTGGGTTCCCGCGTGACAACGCTATCCCGGGATAAGATGTGTGCGATTTTCGATTCTTTGATCATCGAGCAGTTGAGTAGAAAATTCGAGCCAGACATCAACAGAGGCAGTTCAGTATGAAAACCGCCCTATAAATAAATGCGCATGTACTATAGTGTACGTAGAGTGAAAAGATGTGATGGCGTACCACGTGTGCTTTGTTCAAAAAAATGAAAAACTGTTGACGTGAATGAATAACAAAAAGGGTTATGACGTTCTATCATCCTAAGAAGCTAAGCTGTGAGGCAGCTGGCCGCTTTTCAGTGCACTTATCCACTAATTTTTAAAAGGGCCCACCAGCAGCCGAGCGGTAAAGTAGTTGAACATTGATAGCTCGGTACGAGATTTGAATCCCGCTGAATGGGCGCTTTCGTGGTTTTCCCCATGTATAACGCGTATATGAGCCAGTTTTCCTTAGAAAGTCCTCCATTTTAGGCAGATAGCTCTCGAGTGCTTTGCCATGGTCAAATAAACCAAACAAATTTTTAACTAGTGTTATACATTGCAGTCTCCTTCTAATCGTCACCGAATCTGCGGCTGGAGAAATATAACCTCAAATAGGGTTGATTTGTTATTGGAATATGGTAAAGCTCATAGCTAAAGAGCTTAAGAAAAGGGATGCCTTCTTGGAGGATTTTCTAAAGGAAACGGCTCGTATTCACATCTTTCAGACAGAATATCGCTTTGCGCATTAAGCATTACGAAAGTAAATTGCCGCGCAATTAGAGAACATCTATTGTGCATAATCACCGCAGCACTGCGAGAGTCCATTTCCGAAAAAGCAAACTCAGAAGAGAACTGCGTGCTATGGATACGTATATCAAAGTGCATTCAAAAAGTACCTTGTTTACAGCTGTTTTCAATATTATATTGTTACAAAAATGTCCGAATGAATACTGTTGAAACCACCAAATATGTCACCTAGTTGAAACATTTGCCTTGCTAATCGCATAGAAAATTTCTTGGTAACAATAAAAAATTGTTTAAATTGGAGGCTAGTCTGATGGTGTTCTCTACTCATACCGGTAAAAATTCCTTTCATCATTGCTCACCTAGTATTTGCTTTAAAATTTACGATAAAATGTCAAATCATAATGTCAATGAACCGGAAATGAGGGGCTATAAGCACAAATGGCACGATTCCCATCTAGAAACATTTGTGATGAAAAAAGCAATCATTAAAGGTGTAGTGAAAAATGAGTGAATGTAAATCTTGTAAAAAAAAAAAAAATACTTACCTTCCAATAATACAGCGATGTTGAAAACGCTGTATTATCGGGAGAAGTTACGGAGTTGCTTAGTTTATTCACTGAATATTTAGAGCAATGTTGCAGTGTAATGTATTGGAATTCGTTGAATTTGTAATAAATTAATAGACATCTCATTCACATATCCATTATTTCCCTCTTGTCTGAACGTTGCACCCATCTGAATTTAATTCAATTAACTCATGTGCCTCAGTAGCGTTTCAAGTACCTCCTTATTTGACAGAAATTTTCACCTATGCAGTATCTTCACAAAGAAAAGGGCCTTTTTTTTAATTCCTACTGTTATTTGGTAAAAACAAACCCTCTCTTTTGTTCTTTTATACGTTCTGCATATACAGGGTGTCCCATAAATGTTCCGACAAACTTCTGGGGTTGGCAGGGCACATCATAAGGATTAAGAATTGCCGAGGAACCCATGTCCATAAATGTCACTGTACGCCGCCAGAGGAGGGGTTCTGTACAGGAAAGTGCGAGTGGAAAGTGAGGATTGCCTTATTCGAGCGATAGACACCATACGAAGAGCATGGAACGCTATACGCTATACTATGCTATTTCTCATTTTTCACTCGGATTTCCATTTCGAATCCAGTCTTTTTCAAGTAGTCATTTGACTCCCTTTTCATAAAAAGTAGAGCTACACCACTTGTGATGTAAGCTTCTCAATTCATCGAATTTGATTAAATAAGTTTTTTCACTCGGATTTCCATTTCGGATCCAGTCTTTTTGAAGAAGTCATTTGACTCCCTTTTCATGCAGAGTAGAGCTACACCACTTGTGCTCTAAGCTTACCAATTCATCAAATTTGATCAAATAAGTTCTCTTTTAAGTAATTTTTAATTGTTACAGTTATATAAAGGTTATTTATAGAATTAAAAACACAAATACTCAATTATTTATTTAAACTTCCGCAGTTCATGAATGAATTTTAATAACGAGTGATTGCATGTTAATTTTATTTAATATCTTGAACAGCCTTTTCCAGTATTATAAATATAGTTTCATTTTCACGCTGTGAGGGCATTTTATTACGCACGTATTTGTTTTGTATGTGCGACTAATTCATTTTCTCAGCTCTCTCTGGAAGGGAATTTTATTATGAATGTGTTTGCTTTGTATGTGTAAGCATAACCCGTTAGAATTTTTTTATGCAAAGAGCAAAGTATTTCTCTCTTAAGCAATTAACTGTATTGTAGTTGGCCTAAATTTAAGTACCATCACCATCTTATAAGGTTATACTAATTTCTAACATTTTATTAAGTTAAAAAATCTTATTAACTACAGTTTAATAAAAATATCAAAAACGGGAATTCAGATTTTATTTCTGATTGAGCAGCAGCAATAGATAATTCGTATTTGTAATTTCGTATGTTGATTTCAGCTCAAGCACTAATTAAAAGAATGCGATGATGATCTGAAATGACATATTGCTCTGTAAGTTGCTGCAGCCCTGGCAAATTTCAAAGTTGAAGAAAGGTAACACGAAAATCGCTTCCTTTAACTGGTACACGCAGTGTAATTTCCCAGAAATCAGAGTAAGTTTTCTGGATACGTAATCGTTTGAATATAAAATAAATGCTTCTATTGCATTTGTGTAAGCGGGCGGAAATTAGTTAAGACTCTTTTTGTAAATCATCCCTCAATACTGTTTCTCATACGTTACCGGCAGAAATGTAGTGGGAGCACCTACATCACGTGATCAACTCCCTTAACTCACCCTTTAGTATTCCTCCTCCCATTGCGTGTGTTCAAGTTCCGGTCTAATTAGACACTCCCCCCTACCTCTAACTCATAGCGCATATCACAAACGAAATCTATCTGTTGAGGGGGCTGAATCCCCATGGAGTGGTCAATGACCCGTAATGTGTGTATGGAACTTTATATTGCAAAACTGACCAGCTGACTGGAAAGTCGTAGATATTGATGTCCGAACCTGATACATCATTTAATGAAGAGATGGAGAAAATATCATTTGGGGTAAGCGAATGCTGTGTTGCGATAGTTGGAGAATAAATGTGTCTGACGGTCAGACTTTAAATGAATTATCACAGCAAAGTACAAAGGGTAATTCTTCCTGCTTTTGTTTTTAGAGCTGAGGGGAGAGCTCTAGTGTAAATTTACAAATATGTTGTATTATTCATTTCATTAATTGCGTATTATAAAGTTAAAAGTTTCGTCCAAAAAGAAAGAGTCTTAACTAAGTGATTATTCAGTGTTTTCTGGATGGGTGAGGAGCACTTAACACTACAAGGGAATGTCAACACTCAAAACACTCATATATGGGCGACGTCGAATGCTTGGGAATACACGACGAAGTCACTGCATCCAGACAAGTTGACAGTCTGGTGTGGTATCACATGACTTCCTTGTACGGAATATTAAATTATAAGCATTTTTTCTGGCATTTCATTTAAAGTTATTTCTTCGAATTGCATTAGAGATATATTTCTCATTCAATTAATTCAGGTCTCACTTCGCGGCAACGTAAAAATACATAAAAACTCTAAATATTTTCATTAAAAATTGAAAGATATAGAAAAACATAAAACACCAAATTCAATTAAAACAGTTAAAAAACAATTTTTGCAATTTAAATTACAGTTTTTAAGCAAATGCAAGCAATTCGGCCAGCAGGCAAGAAGGCAGATTTTTGGGTCCCAAAAACTAAAAGTTTCCTTTTGGTCCCGCTCGGCAAAAAGGCACTGAAGGTGCAGAAAGAATTAATTCACTATTCTGCCAAGTTTCAAATGTATGCAAATATGGCTGCTACGGTAAAAAAATTAGGCTTAGACACACTTAAACAACTTTTAAATTGTTGTTAATTCTACAAATATTGCATGCAGATTAACTAAAGGCATAAAATCCTTAACCAGAAGGTAATTTAATCATAACATAATTTAATCATTTTTAAAACAAAAAAAATGCCCAGTTTACCAACATATAAGAATTGAAAAACTAAGCTAACTGAGCAGAGTAACACAGTGGGTGTATATCTATATATATAATATTGTATGATCTTAAATTCACATAGTTCGAAAACAAGTTTTTCTAATACTTGCGCAATAGCTGCAAAGTAAGATAATAATAATTTATTTACTAAAGAAATATTGATTATATTATCTCCTAATATAAATTTAGTAGAATTGTCTAAAAAGAGTGAACCCATAGGTAGGAAGTTTGATTCCGAAAATTTAATTGTTTTAAAATAACTTGAATGTAAATTATTAAAAATGTTTTACGGGGAATTGAATTAAATCATGAATAACAAAATTTCAAACTTTGAAAAAGAAATTAAATTAAAAGCAAGTAATTATCGCTGTTGATCGGAAACTACTTTGGTTCTAAACCCCATCACTTCACGGAACTATTTGGCCTAACTTTATTTGCCAGTTTGGCATAACCATTCTTACTTGAGTAAAAGACGAAACACCTCCGTATTTATTAATTATTGTTCGTTGAACGGGAGTTGGTTTGTTCCCTTTGACAAGTCAACTCATTTCCTATCAATAGCGATAATTACTTGCTTTTAATTTAATTTATTTTTCTAAGTTTGAAATTTTATTATTCATGATTTAATAGTTCCCGTAAAACATTTTTAATAATTTACATTCAAGTTACTTTAAAACACAATTTTAGGAATTAAACTTCCTACATATGGGTTCACTCTTTTTTGATACTTCTACTAAATTTATATTAGGAGATAATATAATCAATATTTCTTAAGTAAATAAATTATATATATATACTTTTGGTACGATTGCAAAAAAAAGGAGTTGCACTACTACAGTCCCATGTAAAACTACATGTTATAACAGTCACATATACAAGTTTTCAACGTTCTCAGGCTACTCGTTTTTGAGTTATGGGAGATACATACGTATGTACGTACAGACGCCACGAAAAAAGTCTCTTCTGAATCCATAATAAATAAGTTTTATAATCCGTTCCATTATTCTGTTCTTACGTACAGATGTCATTAAAACATCGTTAAATTGCATTCGATAGCGGTCAAAATGTATATTTTCGTTGAAATATGGAACCCGGAATTTTTCGTGATTACAATATTTCCTTTACTTTGGAGGCTCCTCTCTTCTTTACCGTAGTATTTTGCAGTCTCCCTCTGCACTAAAATTCCGGCAGGTGTCTTTCGGCTGTTCAAGTGACGACCATATTGTGGGGAGACTATTTTGCGTCTGAAAATCTGCTGCGGACTTCCTGTGCTCTCGATGTGGTACTAATGGAGAAGTTTATATAAATTATAAGAGAATATAGTATTACTTGCAACTTATTTGACAGCACATAACCTTGACTAATCGGTATTTGGACAAATGGCGATCTACTGTAATTTAAAATGCAGCTAATGTATGCGTACCAGCCAACATGTCGTATTTCAAAAGTACTAAAAGCCAGATATAATACCGTAGCAGATCATCAAATAACATACAAATTTGACTAATCAGAATTCGGATAAATTGGTTAGTTATTGGAGATATGTTTTCGAGGGGGAATTTCTAATGAAACTAGTTCGTACTCACGTTATACAAAGGGGTAAACTTAAAAAGTAATAATAATAATAATAATAATAATAATAATAATAATAATAAATCTGAAAGGTTTCACATTTTAAATTACGTCACTGTTGAAATGACTTTTTTTTAACGTTTTGTGTGTTACCTTTATTTATTAGATATCATGTTCTACGTACTCACAGTATAAAATTCAGTTCAACAGCAATATCACAAGTTAATTTTTGAAATGAGCATATCTTTAGAGTTTCCGATACAGTCTCGCGCGCTGGAAATAATTTTTTTTCCACCGTGCAGTGTTCCTATTGCTCGCTTTAAAAGCAATAGCAATAGTTTTTAATCAAAAATTCGTTGAATGGTACAAAATCTGAAATCGATAATAAAACAAATTTCAAAATCAAACTAAGGCTTCCACATGCCCATATTCTATGGAAAATTACGTTATTCAAATTTTGATGGCTCTAGGTACCGTTGTTTTATCAGAATGCGAGAAACATACATACATTTATGCATATTCTTCATTATTTAATTTTTTTTTTAATATAAGACAGGGCGATAATATATGCTGGCAACGATTTGAAAAGTGATGCAGCCTTTTAAAGTTTTCTACGCAAAATGCGAAAAAGAAATGAATAATCCTTCAGGGCAAATTGTCCCTTTCGTCTAATAATGTAGCTAACCCAATGAACTGGCGAAGACAGTATAAAAAGGGACTTGACATTCTTCAACGATCAGTCAACGACGAGTTGTAAAACCACTCAACCAAATAACGAGTAGAAAAGCAAGATGGGCAAAAATCAAAATTGCGTAAGTACAGTACCAGCTTTCATGTAGTAAATCAAATATAAAATCCTTATAAGGATGGAAGTAATAAATTGCACATCAAATGTATTAAAAGAGGTTTAGCCTTACGTACTAGATTATGACTAGCATCTATGATCACTGTTTTTCGTCTATCTAACTATAAAAACCACTGTTGATTAATGTGGCCATAAGTAAAAATTTATCCTTTTACTTTAAAAAATTAAAAGGATATAAAACAAGCACAATCTCTTTGATAATATGTTTGAAGGTTCCATTCCATCGGAAAGTTTTTCATCGCAAGTGTGCAATATTTGGATTGAATCATTATAGAATTGTCTTGTTGTGTTTTCCTGACCTATAATTCTTTAAAAAAAAATCAACAAATTCGTTTAAAAAAAATATTCATCATTTTCCCCCAAATCTATTCTGAAGGATTTTCTGTAGCCTTTCATCAAACATAAACTAGTCTCAGTGATATATAAAATTAAAAAATAATAATAAAATTAAAGTAGATACTTTTGTTTGAAATGTACGAACTAAGAGGAAACATAAATGAACTAGGTCCTATTCCAGTCACATTTTGAAGCAAAAAGCAAGTAAATATATATTCTCTAGGAAATGCTCATCACCATTATTTTATGATCACCTTTCAAAGCAAATAGCCACCAAAAGTAAATTCTAACTTATCACCAAAACCTTTGATCCCAGACAAATTTTAAGACTTTAACCCTTTGCCATCGCGGAATCAACACGCAGAACGCTGTCAAAAACGACATAATTTAATATAGTTTCTTGAAACTTACTCTGTGAGCGTGTTCTCTCTTTACGATTAAAACCTTGTCCTGTATCAGTCGCTATTTGAAATCCTAGAATTACAAATGTCTTTGCGATACGGGGAGGAGGGTTTGCACGTCATTTTTGTTATTTATCACCCGGCAATAATAAGACACCTGAACACAGTGCGAACATGTTACTTTTTTTGCATTTTGCATTGCTTTTTAAAAATAAAAAATAAAAGTTAGGGCTTTCTCTAAATGAATTGGGGAAAAAGCACTAGCACTATGGTGCGGTGAATATTGAGGTCATTTAAAGACCCCTCGCATTATAAGAACTTAAAATTATTGCCCGCAGATTCAGAGCTGAGGAGCGTAACTAAATGGCGATCTTTTTTAAGAGTTCCTTAACTCGCTGGACTGATTTGACTGAGGAGGAATTTTTGAGTTCATGAACGCGTTAACATTTGACAGTAATTCAGCTGACTTTCCTGGAATAATTTCTGAGATAGTACGCTGAACTTCTTCACACTATTAGAGTAATTTCAGTGATTGATATACATCAACTGTAGCTTTCTGTTTGCCTCTCATTTTTTTATTACTAATCTTGATTTACAAGAACGAGATTCAATTTTTTAAATTAAAGAGATAGGACTCATAGCAGAGTTTGGGTTCTGTAATCGGCACCAAAAGTATATTTCGGAAATAATCACAAGCCATAAAAATCAGTAATAATTATTTATCAAATCAACGTTCAATGAGTAATATATTGCATTAAATGTAACCAGAGCATAAATCTGATCTTAGAAAAATTAACTTTGTCAAAGTTTACGATTAAATAAATTGAATCTGAATTTTTTTCTGGAAATAATAATCTTAACTATGATTACAATTAAATACAACAAAAAGAAAAAAAAAATTCTAACAAAAGCATCTTGACCGGGATTCCACCTAAATGCAGTAGAATGTAACCCTGTTGTAAAACTGGATATAAGAACATCTGAATAAACCTAAATTCAAGCTGTTAGGTATTATATATCAACAAAATAACAACCGACTTAGCGTAATCAAACCAAAAGTCTCAAATTAGTTTATCACCTCATCCATTCAATACGTTAAGCACATTCTGAAAAATCTCGTACTTGCCAAATTTCAGATAGTTCCGAAACGTGCTATTCTGGATGATTTCTTTTTCTAGAAAATCAGAATACTGTGTTAATCTTTTAGGAAGACTTTTATAATTGAGCCATCTGACTCTTTGATAATGAGATACAGTCATGTAACAGTCTTCCTCTTGTATAGCCCCACCTATGACCGAGTGGTTAAGATCACTGAATACTGGTGGTTTGATCCGTTTGAATTCAGGCAAAAGAGCTGGCTGCATGAGAAATTTTTGCTACTTTTCCAAGATGTAACTACTTTTTTGTTGTTTTCCGAACATATGAATGCGAGCCAGTTTTTCTCAGAAAATCCTCCACGAAGGCATCCCTTTCTCTAGGCTGATAACTCTCGGGTGCTTTTCCGCATTTAAATAACTTAACCCTGTAGTATAGTTTGATAAGACGAGTCAAAACTCACATTCTTGATGCCACTTATAACTCATCTCGCTGCTTATTTTCTCATACACAGCTTGCATTAAATAATTAATTTCAAATTAGTACAAAGTGTCATCTGCTGTTTCTAAATTTATTCTTCGTCCCATATCTAAGTTCGAAATCGTTATTAAAGGACAAGTTTAACTAAAATTTAAAACTGAGCATTCAAATAATATTAATATCTGTAATATAGCAATGATAATTCAGACAATAATATAATAAATTGTTCTTGTCTGGGCTGAAATGATTCTCCGAAACATGTGAATATTTAAAGAAATACGAACTGCATACTTCTTGTTTGTTATTTGGCATTGTAAAGTTAAAAGGACTGTTGAAATTATTAGCATAGACAAATACTGTTAAGTCGGTAAACTTAAATGATTTTGTCAATATGGTGTGTCATTTCATTCATTTTCTGACAAGAACATTGCCTCCTCAGTTTTAAAATTGGTTAATTAATTAATTATGCCAAAACAGTGGCGTGATATATGTTTAGAGAGGGGAGGCTTTCAGAAACACTGTCTAATTGAAATTGGCTCGTATTATATATATATATATATATATATATATATATAGGGTATGTGGCACATTCGGATTACCATTCTATCATCATTTCATTCAAAGCGAGGCTAAGTAGCCATGATGTTTTCTTGAAGAAGATTTTCAAACACATCTCGGCAAACTTTGCCATCTCGACAAAAACTGAAAACGAGAGCATGCATTATTTCCTTGGCAGATAAGCACAAATAGAATATCATCTTTTTTCTTGACAAGTTTAATTGTTTTACTGTCATAATTTTCATCATCAGCTCGAAAAACAATTTTTCTGATGCTGAATGGGTTATCATCGAACAGAACAACTTAAGGAAAATTGGGACGTCATACAGAAGAAAAACAAGAAAATACCCATATGAGCCTGTTTTTCTGAGAATCAAACTTTGATAAAACAGCACATGTTTAATAATTTATTATATCGCCGATTGGTAATCTTTCCCAAAGAACGTGATTTCATAGTATGTATTGTTCCTCTAAATTAAGGCAATTAATTTCTTTTTTATATTCATTTGTAGATTATATATTCAAAGACGTTTCAGTTGGTGGGAGTTAAATTTGATTCGAAGGGAAAGGAGCGATGGAGAAAGAAGAAAAAAGCATATTCGAGACACACACATTCTGCGTAATGAATTCATATTTACTCTTTAACATAATTTATAATGAAGTTATGTCATCGGTAGAAGAAGAGAGGATTTGCTTCGGAATGTAAAATAAAGTTATTTACAATTTTGTTACATACTCCTGATAATCAAAAATAATAGGAGAAGCTCAGACTTAACAACGCTCTAAATGAAATTGGCAGATCGTTGACAAAGGGGGGGGTATAGGATTGTTATTGTTGGTGATATTCACCAGGCTATAATGATAATGGTACATCTAAAATATTAGCAGTTGAAATGTCTCACAAATTTTATAAGTAGCATATTCATCCATCGTTTTCTTAAAAGCGGAAATAAATCATAATAATTGCGTCTTTTTGATGTTTTATCGAACTATAAATGTCTTGAATAATTGTTGACAAAATTTCGTTCTATGCGACTTATAGAACCAAAATTCATCCCCGAAGAAACTTACTGTAGTCGGCCCCCACCAATGGAAGAGCGGTTATACACTGCTGAATAATGGTAGTTCTTCCTAGTTTGGAATTCAGGCAAATGGGCTGGCTGCACACCTGATTTTCGTGGTTTATCCATGTATAACGCGAATACTAGCCAGTTTTCCTTAAATTTCAATTTTTGAAAAATAAGGTCACAGAGAGTCTCACATATGCTCTCGAGCTTCCCCTACATGCTATTTGTACTCTTAGAATTAAAGACACGAAAAAAAATAAAAATCAAATACTTATGGACGTATAATACTCAAAAATTAAATAAATAAAAAAAAGTACAAATTACAACAAAGAGACAAAAAAATGGCTGAATTATAAATAAAATTTACAAAAACTTCGGAAACGTAATTCACTTATTCAAATAAGTAATTCAGCATTTATGAAAAGTCTGATTTACAAGCAAAAAAAAAAAAAGAAAAGGGCTGACTCGAAGCCCTCGATATTTTTTTTTTATTTAATAATTGCAACGGATTAAAAGGGTAATTTTTATATGTATATATATGCCTTTCTTACATAACATATATATATATCATACTGACCAATGGAAGTACGGTATATTTCTCATAATTTAAAAAATAATTAGCTAACTCCATATCACATTAAATGTCATGCTTTTTTACTTCTTTATACGAAATAAAGCAAGTAAATTTTCGGGCATCATATTTCAACAAAAATATCCACTTTGACCGCTATCCAATGCAATTTGTGTGAATATTTTTGCTTGACATCCTCACGTAAGCACAGAAAAAAGGACTTTTTTCCGAAAACGGGTTGCAAAAAGGATTTTAAATGGATTCAGAAGTGATTTTTTTTCGTGACGTCTATACGTACGTATGTATGTATCTCGCATAACTCAAAAAACAAGTAGACTCAAAATATTTAAATTTTGTATATAGGACTGCTATAACATGTAATTGTGAACCTCCATTTTTGGTTGCAATCGACCGCACCGAATCTATATATATATATATACTCACTCTGTTACTCGGCTCAGTGAGCTTAGTTTTTTTTTATTCTTATATGTTGGTAAATTGTGCATTTTTTGCTTTAAAAATTATTGAATTATATTATCCTTATCTTCCGTTAAGGTTTTTATGCCTTTAGTTAATCTGCATGCAGTAGTTGTAGAATTATCAACAATTTAAAAATTGCTTAAGTGCGGCTAAGCCTTTTTTTTTAACCATAGGAGCGATATTTGAACTTAGCAGAAAAGTGAATTAAGTCTTTCTGCACCTTCAGTGTCTTTTTGCCAAGCGGGATCAAAAGGTGTGGTGTATTTAATTATGGCAAAGCACACCAGGGCTATCTGCCTATGGGAAGGGATGCCCTCGTGGACGACTTTCTAAGGGAAACTGGCTCGTATACACGTTACACATGGGGAAAACCACGAAAGCGCCCATGCAGCCAGCCCGTTCGCGGGATTCGAACCTCGGACCGAACTACCAGGGTTCAGCGACTTTATCGCTCGGCCGCTAGTGGGCCGGGACCAAAAGGAAACTCAGCTTTGTACACCGAAAAATGTGCCTTCTTGTCTGCTAACCGAATTGATTGCTTTTGCATAGAAACTGTAATTTTAATTGTAAAAATTATTTTAACCGTATGTGAGTTTTGTGTTTTTCTATATCTTTAAATTTTTAATGAAGATAGTTTGATTTTTTATGTATTTTTACCTTGCCGCAAAGCGAGAACTGAATTAGTTGAATGAGAAATGTGACTGATGAAATTCGAGGAAATAAGTTTAAAAGAAATGCAGGAAAAAATGCGTATAATTTAATATTCCGTACAAGGAAGTCATGTGGTGTACACATCAGTTTTTTTATTCTTTATGTTGGTATTTTGTGCATTTTTTGCTTTAAAATGATTGAATCACGTTGTTGTTATCTTGCAATTAAGGGTTTTATGACATTAGTTAATCTGCATGCAATAGTTATAGAATTATCAACAAAGTTGTTTAAGTGCGGCTAAGCCTAATTTTCTTACCACAGCAGCCATATTTGTTTGCATTTGAAGCTTCGCAGAATAGTGAGTTAAGTCCGTTTCTGTACCTATAGCGTCTTTTTGCCGAGTGGGATCAAAAGTAAACTTTCAGTTTTGTGCACCGAAAAATCTGCCTTCTTTCCCCGATGGCCAAATTGCTTGTTTTTGAGGGAGAAACTCTAATTTTTATCGTAAAAAATGTTTAAAATGTATTTGGTGTTTTATCTTTTTCTATATTTTTCAATTTTTAATGAAGATATTTTGAAATTTTATGTATATTTTCCTTGCCGTAAAGTAAGAACTGAATTAATTGAATAAGAAATGTATTTAATGAAATTCGTGGAAATAAGTTTAAATGAAATTCCGTGCAAGGAAGTCATGCGATGTCCACATCAGATTTTTTCAAGAGTACCCGAACGACAAAGGAAGATTAGTTCAACCGGCGCTGATTGTTCAAATGAAATCCCACTCGAAAACTTCCATCGGAATATTTCAGTTCGGCTACGTGTGCAGGAAAAAGTGAGCGAAATTTAACACCAGTCTACGCCACACAATAACTATCGAAGCTGTATATTACTTGAAAACTCAAGCCTCGTGGATTTGCTCATCACTCTTTCTCCATAAAAGATCTGTCAATCACGATGCATCATACAGAACCTTGATTTGTTCGTAAACACTGTGAGATACTACTCGTCCTGACAGTGTCTGCTTTCCTTGCACTGAAATAGTCGTTTATGTCAATGATGCACCGTCAATAATAAAAGTCCGGTAATGAGGATGATCGAAGAGGCCTTCCCAGCATGCGGCAGTAAAAGAGGTTGTGCACATTTGCTGAGGTATGATGGATTTCTTCTATGTAGCTGTGGTTTATGACGGACGGAACTTAGCAATTTATTAATTAGATTTTATGACTTAATAAACAGAATTTACGAAGGGGCTTTGCAATTTGAAATTCATTCAATGTATGATAATGCAGATCGATTTCGTCTCGCCCATAATGAGATGTTTCACACCAAACTACTGACGGTGATGTTTCTAATCTTCTTTATACATCGATCTCATAAACTCACTAATGGTTACAATTCTTCCTACTTCAGCGACAAGATCGCGAAGCGAAAATCTTTCATAGTTTAATAATGCTTCTTCACCTAGAATCTGGTGGTAAGATTCATAAAGCATATACAACAGATTTAGATGACAGTAATTATAAATTCTTATTTGTATAAAAGCACAAATGCAGAGGTTTCTTAATCTATAAAATGCTAAAACAACCAACAGCTAATAAAGAATCGTGTTAATGTTTGGTCTTTAACAGAATACATGTATCCTCACAAAAAAAAAAAGCTGTAAGATTTTTAAAACGAAGAGCCTGTTCGTTTTAGGAAAAAAAAAAAAAAAAAAAAACTTATTCTGGAAACAAAGTTAGTTTCACAAAATTTATGAAAGAAAAATAAAGGGGGGGGAAGAAACAATAAGATACTTTCAATATGTTTTGTAACTATGAAAAATGTGTTTCTTAAACAGTGATTGATCGAAAGTATTAATATAGCATAATATTTTCCATCGTGGTCACTACTAATCACAATTATTATACTAGGCCCTTTTATTTTTGACGGAATATTTTTATCTCATGAAACTTCTTTATCAGCATGAGTTCTATGCTGTAGTTTCGTTGAAAATCTGTTATTTCTGATTATTTGCTTTTAGCTTTGAGATTTTAATAAAGTTCATTGTATTCTCTTAAGCATTTCTGAATTTCTTTTCGTAAATGAAGTGGCTCTGTCAGTCGAAGCATCTTCACTTAGAAAATATAATTCCAACTATTCGGCTAAGTAGGTACTTCTTATTTTTCTGGCATTTAACTTTTTGCTGGCACTAATTTGTCTTAAATAGGTGATATTCTCGGTACGCTATAGTATTGATATCTGGACAGTTTTGCCAAAAATAATCGGTAATAACATTTTCCTTAATCCTTGCTCGAGCCTAGGTACAAAGAGGAACGGTGTTGTAGGAATATTTTATTATAAGAAAGCGTTTCCCAATTTTCAAACCGTATTTTAGGAGTGCCGTTTTATACATTTATAGACGCTAGTAGCAATTGAGAGAAATTTCTCTCTTGCTTTTCATTTCGACAGGGCTTAATTCCTAAAACTAGAAGTGTCGGATCCTTATAGAAGGCCGGGAAGAAAGAAGAAAAAATAAATAAGTAAAATAATTAATAATTAAATTATCTAAATATTTAGACTAAAGTTAAAATTCAATAAAATATAATTAAAAATTTAATAAATTATTAAACTAATGATAAATAGTTAAATTATAAAATATCCGGCCTTATCTTATTTAGGGCTACGGTAGTGATTGCAGTTTCAGTCAAAAACTAAGAAATAGCTCATATAGCCTCTGGCGATATTTCAGGCTGAAATACGCTGTATAATGCACCATCAAGGCAATAAGGAAACAGATAATATGGTGTATAGACAGATTATAGAAAAGACTCTTATTTTTGCAACATACCAATGGAAAAATGGTAAAACCGTTGAAGCATCGCTAATAAAAATACAGAGAATATAGAAACACTATGAGAGTAAGGAACTAAGTTTTTAGAGTCATTAAGTTATTTTTAAAGCGGGAGTAATGAATAAAGAGCAACGTCCTCGCCGTGAATCGAACCACGGACCTCTGGAATACGCGGCCAGCGTGCTGACCACTACACTACGAAGACATGCTAAGAAGGCGGGAGAAATACCTTATAAGTTTTAACGGGAAAATGTAACGTCGAAAACAGGGAAGAGTTCAACACTATCTGATCGCGATCCCCGATCGAACACATGCCCTGCATCTGACCCTCTAACAACGTAAGGAACGTAAGGCTCTATACAAGTGACAATTTTCTTCCCCATATTTGTTTACATCATCCCAAAAAGTCTGTCTTTCCTTGGGAAGTTGCTAGTGTTGTGCGTCCACGACCAGGGTGATCCCGTTTAGTACTTTCGAGGACGAAAACTTTACCCGTCGCAGAATAAGCCTTAGACATATGGGCGGAGAGCTTTTCTTTCCTTAAAAGTCTTAAGTTTGTCTTAAGTCAAAGGGTTTGTTTCTCAGTAAAAGATGGGCATGCTTTCATAAGTTAGAATTGATTTTTAAGCTTATTTGTTATGAAATTAAATTTTTTCTGATGAAATTGTAGTTCATTTACATAAAAGAAGCACCGAAGCTCTTTTACCATGTTTCTTGCGTAATTGTCGCCCTTGCGTAATAGTCGCACACCCGTTTCAAAGCAGAAAAAAGTCGTCAAAAGTGTGCAATATTGTGTAATAAAAAATGTACGACTATAACGCGAGTAAAACAGTATTTAAGGCTCCGGTGCGCTCCGGGTAGAATTAGACTTACTTCAAAAACTGAGAGCCCACCAGCGGCCGAGCGGTAAAGTCGCTGAACACTGGTAGTTCGGTCCGAGGTTCGAATCCCGCGAACGGGCTGGCTGCATGGGTGTTTTCGTGGTTTTCCCCATGTGTAACGTGTATACGAGCCAGTTTCCCTTAGAAAGCCCTCCACGAAAGACATCCCTCCTCTTAGGCAGATAGCCCTAGTGTGCTTTGCCATAATTAAATACACCACCACACCACACCATCAAAAACTGAGAAGTACCGGGGCAATTTAAGCTCTGTATTTCAAGTTAAAAATATGTAATCTGATGTGCTTCTTCTAATTTTTAAGGTTTGTTCCCGCTTTTGCGTAAATCTTTAAATATTTACGGCAAAAATAAATAAGCCTAATCCAAAACTGTTCATTGATTATAAACTAAAATCATAAGACATTCAAATAAAAAAGTGATTTTCCCTACATTACAACTCCTTTTGTGAGGTCGCAAATAAAGCTGAAACGTTTGTCATATTCGACAGTTTGGAGCAAAATAATATCACCATGCAGATCCTAACATTTAGTTTATTTTCTTTTCCTTTCGTCTACTCGTGAATTAGGTTGAATTTGTTTAACCGGCTCGCTTGTCAGTTTCTATTTCTTTTTCATGCTGCTCGATTAGTTTAGGATATTTCAATTATTTTAGATTTCTTTTTAGAGGTAAAACATTATTTCAGAGAATAAAGATATGTGTTGCTCTAGAAATCGAACTAAGAATTCTGAAAGCAACTATTCCATTCTATCTTATCGTTCATTTCAAGTTGTTTACATTAGAGCAGCGATTCTCAACCGGTGGTACACGTACTACTGGTGGTACAACAAGAGCAAAATAGGTGGTACGCAAAAGAAACAGAGTATTTTTAACTATTAAATTAAAAAATCTGGTGAAAAAAAAAGAAAAAAAAAAGAACAGTTGATAGGAATTTCCTGTGATCGAACTTTAACTGAAGATTTAGAAAATAACACTTGTTAACTTTTGGCTGAATTGGAAAAAAGAATTTAAAAGCCTTTCAAATAAAGCTATTAAATTTTATCGCCTTTTTTGCTGAAGCTATTTGTATGAACATGGTTTTCTTCTATGTAATACGTATTTGAAAAATAAATACGGAAGAAAATTAAAAGTGGATCTTAATTTATGGTTGAAACGAAGACCAGACATAAAGACATTGATCTCCCTTAAACAGGCCCAAATTTCACACTAAATTTTAGAATTAAAGTATTATAACTTAAATTTTGATAATTAAAATGGTAACCAATTTTCAATACAATATTCTGTGTGTGTGCATATTTAATATGAATAGCCAATAGGTTGTGAAAATGGTAAAATATTTTTTTTTAATTTTTATTGAGAAATTGAAAAATTATCACTGTGAAATATGATGGTGGTGCTAGGGTTTTTCAATTTTTGTTTAGATGGTACACGTTAGTCAAAAGGTTAGGAACCGCTGCACTAGCTGTATTCACTGAAGACTTGATTTTTTCCCCCTAGCGGCAGATAGTGAACAGTTACAATGTAACACAGTCCATTAATCTATACAACGTCAGGTATCTTTATTATGAAGGCACCTAATTGGTAGGCCACCATCGCCTATGAAGGGGACGGACAGTTAAAACCATGCCTTCTCCGGGACTCGAACCCAGGCCCTTCGGTATCGCAATCAGGCTTTCCTAACCACTATACCGTATGGGCGGCCTGAAGACTTGAAATAGTATTTATAATTCAGCATAGAAAAGTTTGATAATCTTCAAATTTAGTTCCTCTATTATGAAAGTGAAATTATAGGATAATAAAGTTTATCAGAATTTGATTAACTAAGCATCATAAACTACTCTGTCTATCAGTTGCTTCAAGAGAATAAAAACTAAATTAGTATAAGATAATAAAATAGAGGCGATTCAGAATACAGTAAGAGACAATCTTAGTTCGCCAATTATTTGTCTGCCGGAGTGTGTAGGTAACTTGCCCAGCTGTTGTTGTGTACTTACGTAACGATTTAAAGTTATATGCTAGGCGATTCAGAATACAGTAAGAGGCAATCTTAGTTCGCCAATTATTTGTCTGCCGGAATGTATAGGTAACTTGCCCAGCTGTTTTTGTGTACTCGCGTAACGATTTAAAGTTATATGCTTTTATAATCTCGGCATTTCTTTTCATCGAGCCTACATCTTGCATTTAAATCGGACTATTCCACTTATCACCACACCTAATGTCATGAAAAGCAGCCGAGTGCATAAGACCACTGAATACTGATAATTCGATTTAGTTTCGAATCCAGGTAAACGAAGTAGCTGAGTGTTTGATTTTAGATTTTTTTCCTCCATGTGTAACATGAATGAATCTCTTAGAAAGTCATCCACGAGGGTGTCCATGTCTTTAGGCAGATAGCCCTTGTGTGCTTTGCTATATTCAAATAACCTAACCTAACCTAACTTTGTCCTAATAGAACGTCACCGAATAGCGACAAATTGTTTCTTATTTTTGCTCGTTTAATTTCTTTATTCGTTTCTTATTAAACTGCTCAAAGCTATTTTCTTCATGTGAGATACAAATGCATCGCCTAAAATAGTCATTCTCATTTGAGTCCATTTATCAGTGAAATAATAACATCAATCATAATTTAATTTTATTCATTTAGGGTAGTTATTTTTATTAGGTGAAGGGGCCAACCAGTGGCCAAGTAGACAAGACCGTTAAACTCTGATATTTTGAACTAGGTTCGAAGCCTGATGAAAGGGTTGGCTGCCTGAATTATTTCTTGGTTTTCGTCATGTTTAACGCAAATTCGAACCGATTGCCATTAGCAGTTCGCCATTAATGCATCTTCCTCTTAGGCACATAGCCTTATGTGATTTGTCATATCAAATCAAACACATTGTCAGATAAAAGTGTTCAACTTATGTACATTGTGCCTACTACATTTCTGATACCTGCGTGAAGGTCATTAATATTTGCTTCAATTGCTAATTTTTTTTTTTTAAATAAAGCCACTTTCTCGTATGCTTCTCAACTAAAATTGAATGATTACCTAAAAATGCTTTAAAAAGTATTACGCATACTATTTGTGACATTTCAGAAATAAAAAAGAGAGGAATGCAAAAGCAGACACTATTTGAAGAATTACTCATATTTCATTTTAGACTGTTTATGACGTTGTAATTTCAACAAATTGAAATGATTTCCACAAACTGAAATAATGATTACTTTGTTTCCGTTGCTACTGACAGAAGGAATAACAACAATAATCCAATTAGAAATTTCAAAAAGATAAATGACCTTTCAAGAAGCTTTGCAAAGACATTCTTCCACATCGATCTCCTCCTCCTCACATATTAAATGTACATCAAATTCGACTAAGTATAACTATAGTTTCTATATTGCTCCAGTTCATCTACATTCACGCATTAAAACGTTGAATCATCGCCCCATGTGTAAATACTAACTCCACAGTAAGCCATTAATCATTTTTAGTATTTTTATGCCTTGCCCGAGAAAGCAAATCATTATCAATCATATACACATATAAATAGACATTCGCGATGTGTCAAAGTCGGCACTTCTGTAACTTTGCCTTGGGAAATTTTCCCTCCCCCTTACGCTTTTCCACTCGTCTGGGCAAGGACACCGATGAACGCTCTGTGCAGGAAAATATTGATTGAGAATTGCTCAAAAAAAGTGCTCATTATTTATTTGGAGGAGGGTTTTAAACCGTGTCATGTGTATTAATGAGTTATTTTGAAACAATGGAAGCTGAGAATTCGATTCTTAATTTGTGGTATTTCCGGGTATACGGAAACTGAGAAGTAGCCACATGTGTCATGTTATAGGTTTCTTCTGTCTCTTAAGAAGGATCATGAATCCTTGCACCTTATTTGTTCAAGAAATGTTTTCGAATAAACTGACGAATTCCACGTTCTTGATACCAGTTTTTCCCATGGTAAGGTTGCTTTACTTACATCCAGTTGCTCGCTGAGACGAGAATAAGGTTTGCTATTCTTGAAGAGTTAGAAGAGAAACTGCAAGATCTCCTTTTGCATTTAATTTACCAGGTACTTTTTTTTATGTTATGTTTTCTTTCCATTTCTAATTTTTTTTTCACCCAGAATTTCATCATTCGGGAGTGGTAAATTAAAATAATATAGAAAAAATATGTAAATTAAAACAATGTAGAAAAAAAAGATTATCGTAACAGATTCTAGCTGACTTACTGAACGGCTAGTATCTTGCTCTGTGGAATTAACCGAAGCGTAGGCAAGCTCCGATGAGGAGCTCGCTGAGCCTTTGTTAAGTTGATCCCATTTAATTTTAGAAGGTTAGAGTTGGTGACTATTAATCCAAGAAATTAATCCTTCGGAATAGTGATCGGAAGTTGTAATTCTTTTATGCTACTGATAAGTCCTTCCTTAATTATTAATAATTGTTTTGGCATGGAATGTTGTTAATTACCTGTACATTCTTAATGATAGGAAAAGAACCTATTAGGTTGTCCGGAAAATAATGCAGGTTTTTAATCTATATCTTTAAAGTATCATAACTCAACTCAAAAACAATTTTATTAATCAAAATAAGCACCAGCAAAATCAATGCATTTTTGCCAACGAGATATAAGTTTATTTGTGCCGGTAGAATAAGATTCTGGAGTTTTAGACACGATAAAGTTGTCAAAGGCGTTTTTGACCTCATCTTGGTTTCTGAAGCTTTTCTTCTGCTGAATGTAATCCAGATGTTTGAAAAAGTGTTAATCGGTCGGCGAGAGGCCAGGCGAATATGGGGGAAGAGTGAGAGTCTCGTATCCCAATTCGTTTAATTTTCTGTGGGGTCAGTTGCACGACGTGCGGCCGAGCATCGTCATGTAGAAGAACTGACCGCCTTCTGTTGACCAATGTCGATCACATGCATTGTAATTTTTGGTGCATTTCGTTGATTTGCTGACAGTACTAATCTGCCGTAATCGTTTCTTCCAGATTTAGGAAGCTATGGGGGATGAGACCGGCCGCAGACCACCAAACAGTCACCATAATTTTCTTTTGGTGCAAATTTGGCTTTGGAAAGTGTTGTGGTGTCTGACCGCGGTCCAACCACTGAACCGAATGTCGCCAGTTGTTAGAGAGAATCCACTTTTCCTCGCATGTAACAATTCGATCAAGAAAAGGATCGTTTTTGTTGCGGAGAAGAAGAGCAGACGACACTTCAAAACGGCGATTTTTTTAATTTTCGCTCAATTTGTGAGGCACCCACTTATCGAGCTTCTTTGACTTAGATGATACGATTCAAGTGATCAAATATCGTTATTTTGCTTACGCCAAGCTCCTCCGCAAGCTCTCGAACAGTTGTGCACGGGTTTGTTTCAACTTAAGTCTTCAAATCATCGTCATCAACGGCCGAAGAGCGTCCGTGACGATCTTGATCTTCCAGGTCAAATTCTCCACGACGAAACTTTTGGTACCACCGTTGAACTGCAGATTTATTAACACTTTTCTCGCCCCATACTTCGTTGACATTTCGAGCCGTTTGTGCTGTCCTGTGGTCTAGCTTGTACTCATAAAAGTTAATTTGCAGAAAATTCCGTTTTGACATCTAAACAAAAACATCCAGTAAATATTTTTTAAATAAGTTTGGAACAAAATGATTAGTATAGAAATATACAGCGGAAATAGAGCTTCAAAATGATATATAAACCAGTGTAATTCAAAATATTTTTGTTGCTAAAAATGTACAGGAAAGATAAACAATTACAAAAATCTTCATTATTTTCCGGACAACTCGATAAATTGCTAAATTTTAAAGTAAATGCAATGCATTCTTGTTGTTGTTGTTACTGATCTCGCTCGTCTGATATCACAGCAAGCCCCCGAAATTCATCGTGGCAAGAAGGCGCCTGTCATTGGCAAGAGCCTTGGGCACCATACAAGTGACAGTACGACGACATTCCCCCCTAAGGTGACAGTAGGACGACTCCGGTCCGCCCCTAATTTTTGAAGGAGAGCACTCGGGGGGTGAATAGGTCCGAGGGTCTCCCACCCCTTTTCCCCTACCACCAATCCACTCGAGAGGACTTTCGACTCGCCATGTATTTAGAATGCTGCTGTGCTGCAAAGACACTATACATTTACAAGCATCCGCGACTTCTCCGGGATTCGAACCCGGGCCCTTCGGTACGGTAGCAGAGTCACTAACCGTTACTCCGTCTGGGCAGCAATGCAGTCTTATACTTCGATACAATTAAACTTTTATTCGGGAAACTGGGGGCCTATTGATGCCCGAGTGAATAATACCTTTGCACGTCAATTCTTCAGTTCCAATGAAAAGGTTTATATTGGGTGTGTTCATGACTTGTGACTGTACGTAAAGTAGACAAATGTGCGTTTCGTTCAGCAGTCCCTTTCATGAAAGTACCTTCACAGTGCTTTAGCGTGATTTATTAATCCAATGAAAAAACCCAGTTCGCCATCTATAACGTGGTGATTAAAGCTACAGAATCCAAACTGGATGCGGCTTTCTGTTTTTATCTTAGTTAAGGGCTAGTTCATATTGCCTTGGGTAACTGATGCATTGTAGATCTTTCTCAGTTTCCGACTCAAATTTTTTATTATGATTATTACTCAATAAAATATTTAAATAAAAAATCAAATTCTTTATTTTTTTTAAATATTTCCTCTGAAAATAAAATAATTTTTATGTAACATTTAGGAAATAAGTTTTATGTACTAAGAGCTTATATTAACTACTATGGCAAAGCACATTAGAGCTATCTGCTTAAGGGGAATAATTTTGGAGGACTATCGTGGAGGTAATCTCCCTGACTTTCATTAGGATGGCATGCAACACATGCGTAACAGAAAAATATCTAAAATATCTTTCAAACATTTCGTAAAAATGCATGTGAAAGATCTACAGAAAAGTAATAAAATAAATAAAAGTACATTAAAATTTTTAAAAAGGAAATAATTTAAAAAGAAAGATGTTTCTTATTTAAATTACGAACAATCCTTAACAGCGGAAGAAATGCCCTAAAGGGGTCCTCCCTTATTTTCTTTAGGATATCGTGTATGTATTTCGTAGGATATCGTATATGTATCGTATAGTACAGATAAATAACAGAAAAGTACCTAAAATATATTTTAAACATCTCGTAAAAGTGCATGTGCAAAATCTACTGGAACATAATAGAATAAACACAAATACATAAATTAAATGAAGAAAACACTTTAGAAAGAAAGAAGTAGCTTAATTAAAGATCCTAGACATCGTTAAAAACGGGAGAAGCGCGCTAAAAGAGAGCTGCCTCATTTTCCTTTAGAATGTCATGTAACAGATACGGAATAGAAAAAATATCTTAAATAAACTTTAAACATCCCGCAAAAATGAATGTTCAAGATCAACTGGAAAATGATAAAATAAATACTAATACATAATTTTTTTGTGGGAAGAAGAAATGGCTTACGCAAAACTGCTGGAAATCGTTAAAAGCGGAAGAAGCGTAGTAAACGGGTTCTCTCTCACTTTTCTTTAAAATGTCATCTAACTGATACGTTCCTCCCACAAATACGCAAAAGCATCTAACAATTTAAGCCCCAGATTTCACGGAGCATATTTTCCTCGCAAAAACAATTATGCCTCTAAGATTTATTTTCCTATGAATAAAACATCGCTACTGAGACTGATAAAACCCACTGCTTTATCGCAAATAGGTTAAGGATGCCTAAATCAGCTGAGAGAGGAGAATTCTCTCTTTAATCTGGCGAGAACAATACCACGAACAATTTTCGTGTAAGCTTGAACTTAAGCCAATTTTTCTACTACGTTATCATTGGAGGCGGGATGCGCTTCTATCCGGAAAAACCTCCAGCCCTCTCCCGCCCCACCTGAGCCGGTACTACCTGAGCATAGTGAACACACTTTTTTACTTGCTCTCCTCTTCTACTCGCGCTCCGCACAGGTCACTCGTAACTAAGCGCGCGTTGACTGTGGCTGCGAGGGCCCACCGCTGTAAACTGCCGCCATCCCAGCGAGAGACTTGCCGCCACCCTGGCGAGAGACTTACCGCCACCGCTCCTTTAAGCCTAACCCCGTAGTCATGTGTTGTGCATTCTCGGTTATCGGTGCATCAGTCAGAGATCGACAATTCGGGGGACTTCTCGAGAGATAAATTTCTGGCGGCAAAGGAATTGTTTTTTTCCAGCATTGTTGAACTCTTTGGAAGAAACGTTTACGGATTTGGAAGACTTTTTCTAATCTACTGGCCATATTATATATTGAGAGACTGACTTAACATCGCATCGTATGGTGCTGGTAAGATATATATTTTATTCTTTTAATCAAACGAAATTGAACTTCAATTTATTTTTTTCAGATTTAATGATCCGATGTAATAAATTAAATGCGTAAAAGTTTTCCTGTAAAAATTTAACGCGTGCAAGGTTTGGAAATTTATAAATTTCGTTAGTTTTTGTAAATTGGATACCTATGTAAAGGACATGCTCGAAGCCGTACTACCGTGAGATTTAAACATGCGTTAAATGAATTGTTTGTAAATTAAATTAAATAATTTGAAATTGCTTTGCGGAAATATGATTTCAAATCATAAAAGATTCTTTGGGTTTCGAACAAAATACGTTCTGACAATTCCAGATTTTAACTCTAAAATAACACGGTGAAAGAATTTGTTGGAAAATGAATTTTTAATTCTCTTTTGTCTCTCTCTCAGACATTTAACTATAATTAACTAAACCAGCTTATTTTCTTACTAAAAAAAAGTTCTTTTCATTATCTTGGCATTTCGGAATTTTATGATGAGCTATAAAGAAATAAAGGGAAGAAGCATACTTTATTATTATTCATTCTAGATTACAGAGTAAAAGTAAGGTTTATTTTGTGTTCAGTTAGCGATAATTTATTAAAAAATTATAAGGTACTTGAAATGTTCGTGGTAACACGAGAGCAAGGAAATTCATACCGTTTTGAAAATGAACCGAGTTTTAATTTTTTTTTTTTTTTTTTTTTTTTTTTTTGACATTTGAATAAATGGAATCAAACACTTCTGAAATACCAATTTAAAATACACGGGTTTCGAATACTTACTTATTTAAGATTTGCAGTAAAATACTGCTGTTGAAACATCGTATAAAATAAGCAACTAACAATAAAATAACAACAACAACCTATAAGAAAAGAAAAAATTCATGCCTAAGCATGGAATCTATTCAGAAATTTTATTAGGAGCTACAAACAACTGAAATTTTTTTTAATTCGCTCATTCTCTTCAAGGATGTTTTTTACTTTGATGATCTCACTTTTTAAAAGAAATATCTAGCCGAAACTTTGCAGTTACTGCAATGTTTAAAATGTCAGTAGTTTAAGCACTTAAAATACAAATATTTAGTAATTAAGTAACTAGTAGTTGCTTAAAGTAGCCAAATAAAAAATGCCAGAATTTATTTATTTACGTAATACTTTTCAGTTAAATTCTTATTACGATTAATCAGTATTGTGTCTCCCAGTAATAGTGATTAATTGTAATTATCAGTATTACTGGGAGACAAGATCTAAATGTTAGTTTACATACGGCGATTAAACAATTGAAATACGTAAGAACATTGGTTTTTAACAATATCTTATGAATAACAAATTCTGAAAAAGGTAATTAATGTGACCTTTTCATTTTACATCTCAAATCTTTCGCAAGCGGCAGCTCTTATCACGTTCAAGGAAGATGTTAACATTGAAAGAGGAAAACAAACTGTATTAAATATGGATGAGTGTATAAAATATTCTCTGTTAAAAAATTTGCTTTTTCGTGCGTTGGAGGTGTGAACGGTGTTCCCTTTACTTCTTTTCGCAGTTTCTTATCTTTAACTTATCGAGAGTACATGAAATAATTATTTCTGTAAACAGATAAACGATAATGCCCACATCCATTGAAAATATATTTTCATGGGAAAAGGTAAAATTCTAACCAATGGCTTATTCCTTAGAAAATGTATGGACGAATGCGCAATTTAATTTACCGCTGAAGTGAAATATAATTACTATTAGTACATCAAACATTTTTGAAAAGAGATTTCAAATTATCGTTGTAAACTTTTATGATAGTTAATATTACATAGTACATTAAATTAATATCTATGTGCTTTCTTAGTTTCTATTACCACCAACAACAAAAAAGTCTATTTCATTTTTATCTTCTCGGTTTCTGCCTAAAATGTTTCAAATAAAAAAAATCAAAGAAATGCAGATCAGCATTGGGTAACTAGTAGCACCCCATCGTTTTCGATGATTATAGTGAAGTGAAGAAACAAGACAATGAACAAGTGAAGAAACACACAGTGGTACATTGTGGGTGTGGCATAATCGTTGACAGCGACGGGCTTCATTGCACCGCTAAAGGCACATCTATACAAATCACCTTCTGTTTTGACGGAAATCTGTTGTGTCTCAAGCGCAACTCGAATTCAAGGTCTCATCGCTACCATCTGCTGAAGCCTAAGCGCGCGGTACCTAGAATGTATAGCTACCTAAAAAATAACCTTTCAAAACTCGAACTCGTTCCACATCATTATAGATATCTCAGTCTGATGAACTTAAAGCTTGCATAACTATATATTTACATTAGAAAATACATTGAAACAAATAATTAGTTTTAATTTTAAAAAAATTTAAATTAAAAGTGAATAAATAATAATTCTACATTTCACATGTTCATTAAATAGCAATGTTTCCACAGTTTCCGTGATGTTGCAATGTATATTGCATTTTATATGCCTTAGCTGTCATTTGCTAGAATTAGTTAAATTATAAACTTCTTGTCGCTTATAGTAAAAACTCTAGAGCAGCGGTTCTCAACCTTTTGACTAACACGTACCATCTAAACAAAAATTGAAAACCTTTAGTACCACCACTACAAAGTACTACTACCACCACCACTCTTGAACAAAGCTAAGATCGCATAAATTTACGAGTGTTACAGAAAAATCTCAGTCAGGATGTTGAGGTTTTGATTTTCAAATTTAATAATTAAAAATACTTTGCTTCTTTGCGTACCACATATTTTTCTCTTGCGTACCACCAGTGGTACGCGTACCACCGGTTGAGTACCCCTTCCGTAGAGTAAGGTAGCTAGACACTTTAGCGACTATTTTAAAAAGATAAATCAAGATAAAAATAGTTCTAGAAAGACAAAGAAAATACACGTGTATGCAACGTTTAAAGGCCGGTTTACCTATGCATTTAAGTTTTTTAAAATTTTACCATTCGTTTGAAACAATCATATAGCTTTTTAAAATTAAAAGTAAATCCTATATTTTTAATAGAGTATTCGCAGTAAAACACCTCAAATAAGAAAGGAATACGCTGGTAGCTTGCTCGTGAATTGAAAACGGTATGGCTTAAGTTCTGAAGATGTTTTATGATATACACATATGGATTGTTAGTAGCCCCTCGCTTTTAATAGTTTTATAGGTAACTCGAAAATTTTTATGCAGTTTTAAATATCGTGTAAAATAAATCGGTTCAGCAAGAAAATAAAAATTCTCGATTCAAGCCTGAAATCTAATCGAAAAGTTTTACTGAGGAATAAAAATCGATAAATTTCAGTGTGATTTTTCTTGAAGCTGGCTGAATAATGCTGTGAAATTTAAATTACTCTTTAGAAATAAGTTGAAACAGTAAATTATTTTTAAACCCATACCTTCAAAGTAAATTTAGTCCTGCTATTAAACACTTCCATAGCTAGCTTTTGTTAGTGTAGGTTTGTAACAATACGAACCTTGTTTATGTTTATTGGGATTAATCCATGGTATTCGTTTTTGCATTTAATTCCTTTCTGGAAAAAGAAAACACGCTCTAAATTATTCTTAGATTTAGCAGCGTCTGCACGAAATATAATCATCTCTTTGGAGTTGGAAGCTAGTATTCGTTTCGATTAAAAAATAATTGATTAGATAGTTTAAAGCATTTCTTTAGAGTTGAAAGCTAAGCATTCATTTCGATTAAAAAGTAATCGATTAGATAGCTTAAAGCAGTTCTTTAGAGTTGGAACCTAAGCATTCGTTTCTATTAAAAAAAATAATCGATTATATAGTTTAAAGCATTTCTTCTCTACCTTCTTTCTCAATAAAAAGTTGAAGAGAGTGCATAAATGCTTCGCACACTCAACAATTTCCTCTAAATTCATCTTACAGCTTGTAGAATGGTACAGTCTGTTTTTCTTTAAATTTCCTGTGTTATGTTTAAAGGAAAATGATTTTGAAGGTTTGAAGAAAAGTAATTACGCAGCGCGACAAATTTCCTGAGTGTGTAATCGGTTTTCTGTCTTTTCTTTCTTTTCTAGAATTTATTAAGAAACTTCCCACGCACTATTCGAAGTGCAATGCGTTTCTCATTTTCTTCGCAGCTTGATCTGTGCGTTTTTGTACGATAAATTTATATTATCTTAATAATATATGATAATTTAAACTGCCAAAAATTAGGCAGTCTGGCTTGCTACCGTCCAATGAATATTTTTCATTTTCAGTTTGAGCCTACGAATAGTAATTCAGACACAGTAGTTAACTCCTGTACTCAAATTCAAATTCAATAAATTTGTTGGCGTTTTCCTTTTGAGCATATACTTGTATAAACTTAATCTTATTTTTTTCATTTAATATAACCACATGTTAACTTGTCATTCGTGCTTGTCATGTGAATGATTAAGGTGGAAAATCACGCAGCTCAAGACTGACTGAGTTTCTTTCTTTTACGTACAGAAACAAACTTCCTAGAGGATGATCTCTTAGTAATGACTGCAAATCACGCGGAATTGAAAACGTTGCTAGTGAAAAATACCCTTAACATAACCCGGGGATTATAAACGTTACCAATCTTACTGTCAGTATACCCTTACACATACACTAAATATATAAAGGTCTTATACATACACTTATACAATATATAAAGGTCTTATATATACGCTAACTGTATGTATAAATGACTATGCATATAATTTTTGAGAATTTGTAACTCAGTTCTTATGTGTGCCTTATATATAAAGGATTAAATTTAATTTAGAACTGTAACTCAATACTAATGTATTTTCATCAACGAAGTTGTTCTTTTTTCTTAGCATGTGAGATTAATAAAAATTTATAAATACGGAAAGCAAAACTATCTTTGCATTATAATAACTTTCATTTTGTGCCGTTGTTGAACAAATGAAATCTATAATATACGAGCGAGATTTTTCTGAATAAAATATGGTACGCAAGTAAATATTAAACATATATATACACTAACTGTAAAATTTTGCACAGAAATTATCAGCGAATTTTTAGCTTTTTAATTAAGAATATTATCTGAAAATTCTAGAAACTCTTTTGACTTAAGAATAGTGTAAGTAAATGTCCATATTAAAAAATTTCCACCGTTTACTTTTAGATTATACTCTTATTAAAATTATAAACTCGTTGTTATGTATTGTTAAAATACAGTAAATTCATACATAGTTAAAATTCATTTTACATTTGTCTCCTATCCTATATATTACATTTCTTTGAAATTTGTTCTGTAACTTTATACTATTTATTTTACTTTAAAAAGCTTATTCCGATTTCAGAGTATGCTTGCCTTATTATGGGTTTTGTTTTGTACTACATTATAGCTATACAGCGGCATTTAGATAATTAGAAGAAATTTCATATGATAGTCAAACGGTGACGCGATACTAGCACGCGAATAAGCCTAAAATTAAAGTAAATAGTGTTTAGTGAACTCAAAGTCACCCTTTGTGTTCGTATCAGCCAAAAAATAAAAATATATTCAATTCTAAAAATTGGTAGCTGTATGCATCTACTGTTCTGTAAATTCCCGCAATAGCGTTAAAATAATTGCGAGCAAGGTCACTAATAGCATCTTATGGGAGTTTTTCTTTTAGTTTGATCGTCCTTCTAAAAGAGTTGCGAAACCTTCAGGGCTATTCGAGTGACTTTTTCACGCATGAAAGCGTAAATAATTTTCTCCATTATATTTAATGGGCACTTCGACTTTTTCTCCTTTTAGGTTTCGGTTTTAGTTTCATCTGTTCAGACTCGGTTGCTTCTTTAAAAATACGAGTAATTCTCATAGGAAAACGCAGCAACTTGCCATGCTTACATTTCTATGATCCATTTTTAAGCATTATACCCATGATAGCCAATTTTAATTCTCACCGATTGCCAGGCCTTTGTAGAATTCCGTATTTTCTACGCGTGATTCCGCTTTCTTCACGTATGTATTAATAGTAAAGTTTATTATTTCAAGTGTATAAATCTCAAATACCTGTGCTAATTAGTGCACGAGTACATATGAATGATACGAATCGAGATAAAAATCGTTCAAGAGGTGATTTGCTTGATAAAATAAATACGCAGTTAATCAACTTGATATTACTTAGCATTATTTAAATTCTTTTTTATTTGTATTTAAATCGCATGGCTTTTTGAAGTTCGAAATGTCGCTTGTTCTTTTATCTAATAAAGTATTTTCAATATTATCGTTATTTCACTCGTAATCTATGCATTATTTTATTTTAAACAAGGTTTAATAAAATAATAATGAAAATGAAATAAGTCGTTGACATTTTTTTCCGATAACAGCAAATACCCTGCAAAGCCAAAGCTGTAACATCATTAAACTAGAGCTCGGTTTGTTGAGTTATATGGTTTTCTGCATATTTCAGAATCCCCAGCCTTGCTCTTTCGTCTTCGTATTTCTTCCTTCCGCTCGTCAGTTTTCCCTCCTTAAGTCACTAACTCCTGTATGTCTTGGTCTGATAAAATCCTATAGCCTTCGTTGCTCTGGCAACACCTAATTGATAGTGGTAGGTGTTTGTTCTGACCTTTCTGCAGCTATTCTGCAGTGCTTTCTTCACTTATATTTTGGAAACCTTAACACCAGAAAAGATTTCAACAATTTTATGGAGCTATAACTTCAACAAAGCTACTTCTTTTCATTACACGAATCGGTTTACTTTAGATATGAATTAACGTTTTTAACTTTATTTCAAGTCTTCGCAGTGAAATACGTTCCATTAAAATGTTTTCTTCTTTTTATCACATTCCTTGAACTAAACTTTTTTGGAATAATTTCTAAGTGAGCTTACATATTATGATTCAGTTTTTAAATCCAATTTTAGAATCTTTATTTCACAGACAGGCATGTCTTAGCACTGATTTATGTGATATAGTTTTTAAAATAATTTCAAATATCAAAATTATAGTGCAGTTGCATATTTTTAGCAAATTCAAATTTTCTGCCTATGCGCAGATGTTAACACTGTTTTTTTTTTTTTTTTTTTTTTAATTAATTGTAATGTTTTCCGCTTACGAGAATACCCTTTAAGTTATTTCGATCTACATGTGTGTAGTTTTCTTCTCCTTAACGCAAATTAATTATTAATCTTTAAAGCCTGTACTCCGAAAATAGCTAAGTGTTTAAAAGATACCCACAAATTTAATGAATTTTATTAAATTAAAATTAATACTAAAGCTTTAAAAGCGATATTTTTGACTGTCTGGTTCAGTGCTGGTGTTCCACGATTTTTGCTGCTCTTTTAAGCAGAACTTCCTTAATTGTTTTTTATATTTTAAACTATAAATGATTATAAAAACAATTTCAGGGGAAGTACTAATTAGTAAATATGTGGAGGGAAAAACTAACATAGTGAGGAACGAGAAACTTATTCATTATAAATCTGACTTAAAGATTTTAATTTCAAATGCCTAACTTTTAAGTGAGCTTATGCAGTATTATAATATTTTATGCAGTTTCTGAGCTTGAACTATTAGGGCAACTTTATGCTAAGGGAAAGGAACAATAATTTTTTGTTAAATGCGCTTCGTAAAATGTATGACTAAAATAATACCGTCAAATAAACTTTTGAGTTTTCCGTATTTTATTTTTAACTTAATGCAAAGTTCACCGATCCATGACCCTCAGTCCAAACTCTCACGCCTTGTCTTTCTGAAATGCAGCATTTTCCTCCTCATCGAAGACGTTTGACGAGGACTTTTTTATTGAAGTGCCTGCCAGAGATGAGCCATTATCCCAGCAATCAATGCTGTTTTAAGATTTCAGTCTATCTACTGGTGCAAACAACAAAATATTTTCACGTATTGCTTTGTGATTACAATGGTCTTGATTGGCAACATCTTCTAGTTAAATAACAAAATACTGGTAAAGAATATTTTACCACAATTGGGATCATTATTATGAATTTTCATGTTGCGCGAATAAGGTATTTCAGTCATGGCAAAATAATAGGAATAGTATTACTTGAACATAGTTTCAAGAAATTTCCTCTTGTAAAAATTCTTGCAGATTCTACAAAAGAAATACTATTCTCTATAAGTAATCCTTCTAAACTCTGTACTGTTTCTATAGTAACAGCTCATTTCATTTTACAGTAGAACCGAAGCAGACAAAGCAACATAATAGCTCAGAAAATTATTTTTATGGTACTAATTTGTTCAAGGGAAGCTGACACTTGTAAAATTCTTTGGAAGAAAATGGGGGAGTGCTGAACGGAAAGTGGTTACTTCTTTAACAATTCGGTTCAATAGACATTGTTTTTTCTAGAGAAAGACGCCAATATCACTGTTATATGCGTATTACACACTTTCACAAAATCAGAATTGGCCTATTGATTTCCTTGGTTTGATTTATTCCCAATGACACTTTTTACCCTACTATTATCAGAGCTTACCTGGCAGGGAGTTATTACCCTGAGGACCGTGGGGTGATAGCGCCTCTTCAGTTAAGTCTTGATTAGAGCTAAAGTGGTTGAAAAATGTCCTAGCCCCACGTTGTGCTTGAAAACATCCCTAACTTTACGTAGGACTGAAATCAGTGGCATTCAGTTTTTCAGTGCAGCATAGGTGCCCCGAAACACGTGATCATGGGGCGTTCAAGGAGTACGAAGTTGCGGTGATACTGTAATGATGATGCTGATAAAACCTGAAAGGTTAAAGACGATAATTTGTTATCTCCCTCTCTCTCAAACTTTCTCTATACATTTTATTCTTTTACTGCTAATGTTCGAAACTTCATTTTTGTAAAAAATATTTTAGTAAAATCTATTTTTATTTTACAAAATCTAGATTTATTTTCCCTTCGTTAGGAACGTCTGTAGAATAGCCTCCCGAGATTTCGCGTAATTATGTTACGTTACGTCATCAGGACATTTATCAGCTACCTGCCTAGTAAATGTTTCTATTTTATGACGCATAAGACCTTTTATTTAGCCTCTACGCTGCTCCACAAATTGCCAGCTTTCAGAAATATTGTCATTCGACGTCACATTAAGATCCTTAACTTATCCTTCAAATTAAAACTGTGTGCTGTTTAAATAACAAACGATTTAAAAACAATATAAGTACTTCTTGATAATTTATAGCTTCGTTTATTCTTGATAATATCGATAATTGATGTGACTTATAATATATCGCAATTCGTGTCATTTATGCAGTATCTAATTTTTATAAACGCTTCCGCTGTTATTGTAAGTTATAAAAGATGTTTCTAAAACCACATATTTAATATTTTGGGATATAAGCATCGTTTGTGCGCTGCATAACGTCGATTTTTATTTAGTAATCAATTCAAGAAATGCTTAAATAACTGTATGTTACAATTCTTTCATAAAACTATAAAAATGTCACTACTAATGATCTGAAAAATGAGTTAAATATAATACATTTACTAAAGCGTCACTGGAGTAAATGTATTATGTAACATTTACTGATCTGTGAAAAAGCACAGCAAGGACCTTACTATTAACCAGCACTTTGATGTTATAAAATGTCTATAGATTTTATTGTCAGTCAGTAACATGCTGATATTAGAAATGTCGCCGCCCAACCGAGATAGTGGTTAGTGACATTGACTGCCGTACCGAAAGGCCCGGATTCGAATCCCGGAGAAGGCAGGGATGTTTGTAAATGTATAGTTTCCGTGCAACAAGGGCACTCTGAATGTGCAGCGAGCCGAAAGTCCTCTCGAGAGGTTGATGGTAGAGGAAGAAGTGTCGGAGACTCTCGGATCCGCCCTTCCGGGGTGCTCTCCATGAAAATTGGGGGCGGAATTGAGCAAAGTCGTACTGGCACCTGTTTGGTCTCACACGGCTCTTGCCAACCCCAGGCGCAATCTTGCACTACTTGACGCGATGAATTTCTTAGGCTTGTTCAGATTTTACTGTCAGACGAGTGAGATAAGTCATAAAACAACAATAACAACGTATTAGAGATGTCTTTTCGTATTTTGAAATCAGAAATGTCTTAAGGTCTTTCCGCTTTTTCTTTTACTTTAGAAGTGCCTTTAGTCGAATCTTTACATGCTTTGACATTAAAAACCTTTATTTTTCCCCTTTTTTTACGTTAGAAATTTCTATAGCTTAGTTTTTCCATTTTTGGAGTCCTACTGCGTTACATTCAACTAACTATATTGCACTACCAGGACACTTGTCATTCATATGAAATGGCTAAACTGCCAATTCTAAGAGATGCTGTCATTGATCTGGCATAAGATCTTTAATTCATATTTCAAGTAAAAACTGTAAATTACTTAACTAGCTGAGTAATTTAAAAGTGATATACATTTTCCTTAATAAATTTACAATTATTTCATTCTTAATAATCCATCTATCTGATGTAGAAACTTTGTAATTTATAATTATTGTTAAATGCTTACATCAGTAGCTCAAAAGAGAAATTTCTAAGGCTATTTATTATATATTTTGTTACAGAATTATAATCCCACCCCTCAATATTCGCGTAATCACATCTTGTTACTAAACTGTTCGCCTGATCTTTAATACTCTACGGCGGGGGTTCTCAACCGGTGGTACGCAAGAGAACACCGGTGGTATGCAAAGAAGCAAAGTATTTTTAACTATTAAATTAAAAAATTAAAACCCCAACTTCCTGATTGAGATTTTTTTCTAACACTCGTAAATTTATGCGATCTGGGCTTTGTTTAAGAGTGGTGGTGATAGTAGTACTTTGTAGTGGTGGTACTAAAGGTTTACAATTTTTGTTTAGGTGGTACGCGTTAGTCAAAAGGTTGAGAACCACTGCACTACGGGATTGTCCTGTTGACAGTGAACAAGAAATAGCACACGCTTTTGTTACCAAGTGTATGCGTTTTAATTAAAACCCATTTTCCTCTTTTTTTTTTTTTTTTTTTTTTTTTTTTTTTTTTTTTTTTCCCTTCTTCAATCCTGCATAAAATCACCGAAAAAATCTACACCCATAATTGGTAGATTCACTTCGTAAATTAATAGCAGCTTATCTTAAGTGTTACGTAAGAAAAGCTAACGGATACTTGTAGAATTCCGGATGCGCATGCCTGTTATATTTCCTCAAAACAAACAGGATGCAACTACTGTTACTTCTGGCTTAGAAACTGACCTATCTCAGTTACTGCATAAGTAAGATAAAATCGTAAAAATCGTTGGCTCCGACTCGTATTTAATTAAGAGTGTCACTGCTAGTATAATCAAATATAGTTTAAAGGCATTCGACTGTTACTCCAAATGCTCATTATCAATTCCAGAAGAAGACAATATTGTATGTTTATTATCACCTTTGTTTCTTGTTCACTTTTATGTGAACTACTAGAAGTTAATTCTCACGAAAAATTATCGCATTCCCAGTGCGTATTTTCGTTGTGTAAGTAATTGGCTCATTCGTGGCACGAATCCCGGTGAGGACACAGTTACTATTTAAAGTTTCCTAGCTCAAAATAAATAAATAAAATAAAATCTGAAAGAAAGATGTCAGATTTTATATTACGCCCAAATGGTCTTCTTCTTCTTTTTTTTTTTTTTTTTTTTTTTTTTCATTTACAGACACATACACGTTTCGAGAGCATCTGGGCTAACGCCCCCTTTGGACTAAAAATATTTAAAAACAGCATATCTTTAAAATTTTCGATAGACAATCGCGCGAGCTGGAAATAAAAATGTTCCTGCTTGAAGTTTCCTGCTTGAAGTAGGCCTGCTTGAAGATATTCATTGCCTTACTCAGATAGCCCTTGTGTGCTTTGCCATATTATACTATTCAGAAACAGTAATTTGTCAGAAAGAGAATCACATGCAATAATTGAGTCTGTCGGAAGTGAAATAAATAAAACCGTAAAAGATGTACACAATATTTCACGATACCTCTTTATATACATTAAGCTACAAATTTTAGGTCTGAGTGTTTAGTCAAAGCGTTAAGTGAATGTTTAAATCACTAGAAAAGCGACTGAACAATACCTCATACCTTTAACCCTAACCTCAAGTTTCGTGAAAAAAGCAACACATTAAATAGTAACATTAACTCAAGGTATTGCTAAAAATGTCTATTGAATAAAATACACGACTGGGTTTAATTTATTGTGAAAATATATATAGAAAGGGCACGTATATATGTCATCACGGCAGCTGGTTACGTAGAAGCTGTGCAGTTTCAAGAGCAGACGATAAGAAATATCTTAAAAGATCTCTATATACTCCAGATAGTTTGTTAATGCAGGATATGTTCTAGGCGTCATGTAAAAAGTCGGAATTTGACAAATAAACCTTATTTTTTCTGTAAGTGTTGTAACACAAAATGGCAGCTGCCCATCTTGCTTCGGAGCTTATTGTATCGTAGAAGGAAAAATTTGAATGTGGAAAATCTCCTGCAGGTTTTTAGTATTAAATACTTTATTCTGTAGGCCATCAATGATGTGCACATTGTTAACTGGTACACAGATAAGTATTTGGCTCCCTGATGTAGTCTCAGCTGAAAGGGAAGTAAAAAAATAAAAATCTGGGAAAAAAATTCATAAATGAGAGCTTTTTACAATAATCCTTGAAAGCTTTCATGTGATGCTTGTGAAAGTGCTTGCGCAAAACCTTTTAGATTGGCATTATTTTCAATGGAAAGAACTGATCATTGCATGCGTTAACAGAGGAACACTGATAGCTTAGCTTTATCGAAAAATGTTGCTTTCGTCATCTATTCATCTACTTTATTCATCTACTTAGATCATAGTCTTCGTTGATGGATAGTAATGTTCGCTCCATTTGATTAGTTCTGCGATATCTGGAAAATGATAAGTAATCAGGCTTACAAGTTAATGGGCAAGGACTCCCAGTGTAAATCAATGGATAAATATTTATAGACGCTTTGATGAAAAATGTCCATGTTTCTTCCAAGTATGCAGGTATAAATAGCGATTTTTTCCAGAATCCTCAATAAGGTTAAAGAATTTATCCAAAATCATTATTTGTTAAATTGACTCAGATCGAAGACGACGTAACCAAAATTTACAAATATGCACCTTACCGCAGTAATGCAATTGCATTAAACTTTCTCCTTCCTACAAGTTTTAATTTAAAAAAAAATGAAGTAAATGCTCACAGTAAGCATTTCCTTACTTCTTTCTTAGATAGTTTGGGCAGTTCTACTGAAATAATTGATTTAGATTGCAAAGACAGAGAAAAAGAGTGGTCTTATCTAATCTGCGCAGTCGCATCTCACGAAAGTAGAATACTGAGTTTTTGTGTGATTTATGCTATTATAATTCACGGAGATTTTTGAGATTTGACCTTTGAAACTGTGACGTAAAATCTCCATCTTAATCTAAACCTTTATTCCTTGGCACACTACGGGGGGAAAAAAAAGTTTAATGTGTTAGTCAGAAAGGGATTCTCTTTTTGTTATAATTTCGTACTTTTGTTTGCAGCAAGAATGTGATAATGAAATACTTCTAAATTAATCGCTGCTTTTGTGTTTATGGTCTCTAATGCTAAAATTATCAAAGAGAGATATTTGCATTAAATACAACATAAAACTTATCACTTTAACACTCACTAATTTGCTTTACAATTGTATTTAATCAACACCTTTTTTGTTCTCTTAGTTAATCACTTAAGAAATTAACAATTTATATCAAATAATATGTGTTTTTTGAACGTATATGTGCAAGAACGATTAAGGAGAAATCTAATACTTAAAATGGAATAGAGTCACTACAGGTACTGATATCTCCGTTCAAAACGGAAATGGCGACTTCGAACTAACTACCCAGTCTTCAGGTGGACATTAAGCTATTCAGCTTTCTGAAAGTAATCAATACTTTTTTTTAAAATCCGCATACTGCTTTTATTTTTGATAAGTCTATCATGCTCTCAATATCTAATTTCTGGAAACTATTTTAACTATTTAGCATAGCGTGATTAAATTGACTTGTTTTCAAAGTATTTCGCTCAATAAAATTTCGCATTTATTCCTAACGACATATAGGCGTACATAATTATTAAATCAGTGATTCTCAATCTTTTTTGCTCCATGCACTTCCTTCGCCATTGCTAGGCGATCATTCCACCCCGTCCATTCCAAAACTGAAAACACTTATACATTTATTTAAATTTAGACTTTAATGTGTTTCAAAATTAAACCAAAAAAAAAAAAAAGGATAAAAAATGTTGATAATAACCAAAACTCAAATAAAAGTAGTTTTTTTATATTTATAAAGTAAAACTAAATATATAAAAGGTTGACCATATTTCCCTCTCTCAAACTATGAATTTCCAGCCCTTGAAGGAATTCTCTCCTACTTAATTTTATACTTTTATACCTGAATTAAATACTTTTAGTGATCAATTATGTATATCTTAAACGTTTTAGGAATTAAGTTTGATTGGTTTCACAGACGGTAGTATATTTGGAATTGAAGCAGGCAGGTTCGCTTATTTGCGTGCGACAGTTTTTTTTATTTATTATTATTATTATTATTATTATTATCATTAAGGATGGGGGAGTATATGGAAAGATATACAGCAATTGGAAGAAACTACAAACAAGTCACTTACAAATGCTAAAAAAGAGTAAATAAATAAATAAGAAGATATCGTGAATATATAATTATACCGCAAAGCAAAATGAAAATGTGCATAGAAAAGTTAAAATTTACTGAGATAAAAGCATATATATAATGCTTGTTTTTTTTTTCAAAGAATATATTGTCAATAAAGGAAAATTATGTGAATAATTAATGCACTGTTAGTAAAAAAGTTAAATATTTTTATGAAGCTAATTTTATAAAATTAAAAAAAAATTTAAATGAGCGTATAAAGAATGTTTGGTTTTAAACAACACCCTGTCAATAACAAAAAAAATTATGAATGTTGTAATGTTTCAGTAGTGTAGAATTTCATCTAGCATGAAGCTGGGGTATCGTTTGTTATTAATAAAAATACTTTGCTATTAAATAATAAGAACATTCTAACTGAATTGTTATCCAGGCATATCTGTAAAAAAAAATTTTGTTTACTTTAGTGCAGAAATATGGGATAATATATACAGCATGAAAAATTTGTATAAATTCGGATTTGCCGCGCGATATGTTAGAGTCCTGTACATTTCAAAGATCACCTGCGAACTGAATTTACAAAGAAGCTTTACTTTAGAGAGAAGAATAAAAGCAAGCTATCATAGATCGGAAAATTTTTTTTCCCTTCCTTGTCAAGGAGGGGGTTAAAACGCGTGCTGTTACAATGCACCAACATTGAAAACGCGGGAAATTAGGTAAAACCTTAAATACAAAGCATGAACCTAAAGCTCTCAGGCACAAACAGGAAGCTTTTTTTTTTTATCCTGTGCGTGTTTCGCATTTCAAAACTACGGTGCTGGAGTATATTATCTTAACCTGTTACTATCAAACAACCTACGGCTTCAAATACTTAGTAAAAAGTTTGACATGTTGTCCGAATTCATTACTACCGTAATCAATAACGAAAAAAATCTTTTTTGAGATATCTGGTGTCTAGAAACATGTTTCTGGTGTGCAGAAAATTTATTGCAGTGTTTCTTTTACGCAATTTTAAGTCTCTTTTACATGAGTTTATTTTATTTTAACTTATTCTGTCTACCGAATGTCGTAGAACTGTATTTAAAAGAACACTTCCTGGCTCAAAAATATATGCTTGAGATTGTTTAATGACCTTTTAATTTTCGCTAAAATTTTTCCTCTTATTTACGTTAAATTTGCATTTAAAAATCATAATAAAACACATTTTTGTAAAGAAAATTTCTGTTGGAAGCCATGAGCAAAATTACGTGACAAAGTGGAAGCATTTGTGAATCCTTTCGATGCACTTTTGTTAAGGCATTTGTGTCAGTATTTGAATAGGAACGAGCGAAGAAGACAATTTTGACAGCATAGTTGCTCAAGAAAAGAAAACTTCTAATGGCCTTTTTCGCCTTCAGTAATATTTCACAAATGTGTTCCTGATGAGATCAATCACTTGGGCAAGGTGTTAGAAGCTATGGATTACTCGATTAAATTGTGTTATATGAAAGGAGAGAAGGTTAGCACTTCCCTTGACAAGGACGGAATGGCCTCTGGGCCTAAACACAATGCAAATCTTCTGTGTATCCAAATCCTTTGTGAATCTTATATATATATATATATTATTACTAATATCCGATCAATAGCGATAATTACTTTTTTTTTTTTTACTTTCTTTTTCAAAGTTTGACTTTCAAAGTATATATATATAATTTATTGACTAAAGAAATATTGATTATATTATCTCCTAAGATTAATATTAGTAGAATTATCTAAAAAGAAAACAGTTTTCGGAATTAAACTTACTAACTATGGATTCACTCTTTTTAGATAATTCTACTAAAATTACTCTTAGGAGATAATATAATCAATATTTCTTCAGTCAATAAATTATTATTAACTTAACTTTGCAGTAATTGCTCAAGTAGTAGAATAACTTGATTTAGCACTAAGTGAATTTAAGATCATACAACATTATATATGTAATGTCAGCTACCTTTTTACTAATCTACAAGCTTAAGCTTTAAATTATGGTTAGTTAAGTTATGAGTTGGGGCAGACGTCTTTCACATATGTGGCCAAGTATTAAAGAGATAGCTCTTCAAATTATAATCATAGTTTATAGTTTTACATAAAAAAAGGGTTTACCTCAACCCCTCCTTTTGCCTCATAAGCCGTGGACCTTTATTTGAATCGGGAATAGAGGTAGCAGCCTAAACCAGTACTTTTCCTTCGACGTAAGTGTTCCTTGGAAAACGCTTCCTATTTTTACCGACAGTGCCTCTCTTGTAAATATACCGAGAATTTTTGGAAAACATGTACACATTTTCCCTATCAGTAATAAGACACAAGATGGCATAATGAATTATGTTACATACGTTTACTGATTTAAGCTGCGTTTAAGAATGTTAAGAGAATTTTGTAGTCTCAGTAAAAAATTTAATTATTATTTCAGTTTTTAGTATAGTAATTTAATTACGATTTTTCCAAATTAAATTTTCCATATAGGCAATCCAGATTTTTTCGGAATAGCCTCTTCCCACCATATGGAGGGAGGGTAACCTGAAATCTGTCGTCTAATCTTAAGGGGAAGACCAGGTGCTAAGACTTCCTAATGCCTTTCTCGAACCATTCCTGATTCCCGGTAGCTTGTATTTTGACTGGGATCGATCTTAACAATGGAGAGGCTAAAGTGGGGTGGATCTTCTGAGTAACGGGCACACGTTTCGGCCCCCACCCTTTAAAAAAATAAGGGGGAATCCTGATGCTTATGAATCTTTGTTGTACCGCGATCCAGATGGTAATGTCAGATGACTTGGCTCGGTAAGGCCATCTGTTCACCAGCCACACCTGCTCGCTTTTAGTTCTGCTTTGGTTTTCCTTTTCTCTCCCCCCAACCTCAAGGGGAGGAGTGCTTTACTTTTAAAGGTACTACCCCACCTTTAAGGTCGCAGCTACTGGCATGTAACGCATACGGGCTTAGTTTTGAAGGGGGCCCACCAAATACGGGAAAAGAGTTAGTACTCAAAGTATTTAGTTATTCGAATTTGCCAGTGCCGTCGAATTGATGAATTTCGATTACATAAACAGGAAAAATTTATAAAGTTCATTTAAAATTAAAATTTGCTTTTAAATTTGAAAAGAGTTAAAAATGCAAACGAAAATTTGTCTTAAGTTTAGCTGACCAATATTTAGCTAATTTGTTTTTAGTATGCCAAGCTTATTATTGGACGATTATATACCTCTAAATGTTCAGTTTCTGGAACATCGTAATCCAACACTAGCAATTTGTCCATAATCTGAAGCAGCGTAATATCTGCTGTGCCTAAAGCATATATCAAAAGGAATTAAGGAGACTATTTTCTGTAACTATTTGTTTTATTTGAAAATTTAAAAAATCGCTCATACATAGCATTTAAAGGGTGAGTAAAACAGCAAAACTATTCAAAACATAAAGCAGTAAGCAGACTATCAACATAGCTTATTCCAGCGGTTCTTAACCATTTTTTGCAACATGCAGGCCTTTCACCATTGCCATAAGATTATGCCTTTCCACACTTGATAAATATATGTATATATTTATTTAGATTTAAATTATTTTCTAATGTATTTTACAAATTAAACAACAGAAAGTATAGAAACTGACGGAAAATAACAAAACTTGAATAAAATTAGTTTTTTATATTTATAAATTAAAATTAAATGCTTAACAGCTGAACAAAATGCTCACCGCATTTGCCTCTGAAAGTATGAAATTCCCCTTAGGAGGAAATTCCGGCTGGAAGGGAATTCCTCCTGGCTGAGAATCCCTGGCCTATTGGGACGTTTTTCATCAAATGGTTCGTCCTGAAAGAATCCATGAATATATTTTTTTCCAGATTTAACGAAATTCCAGAAAAAAAAAAAAAAAAAAATACTATGTCTGCGGCTAACAGTTTATTAAGGTAATCAGTAAATCGTAGATATAATGATCTAACAATTGCTAGTAATACTGTTTAGTAAAGAAGTCTTGCAGTCTGTATATGTTGTTGAATGCATTAGCAACCAATGGCAATGCTAATTTAAATCACAATTCCCTTTTTTGAATCTGAGTTTCCTATTCCCAATATGCTGTTCAGGTGTTTCCGATACATGAGCATTCTTTTCCGTGCATTTCCTTCTGTCTGTTAATGATCGCCATGCCTTTTCGTTGAGTTCGAATTGAAAAGGTGTACGTTCAATATAAATTTAATCGTACACTCAACTGTTGAGTGAAGTGCACTTAGATGCTGAATATAGTACACTCATCTATTGAGTGTGTGACAGTTTTATATCAAAATTCGAAAAGAGAACCAATATTCAACGACATGATTCGAATAACTTAATTCATAAAAAGTCTCGGATTTAAGACATTTACTCTTCAGTATGGATATTTAAAAAAACTCATGCATCTTTTAGATTTTTTTCTTAACTTAAAATAGGATTATACTATATTTTAATAATAAAAATCTTTATGATTATAGTGTATTATAATATTAATAAAGATAAATATCTATAAAAATATACAACAAAACAACTCTGAATTTCTATGAAAAAATCAAACGAATTTGTACGAGGTACCTCATATAAGGCGTAAGAAATATATTTTATTAAATTAAAATAAAGCTACAGATATTCTAAAAAAATTATTGGTATTTTAAATTAAACCAGTTAATTAAATTATTCAAAAATAAAACAAAGATTTAAATTATTGGCTATATTGCTTTTAATAATTACCTTAGTTCTTTTTAAATTGCTTTGTTTTCTTAAGAAGTTACAGATTTATTTAATTTGAAGGATAAATTTAAAAACTAATATTTTGCTCAACTGCAGCAATCTGGGAAATGGGTATGCGGAGCCCGCAAGCAAAGTAAATTAAAGACATTAAATATTTCGTGAATTTCAACAATTGCGTAGGGCAATCAATGATAGAAACCACAGAGTTTCGAAACGGTTAAAAGTTTAAAAACACCGTTGGGAACGTTTCTAACATCAGAACATACAGAATCTTCAAAAACGTTAACGCAGGGTTCGCGGAATCCAAATTCTGTAGAAACCCAGATTCCACGGAAATGCTTGAATCTGCAAATAAAATAAATTAAAGAGCTTATGCTTCGCACAATGGCAACACCTACCTAACGTAGTGATGATATATACACATGGTAGATATCGCAACGTAATATAAATAACCAAAATTTTTGAAAACTCAACTATGGACTTTCTAAAGTCAAAAAGGTAAAGAAAATTTTTGAAAGCGTTCCATAGAATCGCAAGATTCCGAGGAATCTTAATTTCAAAGAAAGGCAGGGCTCCGCAGAATTCAGAGTTCGTTAAAACGTAGGGTTCCGCGGAATCCAGATTCCATACCAAAGTAGGGTTCCGCTAAATCTATTTTGAATGTCACACATTAAATGGTGCAATAAATATCAATTGCTTTTAATTTTAACTATTTCTTTTATTAAACTGGAACTAAAAATCAACCGAATCATGTATTAATTAAAGTATCATTAACTAAATCACACGCTATAAAATCTTAAATCTGTATTTATTCTTTGTAGCGGTATAAATAAGGGCAGAGGGAAGCGAATCTACAATTAATCTCTTTCCACGATCAAGTAAATAAATAAACATTTCTATAAAGAAGATTCCGAGTTTTTTTTTTTTTTTTATTTTTTTAAAGGAGGAACATTCCCCCCTGCGGCTAAATTTCTGGGGATTAATGTCGTAGATTGTATTGCTGTTAAGTCTTTTTTCCCCTTTAAATCGAAGTAAGCTTTCCTCCTTCCGTAAGTTATGACCAGATACCTTTCTTTCCAGCCATCCTTTTTTTTTATCCATTTTATTTATTTCCGTGCAGTATGTTTCTTTTCATGTTAATTACCACGCTCGCACGGCACGCGGTGCTGCACGATCACATAAACCGATACAGCTCAACAGGTGAAGCCGGCAGAAAAAACTCGAATCATGAAACAATTCCATGTTAACACGGGTAAGCTATTATAACCCCGTAGAGGGGATGAGTACGCTCTGACAGATGATGCTGCTTCGGCGAATTTCGAACGCTAAGATCGAATAGGAAAAGGTCAAAAAGGAACACACTGCTATTTTTTCTACTTGTAGTCAGATGAAGTAATTACAGTGCTTTCAAAGAATGTAATGTGTTAGCCAAAAAGGAGGGAAGTTTTTTGCGGGGGAGGATTGATCTCATTCTCATTTTAATAATTATCCTCATTTTCTGAGCTACCATCTTCGGAAATGTCACGCATTATTATCGTTTTACTTTTTCTGTTAAGAGCATATTTCTTCTTTTTTTTTTTTTATTTTCCATGTCTAAAATTTCCTTTAAGGTGTCGATCAATAAGAACAACAGCTTGTGACTTGAAACATGCTATCGATTTTATTTGTTTTTAATGAACGTCACGCATTTTCCTGGTGTAAGGGCCGTCAGTCAAAGTGTCAAGGGAGCACTGAAGGATACCAGAGAGTCAATGTGGTGCGATGTGTTAAACTGTCCATTCGATTTTAGAAGGAATGGTTCGAATTAATTCATCGACATTGGTATTTTGACAAGGGTTGAAAAAAGCTACGAAGAATAAAAAAAAAAAAAAAAAAAAAAAAAAAAAAAAATATTAATTCTAAATCCGTATATAAAGTTTTACGCACAAGAAACTTTGACCTGCCACAGAACAGGGACATCTCTGATCAGCCTATTACTGAATAGACAGATAACCAATTTATCACTGAACAGACAGAAGGATAATGAGCGTGAATATTCTCGCAGAGAACTTCACTTGTGTGCAGTGACAAGAAAATTTTAATACTCACATTTCTGTACCATGTTTTTATCGAATTAATCCGTAATCTATTAGAAAAAACAAAATGTCACACAATAAACATGTATTCAAATTTTTCCATTGCCTTTGCACTTAATATTTATGTTCATATATATATATATGTATTTGAATATACTGATTGATATATATTTGGTTATAAATGAAATAATCTGATTGGAGAGATAAATTTGTAAGAAACCTGCGTTATCCCGCCCCTGCTCTTGCAGAGTGAGTGGATAGCACATGCAGTTAGCAACTGAGAAATCCATGGTTTGAATACCGGGGAGGACGCAATTGATTCATCACATTTCCGACTTTCGGAAAAGTTAATAGTCTCTTGGCGACAACACTAATAATGTAATGTACGATAATAACTTGTCACCGCTTTGATTTTAGATAATGGGTTTCGTGCCTCCCCTCTGGACGCCCTTTAAGGGGGTGAGTGGGAAATGTAAAGAATTTTATCATATCCACTGTGCGTGTGTATATAGTGCAAGTAGTCAGCACTGGCAGTTAAATGATCCATAGCTCGAATCCCGGTAAGAGAACAACTGGTTTATGATGTTACTCAAATCCGGAGCCCACCAGTAGCTGGGTTGTTAAGACCACTGAATACTGGTAGTTCAACCTGGGTTAAAGCCCAAGCGAAAAGCCCGATTGTATGGTTGACTTCGCAGTTTTCCCTCATGCACAACGCGGATACGAGGCCAGTTTTCCTTAGAAAATCCTTCACGAAGACATTTATTCCCTCAGGCAGATAGCACTCGTGTGTTCTGCCACATTCAAAAAACAAAACAAACCCAGATCCGACAGAACTAATAGACTTTACAACTTCTTTGAACTAATTATTATTTATTCATCTGTGAAACTGAAATTACTTTTTGGATTTGTGTATATATATATATATACACACATATATCTTTGTTTGTTAAATTCCCCCCAATGGCGAGCAGTTAGCCGACTTAAGTCTTAGTTGTTGCCTAGCTCAAATTTGGCCAAAATTGGTGATCACTTTATTATGGAGGCACCTAATATGTGGGCCACCTTTGACTCCTATGAAGGGACGGACAGTTACAACCATGCCTTCTCCGGGATTCGAACCCGAGCTCACCGAAATATACGGATTTTGCAAGGAAATATGTGCGCGGAAATGGTCTGCTATGTGGTAAAGGGCGCTGTGTTAGGTAGAAATGTACTGCTTGCGTGAATCGTCATTCTGTGTACGAATTTTGAGCGGTATGCATCTCTGCACAAACGTGCACTTTTATTATAAATGCACTGACGTGCATTTATAATAAATAACATATATAATAATAAATAATGAATAATAGAATAACAATAACATAGATAATAATAAATAATGAATATTAGAATAACAATAAATAACACAGATAATAATAAATAACGAATAACATATAATGCTAAAATAAGTAACATAGATATGTCATTTATTGTAATATAAGTAACGTAGATTCGAAATTCTTTACGTATAATTTTTATTTTTTTTTTAAGATAACGACAATGTGTTTAAGTCTAATTGTCATGTATTCTAGTTTGCTGCAAAGCTTAAAGAATGCTTTTACGAGCTGATAGAATGCTTTTATAATTGATCTTATAAAATGATTTTATAAGTGAACTAATATTTGCTTGAAAGAGAAATGTAATTCATTTCGACCGTCAGCCTGTCATAAAATGCAAAATTACGTTGGTTGCAGAATATACCCCTGCATAATTCAAACAATTAATAATGTTATTCAAAACAAATAATAATGTGATAATTTAAACAAATTCTACGACAAATTTTAAAATTTGTTTGAAGTATCACATTTACTTATTTTCAATATCTGAAAAGTAACCGGTCTTGATTATGTCCTAGAAATAAGCCAAGAGATATGTGCGATACCCTTTAATTTTTACCATCATTCGTCAAATAGGTTGCAAGATTTTGTTTGTGCCTATTTTTATGCCTCATAAAGAGATTCTGTAATACCAGAATTCATAACTTAATCACAATCAGACAACCTTGCTGTTTTAAAAGAAATGCTTCCTAACTGCATAAATTTAAAAGCTGATAGTTAATGAATGATTGAAGAAATCCACGACAGTTTTGTATTCTACCTAAAATGCAGTTTGTCCTTGAATGATTATTATTCTTGTTTCCCTTCAAGACCAAGCGTAATCTGTCGGTTCACTTTTTGAAAATAAGTTGTGTTTTACGTAGGTTTTCAAAAGAAAATATGAAATTCATCTTGACTTAACAGATTTTCCTTGAGGCAGATAGTGTTTTGACGATATTAATTAGCCAACTAATTTCAAATCCGGATCTGAAGTATTTTGTTATAATTAATTAACCAACCAACAAGACAAGATCTTTGTTTGTTAAAGTCTTTCATTTTGGCAATTGTTTCGATTGCGTAATGGCAATTTACCCATGAAAAGAATCAAGTTATACCCATGTTATCATACTGCATAAAAATTCAAGAATACTTTTATCATTAACAGTGTCACTTGTATAGTATAGATTTTTTTTTTTAACTGATAGTAACAATTTTGAAATAGCTGTAAAATATTGTTAGTGTTCGGAAAAGATTCCTTACGAGCATTCTGTGATCATATTTGCTTAATTTGCTTTTAGCATTCTGAAAGGGATCCTTTAGAACTTTAATATTCTATCTCTGGCCACTTCATGTAGTCTCTTATTTTCATTTGGTTTAATTTTGTGATTAAGTGCATTTTCATGAAAACATAATTTATTTCACAATATCTAACATTTAAAAAAACAAACAGTTTTTAAGTGATTTACTTAGGTAGTATATGTAAAATGAGCTTCTGTTTTTTCTTTATGGATTTCGTGTATAATCCGAAAAAGTATTTGAAAATTGTTTTCTGCATGCAACTTATTAATAATATATATTTCTGTTGATGAGAATATATGACAATATATATTTATGCTAAATATATATTTCTGTTGAAAAAAATTCAAGGTAACTAACTAAAAATTCACCTCTCTAGAAAAGTATATTGAGGGCTAAATTTTGCGAACAAACTGTAATCATTCAATTAATTTTTCAAAGTAGCGTCGAAATTCTGTTTTATAAGAGGAGGTATCCTTTCTGCCTCTCCTAGAGAAATGTATATCTTCAATGGTTAGTCACTAAGACTAGCTGATTACTCAGATTTTGAGAGTTTATTTGCAATAAGAAGCACTATGACTGGATAATAAAATTACGCACACGAAGACCTCAGGCTGCAACCAAGATTCGAAATCCATAATCAGTGTTAAGTTAACTTATTCTGTAAGTGCTAAATCGAGTTCGTATTCTAGATTAGTCTGGGAGTCGCATTCATCATCAAATGTCCATGAAGATTAATAGATAGTCTGGTTTATTACTGAATGTAATATGATATTTTATTCCTCAAAATGTTTTCTTAAAAGTACGAATTAATGCAATTTGCAAAATTGAGGTAAACTTAAGTATCTCACAGTAGTATTCTAATTCAAGAACAGATAGAACTGTTATTTTTTGCGTTATAATTATTTGTCTACCACTGACATTTGTTAGAGAATGGTGTTCTGAAAATGATGTATGAGATTACATCGAAGTTTTATCTCTCTAATTGACAAAAGACATTGGAAATAAGACTAGGAGATCAATTTTCTCACGTAAAGTACGGAAATCTGCGATAAATACCCGCTAAAAGATTAATTATGTGCTTACAGGTATTTTCAGTTGCCGTTATCTCTCAAGGTAATGAATTGATAGACTTAGTTTAATATATATTTTTATATTTGGTAGGTTTCTAAAAATAAAATATTAGATTAGTTTTATTTTAATAGCATCTCATTTTATATTAAAATAATATATCATATTGATAACATATTCAGTAGTTTATTAATTCACAACTGTCTAAAGTGAATTAATAAAGTGAAAGTAGATTAGTTGAATGATTAACTTTAACAACAGTTTATACTAATTTAGTCATTTCATTACATCTGGATATTTGTTGGAAACTATTTGTGCTCTAAAATAAGAAGGTCTCGAAACGGTCCAATTAAAAGATGCTTTTGCTTAAAGGATGAGAATATAATAATTAGAAAGAAACTATTGCAATGAATCAGAGAAATTATGACATTGGTCTGAGCAAGAGGTTTCAAGCTTTCTATGCATCAAGCTATGCTTTATCAAGAGTGAAGAAAATAGCAAAAGTATAGCTATGTATATCGAGGAGAAAAAGGGAATGCCCTTTACTGAAAATTCAAAATGTAAAAAAAAAAACATGAAAAACTTAAAAAAAAAAAAAAAAAAAAAAAAAAAAAAGAGAGAGAGAGAGAAGAGAAGAAAATAGAAGAGAATAAAAAAAGGGACGAAAAAAAAAGAAAGCAGAAAAACCCGCCTGAACGGAAAATTCCAGGAAAAGAAACATAATCCCATAAACTAATTGCTATTTTTCCCCTAAATTCCCCCTTTAAATTTTATGCTTCTCTTTTCAGCGGTTCTTTCTTTTAATTTTTATAAATCGGGCACCGTTCTCTCTAACATCTCAGAAAACAAATGAATAAATAAAATAAAATAAAATAAAAAAGATTTTAAATAAATAAAAATTTAAAAAGTAAAAACTAATTTAGATTTTTTACTTTTATTTATTTTTAAGTCCTGCAGAATTAAGATTTGTAGAAACTGAAATACCCTCTGTTTGATTTTCTGGTCAATTTTTTTGATTAAATTAAATTAAATTAATTTTTTTATTTCTTTCTTTTTATTTTTGGCTATTAGGTCTGAGCACTCCTAAATTACCGTGGATTGCTTACTTTAGTAAGCGTTACTCTCATGGGGAACATTCTAAGGCGAAGTGACATATAATTACTTTACAAAACATTATATATATATATATATATATATATAACATTATATATATATATATATATATATATATATATATAATGTTTGAAACAGCATGGTTGATTGTGCATATATATATATATATATATATACACAATCAACCATGCTGTTTCTCATTGCAAAAAAGAGCTTGAAATTCAAATGCGTTAGTTCAGTAAAAAAGAAAAAAAAAAAAAAGTATTCTTATGTTTCGCACTGAAAACCAAGTGAGGTGAGCAGACACACACTTATTAGTTTTTTAATCTATTTAGATTTTGCAAGGTAAGACAAGTTACCCTCAAGTGTTTTGACGCAATTAAAAAAATATCCCCAAAGCAATATGCTTATAGTTTACAATTGATCGCGATCAAAAGAGGGGTGATGCTTTTGAAAAAGGCGTACTGAGAATTTACTAAATAAATGAATAAAAGGGTTCTGAGCCTCTTTTTATAAATATTCTCTTTTTTCAAAGCATTTATTTAAAATGGAACCAATGAGTCCTGAAACCTGTCATCTCCATCAGAACTAGAATTTATTGCCATAGGTGAAGCAAAAAAAAAAAAAAAAAATTTACTGCAGCTCTATGAAATTGAATTTTTTATCACCGAACAAAAGTGCATAGGTAATTATTATCTTTTTAATAAAAACAAAAAAACTAAAATGAGTTTTCACTTCGCATTGTTATTAAAAATCCTTTCAAGATTGTATAAACTACATCTAAAAACGCAAAGCTACACATTCTTGTATACAATGCGGAAACATAGCGATATGCGTCATTAAAAAAAAATTTTTTTTTTTCGTTAACGAATAAAAAAGTGAAAGAAATTGATTTTAAAATATATGAAATATCTGGTTTTCTGATTCAGGGATTGATTCAAATGAGTCATGCAGCTGTGTTGATGGAATTCATTTTAAACGTGATTCATAAAATTTTAGATTCTTTTTTAGTTTAAACGCGTAAAAGGTAAGAACTTTATTCTATCATTAGCCTGTTCGAGAGAATATTTATGTAAATTTACGTATTTTCAGTTAATGAGTTTTTAAGTACTTAAAAATAGCTACGCTTGAAGAACTGCACATCACTATGATAGCATGAAAATTTGTGCATTTTTATATTGCACAGTCATTAGGATTTTGGGCAGTAGAATTTCAGAAGCTGCGCCCTTGACGGTAATCATACTCAGGACCTTCTTATTACTAGATGGATGTGCTACCACTGCATTGTAACAATATCTGAGAGAAAAGCCATTAATTCCTTATATAATTTTTCTTTTGCAAAAATAAATGCGATGTCATTTCTGTTTGTCTTGATTATTACAAACAATACCATGTGTATTTGAAAAATTTCCCCTTCACATTTTTACCGTAAGATGATAACGGAAAATCTACACACAAATAGGACTTGGAATTATTTTTTAGCTTTTGTTTTTTAGATTATGACAATAAAATCTAGGCTTATCTGCTTAAAGAAAGGATGCGTTAGGGTAGAATATTTTAATAGTAATTGGCTGCCGTTCACTGAGCTAAACCCTGAAAACTCCTATGCAGCCAGCCCATCTGCCAGGATTTGAACCCGGGTCGAAATACCAGTCTTCAGCGGTTTTACCGTTCGGCCGTTGATAGGCTCCACACAGACCAGAAAGCACATTGCGTAACAATTATTTAATTATTTAGAATATTTCCCATTGCTTAACTAATTAGAATGTTTCCCAAATTACTAACTTCTTTGAAATACAAAACTTGGTAATATTAACACATCTAAGTCATACGTATTTTTTAATACAATTTTCTCCTCTCAGTTTTCAAGAGGTAAAAATTGTAAAAGAAGGGGGAAAGAATATGCGAGTACATTAAAACTGTTAAGCAGAATTAATTAAAGGGGGTGAAATACGTGATTAAATTTTTGAACTGAATAAATGCGTTGAAAGATGGAAATATTATTTGACAGTTTTCTTTTAGTGCATATTTTTTGTTTTCTTAAAACTAAAGATGTTAAAATAATTTCTAGTCAACAATATCTATGACCACTGGCCAAGATAGTTAGTCCGCCGAATATCTGTAGTTAATTCTATCCCCGTCAGTGATGATATGGTATTCCTTATGTATAATATAAGTACTGGTCAATTTCAGCCCTTTATAAAGGCACGCTGGATCCCTTAATGGGCAGACAACCATAGTAAACTTTCACATTATCATTAAAATATGAATGACTAAGATTCATTAGGCTGAAAAATAATGTAATTTCAATTCTGGCAAACAAAATCAGAAATATCTATAACTTACAAATAATTTTGTGCTTAAACTGAGGACATAAGAGTTCACTTGTTCATTTTCTTCGCTTTATTAATCTGTTGAATCGCCGAGCAGTAAGATCGCCGAATATTGATAGTTCGACGTAGGTTCAAACGTCGGCGAACAGATTGCCTGCTTGGGAATTCTCGTGGTTTTCTCATGTGTAAGAGGCATACCAGCCAGTTTCCTTCAAAAACTCCTCCCCGAAGGCATTCCTTTCCCTAGACAGATAGCTCTCGTGTGCTTCGCCCTAACCTAAATAATCTTAATCGTTTATTTACAGTTTGCTGATCAAGCTAGTGAAACATTAATCAAGAACACAGTATTTTAAAACAGACAGCCGAAATTATTACGAGCCTACCTTTAAGGCAAAGAAGGCAAACCATGTTTACCAACACATACTTTAAAAACTGCAGTCCTACATCATTTCTGTTAACAATTACTAGCCCGAAGGGGTAATTTGCCCAGAAGGGCTATTAATTTCGTTTTGGCATTTTTCGTTGGCTCAGTATATACGGTGTTTTACTTTCAGATTGTTGCCCCCAAATATTAGAACGCTTCATTTTATTTAAAAAAATCAAATAATGAAGAATCTTCATGAATGTATGTATGTTACTGGCACTGTGAAAAAACAACATTACCTAGAGACATCAAATTTTGAATAACGTAGTCCTCCACTCGAATATGGGCCCAATTTGGTTTATTATCTATATCGTATTTTGTAAAATGTTTGATTAACAAACTCAACGATTCCAAAGCTAGCAATTTCAGCACTGTACGGAAAAAAAGAAAATTCTCCAGCGCGCGAAACTGTGTATTGGAAATTCTAAACATATGCTTTTTAAATTGTTTTGTTATATTGCTGTTGAATTGAATTTTATGGGTTAAGCGCGAAGAACATGATATTTAATAAATAAAGGTAACACACAAAACGTTAAAAACTCCCGTTTGGGCGTAATTGAAAATCTGAAAGCTTTCAGATTTTTTTTTTTTTTTTTTTTTTTTTTTTTTTTTTTTTAGGTCATTTTCTTTAGGACTCTCAAGCCATCCAAATCAATTTTGCTGTTTCACCTGAAGTACCTTTTAACGAATCAAGATGAAATTTGAATTATATATCCACAATCCAGGCCGACTTTCTGTCACCAACTTATTAAAAAGTTAGCAATTTCTTTACTTTTGCCTTGGTGCTCTGCGTGTTTACAGACTTATGAGATAAAATTATTTTCCAATTCCATTTTTAAGTGCTTGGAAATTGCTCATTCAAATGAAGAATTTTATATACCTTTGTGCTAAAATCTCATATCGTTTTCAGTCGTTTTCGAATTGCTGTTTGCATCTGCATTAATAGCTATCATTACATTAATCTGAATCTCTTGTTCACTTCTAGAAAAAAGAAAATTATCTCGGCCTCTGTTTACGTTACATTAACAACGAATTCCTTTTCTAATATTTTTAATATCACTGCTTCCTGCCCCCGATACCAAAAGGTCATTCGGAAATCCAAATAACACAGATTGCACTTATGCATGGGTGTGTGGTCATCAGTCAAACGCGTGTCCGAGCTTCATTTTCAGAATATAAACAACTCTGATGTGTTTAGCTCGAAACTGACATAACACGTCAGTGGACAGTTGATCCAACTTCTTTTTTTTTTTTTTTCAATGGACTGGTCATATTTTTTTTTTCTCTCTCGGCGTTATTCATAAACATGATTCTTAATGAGGGTGGTGTGACGGTATATTCCATTTTCACGCATGGTGACCCACTCTAACGATATACGAGTATATAATGACATTGGAGTGTATATTGTGATTAATTGCTTAGGCGAATCATAACTTTTGCGGTTTGTACTTCCGAACCAAAGCAACATGGAAAAGATGAAAAACTCGTTCCCAAAAAAAAAAAAAAAAAAAAAAAAAGTATTTAAAGTTCCCTCTCGCTTCAATTCTTGCAACGACTTTTTTCCTGTATCGTCATAACTCCATTCTGGACCTGAGAAAATTGAACCTGCTCGGGAATTTTTTTTTTTTTGTTTTTGTTTGTGTTGTTTATTATTATTTATCTTTGCACTCTACCCTGTGGCTTATGATTTTATTTGCGCACTGCGATGAACTTCAACTTCCTGATGCATTCCGGTTGCAGAAGCAGCTCTTCATTTAAACTGCACATTAAGAAGAGATTTGGGGGAGATATTTAACTCTTCTGAGTGAGCTATATTTCCTTGAAAAGATCTTCCGCTTGCAACTCTATATTCTTCTTGTTATCTATCTGTGAACTGGATTCAGAGTGGGATTATGGGTAATGATTATTAGTGCAGCGTAAGGTGCAATAGCTTCAATTATTTGATTATTAATACAGAGGAAAGGGGCAAAGAAGTCTGTCATTTTATTTGCCTATGGAAAACATTTGACTGAAGCGTATTATTTAACTAATATTACATATTTAAAAAAAATTTAATATTTATACACTGAACTGGATTCAGAGTGGGATTATGGGTAATGATTATTAGTGCAGCGTAAGGTGCAATAGCTTCAATTATTTGATTATTAATACAGAGGAAAGGGGCAAAGAAGTCTGTCATTTTATTTGCCTATGGAAAACATTTGACTGAAGCGTATTATTTAACTAATATTACATATTTAAAAAAATTTAATATTTATACACTGAATTTTTAATTATAAAACACATTTTAAATAAACGTTAATTTTCTGTGAAATAAAACACATTTTAAAGAAATATTTAATCTCGCATTAAAATAATGTCTTGTTTTGATGCGATTAATAAGTTAAAATGCAGTTTTAAAAACTTAGTAACATATTGCTTCGGTTTACGCCTTTATTTAGCTTCTTATAAAACTCCTGTTTGGAACCCTTTCCATTTTTAAATTGTGTAATATAGCTAGTATCACATTTGATAGCATTTTGAAATGGATTTCATACTCCGTATCATTTTATATAAATTCATGTCATTTTAATTATTAAAATATCTTAATTGTTAAAGACGGTTTGGATTTTTGTGGTTGAAACTAATTTGCATCGGTATTTCGGCTCAAAGATTCTAACCCTGCATATCACATTTCTTTTTTCCCTTTTTTAAGCTTCGCAGTTTTATGTTGATTATTTATACCATTATAATTTTTATTTTAAAATTCAGTTGTGAAGAAAACTTTCGGTAATCACTACATTTGAATGAAATATTTATTTTAAAATTTAATTTATAACAATAATAACTCCATTCTTAACAATGGATTTCGTTTTCATACGGTATTTGGAAGGTATCTGCTGAACGTGAACTTCCGGACAATTTTATTTCTGTCTCCCTTGGCTAGAGCAGAAAGCTTTCAAATCTATCGAGATTGTTAAATAAAATATTCCAGATTTCTAAAACAGCTTCTAAAAGAATGCTTTTACTTTCCTCGGTAATTTGAAATATTAAGTACATGAAGTTTTCGAGCGGAAGTCCAGTTGTATCATTTTTAGAGATCGAACGAGTCTTAAATTTTCTTGAATATAAAACCGAAGTTCAAAATCTGAAAAGGTTCTCGAATCTTTAGCATCTTCCATTAGAAGAAGAAAAAGGGAGGAGATATTTTAATATTATTTTTTTAATTTAAAATATGAATTTAATTAAAAAATATAATTTTCAAAAATACAAGTGAAATTTAGTAATGAAGTACATAATTTAAAATTTTTAATGTTAGGTTTGATTTCTTAAAATAATTGGAAGAAATAATCTGAATAAAAGTTAATTTCATATGCTTTCCCAAAATATTTTTAAATCAATGGAAATGTAGATGATGAAGGATTATTTTGTAAACAGACACTAAACATGGAATATTAAATTATCTCCAGAAAATTAAGAAACATAAAAAAAATTTGTTTAGAGTTCAGCGCTAAACTGTTAAGATCTAAGTACCAATTGCAAAAACAGCATTCTTTTTTTATTATTATTATTATTATGCTCTATTTCTAATTATTTTACTTCCTAGAAACTAATTATTTTGGAGGAAATATCCAGTACATTTTAAGTATTTTTGATAGCTTTAGTAAACAATAAAATATACAATAAATCTTCGGTACCTGTGTGGTGTAATTCAGGAGGAGGATGTTTAATTTAATGCAGATGTATATGCTTTTGTTGTAAGTTTACAATTTTTAATCAAAAGCATATTTTTATATATAGGTGATTAGAAAGAAAATGTCTTGAGTACTTAGTTTCAATGCTTTGAAATATTTATTATGTGTGTAAATGCCATATTCTTAATTAAATATTAATACTCCATTTATGCATCATGATATATTTACTCTAGTATGTTAAGTTCAGGGATATAAATATCCTTCCATATAAGTCTTATGTTTCCAGCTGCATGATATTTTATTACAGCTTACCTAACAGCAATAGTAGCCTATTAACAGCAGCTGATAATCCTTATGGTGGTGACCCAGGCAATGGAATACTGCAAACGCTCTAATTCGAATACAACAAACTAAAGAAAATGTTTCTGAAAATGACCCTAGCAGAAATTAACAACTATGCTGCCGCTATGTGTGATGTCCATCTGCTTGAATACGACCTTTAAACGTCCGAAACCCCTACCTCTTTTAAAGCTCATTTATCTTCCTGAGCTCGTCCTTCTCATAATCCATAAGGCATCTGCATCTGAAAGCTTTCCTCTTCTCGAATCAATCCGAAAATCCATTGCGCCAAGAAGTTGTTGCGGCAATCTGATTGTTTGATGGTTCATTAGGCTGGGAGATCTCCGCCCTGACTTAGCTTCTGGTCATTTCTCAATCCCATTTTCTCTCCGTACGTAGAATTATTTTTTAAGTTAATAAAAAACAAAGCTCGCTCTGTGGAGAATGTTTCGCAGTGTCCCATCAGCGGGGAGAAATGTCATTAAATAAAATTTAAAAAGGGGAGAAATAAATTAAAGTTTTATGCTCTTGAGGAAACGTAATAAAAAATGCTGCGTTGGAATCGGGATTTTCAATTTACAATTTACATTTCAAGGGTAAATAGTTTTTACGATCCATTACATCACTGTCTGCTGTAGGGGAAAAAAGTCGGAATGTCTAATAAACTAATCCAGGAGCTGAGGCGTCATCTTAGAAAAGATGCTATTAGTTATGTATGGACTTATGATATGTGATTGTCTTACTGTTTTGATCTTGATTTACTGCGTTATTTTTCCTACTAAATACTTACAAATAATTGCAGCTGTAGATTTTAGATATCACAGTACGATAAACTATGTCTGTATCAGATAATACATTTAGTTTGATATTAAGAGCTGCTACTTTCAAATATTTTTACAGGATACATGGTGTTGTTAATTAACATTTATTTTCAATATAAATATTAATTTATGATTATCTATTTCCTTCGGGTGTATGTTTTAGGTGAACATTAGCAAGATGACAGTTAAGAAAAACATATTATTTCTTCATGAAGGTAACTTTGTGATGAACAACCCTCAGAATTTGGATTGATAATAAATTTCTTAATGGATATAAATTTGTCTAATATGCCGTGAAAGTTAATAATATAAAAGAGAAAAAGAATTTATATTGTTTTATGACTAACAAACTGATATGATAGTTTTATGTGTTTATATGCTAAATTATACATCTGAAACGGAATGCTTATTAAGAGTAAGCTAGTTTTCATGTCCTGTGTATTACACGGCAAAACTGAGAGGAAATTTACTAAAGTGGTGATTTCATAGCCCACCGTTTGAATTACCATTAGTAATTAAGGAATTAAAATGATTACAAACTTTCGTAATACAGTAAGAAAAAAGCTCAGATTCTTAATTTGGTATTTTTCCTCCCATCTATCTTATGTTGATTAGGATTTTCTATTTCAGCATTCAGTATAAATAAAATTAATTCAACATCAAAGAAAAATACTTAAACTTTTATAGGTATTTTAGCTAAAACATTACGCAAGTTAGTAATAAAAAAGACGAAAATAAATATCCGCATGTAGTAGCAATTTCAGTGTCTGGCTGCAATATATAACAGTCAATAGCTTGAAATAATTTGCCGAAATCTGGAGATAGAATTTACGATTACGACAATTTTACGCATGAGCCACAATTACCGTCTCAGAAAAATAAAGATGGGCCCGATAAGAGCCACCTCACCGTCTGAACTGGATTTACAGAAGAAAAAGTAGTACTACTATCTTCTGGTATTTAAGTTAAAGTATTCATGCATTTCTGTTCATATTTTGATTGATAAAAATGAAAACTTTTGTAAATAATAATTTTAATAATGTAAGGAATTTTCGGATTCTTCGTATGGGCTGTTGCAGTCTGTGTAGATAGCACATCCAGCTGACAGCAGAAGATCGTGTTTCGAATTCTGTCGAAGCATTCCTTTGATTTTTCGCATTCCGAAAAAATGCAATGGTTTGTACAATAGTGCCCCAATTAAAGTACTGGGGGGGAAAATGATTCGTCACCACTTAGATTTGGTCGACTAGTGTTTTGTCTTTCTTCACTCTCCGTTTAAGTGGAGAAGAATGTATGATCACATCCCGCCAAGTGTGCTCTCTAGGTGTAAGTGGTTAGACTCTGCAGCTGGCAGTATAAGTCCATGGTTCGAATCTGTGTTTATTTTTCAGGTTTCTTACATTATAACATAAAACTAATTTGTTAAGAAGTATTAACTGTTACTTATCTATTAATCTTAAAAAAAAGGAAACTGGCACCAAGAATTAAAGCAAATGATAGGCATTTCTATAAAAGCAATGCCTTATTTTCCTAAGAAAAATACAAGATCCTAGGTATTTAACGTAATCATGTTTCTTGAGCTTACATATAACTATAAATAAACATTTTATTCGTAGTTTGACACCATACTACGTTTTTAGGTGAACATTATTCATCTTCATCTAATGCAATTAAATGCTTTGAGCTGAGCGAAACCTTGAATATTTACATCTCCGACAGCGGCAAAACATCCACGCCTTAACAGGTATACCAATCAGAACAAGAACTTCAAGTAATTCACTCAGCAGTGTTCATCAAGGTAGTTTTATTTGCAATTTTTTTTTTATCGTTTCTAATGCTTTTTTTAATGGAAAACTGAGAAGTCAAAATTAGGACATCCCAATCAATTCATGCAGTGTGAGCGACCATTAAAGAAACAAACCCAAACAGGTGAAGGAGTGGACCGCCTTGAACTAAAAGGAAAAGCTCTCGACTTGCCCCTGGATGCAAGTGTCTCCTCTAATCAGAGGAAAATTGCCACATTCGCCTAAGTAATAGAGCGTCCTTAAATAATGGACGGAGCTTCCTCTTAATTGCATAAGCACAAATTCGTGACTGAAGGTCGGGACTTTTGGCTAGGCAAAAAATATTTAAAAAGATAAAAAAGATAAAAGTAAAAAAATACTGCATACAGTTGATCACGTAATCCGGCTCGAACGTTAGAGTAAGGTTCGTGGTCTTATGCTGAAACGACAGTTAACGTAGTCAAGACTCACGCCCATCTTCTGCTTCGTACCGTTTTGAGCAAAAATAGTCAGTACGCATTATGCGGAGCTTTCTGTTACCTCCATCAGAATATTCCCATAGATCGGAACTATTATTTTAACTGATGTGATGGAATCTTGCATAATGGTTAAAAATATACCCCTAATGACTGTGTTTTTTCGTCACAGGGTAATGCAGACTTAAGTTTAAGAAATGGCACTAAATAGCTAAAAATATGGCGCTGTAGGACAGCGATAATTAATGTACTTCGGTGTTCTTAATTGTAATATTCTTGGAATTTTGTGAATGTAGAAGAAATTTCTTTCATATTCCTTTCTATCGCTTTTAACCTTTTTCTTGTGTGCGGTTTACTAATTGTGTGTTCAATGAAAATAAATAGATGTTTTATCTCAACATTTTTATAATGCTTCGCAATGGGTATTTTAAAAAAAAATTAAGGTTAATGAGCTAAACAACTATATTAAGCTACTACATTACTAAATTACTAGTTAAGTACGATGTAAGTGTTTGACAAATGCACTGTGAACTGGTATAAGCAAAAATATCTTATTTAACACACACAAATGTTTTGCTTTTGAGTTAATAGTCAGGGTTTAATAAATAGATTGATGCGGAAGAAAGCATTGAGGAGAATATGTACAGTTCAATTACTTTTACGTATTATCTTAATTTGAGTATGAAATGTACTCGTATATGCTACTGATATAGTGCATAATATGCTCAATAAAACTCATCTTATCCCAAATAGTTTTGAGTTTCAGTTTTAGGCCAGACAAAATTTATTTCTGTCAATTAAATGTGTAGATTAATAGAATATAAGCTTCTATAAACTCATTTTATCACAGGCGTTGTTAATTTTTAGTTTTGGGTGAGACAGGATTCTTTTCAGTAAATCAAATACGTGAATTTATCAAATTTAAGCGAAAAATTTTTAAACCCATAATTGACAAACCAAAAATACTAACAAAACTTATCTAATTTAGTTCCAGTCTTTTATAACAAAGATGCGGTCAGTTGTTTTGTTTATGTATGGTGCAATTTATATTTTTAATTTAAAAAGTAGATTTCCTTCGACTGAAAATTTTCCAGTATGCCATTGCATATAGATAGAGCGTTTCTAGTTTTACTACTTCGTCTTACTATCCATATGAATACAATAAAAAGTAGCCAGTATTCCCTAAGAATTCCATTAAAGATTTTTAAAAAAAAAAGGTGAATGCGTTGGAACACTGCCAAATAATATGAAGAGATCAATAGAGATTTAAATTACATTGCGAAGAGTAGCAGTTTAAAGCTACATTTAAAATATCGCCATGCAAAAGTCAAACAGGCTAACAAATCACACTTCAACTGCTTCGATATTTTATTTGCTTTGAAATACTTTGAGATTATATTTCAGCATTCGCTTTCTATGAATTGGATTCGCAACCAGAATAAATATTCTGCAATGATGTTTCATACGCGTGTCTTTAAAGTATTTAAATAACTGAGGTGCTGGCATAATTTGTGTGCAGAAAGGCATGTATCGTTGTTTGTAAATGGCACATTAACGATCAAAGAAAAATGAGTCGTTTTCTAAGCGGAAAGGAAGTGAACTAAATTATGATGAATGCTATTTCGATTTGTGTTCAACAGATTTTTCTACTGAAGGGCGTGCCTTAACACACCCTGACATGTAACCTCTGACATCAATGATGTCATCGCTTAAATACAGCACCGCCTAGTTACAACTTTGTACCACCATCCATTTAATACACTCATTAAGTCACAGGATTCCCGCATTATAGGTTACACTCACGTGTGATAATCTGAGCATACATTCCATTAAAGAGAATTGAATGAGACACTTCATATCATGATGATAAAAAATATTGAAATCTAAGCTGAAGTCGCCTTTCCTCAGCAGCTAGAATTATATCGCGCATACAGAATTAAGTATTCAATCGCTTCATTTAATATGAATCGACACTCCTGTCAGATTTATTTAAAACTCAAACTCTTCGAAAAAGGGAATGTATTTATATATTTCCTGTTTTCTTTCTATTTTTGCATTTATGGGTCTTAATTTATTCAGTTATCCATCTTTTCATGATTGTGTAATACACGTGACCTCGTAACATTTTTAGAAAATATTTTTTCGCAAATATTTTGCCTCTTAAACCTCGTTCACATAAAATCTTTTTCTTGAAATATAATTTTTCTCCAATGAATGCTTAGGAACTTGTTTGAGTTCTTACCCAAATTCTTAATTAATTATTACTGGCTTTGGAGCTTACTTATGTTAATTCGTTCTTAACAAATGGTACTCATAAAAAGGGAACCTACTTCCTAAAATTTAAATAATGCATTTCATTCTTTGCTTTTATAAATAATAAATGTGCTTAGTAAATTATTGTCTTATTTTAAAGAGAGTAGTTGCATATTTTTTATGAATACGGCTTATTTAAAGTTTATATTTTAGGAACAGATTTCTAAATGTTATTTCTGGACTAATAGTTAATTCCATGAAATTAATGTTTCTTTAGTTACGTTTGCAATATAGGTATGCAGAATAACTTTTGCAACATTCATTGCTACTGCGATTTTTGCTTCGGTTTCCTAAATGTAAAGCACTTATTAGCTAAAATTCAATTATTGTCAGTTACATAATAATTTCTTGTTCGCATTCTTGCATTAAAGATGAAGAATTTCTCTTCTAGTGTACATTATACATTGTTATGATGATTATAAGTTTCTGATCAACAACGAATCATAGAATGCTATTCTAACTAGTGGAGACTGAAACAAAAAATTGCTAAGTTCAGTCAATGAAATTGTTTAACGCTTTTATAACAGAAATTAGTTTTTTTTAATTTGTTAAAATATGTTTCCTAACACTAATATATTTCCTAACAGAAATTAATAACAGCTGACTGCAGCTGTTATTAATTTCAGTTACAGACTTTCTTTCTAAAGCATCAAAATGTTGTCATATAGTAAAAGAAAATCATTTTCATTTTTACAAATAAAGAATGTTAAGTATATTGTATTTCTAGTGAAGAATTTCGAGAAAATTAAAGGTAAATTTCAAGTTTTCACTTAAAAAATTATCAGTAATAAAATAAGTTAGGCTCATGGTAGGATAAAAATGTGGTAAAAATAGGACAAAAAAGTAGGAAATTTATCTTTTGAAATTAAACCGTATTTTTAACACAACTGAAAATGCTCAAGTCTTTAAATCTGCAGCTGCAAGGCTGTGTAATTTCTGTCTTAAAAACTTTAAGAGTATAATATGTTTATCTTAGCATTAACCTCATGAATACACTTTTTACAAAATGAAATTTACGTTCGTTCTGAGACTCAGTTTTGTTATATTGCGAGTATCACATTCGAAACTTAAAAAAAAATACTTATTAACTATATTTTAAAGTTTGAGCTCACCTGATTGAAACGCTGGTGGTTTTAATGCAAATGGTGGGTTGTTAAAAGTGCTGAGTCCACTCTCCATAGTATACATGCCTGTAACAATGAAGCAATCAGATAAAAATGAAATTTTAACCAGAAACTTTATTTCAGATTTTTTATTTTGCCGATATGCAACTAATCAACATTAAAAATTTATAAACGTATTATGTTAATGTAAAGTGAAATGAAATAATTGCTTAGTAATTTCATGGACGCACTCTTCATTAAGTTCATATAATTAGTGCATTTTTTCATTAATTTATATAAATTTTACAGAAATTTATATAGTTACTTAAGTGCACCTAATTACGTAAAAACGAATATTTAAAAAAATTAAGTACAAATAAGTAGGGAAAAAAATTATAAAAGAGATTCCCTTTACGTTGAATGTCAGGAAAAATTCACTGTAATAATATTGCTGTTAAAGTAAATGGTACTTGCGGTTCATTAACTTTCAGATTTTAATCGAGGTATCCTAATACTTCTAATTTCTCTAATTTTTTAGAGATAGTTTCATAAACCATTTAAAAATTTATTACCTGCTTTTTTTCATCTATTTAAAAAGAGCATGTAATTTTCAATACCCTTTTCATTAAGTAATTTTCCGCAAGAATAGAATTTTGTTTTCCTTTGTGAGAGTTCTGCACCTAGTCACTACAGTCACTACAGTGTTCTTCCTCTGTACTACTGATATTCAATCATGCGGAATAATGACGCATGCCATCTTATTAGACTAGCATTGAAAAAGAAATGTATATCAAGAACGACAGGAACACTTAAAAACGATCACAGAAGGAAATATATTCATGTTTTTTTTCGTAGCTCACAATAAGTAAAAATTTACTGTCTCAAGGGGATGAAAAGATTTGCTAAAATAACACCAATTCAAAGGGAAGGAAATCCATTAGCTGCTACTAAATAAAGAGAAATAATTTCAACTTCAAGAAAATAACGTCTGATCCTTTAGAAATTTTAGCACTTATAGCAAAAAAGAGTCGGGAATTGCTAGTTAAAAATAAAGTAAAGAAATTATTGACTAATTTAGTGAAGCTCTGTTGTTCGGCTTTAAAAAGATGCTATGTAACTATTTTCTGGTTTCGAAAGGAATAGTCATTCATCAAGAAGGATGTTACTGAAATTTTGTTTTTGCTTGTCAAGAAAGGCTGTTCTAGAAACGAGCTCGTGTGATTTGTGATAGATGCATGAAGTCAAAATTTTGATTAATTGTTTACTAACTGCATACCCTGATAAACTTGTTCACGAAGTTACATAAACTTTGAGTACGATTTACATTCTCTGCTTTATTAATCTGATAGGCAAAGAAATATTTTTAAATAAAGCAAGTTAATTCGTTTAGTTCTAAATTTTTATTTTGGCCATATATATTTTTAATTATCACTTTTGTTTTTAACTCTAGAGCAAATTCCCATGTATTCTAATGTAAAAGTATAGCAAGCAGAATAATATTTTAAAATATAAATTGCATACAATTCAGACTGAATGGTAGAGGAAAAATCGTTTAAGCGTTAAAGACGAGAAAACTAATTAATCACATAGAACAATAAAAATACCTCTTTTTCTTATGTACTGCTTTTAAAAATAAGATTACTATATCATGTATATTAAAGATCCTGTATAGTAAATTTTGTTTTACTAGATCTTGACTAAGGGAATTTTTTACATTTTTTGTAGTTTAGTGTTAAATTATATGGCTGCAAAATGTATTACTTTTGGGGAAAGATTTAATGTTCACTTATATTGTGTAAACATTTGCTAGATGTATTAGAATTAACTGTATGTATTAGAATAAATTTTTACGTCACATTGCTGTTGTACTTTAACACGTTACCAGAAGTAGGATTATCTAGATGAAATATTTCTTTTTACATTTCGATTCCTTCACGCAACCCGAGCTTAAATACGACTCATTACGCTCCAGCAATAAACAAAAATTTTCAAATACCTAACGACGTGAGAGCGCTAAACACAATCCAGTTTTATAGCATATTACTAACGTCTAGATTTGGGGATACAGCATTTCACATACCACATTATAAGACCAAGTTTAGTAACCACTGCCCCTTCATTCTTTACTTGCCATAGAAAGTGTACGAGTATTACTTGCTGCTCTTCGTCAGTTCTGTAAATTACGCTACAGTGCTGGAATACGAAGAGTACTACTAACATCAACCCGAGCCCAATTTTAATTTTGTAAACATTTCACTTTTAAATGCCGTCTAATCTGTTAGCCCGGCCCGGAATTGTTTAAGGCAGTAATTGCTCTTTCACCTGAGATGGCAATAAATCCTCTTTGGTTTAACCAACGAGGTCAAAAGCCATCTCATTTGGTGGTACACAGATGCACCATTCAAATCTCATGTAAATGTCAATAGTCCTTGGTTATATGAAGCAGGAGTCTTATAAAACACTATTGTTGTGCTATTAAATGCAATTAAGAATGGTTCCTTAAGATAATTATTCCTAAACAACCGAAGCTGAAAAATGTTGGCAACTTTCACCATAGCTCCAAATCTCAAATTTAAGCCGCACAGGCAAGCATCTTGAAAAAGCACGTTCTTCTTTGCACAGCACATTTCAGCTTATTTTAATTTGGCTTTTTCAATAATTATTACATTGGTCAGACAATCATTTTATCTAACGAGGTACGAATTTCTGATAATTGAGTTGTCGGATGTATAATGTCAAACTTTTGTTGGAGTACAAATAAAATTTAACTGCGGAACTATTCCATTGCTGATTACTGATCAGAAGGAGACAGGCTTTTTAAAATGAGATTTCCATATCTTCCATACGAAGATCTTGCGTTTGTTTTTATGTTCAAGTGACTCAAAACAGATGGCCCTCTAATGATTCGCGTGGTGCAAATGATTTAATGATATGGGTACATAAAACTCAGTATAGCTTTTCTAACGACTATGTTTGATATATGTCTTCTTAGAATTTTTATTACATATACTAAGTTCACAGTTTTCAGTGTCAGAAAAACTTCTCAAAGAGTAACAACGTATCGAAGAATCTGCTATTCTCAGCGTCATTTTAGAGTGCGTTCCATATTTAGAGTTCCTTCCAGTTATCAGTAAGTGTAATTTTTCCTAGCTTACCAAATTTTTATTAGCTTAAATTTTTTGACATACAACTATTATGTACAATTATATTATTGAAAAAACTTCTCATATCTCTTAATTTCTTATCGAATATAAGACATTTTCGCAGTTTTCTAAGTCTGGTAATCCATCCATAAATATTTTCTTCAAATCCGCAATATACGTCGGCATTTTTCGGTGGGTCTTCAAGTTCGTTATCAGCAGCAATTAAATATTATTAAAATAGTCATTCAGCGTTAAAATAAAAGTACTAATTTTAAAATGAATCAAGCACTGGTATTTTAAGCAATACAGAACTAGGCTGGACTCAATTTCAGCCTATAAACTTCTCTTCACAATAATCTATGCTGTTGTTTTGTAATTTTTAAAAATCCATAATATATTTTCAGATAGAGTGAAATTTTTCGATAGCATTCTACAGATACTATTATCAATCACGCATAAACAGAATCTTTTAAGCAGTTCAAATACTTCAATACCATTAAGACAGCTATCACCTATAAAAGAAAGAAAATGGTCATTATTTTTGATGAAAAGATTCGGGAAATGTTGACCTACAGAACACCCTCAACGATGCAACAGCTCTTTTAATATCATCGAGTATAGTTTCGCAAAATGCGACAGACAATTCTTGTTTTATGCAAGTGTGTTTCGGTAGCTGTAACTTCAACAGCGAGGACCGAAGAAAGCTCGCGAATAAAAGAGGCGCACTCTTATTGTCCTCTGTGAATGATGGGTTTAATTTCTTTTTTTATTTTACCTTCTTTCGTAATTTGGACGAGTAGGTCTGCTATCGCAACTCTTTATCGTATAAAAGATCACAGGTAAAGCTAAATGCTTTTATAGAGTCATGCTGACCTAGAACTAGCTTTTTGGAACTATCTTTTAGAGATCGCAGAGGTTCCAGAGGAACCTTTTGCAAATGGACATGCTTCTGTGACTGTTACTAAATCTGGTAGTGCTCTTAAATGAAAAGTGTCTAATCTGTGTGCTTGATTTCGTTGATGTACGTAATCTCTGACAAAGCGCTTTCTCTCGACAAATTTCAAAAGCATTTAAAATTTACACCTGAGTTCCTCTGCAAGTTATACTAACGAAATCTATTTCAGTAAAAGGCACGCTTGGCATCCACGGCTTGAAGGTTTTTTAATGGTATGTTTGATTTTCAAGCGGTACTTCTTTTTAGATGCTATTACATCATAAGTTTTGTTTGAATTTTTTGTTGACCAAGATTATAATGAACTTTCAAACCGAACTTGCTCAGTTACGTTCTAAATTATGATTGTCTGTTCCACTAAACAAAAAGTATTGCATACCTCTCGCTATATTTACAGAATGTACGGTTTAAACGTGTATTTAATTTAATTTGTTTCTTGGACGTGGCAATGGGAATTCTTTTTTAATGATATTACGTAAGTTTGAACGTCAAAACATTATTCGCTGAAGTTGAACGCCATGCCTCTCTGCAGACGCGATGATGCTATTAATGTCAATTTTCTTTTCTCGAAAATCTTATTTTATGAAAAGATATGCAAAAATATGAAAGAAAAGTAAAGCGGGAGACGGAAGTGTTCGTGGAAATACACGAATATTCTACGTAACTCCAAGCAATTAAAAATATTTTTATGCTGGTACATTTATAATTACATTATGTTAGCATATTCTGATGGTACATTATATATATATGAATACATTTATAAACATTTATTGCATCGTCTACTAAACAGGTGAATACATTAAAGGTATATTAATTAAAAGAAGGAAAATTAATGATTAGAATGATACTAAATGATTTAAAATTTACATACACAGACGCGAATTTCTGTATTCCCATTTGATTTGTAGATGCAAAAAATTGATGGCAATGTACTAAGGACGAGAAATACATGTATGGAACTGCATAAATGACAAATATTTGTTAGAGAGAAGTTTCGCGATATACCTTACGTGATAAGCAACTAAGTATTTTTATAAAGTAAAGCAAATGAAAACTGTTCTTTGGATATCGAATCTACTATTCGATAAGTAAAACATAAAAGTTATGTAAAATTATTTAAAAGTATATTTAGAAGATTTTGAAATTTGTTTGATCGTTACAAACTCAGTCCTTGTTTCACGCAGGGTTATTTTCGTGTGTCTTGTTTCGCGATTCTTTTAATGCAATATTTCGAAACATATTGTCATTTCTCGTTCATACGATCTGAACAATTTGAGCATTAGATTGCTGATCGCTCTTAATTCGACCCGGGTTCGGATTCCTGCGAACGGGCTAGTGGCATGCAGGATTTCCAGGATTTTCCCATGTGAAACATGAATACGAAACAATTTTACTTCGAAAGTCCTCCACGAAAGCATTTCTTCCCTTAAAGTGATATTCCTCTCATGCTTTGTGCTTTGTCGTATACCATTATAACGAAGTAAAATCTTCAGTATTAACTGTGTATGTATGTTTGTGTTGATACTCATTCGGTAATGTGCCTTTCAGTTAAAGCGGGATATTTACTATTTATTTGGAAGTTTCATTTTGTCACGAACGGAAAATATTTCAATAATATCGTCATCTTCTCTAAGCATTATTTGAAAAAATGTTTTCTTTTGTTCGTGGTCTATCAAAAGGGACGCAAACTACATACACTTCGTTTAGATAACCGTGAATCCTAAGTTGTTCTAGTGACTACTGGGCGTAAATCTAATAAGTAATTGCATAAAATCTAATAAGTTTTCTCTAGTCTCGTGCCGAAACCCGTTTAAAGAAAAAATAAAAGAGGTAAGTTGAGGTGCTTATCCAAAACCACTTAATCGTAACGAATCGCCACAACGCGGTTCGCATATGTTATAAATGCAATCGATAGCCAAGAAAATGACCTTGTTTCTGATAGCGTTAAGCTTGTCACATCGATTATTATAAATGTCTCTAAGTAGAAAAGGCCGTTCAAAGCTTATTTAAATTTAAGTTAATTTTTCACCAATGTCAAAAATTATTATGTTAACGACGACGTTTCATGTCATATCACATGGTTACGTGTTTTTCTTTTATTTTAACAAGGTATTTAGTTAATATTGTGGGTGTTCCATTTGTGTTTCATGGCTGTCCGAGTTAATTACTGGTATACAGAATAAAATTAATTTTTCTAAAATCAATATTTTGATAATGAGGGTCAACGTATTTTTTACTTAATTTTTCATGCCGAGTTAATTTTTAATCTATTAGGAAGCTTAATTTCTTATTCTTCTTACATAATTTACTTTGCAGTATTATGCATGCTGATGCTCGTATTAAAAATAAAAAGTAAAAACCCTTCGGGGGGGAGAAATGTTAATACGGCGAACTTTTTATTGGAATAGTATTATAGCCTTGTTTATAATTCAGTGAAATAATAAATATATTTTTAATCAAAATGAGTAATAGGCAATAAGCTATAAATTATTATGATTGCTTATTTGAGAAAGCAGGAAAAGGAAAAGGAAAATTCTGCCGAATTATATCTTTATAGAATTCAACTTGTTGTAGTTTATGTTCTAGAAAAGAAAATTGAAAAATAGGTTTTTAACTTATGAAGTGTGCTGGTAAAGAACGTCTTTTCCACTCTCTAAAGCGCGCTGCGTGTAATAATTATGTTCCAAAGATTTGAGAGCCCACCAGCGGCCGAGTCGCTGAACACTGGTAGTTCGATCCGAAGTTCGAATCCCGCGAACGGGCTGGCTACATGGACGTTTTCGTGGTTTTCCCCATGTGTTACGTGTATACGAGCCAGTTCCCTTAGAAAGTCCTCCACGAAGGCATCCCTCCCCTTAGGCAGATAGCCCTAGTGTGCTTTGCCGTAATTAATTACATAAATAAAACCAAAGATTTGATCGGTTGCTTTGTTTTCCGCCAATATCATCAGTTTTAACAAAATCAGATAGACACTTTCTTTTAACTGACTGTGGGGTGGTCGATCTACTTGGGCCGTCGAAAAGCCCCCATTGTTGGAACTGTCAGTAACACAATGCCTAGGATGCACATGCCTGAAACAGTTCGTTGGACGAGTACACATATGCTCCAGATGTGAAAGTTCGAGGATGCGGCTGAACGACTGAGATTTTGACGTATTCATAACAAAGAATAGGTGAAAAGATCAGGTAGTCTCTTAAGTAAACTCTTTTAATGAAAGAGCCTTATCGCAGTCTTCAGCGGAAGTCTTCTGAAGAAGTTCAGAGATCTCATTTTTAAATCAATGAAGTCTTACTAACGGCCGAACGGATAAAACATTGGTAAAAGTTCTGACTGCATGTTATTTTCATAGTTTTCAGCGCATCTAATGTGAATACGAGTCGGTTTCTTTAAAAAAAGTCTTCCACTAATGTATCTTTCCTTTTAGGCAGATTGCTCTCACGTGTTTTGCCTCAATCGAATAAAACATATGAGTAGCTGAAAAGCCAACCGAAACAGTATAATGATATCATTTTCTGAAACATTAATGGCTGAACTGAGTATTTGTTTTGTATAGCCAATCATAGATGAAAATTCGTATAAAAAAATCAATCATGGTTTATCAGTGAAGAGATTATTAGCCAACTGTACGCTGGCACTAGGTCGATAACAACTACTCCAGGTTAAGAAGTTATTGTGAAGATTATAACAGAGCGAACATGCATTAATAGTCCTAAGTATAACATTTTCGTAATTCTGAAAAAGCTGCGCTTTTAAATCATCGCATTCGAGGGCACTGAGAACTCTGTAGAGAGCTGTCTATCCATCTCTTTGAAAACTTTGAAGTTAGAAAAGTGCTTGTCAGCTTGAGAAGTAGCGGTCATTGTATAAAAACATTACAATCATCGACTTAAACTCTGTAAAATTGCTTTCAAAGATTTTGAAAACACATTTTGGGTGACAGTTAATCCTCTCCACGTAGACCGTTTCACTGCTTCTGTGTGACCTTACATATAATCCACTTACAAGCTTCTACCAGTCGACGATTTTCTGCCATAAAATATCCTGCATACTTTGTGACATGATGAAAACGAATTGCTGCTTAAGAAATCCTTGACTTGGTTCGAACAGCTTGTGCACAATACATGCTGTCATGTAAAAACCTAATTTCCCCATAGATAGATGTGTATTTATATCTTGAGCATGCACGTTCGCATGCTCAAATATGTTTACGCGATGTTTAAGCGATCATCATATTTTACATTCTTTCTTTTGAGATAATGTATCTTGTTACGTGGAATCCATTTCAAAGATAAAAATCAAATTCTTGTAAAAAACGAAAAAACAAAAAAGTGGTTTAATGAAGGTTTTCAATCCATAATGATTTCTATAGATTTTTATTTTTATTTCTCATATATATATATATATATATATAATGTCAAGTATTTTTAATTAATTACTCTTATTTAAATATATATGCTTAAGTAGGATATTTAGTATCCTATAAGCTATTTCTATAAATATCTTATGTGTGTTTTGTGGAATGATTTAATGTATATCTTATTGCAATATCTGTCAAGTTATGTTTATAACTTAATACTTTCAAATGTAAAAAATTAACATTTGAAGGGAACCAGAATTTCATTTTGCTGTAAGTATCAAAAACTGCTTACACTAACATTAGAAGAAATCGCATTCAAGCATTATTTTCGGAATGTTAATATATCTCAATGAAATCAAATGAATTAATACTTAAATTCATGATTTTAGATTTTCCTTCAAAATTTTGAAAATTCTCCTTTCAAAAAGGGGAGAAGACATTTATGAGAATTACTAAAATTAACATTGGTTAATTGCTGAATTGGTTAAATCAGTGAATATAGATTAGCATTGTAGCATACTGAGTAGGCTTTTCTTCGTAATTCAAAATTAGTCTTTAGTTTGAAAAAAAATTGGTTTAATTAGGTGGGTTGTAAAATTTGTTATTTTCATAAAATATGGTAATTGTTGCAAAGCATACTGCGCAATACTAATAATCGTTTTATTAGAGTATGAAAATATGAGAAACTATATCCATTTTGCAAAATTAAAAAGTACATCTTGCTTTTATATGGTAAGATACTGTGGTTAAGAATGAATTGAATGAATGGTGTTATAATTGTTTATCAGTGAAGGTGTGTGGTTCTGATTTGCGGTTTTTCTTTTCATTTTAGCGTGACGTCACCGCTGAAAGTCGGCCCTTCCCTGTACCCACGCTGGCTGCCCTCGTGCCTCCGTACCATCCGGGTACGACGCATTTTCTCCAGGCGATGACCTCCAAAGAGGTAACCTATCACACCACTTATGTAAATTCCTTTTCATATCCTCTCCGAGTTACCCATCTTTAAAGACAGTAAAAGGGATTAATACGGTATAGTAACAATGAGCAGTACCTGCATAAAGTTTGGCTGATTCTATAGTTCCTGAAAAATCAGTCATCGCAGCTTACACAGAACGTATTAATTCAGTCGCTGAGAAACAATGTACTTTCCGTAATTCTGCAGTGTGCGTTTCTGTGTAAAAAACTTACATTTCTAACCCAGAAACTTTCGCAATAAAGATAATTTCTCAGGATCTTGCGAACTTACATTTGTTACAATTTTTATTATTTTCCATCTTATTTACAGCCTTTCTTTAAGTTATACGTCTAAAAGACTGAATTATGTTGACGTCAATTAAATTTGTGTTTCTTGTGAGAATGTCTCCAAAAATTAAAGGACTAGTCTTCAATAAAAGGCCTCTGCATTATTTATTTAAAATCCTCTTCATTTGCAGAAGTTGTGTCTTCTACTAACGATTTTTCATGAATGGAATGAAGATTTTTATATCCTTATAAATACATTATTATTAATGGATATTAAGTCTGAAAGATCAAATAAACTGAATGTACTTTAATTAACTTAATAAACCAAACTAAATCCTTATTATCACAGTCCCCGTTATTTGAACGCTGCAATATTATCATCAAGTCTTAATAAAGAAAAATTTAAGAACTTACAAATACTTCTCGCTTTCTTTGCCTTTAATAATAAAAAATGCAGCAACGAATTCATTCGAAAAAAATTATTAAAATTTTTACAAAAAGGACAGAAAGTGCGGTTAGAAATACAATGGGGATCTACTCGCAACTCTTCTCGTAGCGAGCGGACTTAAGTTACCATAGTTAAGACTGCCGGGCATTTGGCGATCATTTGCGACTTATGTTGGCGATTTATCGAAATTCTTGGCGCTGTGTGAATAGCAGGGGCCGAAATATCAAGGAAGTACCAAAATTTCGTTTTAGAACATATTAACAAGATCATCTGAAACTTTATTTCCAGGAAAAGTTTAAGATAATACTGGACTTGTTGCTACTCTTAAATTGAAAACTGAACAGAGACTGCAGCGATAATAATATTACGAAGTTAAGAATACCGAATGAAAAAAAAAAAAGTATATTGAAATTAAAATGCTTTGCTGACCTCTGAAGTTACTTAAGCTAGCAGATCAAACGAAGGAATGATAAATCAGAATCTGTATTTGTGTAATTTGAGATAAAAAGTCTATGGTAGCAAGAAACACTGAAATTTTGAGGGAAAATTATCAGATTTCACATGTAAGGTCAATGAATTTTATTTACAAGGGCAAATAATTTAGATTGATTTCTCTGTGAGAAGATTAGGCACATGTCCATTAGTGTATAGATTTAACACATTTCTGCGTACCAATAATATATCTATTTAATGACCTTTATACGTGGACAAAATTATTAATTCAGTATTCCTATTAAAGGATCAGAAACATATCCAATAATGATAAGTCTTAGTATATCTTTGGGTAATTTCTTTTGAAGTTTTGCCTTCCTCTTTCTGTTTACCAAGTGTTCGTTTTCTATTTGTTGTTATAACTATAACCGAAAATATAAAAACTAATAGTATCACAAATCTGAGTTGAGTTATTGAATAACTGCTCTTTTGAGTGTCGTATCGGTTACTTGGCCACTTGTGCAACAAAACATCAGACTAAGGTTTGAGCAAAGTTTTCGTAAATGGGATTCCTGACAAAGTATCTTCAAGTGAATTTTAATTTTATATATTGCAACAGGTGAGAATCAGCCAGCAGGTAGTCCCTTCAGAGTAGAAAACCGAAAAACGGTTTAAATTATCATCAGATCTGTAAATTAGTATTTATCTGCAAGGTGCAGAATTTTGAGTTATAATTATTTTAAGTATAGTATAACAAAGTGGTTATTAGTCCATCAATTAATATTTTAGTTATTGTTCCTTTATTTGGTCATTTATTTGGTACTTAAGTTCCGCAGAGGCCATAACTCGCTCGTCACAGCTTAAGGCTAGTAAGCGCGAGGAAACTTAAGGAGGTATTACATTTAGGAGACTAAGGCCGGACCTTAACAACTTTTCTCTTCATTAGCACCTATAGTATATAATTTTACCTAATGTCTCTCGGGAAGGGGGAACAGATCGCTGAAATTGTTATCCGCCATTCAGATTAATGGATCACAAAAAGTGCCTACTTAATGAAAAGGTATACATTATTTAATGTCTGCTTATCAAGTGCCACATTAAATTCGAAATGTATAAATGGAGCAAATCATTATCCATTTTCTGTAATAAGCATCTGCTGATGGTTCGTTGCAAGATTATGACACTTGTCCGTCGGTCACCAAGCGGAAAAATACATTGAGTAAATTTGGCAAATAAAAAGCCCTCAACTGACTTAATGTGTTTCACCAAGGCCAATAAACTGAGTTTAGGTAACCAATTTCTTCAGAAGAAGTTATAAACCTTCCTTTTAATGGCTCATTTTGGGTTACTTTTTTCTTATCGGTAGCTTAATTTTTACAGCAGTTTAATGTTTGTATAGGTTGTGAATCGAACTCGTATTGCAATTTATCGGTTGTGAAGTTTTTTTTGTAACGTTCACAATAGATTCTCTCAATCTTATTAAGCGAATCACCTCCCATTTTTTATTACTCGTGGCTTCGAAAGACTACCACCATTGATAGTTTATCGACCGTATTTGGCGATCACTCTAAATGGAGCCTGCAATGCCTAATCGTATAAGACGTTAATGAATTTTTTTTCTCTTAAGTTCTCTTGAAAGGGTTGTAAATGTTTCATCACCTGTTTGCCAAAGGCAAGACAGAAAAAAAAAAATGCTTCTCTCTTACGTAGATGTAAATTATATCCTTTTCTTCTAAGTATTTGCATGTTCCTTCTTGCGGTAGTTTATGTAATAAAATTTTAGATGCATGCAGCCCATTTGCAAAGAAGGTAACCTACATAATGCAACAAAGAAAATAAAATATGACAGTTAGATGACAAAACAGAAGTACGTATAATACACCTGTTATCTTTTATTTTACAAAAATAAATTAATAGAGCAGCATTAACTAGCACATTAATATACGTAAAGGTATTCCTACTGGTATATAATATATATATGCATGTATATGTGTTATGTACATAGTAATCCACTTAATTAACATTGGAATATCGTGTTTGCTCTTTCCGCTGTTGAAGGTAGACAAATCACAGAGTTCAACTAGTTATGCCAGTACGGAATCAACATAGTAGCGTAGAAGAATGTCTCACCATATAGTCAGTCTTTTTACACTGGAATGGAGCGCACTAACGGCTGAGTGGTAAAATCGCTTAACGTTCGTACTTCGATCTCATCTCAATGCTCGCGAACGGGCTGGCTGCATAGGACCTTTCGTAGTCCCCATGTGTAAAGCGAATACGCGCAATTTTCGCGAAAAATTCCTCCACGAAGGCATCTCTCCGTCTAGGCAGAAAGTCTTGTGTGATTTGCTGTAATTTAAGTAATCCATATATTTTATACTTGGAAGATGTAATAAAAGCGTTCATATGGAATTCATTTTTATCGTTTCTGTGACCATCGTAGGCAAACTAAAATATTAAAAATAAATGGACATTATCTTGGGTTTCTCCATGTGCAACATCAGCATGAACGATTTTTCGTTTGAAAGTCTTTACCTTTTCCTTAAAAAGACCTCTCCTTAGACAGATTGTCCTCGTATTCTTTACCATATTCGATTAAGCAAAGTACTCTAATACCACTTTTTTTTTCTTATTAACATCACGAAGTAGTATTGTTGTTTTCAGTTTGTGATTAAATCCTATCCTTTGCAAATAAAGATCAGGAAATGAGAGCACATTATTGCTAATCGATGATGCATAAGATCTTTTATTTATCTTTGACAATTTTTTAATGGTATCATTTCAAATGGGAAGAACGAAAAGAGAAAATACGCGCCTGAGTTTTTAAACTTATGTTCTTTAATTGTTTCTGTAATTTTAATTTTCTTAGTTAATTTTAAGTAAAGATTTAGTTTTGTGAATCGGTAAAAGAAGATACTACTTTTATTCAAAAAGAAAGGCTAAAAATTGCTATGATCTTTTCTTAAAATTGTTAATTTGAATCTCTTTTCTGAGAGGTTAAATTGTAATCCGAAGTTTAACAGGCGCCAGCAGATAAGGCTGTCCTAGACATGACGTACATAGCGCTCTGTAACTCCATCATTTCGTGCTTTTGCTGCTTTACAGTTTTATACATTGTTGGCTAATGCCCTGTGAAAAGGTCCTGACATTTTGTTTAATTATCGTTTGCAAAAAAAAAAAAAAAAAAAAAAAAAAAAAAAATCAGATGATACTAATTTATAATATTACAGCACAGCAGCATTTTATGTCTTTACATTTCATGGGCATGCAGCTTTTTCTGCCTTTTACAATCTGCCATAAATACTATGCTTTAGTAATTTTCTTTACAAAGACAAGTCACTAAATTAAGCTTGTTCACTATATTTAAAGATAAAGCATGCTTTCTCTTTTAACTATGAATTAGGTTTAATCTTACTTCATAGTCCATTATTCCTGATCTTTATTTGGTTTTGTGCATGCATCATAGATGTGCGCAAATTATATTTGCAACAATCCGCTAACTAAAATTCGAGAATTGCTTTGCAAACTAAACTGAAAACTAAAATTCGAGATTGTACAAACTAAATACAAAATAAGACTTAGTTAATATATATTTAGCGAAGAAAAATTTGATTCATTCTTAAATTTTCAAACGAAGAATTGTTTCAGTAACACGCGTACGCTGATATTAAAAATAGTTATCCTCTTCCTTCAAGTCTGTTTGTTTTAAAACAGTAATGCCCTAAAGTTGAACAAATTTATTCATGGAATGATAATGCGTATGACTTTGGCAGCTGACAAAACAAGAAGCACACTCTAGGTTCGAGTAAAGCGAATCACCACTTCTTTCACTGAAAAACAATTTGTGGCATGTCGTGAAGTCATTTTCCCATTACATACGTGAAAGCTTTAAAAGGAATAATTAAGTGCAGCTACCCGAAGTTCACCTGGAAACCTACTCCCGGAAGCCAGCATGAAGCTTTTTATACAGTTAGAAAAGTTTTACAATTCCGGTTTTGCATGGGTTCTTAATGGTAATATGCGGTTCATAAACAGCAGCATATAGCTTCACATAATTACTCTGATTACGGATTTCAAATTAATTCGAATGCACTTTATTTTAACTCTCATTTGAAACTATTCAACATCAAACATGCAACAGGTATATGTTAACAGTCAACTATTTTTTTTTTTTTTTTTTTTTTTTTTTTTTTTGTGTGTGTGTGTGTGTTTGTTTTTGTTTACATTTTATTCTGAGAGATTAAACCAATTTCGAGTAATTTAAAAGTACATATAATTCAGCAATGTCACGTTTTAGTTGATTGCTATCATTTGTGGCAGCATTTTTTTTGTGCATATGGTAGCATCTGTGGTGTCATTTATATTGCAACATTTTTATGATAATTAAAATTTTGCGTAACAGAATGAGAAATAAAGTTCTTTGTAATTAAAGATACTCTAGTTTAATTCTTTTATGCTAATGCTCCATGATTAAATTTGTTCGGATTCTTTTCTTTTCTGTCAGAGCCAATTGAATATTACATTTTTAATTGTGAGAGCATATTCAGTCCTGTGCTCAATAAAATGAACAAATTTCTAAATTTAGAACATAAAGCTTTATGGAATTGAAAATTTAAATTTGTTCAAATTTAGTTTTGATCAATGTCACGCATAGATTTTGTTAACATCGATTATCTAATCTTCATTAAGTATAAGATAATTGTTGAACATTATCCTCCTCCCAATAGTCGGCTCAGGCAAACTCGAAGAGTTTCGCAAAAACGAGTCCCCGCGTTAATTCGCTATCCCGGCATAATGCTTCCTACTTTCGATTTCTTGAAATTTTGAACAGTTTATGAAACAGATTGAAGCAAATAAAAGTTCAGAACAGTGATGAGCTGGGAGAGTACAATAACAGAGTTCCAACGGAAAATACCCCTGCAGTGCAGGCCGTGACGAAGGTAAGTGCGCATGTATAAAGCAAATGGCATGGAGAGAAAACAAGAAAAAATGCCTAAATCTCACTGAATACGAGAGAGTCCTCATGTGTATAGTAGTCATAGCAATAGTAGTTAGCATAAAATAACATTAAATATAAAACATAGTGGGAAGTAAAAAATAAAATTATATACAATATGTACAGGCTAGATATTTACAGCAAAGACAACAACACGAAAAAACAACAACAAAAAAAAAAAATCAGTATAAGAAGGTGTACAGATATATTTAAATTGTGACAGTTGGGTGAATACAAAAGTTAAGAGGATAATTACTATTCAAGGTACCTGAGGACCGCAAGCGGTCGTTTTCTATTTCTTATAGTATTGTAGTCATAAATGAGCACTGGAATGGTGCTATTGTTGACATTAGGTATATTATTGTAAAATTTTTCAGAAAGGAGAGCAAAGTAAGCATAAATCGTTGGAATCTCAAGCTCCTGGAGAACTGCCGTGTTTCTAATGAACCATCGACAGTTCGCCGCTTGTCGAAGTATTATGTTTTGTAGTATTTGAATCTTCTTTACATTAGTTATACTCGCATATCGGACACTTGCTCGGATCCAATTCATCCAGGAACGACAAAACGGAGTGGTATTTCAGCTAGCTACACCATAAAAAGTAGACTGATTTTACACCCATGATCTGGAGGGAGACACGCATATACAGTCAAGCTTTACGCCGATGTCGATTATTTAGATTATAGTTAAGCACGCGTTGACTACCTGTCTGGCGGGATGCCTTCGTTAAGAACTTTTAAGGGTTACTTGAATACGGGCAAGGTACACTAGGGCTTTTTGCTTAGGAAGGAGTGCCCTTCATTGAGGACTTTTAATGGAAACTGGATCGTATTAACGTTAAAGATGGAGAAATCCATGAAAATGAACTATGTAGGCAATCCGTTTACCTGTGATCAAACCCGAGTCGAATTTCTAGTATTAAAGATTCGGCAGTTGATGGGGCCGACTTTGTAAGGGAAATCGGTTTATACTCGCATTACACGTGGAGAAAACCTCGAAAACTCCTATACTGCCAGCCCATTCGTCATGATTTTAACCACTTGTCACTGGTTTTATTGCTCTACCGTTGTTGGATTAAACAGTGTTTCAATCCATACCTTGGTTTCGGGTTAGTAATAGGCTTAGCTTCAGCTAGGCAACTTATGGAACGCATACCAATCTCGAAATTTAGCAAGATATCTTGCAAGGAAACAAGATAAGGATATATTTTAAGGATACAAGATAAAGATATCTTGTAGCCTTTCCCTGTACGGTGTAACTGGTAGTGCATCCGATGAGCAGTCCGAACATCCAGAGTTCGAAGCCCGGCGAGAGCATAGCTGATTCTCACTCTTCCTGGCTGCATATCTCTAATATATCATGTAAGAACTTCAACACAGTGTAGATACCTTTCTTTCACCTTTATGTTAAAGAGTTTTAAAATTACATTTTGTGCTAAGACGGCTTTATCGTCATCCAGTTATATCCAAGGACATGTGTAATCGATTTTATTTTGGATGCTGTATTGCATTTAATTTATATGGTCACTTTGAATTGTTACTAAAGCTTCTTCCAGTCTCATTTTTTTCATTTTCATTGGATTAGAGTGAAATAAGAAAGCTTCATTGGTATGATATATTTCATTAATGTGAAATTACCCTACACAAATTAAACTGAGACTTGTGTATGATAATTCCGCTCTCATATGTAGTTCTTAGTTTCAATAACTTTACTTTTATTTTATTATGACTTTTTGCATAATGCTGCTTCTGACTATTACTTACTTCAACATAAGTGACTATTACTTGCATTTTCAAGTTTCTCATTTAAATCGTCTTTCGGTGACAAATATTAAATAAAATATCGCCAACAATATACATTTAATATATTTTGATACCAACTTCTGTATCCCTCCCAAAAAAAGAAAAAAGAAAGAGAGAAGGGGGGGGAATGGGCTTGATTTTTCTTACGAAGTTATTTGCGTCGTTAAAAAAACAATATACTTATTTTTCAACACTTTGAAACACAGATTGTTACAGCGTCTGGTTTGTTTAACTATGCGTGTCACGATACCCATAAAATAACTCTCGCTATATTTTATGCATTATACTAAAAATTTGAAGATAAAAGTTTCAGCAATGTATCAATGATGTTATCATTCTTTTTGTGACAGTGAATACTATTTTTTTTTCTTTTGGTGCCGCTTGTTGTAAATCATTTTATGAGGGCGAATAAAGTCTTATCCCACATCATATACATTCCTATTTCTGTCTCATTCTGTTTCCGTTTGTGAAATGTATATAGCTGATTCTAATTTGCGCTATACGTTACAAGAAACCAGAACTGCTCTTCCAAGGTGCATGCAATTAATTTTTGTTCGGAACTGAATAAAAATCAGCTTACGCGGTTTACATGTAGTAATCATTTCCCTTTGTGTTCTAGTATTTATCTTAATTAATTTTCACATTTACTTTTCTCAAAACATCCTTATTTTGCTCCTCTATTTTACCATTATGCACCAAAGAAATTCACCGAGGTAATTTTTCAAAATTTAAATAATGACTTACATTCCTATCTTTCATTACTTTTATTTCCATCACTATGCTGATTTTTGTTGTCATCTAAGTAGGAATGAGATTCGCACTTTTGAAAGATAATTATTTGTACGACTCCTTTTATTAAAACCTTTCAGTGCCTTTATATTTTGTTTGAGCACGCATTTCTAAATTACTCTGGGTTCATTTGTGGCGAAGGATTAAAGGCCACTAAATTTAATTCAACCCAGCTTGGTAGTTCAATCCAGCTTAGGTTAGGCTAGATTATCTGAATATGCCAATGTATACGAGGGCTGTAGGGGAGAAATACATTTATAGAGAACCTTCTAAGGAAAACTGCCTCGGCCGGAGTTCAGAACCTAGAGAAATGGCTCGCTGCATGCACGTTTCGGTGTATTTGCTCTTGTGAATACGAGTTAGTTTCCCTTAGAAAGTTCTCTACGAAGGCCTCCTTTCCATTAAGCTGATAGCCCTAGCATACTTTACCATAATCTCATAAGCCCAAATCGTAAATTATGTCGCAGTACAAAAATTTCTAATGAGAAAGTTGATTAATTAAACGGTGCAGTCTTGGCACTTCTTAGGTAAACAGCTTTCGAGAACTACCTGCCTAAAGGCAGAATTGTCTTCGCTAAGGTAAGAATTGTCTCTCTAAGAAAAACTATATTTGTTTTACAGAGAGCAAAATCCTTTGAGAAGTTTATTCTAAGTTCGGTTGAATTCTAAGTTCGGTATAACTTGAGTCCCCCAAAATATAGTAAACTTAAATCAAATATATTAACAATCAGTTTATCTTCCCGGCCGTTTCCAGGATCAATTATTGAGACAGATTCCTGCGGAACATAATGATTTTCTGGTATGATAATCAGATATCCGAAGGAAAAATATTATTATGGTTATTTTTATTTAAAAAAATCAGTAATATAATGTTTGTTTGCACCTGTGAAAATAAGATCTAATAAATTTGCTTGTCACAATCATCATTACTACTGATAAAGATTTTTATGTAAATTGTATTAAAAATTACGGACAGTAGGTCAAAGGATGCAGATTGCAAATTAAAACAAAAAAATAAACTCAGTAATATAAAACAGCGAAAATTTGACATGCCATTCTTAGACCATTTTATACGTACCAATATCCAATTAGATTTGCAGCATATATCAATATGAATCGGTGTATATTGCAAAATCTGAATTCTATTCTATTTCGAATATCTACAACGATTTGAACACAGCACCTGCTTAATGGCAGGTCAAAGCACTAACTACACCACTAATTGGTGAACTAAAAAACGAGTGCATGCATATTTGCCGTGGCCAAAAAAAAAAAAGTGAATAAATAAAAACAAATTGCCATAATTTAAATTATTACCCTTTGTTTCAGAAAGATACAATGAGAAACATCCTCAAAGAAAGATTTCTAAGACTAATTGCAGTTATTTTGAAACGAATCGCATTTATGGGATATATTTGTGTCATGAATTGCATTTATTAGGCATATTTGCGTCAATGAAATTTAATGAGTCATCAATTTCTGCTGATTTTACTGTGCTGCCTGTTTTTTGAAGATACATGTGTTGCACTGCAAAAACTGTCCTTATGCCTAAAAAATATGAGGATTTATATTTATGAGTGCTATATTTATAGCTCATTCTTTTTCTTCGATATATTGAACTAGAAGACTACTTTCATTTACGAGAAGCTATTTTACCGAAATGATCGTAAACCTGGAAAGGATACCCCTCGAGTTCTGTAACCTTATATTATTATAAATTACTTTAGTTTTCTGTTTTATGAATTTAAAAATTGAGGCTGTTTTATGGGCTTAAATTTCAAGATGATATCTATTAAATTTACAAATATTGACATTTATCGACATTTGTACTGTAGTAACTAGCCAAAATGAATGTTAAAGTGTAGAAATTTTTCCATTGCTATTACTTTGAGACATTTATTATGCTTGAGACATTATATCTTAATGATAAAAATGATTTAGTCCTACGCCGAAAAGTAAAGAAATAAAAGGATTTCTTTTGATATTTTTGATATATTAGGATTTTGTCTGCTGTTATTTCAACATTTCGTGAATTTTCTATAAAATAGGATAGTTTGCTTCATGTCGTAAAGTTTTACTGCCTACTATAACTAAAGGAAAAGAACTGCAGTGTTTTGTTGCAGCAATTTTTTATGCAACCATTTTTTCCCCTGAATCGTATTTGTGGATCTGACAATACAGCTAAACATTAGTAGCTCGTTCTGGAGTCATTTACCAGCGAATGAGTCGTGTACATGTGTTTTTATATTTTCCTCTGTGCATAACATGGATACAAACCAGTTTACTTTAGAAAGGACTCTATACGGGCATCCCTTCTAAGGCAAAATACCCTTCTCGAGATTTGCTGGGATCGATTAACCAAGCAACCAACTCACTGAATCATTTAATTTTTATTAATAATGCATCAATTTAAATAGATGAGAACTAAAACTGCAAAATAATTCTTCATTTTTTTTCTGTTAATTATATCTAATAAAATATAGGGTTAGAAATTTTAAGCTGCAGGGAAGTTATTACTGCACGTTGTTACGCGGGGTGTTTGGAAAAGGCAACTCTAAGCTATATTTCTTTAAATATTGATATTAGAATGTACTCTGAACAATAAAGTTTCTCAAACTGCAGATAGAGAAATTTATGAAAGAAGTGTCAGCACTGCGAGTGGGAAAAGATTCTTCTGCTTACGAGCAAAATTAACAGAGGTTTATGTTATTAATGTACGGTCAGCTACAAATATAATAAAGAGTGCTATTTTGCTTTTCAGGGACACTAAAATGACTGTTGACTGCTAAAATGATATTATTTATTCCAACGTATAATGTGCACTTTTAATACAGAAAATGAGATCGAAATTTACGGGTGCGCGTTGTACGTCGGATATAAAAATGATAGGTTTTAAAATAAGAAAAAGATGAGCATACACAAATTTGATTTCAACGTGTACCTAAATGTTCTTACTAGCGATTCTGGCTGTTTTCTAGGACTCAGTTCGCAACACTTTCGTTCTAGGATAGGCCATTTCGTTACTTCTTTTTCCAAAGCACATTCATTCTTTGTCATATTAATCACTGCGATATCATTTTTCTTCCACTCAGGTATGGAGCTTTCACCAATACCAAACATCCTTGCTGTAGCACGATTTCCATTTTCCTTTGCAAAATTGGATGACTGACACTTGAAACCAGCACTGTCGTTTGTTTAGCAGGAACCATATTTACTGCTAAATTGATCAACTGTATTTCAGCTAAAGCAAATGCGATTTAATACTGCCTTCGGGGTTGACTTCAATATCACGGCTTCAAATGACTACAGAAAGAGAAGATATCTGACTCTTAATTTCCCGAATTTATTCGAGAAGTACATGCGTTTCCCAAATTATTCTCTCCTTTTCTCGAAAATCTAGAATAACATTCTTGTGCACACCTACATTAAATACAACCCAGCCTATCTGCAGAATTATTTACTCCCTCAAGTTCACTTGTCAATTCAGTATACCATTGTTCGAAAACTTGCGAAAAATCCTCCAATAAACGACTTAAAGAAATAACAGCACTGAACATGTAGCTTTCAGGTTTCTTCGTAACGAAAAGGGTACGCGTTATATGGCGAATATAAATGAAAATTTTAAAATGTAGTTTGAAATTACAGGTGCGCGTTATAATCCAGAATATACGGTATTTATTTACTTTTTTAATTCTCATCGCAATACGTTGAATTTCGATCGGGCATTGAAAAATTACATAAATCACTAAAATCGTTCTAGGATATCTCCACGAGCACTTTAAAGCTCTACTTTCAAATTTATTTAAAACAAAGAGTACTTTACCAACTGAAAGTTGTACTCTGGGACCATATAAAAAGATTTTTGTATGCACAAATAAGTTCTCTCACCCAAATTATTAAACTGTTTTCATTAAATTCTCGCTTTCTGTTAGGAAATACTGTAATCGAAAGCACGCAACTAGCATCGCTATTTAAGGAAATAAAGATATCAGCCACCTTTTCTTCGAATTTCCTTTTATGTATCTAATACGGTATCAAAAATTGCTTCTTTTTATACTGTATGCTTTATATGGCGCCGAAAATTGCTTAGTTTTGTAGTGTGCATTTTATACAGTATTAAAGTTTACTTATCTTTTTGTTTGTTATATTTAGCTTAAAATGGCACCATTAGTTAAGTAGGTTTGCATTGCTTAATATGGAATTATATAAAAACGTTATCTAAATAAATACTTAAGTAGAAATATCTGATAAGGAATACTTTAAAGCAAACTTTTCTTGGTAAATATCAGTAACTATAGAGTAAAATCAATGCCAGATGGAAATACAAATAAGTAATAGTAGAGCAATAGAAAAAGTAAAAATTTTGCAGAAGCACATTTTTATGTTTCGAAGGTTCGGTTTGATTTTATAAAATCATAGAATTTTTATTGGTTTCAGAAGCAAACACCTACAATTTGTTCAAAATGTTTCTTGCTGTGGCTTACAATTATTGGAAATTGATTTTCATAGTAGAAATGAAAGGATATATAAGCCCAAAATAAGAAGGATTCAAATTACTTGTTTTCGAGCTCAGAAATAATAAAAATTTATACCAAAATTCATATCTATTCAACAAAATGTGCAGCAATTGTATCAAAATGTCAAATCAATCTTAATCAAATCGTAAGTGACTGAGAAAGAAGAGGGGGGGGGAAATGCAAATTAAAAAGTGTATAAGCTGGTTTAAGTTTCTGCCCTATAAAAATTATCTCTTCTTTCACTTAACTATTTTATATGATAAAAAGCGGGAAATCCATCGATTTTCTTTAGCCCAGTTGCCATTGCGAAGAAACATTACAACCTCGTAAAGCAGCTTGCCTCCAGCCTTGGCTTTGAAAAGACGACAAATAAATTATCATCCTTTTACGAGTAAACATACAGAGATAGGGGGCCATAAAGGATAAAGTTAACACTATAATTTCCAACCCACGTGTTTTTAGAATGTAATTATAATGGACACGCATATTTGCAACAATAGGTGGGGATGAGGCAATCTTTCCTAGTGTACATGGGAGGAGACCCAGGATGACCACTATTATAATGAGCGCATGATAAGGAAAAACGTGATTTGGCTGAACATTTTAATTATACAACTCGCAATTAGTGGCACGGGTGTGACTTATGAGTATAGTGGAAGTAACTTTTACAGAGCGAAAGGTAATTGTGTGGGAACAAATTCGTACAAAACGCCCTCGTCTATTAAAATTACCTAAAATAATTTAAAGTAGAAAATAAAGCACGTTTCCCTCAACCTGCTATGCTTTAGTGAATCGCGTTTGCTGGAATTTTCAAGCTTTGAAAATTTCAGATGATTATTAGGATAAGAGCTTCCTGTTTGACTGGTCCGCAATTACTTTTCCTTTCCTCTTATCGTATGTGTTTTCGACTTGTTTGCAATAACGTATCTGTATCTTAATAGCAATTGCTATCCTTCTTAAGCTGCTTTAATTGCAAGAACAGTCAATAGAAATATTTCATTTCTCTTTAGAATTTTATGGCGTGGATTTGCGTACGAAATCAACTTTATTAATACTGTAAGTCATCTGTGAGAAATTTGGCAGAATGAATGAATACAGGAATTTAACTGGTTTAATCCATAAAGGCATTTTATTACGTGTTTTAAGAACGCAGCTCTCAGCAGAGGTAACTCTTGAACCCTGAAAACGAAACGAATTACTGAAGTGTCAGATCAGAACATTCACTATGCTCACGGTTAAAACGTACACAGAGCGAGTAAGATATTAGCTTCGGGAACAGAATTTCGATTCTTTATATTTCTTATTTCTTCTTATTATTATTTAACTACATATATGTTTGCCTTTTTGAACTGTTCCCTTTTTTGAAAATAAATGCTGATCGCTTAAGATGGGAACCTATACAGAATTTTATAGGAGATCACACATTAATTTCACATTAATTATAGACACATTAATTTCTTTTTTTATAAAATACATCGAAAATTTCGCAAACTTTGAGCTTCTAAATTTATTTTCTGCATCCTTAGCTCAACATTTTTTATGAAAATCTTCATAATTTTCGTGGGAAAGATATAAGAAACTAAATTAACAGTGAAAGAAAAGGTTAGGTTAAGTTATTTAATTACGGCAAAGCCTCAAGGGCTATCTGCCTAAGGGGAGGGATGCCTTCGTGGAAGATTTTCTAGGAGAAACTGGCTCGTATACACGTTACACATGGGGAAAACCACGAAAAACCTTTTTGAAAATAAATGCTGATCGCTTAAAGATGTTAACCTATACAGAATTTTATAGGAGATCATATACACATTAATTTCTTTTTTTATAAAATACATCGAAAATTTCGCAAACTTTGAGCTTCTAAATTTATTGTCTGCATCCTTAGCTCAACATTTTTTATGAAAATCTTCATAATTTTCGTGGGAAAGATATAAGAAACTAAATTAACAGTGAAAGAAAAGGTTAGGTTAGGTTATTTAATTACGGCAAAGCCTCGAGGGCTATCTGCCTAAGGGGAGGGATGCCTTCGTGGAAGACTTTCTAAGAGAAACTGGCTCGCATACACGTTACACATGGGGGAAAACCACGAAAACACCCATGCAGCCAGCCCGTTCGCGGGATTCGAACCTCGGACCGAACTACCAGTGTTCAGCGACTTTACCACTCGGCCGCTGGTGGGCTGAAAGAAAAAGGAGGGAATTGCATCGGACGCTTGGATGTTAATGTGTAGGAGAATTACTGCTTATGAAGGAGTATAAAGAAAAAACTGCCAATGTTTCATGTATCAGCAATAAACAATCTCCTAAATGTTCATCAGAAGAAATAGAACAGAATATTATTAAAAAACTATCTAATGACCATCAGTAAACTTAATAAATGTGTATAAATAATGATTAAGGGTCTGCAGCTGCAAATGAGCTATAAGGAGGTGATTTTCTAAACTGACGCATAATTAATTTCATAGAATTAAATAACTTCTTAGCTGTTTTGTAATAAAAGTATTAGTTAAAGCGGAGGTAAAACTCTAACCAAATATACTTACTAATTTTTATTTGAAAATAAAAATCGGTTTCTCATCGTTATCAGCAAATGTATTATTGTCTGCTCTGCAAATGCAAAAATAAAATATTATTTTAATCTCGATTTGCTACATATAAGAAAGATGCCCAAATTAATTGCTTAGATTAGATAAACAGGTACAGAATGGAGCAAGACCGTCCCTTGTGCATCCATTAGGCATATTAGGTATCCCCGGGCCTTGCTAATTGCTAAGCTTCCGCAATTCCAAGGCAGAAAGAAAGAATACCCTGAAGCTCCGAGGGATTCCCACACCTCTTCCCATTCCATCAACTTCTCGAAAGGGTTTCGGCTGACCCTGGGTTTTGAGAATCCCCTTACCACATAGACATTATATGCTTAGAAACAACCGTGTCTTCTCCGGGATTCGAATCCGGTCCATTCTGTGCTACAGTCAGCTTCACTAACCATTATCCCGTCTGGGAGGCTATTAGATAAAAAGGCATATTTATTTAATTACGATATATATGACTAAGATTTAAATATAAGAAAGATTAGAAAAGAACGATTAGTAATTCTCATTGCCTAAAGGCCAAAAGTACCATACTTTTGCTTCGAGATATAAAATATGTCTAAATTTGCTTTTGATTTACCTTATACAGCTCGTCATGATTTTCAAGAAGCATCGCTTGCAATTCTGCATCTCTGTTACCTTTATAAAATATAGATTGTTCAATAATTACGAACAGGGTTTTCGTGATAATATCTACAGCACAATATATCTAGGAATACTGGAGCTTGTTTCCAACTCGCCTGTCCAAAAATTGCGTGTGATGGGATTTCATGTCCGGCGGTTCACTAAACTTTGTAGTCATAATTCAGAATACAAATAATATTAATTTTCAAGGACTACGGGTAGGATGATATGGAGTCATCTTCGACAACATGACGCCTAGAATTTACTTCATTGAATTTCTTCTTTGAGGATTATGAGGAATCTGACGTGGCAAAGACTTGTCTTCCTGAAAGAATGAATCATTGCAGCAATTGTCAGCATTCATTCCAGACGTTCTTCCGACAGAGAATAAATGAAGTTATGAATATCATTTCAATTTTTTCTGGTGCTGTTAATGGTGTAACATTTATTATCAAATAAACCGCCAAGCAAAGAAAACTACCATCATTTTCAGGCACGCTGTATTTAAAAAGACAGCTAAATGTGTGAAAAATGGAAACATACACTGATTTTTGCATCGTGAAAGAGTTATGATAAAAAAGGAAAGCTGTAACCAATTGAAAGAAATCCTTTTTAAGGTAGAAAGATTGTTTAATTTGTAACGGCGGCGGCAAAGCATGCGAGTGCGACTTAGTCTTCCCTTGTTGTTTCCTCTGCTACCCGATTTCAGCACCAGGTATCTGTATCTGCACAGGGTAAAATTGAAACACTCTGATATAACATTAGCTGTAAGAGTTGAGTTGTAAATTCTCTATTGTCTAGCGTTTTGCGATATACCGATAGTAACTGTTTGTTAAAATTGCGGTGAAAATGGAACCTCTGACCGTGACCACAGCTCGCGATGCTTTGTTTAACATAAGGAAAATACTAGAATAAATTTCTGAAAAACTGATGAAAATTATAGAGTAGTTGCGGAATTTAAAAGTTTTGCTATGTATTTATGGATGTCTGCACAATTTAAAGGAAAACCATGCACATAATTAATCATTGAGAAAACAATGGATGACCTTTTTCTGAAATAGGAATAGCTTTGTTTACGTTTCTTTTAATTAAGAATAACAATTTTCTGTTTTTATGTTTTTTTAATCAGAGATTATTTAACAGCATGTATTAGTGAAAAAGTATTTATTTATTCTTTTTATATCTCAGTTAATGTGTTTTAAAATAGTACATAATGAACCGAATAAACTCGTGATCAAAATTATTAATAAGAACTTATATTATTTTATATATTTTTAATTTTATAACCATGATCTAGGGTAAACTGTTCAAGAGATATTTTGGCATGCATTTTTTTAAACGTTTCCTATACATATATAGTTATTACATTATTGTACATTAAAAGCTTTTTTATCCTCCAATGGCGGGCATTTGCCTATAACGGCATTGCCCACTATTAAGGCCAGAAGAGGTGGCCATTTTGTGGTGGAGGCACCTAATAGGCGGCCACCGTTACCTCCTATGAAGAGACAGACAATGTTACATCCATGTCTTCTCCGGGGTTCGAACCCTACCGATTCGGTATCGCAATCCGAATCTGAGTTGGTATATATGTATAATATATATTGATTGTACTCTTCTTCAAGTGCCTTCTACGCACATGTATATTTCTTTTTTGCATTTAATAAATGTCGTATGCTTTGGCGGTGCGGCCCAGAGCTGCGGTCTGGCAGCTACTGGTTAACTCCTGCTGAGTTGTTAATCGATTCTGCATAGATATATCAAGTACACCTGGGTCGGAAAGCAGCTCAGCGGTTAACGTACCCTAACCACTATACCGCCTGGGCGGCTTACATTAAAAGCAAATTATCTAATTTTTTTAAATCTTATTTAGCAGTAAGCTTTGCAAGCGATGAGTGAATATTTGTCATATCATGTTACGAAATTCAAAAAAAATAGCTCATTTATTAGGAATAAATTAAAACGTATGAAAATTTATACTTAAGGGCACTCATCCAACAAAGACGTATAAAGAAGAATTTAGGATGAATAATTATGAATAATCAGTCAATAACTAATGAGAGCACAGGATGTTCTGATTAATTGTGCGAATCGGAAAAATTAGTTTCCCTACCCAATCAGAGAAGTTTTTATTCGTGCTCACTACAGTGCGACTAAGTGATCCATATATATTGTACAAAATTAATATTTAGTGAATTTAAATTAGAACTAGAAATATGGCAACATATTCAAAATTTATAAGTTGATTAAAGAAGTACAAGTATTTATTAAAAAAGTCCTGAACTAACTCTGTTGACAAAAAAGTACATTATCCACCAAAATCTGAACATCATTTGCCTTTACATAGTCACCTTGCGCCACAATGAACCTGTTCTACCACTTGTGGAGCCCAGTCTCGAAGTCATTTTGCGTAAAAAAATCCATAGCCCTTTCGCGACTGAGTCTCATTACTGATGATGATCCTGGACGTGAAGGATGGATTTTCCTAGGCCCACTCACGGAGATCTTGGCAATCTGCATGATGTCCGTATGTTCTTTTTACATTAGGGTCGCCATATGAAGAAGAAACGTAACAGACGTAGAAACGTACTGTCCGTATATTCAATTCCGACGTTGGGATTTTGTCCACGGACCCGTTCAGCACGCCAACAAACAGATGATTTTGTCCACGGACCCGTTCAGCACGCCAACAAACAGATCACCAATAGCCGAGCGATAAAGTCGCTGTACACTGGTAGTTCGACATGGATTCGATTCCAGGCAAACGGGCTAGTTAGCGGGTGTTTTCCTGATTTTCTGCTAGTTTAACTTGGATACGAGTCAGTTTCCCTTAGAAAGTCTTCCGTGAGGGCATCCCTCTCTTTAGATACACATTCTTTGCTTGTTTTGCTTTCCTGTAATCAAAATTCACACGCCAGTAATGTTTGAAATATCTTTGAGCGTCCTCCGATAATACGCAAGTTAATTTTCAAAATTCGTTCCACAGTTTCAGGGTTGATGCTCGTAGAAAATCTTCAGATTGTTCGCTGTCTTCAAAAAAACGTTCCTCCGTCTTTGAAGTGCCTATGCCACTTGAAATATTGCACATGATTCATTTCCTCATCGCCGTAAACTCGCCGAAACACAGTCAATATCTGTTTGGCCAATCTGTTCAGTGCGGCGCAAAATTTCTCGTCGGTTTGTTGTTCCACCTCGTCCATGATGTACGCAGATTACCACACTTAAGTGATAGCAAAATCTGCGCTATCGCAACTCCCGATGTTAATATAGCAAAGACTCATCAAAATGGCTTATTAAAATTGAAAGTCACTATACCCGCGTCACTACAAATTATTATAGTCACTATAAATTAGAAATAACCTTGCTTTGTGAAAAAGCACTTTTTTTGACCTGATACAGTTAACATATTAAGTATGAGAAATGAAGTAGCAGTCCTCTTCATTGTTTGTAAGCTTTGTGGTTTTCGCTTGCTCATAAAATTTATGGTTTGGGAGTAGTTCAGGAATTTTGAGGGTTTTTTTTTTTTTTTTTTTTTTTTTTTTTTTTTTTTTTTTTTTTTGAAAAAAATAGCGCCTGTAGCATGATTAAATATTGCAGTCCGTCATATTTGTTATATACTGCAGGTAAACTAGTTCTTTGTACAGCAACCCTCTCAGTGTTAAATCTTATATTTTTATCATTACTGAAAATAATTGTTACAATCTAAACAATAAAAAATTTCAAAACAATTCTCTATGTTTCTAAAGCTAAATATGAGCATGACAAAAATAACTACTACTACAGTTATCATATTAATATGGGTATTTCATTATTTATTGTCTTGTGCTTAGAATTCACCAGATCTTAAATGCAAGAATTATATGACGACAAAAGATAAAATATCGAATTCTTCGCAACAGAAATATCAGCTTTTGGATTCGTGTTCCTACAATGAAAAGCTTTGAAACCGAAAGGATGGTTAGGAGTGCGTGTGCTTAAACCATAGTGACATGCTATCAGGTTGCCATAGAGACAAAAGTCTGGAGTTAAGGAGATAATTAATGACGATTTGGGCGAAGGTGGCAAATGGGAAGATGGCCATTTCTTGTCACCTACTTGCATCTTTCTGTAGCTCTTCAAGTCTATGAAGGGAGCTACAAATATAGGTCAACCGTAACCCAGGCAGATTGTGAATATTCTCACGAACGCAGCTGTAGAAAAAAGTGCACATAATTTGTGTGTCAAACCGCGTATTTATGTATAAATCTCAATTATAGAAGCCGATAACAAAGACAGTAGTTTCTATTGCTTTATAGCTCCCAGTAGCTTTTAGTTTTCTTAATTGTTTTCTTACGTATATCCGCATATTAATTTCCCTTTAGTCGCGCTCCATATTTATAAGCCTGGGAACTTGCTGATAGAATAAGAAAAAGATAATACACCGAGAAGAAAAAGTTGTATAAAAAAACAATGACTGCCCCAGGAATGATGTAAATAAAAAAGGATAATTCTCTCTCCCTTCATTTGAGTCTTGCTTGCGTTCATTTTCCTTTTTAACCTCTTTTTTTATCCCCTTCTATGGCTTAGAAATCCATATATTTCTAAGATTACGCAGCACTTGCTATGTCTTTAATTTATGCATTTAAGTAGCAATTGTTTTCATCTCGTGTTTTCGTTAATAATTGCATAACTAACGTCTAATGCTTTTCGTTTGAGTGTGAGTATAATTGATTAGATTTTGGTATCTGCATGTGGCGTGTTTGCGAGGTCGTAAATGAAAAACTTAATCATAAAAAAGTAAATGGAAGACCTAATTTTGCTTGTTTATTTCTTTAGAGGATTTGGAAAGCGACTACGTATTTATGCGAGGATAATGCATTTTTGATAAATATATATTCAAAGACATGTATATACATATTTTATGAGAAGACTGACTCGGCTTATGTTTTGCCAAATATCTTTCTTTTACCCATCGTTTAATTAAATTGGTTTGAAATTAAGTCTTGAAAGATGATAATGAAACCTATATCTTAATGCAAGATAGGTATTTGAATATCAAGGGTATTTAATAGCTTATGAGTAAGAATATTCTAAACAGGACTTGTCTATAAGTAAAGTATTTAAGACAGGTATTTGAATACGTCTAATACATCTGTTTCATTTATTCAAGACACTTGATGATTTCAAATGAGGACTGCACTAATTATCCAAAAACGAAAATTATTTGTTAGACATCATCGTTAAATTTATGGGAAGTGGATTATCATGGCTTTCTATTATATATATGTGGGAAGTTGATTATTATGGTTTGCTGCGCATTACTCAGCTTAAAATTTGGCATTGAACTTAATGAGTTTTATGTCTGAATTTGTCATTGCTGGGCTTTTCAGATGTTTTTTTTTTTTTAATTTTAATTCTGTTAAAATTATTCAAAAAATGTGCATGAAATATTGCTGTTATAATTATGCTTTATAATGAAAACTGTCTTCCTTTTTTCCAAATGGAACGTTTTTCCACACATGTAAAAATGATCGCTTATGTGTGAAAGCAAAGGTATTTTTTATATTCGAATGAACAGACGGCAAGTAATAAAATGAAAATTTTATAAAGAAGTTTTATGCATTATTTCATGAGATATATCAGTATTACTTGTCCAGACATCGGCTCCATTTTAAAATCCAGACACTGACCCATTCCGTTGAAACGAATTTTCGTTTATACCAGCTTCAATTTCTAGTTTTCCAACAACATTATCAGTCGTATGATATGATATGATATGAGGGACGCAGTCCGACATTATCAGTCGTATATTGGTTTTACACATACGCCAAATGTACTTTTAAATATAGTATTATATTTCGTAGGAACATCTATTTAAAAGAGGCTCACCAGCGGCCGAACGGTAAACTCGCTGAACACTGGTAGTTCGACCTGGGTTCAAATTCCGGCGAAAGGCATAGATGCATTGTTAGTTTTTATGGTTTTCCTTGTGTATAACGTGGATACGAGCGAGTTTTTTTTAGATAGACATCCACGAAGGCATTCTTCTCCATATGCACATAACCCTCTAATTGCTTTGAATGAATCAATTAACATAATCTGCTGAAAACGGGAATTATTACCATTTAAAAATTTCTTCTAGCTACATTGACACTTATACAAAGGTTTGGTTTGTATAATTATGACAAAACCCGGCGACGGCTCGGTGTCCAAGTAGAAAGGAGTCTTTATAGAAAGGACGTTCTAAGGTAGACTGGCTCATATTCATGTTATACATATTTTTATGCGAAGAGCTTTCTGATGGATATGATGTTAAACAGAATCACGAACATCATTCTATTTATTCGTGTTTCATGTCGATATGTGTGTCTCATATCGATATTTTTTATAACCTTTTTCTTATATTACTTATTTTCTGTTATCGGCTTTATTCTAGCTATTTATAAAACATCTAGAAGAGGTGTTCATTCTCTGTAATCAGCGAATTTCGTGTCCAAACAAAATAAAAAGTATTGCTAATTGAGGGTAAATATTTGTTGCACGACTCATGCGCAAATGGTGCAATGATTGTTCCATTTGATTCCCTATGAAATAATCATATTTTTCAATGAAATAATGAACTTTTAAAGGATTTCAGTTATGATCAAGAGGTTAAGTGGGAGTCAACAGCCAAATATGAACATATAGTAAAGATCCCATTGTTTACAAAATATTTAATAGTGTAAAATTAATAATTAGTTGTTTATTGTTGTAAAGCTATATCGTGTAGCAAGGAAGAAATCATATAAAATAGATATAAGGGTAAAATATACAAAACTTAATTAACACATTTTAAAAAAACGCTAATATTTTTTTTAAATGAGTAAATTTTTTATGAAAAAGGTGCGCTATAAAAAAGTAAAACGCAGAGGGAAAAGGGGGGACACTAAACTTTCTTAAAAAGTATACTGTTATAAAAAAGCCACTTGCAAAATGTGAAATAAAATTTTAATGTTCGCTTTCAAGACGCTAAAAGCCCACCAGCGGCCGAGCGGTAAAGACGCTGAACACTGGTAGTTCGGTCCGAGGTTCGAATTCCGCGAACGGGCATGGGCGTTTTCGTGGCGTTTTCGTGGTTTTCCCCATGTGTAACGTGTATACGAGCCAGTTTGCCTTAGAAAGTCCTCCACTAAGGCATCCCTCCCTTTAGGCAGATAGCCCTCGTATCCTTTGCCATAATTGAATAATCCAATCCGATCCAAAGTCCCACCAGCAGCCGAGTCATAGAGCATGGTCGTTCCGTCCGAGGTTAGAGTGCCGCGAACGGGCTGGCTACATGGGCGCTTTCTAGGTTTTCATCATATATACGAGCCAGTTGCGCTTAGAAGGTCCTCTGCGGAGACCTTCTTTCTCTTAGGCAGATAGCCCTCGAGTGCTTTGCCATGATCAATTAAACCAACCAAGAGGCTGAAAATTTTAATGTGTCAGCATTAAACCGCTGAGCTGCGATACATTTGATTGGATATTATCATACAAGAAGAAAGTCAATAATTCACTACGGAAAACAAGAAACAAGTTGAAAATTTCTGAACGGCGATTTTGAGAATAAAATTAAATAATTTTATGCCAAACATAAAAAAAAAAAAAAAAAAAAAAAAAAAACTATCAGTATAACACGCACAGGCACCAATAACATTAATTAAAATCGAACATTCGTGCAATTATAATGCGTGAGTTTGTTTTTAATGTGGTGTGGTGTATTTAATTATGAAAAAGCACACTAGGGCTATCTGCCTAAGGGGAGGGATGCCTTCGTGGTGGACTTTCTAAGGGAAACTGGCTCGTATACACGTTACACATGGGGAAAACCACGAAAACACCCATGCAGCCAGTCCGTTCACGGGATTCGAACCTCGAACCGAACTACCAGTGAGTTTGTTTCTAAAAAGATGTTTATATTTGTAAAGTTTAAAATATTAATAAATCCTTTCTTTTTATTCATTTTCTAAGTCTAATTGTCATTTAAATTATGCTCAATTATTTTTATTATGATTATGTTATATGCTGTATATTGTAGGGGGAAAAAATGTAAGGTGATGAAAAGAATCATTCCTTTAAAAGGGGTCGATGCAAGAAAAAGGTTAGGAATCCCGGTTTTATATCTTTAATTTCTGAGAGACGATTCTTAAATTAGTAAACCTATCATAATTGGTTAAAGCTTAAAAAATTGTGTCAGGTTTTTAACTAAATTCTCCGAAATATTAGGATGCAATCTGAAGTTTTCATATCGTGGGTTTTTATTCATTTAATTGATTATAATTATTATTTAAAAATATGAATAACAAAGATTGCAGAATGAATGGGCAATAAGAAAATAACGGTTCTGAAATAAGTGTATCTGATTCAAAATAGTTTCTGAGTAAAATAAAACTAATTAATTGAACCTTAAAACTATCTCCCGGCCAAAAAAAAATTATTTTTAAAACAAGTTCATTCCTAATTGTGATCAAACCAAAACTAAGTTACCTTCAAATCCAGAAAAATGTCTGAGCTACAAGAAGCTGAGGAATGAATATGCTTCAGAGGTTGCGTAGTTAATAAAAATAGGTGGTGAACTTCTATTAAATAATTGCGCTTCTAGAAAAGTATAACTTTTGAACGAAAACGGAAACAGTCTTTAAATAATGATGAAATTTTATGCTAGAATCATAAAACAACTTCTTTAAAATTTCATATCAAAAGTCAAAATACGTTCTGTTTATTAAGTATGACAAAAAAATTATTATCTAAATGCTGCGCTTCTTTGACTTACTCTTGTGCATATCGAGTGCCTTGAAGGAAGGGTGCAGCGACAAGAAAAGAAAAGGGGGGGAGACGATTTTAAAAGCTACGGCACGTTTGTTAGAGAACCGACTTTAAATCATGATAAGACGCGATACTTGCTACAGTGCAGAGCTGCATTCAAAATGAGAAACCCTTACCATTTACCGTGGGACTTTTGCTGTATGTCTCTTACATAAAATTCCGTTTCTAAATGAGTTGTCGATTCTCTTTAACGCGAGCAAGTTTTTATTACTGTAATACCTGACAGTATATAGATTCAAAATATTTTCTTGGCACTTTTATTGCAAGATTAGGGGGGAGGGCAACACTCTAAATGGCATAAAATTTATAAAATTTTTGTTCAGATATATATAATATTAAATCCAAAAAATAGACAGAAAATGTCTCAAAGTATACGGTGTTTTTCTGTTATACACCGATGTTAATCTAAGCATGAAATTTGTCTAACTTTAAAACTAATCTGCCGTGTTTCTCTTCCTCTACTCTCTGCCGTATCTATGAAATAAAAATGCTTGAGTTTCCTGAAAATAAATAGCCAGATTTTTTCGAATCCAACATGCATATTTTCCCTGTACAAACGTTGCTAAAAAAATATTGCGAGCCCATCAGCAGCCGAGCGGTAAAAGCCGCTGAACGCTGGTAGTTCGGTCCGGGGCTCATGTCCCGCTGCCTTCATGGGCATTTTCGTGGCTTTCCCCATGTGTAATGTGGATACAAGCCAGTCCCTTAAAAAGACCACCACGGGACATCCCTCCGTTACCCTGTAGTACCAAAGGGCGTAGCACTTAATCAGTAATATATATATAACGCCTTAGAATTGACGGTATCTTACAATCGCGCATTTTTCCGAATTACTAACTAGTCTAAAAAAATTATTTTTTAAATTACTAATTTAAATTAAAATGCTGTTGTTAATAAATCAAGTCGATTATTAAAAACATATAACGGGTTTGAAATTAAGGACTGCATATTAGAATCGAAAAAATACTGTAACAAACACTGCATCAGGAAATTTACCTGATTCGCTATTTATCGTAGCACAACTGAAAGCGAACTGTGGGATTGTGATTAGCCATCTTGAAAATTTAGTACTTCTCTTTCAACTATAGTCATCGATTTAAATGGAAACTTTAATTACAGGGAGTAGCAATTTTTAAGTTTCACGAACACGGAACACTTCTTTAAAAGCCGTGATTAATTAGTAAATTAAACCAACTATTAAAGTAGTAAACTTTAGCAGTTTCTATGAAAGTGCATTTCATGGAAAGGATTCCTTCACAATAACAAAAATAATTTTTAATCAGCGTGAGTAGTACTGAAAATGTAAGACTGGTTTAACTGAGAATTACTTATTATTGTGGCTTATTTAAAGCCGAGTAAAGAAGTTATTTTCCTATTCGTTAATTTGTGTTCTAGGATTTCATTTCGGAGCTCTGAAGAAATCCAGTAACAGCTGAAATTCCTTTCATTGCCTTATATTTAATGGGTAACAGTTATTTATTTTTAATTACTCAAATGCATAAATTATTCTTCGATGTTTTAAGAGTGGATATTTTCCCATTGATACGAATATGAAATTTAATTAAAAATATTTAAGTAAATATAATTTTAAAACTTTACAAAATTCTATATACATATTTCTAATCATTTTGATTTTTTTATTTTGGTTCATTTATCTGAGCATGGCAAAGCACTCTAGAGCTATCTGCCTAAGTGAAGGGATGCCTTCATGGAAGACTTTCTAAGGAAACTGGCTCGTGTACACATTACACATCGGGAAAACTACGGAAACTCCCATCCCGTTCGCGGATTTCGAACCTTGGACCAAACTGCCGGTGTGTTAACGATATAGGATTTCAGATAGTTTGCGTGATATAACTTGCATATGAAGTGTTCTTGCGAAACTTGTCTAAGAGTGTAAAAAATAATAATAGAGAAACAAAACAGAAAAATAATAAACCCTTATGTTTCGAAGAGAAATTAGAGAAAATTAAACAATTTACCTTACTTAACCGTATGCAGTAACCTAAAATAACCGATATAGTGAAACTAAATAACCTTAATTTGAAAAACAAAGTACAGTCAAAAATAATAAGAAAACATTAATGTTAAGTACGAAAGAAACGATCTCGTATACTCGAGGTTACACGAAAATTCCACTTTCAAAAGAAGCGCTTGTCAAATCAATAGCCATCCGAAGACAATGCCTGCCAATTCCAGACTGAAAACACTAACCCCAGGAAGGCACAAGGTCGAATAAAAGGGGGTTGCAGAATAAAACTACAGGTAAGTCTCCCCCTGTTGTGAGTGTTGCTTTTGACAGCGTTTCCTCCATTGTTATGGAACGGTAATACCTTGCACTCCAGCCACACCCCGCGTGAACAGTGGCTATCTACGATTAGACCCATCAAGGTAGTGAGTGACGATTTTGGCGACTTTGCGCACGCCTGGTGAATTTCACTTCGAAATTGGCAAGTTGTGTATACAGCTTCTAAACTATACTTGGAGCGTAGCTCTGATATTTTGTAGTTAAATGAGATATAGCCAGATTAAAAAGCTGGAAACTTTTGAACTACCCCTCTTAAAACATTTACTATTTTAGATCAAACTAATTTCCTTTGAATTGGATTGGATTATTTAGATTACGGTAAAACACTCGATATTTATCTGCCTAAGGGGAGGGATTCCTTCGTGGGAGACATTTTAAAGAAAAATAGAATCGTACACATGGGGTAAATCGCTTAATATATATATATATATATTTATTTAAAATTGTATTAAATAATAAAGTGTAATGGTAATGTGTTGATTTCACATTATAAACATTAAACGGAATTTATTCTTATTATTATAACTTCAGTTTTCAAACGGAGGTAGTAAAACCGGTGCAAAATAATCCTGTGAAATGTATCTTCATGCTGTTAAATTATAAATGTATAGCCAAATTTCATATTATGAAAATAAATTACTTCATGCGCATTGTATATATGTTAATGATAATTTTTATGGCTTAAGGAGTGAGTTATTTGGATTATGGCAAAGTGCACGAGGGAATGCATGATTTCATGAAGAACATTTTAAGAGAAACTGACTCGTATTTACGTTACGTATGGGGGAAACTCACGAAAACCTCCGTGCAGCTAGCTTATTCGCCAAGATCTGAACTCCGGTCAAATCCCCAGTGTTCAGTATCTTACCATTCGGTCTCTAGTGAGATTTTTAAGGATTATAGCGAATTTAGGTTAGGTTATTTGAATATTGCAAAGCCACAAAGACTATCTTCCTAAGAGGAGGGTGCTTTCTTGGAGGATTTTTCTGAGGAAAACTGACTCGTATTCATGTTACACGTGAGGAAAATCACAACCATGCAGCCAGCCTATCGCCTGAGTTGGAACTCAAAGTTAGTTGAACTAACAATATTTAGCAGTCTTAACGACTGGTGGGGCTTATGGCAAACTTAACTTTAGAGAAATCTTTCTGAATGTTTTATAATCCACGTGTGGGCTCGATATACTCTCGACAAAAAAAAAAAAAAAAAAAAAAAGGAAAGAAAGGAGAAGAAATTTGTAAACACTGTAAAAATGAAGTAATAACGCATAAAACTCAAACTATTAACAATTGGCTGATAACTATAAATCAGTCCATAATTACGGGTAAATGTATGTAATTATATAATTAAAAAGAGTACTTCAGAACTTCTCGCGATCTACCAAAGTTACCTCTCGATTCATATTTTCGCAACTACTACTTAAAGAATCATGATGATCAGGTTTTCGATGTACAGTAAAGAAGGCAGACCAAATCACATCGAAATTAGCTGCTTGAAAAAAAAAAAAAAAAAGGAGAGGAATAAAAATTTTTAAAACTATATGTATTACGTTTGAACATAATAAATTCTGATTTCTCATTTTGGCTGTTCTGTATTTACCTCTACAAATGTGCAACGTACGTATGTTGTTGATCAAATTGCATATGAGATTTTCTTTTCGCAATAATAAAAATTCAAATATTTATATTATTTCTAATATCCCAAAATTTATATGCTACCCAAATTACATGTTTATGACTTCTTTATAGTTATCATCAGCGCTGAGATAGCCAACAGTACAAAGAAAAAAAATCTGCCAAAACATTATCTCGGCATTGTTAAAACGCGTATTTATGGAATAAGTCTTGGCGTCTAAGATTAGAGGCGTTGGCGATAAGAGACGATATCCATAATAAGCAACCAAGATAAGACGACAACCTTGGCGAGATGGGTACAATTAGGAACATTCGGGGTCCTGCAGGCCTCTCTAATTTTGTTCGGCCTGCCAGCTACCGTTGACGGAAGAACTAACAGACTTCATTGAGGGGGTCTTTGACGGCGCTGGACGTGAACTCTATAAAATGGGTAAAGACGCCTTGTTAATGTTCTTGGTACTCTCGAATCATTTCTTCAAAACATAGGCGCCAGATGCGTTAACACAACCTTTTCTACGGCGCCGTTCTCAGTGTTGGAATTGCGTCATTTGAATCATTAGCTTACGTTCATCTTAGATTTCTGGTTTCTCCACGACTGTTCGTTTAACAATGCAAAGCAAAAGAATTTTATTTTTAAAGTTTAATCTCTTAAAAAACTATTATTGTCTGTCGAAAATTTTGAAATTTGGAAAAAAAAAAAAATTCTTTTTACGTTGTTTATTAAATGTGATTGTTGCTCCTCACATTATTATTACATTTTCTTTCTTATGCACATATGTAACCTAGGTATCCGTAGTTAACTGTATATTAAACGCATTTATATCCGTACCTTTAAACTTTTTAAGTTTATTATGCTGCAAGGTTTGCTTTTGTATAACATCACTGACTTATTTTCTGCTCAAAATCAATTATTCCCTTTGTGTCTCCGTTTCTCCCACTTGTGCAAGCAAGCGATGCTAAGAGTTGCGAAGAGCCTAATCATGTTTGTTTGCTGACCTTGAAATTTTCCGGAGGAAAACCATTATTCCATTTAATGCGTAAAAATATTAAGAACCCACTTTTCTCCTTGTCAGGCAATTTCAGCACAAAAAAGAGAAATTATACTCTAATACTTACGAAGATTGCATTAAGTTTGTTTCTTTGCATGAATAAAGCGCTCGAGGGCTAACTGAAGAGAAGGAACAATTCGTAGAGGATTTTTTAAGGGACACTGGCTCCCATGAATTAAGTACTGATAAGAAATTATATGACAGACAATGCAAGCTCAACTCTTTTGGATTTCATATCACAGAAGAGAAAACACGAATTCAATTATATGAAATCTAAAGGAATAAATAAAAGCGATTTTTATTTATGGATTAGTGGATTATTCAGTTATGGTAAAGCACACAAGGGCTATCTGCCTAAAGGGAAGGGATGCCTTCGTGGAGGACTTTCTAAGGGAAATTGGCTCGTATACACGTTACACATGGGGAAAACCACGAAAACGCCCATGCAGCCAGCCCGTTCGCGGGATTCGAACCTCAGACTGAACTAACAGTGTTCAGCGTCTTTACCACTCGGCCGCTGGTGGTCCGATTTTTATTTATGTATGTTACCGTGAAAGACCGAAATTGGAGAATGTCGACTTTCACCGGAGAATATCAACGTTCACCAAATACGTCGGTGAAAGTCCGAATATTTCACTACATTCTTGTATATTCGGACCCTCACCGGTGTATGTCGACAGTCACAGATATGCTCTGGTGAAAGTCGAAAAGAGAGGTCATAAAGTGCCATAATAGTTTAAGTTGTTGCAATAAATAAGATTTGAATCACATAATTTAGTAAGTTTTTTATTAGTGTTATTTTATTTTCTCATTTAGAACGTACTGTATAATTAAGTAAGTTTTTAACTTCTATTATTTCCCTTTCTCATTTTGAATGTATTGTGTGTTTTAGGTTCCCATGTTCTTAAGTTCTTATTTCAAGTCTCAAGTGCGTTTATTCGCGATTGAATTACGGAGAAGAAAATATAATATTGTTATATGTTCAACATTCACCATTAGTACATGGTGAATGTCGACATTGACCGGTGTTAAGTCAGAAATAAGAGTATTTGGAAAATATTTCGGGCATACACCAAGAGACTATGTGAATGTTGACATTCACCGGTGAAAGTCGACATTCTCCAGATTTCGGTGTTTCACCGTAACATGTGTTAGGAATCTAAAAATTGATTTCTGAATAATAAGTATGTTGAAACTTAGAGGAATTAGCTAGGACAAGTGTAAAATATTAATACATGAAAGTAATCCATAACAAGCTAGTTAGATTTACAGAACATATGCAGAAATGTTTGGGCCAAAATTACCATTCATCATCAGTTCTCCTGCTTTACGAAAGTAGAACATTCCTGTGAAGCTTCTTATAAGCCCAACGCAGTAAATTGGAGATTTAATTACCTTACCAATAACTTCTACATCATATTCTACCGATTTAGATTTAAATTTAAGGGCGAGGCGCTCAAACTGAAGTTTAGCTGTTTGAATCAATGCTTTCGTGCGCAGTTTCCCGATAGGAATGAAATGACCTGTAGAGTTTTATAGGATGCTACCAAATCATGAATCAAAGTCTGTCACAGTGATTTCGCGACAGGATAGTAAGGTTATCGGTTGCTATCAGAAATGTTGCTTGAGTTATGTTAGGGCGTACAAACTTCTTTTCCCATATTATGGTATGGTTAAGCAACGATGCTTGTCTCAAGGTCGCAGTTTAACTTCAGCTAAAGTGCCGTTACATTTATCAATGAAATTACTTCTTCCTCTTTAAAGCTTTCCTAAAGATACTCAAGTGGACAGTGAATGCAGTGGCATTGTCGCTTTGAGAAATATCTTCGAAAGATTAATTAGTTTGATAGCTTCGCGGTTACTCAGCCAAGTTTAGTAAGACTCCGCATAAAACTTGCTGGAGTTTGAAGCAGTGTTATATGTTTCTAAGAATTGATGAATCAAAAAAGTCGAATGTCAGACAAACGCCAATTTCATTGCGAGTTTTTTTTTACTAAGTTTTCTGATACAGGATTATAAAAAATGGTGGCTGTATGTTCTGTTTCCTTGAATGTTAGTGATAGATATGCACTTCTAATTACATTTTTAAAGTGAGGTACAGGCCTACCAGTGGCCGAGTGGTAAAAGCCGCTGAACACTTGGTAGTTCGATCCATGGTTCGAGTCTCGGCGAACGGGCTGACTACATGGGCGTTTGTTTTCGCATTTTTCCCCATGTGTAACGTGGACACGAGCCACTTTCTCTTAAAAATACCTCCACAAGGCATCCCTCTCTTTCCTTGTAATGCCGAAGGGCAGAGCATGTAATAAATTTTTAAAAAAAGATCAGAGAATTTTGTACGGTCCCTTAAAAATAAAAATTTTAGTTTTATAAACTTTCTCATCAAGTTAAAAATAAAAAGTTTCTTACACTTACGAACAAAATTCTTGGGGTATTCGAGAACGAATTTACTGGCTTAAAACACATTTCGATCCATGTTTCGGACTGAAATTAAATATTCTCTAAAATTTCTTTAATATTTGAGCAAAATTGAGGAAGCAATTAGCAAAAAAAAGTTGCTCGTTTTGGCGTTTATTACTTTTCCCAATAGGTAAAACAGCATAAATTATTAAATGCTTAACTGATTCCGAGATAATATTAATTACTGTATGTCCGCAAGCTTTGTACGTAAAGATACGAAAGGCTTTTCAGTTAGCCTATTAAGCGTAAAAAAAAATATTTTACTTATTAGACACTTTGCTGTAGGTGTCTGATATAAAAAATGAGATTCTGCATTTACGAAACCTTCCCACTCTCGTTATTGGAAGTGTTTTCATAAAGTTCTGTACTTCATTATAAAAAGCTTTTTAACTGAGAGTGTGTGTGTGTCTAGAATCAATATTAGTATAGATATGTACATATGTCAAGAATAATATTGGTATAATGCAATATTGTCTACACATATACTAATATTGTATAGCATAACATATAATATTATCTATCTAAAAAAAATACTGCCTTCATTAAGCACATTTTAACTGTGAAATGATTTAAAAATCCTTTATATTGAAAAGCATCTGAGCGAAAGCTAATTTAGCTTTAAAAACTATTGTATTTTTGTGCAATAGTACAACTACATTTAAAGAATTAATTTGGGAAGAATCGACGATTTTCCAGGTTTGTAAGAGAAAAATTTTCATTGCAGTTAATAATCAGTAATCTGTTATCGTATGCTTTAATAAAAATACTTCAATGCATTCTAGTCGAGTATCGTACTTCAAGTATAGTATAATAATCGTATGTCTTTCCACTTTTAGGCCGAATGTCCTCCGATTCAAATGGAACCCGTGGACCTGTCGGTGAACAAGAAGTCCAGCAACCCCAGTTCTCCATCTATGTCTCCCAGATTACTCAGGCTTTCATTTCCATCCCCGGCCAGTTCTCCTCCATCTACTTCTTGCATTGATCTCAGGCTCCACGGTTCCAGACATCTCTTACCATCAGGTCCTGGAGACGGTAAGTTTTGGTTTTTCTTACGATCTTGTAATAAATATCATTAATAAAATAATAAGAGTAGAGGACAACGCATTCATTTCACGGCACTTCAGCGTGAAGAATATTTTATCAGGAAGACAAACACCAGTGTGGCATTTTATGCATAGTGTATTCATAAGCTCTAATCGTCTATTGGTTTATTCATAGTTGGCAAAATAAATCACTGCACACGAAATTTATGAAACCTCTCCTCTTCTTTCTTTGGCCTCATAATCTATGCTTGAACTACATGCTCAATTCCTATCTTTTTTTAAGGCTACGCACGTAATGGTAAGTAAAACAAATAGCTTGTAAACTTGATTTAGGAGTATGAAGAAAAAGAATTAAATTATAATAATACTTTAAAGTGTCGTAAATTAAGCTGCAAGTCCAATGAAAAAGAATTGTTGATCAACATGAACTGACTTTTAATAGCAATTATTTTGCAAAATTTAATAATCTTTTATAAATTTCTGATACTTATTTGAATTATTTAATAATTTATTTTACATTTAGAGACTTCTTCAAAAATTTATATATTCGTTGATTTATAAACATTAGGAACAGAAGGCAAGGTATTCATTCAAGAAATACTTTTGTAGAATAGAAGGTTAGACTAATGTTTGTATTAAACCAAATTAAGTTTTATCTGACAAACAAAGGAAAGTGCATTTATTTGTCATACTTATTAGATTGAATTTTCTGCTTTTCTGATCCATACGTTTTTAATATGTTCCTACATTATAATTACGTTAGTTTTTCTTTTAAAATTTTTGAATTGTGGGCTGGATTTAATGCCATAAATAACACAAAATATTTTATTTAGTCTATAAAGTTTTCAATCCAATATATTCAGGTCTTAAGGAGTGGGAATAAAGCCTTTGCCAACGATATTGTTTGACTAGCGATAACGTTGACGAAAACGAATCCTATCTTAACATATAAATCAAATAATGTAATAATAGTTTTAAATACATTATAATGTAAATATGTCGTATATGTATATAAATCTAATTGTACTATAGGTATCATACATTTGAATCACACTTTGTATTTAAATTATTATAAGTATACACTGACTACCAATAAGTATTTGGACACCTATGCAAATGACGATGTCTGCGGCCCTAAGGTACGTCACGGACTCCGCCGGTATATATCATGTAGGAAACAGCATCGGCTTTAGTCGCATGCAAGATGCCTCGCAGTTCGGAGCTCTCTGATTTCGAGAAAGGTATAATTATCGGGTATCACAAATGTGGTCGATCCTTAAGGGAGATATCTAGCGATCTGAAGTACCCAAAATCGACAGTGGCCTATGTGATTAAGAAGTGGAAGGTGATCGGTGATTGTCGGAATGTGCCCCGAGTCGGCAGACCAACGAAACTGAGAGATAGAGACCGACGAGTGCTGTCCAGAGAAATTCGGAAGAACCGCACCCAACCGATGGCCCTCATCCGCGAGGAGTTTCAACAGGCATCCGGGAGTATTGTTTCAATGAATACCATCCATAAGGAAGCACATCTGCTTGGTTTTCATGATCGTGCTGCTGCCCATAAGCCTTTGATCACAAAGTCCATTCGCGCTGCTCGGTTAAAATAAAAGGGGAAAGCTGCTCTGAATAAAGTTGGTTTTACGCAATAACTAAGCTAAAGTCTTAACAGAAGAATTCAGAGTTGCTTTCTGGACACCAAGCTAAGACTTACTTCTTAAGAAAATAAACTATTTTTTTCCTCTTGATCTTTGTGATATTCAAAATTTTACGTCATTGAAGGTCAGCACCTTTCAATAATTTCCTGTAAAGTTATCAGTATTAAGTAAAGACTTTTTACACCCCACAAATCCTTTTTACAGTCAATAAAAAGCTGCCAACATCTCATTTCCGTTTACTTTTGTCATTCGTAACCTTCCTCCGCGATCAGACAGAGTGGGAGAAAAATTAGTTGTCTTCTCGGCAGTTAAAATCTTATTCAGCTGCTGCTGTCCCCTATACAAAGTTCTAAAGCCACCAGCAATCAATTTCACACCTCTGCTGAATGAGATACAACAGGGAAACAGAAAAAGAACTTCTAATCACTATATAACATCATAATCTCAACAATGCTTTTAGTGTAAACTATAAAAAATAAGGGAAAGTTGTAGCTCATACAAACCACCTTCAAATATCGTTTTGTTATTTTCTTTCGAGGGAAGAATTAGTTCATTTGAAGTTGTTCCAGTTGCAATGATTAACACCTTAGGGCATCGCAACTTCTTATCATGCTGGTCCTTTGTCGGATCATTTGTAATGGTTGTTTGAATGAGTAGCAGTCAGATGTTAGTTTGACTTTTTGATTTGGTTGTTTTTCTGGTTCCTGTTTGACAAGAATGTTTCTTTTGTGGTTTATTTAGCTGAGGGGATTTTCAGCAGCTACTTTTAATGCTGCTGAAAGTGACAAATAGTTACTTGGTAAAAAGCAGTCTTCCAAATCCTTAAGCTCTTTAAGGGATGGTATGCAGTTTCAGTAGGAATCTACTTAGCTCAGTATTTCTTGTCATCTTTCTTGAAATAATAACTAATCAGTTATTTTCGGACATGAGTTTCGGAGTTTCAATTCCATTGCTAATTTATTTTAATTAATTTAAAACATTCAGCCTTAATTTATCTAATAATATATTTTAAGTACCTCTATCTAAGGAAAATTATTACTTTACAATTTTTCTTTGATGTTAAATAGAATAGGATTTCTTTAATTTCTATTCCAAATATAATTAAAAATATATATATAATATTTAAAATTTAAATATCTACGTGCATATTAGAACAATGTTTTCTTAAAACGAAAAGCATACTTCAGATGCTGATTCGTTTTCAAGTAGCTAATTAATGTGCGATAACCGAAAATTCATTTGAAATTATAACTATCTGTTTTCATTTGCCTTCATTTCCTTATAAATAAAGATTCTTTGCAGGCATTGTTTCATTATGTAATTTTTGGAGGTTACAGCATTTTGAACAAATTCTTACATTTCGTGTTGGAATTTTCCACTTGAATTTTAATACTTTGTGCTTAATTTTTACTGATAACGCCGGGATTTCAGTACAGAATTTAATTTCTTTAACTGAACGCTTATATTATGATTTTAACTTCAAGATATAAAAATTTGTTGCTTCAAATGGAGTAGTTTTATCCAAGTACCTACATAAATTCAAATTAGACTTATACTGACCCGTTTTTAAATGTGATCATTCCTTGTTTCCGCTCAGCACGTGAAGAGCATTAAATATTGCCAGTAAGATAGTTTGTCTTCGTTCTGATTTGACAAGACCACCACGAAATAACTGATGTGACATAAAAATTATCAGAACCTGCTTAATTGCTACTAGGAATGACGATGCGTAGGAAATAATTACTAACTTTGGCACCGAACTCATATCTTTACAAAATAAAATCTGCTTCAGGGAGTTGGAACTGTAAATATTTCACAATTTTCTCAAAGACACGAGTAAATTAATTAGTACTTTTTCCGTGTTTATGTTGTAAGGTACTGAAAAAAAAAAATTCTTAACTGCATTATAAATTCATTTGTACTCAGTTACTTTCAAAACACAACTATCTAAAAAGATTTCTGGAACCACATTATGCATGCCACGGATGCTAATTTTGCATTTTAATTCAGTCTGATGCAGTAGAACTTAAAAACTTGCTAACTGTGGGTCACGAACGGACAGTGCTAACTTCATGATCTTATATCTACTGTGCTTTTTTTTATTTTGATGATTGTGAAAATAGCAATTATCATTTCCAAAATGTATTAGTGTTATATATGTAAAATATTAAAAAAAATACGATGGCTTTGCTCCCTGCGAACCAGCAACCTTTAATTAACTTTCTGCAATTCAGGATCTTCCATCTAGAGCAGTACCTTCTAGAATATGCTAGCCTATTACGTAACCGCTACTATAAATACTTGCCATTTTTTAGTCAGACTGCTTCCTAATATCGCTGTTACAAGACTCTGCGCTGCTCTGTCCGTCTTTCTTTCACTTGTTAGAATTAATTACGACGCAGAAAGTTTAAATTCAATCGTACTTAGTTTAAATCACTATTGAATATGTAATTTGGAGAATTTCATATGAAGTAAAGCATGATCTACGGTGAAAATTGAATTAAAGCTATGGAATAAAGATGTGCGCTTAAAAGCTTTAAAAGCATATTGTCTCGTCATTTGGATTTCGCCATACCACTCTGCAAAGGCAATGTCTGAATCGTCTAATACCAAGCTTCCTCACGACTGCTGGAAAATATAACATATATATATATATATATATTAAATGTAGGAAGCTGAAGTTTAAATAGCAGCTTTTCGCTGTTAGATTTTTTCTTCTTACCAACGCTTGATGAAAAAATTATACATCAGCGTTAAAAAATTAATAGGCATTCAGTGTCATCATTCATTACATTTTACTTTGTGATTTGTAAACCTATACGTTGGCAAGTGGAAATAATTTCCGTGTCATAATCAGCTCATTGATTATCATGACAGTATGACATCAGAGTAGTAAAGTCTTATCCCAGAAAAGACGTATTGCTTAGTAAGTTATAAGAGTTAGGCACGAGAAAATTTCTTCAAAAACACTGTTATCTGAAGCTAAAAGCGAAGGCAAAACGAAGCTTTTATATGTCTATAAATAGGAGCACAAGTATCCTTTTATAGCATCAACATTAATCGCTTGGCCATCAGGATGTCAACTGTTCTTAACATCACACATACTTTAACAAAAGGCTGGAATTTTCATTTTTGCCGTCTGTCCCTTTTTGTTGTTTAAAGAAAATTCTTCGAATTCACTCATCCGTGATCCGAATACGCCTGTTCCTCAGGGCTGGATTTTGTGAAGTTTTTCTTGCACATTTTCCCTCCAGAACGTTTTATAGCACAAGAAGCGTAAGTCCAGTGGTAGTAGCCTGCCTTACACTCGCAGAACACATAAGAAGCTAATATGAAAAGCAAATTCGCATTGTCACTGAAGAAAAAAAGTGATAGGGAATGATGTGGAGAGAGAGGAAAAAAAAATAGTCTAGTTGTATTCGTAAACCTGAATGCGTTCTTAATAAAGTAGCTAGCTCCTTAAGCTTAATGTAAACGGGCTGACATTTCAGCTACCCGTTCTGCTTAATCCCTTGTCATTTCTTTTTACTCATTTTTCTTCCTTGTTTTCAAAACAGTCTTTCTTTATGCCAGCAACCCCCCTCATTTTTTCAGATTAAGGGGACAGATTTTTTGTACATTTTTTTTTTAGCATTGAAACTCTTTTTTTTTTTTTTAATCATTTCGCTTCTATGTGTCGGTATATTGACCGAAACTCGAGGTAGGACAAACCTATTTGAAACGAACCTGAACGCATATTTTGAATTAAAATTTTATAAATAAAGCTGCTGTTCAGTAAGGGATTTAAAAAATTTTAAAAACTTGCATTTATTTATCAACAATTTTACTGAGCTCGAATCCCTTACTAAAATTCCTATATCTATTTACATAAAATATATTTTTTATTACCTGAAGACATATTTGTTGATAAAAATTAAGATATCAAAGGTAGTGAAAATGTCTGTTATGTGATACTAAATGGGAGCCAGTCTCCTTATAACACACAGATTTTAATTTGCTAATTGACTTAGGGTTAATTTCTAGTTATTTGTACCTGTACAATGCTAAGATAACCTAGAATCCTACCCCAAATTGTTTTTGGTTGAGAGTAATATTTTGCATAAGAACTTAGTATTTACTATGCGTAATAAATTAAGTATTTTACTATACTATAACTTCTAAATTTCCAAATTCTTTCAATATTTAAAAAACGCGAAATTTTCATTTTTCACCTCAAGAAGTTAAAACGGAAATATCTGCGTTATCTCTTAAAGTCGTAAAATTACAGTTATTTAATATTTTCACAGCATAAAAACAATATCATGTCAAAAATTCTAGCTTATTATGATCTTTCGGGAAATACATTAGTTCGTTGATAAATTAAAACACACACCAAAAGACAAGAAGAAGGCATCTCTATGTGTGGTTTGTTTCATTATTCTCTTAATATTCACCTTTAAGCCAATCACTTACACATCTATCAATTATGCACAGCCACTTTCAGATCCATCAATTATGCATCACCAGTTTCAGCCTCTTAAAAGATGCGTGTCATTTATGACCCGAAAATGCTTATGGAAAGTGGAAAAAGAGAAAGAAGAAAATAACATGTTAGATCATGATGAACGCATTATGGACCGCCTGCGTAGATGTAGTCAGTATGCACGGCCAAAGTTTTTATTCTTTTAGTAATTATTATAATGCCATGTTTCTTTAAATTATTTTACATCTGGTTTCCTGTGTCGCATTTGAACAAAATATTATCTTAAATATAATTAAATTTTATTTGTTGAAATGTCTGCATACAATTAAGATACTAAAAATAATAAACGGTTATGGAACTTAATGTTAAACATAATAAATTAATAAGTATTTAAAAACGAAGTAATAGAACATACTGTAATGCTCATAATTTTAAATTTATGTGTTTTTTTCCGCCCGAAACCCTTAAAATAATTAAGTATTAAAGATAAGACTGGAATAATTAAGATAAAGGTATTAAGGATGGGATAGAATAATTAAGAGTACACAGAATTTCCTAGAGCAAACTAAGAATAGACTGAAATTCCTAGTATAACTAAAATTTCTAAAGTAACTAAAAACAGACAAAAATTCCTAGAGCAAATTAAAAATGGACAGAAATTCCTAGAGTAAATAAGAATAGGTGTATATTTATGTTGAAAACAGACAGATATTTGTAATATGGCAGACAGAAATTCGAATAATTATAAATAGATGGAAGCTCTTAGATTAATTAAAAACAGACGGAAACTTCTAGATCAATTGAAAATGGATAGATAATCTTAGAGTAATAATGTAAGATAAAACTTCCCAGAGTAAAACTATGGAAAATGCACGTGCTAGCATTTTTCATTCAGCCGCCCACACGAGAAAGTGGTTAGTGACTCTTAATTGCCATACGGAAGGACCCGGACTCGAATCCCAGAGAAGGCATGAATATAATTTGTCCGTCCCTTCACAGGAGACAACGTTGGCCTCTGTAATAAAGTGATCACCGATGCTGGCCTTAATAATTGCCAAAGCCTATAAACTGCTAGAATCCGCAATTGTGGTGGGAAAGCATTTTTCATATAGCAGAGGCATGAATTGATTAACTGTGTTACTAATCTGAAAGTTCCCATGTTGTTAAAAAAAAAGTGTAGCATAATTTGCATTTCAAGTTTAACATGGTTAAAAATTGTGCCAAATTATTTTATCATAACTAGTCATAAACTAGAATGTTAATTGCCTAAACGCTTAAGCTATTTATTATGCAGGGGAAATCGCAAGCTTTCTGAAGGATTTCTTCATAGCAGTTTTCAAAATAAATAAGTATTAAATTTCAAAAGATTTACTTGATCACAGCTATTTCAAAACTTAATTGAATTAACATGTCTGAAAGGAATTAAACATCAGCAACAATATATGGAGAACTGTCTTTAGTCCACTGTCAGAAAAAGTTGTAAACAGATCCCTTTAGCGGAAAAATATACACTTGCTGATGATTTCTTCATAGCACTAAGATGTAATGATAAAATTCATCATTCAAGTTACTCATTCGTGACAAACGAGACTTCTCTTATTAGTTTTTTGTTTTGGTTTTACGGTAATGATCGTTAACGCATGAAAGCTTAACTTCGATGCGCTCTCTGGAACATTTTTTATACAATTTCCGTCTATAAGACATTGTGTTTTTACTTCCGATTTTTATAAAACTTCAATCATTCAGGAAAAATTTAGTATGTTTAGTTATACATTTAGTATTTCATGTTCAGTATACGGATTTGGATAGAGTTGTATGATTAAAAATGTGTTAAGAAAAAGCCCTGTCATTCTAAAATTTTCCTTAATTAATATTTATGAGTGATTCCTCTCGAGATATTTATAAGAAGGTGGACTTAATGAGGCTAATTTATTATTTTGTTATACATTTTTAGGATGATAAGCATGAGAAATTTCCTTTCTTAAAAAAGGAAAAATGTGCAAAAAGTAAGCTGGCGAAGGAAACCGATCTGAACCTTTAATTTTTTTTTTTTTTTTTTTTTTTTTGTCTATAGGCAGAGATAAAAAAAAAAAAGTAGCTATACCTAGTATAATTAGGACTACTTCATCTCGAATGATGTATTGATTTTTTTAAATAATTTCAGTTAAAATTTCGATCATTGTGAATTAAAGTCCTTAAGTTCTTTATAAGCATGTAATTTTAAAATTAAATTAGGCTTTGATAATGAGAGATTGGATGGGGCTTCAGATATCAACCTTGGCTCTGCACTGACTTAGTAAATATATTAGTAAATTGTTATCCAGCTGGTCAATACTTCTTTAACAAAGTATTGAAATAATTGCAATAAATTGATTATTTCTCTTTTTTGATTATTGTCTTCTGCTAGTTAATAACAAAAAATATAAGTAAATTTTTTAAAAAAAAATCGAGCTGTAAGATGAACAATTCAATCATTCTTAAGTATTTGTACTCATCCAATTGTGTTTACACTAATTCTGAACTCATTACTGTGCGATTTCCATTATGGTAACGTAAGATACGATTAAAATACAACTGTGATATATAAACACTCAACTCGATTCCTCTCGAGATATTTATAAGAAGGTGGACTTAATGAGGCTAATTTACTATTTCATTATACATTTTTAGGATGATAAGCATGAGAAATTTCCTTTCTTAAAAAAGGAAAAATGTGCAAAAAGTAAGCTGGCGAAGGAAACCGATCTGAACCTTTAATTTTTTTTTTTTTTTTTTTTTTGTCTATAGGCAGAGTTAAAAAAAAAAGTAGCTATACCTAGTATAATTAGGACTACTTCATCTCGAATGATGTATTGATTTTTTTAAATAATTTCAGTTAAAATTTCGATCATTGTGAATTAAAGTCCTTAAGTTCTTTATAAGCATGTAATTTTAAAATTAAATTAGGCTTTGATAATGAGAGATTGGATGGGGCTTCAGATATCAACCTTGGCTCTGCACTGACTTAGTAAATATATTAGTAAATTGTTATCCAGCTGGTCAATACTTCTTTAACAAAGTATTGAAATAATTGCAATAAATTGATTATTTCTCTTTTTTGATTATTGTCTTCTGCTAGTTAATAACAAAAAATATAAGTAAATTTTTTTTAAAAAAATCGAGCTGTAAGATGAACAATTCAATCATTCTTAAGTATTTGTACTCATCCAATTGTGTTTACACTAATTCTGAACTCATTACTGTGCGATTTCCATTATGGTAACGTAAGATACGATTAAAATACAACTGTGATATATAAACACTCAACTCGATTCCTCTCGAGATATTTATAAGAAGGTGGACTTAATGAGGCTAATTTACTATTTCATTATACATTTTTAGGATGATAAGCATGAGAAATTTCCTTTCTTAAAAAAGGAAAAATGTGCAAAAAGTAAGCTGGCGAAGGAAACCAATCTGAACCTTTAATTTTTTTTTTTTTTTTTTTTTTTTTTTTTTTTTTTTGTCTATAGGCAGAGTTAAAAAAAAAAAAGTAGCTATACCTAGTATAATTAGGACTACTTCATCTCGAATGATGTATTGATTTTTTTAAATAATTTCAGTTAAAATTTCGATCATTGTGAATTAAAGTCCTTAAATTCTTTATAAGCATGTAATTTTAAAATTAAATTAGGCTTTGATAATGAGAGATTGGATGGGGCTTCAGATATCAACCTTGGCTCTGCACTGACTTAGTAAATATATTAGTAAATTGTTATCCAGCTGGTCAATACTTCTTTAACAAAGTATTGAAATAATTGCAATAAATTGATTATTTCTCTTTTTTGATTATTGTCTTCTGCTAGTTAATAACAAAAAATATAAGTAATTTTTTTTAAAAAAATCGAGCGGTAAGATGAACAATTCAATCATTCTTACGTATTTGTACTCATCCAATTGTGTTTACACTAATTCTGAACTCATTACTGTGCGATTTCCATTATGGCAACGTAAGATACGATTAAAATACAACTGTGATATATAAACACTCAACGAAATTTAATCATTGCAGTATAAAGCTTTACAGAATGTCTCACTAAAAAGAAAGATTGGGAAAACATTGGATCGAAGTTGCAATAATAATTCTATCCACACACCCTCTAGCGTTTATAGAAACTAGCTTTAATAGTAGCTTAAAAAACAAACTGTTTTAGCTGAGACTTTATTCATCAGTTAGAAGGATTATTAAGAAATATGTACGGTTATTTTCGTTTTGTCTCCTGACAGGTATATTACATGTGATGCAAAAGCCAACCATTTAGGAAAGATTGCACAACTATAATAACTAATTGCGTAGTTGTTAAGAATTTCGTCTATTTTAATAGCGCAACTAAATGCGCTTTTTTAATTTTCATTGAGTGAAATGTTTTTTGACCATTTTAGCTTCCTTGCCGGATATCGTTAAAACATTTCTCTGGAGCCAAAGTATCCCCCCCTAAAAAATTCTTAGTAAGATGTTTTTATATGTACCGTTTTCATAAAGAATTTATATATACTTGGTTTCTAAGGTTCTATCATATAAACCCGTGAAGGCTTTCATTCTGTAAGCCGTTAGTGTAATTCTTACACTAACCATTTGATTCGAATCTGGATTAGAGAGCAATTGATTTTTCATGTTTCTTACTTTGGAAAACATAACAGCCTCTAGACTGTAATGTAGGGCACTAAAATTTGGTACAGTAAAGCTCATCACTTCTTGGACTTCATCAACCGGGTTTCATGACTTCCCAGTCGCATTTGAAGTAGTAGGGATTTATTGCATTTTCCTATATGTACTATCATCATGTAACTCATCAGCACGTCCAGTTAGTAGTTGAAAGATTCGTGGTTCGAATCCCGGCGAGAAATCAATTGATTTATGATGTTTCTTGCAGCGAAAAGTTTAATAATTTCTATGAGCACATGATCTTTAATTCAAATAAATCGTTAAAGTAATTTTGCAAATATTCGTTCTGTTTTCAATAGACATTATTAACACGTCGAATAATAGACTACAATGTTGTTATGGAATTTTCATAAATACACTGAGTATACGGATCATACATTAGGTAGAATTTACGTTGAAACTCAGTCGATGTGTACGCTATTAGAAGGCAACATCTCTTTAATTTTTACGTCACATTCTTTCAATGATTTAATGTGTTGAAATGCCACAAACATTATGAAATTATAAATTTAATCGCATTTTTTTAATGATTTAATGTGTTGAAATGCCACAAATATTATGAAATTATAAATTTAGTAAAAAAAGTTTTAGCGGCATCATCGCTCAAACAGTTTGCAGATTTTGTGATGGGGGTGGGAATGTTTCTATTTCGTTGTTGTATAATAAAAGACCAATTTGCTTAATAACTATATCAGTATAATTTTATGATAGTTTGTGTACAGTTAAAAATAGGAATTTAAAAATGTTGTTATACTTCAAAAATGTAAGTAATTAATGTATAAATATATATATATACACTTTATACATACTCTTACACTCATGTATCAAAATCGTACATTAATTTGTTTTTAGTCTCCAGAACGCGAGTATACTTTGTAAGACAATATAACAAGTTAACAGAATTTAAGACATAAGAAATAAATTTAAAATCTGATATCACACTTTTAAACTGAAGGCAAGAGTGATAATCTATAAAACCTATTATAAAGCGCAACCGTAAAATCGTGCAGATTTCCAGCATTCTAGGACAGAAAATTTAAAAAAAATAATAATAAATAAATAAATAAATAAAAATAAAATATAAAATAAATAAATAAATAAATAAAAATAAAATAAAAGTAAAAATTTTTATACAATAATCTCATAGTTTAAACTTTCACCACCTTCTTTAAATGACTGCGAACTTCATACTTCGTGAAATGTAACAACATCAACGCAACATTTTCCTTTTAACACTATTTTTCTTAAGCTTTTTGTAATGCAAATAACCGATGAAGAATTAGCTGAAAAAAGTAAACAGGCAGAATTCGCATTTTTCTTAAACATTAATGTGCACTCTACACAAATACTGTATAAGATAAGGCACAACAGTGAATATATTTTCATTCCAACGTCGAAGCGGAGAGAGCTCGATGTAAAGCTCCAAGTGGCAGAAGAAAATAAAACATGCTGAAGAAGAAGAAAAAGGAGGAAAAAGCGCTTCAGGTGAAAGAAAAAGTGTTTAAGTTTTTGATCACGAAGAGCAATGAGGCATAGGGTCGCTCAGCCGTAAAGACAAGAACCAAGGGAGAAAAAGAAATCAAAAGACAGAATCAAATTAAGGAAGAAAACTACAAAAAAATGTAAGAAAGTCCTCTGCTCCGTTCTAGTGTCCCAAGGTGAACTCGGGGCGTATCCGGGTTCCATCACCAACGTCTCATTTGTCACCTGGTTCCATCGTAACACGGAACAAAGGAGTCCGAGCGATGATCGATGGCAGAACGCTAATTTATATCACTCAACACCACTGGTTTGCATTTAGGTCCTCTAACCCAGTCGCAAAGTCATTTTATACTACAATAGGCTGCATACATTTAGTAGTTTCTGTTGTTGTTGTATGTATTAAATATTCAATACGTTTTTTGCATTTAATAAGTTCCTGCCCCCCAAGCTTGGCAAAGCTTTCTTTCATAAATCTTTACGATAAACATATTATTGTGAAAATTTATATTTTCTGTAATAAAAGTGATTTAATTTTATTTCTTCAAATATTATAGTATTTTATTTTCTGTAAAGCTACAGACAAAGAATTGTCGTGAGAAACGCCCCCCCCCCCTCGATAATGAAATTATTTATCTGCTCTCTGCTCGTACCAAAGGCAACTGTATGTCTTAAGATAAAATTCCTTGCAGACAGCAAGAATCTACATAACGTTGCCTCGTTTCTTTAGATTATTGTTTTAAAGGTAAGTAGGTACGTAAATTGACGCACGTTAATTAAGGCGAAATGACTTGATGGCTTTCTTCCTATGGTAAGAGAATGCAATCATGGTAAACTTTTTAATGTAAACTGGCTTGTATTCTCCTTACACATGGAGAAAATCGCGAAAACCCCATGCAGCTAGCTCGTTTAACGGAACTTGAACTCGGATCGAGCTACCAGTATTCACCGACCTTACCGCGCTGCAGAAATAGCGTGTTGCACTTTTCATAATTTAAATATGAGATCATTTTTATGGTAAGGAATTTTCTGAGAAAAGGATTTTGATTGAAAATTTCCGAAAACATGGTCAAGGGGATGCTATGAAATCCCTTACAAAATCGTGTGTAGCATTACATTAACATGATCATACTTAATAACTAAATTACATTCGAATAATCCTTTAGGCTATCATGATTTGTTAACAACATATGACAAAGGAAAATTTTGAATGACATGAATTATATAAACTTATTCACAGAGACAATTACTTTTAGTAGCATTTTACCTATAAATTCCGAGATAAAATGAACTTGATAGTAAAAAAAAAAAAATTGTATTTTGAAGGCAAATTATAACATTAATACCTTGTCAGGATAATTAAGTATAGAATTATGCTTTCATCCCATCACCATGAATGGAAAATTCATGGGGAATAGCAGAACGCATCCAACTTTTAGCTGTCTCACCACAGAGGACGTTGCCCATGATGCATCACGAGCATTAAAATGAAAAACATAGCAAAGTACTTCTAAATTAAGTCCGTATTTTAAATCTTTAAAAGGAACGTGTATTTTGTACTTAACGTATCCCGATATGCCGTATGTGAAGAGTCTAGAAACCAAATTCAAGTAATTCGCACTGAGCATAAAATTTTATTTGCGCATAATTTTTTAGTACGTGTATATTATATTTTTATGGTAATTAAACTAGAATTTTTTAACTGCCAAAAATTCCAATTTCTTCTTTAGGAATCAAATGGAGTTTTGGTATTTTATTTTCCGCGTTTAATATTTAACATAGGACTCGATACCTTACTGGACATTAAAGAACATAAGTTAGCCAAAGCAACATTGAAATTTGTCGTCAGTAATGATACGAGTATTTATTCTTGAAAATTAAAGTTTGTTGATTTTTCCGATCTTATATCTAGGAATCTGATATTCTAAAGAAAGAAAGAAAGATGTATTGTGCTTCCGTTTTATAAAAAAAGTGTAGTTTTAAAGTAGCAAAATTATTAAACTAGGAAATACTCAAAATTTATCGACCCAAAACACACTATTTTTGTGTACTACAAGAAAATATATTTTGAATTAAAAAAGTAAAAAAAGTATATTTATTTTTTTCCTATTCTTTATTGAATTTGATATTCCTTATGAACATTTTTACTTAATGTTAAATTTTCTGATTAGAGTGTGAAAGTGCATAACGAATCTACAATACTTCTGAATGTAAATTATAAATTTAGTAGTACTGTAGTTAATTGTGAAAGTTATGCATGCAATAATTAGTCCTTTGAACCTTGTATTGTGTTGAACTTGCTAATGACATTAATAAACTCCGTAAGATACCATTTTTTCCGGTTTTTTTTTAATAGCTTCTCTTTAATTAACTTTTGCCAACAGCGAAGAAGATAAGTTCTCAGAAATGTGTATCTTACACTAGTCTATTAATATCGCCCAAAAAGATGTTTTATTATCATTATCTGCCATTTTTTTAAGTTAACTGGACCCTTTACGCTTCCACTGAATAGATGTAATAAATTGTTTCACGTTGGCTTCAAACACGTATGAGTAGATGAATTAAAAAAGCGGATGCCTTACAATTCTTTGTTTTCATAATTCAAACAGTTTTTTTTTTTTTTTTTTTTTAAATCAGGAATGCTAATATCTTTCTTTACTAAAATGCTTGGTTTAACAGGTTAATAAAATTCGTGCCATCGATTTTTAAAGGCCTGTTAAAAGCAATTACATAATGCGTCTCCTTTCAAATAATCCTCATTGTTTTAAAACCCAGCGTAAAACAACAATTTTCTGAAGCTCTCAACTGGCTCACCTTCTTAAAATACTTGACAGAAACTCATAAAAAGACGCCACGACTCGTTATCAATTGTCTGGGATTCCGCGGAGAAAAGTGTCTGTGTAATTCCTTTTCGTTTCCCTGTCTCTAATTTCCCTTTCGTCAATTCTTGCCGTGTCTGCCTCTTGTAGATGCCACTTAACGTAAAGTGTACAAACCAACCGTAACGGAGTCAACAAAGCGTGTAATATACAATTATTAAAAAAATTCGAGCATGTGTTGCTTCAGTTTCAAACTACCAAGAATGACAAAGATATAGGTGAGAAGAAAAAAAAGAACAATTACTTGTCAGAAAGATTTTAAAGCCTAATCGTACTTCAGAGCTCTAATGCAAAAATTGTTTTCAGCACATTGTGAGCTGACCTAGCATTTAAACCAATGATATTCAATTGCATTTTTCGAAGTTCTGCAGCTTTTTTCTTTTTTTTTTTTTTTTCCCCTCGCTATAAAAGTGTAGGTTTTTTTTTTTTTATGTGTCCTTTTTAAAACGTTCTCATTAAAATTTTAAATTAAAACTAAAATTTTTAATTAAAATTTTGAATAAAAAATTTCACTAGTACTTTTAAGTCGAAAGCATAAAATCACATTCGTACTGCATAGGAAACATCGGAAGTTTTATATATATTAAATCTAGTTCTTCGACTCGAATCGTTCCAGTGCATTTCATTTTTCACGCAAATTATATCCTTTTTCGAACTGAGAAGTTTGCCTGCATATCAAGTTGCTCGTTCACCGCTCATTTGACTCGAAGTAAACAAGTGAACATATTAATGCATTGCGAAAGATGAAGAAATGAGTAAATGACGTAGACTAATATGGATAAAACAACAAAACAAAACAAAACAAAAAAAAATTCGCAGAAGCGTTTAATTTATATACAGGACTGTTAATTTTTGTTGAGTTAGTATGCCTGCAATTTACTGATAAATAATTATATTGCTACGCATAGAATTTACTCACAAGTATTTATATTAGTAAATATACAACTTACTGATATCTGGATTTATTAGATTACAGAATAGCGTAACAGGACTGTTTGTGTAAACGCAATAATGCGTTTGTGAAGGACTTTCCAAGGGAAAATGGCTCATATTCACATTAGAGAGGAAAAACATTAAAAAAATGCCCGTGCAGACCGAATTAAACTCACGGCATCCAGCGATCTTATCCGTTCGATCACTGGTTGTTTATAAATATTTAAATTAGTAGACATAGTATCTTTTATAACGTAAAATCTTTCGACATAATATTTTTAGGCAAGGGCTCTCTCTATATTATGTGAAAAATATTTCAAAATTTCGTCAAGACAAAACTTTTAAGATACGCTAATCAATACCAATAGTTTGATACACATATGACGCAATAAATATCAAGAAAAATTTTAAAGACTTAGCTGAGGGAGACACTAATTAACGAAATTTTTGTTGTTGTTGTTGTTGTTACCTGTTTAAGAATGCTGAAATTAGATATCCGAATAATTCTTAGACCATTAAATTACAGTCTCCTTTTTTTTTTTTTTTTAATCGTTACTTAAAGTGGAGAAATATGATAAAGAAATTGCGCTTTAGTTCTTCCCGTCACACAGGTCCGTCAGATTACATAATCTCGCAATAAAACTTCCCGCAACCCGAAACTAAATTGTGCAAAATTCAGCCATCATTCGCTGCCTGTAATTGCAAAGGCCATAATCAAATCCAGTTCACAGTCTTTTTCACCGATGTGATGTGATAATTACAGTACTGCATTCAATTATCAAAAGACATGTCCGTTAATGAGAAATAGCTCGTTATTAAAAGGGCGGTAGACGAGAAAATTTGTTTGTGCATTTAATAAGGCGGTTGAAATGGAATGACATATTTGATCTAAAGAATTGTCAGAGTGTTTGATGGTTGTTACCTTGCGTGATCAGAGTAGATTCGTTGGCGCAATTTTGGTTCAATTCGCAAGAATGTTTCCTTTTCATTCAGCAGGCTACAATAACAACTATGTTTCGTAGAAACGACATTTCTTTCTTGTTTCCAGATTTTTATACACTTTGGAACTGCCTTATCATGCCAGGCTTTATTCGGGTACTGGAAGAAAGCCATTGGTATATGATAATTATTATGTCAATGAATTGAAAATGAGAAATTTGATTTGTCCGTTTGTTGCATCAGTAGCATCGTTTATGTAAAATTTAAGTATGCATTGTAATATTTTGAATATTAAATTAATGTTATGGTGGAGGGGTTAGCAAAACATTAAGCTCTGCAAGGTGCTAGCAAATAGTTGAAACATTTTCAATAATGTACTCTACAAAGAGTGGACCAGATATCAGGTAATATGCATATAAAAAAATGGGAGGAGTTTATAGACTTTATTTCGTTCCATCTGCTTCCTAACATTCGATGTGAGGACAATGTGTGTTTCGACAAATATCCATTTGATAATTTCTTTCGTACCATTGTATTGTGACTTTGATGATTGACAAAGAATTATATTCTTTAATTTTGAAGTGCTATACGACAGACGTAAAACGGAGTCTTTGATGCAGCATAATAAGGGGTGTAAAAGCATGGACTGGAATCTGGTAGTCTTAGTGAGCATTTCAGTAGAAATGTCTTGCTTCTCCCACAAAGTATGATTGTGATTATGAGCCATTTCCCTTATGAAGTCTTCCACTAAAGAATCCTTCTCTTTAGGCAGATAATCCTTGCGTAATCGAGCAGACAACAAACATGAATATGCGAACCATAAACTGTACATTTTACTCTAGCCTGATACTGTCAAGGGCTTCTTTAAGCCACTGTGCAGTTAACGCATAATATAAAAGCATTTTCGTGAACTGTGTATTAAATAACTGGTAATTTATTTCGATTGTTTTTCACTAACATTTTTATTTCATATGGAGCTTTATCAGACTGAGAGCATTCCTTTGTAACTGCGCCTTAATCCGACGCTTACATCATCTGTCATGGAGTTTACTCCATTAATTCATTTTTTGTCCTTCAGGCTATAAGGATATGATCGTGACATTATCCTACTCTTTATCAAAAAAATTATTGAAAATGTTCCCATTATTTGCAAAATACTGTAAGTAATGCTAATAATATTAATCATAACAACCGGTTAGATTCGCTGTTATGATATCTGAGCGCAGTGGGAAAATAGACAAAATCGCTATAATACTATGAGCAAATGCTGAAATATTAAGATTGAAGGAATCTAATGCATCTAAATGAGAGGCAAAGGGAACAAATCTCCTCCACTGGTATTACAGAATAGTAGAACTGTGCGACTGTCATCAGTGTAGTAGTTTTCCCGAAATGCCATTCCTTCCTTCATGGAAAATTTTCACCTATCCTGCCAGTGTACGATATAGCAACGCTTTTAACTCCTGGCTGTTCTCTCCAAAGTCTTTAAGCTTGAAATTTATTTCGGTGAAGGTGAAGTTTTTGTAAGTTTATTACAAATGTACTTGGTGAATAGTAGAAGAAGAATGTAACAATATAATTAGGGAGTATGGAAAAAACATATAAGTTATATAAGATGAAATTAATAATGATGAATAAGTTATAAACTTAAATTTTTTACTGTAAGTTATAAAAAAGAGAATCAAGATTTTTATAAAAAGCGACGGAGCAATTTAGGTTGATTCTAATAATTACTAACTTGGAATTAGATACACTCTGTTGGATATATTTAAATAATTTTTATTTATGACTGAATGGATATGGTCATTGAACATAATTATTTAATCTCGGGTCCAGTCTCAGTTGGAATGAACTGGCTTCATTAAGAATTTTTGAGAGGGTGTATTGCGATATGTAAAGTAAACCTTATAAAATTCTTCTGGCTCAAAGCCCACCAGCGGCGGAGCGGTAAAGTCGCTGAACACTGGTAGTTCGGTCCGAGGTTCGAATCCCGCGAACGGGCTGGCTGCATGGCCGTTTTCAGGATTTACCCCCATATGTAACGCGTATACGAGCTAGTTTTCCTTAGAAAGTCCTCCACGAAGGCATCCCTCTCCCTAGATAGCCCTCGATGCTTTGCTGTTATCACATACGTATCTTCTGCCTCAAGTCTGACAGCCCCCACATATAAATTGCCTCAGGATTATGGAAATCATATCTTTTTGTTCTTGTTCCCCAACGGCGGGCACTTACATGCCTTTTCGACACTGGTCACTCCTAAGGCCAGAAGTGGTGGCTTTTTATTGTGGAGGTCACCTTATAGGCGGCCACCGTTGCCTTCTATGAAGGAACGGAAAGTTACAACCATGCCTTTTGCATGATTCGATTAGTATCGCAGTCTATGCCATCTGCCTAATCACTGTGCCATTTGGGAGGCATCATATCATATGAGGGCTATTGTTAGCGAAAAATGTCATGTTTCATAAAATTATCCAAAAACGTTACATCTTCTGATGCAGATTTTTATTACTCTTTGATTCCATATTTATTTAATTTTAATGGAATAAAAAATAGCTATAAATCAGTATGTCATGTACTTAATCCCTTCTTCCTAAGATACATTAAGCATATGTTTTTATTTCACTGGCGTATAATGTTTTAACTTCGATTTTAAACAGCATATTTTGCTATAATTGATTTACGATTGATTCAAGTGATCTTCAAAATTAGCCTGAAAATTTATAATACGATCGGTTAAATTAACTTATAATAATAATAAGCTATCGTAAAACGTAGGTTCTTAACGTTTTTTACTTTTCAGAAATCATACAAGCAAAAAGCTTTTGTTCATTTTACGATGCGCATTAATTGCACAGCAAAACTCGTTGCTCAAAAAAGGTTAATTCATTTTGCTTATACTCGCCCAACATCTTGACCCATATAGAATGAAGACTGGTATTTAAATCGTGCGGGGAAGAAATTGAAGTTCCAGAATCTTTTCCCGCAACCTCCGATTGTCTTCATAAGAGGTTTCCAGCGAAGATATATAATTTTAAGCAATCGGCGAAAGTTGCAGGCATTTCGAAATTTGTAATAAAAAAAAAAAAATAACAAAAACCGAGTAATTATTGATAAAAAAGAAGGTTTAATATATATAAATTTGAATTAAATGTGTGAAAATAGTCATGTTTATATATACAAATAATTTAATATGTCATTGCTAAATTCCCGATTTTCTAAAATAGTTAGTACTGAATTCCTGATTTCTTACAACCTGTAACTGTTGTAGAGCAAAGTAGCAATATCTTTTTCAATAAAATGACACGGCTTACAGAAAATTAAACTTCGGGTTATTTGATCGGGAAGAAATTTTCATCATCCCGCATTAGTTTAATGCTTTGGAAATAAATGTCCTTTATAAAATTTTCTGAAGCAGTTGATTCAATCATCTCGTGAGTAATAAAAGGAATCCTCACATTTATGGCCTCTAAAATTGCATTAAGTGTCCATCATTGTTTCGACTCATCTTTCCACTGACAGTTTACTCCGAATGAATAGCGAAACAGGCGCTGTGGCAGCGTACTCGCACACCAGAATTAAACGTTTTATCGAATTCAAGCCATCAAGCACAGCCCTAACAACCTGACATCGCACTAGTTTCATTTGCATGAGGAAGCAATATCCACATAATGCTCTCTTTTACATCCGCCGTCACGTGTCAAGAAGTTTTCGCAGCCCTCCAACTCACTTAACCACAGTACACGCGAACTCAGCTTCCAACAACTACCGTATGAAGAACTCCTTTGTTTTAAAATGGCTTTTCGAGCCTATAAATTGTACGGATGGTCAGCGGTAACTACAAGTGCACTATGGGTGCGACTTTTTACTACTTCAGCAGTTAGCAGCTGACAAGATATTGTTATTGAGATTTGCCATTAACCTTCTCTTCCTGAAAAAGATTTTATTCATTCTGTTTCTTCTGTCAAAAGAATCGCCGATTTTTACAGGAAGAGTTAAAATGTAAAGAACTTTTATTCCCGGGACACGCCCTCAATCTGGACTATGTACCTTACTTTTTAATATTTCGGGATTTATCTGATATCCAACACCTTTCTTTACCAGACTAATTATAGCAGTTTATTATATACCTTTCTCTATTATTTTATTGTTTGCTAGAGTATTTTTCAAACAAAAAAATAATAAGCATTGCGCTTTCTTAAAAACTTAAAATTATGCCGGATAATTTGTATATATCATTTCTAATTTATTCGAAATATGGTACATAAATCTATTACTTCAACACCTATAATCGTATCAAATGGATCTGCATGAAATTCGCAGTTTTTTTTTACTTTTTATACAGAAGCTTTATTTAGGAATGATTTCCACTCGAGTTACAGCTTATACTATTTGCTGTCTATACCAGCAGCTGGGTAAAAAGACCTTGCATACTGGTAATTGCTTCTATGGGTATATTTTCTGAACCCATGTTTTCCATGTCTTCATCGTTTTTCTCATATCAAAATGTTTAGTATTTAAGTTTACTAAATGTTCAGTTTTCTTTAGATATCCGACTTGCGATTTTGGATTCTTTCTTCTGGGCTTTGGAGGATATAATTCTGTGCTTTGCCTTAATTTGAATTACTTCATACCCAAAGTTATGTATTCACTGATGTTGTAATTTTTTGGTCTGACGTGGCTGCGACTTTAAACTCTCCGATTCCGCCTATATTCTGTATATTATAAAGGACATTAAAAATAATATATTTTATTGGCACCTTAAGATGAATATGCTTCAATAAGATTTTAAAGTGAATGCTTACGATTCATTTTAAATTTCTTTATGAGTAAACAATGTCGGAAGGCAAATTCAAGGTCATCCTCTTCTCTTGCTAACAAGTATTTCGTAACTTTCAAACGTAAATAAAGGGAAAATCATCTGCTTTATGCGAAACGGTTCGGCTTCCAGTTGCGGCCATTCCGTTCTTCCTGTTCTCTGTTAACGGTCGATATATATATATTTTTTTTAATCACGTTACAGGACTTGAATGTATCTGATTTATGAGAAATGAATACCTTCTTGAAGGCCTTTCGATAAGAAATTGATTTAAATTCATATTCGACATAAAATTACGAAAATCAGAGAAGCAGCCCATGCAGTCACTCCTAAGCTCGAACGGTCAACTTCTAACTAAAATTTTTGGCACATCATAGAAAAAAAACACTCGGCATTTTTTAATTAACATTTTGTAAATGTTATAATTGAATTAAGTGTAGCTTTTAACTAGTTTATGAGTAAACATATTCTCTAAAAATCGTGAAAACTACCTATTTAGTTTAATATGTCTGTTTAAAAAAAATTATTTATATTTCTATATTTATCTTTCTTGTATGTAAGTAAACATTTTCTGCTATAACAATTCCATAAAATAGCCCGCTTTTATTCATATACTTGTATTTTTCGCCTTTAATATAAGTTTCTTGAGGGAAAATTATCACTTCAGTAAAATGCGGATCAAATTAAATAATTTTTAGTGCTTCTCAGGGTTTCTGTTTAGTTTTATTGGAATAAGAAAATATAAAATCTTTCTGCATTGCAAATGTATTTGAAAGCTTTTTAATTCTTCATAAAAAAAGGGCATTCGGTTTAATTAGTCTTCTTATTCTGAAAAATGTTGCATTCGTCAAATAATTTTTTACAAATTATTGACAAGCAAATAATTCACCCCTTTCTGCAAACTGCGAATTTATCTTTCTTTTTTGATTAAATGACAAACGTTTAATTGGTTCATTTAAAATTAAAACGTAATCTAACTTCTAACACTTTATTAGATATCATATGCAAGTAATGGAGCCCTTACTTAGTTATATGATTAGCTGTTTTCAAATTCTTGTATTGTTCATGTATTTCTGAAACATATTTCTCTAAATAGAAATATTTTGAAACTGTTACAATATAACTTAATAGCTTAACCCATTGCCGAAAATTAGATTATGTCAGAAAAACTAAGATCTATATTTCTTCTAAATTATACATTAAATATGTTTTAATGCATTTTTAAGTTTGAAATAAATGTAAACATTTACTGCCCGTTAAGACTCGTATCACACTAGCATTAAGGATTCAAACTAAACGTCGCTTTCCTAAGATTTTACGTTAAAGCTGTATAGTTATATATTCCATATTTCTTTTGTAAACTACAGCGATACGATAAGAGAAACTGTTGAATGCTGTGTAATTTATTCTAATAAATAGAAAGAAACTTATGTCAAGTGAGAACTATATCATTCAACATAGGAACCTCAAAAAATAATTATTCTTGTCAATTCAGAAACTTCTCAACATACTATGCATCGTAATAGCTTACTGAAGTTTTTTTTTTTTTTTTTTTTTTTTTTTAAAGATATTTGAACCATGGCCAGAGACATTTGTTCAAAACCTCAGTATTATAACCTACCTTTAAATCAAGGCCTAATTTCTAAAATTAGAGGTGGTGGAGCTATATGGAAAGCTATCGGGAAAAGTGATCACCCTGATCGGGAAAGTCATTAGTGGCGCTGAATAATAGGATGCCATGTTCAAATAACCCAAACCCAGAACTGTTTAGCGATGTTGACTGCCGTATCGCTCAGTCCGGATTGGAATCCTAGAGCAGGTATGGGTGTAAGTAAGTGTGCATGGAGGTTTGCACAGTGATATGGGTGTTTGTGTACTGTTTGGTGCGGTATGCGAACATTTAAAAATACTAGCGAGCTGAAAGTCCTGTCGAGTGGTTTGGTGGAAAATTAGTGAGAAACCTTCGAATGCGTCCCTTTGTTGTTCCCCAATTAACTACAATGGAGCTGTTCAGTTAATGCATTGGAGCTATACCTGTATAACCGGGTGACGAAATTCTGGTGTTCCCCCCACTTCTTTCTAGCCTGTTAAAGAAGATGAACATAAATAAATAAATAAAACAATGATTAATTAGTAATTAAAAGTAAATAAATAAGAGAAATAAAAAGTAAGTAAATTTAATTAAAGTAATGACAAGAAGTTAATTAATAAATCAAAGTACCGAAACTGATATTATTCAAGGCTCTGACTGGAATCACAGTTTTATTAAAAAATTTAGAAGTATTGGATTTTTAAGCCTTGTTGTAAATTAATAAAGTTGCTAATAAGACCTTCTTCAGATTTTTTTTTTAATACTTTGTCATTTAGACTACCTACAATTTGCATTGCAGATAGACCTGAAATTGCTTTATTTATTTTTTAATTGTAAAGTAAAGATTAAAAAACTAAGATTATTTGTTTAGATTGCTTTTTGCATGGTACTTAATATTATTAACACTATAATCTCATTAAAACTTGTATTATTCGTAAGAAATTATGTCCTAAGAAATTTTTGAAGAAAAAAAGAAATCAAAAGAATAAAAGGTTTTCCTTACATCTTCCCTGGAGGTCGACACAAATGTATGTCCTAAAGGTAAGTAACTCGTAAATATTCTGGAGGTAGAAATTTTTCAACTGAAGTAATCTGATTAATATTCTTTTTTGTCTATCTTATGCATAATGCATGCCATACTGCGAAAAGCTCTACTAATCATGTTCTTAACATTATTTGCGCACTAAAACGTCTTCATTTTAAAACACGTTTTCTAGGAATTTACTAAACAAATGGTTTCCCTTTCAGACTCATAAAGTACGCTAATGGTGATAATCCGCTTAATACTCATTTGTATTAACATTTGTTCTATGCGGGCTAGAATGTTGTACAAATTTTCTGCTTTAATGCGATAACAGTCATATCAAGGAGAATTAAGAATGTGAAGAACCCCACTCGACAAAGGATAGCTAATTTTTATATTCCATATTCATGTAGAGGATTATCCACAGTAAAACAGATTTATTTTATATAGTGCTGAAACATCCGTCGATGGCAATGCAATAATTTCTGCTAATCATCTTTGACCTTTATCCTAATGTCATGTGTAAGCTATTTCTCTACTGTTTTGCATTTAACAACACCCAGGTAAAAGAGGCGAATATCACACTGATCCGTAATATTTCATAATTTTATCAGTTCTGTCCCCTAGTGACCTAGTTGATAAGATAACTGCATTCTAGGTTTGATTCCAGGTGACGAAGTTTGTTAATTATGTAAGCACTTCTTTTTCTCTCTTTTTGAATATAATTTATTGATTTTTACAACATTAATACAGTTTCAATTCGAAAGCTGTCCACGAAGTAATCCTTGCCAGGTTGCTGTACCCTTTAGTGCATTTTTGTGGCGCAATAAACTACCTATTTACCTGTAAAAATTAACTAGCTCTAATCAAAACCAGCAGTTTAACTTTAATAGCTTAATTATGCTTTAGTTTGGGGAACTGCGCAGTTTCTTCCACCTACTAATGAACTCAAAAGAAAAATTTCATTGATTCGATTATTACAAATATTACGTTTTATTCTGTGTGCATTAATTTAAAATAAACTGGAAGTGTAAACATCCGACCTGAGAGTGAAATTGATCAGTTACTTAACTAATAATGATTTCTAATAAATTTGTATTTAATTAGTATTTGCCTAATTGTTCATCATTTTTAAAAAAATTCAGAGACTATTAAATAAAAAAAGAAATTTCGCTCTTCTTTCGAATAGAAACGAAGCTCATCGTGTTTATCACTGGCTAGTTGCAAGATTTTAATAGGAAGCGTGTCACTACTAGACCACCAAAGAAGCCAGCGAGGGGCTAAAATAGAGGGCAGCAAATACGACAGAACCCGAAATACGTTTTCAAAGTCGAAAAGGTAGGTTGTGAAGATAACACTGCAACCGCACTCTAACCTCGCTAGAAACCCCGCATTATTTCTTCCCCAAAAATGCTGGATATCGTTATCTGCCCTTTGAAGGTCCACCTGTTGATGAGATTTACAGAATGAATACCGTGAGAAGCCGGCAGATAAACTTAGAGACCCAGCAGCCCTTAAAATAAATCAACCAGGGCATTTGTAGTTAAGAAATTACCCAAGATTCACTTACAACCCAAGCTTAAAACCATGAAAATCATAAGCTTTAAAGAGCATTCAGAAGGCTGTCGTCGCAATTTGAGAAAGGAATGATAAAGAAAAAGATTAATCGACACTTCGTTTTCCTAAATTCCTTAATCGCCTTAGTTTAAACCTCGAATTCCACGAATCTTAAGAAAAGTTTTGAGATACGGAAACTAGAACCTTCTCGCTATTCTCGTCATTCGAGGGTTTCGAATCCTTGTCTGAAACTGTTAAAAGTTTTAACTAAGAAATTTGGAGTTTTATTGATGTCCAAAAGGAGCAAGCGTTCGTTGAAAAAGAACGCGACTGTTGCAATTTGATTTAACCTGGATCACTAGTATTACCTCGTAATGGTCCTGAGTACCATGCAGTTTTCTGGAAAACTGAGCATTCCAATTTTAGTGTTTATCTGCGTTATCTCTTGAAATAATCTTCTTTCCTATGTCTCATTAATTTAAAAAGACTGGAAAATGTAAAAATAAAATTAAATTAAATTAACTGTTACTCAGATATTTTGTCAAATTATATTGAGAAAATGAACCTAAAGTTTAAACCATTTAAATATATACTTTTTTTTTTATCAAGATTCACTTGAGTCTTTTTAATAAATATAAGGGTATTTTTAAAAACTATATTCTTATATTGGCTTTTCGCTAAATGCAGGTTGTGATGTAGCCGTTCCTCAATAGACACTAATGCCGGCTAGCTTTAAACGGATTTATTAACAGAGCACACAGGAACGGTTACAAACAAAAGAAATATACATAAAAATGAAACATATACCAAATGGAACATCAAACATTGAGAATAACATAACATAGTAAGCTATCATCATGGCGGCTGGAGGTCGACTGACGTTTTTTCATATCGCCACGAGATGGCGTTTAAATAAAATAGTTCGGTTACAGTTCATGAGTTCATGGCGTGAATAAAATAGTTCAATTACACTTAAATAGGTCTGTTACAAGGTTACAAACTATGCTGTAATAAAAAACGCTCAATATGAAATAAAAGTCCCAGCCTTCTCCGGTCTTCTTTTTATTCCTATGCACAGGATTCGAGATCCGAAAATATAGCAAAAATTTTAGGATTCGGATTCTAAAAAATTACGAATCGTTTTCCTTTGTTAAAACGCATCTAAAAAAGGTCAATATTTAAAGAAATCTTAGTCGAAATAGGTTCAAAATATTCAATTACGGTTTAATAGAGAATCATTCTTCAACCTTTTATATTTGTTTGAAATTGAATTTAAAAACCTATTGATACTTATTTCCATCTCGTGCTGTGTTAAATGGAGTATGCGAGAATATCCTAGATAAAATGTCTTGGGTGTTCAGACTTTCTCCTGCCCAATCCCAGCCTGTTGCCCACATTTGATGTACAGAGTTTGTGTTCTTCAAGCCGTAGCCAAGTTTCTGCATTCAAAATAAGCTATAAATTAGGTATTAGCCTTAATGTATATTTCGTTATATTTTGCTGCATTTTAAAATGTCAACTTGTACCAGATTTGAAACAGAGCGCGGCGATTCTACTAGGTGGAAAAAAGCGGCAGGACCAACAAAAAAGACCAAAAAAAAAAAAAAAATAGAAATGGATAAAGCAAAAGTGTATTGACATCTTTATTGTGACGAATCATTATGAATTTTTTTTTTTTCTGAACTTTCTGAAATGATGTTAAAAATATCTGAAGGCAGGTACTAATTGTTGAAGACGTTTTTCGCCAATGCAATGGATGAATACTCATGTTGGATGGTCTCTTATCCACAGAAAGTTCATGTTCTTTCCAAATAAGAAAAGCTACAAACAATTGAAAATTTTTGCATTAAAATGACAATAGTCTGAGGTTTTGATTTTATAATTAAACACATTAATAAAACGTCGGCATTCCTCTAAAACTGTATGTCTAAAAGTAGAATATCTTACGCTTAATAACTGCTTTGTTGTCATGCGTAGTAGTCTGGGCATTCTAATATAAAATGGGAGATTCAAGTGTAGCCTCTTCAGTTATACTCTGGGATTTCTTGAGGTGGGTAGGGAAAAAGTATTATTGCTAATGGTGGGTATTATTGTTAATAAGGATGGTTTATATGTCTAAAACTCTGCCACTTTACGTGTTTTATCTTGAAATTTTATTTTCATTTTAAACCAGAGTAAATAAACAGTAATTGCGTGTTTTCGCTTCTGTCAGTGGGAAACAATGATTACTTGATGGTATATTGCCAATACGCCTATATTTTTCGAGAAATTGAATCACAGTAATAGGGCTCCTAATTCATTTATGATCCCCTCCCCCCAACATACGCACACTGAGAGATGCCTTGAAAAATTCATCGTGTTTTCGCCGGAATATAACTTCGAGTCTTGAGTAAACTACTGATATGCTTATTACTAACAGAATACTTGTAATGAATTCACCTAGTAATGAGGCATTAGGCTGCGAGCACTCTGTAGAGACACCTTAATCAATTAGGGTGTTTCTAAAGAGCTGTCTTTACTACAAGTCTCATTATCACTATCAAACATCTAGATAAGAGTTAAATATCTGATCCCGTAATATGTAAAAAAAAACCGCTGAATAAATTTTGTTTAATTGCGCAAGAAGTGGAGAAATCGTGCAGAATCGAAGTGGAGTGCAATCAAAATTTAAATTCGGGCGCAGTTTTTTTTTTTTTTTTTTTTTTCTAAATTCCATCGAGTTTTATAAAGAAGCGCATCTACCTCCGAAATTTTATTGACTTTACATAGTAGGCTTCCCAAAAGATCGTCGACTGATAGTGTGTTAATAAATTCATCTGTTTTGTAAAAACCAGGGTTTTTGAAGTTAACTAAATTATCCCAAGTATCTAATTATTTTTTAAATCTTTTTGCCTGATTTTTACGACGTTTTTATTTGCTATTTAACAACTTTTTTTTTTTTTTTTAAAGCAATGGATTTGGTAGCCCTGCGTTAATTTTAACAAGATGATGAGTCCCCTCATGTTTTTATGCCAGATACCCCTTCATTCTTATGATATTGCACCTGTGTTTCAACGAGATATTCAGGCTCTGATGATAAGCAGAGAAACAAATGTTCCGTACGTGCCGTTCTGTCTTAGTTTGTAAATCTCCTGAACCTATCTGCGTTTCACAATTCTTCGTCCTATACCATAAATCACGATTTACGTTTCGCATACACGAAAGCTCTCATGAACTTCGAAACCGGTTGAAGTGTCCTTTGCCTTCTCAGTAAGTGAGAAAAAGCACTTCTGGCTTGTTAACATTGCTATCCATTTTTTATTTATCACCCTTTCCCTCCTAAATCTGATTTGAAAAATCGTTAACGGTGGCAAGAGAAAAAATATGGGAGCTATTGTCGTGATAGGTTTGATCTTCTCAAATGAACTTGGTATTTGACAAATGTTTATCACATATATTAATATTTGCCACATATATCTTGTAAATGCTATGGAAAATGGAAACTATTGCTATCGCTGAAATTAGGAAATTTTGGAAGTTTGAATAATCGTTCTTTATCATTAAGTATTTCGATATGTTATGCAGTACTCAAGATATTTTGACTAAACTGTTGCTATACTGATATGACTAAATTATTATTATTATTATGTAATTTTAAATTTGTGAATATCTTAAAATATATTTTAAAATGTCCCCTTTCATCTTGCCAAATAATATCTAATTACTTATTGATGCAAATGCTCATGTTCTATACTTAAAATCGTTGTAAAACCTAAATAGTCAAACTAAGTCCTATGGAACTTATCTAGAAATTTTTAAATATTTATATAAAAATATGCTTTTTGCTTATTATATTTTTTCGTACTTTATTATCAAATAGTCTAAAATGTCGGTAATCATATTTTAAATTATTGCAAAAAATATTAAAGTCGCATGAACATTTTGACTGCATGCCCATGTTTAAACGATTATTGTAAAACGTATGGTGTATGTCTTTTAAAGAATTCTAAGAAAAACTTGCAAGTACAAGGCCCGAGCTTGGTATTTTTCCGCCCATTGAAAACCCTGAGGCTTCTAAATTCTACCAACTAGAGTCTTTCTAAATTTAAAAAAAATTTACTACCTTTAAATTCTACCAACTAGTGCCTTTCTAAATTAAAAAAAATTTACTACCTTTAAATTCTACCACCTGGGGCAACCTCATTTATTGTACCGAACTCTAATGGCGGGCCCTGGGCTCGTACCGAGAAGTCGAAACCCCATGTAGTTAGCTCGCTCGGAATTGATTTAAAGTGGAAATACCAATGATCTGGCTGCTGATGAGCTGCTATTTTAAATTTTCATATGATGTTGGCCCGCCGAGTGGCCAAACCACTGAATACAGGTAGTTTGAGCTTAATTCAAATCTTAAAGTCAGCTACGATCACATTCCTTCACTGCCAACCCATTACGTACTGTGTTGTAAAGATGAGCGATTCGATCCACTGGAGTTGTAGTGCCAATAATCTAATTTCCAGCAGCATAACTGACAAGTTAGGTTAGGCTAATTGATTAAGGCCAGGACCGGCGTTACCCTTTCTGCCGCTGTGTGCAATCACTGCGGCTCCTAAATTTTGCTGCCCAGCACTTCCCTAAATTCTAAAAATTTTGCGTTCTTAAATTCTGTTGCCCAGTGCCTCCCCTAAATTCTAAAAATGTTGCCATCTTTGAAATTTTCTATTAAGTACTTCTCTGAATTCTAAAAAAAAAAAAAAAAAAAAAAAAAAAAAAAAAAAAAAAAATGCCGCCCGGTGCGACCGCATCGGTTGTACTGTCTCTGGCGCCGGCACTGATTAAGGCAAAATAATTCGAGGACTTCGTATGGAGAAGAATGTCTTCGTGGAGGATTTTTAAGGGTGGCTGGCTCGTATCTACGTTACACATTACGTTACGAAAACTCTCATGCATCCAGCTTACTCGCCAGGGTTCGATCCTGAGACAAACTAATAGTATTCATCGACTTTAACCGCTCGGCTGCTGGGGGTTCATAGCTTACGGAGAACGAAGTTTTAGAAATAGAAATTGGACAGATTTAATTTGCATTATGTTAAAAGCACTCGAGAGCTATCTGCCATCATTACGGTAAATGTCATCATGAAAGACATTTTAAGGAAATCTGACTCGTATACACATAGGGAAACAGCAAGAGTTTCTACGAAAGCAGCTCATTCGCGGACTTCTGAACCGAGGTCCAACAATGATTTCCGATTTATCTTTTCCCTTTTCATCTTGTGATGAAAATGGGGCTTCCTTCATCAGTAACGCCTACTGACGGAATCATTCCCGTTTGGTAGGCTTGCCAAAAGTCATTTAATGAGGCAGGGAACATTGTGTTAAAATGCCCAGTGACATGGAACACAGTTTGCTTTTAAAAACAAAGTTTTAATTTTTAAGGAGTAATCCTGTTCAGGTACTTTAATGATTAATACTGCACAGAATCGACAGCTTCGCTAGCGACACAAGATCGGCAAGGCAGCTCATAAACCGGTTTCGACTCTAGACCAGTGTCAGTTTCTGTCCTATGTAGGTAATCTAAAGCAATAATTTAATCAAATTCTTTCCCTCCATTGTATGCCGATCCTATGCACAGTATCTATCGTATACCTGTAGCAACTCTATGCAGGTTTGACAAATGTGCTTTTATCGTTATCATATTTGCATTTTACTATTGTTAGATCTTTATCAAAATTTCTATTTATTTAATGTCGATCGAATGCGGTGACGTCTGTTTCGTGTTCGTTCTACGCAGTGTCGATCGTATGAATATAAAGAAATTTATCAGTCTTTAAAATTCCATTTGTACAATAGGTGTTCACTAAATATTTGAAATCAGGAGCCAAGCCAGGTGAAAGCCATAAGGCCCGCCTCTACTAAACCATTTCAGTTCACGAAACTCCTTGCTTACTGTCACAAAATGTACCTTTTCGAGAAGCGAATGAAACAGGAAAGAAAGAATCGACGGCGGGACGGTAGCAAAAGAATTGCCACTAATTTGAGCAGAGGATGAATTAAGAAAGATTGAATCTATATTAGCTGGTCGAACTACCAGTGCTCAAGAATCTTATCGCTCGGCTTAGTGATGAGATGAATCCGAATCCAAATTCTAGAGGATTCTTCAATCGTCGAATCATTCCAATTCTTCATGTGAGAAAAGTAATGAGGAAAAACTAACTAAATATAAAAAATTTAATCATACCAAACTTTGAAATCTCAATTCAATGGAAAGCGAATTTAAGAATGCTCTTTTCAAAAACATATTGGTATTTATTAAAGAGATACAAGCGAAACTTAATAAACAAAGTACATTATTAAAACTTTTGAATGTTGAGGCTCATTTTCTCGATATAATTTTGCAAAAAATGTTTAAATAATATTTTATTTTTCTTGCAGCATCCTTTTAAATAAGCCCGAGTATAGAGAGCATAGCATTATTTTAATAGTTAACATAGATAACCACTAAATAGAGAAAGCTAATTTTCATCAAAAGATTAAGATGATCAGAGCCGCCATGAAGTGATTGATAGTCGAGATTCAAATTCATAAGTAGAAAAGGCACCAATCCCATGTTTTTGTTTTATAATTTCTATAAATTTTTTAATTCGTGCTCTTTTTGCATACTAATGAAACTACTCTTCTATTATGAGCTGAAGAGTTTTTTTTTTTTTTTTTTTTTTTTTTTTTTAAAGTTTAGGCTTCAAAAGATTCGAGTAATTAAAAGTAATTAAAATTAATAAAAAATTATTCGAGTAATTTTTTTTTTTTTTTAAAGTTTAGGCTTCAAAAGATTCGAGTAATTAAAAAAAAAAAAAAAAAAATGCAAAGATTCGAGTTTTTGAATTTGGAGTCAGTTTTGTCATGATTCATGGAGTTCGAAGATTTGAATGCCCGTGCTATTTAAAAACGTTTATTCGATTAACTTTCGAAAAAGATATGCCAAAATTTTCATACATTCGATATCAGATAGAAATATATCAAAATAGACGACGAAGTGTTCTATTAATAGCTCGGTACTATTTTATTGCGTTGTTCTACTTCAGTAGTTGATTGGAGTTTTGTTTTTCTAACAATCCTTTACTAAAAATTTGAGAGGTTATGTACGAAACGTGGGATTACACTTCTGTATTATCCCATCTCCCACCAAAGTGGAGCAGCCGGTTCGAGTCTTTAATTCTGTGTGATTTCATTTCCCTGCAATTAGTTGCTCGCAGCTCAGTAATTTGGCGGAACGTAGGCTATATTGCCCCCACCCCACTATACCCAAGCGTCGTGTTTTTTCGCGCGCTTCTCGACTTTCGTGACTCGGTATTTCTTTTGTTCTTTGCCATTAGGGAAACACGAGTAAACAAATTGTAATGAAGGTGAGAATAGCTCTGACTGTACTAAAGCAGAACGGCAGAACGGTTTCTCTGTTCTTCATGATTTCTAGGCAGAGTTAGTGATTTTGGCGGTTTCTTTCTTCTTCTTCTTTTTTTTTTTTTTTTTTCTTGCGTGAGAAGGTATGCGGTTTGTGGTTTTAAGCGATTTCATTTTACCTGTCGGCGGAGCGTTATCTTTGCAGTCTTTTTGTTTTAATTTCTTTCCCATTTCAGCAAAAGTTGTCATATAAAATTCCTGCTTGTATGCGTGAATAATATATTCTATTTTAGATGCATTACGGAACAAGAATATGCTCCTTATAACAAAAAGGATTTAAAAAAACTTCATTATCTAAAAAATTGTTTTGGTCGTAAAAGTCCGAACAAGTTTTGTAAACCAAAGCAAATTTAGTTATTAATGACTATTCGAATTTAAATTCATCAAGATTTACTGTATTTATAACTTTGATATAATTCTGTCTAATTGAAAAGTAAATATTTTTATTGAAAAGTAATAGAGTTTGGTACTTTTCCATTTCGCCGGCGCAAATCTCGCCAAGTACACTTTATTGGCGAAAACACACAGCATACACATAAAACGTGATGACAAATGTTAGTTCTAAGAATTTTCTATTTTGAAGGTATAAATATTTTAATGTTGTTTAAAATTTTGTAAAAAAGCCATTAAATAAAGACAATAAATTTGTAAAAAGACATTAATTTCAGAATTTACTATGCTTTCATCGTAAAACATCCTGATTAACCGGTTCATATCACGTGAACCCAAGTGATCTCATCTCAAGTAAACTACACTACAAGAATCTAATTCTCTCAGTAATTATCTACATTAATTTCAAGTTAAATCTTAATTTGCAATACAAATTTAAATGCAAGAATTATTTCAATTCGTACGAATAGCTTATTCAGAAATTAAAACCACAGTGCTTTACTTCGCTAGTGCATTCTCATTAGAATTGATGAATTTAACCCTTGACTTTGCCCTTTCTATATTTTCGCCATCGGGTGAGCGGTGTGATTGCATCCTAATTGACTTAATTACCGCCCGCGAATGGCCTTAGGGCATAAAACTGAACTATCTGGTAAAACTTCTATGTAATTGTATGCCAGTATTGAAAGAAACGGTACTTTTCCGTTTTGCCGGCGCAAACGATAAAGTCGCCAATAATGGTACAACTGACGCCAAACGGAATATCTTCGATGGTAACCTTTTAGGCCTCATTTTCAAAACAAGTGGCAACCATTTCTAATCACATTTATTGTTTCTTTCAATACTGGCATACAATTACATAGAATTTTTACAAGACTAGCTACATTTTATGCCCTAAGACTATTCCGGTAATTAAGTCAATTAGAATTAAATCATACCGCCCACCCGAACGCAAAAATATACGAGTAGAAAAGGCAAAATCAAGAGTTAAATTCATCCATTCTAATGAGAATGCACTAGCGAAGTGCACTACGGTTTTACATAATTTCTGAGTAAGCTAGTCGTACGAATTGAAATAATTCTTGCATTTAAATTTGTATTCCAAATTAAAATTTAACTCGAAATTAATGTAGATAATTACTGAGAGAATTAGATTTTTCTAACGTAGTTTACGTGAGATGAGATAGATCACTTGGGGTTACGTGATACGAACCGGCGAATCAGGATGTTAAACCATGAAAGCATACTAAATTCTTAAATTAATGTCTTTTTACAAATTTATTGTCGTTATTTATTAGCATTTTACAAAATTTTTAACCATATTAAAATGTTTATGTCTTCAAAATAAAAAATTCTTAGACCTAACATTCGTTAACATTTTGTATGTGTATACTGTATGTTGTCGCCAACTAAGTCTGCTTGGCGAGATTTGCGCCGGCGAAACGGAAAAGTACCAAAGAAACAATCAATCTGATAAGACATGGCTGCGACTTGTTTTGAAAATGTAAAAGTTAAAGTAAAAGGTTACTAGCGAGGATATTTCGTTTGGCATTGGTTGTACCATTACTGGCGACTTTATCGCTTGCGCCGGCAAAGCGGAAAAGTACCTGGAGTTTAAATTTTTTGCTGTAAATTATTATATATATATGCTGGCTTATTTTTATTTTGAAGTAATTCAGCAAGTTAATCTACTGACATAATCGCTAGTGCATGTATCACCTCGAGACCCACCTCACCGGAACTTTTGGGGTCCCTTTATCTTAAGACACAGTGTGTGTTTACTATTTTTTGTAAAGTTTGAATTTGGTTCGGTGAACCTCACAACGCCAAAGCCCGTTTCGATTGTAACTTACGAAACCCTATAAATCCACATACGAGCACTACCTGCCTTGTTATACTGGTCAAAATACAGTCATTTCCACTACGTTTAAAAACTACCAAAGGAGGAACAATATGAACAAAATTAATTCATTCAAGCTGTTGTCTCTCATATAATGTCTTTAAAAGGAAATTAAAGATTTGAGTATAGATGAAATATCTCAAAATCAAATCCTAGCTTAATGTTCTTAAAAATACAGTTTAGCTAGACCCGTTCTCCTGCACATGAACCCGCGTCAAACTACCAGACCTCAACAGTCTTAACCACTGGAACCACAAGTGGGAGAAAAGGACAGCCCTACTTATTTCTAAAAGAGCATTTTTAGTATTTTTATAAACGTAAGATGCTAAATATAATTCTTAATGTTGATTATATACGCATTCACACACTGAAGGTATTTATTGCAAATTTAAGCTATGTACTACGATTTGAGTTGTTAAAATGTGAAGTATAATATTTTGTACTTTATGGAAAGATTTATATGTGATGACTTCTACTCTGGAATCTGGTATTTGTGACTCTTTTCATTATTTTTTACAATGATTAATCTAAAATGTAAGATTACTTGGGAGAAACAGATTTGAAGTTTCTTTGTTAGCAATTATGATTTGGAGTGTAATGCGTTTTATATAGCATATAAGGTATTTTCTACTTCCTTCTAGCATGCCTTCGGGGTGTAACGGTAACACACTCGGCGCGTATTGGAAAGGTCCAGGTTCGAGTCCCGGTGAGGGCATTGCTTATTTTTTATGTCTCCTGCTTCAAAATAAGCTAATGACTCTTCAAGCATAAAAAAGAGTACATGTTATGCAAATGGAAAAACAATTGCCTCTAATAGCATTTTCTCGTATGTTCCGAATTGCAAAATACCTAGTTAACTCCAGCTAATAATGTCCTTTAACGTGTCTTATTTTGTCTAGATTATGCGTTATGAAAGGAAAAATATTGACCCATTTCTAGAATAATAAAAGCACATTTTTAGACAATTAATAAAACATTTAGAATGCTATTAACAAGTGTCTGTATAATTTCCCTCCATCTGAAGAATAATTAAATGATAATTTCGTATCCGAACGTACAGACAGCTATTAAATTTTATTGCATTGCTTAATATTCTTTCTTAATTTTCCTAAATCAATTTTTTCTTCAGTCGCGTAAATTTTTATCGGTTAAGTAGAGATTTTAATATTAAGTATAATATCGGTTAAGTAGTGCTTTCAATCAGATTTTATTAATATTTTGTACCGTTAAAATACTTTTAATACACTCTTGTATAACAATGAAGATGCTTAATAGAATCTTATTGTGGCTGTTAACTGCAATAAAAGTATTTCAGAGCTTATTCTGTAACATTTGTTACTGTATAAATTAACACCGAATTTCAGCATTATTTTTCGGGCACCTTTGTATTTCTGTTGGGTGTCTGACAATAAGAGAATTTCTTGATAAACAAATATATTTCTTTTCTTAAATTCTAATAAATTAAGTGGTCGCATTTCGATGTATTAATGTCGCCTTGAATATTTACCAACATTTTATTAATCAAAATCTATTCCTTATTAATGTCAAACAATAAATTGTTTGACAGAGCTTTGAACTCTGACAATTTTAGCTCTCTGGAACATCTGGAAACGAATATATATACTTTTTTTCTGAATTACAATTGCATTTTTGTTCATTAAATTTTATTAAATGTTAGCACATCTCCAGTTGATCAATTCCCGAGGCACACATGAAAATGACATATAATTATGAGTAAAAATTTAAATAACCTTTAAAAAAAACTGCTTTCTTTGCATCCAAGGTAAGATTTCATCAGAAAAATATGTCAAATTTTAGTTTGAAATGGCAAAAAACGGTTCTTAATTTATTTTTCGTTAAACTGATTTAGCTGCTTCTTTCATTTTATTTTTGGCTAGATATAACTATAATTGCTTATATCACAAAAAATTACGTATGGATTTCTGTTTACTAGATTCGACAGGCGATAACATGTTTCTTCCGAAGTAAAGTAAATATTTACTTTAAAAATAATGCTTTCACTAAAATTACGCAATTAAAATTAATTAAGTGAAACAACATTAGAATAGGCAATACTGTATTTAGCATTGCAATATCCATTACGTAATCTAGTATCTCTTTTTCAAACATTATCGTAAACGATTTTAAACTTGATTCTGCTTCTGTGTGATTCACTTTTTGTAATCAGTATTCAGGCGACAGCTAAAGGATGAAGGGAAAATTGCGACAGAACTTCACATTAGAACTCAAGGTAAGAAAAACTCCATGAGTTCCGTTTTTGTGCCCCCTTCCGTTTTTGTGTATTTCTCGCTGAAACATATCTTCCCATTTAAGCATGCGCTTTCAGCGTCTGGTATAAAAAATTGAATTATACGGACACACGACTTCTCTGACCCCCCCCCCTCCTCCTGTCCGAATGTAGTTAAAAAAAAAGAAAAAGAAGTCAAATCCGAAAAGGCGGTTCCTGCGTGTGGGCGTGAGCAATTTCTAGAATGCAGTCTTGTCCATGAAGATGATGCGCCGTGTGTGCCATATTGATATGGCACATCTGACCCCCTGATTGGGCCGGGTCAAGCGCTGCAGAATCCCGCAGTTCGGAGTCGACGTGACCGCCTCGCAGCTCAGGCGGGGGCCATAAAGGGTTGCTGCTCACGGTAGCCTCGGACGCCAAAATATCGCCAACTGCATTCATATAGTCCGTAGTTTAACATAAATCGCCCATTTGGCTGAGACCATATCCCCTGACTGTGGAAGTACTCTTTCGAGACAACTCATAGATCACCCGGAACTGCAAAACTCTCTTGAAAAGGATTATCCGGATACCTAATTTTCATTTTTGTTTGCGTGAGAGGGAGCAAGCCTTTTTTTGAAAGCAAATTTGTTTTATACTTTTTTTTTTAATCCCTGGTGGTAATTTACACGATCTCTTATTTTCAACTTAATGTTGTGAATATTTTGTTAACAAAAAATAAAATGTGTTTTTAAAAGCTTCCTTTAGCCTTACGACAATTTACAGTTTAATTCGGGGTCTATTTAAATATTTTATATTTTATTTTTCAAATTATTTATCCTGATTATTTTTGAAAATAAAACGTCCAGAAAATATATTGCTTAAAGCTGAAGGGTGTTTTTATTTTTCAACCAAAATGGTGTTGATGGTCTGAACACATTTTCTTTCAATGCAAACCATCTATGGGACTTTCTTGAAGAAGAAGGAGCTGAGAGACAGCAAAACAAATCATCAAAATAGAAAGATCTTTTGAGAATATATTTCATCATCTAAAGTCTGACATGGGATGTCCGATCAGGATTTTTATGGAGTTCTGGAATCAAATGATAAATCTGAGGCATAAAGTTTTTGCATAAATGAAGTTTTTAAGACAAATGCAATAAAACAAATGATAATAAATTTCTAAACAGCAGTTGCGTATTGACAGTAATCGAATAATCAGTTTTAAAATGGGACACGAACTCGGCAACACGTCTGTTTATCTTCTTATTTATCAAGGTGTTTGATATATTTTATTCTGAATCATAAATTTCAAATTTTTTATGTTGATTAAATAAATGTGTGCTAAATCGGAAACACTGAAAAGAACAAATTTATCTAATTTCGGTTGAGCTTTATTCAGTTAACTGAAAACAAGGGAATACATTTTACCCTCATTTTTAATTATTTAGAAAGCTATTACCATTCATCTTCTAGTGTGCGATATATTTAAAAAAAATGTGTTAGTAAACGAGAGGATATATGTAGCAGGAAACTGTTTTGCTTTCAAATGGTTGCGTAGAATTAACGGTTATGTAATAGATAATGGTTGTGTTACTGGAGTGTGTTGTGTTAGTGGATGGGAATGGTTGTGTTAGGAGTTGTGTGTAGAAGGATTTAACGGGAGGCAAATTATTGCTTTTTTTATTTTTCTCCTTTATTTTATTTTATTATAATAAAACCACCTATCAAATTTTTTTCTTGGGGAGGGTCATAGAATCCAACAGTTCCTACTCAACAAATCATTAATAGTGATGTTTCTAACAACATACATTACGTGAAGTTTAGCCTGATTTCAGAAAGATCACGCTAAATTTCACGTAATGTATATTAATAAAATACAAGTCTCTCTTTCACGGTATTTTAAACAGTGATACTGAATGAAATACTTTTGTTTCTGAACGGAGGAAATTGTTATTATTTATCCATAACCCTATTGCACTTTTAGATCTCAGCACATTCGTCAAAAAATACATAATATAATTTACTGATCTAAATTCCTCTTGTTTGAAGCCGTCTTGTAAAATTAGGCTCTGCCTGTAGGTGTTCCCACGCTTTTGGTTTTAATTTCCTTAAAAGTCTCAACCTGTGTGTACGGCTTGAGAGCGAGGGAAAAACAGGCCTGTAGTCAGAAGTTAGAACTGATTTTTAAGGCATGTTTACTATTAAAACAAAATGTATTTGCTAAAATTGTGGTCCACTTACATAAAAGAAGTGCCGAAGCCCTTTTACTTAGGGCTCCGGTGAGCTCCGGCTAAAATCATAATTTATCTCGAAAACTGAGAAGTAGCGGACAAGGTACTCGTAATTCAATTTCATTTCCCAGCACAGACTCCATTATTCATTATCGTTTCCATTCACAGAAAACTTCCCTATATTCTTCATAAGAATTTCCAACTTTCGATCGTTTATAATTGAATCTAACCTTTTAATAGCGAAAATTTTCTGGCAAGAGCAGATGATCACTAAGCCACACAACACGGTAACTGAAATGAAATGCTTGAAAACGACTCTCTTCATTTATTTTAACTGTAGGTAAGGAATATTTCCATGCTTCTTCTTGAAGTTCTAATTTATTTTTCTTTTCTAAAAGATCTAAAATTCCCAGCTTTCAAGAGCTCACAAATCGGATATCAGTGTTGCTTAAATGACAAGAAAAATTGAATTATATCAAATTGCAATTGAATTTCTGCCCATCCTAATTTGGTCTCAATAGCAGCAAACTCTGAGACAACTTGATTCTGAAAGTAGTGCCCCAGTCATCAATTTTCACAAATATCAGCTCCAGTCAGTATTTCTATTGGTCCATCACTTTGACCTTTAGATAAATATCATAATTCCTAAGTTCATTTATCCAATCACCTCGTCCGACTAGTGGTATAGTTCTACAAATTATCTCTTTTACAACAGCTTTAAAATTTTATGGATAATTATCATCTGTTTTCGATAAAAACACAGTAAAAAAAATCGTCCATAAAAATAACGAATGCTGTACTTTTTCTTTGCATGTTTTTCTCAGATTGCATTTCAGCGGCGGTATTCTTTAAAACATAGAATCTATGTGACGCTCTATCAATGATAGCTCTTGCTTGCCGTTTTTTTATTTTTTCCTCTTAAAGTAACCATCAAGGTCTCAAAGTAACCATCAAAAAACCTGATTGTTCATCAAAGTAACCAACACGTTAGAAGTTTTCAACAAATTTGCAAGTGTCTCAACATGCTAAGGTATCTGTTTAATAGCTTCTCTTACATTGTTTTTGGCGCTACTTTCGGGTTTGGACTCAGAGATGATGTTTTTGCACAAAAGTATGTGGTGCTTTTTTTCACAAACTACGTCAGAAGCCTTTTTTGGACATTTACCTATTCCATGTCACCTATCCAAACACGGGAAACAGCTGCGACTATTTTGGACAACGCCTAATCTTTCCTGTACTGACATCTTTCTAGCTTTGAAACAATCAGCGGATTCATGAACTCCAGGAGAAAATATGCACAAATTCTGATTTCTTTCTTGGTCATTATTAAGGTAGAGGCCGATCGTCCTGGCTAAGATTGGCCATGATTTTTAAAACAAGAATGGTTCATGTTCCACTGTCTGGAAGACTGATCTTTCACAAACCTTTGGTAGCTATGGAAACACGTTCTCCTCCCTCAACTTCATCAGGAAAAGCGAAAGTATATCATCTATGCGATATATGCGAGCATATTTATCTCTAGCAAATCCAAGAGTCTGTCTTGCGAAGTTTCGATTCTAAATTATCATACGGGTTTCTCAAACAAAATCTACAATTCGAATTCTTTTGCAGCCCTAAAAAGAGAAGGTCTTTCACATAAATTCCTATATGAATGTTTTCCTACCAAAAGTAACTGAAGTTGTTGCAAAGCTTTGTTGTAACTATCACCACCAGGGGGGAACACTTTTAATTAATTCTTCGGCAGGTGATCCTCTTTCCGTGGACTGTAATAAATAGCAAATTTGTCATCATTATCGAAATTAGAATCGCCGTCTATCTTTTTAAATTGTCCCCCAAACCATAACCAATTCTTTACATTACGGTCAAAAGTCAGCAATTTAAGTTTTGGATAACGAAGAATTCGATTCTGCGAAACAGTTATATCAGCAGCATTAAAACTGTTGACCTTCTCATTCAAAAATTGGTTAACTCAGATTATACTGTTCCCCTTTTATCTGTATATACTTCTGTTTCGTCAAATTATTTATTAACTATATGCTTACTTTTCTCAAATTTGAAATTTTTTCTATAATCACTTGTTCAGCTTCTAACATTGTTTCGCTTTTTCTTCAATTAATTTAAATTTGTCATTTTTTTCACTAGCCCGACAGGATTAGATTCTAACCTCAATAGAACATTTATTCCTCAGTTGGATTTCTGTAAAATAGTATCCGCAGTTCTAAGACACGACATGAATGATTTGATTATGAATGCTGCACAAACTTGCATTGAAATTGTTGGTGAAACAGGTTCAGTGTGAACATAGAATAACAAACCCGTGTAGATTTCTTCATAGTTAGAACTGGCCGAAAAATGTAATGAAAGCACAAACTTGGAAGCATTGAATGAAAGAACACTGAGATGTAGATGTGCAGAAATTCTGATGGCGTAGATACTTGATGCTTAGAGCGTCTATCCATTTTTAAGAAGAAACAGTCGAGCGGATTAAATTCCGTATTTATTTAAATTCACATTTTGGTGTCCACAATCCACTTGGCACTCCAACCGTGCCTATTTTCAGAACGTTTACAATTTTGATACTATAGCGACAGAAGATTGCTGCAGCGTCTTAACAAGATGAAAGCGTAAGCCACAAGAGAGTGTCGCAATAGTAATGCAAAAAAAGAAGGAAGTGAGGCAAAAGTTTCAGTTTTAAATTTTGGTTTGCAATTTGGTGATTGGTCAAGAGGCATCTGCATTAAGCGTTACGTAAGATAGCATGATTAATTTGAATGATGCACTTTAGACTTATGGTGCTATTTCTAATACAGAGAGAGATGAGTCCACAAATTAAATGAAGAATAAAAGAGGTTGTAACCAACTAAAATAAGAAGTTTGCTTTCATATTTTTTATCTTACATATATACATATATTGTTTCATTCATGAAAAACACGTCCGTATTACAGGTATTGAATATGCCCACCCTGAGTCGAACTCGACTCCCTTATTTTCAAAGTTCTTGCAATTTCTCTTCGTTGATCGCAGCGAAATCACTTCGAATGTTTGTTTCCAGTTTAATTATATTGCGAAGTTTCTTAGGGAACACTTTTTCTTTCATTTGGCTTTAGATTAGAAGATTTTATAGCTACTAGTCCTTGGAAATTAATCTGCCTCTTGGAAATTTTGACTTTAGCTATATACTGTTGAACACCATATTCTGTTGAAAGCCGCCGTTTAACTTCTGGTATCAAATTGGTTCAGCTGACATTAATTTCTTTTCCTGTCGAAGTAGAGATGTTTTCTTACCGCACGTTTCACATGTGTACGCTTCCAATAAGCTAAGATATTCGCAGTTGCCGAGGCCGTGCCGTGAAAGAAATATCCATCTGTAAACGCTCTTTACGCATTAGTAAATGCTCTAAGAACAAAAACAAAAAGAATGTGGGAGGAGGGAGATAGTGTAATTATTTAAAAAATTAAGAGGCTATAAAAACCAACTAACTAAACTTCCATGCAACCAGCTATAATACATATTTTGAGCTTTATATAGCTGGTTGCATGGAAAATAGTTTGAGATTCAATGTAAATGATTTGAAATTAATCAACAAAACTTTCTATTATATTCTTTAGGAATTTAACGCATTTATAATGCCCAATATATAAATATTGTCCTTATGTTGGATTGCAATAAGAAGAACAGCAGAAATTTTGTATACATTAAGAGAAATTATTTAATTTTCATCTTCCTTTGGGTAGTTACGTTAACTGAATATGGCAGAGCACATGACGGCTATCTGCGTAGGGGAGGGGAATACCTTATTAAAAGAATTTCTGTTACATATGAGGGAAATATGGCGAAAAACAATCATGCAGGTCAGCCCGTTCATCTGGGAAGAAGCCCGGCTCGAACTAATCAGCATCCAGCGGTCTTAACACCTTGGTCAACCGTGGAGCAATCTTCTTTTGGAATTTGAAAACATATTAATGTCTTTGTTAAACTCGTCAAATCTACTATTAGTTTCCATTTAGAATACAACTTTTAAGCCGATCTCCTTAATTTTATTTTCCCCAATTACTTACTTGATTTCGTATTCCTTCGAATGACAGCAATTAATTGCTTGAGTTGTGAGTCGAATCACAATATATCGAAATATCACAGTATCCAAATAATAGTTTTATTTATTTATGTTGAACGTTAATCATTGTATGTATCAGGTTAGTTAAAGTGGATATTATTTTTAATTAACACGTGGACACGATTTTTTGCCTTTTTCTTTTATCACGTAACATATTACCTGTGTGTGTGATTTTACCCCGCTTTAGTAAAGGGGGGAATAAAGGTTTCCATGAATATCAGAATTGCTTTCTCTAATGTATTATTTTAGTAATGATCTTCCTTTTTATAATTTAATTTCTGCATGTAAATTTCATTTTACTATGAAATCTAGCATTTGTACGGAAACATTAATTAAAAAAAAAAAAAACTCTCTGATATAAGATATGACCATTAGTTTCCACTGATTTCCACAGAAAACATTAGCTGTTATATTTTCTATATTTTCTGTAATGTTTTTTGCACCTTCTTTGGAAAAAATTCTCATTGTGATACTGGCATTTATTTTTAATGATGTTTGGTATTTTTGAGATTTTCTGGATTTATAATTTTAGCTGCCATGCACATAAATCGTGATATTAAGCTATTATGTACACAAGCATCATTAAATGTAGACTATTATCAATAGCGCGTTTAGTAGCTATGGGGTCTTCATTTCTTATTCATTAGACTTTCAACGGTTGCAGTAATATTTCAATCAGTAGATTCGAAGTAGCTTAAATAGCGTGTAAGTGCAGTAACGTGCAGGGTATTTATTGCTGGCTGAACTGAAATATTTTATGCAGATATTTTATGCAGTTGAAGTAGATCCATATATATTTCTTTCAATGTCAAACGTTGATAACCCTCAATCTGTTTAATAGGGAAATGACTTTCTCACTTAGCCTCATAAATAACAGAAAGAAAAGACTGGAGGGTATAGCGATAAAGGGCCAAATGCAAGAACCTCAACGGTGTAGTCTAGAAGGGACTACTAAAGGTCATTGATGCATTCCATCACGACCCATGTAGGGGGTCTTCGTGGTAGGGGGCGGGTGTCGCTGAGGCCCAAAGGTCACACGACGAAAGTTTCCGCCATGGGGTGCGATGTACCCCCTCGTGACGTCACGCAGGACCAATGTTTCACCGAACAGGGTGGTGCAATTCTTTTTTACCTTTTGTCTTTTAGTAGAGATTCTGCTTTTATGCTTTACTGTAAGCTGCATCGTGGTATATCTTCTGAGTGCAAACATATAATGTTGGCAGGTCGTATTTTTTTTATGCAGCTGATGACTTGAAACCCTGGGAAATAAAAACGAAGAAGGAAGCTTTAGTGTCGAGGACCAGAAATTTTGCGATTAATTACAAATTTCTCTCATAAAATATATTTGATTCTTACTTATCATAACACTGGATGTCCTGAAGGATTATATATATTCTTAAAAATAATTCACGGAACTCGTAAAGATCAATATAAGCTGATAACGAGTTTCGGATCACGAGGATTGGGAAGAAGGTCCGTCAGATGGCTGAAACCATGAAATTTCCATTCGTACAAAAGAGCGAATTTTTGATGACCTCTTGTGACTTTTTATTTAAAGCTTTTAAATGTTCACTACTTAATAAATCTACAGTATTATATTCTGAAAATATTTTACGTCGGAATAATTTTAGCTGAAAATATTCCTATAGAAAATCAGTGTAAGAAGGTTTAGGTATTCTGTCTTTGGGCTAGAGATACTCTATTCTGTTTATAATGATTCTTTGTGTTTATTTTATTGCTAGTAAAAAGGCTTCCATTGAGACTTCTCTGTGCAAACATCAGGATTACTAAGTGGATTCTGGAATCACCAGTTGCTGAGCGGTAAGACCGCCGAACACTGATAATTTGACCCGGGCTCAAATCTCGGCGAACGGGCTGACTGCATAGGAGTTTTCGTCGGTTTCCCCATTTATGCCATCAACGCGAGGATATTATCGAAGTTTTCCCTTAGTCAGTCAGCCCTCGCATATTTTGCTATAATTCGAATAATCAAATTCAGTCCAAATATCTACTGAAACTGACCTCATCGACAGCATTTCCATTATCCTTTGCAGTAACTCTTATGTTTTTCGATGCGCGTTACAAAAGGACATGTATGTGTGCAAATACTGCTCCGACAGACTCAAAGCTAATGATTTAAGAGGTCGGGTCATCCAAATTTTATCCAATCGGACAAAGATAATTCTGTCTTTTTTGGCCCGAATAATTTATTTGAATCGAAGTGAATAAATGAACGAATTACAAATTTGAATACAAATGTAAGAATGGCCAAATTGTTCATTTGAATCGAAATGAATGAATGGGACATACGAACGATCTCAGGTGAAATGTTGGAACAAAAATGTATATTTTGGTATCTCAGATAGAATAAATAAACCTTGTACGAATTATTTCTCAAAATATTATTACCAAGACTTTTTTAATGATTGTGTTTACAATTTGCTGATTAGTTTAATTTACCATTAAATTATTAATTAGTTGTAAGCTGAGCATTTTATGCAAGATTTCCGTGTCATCTGAAAAATTTCATGGGTTCCTCCAGGAGAAAGATTATGATTATCATTTGTCTTACCTGACTAGCTGTGAAAATCTCTGAAAATGAGGTTTGGTTTAGATTAACTTATTACATTATGACAAAGCATGCTAGGACTATCTGCCTAAGGGCAGGGACGTCTTCGTGAAGGACTTTCTAAGGGAAATTGGCTCGTAATTACGTTACAGATGGAGTAAACCACTAAAACGAGCATGCAGCCGACCTGCTCACCTGGAATAGAACCCAGGTCGAACTATTTTTGTTCAGTGACTTTACTGTTCGGCCGCTGATGAGATCCCGAAAATGAGGAGGAGTTATATTAGGCGCCAATTTCGACGCAAACCTAGAAGCGCTAAAGATTTTATCAGAAGTAGAATTCGTAATGAAGCATGATTTTCCCTTCAGAAGAAGCCATATTGCTTCCCTCCCTTCCGGTTTCTCTCCGTTCGCGAAGTTTTTGCCTTTTAAAGTCGGAGTTTTGATAAAAAAAAAAAAAAAGAAAAAAATTAAAAAAAAAAAAGGTACGCAGTCTAATTAGGCCTAGAGGAGTACATAAGTAAAATTTTGTGAAGATAGCACTTATCGTTTTAATTCTGTGGTTGTGCCCAAAGTTTCACACTGATTGAATAGAGCTTCGAAAAGAGTGCTGAAACGAGAATTGTTGTCAATGAACTGACCGATGAGATGCGGAGAAACAAATAATGCAGACTCTCAGTTATCCTAAATTATCGGTGCCCGGTCTGGCACACCTAGGGTTCGGCGTTTGATTTTAGGCAGGATTTCAAGGTAAAAATTTAAAACTAATATAGAATAAGTAGATTAGCATACAGCCAAAAAAATAACATAGAAATTCTTTTCAAACAATTCCTTTTATACCCTAAAAAAAACTGGAAGCTTTCTTTGAAAAATGAGGGTCTTAAAAAACTAAACATGGCTAAAATATATGGACTGATTTGTGTTGAGCTGCCATCTACTACAAATAAAGAAGGTTCAGAGTAACCTATAGCAACCTATAAATCCTTTTTCATTCAATTTTTCTGTACGTATAGAAAAAAAAAAAAAAAAAAAAATAGGTGTGCCCACACCGGACACACTGTGCCGCAAAGGGTTAATCAGTTGTTATTTACAATTAAATTGCACAAAAATTTGCCGTGACATTAATTATTGACAGTGAAGATGAATGCAATGCTTTAATTTAGTTGCGAGCAAGATTTGCAGGTTTAATTAATTCAAGTAATTAAAGACTATCTGCTTATCCCAATTTTAACGAAGAGCATTGAAACTGTTGCATACTCCTCTACCTCAACCTCTAATTATGGAGAAACTAATCATCTAAAATACGAGTTGCCAGCATTCCTGAAAACATTAATATATTTGCTGGACGAAGTGCAGCAACAGCTCCTTTCCGTTATTTTACATTCTATGTTATCGGAGCTGGTATTCATGCAATGAATGCAAAATACTTTAGTTTATAATTAAAGTCAATTAGTAAAATAACTACTTGTGTCTTATAAGCCACGAGTTCGACATTAGTTTAAGTGTCGCTTCAAATGTATGAAGGATAATAATTTTAATAGTTTAGATTACTATGGTTCATGATTTTTCATTAATGTCTATGCAGTCAAAACGAAATGTTGCTTAAACTTTGAATAATAATCAGAGATGGTAAGCCATAAAACTTTCAATCACAACGATCACGATTTTCCGATTCGTCACGGTTAATTATTAAATCATAGTGTGGTAAGTACTATTAATTACGTTTCGAATTGTGGAGAACAACGGTAAGGTGTGGTTTATCTATCGTCCTAATTTCTGTACACGTTTTTCAAGTACTTAACCGGAGAAAAATATGCCCGCCCTCAATAGCATTTCAACAGCTTTATGACTTTCAAAGATTACCAATTAATTCTCTCAAAATGCTGCTCAATCTTCCGCAGATTCAAGCTTGTTCAGCTTCATCAATCCTTGCATCTGAGTCAAGGTTTATCGCATTATATCAAGCTAGTTTGAATTAATTTATAACCATCTACTGTGACTCTGAATGAGGACAATATGAATTAGTTTAGTAAACCTTAAAAGTGATTGAGTTTGGTTAATTGCCCAATCATATGAAATTTAACATGCATTCGTTTAAGATAAATTAAACAGCATTCATATCCTTGTATTCAAACATAAGCCTTTAAATAACTCTTTGTGTATATTTTTGATGAGAAAATTAAGCTGAAGAACAGGCTTAGTTGAAAAAAAAAAGTTTATGAAGTAAAAGCAGATTCGATAAATCTCCGACAAATTTTTCTTTATTTCTTTCAATTAAATTTCAATTAATTAACATTTTTACTTATCATATAATGTACCAAGAAAGAACACCTTTAGATGGTGATATAGATATTTCAAGTTTCACCATAGTGAAACTGTAGCAGCTTCTATGTAAGCAAGAGTTACATCATTTTATCTTTTATCTCCCGTCAGTCATTAGTTTCATCGGTTAGATAGCTGCTGCTAGAAAGATTTGATGAAACTACACTAAATTTACATAACCTTTATTTTTATGTAAGTTGCTCAAAATATTTCCTAGGAATTCAGTACAGAACAAAGATCCTAATGCTTTTATAAATTTTCAGTGCTCTTGAAATTTAAAAGATATGTACTAAATCTACAATTTCAGGTAACCCGTGAAAAATTCCTGTTACTTGTTTCAAATATATTTTTTTAAATGGGACAGTTTTCAACTCCGCATTAGATTATCATTATTTGAACAATGGTTCATTATGGCGGAAAGGACAGCACTGATCATTTATTTGTTTGATAGAACGCTTTAAGGCCCACTTCGCTGCCCAACCAGGCTAGTGATTAGCGACGCTGATTGCCGTACCGAAGGCCTCCGAGTTCGAATCCCGGAGAAGGCAGGGGTTTTTGTAAATGTATAGTATCTGCTCGGCATGCGGGCACCCTTAAATATGCGGCTAGCCGAAAGTCCTCTCGAGAAGCTGGCGGTACGAGAAGAGAGGTGAGAGACCCTTGGGGCCGTTTCCCCCAGCGTGCGCTCCATCAAAACTGGGGGGCGGAACTGAGCAAAGTCGTACTGTTACCTGTACGGTGCTCAAGATGCTTGTCAATGACAGGCGCAATCTTTTACTCCTTGACACGATGAATTTCGTGGGTTTCATCTGATGTTACTGTCAGACAAGTGAGATAAGTCACAACAACAAGGCAGACTCTTCTAACTTATTTACTAAGTCCTTAGTTCAGACGTTTAGATAAAATGCTCAGTGATCTTTATCCATTAACAGGCTAATCATATGCATCTCATAATATTAAAAGTGTAATGTATACTGAAATGCAAACATATATCATATAGTATAATTCGCTCTCTGCTGCACATATCTAGAGTGCAATCTTTAGAACTGTCTCAGCGACTGAAAATCATAGGTTAGTTTATAAAATGTAGCAAGGGAGAGGAGAATTTTATCGGGTAGCCAGAACATATATCTTTCCAGATGGATGTGCCTGTGCTCATTTCGTTTTTGAATAACTTTCTTAAGTACGCAGTCAGAGGATGCGGCAGTTTGAAAATTATTATAGCAGTTAAAAATTTTTATAACTGCTATAGGTAACAGTGTCAAAGGCGGAAGAATACATGAAGATTTCTCGGAAATCTTTTCAAAATGAAATTGGCAGATGTCGTTTCATGTGATGGTTTAGCAATTAAGTAGTATAATAAATAATAATAATAAAAAAAAAATAAGTGTGCTATTTAATGCTGCTACGAAAGTAAATTGTTATTCTGCAAATTTCTGTTACATCTGTTACTTGATTGCTTTTGATAATATGCATTGCCACCGAAATCTTTGTAATAGCGTGCCTCCTCCATTCTCTTGCTAGGCTTACTGTTAAACAAGCATTTGTACTTTTATAATAGAGGATACGTTTCTGTAGATTCTGTAGGGGTTTTAGCCAAGATCTAGCAATAACTTCCTTCTTATAACTTTCCCCTGAGTGGCTAAATAGTAAGATTTTCTGGCGAGATTTTCTTCCTTACTTCAACACTATCACTTTTTGGGTGGGGGCTGATAGGAAATTAGGGTCACACTAAATTCAATGTATTAACAAAAAACCTCCTAGATACTTTCCACGTGTAATTTCTCATCTCTTGGAAGTTAGAGCTATCACCTATAGAAATTAGAGTGAATCTTCCTTAAATTTCAATATCTGTAGACACAGCAATCTTCGACTGCCAGCTTTCTGTCAGTTGGCTGCGAACTGTTGCGGATGTTCTTTAATTGATGTCACAAAATATAAAGCGGCTAAATTTATTTTATTTTTTCCTTTAGCAGATATGAACCAATGTATTTTTTATATTAAAGTTGAAACGAAACATTTAAATTCTTTTATAGATGTTTGAAGCAAACGCAGCTTCCAGAAATTAGAATAAATATTTGCTGCTAAAGATTTGAAATTAAAAAAGCTATCGCATCGAGTTTTACAAAAGGCCTTCATGTCTTCGATGAACATCTAGCCTTTTAAATGATACTTTTTATACAATATAGTTTAATACCGTTGTCAATAGAAATCTTTTTAGCTTATGTCTTTAAATCTTTTCATTACCTTTCAATGCTCGAGGCCCCACCATGAAAACTGAGGTAAAGCTTATACAGATAGCTCTTGCGTGCTTTGATTTAATTAAATAATCCAGTGCAGTAAATGAAAGTTTTCAATGCAAATTTCATTGTTTTAACTTTCTCATTCTTGTAATTTAACGTTATTCCTGAAATATAGATTTTACACTGAGAGAAAGGCTAAGCTGATTTCGTAAACAATATTTTCAAATCCCACAAATTCAGTATAAGAGATTTTTACTCAGTACCAGAGCATAATGCCGTTTAAGGCAAGTCGCTCTTAATAAAACTCGCTTTCTTGTAGCTTAACAAACCACAGCGCAAATTTTAATTACCTACACTTTTAAAGACTAGGTATTGTCGCTTTATGAAACTAAATTCCCAAAATACGTAGGCAAAATAACATCTATTTTTTTCGTTAGTGATGAAGACAATACATTAAAAAATGGAACTGATGACTTCTATAACACCGCCCAGAATCATCATAGTTCGCACCAGGTGCGAACGAAACATTTACTATTGAGTTCGAAGGCCCTCTAACGACAAATGTGACACAATTCCTTCTTGGAGAAAAGTGGGGGTTAGACTACCACGCCTATCCTATAGAAGAGTTTCTAGCTGGTAGTGAGGGGATGAAGATATAGGGGCTTCCAAGAAAGGTTGAAAGGTTATACGGAAAGCAGATGGTAAAATCTTTGCCTGTATTCTCCATTTTAAGGATACACGGGTCTACCTTAGGGGATGAAAAAGTCTGCAATTAAATCCTTGCCTTGCGTTCTGCAGAGGAAAGATCCATTTTTCTCTTTTTTACCATATAATAAAAAGTTTAAAGAAAAATTAATAAAGTATTAACAATAAGAACTGTAATAATAAATAATAATAAAAGGGTGGGTTTTTTTATACGTATGAGAAGAAACAATTGAAACAACTACTATATCATGTATGTAAATATCTGTCCGTGTGTGTGTGTGTGTATGCACATTTACATATACATTACTTGCGTGCGCTTATACTCAGTACTGGGGAGGGACTTGAAGATACAAAATTTAACATTTTATAAGGTACTTGTTGAGCAAAATCCAGTTAGGAAAATATCAATTAAAATGCAAAACTTTCCGTATCTTCGCGTGCAAAATGTAGTAAGATAAATGTAACTGAAATTTTCTTGGGAGCTCAAAGCTAATAACTAGCCCGTTTTACTCTATACGGAACCATTAATGACTGAATAAATTAATTTTGTTTCGTAGCCGCTCCTTTAAAGTTTTAGGAAATTTTTATATTTAATTTGAATCGGAAATATTCGCTGGAAAATTATCTGGAAAGCATAACTTACAAAAGCCTAGTTAACACTTTTTTAATAGAGCATTTTGATCAGTCAGGACCCTATAAAGGCATTTTTCTTTCAGTGTTGCTCTGTTTTTATTCATGACAATTTTCTGACTGCTTTTATTATGAGTTCTTTCGGATCACTTCCTTTTTCCTTAATCTATAATGTTATTGCAGCCGAAGAGTGCACCAGTATGTTGTCTGACTGCTACAACCGGATTACAGATTTAAAAAGCATTCTGTTATTCAGAGGTTTATGACTATAAAGATTTTGAGGACTCTAGTATATATTAATACTGTTGAAACAGTTAAAAGAAAACAGATTTTACAAAGATATTAATGTACTGGCATGAAGCTTTAAGCAAACGCATTTTTGATTATGCAAATAAATCTCCAAATACACATTCTCAGACGCCTATAAAATGCTGATAGTAATGTAATTAAATAAGCCCGGATAATAAGGTGGCCTTGAAGTCAAACAGTGCAAAAACATTTACGCCCATTGCATAAGTTACATTATGCGTGACTTATTTACAGTAAAACTTAGATAGAAAATAGAGAGACCAGTTTCCCAGGTAAAGGTAAGTTTCACATACACAAATATCGAATTGTAATTCGGATCTACCTTTTGAATACGAATGCTAACCTTTCAAGGGATTAAAAAAAAGTACGGTTATACAGTGTAAATGACCGTACTAGAAGGAGATAGATTACAGAAAGATTAGATAACAGAAAATGTGATAAATTCAGAATGCTAATTAATTTGAAAAAGGCTTCAGGAGCAAAAAGCTCTCGTGATTTTATGTAATTTCGTCAAATTGTTCATTTCACACTTGTACTAAAACCTGAATATCTGCTTGTGATATTCAGAATGCAACTCATGTAAACAGATGCAGTAAAATTTGTAGATTATGATGTTACAGGAAGTATGAATAAAAGTAAAAACAAACGGCAGGATTACTAAACGGCATGTTCTTGTTCTTTCGCCGAGTACTTCATCATCACCCGGAAGGAATGCAGCAGTTGTTGTTTTCTATGGATTGTAACTAAAGTAGCTGATGATCCTTAAACCAAACATTTAAGAAGAAAATTATTGGCACGCTTCGCCTCAATCAAGGAAAAAAATCTTTCGGCAAACACGTAGTTTTATTTAATTACTTGAAAATCTTCATGATTCATCACTTACAAAAATAACGTTTGACATCTCTTCTGATGCAAATTTTGAACCTAAGTTCATATGATTAATCGTATTATTTAATGATGCCTGAATTTAATCGTAATAAATAAAGACGAAGAAAATTTATCATGGTAACCAGGTAGAATTTAAAATCATAAGAATCTAGCAAATGAAAAAAAAAAAAAAAAAAAAAAGTAGCCCCCCCCTCCAAAAAAAGTACAACTCTACATATAAATTACAATGATCAATTTATATGAAGTTTATTATTCAATATAATGTGACCATTAATAACTGAATTTATAGGCGAGACAGACAGGTTTTTATAAAAAAAAACGTTAGGATTTCCATACTGGTTTGAATATAAGATGATGTATTCTACTTAAATTTGTTTTTCTGAAAGCCGTACCTTGAGATATTTAATCACTTATCATTATGTTCAAAGAAAGTTATTTAGTTTTACTTGGGATAATAGTCAAACTGGAAAAGGAAACGCTAGTTTAAAATTTAAAGTCTGGTAGAAAAGTAACCTTAGTTAATGTAGATTTTGAGTAAAATTCTATCGATTTCGAGGGCGATCAGAAAAGAAGGATCTGTGTCTTATCGCCCTCATGTTTGATAGAGTTTTAGTCAAAAATTTACGCCAGACTAAAGTTACTTTTCGGGGCATGGTATTTAGATCATTAGCCCTCTTTCTTGTAGAACAACTTCAACAGTTTTAAGTTCTCATATGTGAGGCTATGTTATATACCAGCCTTTTTAGTTTTATTCATGAAACGCCTTTAAATGGGCAGAATAGTGTAATATGTAAGGCTGTTTTCTTAAATTCGAGGCAATAAAATAATGTTTATTACAAAGCTTTAAATTGATGCAGATCGACCCTAAAATTCGTTACCCTGTTTCCAACCCACAACCAAGATATTTTTTATTCTCTTTGTAAACTGACAATATGGAATACTCATACACCCCGGAACGTAGGGAAGCTGCAACACTGTTTCGATCCTTCATATTTGTGGAGGGACGACATGTGTTTCTGGATCATGAAGGAAGGAGTTCTGCCTCAGTGATTGCAGCTGGTTAGTACAATGCCTGCAAAACGTAGGCACTTAGTGGGCTTAGAAGAAGAGGGAAGCTTCGGCGGCTGCTTCCCTTAAATTTTTTGGCCTTTTCAAGATGAAAGAAGTTTTGGTGACATTTTCTAAAGCATCATTTTCCAGTTATAAGAAGAAAGGAAAAGTAAAATATTTATGTGCTATACCATTTTACATAGATACTAACAGAGTCTGCAGAGTTTTAGGATTAAATTTTTGCATTTCCAAAACTTCATAGACATAATGAAATTTTTAAACGCTCTCAGGGAAGCTGCCGGTCACAAATATTTCGCAGTCGCGGAAGCATTTTTTGCTTCTTAACGTAAAATGTAATCTAACAGCGCTATTCGAAGAACGTTGCAAGAATTCGAAGAACGTTGCAAGAATTCGGGTAACTGTTATGAGAAAATGGAAGAGTATTCAACAGCCGACTTCAGCAAAGGTATCCGAAAGCTTCATGAGCATGCCAGGAGATTTACTGTTATACCATCAAAAGAAATGTAAGAAATGGCTAAGCGGTTAAAGTATTGCTTTTTTTTATTCTTGAATTTTTTTTTTATTTTTTTTATTTATTAAATTAGTAAGAAAACTATAGTCGCACCGGTTTTACAGGAAATATTCAATAGTGTAGTAGGAAGTAACTCGTAGTGAGTACCTGTAAAAGTGTTTTCTAATAGTGTATTTATTAATCATATACGTTCTGTAATGCTGTAATATTTTCCTCTTAATCAATTTTTATGCTTTTTATTCAAATAAAAAAGCACATAGGCTTTGAGGTTGAAATCCTGAAGATAATTTAACTAAAATATCTGTAAAAATTTGCTTCTGTCCTGGATTTAATCTAGAACCTCTCGATGTGTATATCTCTACTATAGTGATATTTAAGCTGTAACTTTCTTAACTTTTACTTCCAGGACCGAAAACTATTACATCTTGAATTTTAAAACGAATAATGCTTCAATAACTTTTCGTTTTTAAAAAATTTTAAAAAAAACTCTCTCTCTCTTCAGGAAATTTATATCGATATATATCTCGATCTAGCTGAGACTCTAAGAATACATACCGATTTATGAAGTAGGGATCTATGCCAAAGTAGCGAAAGAGTTCAAGAAATACATTTGAAAATACTAAAATTAAATAACTTCTTCACATTAAAGATTGTATCTAGAATGAACTGTGAAACGAATGATGCTTCTAATAACTTAAAAAAAAAAAAAAAAAAAAAAAAAAAGGTCTCTGCCTTCTCAGTCCTCAGTTGCTTGTAAAGAAACTCCTCATCCGTACATTAAAATAACGCATCAAAAATAAAGATAAGTGTAACCTATAAAGGCGAGTAATAATATTTATCTCTAGCAGAAATACATACTCCATTTGCCTGATAAGAATATTTTTTATGACAAGTACTGTCTGCTACTTTTTTTGAGGGGGGTTACATATTTCAAAACCTAAAAGGTACTGGTTGGTTTCTAATTTAACTAATTTTAGATTGGGGGGGATGAAGAAACCCTGAAATTGCGCTTGCTTATAAATAGGCATGAGTCTTATGCTCTAATTCCCGATAATCCTTTCTTTTTTGCTGAAGAGAGATAACACTGTTATTTATCAGAGATAACTTTCCCGTTATATTATATTGTTTAACACCAGTTGACTTACTAAGCCCTTGAATTATTTTCTAATCATCAGTAAACGACTTTTTCTTTCCTCGTTCTTTTTGACATTTATTAGGTGTTTTAGTTTTTAGTTAGGCTACTTTAGAAGTGTTTTTGTTTTGTTTTGTTTTTTAGTATGTGTGTGTGTAATCTTTTATTTTCCTTGCTATTTTTGCCTATGTTTTAAAATACAGCAAATTTTTATCGTAATATATCACAATTTTTTCTTTTAAATTATATATACTGCAAATATTTGAATATGTTTTAAACGTTTATTTGGTGAGTTATATGAAAATCTGAAGCATTATTCATCAAAATTAACGCTTTAATAATCTGCTCCTTGTATCTTCAGCTAGTCGAAAGGGCTCTTGCAATATCTGTAAGGTTGCTCATATTTATTGAAGTAGTTGCTTAAAAATTGTTGAAATAATGTTAAAAAAATCTTCAAAAGAAGGCTTTAAAATGCATATTTAAATGGCTATCAGAAATCGATGTTTTTTAATGAACATAAACAAATGCAGGATACATATACAGAGAGGGGAAGTGTTTCGTCGTGAATAAAGTTTTCAATGTAAACTGACTTGAACTGACGTTGCACTTGTTGAAAACCATGCAGCTGCTACCCTATCTGTGCTTTCGCTGTTGTGGGTATAAGCAAGGGAAGTTAAATTATGTCTGACGGCTTTTATGTGTTTCCTTATATTCAGTTAAAACAAACAATTATTTCTTTCGTCTAGCCACCGCAAACGAATTGGAGTGTAGTACTTCATTGTTAGCTTTAAATAAATATTTAGAAAACACAAATCTAGTTATAATGGCCTTTGTGTTATTAGTTTTGATTGTTTCCGTGCATAACTTTTTATAAATCTTCTTCTTTTTGACACAATTAAAAAGGTTTTAGAGAAGTAATTCCTGTTTTCGCGAAAAGGCTTGTCTCTGTCAGCAGGCTGAGATGGATGCCATGTTTCTTAAATTAAAAAAACAGTTACATCCTCAGTGAGCAATCTAAAAGAATTTAAGTACCGATAAAGAAACTTTTGTTAGATATAGATAGAGATATAATTTTTATAGTATATAAATAATTGCCCAAACAATTCTTTTGCGTAACTTTGTAACGTTATACGTTCGTCCAAACAGTTATCTTAGCGTACATCAGTAATATTTTAAACTTTTATATTTTAAACTTAAAGACATCATGGCTTTTTGTTTCCTAAACTCATTAGGGACCAAGCTGATAAGATCGTTAAATATTGGTAGTCTGGCCGGGATTCAAATGCCGATAAACGGGCTGGCTACATTGGCGTTTTCGTGGTTTTCCTCTCATATAACGTAAATTTAGGCCAGTTCCCATTAGGAAGTCCTCCACGAAGGCATCTCTTTCAGTATGAAGACAACTCTAGTGCGCTTTGCTATAATTTAATATGTCTGCTATAACTATATTGCTCTTTCAGTCATTCAGAAAAACACATCAAGACACTGAAAGTCTATGTTAACACTTGTCTTCTGCGAACGCATCTAGAATGTCTATGAATACTCCGAAAGCTATACTATTGAGTGTTAAAAGAAATGTATATAAAACGCTTAAACATTCACCTGTTTAAACTGTTTTCTTCAAATATAGACTTTTTTTGAATTAAGCCATTAACTCCAAAAATGCGGTTTAATTTCTATTCAATATTTTCAGTCTGTATTGGAAAAGATAATCATCTGAAGCACATACACTATTATTAATTGCATGAAAATTTATGTCCTCCTTTAACTATAATTTGACTCCTTTAACTATGATTATCACTAATTCTTTCTCTTTTATTTATATTCAATTTAAAATTAAAAATAGAGATTCTGTTTTAAAAACTCCTAGCTGAAAAATTAATGTTTTTTTAAAGCCAATGTTCCAAACAGTATAATTATTTATACGTATACGTTTAGATATTACAAGGTGCAATTTTATAAAGCGGTGCAATTATTAACCTATTTACTTTATTAATTTGTATATCAGTATTTCTAGCAAACAGCGATTAGTCGAACGAGAAAACTCTTTCTGTTTTACTCATACTTTCCAGTCAGCGGAAGGATAGAAAGGAAAAAAAAAAAAAAAAAAAAGGTTTTTCAGTCAAAGAGATATAATTAGATAATGCTTCTGCAATTATGCTAATAAAGTGATTAAAATATGCATAGTGCCGCATATTAAAAAATTATCTTTTGTTTTCTTTGGGTAGGTTAGCTTCCATCACAATGGCTTTATCGCCATTTGGCGTGAGGATGCTTCTTTTTATGTTATCTCTTTGAAAGCAATTTGAATTTTTTCATCCGTTCGGAAATTTTAAGGAATTGCTAAGTAAGATTCCTTGCGTGCCGGAGTTTTACTGCATTTATGTCTGTTTAATCTGCCTACCAAAATTTTATTAATATCTCTAGGCAAGGAAATTATTAGAGATATTTTTTTTTTTTCTTTAATGCTGAGCTTCTGCTGGATGTTGAACAGATCAAATGAAAAAGAAACTTTTCTCAGAATGGCATCCATTAAAAGGAAACAAGTCCATAAATGTGATTTATAAGTGTAGTGTGAATCTCTTAATTTTAAATGAGGAAATTCACTTCTCAAAGAGGGTATTCGATAAAAATATGCTATGAATAACAAAAATGAGTCAAATTTTGTATATTATTGGCATTTTGTTATCGAGGAATTGTGTTAAATCCAAGTCTCTTATTTTTTGTGCAAAGATTGAAAAGCTAATTTTATTCATGTTATATTTTAATGGAATCCATTAAAAACATCAGATGTGTTTATTCACTTTATTTTATTCGTAATTATTGTCAATAATATAGAATAAATTCGTGATTATTGTCCTTTGTGACGCACTCGTACAAAGATGTAGTGAATGTCTACTTTTTATTGACACATCATCTTCTCGTTTAAACTAATATTTCAGCGTCATTTCCCAAACTAAAGAAATTTATTCTGTGTTAAATCCAGACAAATGCGCGAGCGATATGAGTTTCCCAATATTTTGACCGAATGTAATGTGAATACGACACAGTTTCCTTTAGAAATTCTTCCACGAAGGCCTCCCTCCGCAGATATTACCTAATCCCTTAATCAGTTAACCTAATCCAACCGGGGGTTGTGCTATCAAAACTGTAGCAGGTAGAGTAATTTAAACCTTCGGCGTCCGTTCCTTTTTATGAGAGAAGTGCAGGTTATTTTTGCTTTTTTTTATGCTTTATAGTTATGTTAGTATGTGAATGAGAAACACGTCAATACAAAAATCACTCAATGTGGCCACAATATAAAGACTCTCTGCTATATCTTACTGTTAGCTCTGATCGAGGAATCATAATGAATCGTAACAAAATAAGAATTCAGATTTAACTTGATGCTTCTGTTTACGTTTAAGATCTTCTAACGTAAAAATAATGTTCTGATACGTCTAAAATTCCCTAGTATAAAAGTAGGATGGATTGGATATGTTAGATAATGATATTAGGCTATCGGTTTTCGGGAAAGCGTGCCTTAGTGGAGGCCCTTCTAAGAGAAATTGACTTGAATTCACGTTAACCATGGCGAAAACTCCCATGTAGCCAGTCCTTTAAACTCGGACGGAAATATCAGTGTTTAGAGATCATATCCTTTCGGTCGTTTGTGGGTCGCTTGTGGATTAGATTATTTAAATTATAGAAACATGGAGGAAGTTTAAAATTGGGCAAAACAGCAATTTTAGGTTTTGAATAAAACTCTGCCGATGTCGAAGAGTGATCAGACAGAAGTCCCTCTTCTACAAGAGCAAAAATAGTCAGAACTGTTTTGTTTATGATGAAAAGGACTTTGTCGATAGAGTTTTATTTAAAATCTACACTAAAATAAGATTGTTGCTTTGCATAATTTTAAATTTTGGATTGGGATGTTTCTCCCTTAGTCTGATAGAGGAAGCTACTAGCTTTCTTATGGGAAGCTTTTTGGGGAAATGTTCAAAGGCGATTTGATGCACATTTTTATTAAATGTAAACACGTAGAAGAAAACATTTCAACTAATTCATATTACATATTGAAAGAAAATTTTCTCGTTCAAAATACCAGTAACTTAACGTCAACAAGCTGATCAATCATATCTTCAATTCTTTTGGTTAATTTAACTGTATGATCTTTAATTATTTCTTCTAAATTTTCATGCGTTATTTATTGAAACTCGTTAATCGCACATTTTGATAAGTTAAATATTACAATACATTTATTAATATCGGTTGCAGTTTTTTTTTTTTTTTTTTTTTTTTTTTTTGCAACCGACTTCAGAGTAAATCTAAAACAGGGTTTCATTATTGTGTAAAACTCTGCTTTTACCGTACCATACAACAGCCCTTAAAATTATGCATGGTATCTCTTCATCAAAACTCATCAATGTCATGCTTGGTTCCCATCTTTTTAAAAGACCGAAGGGAAAAGCATATTTTGGAATGCATTCATACAGCCTATTTTTGACAAGTTGATACTGATGATTCGATCCTTTAAATTGATAAAATAATTTGTCTAAAACATTTTTATACGTAAATCTGCAATCATCAAAAACATAAGTTGTGTAATGGAGTTTTTAAAGATACATATCTTCATAAATGAGGCCTCAGTTTTAAACGAATGGGAAATGAAGCTAAAACATATATTTTTATCAGTGTTGTCAAAACACATGCAGTGCTATCAGTTACTCTTTCTGGTAAAAAATGGTTTTAAAATACTTTGCTTAAAGAAAAGAACGAAACAATGGAGAACTGTTTTTTTACGTATAATTTGGTATAAATACTCTCCTTTTAATATTGGCCAATTGCATCGTTATCAGTTGTTTCACTATAAACTAAAGGCAAGTTGCTTTAGCAGCTGATGGTCGACTGATAGGGTCAGATTTTAAAAGTTAAATCTTTTTTTCTTTTTCGGAAATAAATTATCCAGAATTAACTGCGGTTTTAACCGATTGAAACAGCTGGATCGTTAAAATAGGTTCAAGGATCAAAACCTTTAGCTCAGATGTAGAATCAAAACTAAAAAGATTTAAAAGAACATTTTTACGCAAGGATTTATTTGAAAATCCCAAGCTTTCGAAACTAGTTGGAGACTGAGGACTGACTGATTTATTTGGATTAAGGCAAAACTATACGAATATTCTTCTGCCAGGAACTTATCCCTTGATTGCAATGTACCTCTGTCGAGGCTTTAGACATTTATCCATTGGTAGATCTAAAACAAAGAACTTACAGCGAAAGTTAGTAAACTGGTGTGTTAACTGAAACATACGTTATATAAGGGAAAATGGTTTTAAAATACTTTGCTTAAAGAAAAGAACGAAACAATGGAGAACTGTTTTTTTACGTATAATTTGGTATAAATACTCTCCTTTTAATATTGGCCAATTGCATCGTTATCAGTTGTTTCACTATAAACTAAAGGCAAGTTGCTTTAGCAGCTGATGGTCGACTGATAGGGTCAGATTTTAAAAGTTAAATCTTTTTTTCTTTTTCGGAAATAAATTATCCAGAATTAACTGCGGTTTTAACCGATTGAAACAGCTGGATCGTTAAAACAGGTTCAAGGATCAAAACCTTTAGCTCAGATGTAGAATCAAAACTAAAAAGATTTAAAAGAACATTTTTACGCAAGGATTTATTTGAAAATCCCAAGCTTTCGAAACTAGTTGGAGACTGAGGACTGACTGATTTATTTGGATTAAGGCAAAACTATACGAATATTCTTCTGCCAGGAACTTATCCCTTGATTGCAATGTACCTCTGTCGAGGCTTTAGACATTTATCCATTGGTAGATCTAAAACAAAGAACTTACAGCGAAAGTTAGTAAACTGGTGTGTTAACTGAAACATACGTTATATAAGGGAAAATGGTTTTAAAATACTTTGCTTAAAGAAAAGAACGAAACAATGGAGAACTGTTTTTTTACGTATAATTTGGTATAAATACTCTCCTTTTAATATTGGCCAATTGCATCGTTATCAGTTGTTTCACTATAAACTAAAGGCAAGTTGCTTTAGCAGCTGATGGTCGACTGATAGGGTCAGATTTTAAAAGTTAAATCTTTTTTTCTTTTTCGGAAATAAATTATCCAGAATTAACTGCGGTTTTAACCGATTGAAACAGCTGGATCGTTAAAACAGGTTCAAGGATCAAAACCTTTAGCTCAGATGTAGAATCAAAACTAAAAAGATTTAAAAGAACATTTTTACGCAAGGATTTATTTGAAAATCCCAAGCTTTCGAAACTAGTTGGAGACTGAGGACTGACTGATTTATTTGGATTAAGGCAAAACTATACGAATATTCTTCTGCCAGGAACTTATCCCTTGATTGCAATGTACCTCTGTCGAGGCTTTAGACATTTATCCATTGGTAGATCTAAAACAAAGAACTTACAGCGAAAGTTAGTAAACTGGTGTGTTAACTGAAACATACGTTATATAAGGGAAAATGGTTTTAAAATACTTTGCTTAAAGAAAAGAACGAAACAATGGAGAACTGTTTTTTTACGTATAATTTGGTATAAATACTCTCCTTTTAATATTGGCCAATTGCATCGTTATCAGTTGTTTCACTATAAACTAAAGGCAAGTTGCTTTAGCAGCTGATGGTCGACTGATAGGGTCAGATTTTAAAAGTTAAATCTTTTTTTCTTTTTCGGAAATAAATTATCCAGAATTAACTGCGGTTTTAACCGATTGAAACAGCTGGATCGTTAAAACAGGTTCAAGGATCAAAACCTTTAGCTCAGATGTAGAATCAAAACTAAAAAGATTTAAAAGAACATTTTTACGCAAGGATTTATTTGAAAATCCCAAGCTTTCGAAACTAGTTGGAGACTGAGGACTGACTGATTTATTTGGATTAAGGCAAAACTATACGAATATTCTTCTGCCAGGAACTTATCCCTTGATTGCAATGTACCTCTGTCGAGGCTTTAGACATTTATCCATTGGTAGATCTAAAACAAAGAACTTACAGCGAAAGTTAGTAAACTGGTGTGTTAACTGAAACATACGTTATATAAGGGAAAATGGTTTTAAAATACTTTGCTTAAAGAAAAGAACGAAACAATGGAGAACTGTTTTTTTACGTATAATTTGGTATAAATACTCTCCTTTTAATATTGGCCAATTGCATCGTTATCAGTTGTTTCACTATAAACTAAAGGCAAGTTGCTTTAGCAGCTGATGGTCGACTGATAGGGTCAGATTTTAAAATTTAAATCTTTTTTTCTTTTTCGGAAATAAATTATCCAGAATTAACTGCGGTTTTAACCGATTGAACAGCTGGATCGTTAAAACAGGTTCAAGGATCAAAACCTTTAGCTCAGATGTAGAATCAAAACTAAAAAGATTTAAAAGAACATTTTTACGCAAGGATTTTTTTGAAAATCCCAAGCTTTCGAAACTAGTTGGAGACTGAGGACTGACTGATTTATTTGGATTAAGGCAAAACTATACGAATATTCTTCTGCCAGGAACTTATCCCTTGATTGCAATGTACCTCTGTCGAGGCTTTAGACATTTATCCATTGGTAGATCTAAAACAAAGAACTTACAGCGAAAGTTAGTAAACTGGTGTGTTAACTGAAACATACGTTATATAAGGGAAAATGGTTTTAAAATACTTTGCTTAAAGAAAAGAACGAAACAATGGAGAACTGTTTTTTTACGTATAATTTGGTATAAATACTCTCCTTTTAATATTGGCCAATTGCATCGTTATCAGTTGTTTCACTATAAACTAAAGGCAAGTTGCTTTAGCAGCTGATGGTCGACTGATAGGGTCAGATTTTAAAAGTTAAATCTTTTTTTCTTTTTCGGAAATAAATTATCCAGAATTAACTGCGGTTTTAACCGATTGAAACAGCTGGATCGTTAAAACAGGTTCAAGGATCAAAACCTTTAGCTCAGATGTAGAATCAAAACTAAAAAGATTTAAAAGAACATTTTTACGCAAGGATTTATTTGAAAATCCCAAGCTTTCGAAACTAGTTGGAGACTGAGGACTGACTGATTTATTTGGATTAAGGCAAAACTATACGAATATTCTTCTGCCAGGAACTTATCCCTTGATTGCAATGTACCTCTGTCGAGGCTTTAGACATTTATCCATTGGTAGATCTAAAACAAAGAACTTACAGCGAAAGTTAGTAAACTGGTGTGTTAACTGAAACATACGTTATATAAGGGAAAATGGTTTTAAAATACTTTGCTTAAAGAAAAGAACGAAACAATGGAGAACTGTTTTTTTACGTATAATTTGGTATAAATACTCTCCTTTTAATATTGGCCAATTGCATCGTTATCAGTTGTTTCACTATAAACTAAAGGCAAGTTGCTTTAGCAGCTGATGGTCGACTGATAGGGTCAGATTTTAAAATTTAAATCTTTTTTTCTTTTTCGGAAATAAATTATCCAGAATTAACTGCGGTTTTAACCGATTGAACAGCTGGATCGTTAAAACAGGTTCAAGGATCAGATCGTTAAAACAGATTTAGCTCAGATGTAGAATCAAAACTAAAAAGATTTAAAAGAACATTTTTACGCAAGGATTTTTTTGAAAATCCCAAGCTTTCGAAACTAGTTGGAGACTGAGGACTGACTGATTTATTTGGATTAAGGCAAAACTATACGAATATTCTTCTTAGGAACTTATCCCTTGATTGCAATGTACCTCTGTCGAGGCTTTAGACATTTATCCATTGGTAGATCTAAAACAAAGAACTTACAGCGAAAGTTAGTAAACCGGTGTGTTAACTGAAACATACGTTATATAAGGGAAACATCAGTTATTGGCCTACGTAAAATAATCACGTTGCGATGAGCGAATAAGGTTCAGGCTGTCGGAAAAAGATGCATAAATGAAGTGCTTTACAAAATATTTGCCAACGTATCTAATAACTGTTTACCTGCGCATAATAGCCATTTTGAATATAAATTATTATTTATCTCTCTGTTACGTGTAGTGAAAACGCGTCTCATAAACTGAGTGGCAGAATACAATCTCACGGAATACTGTGTTTTAATTTGAATTTTTTCTCAAAATCGCTGTTTGTCTGTGACAGTTATTCAAATCATTTCATCTTTTGAGATTCATTAGAATGTTACCCAGTGTATGTATCATTCTTAAGAAATGAATTAACGAAAATGTGTTGATGCATTATTCTCAAATCCATATTTGAGAATAATGTATTTACACATTATTATACACAGAGGTAATTTTTCAATACATTCCTATTCGGTAATGTATATTTTTGCCATATAGATTATTTATCAATATATTATATTGGATTAAGCGTTATGGATATTGGTATCTTTTTAAACTAGAATGTAAGAAATGAAATAATTGGAAAAAGCAATACCTTTTCCTTGGGAAAAGGAGGAACGAGTTTTAATCGAGTGATAATGAAAACAAAATGGTGCTTTTGAATGTTGATAATTCAAATATGATACTATAGTTATATTTGCATCCACATTATGTATAAATGCCTTGAAATTTGCTGAATAAAAAATGCATTTTTTACACAAATGAATAAGTTATTGCCTCTGATTTTGATAGTAGATAATAATTCCAATGTTTCTGAATAAATTAATTAGAGTGATCATATAGATATTTGATCAAAATTATCTTAAAAAATGGAATTCTAAAAAAATTTTTACAACCTTACCTATATGTTTGTTATGGAAATTACATACACCTTTGTTAAAATTTCATGTAGCTTATAAAATATGTCTGTTAAGTATTCCACGTAGTATTTCTTTGTTTTGTTTTTGCCCATTTAATAATTTCAGCGAAATTTTCCACGTTTCTAAGCTAACTTCTCGAAGGTGTGGCATATGCTAATATCCTTACCCAGTTTGAGTCAATTTTAGTTATTGGTGCCAACGCTTAAATGGAGAGGGAAGGAGGGAGAATCTTTCTCTTTCATTTTTTTGTATTGTAGAGGAAAATGAGGAAATTTAATTTAAATTTTGAGCACAGTCCCTTTTCCTTTTGGGAGAGGGAAGCTGGTTTTAGATTAAAACTGTGTTCTTCCCTTTTTTTCCTGGCTTTAAAGACAATGGATGACGAGAGAATGAGGTTAAGTGTTGTTTATGGGAACTTGGCGGGTTAATAAAGGAGGAGAAGGGAAGTAAAATAATATAAAAAAAAAAAAACACCCTAGAAAATGGTGGTAAATCGCAAGTTTGGTAATGCAGTAGTATTGTTTGCCGGCATACGCTCCATTCTTAGTGAAGGCCAGCCACTGGAATGTTACACCCAAAGCGACGGGATCATCACAACATCGTGCATCGGTATACATGAGGAATTTTTGTTCTAAAGAAGAGTTGAATTCTTTCCTTTCTTTCCTCGGATATGTGGTGTGCGAAATGAAATTGAAATAAGACTCTGGCTTCATTTCGTTTTATTTTTTCTGAATCTGGTTTAGTGATCTTGAAGATGATTTGTGCAGGCAGACTGTTGAATAATGGGGATGTGTTTTTGTAGACTTTCGTGGCAGCATTGTAGCCAGGTATTGTTAAGAGGTGGAGGTTTTTCGTGTCACGCGCATTGACAAAAAAGAAAAGGAAAAAAATCGTAATGTGGTGTTTATATGAACATTACCGGGATCTTCATTTCCTTTGTGTCCTCCTTTTTACTGCTGTTTTTATTAAAAGAAACTGACCGGGCTACTTCATCAAAATCATGTTCAATGTGCGAGAAGGCGGGGAGCTACCGGGCAGATACTTGAGCTCATTTTTATTTATGCGGTTTCCATCCTTTTACACACCAACCTCTACTATTCAATTGTAAATGCATCCATCTGTATGAAGGCCTATGTTTAATTTTAAAAAAAGTATAAAATTGAATAAATCTTATAGCCTATAATAAAAAAGGCTGAAAATAAATTGAAAAACAAATGCTTCTTGTCAAAGCATCGTGGTCTTTTGTTCGCATTAAATAGAAATAAAAATAAATAAATAATTTTTAAAAAAATATATAAGCTTTTATTTAAAACGCATAAAAATTAACTAAAAGGAGATACATAATTTATCTCGTAATTCCTTTAGAGCAAGAGATTAAATAATACAAAACTCATCTGCAATTTTTTATCACGAATAATAAAAGCATGGGGTAATTTATAAAGATATTCGCTCACACAAAAATATTGACCTGGATTATTTATAAAGATACTGACCTGGATAAATTTATAAAGATATTGGCTTATACTTATGACAGTACATTCTGATTAATAGATTTCGTTATCTGGGCGTTCACGGTTTAATTATTCATGATATAAAACTGTAAAACATAAATTTAGACAACTTCAAGAATTGTGATTTTTTTTAAATGAGGATGAGCTCATTTTCATTTGCATAAAATGTTCGAAATTCATTAATATGCCTATAGGCCCGAAGAGTTCCCCAATCAAAGCTTTATTGCACTGGAACTAATGCAGTTCTCTATGCTACCCTAATCAAAGATTTATTGCATTTGAAATGATAGTGCATTGATGATTTTATTCATTAAATTAAAATTAATCCCATTAGTAGCCTGTAAAGAATTTTCTAGGTTATTAATGGAAAAATACTTTGTTTGCTTTTTATTTTTTTTCAAAAAATTAACTTTGTTTCTGTCATATGCATAAATTTGTGCTGATGGCTAGGCCTTGCGGTGATTTGTTAGATTCAGTATATTGTCACGAAATGAATATTAAATTGTATGAAAAGCCTGTTGAAGTTATACTTTCGTTCTGTCACCTAGAATTTTCAAATAACTGCTATTCCCCTGCTGTATAATGCTCCTATTGCAGTGATTTGTTTATTTCATTGTTCAAAGCACCGTTGGGCTTATCATCATTCTGAAGACAGACATCTAATTTTCCCTCTGCTTCGTTTTTATAAGTGATTACAGACTTTCCCTATTTGAACTGAAAAGTTGTGTTCGTTTGTGAAGCCATTTCAAATTAAGCTTGCTGTCAATTTATTTAATTTTTTAATGTTTTCGTTGACACAAAAGGATAAAATACTAGTTTAGTACATACATTCTAGGAGCTGTTATATTAGTTTAGATGAATTTGTATGATATGTTTATTGGCTTATAATACATGTAATGCATTGTTAAGTCATGAAATATATCATAAGCATTCATCTCCTATAATTCAATAACAATTGCAGCAGTGTTATGCTTTCTATGCTTTCTTTCTTAACGCAAGAAATTTGTATATCGCAGCATTATACTAATTAGTTATTTTCTTGTAAGCCTTTTTCACCAAAAAACTAGAAAAGTAACTGGTCACGCGAAAACGTCGAGTTGCTATTGCATGATGGGATTCTCTTAAAACTACATCGTCAATAAAATTTCTTTTAATTACTTTGAAAAATATGCTCCTTTTTGCTACATAACTTACTGTGGATTTGCCGTACAGACAAAATGCAATTCTATTATCTGACTGCCTGTGCTACCATTTAATCCGCATAATTGGAATTCTATAAACTTAATCAAGAGTTGATATTTAATTGCAGAAAATACTGAACGACAGAACTGCGCATAAGTTGCAGTAAAAATTTTTTTTTTTAAATTGAATCTCAGACAACTATGCCTTTTTTAATTGTACATCTTTGCCGATCTACGGAAATATAATTCACAATTGAGGATCCATTAATTCATTACTTTCGGACTACTTATAATCCTTTACAAAGTTGTCATTTATGTTTTTATTTATTTACGTTCTCATCTATTTTCCATGGAAAGTTAGTTATTCCTCTGTATTTATTTGATAATTTTCCAAATATTTTTTCCCCTTCTTAAATTAAATTTCTATGAATTTCGAAACTATTAATCCTTTTCGGAAAGCATTAGTTAATTTTTTAGAACTGAATTATTAGAAAGAAATATAAATTTAATAATGAAAAAAATTATTCTTATTTTAATTTAAATATCTATTCCACATTACTCAGAGGGATTAATAAAATTAATCTAATTTTTAAATTTTCAGTGCAAGATTCAATCGCAGAGATAATGGAATATGCCATAAGGAGTTCGAATCCTTCCAGGATTTAACACAGCAGGTCCCTTTGCGCTATGCGTATTCTTATTATATTACTACAAGCTTTATTCAATAGTGATAAAAGCAGAAATACAAAGTCAGTTTTTTGACTTCTTTTTTTAAATAGCTTTCAGTTCTAGACAGAAAAGCTGTGTTAACGCAATGCAGTACTGCTTACTTTTTGCGAGGAGAACAAAAATAAATAAATAATAAAAGCACCTTTATTTCTTTTGTTTAAGCTTTTCTTTAGTAAAATTCTTAATTTATGAAAATTTGCTCTGTTTTTATTATGTCATATTTATAACTCTTATTGACAATTAATAGCATATTAAATAATCTTAATAACAATATCTGTAATGCAGGACTAGTAAATAGTTAATTATTTAAAATTTTCGAAACATTTAAAAAAATAACGTAAAGAAGCGTATGGTTTATCACTCAGACAATCAGGCTGCACCACTTCTGAGATCTTTTCGTTTCTCCTCTTTCTTTCGATCAAGTTGTTTAATAAACCTTTGGACAAAAATATGCTTTATCTAGATTAACAAATATATACAAATAAACGTTTGATAACGCAACTAATATAGCCAAAAAAAGCAAGATAAAACTTCCCATATCGCAAACGTCTTTTACATCCTTTATTTGATTATTGTATAAGAATAGCAATTAGGACTGTGAACTGCTTTTCAGAGAATTTGTCTTTGGCTACTTAATATTCATAAAACTGTTCCTTCCTTTTTCTCTTAATAAAAACATTAAGTGTTCTTAAAAGCTAACCTGACCAATGAACCTGATAATATTAAATCAAACGTTCTGTCTAAGCTGAGAGCACTGATTTCGTAAAATTCTGCTTTTATTTATTGCATGCATAGTCGTCGACTGCAGATCATTATCAAGCAAATATTCAGAGTTATCTAAATAATGTACGAAGGCTCTACATTTTTTTTGCACTCAGCAACTGTATTTCTGTACTCTGTAGCGTGTTTTTGTTCCCTCCCTCACTCAGGCTGACCAGTGGTCGAGCGGATAAATCTAAGAAACACTGGTAATTCTCCCGAGGTTTGTTTCTAGTAGTTGAAACGAAATGACTGCTTGAGCTTTCGTAGTTTTTCTCAATGTGACATATATTATTTCTCACAGATTCAATTTCGTGTAGAATTTCAGCTACAAAGGTATCCTTAAACCTAGACAAAATAGCCTTAGAGTACTTTGTCCATAGTCGCATGATCTAATCCAGTCTAATCTTTGCATTCTACAGTTTAAAAAAATAATGGGCAGCATTGACTGAATCTCATGTGTTAATCTCTTCACTAAAGTAATATTTGAAATTATATGAATGTTCAATTGAAGATATACATTTATAATACTGTTTCTCTTTTCTCTTTTGTAGACACTAGCAGCAGTGCAGATGAACATTCCCCAATCTCAATGGATATGATCCACAGAACAGGCTCTTCAGCTTATCTTTCCTTACAAAGGATAAAGCAAGCCTCACTGTGAGTATACTGTTAAGTTTTGATTTACCTTTTGAAGAATTTTGAAGATTATTATTTCGAATGATATTTCTTATGAATTTTAAATATCAGAATAGCGAAAATTTAATGAAAAATAAATGAACAAGGATATCAGTCTTATTAAAACAGCTTCAGTAATCTTTAATATAACAAAATATTTCATTGTGATGCCGTTAACGAATCAGATTTTATCTGTAGATTATCTGAGAAAGATATCTAGACCTTAATAGTAGAAGGCAGCATTTTATTTAACTAAGAGAAGACTGCATGTGGTTCATTATAAAAGGATTAAAAAAAATTTTCTGCGATATTTTAATTGCATTCAGTAATTAGATAAGGAAACAAAAGCATTTATTTACTATTTAGCAGGGATGAAACTAAAAACGTAGAATCTTGAGCAGTAAACTAGTTACCAAATTTCTTACAACTGCCTTATGTATTTAATGAAATCTTAATTAAGCCCCAACGGATTTTTTGCAGTTAACCATAATTTTATTTAATCTTTTAAGAGTGTATATACATCTGCCGGTGACTTGACTTAATTCGCAATAATGTAAGTGCACAAAAGCCGTAACATTCAAGCTGAAACTTACCAATTAGAAATAAGAAATCTGTAAGCAATTCTCTCTTTCCCAATCCGTAAGTCTCGCATTCAAACAATGTTTGTGTGATTAATTTGTAAAATATTGTTGTGTAAATAATAGATATGTAATAAATACTGCAGTTCAGTAATTCACATATTCGACTTGCATAAAATTCAAATTAAGTAAAGTTTTACAGACCGCATTATTTACATAACTTGGGGGGAAACTTTATTTATGTCATACGTGAAAAATGTTAAATTTCAACAATAATTATTTCCCTTATAATTAAGCTATATTATTAGCATGTAACCATAGATGTTCAAGAATATTTTTTCGTGCATGAAAAGGTGGTTCCCCCCCCGTCAAATGACAACTCCTTAATATTATCTCGTGAAACGTCAATCAACACATAGCAAAACAATTCCTTGTCTTGAGATCGAATAATCGTTTTATAGTTTTAGGTTTTTAAAGTAACTTGTTCAGTCTAGAAAACAATGGCTGCATTTATTTTAAATGATTTTATTAGATTTTTCTGTTAATAAATTCAGCATAATACTTCACCCATGATCAAATGCACTTCGTATCTACAAGATCTATATGTAATATGGAATAGGAACATTAAATATATATCCTGCCTGCGAAAAGGCACGTAGCACCGACGGGAAAAAAGAAGTATCCATCAAGTAGACGCTTTATCTTTAGGATAACGGGTCAAATTACTACAAAAGTGCACTTTGCGACAGGTTAATTTCAACTCTAAATTATGAATGCATTAATCAGTATTAGTGTTGTGATCTTTCGATTAGTGCATCAGGTGAAAGTGGTTTTCTCAAAGTGGTATTTTTATCCCCAAATCCTGTTTTCCAAATGAATAATCGTTTTCTTGTAGTCTTCTATTTAGAAAAGCATCATAGTTTAATAATTAATAGTTTAATAATTATTTTTATAAACTCAGGAAAATATCAGTTAAGATTTCATCGGGTTGGCTTAAGTCATGTTCATTGGTTCATTGCGAAGTCAAACTAACATGTGAAATATTAGTACATTTTATCAGAAAAATATGTATTGGAAAAGGTCACCATTTTCGAAAATGTATAAATTTTAACCCTTCTATCATACATACGGTTCGGAAAACTGTGTGACTGTGAGTGAGTATAACTGTTATCCTGGAACCACTGATAGTGGTCCCTGGATCAGCTCTTGACCACTGACGACAAAGCAAACTGCGTACAAAGGATTTGCTTAATTTTCCCCATATATAACTTTAATACAAGCCACATTCCCTTTGAAAATTTTCCCCAAAAGTAACCACGAGTAATCGCTTTTGTCTGTTTTGCCGTAATTAATAACGAATTTAAAACATGCACGAATTTCGCGTAGGCAAATTTGTTTATCAGGGCGTAATTGGAGACTAAATTATTTCAGGAAATTAAGATATATAAAAATTAGAGTAGGGAAACCGTAACTTAAAAAGATTTGAATTTGTGATATGGCATGAAATAAATAACACTATTATATAAAAATAATATTTGTTCTTGAGAGAAATAAATGACAATTCATAGGTTTCAGCTGCCTGACGTACAACAGAAAAATTTGCTAGCAAAATTTTAATTTTTAGCTAAGTATCCAGTTCAAAAACAGTTTTGTAGAAAGGAGGCACACGTGCGTATATGGAAAAGGAGAAACTACCTCAGTTTTCAAAACAGCAGGAACTTCAGAATCAGCGAGTTAAAGCAACAAAACTGGCATTAGAAATTTAATTGAATCAACCCCTCTTCCCTGATGATGATTTTACTTGGCTTTTCATTTCTTTGCGAACAAGAATTTGTTTCTGATTGACCTTGAATTTTGCAATATGGGGCAGGGGGAAAGCCCAGTAAAGCATCTAATATACAAAATGTTTTTAAATTTAGAAGCAGATTAGCCTCGCATAATTCAAAGTGAAGAAGTTTAATTCTGCATCACAATGTTTTCTTTGCCAATCAATAAAATGTTAAATATTTTAAAAAATTTTCATGAAAATTCTCTCGCTTTAACATTTATAATTTTCTTAAATTTATTTATTTGGGCATTTAAAATATATAAATTATTAATTTTCAAACTCTGAATAATATCGCACTTTTAATTTTATTCCTCTCGAATCTAAAACTTATCTAACTTAGAAGACCGCAGATATTTCTAATTCAAGTTTTTGGAGCATTTGGAATTAAATATACAAGCGCTTAAGAAACGCAAGTACTTAACTGTAAAGATTCTCATTTTTGACCCTTGATTTTTCGCAATGCATCAGTGATTGTTGTCTTTTGCACCTGGAATGTTTGGAGGAATCAATGTTGAGGAGCAAAATTAATTAGCTTTCGTTTCCTGATACCTTGGATCATTAAAACGTTGGTAACTGTTCTAGAAGAATACTTCGCTAGTTTCCGAAAGGCGTGGGAGTGTACAATCCTTTCACGCATTTTTTTCACTCTATTCTCCTTGTTCTTTTACAATTAGGATGCGCTCGACTTCTTTGATCCGTTGACCACGGCGTCGACGAACTTTGCTATCTTGGTCAAAGGCGCTTCAGAAGCATTGTTCTGCTCAGCAACGTTGACCAACGTTTTGGCCCACTTGGTATTACTCAATCTTTCCTCCGCGCAGTGCCATGAACATCTCTTCCCATTGTGTCTTGGGAAGGGATGAGATTCAGTTTTCCCGTGGCTATTTGAGCAAGTGGGGGTGGGAGAAAATGTTGCTACTCGTGAACTGTGTCACTTGTTAAAAGACAGTTGCGCTGTTTCGGAAGTATTCGTATTTATATGAATTGTTTCGTGAGTGTGTTGGAGGAAAACAATTATTGTAATGGCCGTCTCCCTTGATTTTGAAATTTTCTCTCAACCTTCAAAAGCAAGTTAATTCTAGACTAGGGAGGGAAAACCTTTTTTTTGAATTTGGGGCCACTTTCTAAAGGAAGTGTCTGCTAGTTGTAGAATATCCATATCCTTCATAGGGGGAAGTTTTCGTAAAAGGTGTATTTATTGCGAAATTAATTGAGAATTCTGAGGAACTCTGCAATTTCTGTGAATTTCAAAACTGAGCTGAATTGGATAGACCTTGTTTAGTCTTTTGCGCCTGCCTGTATGTTCTGAGATGCTGATTAGTGAAACAACCTGCGTCTAACAATGAAACTTGTAACCCAAATGCAGTTTCAAGAAACAACATTTTTCATTCGAGTATTTATAGATTCTTCCTAGATGTTTTCTTAATTCTACTCTTTAAGTGATCTTTCGAAAAGGTTATTACTTAATTTTATTCGTTAATTTTTAAAACAAAAATCACGAACTTAAGTATTTTTCTAGAGTTTTCTGTCAGAGAAACTTAACATTCCTGATCCAAAGCAATTTTAGTTATTGCCTAAAGCAAATGTGTATGTAATATGCAGTAACATCCCTCTGCACGTCATAAAAGAACAAAAGATGTTACCCTGTGCAAAAAAAAGAAAAAAAAAACAGTCTTTTTAAAAGATAAGCTGAAATTCGAACAAACGGAAAACTAGCCAAATTTTAATTTTTAAAGCGAGAAAAACTTGGCTTTTCGATGGGAAATGACTATTAGAAGAAAATACAGAAACTTATATTATACTGAATATAACTACCGAGTCTTATCAGTTAGAGACGGAACGAATCGTAAAAAGTTCCCGAATATCTTGCATCGTTCGTTCATGTTTTTTTAAGAAAATGAAAACGAAATTAGGTATAGGCAACACATAATTGAAACTTATGTTCATCAACTCAACATAATTTGGACAAAAAATACTTTGAGTAACAGGTCGAATGTTTATATTTTCCCGGAAACTTTGTAAATGAAAGTAAGTGTTAAAAAGGACAGGACTGTTTGAAAAATTAACATAAATAAATCCTAACCATGGGAGGCTAAATTCTCTCCAGAAATTTAAGAAAAAAATTATTAAACCATTTTAAAAGTTCATAGCACATTTAAGTGTATACGAGTCAGTTTCCCTTAGGAAGTTCTCCACGAAGGCATCCCTGCCCTTAAGCAGATAACCCTCGAATGCTTTGCCATAATTAAATAAACAAAACCACAAAACATGAATCACTAAATACTTTTAGGGTTGCTAAAACAAAAGGTTAAAAAGGATTTTTAGACTCTACTAAATGGAATACCCAAACGGAGTGGTATTCAGGGACGCCATGAGGTTGTAAAGACATTAAGTATTCTGGAAGCAGGAAAGATGAAAAATTAACAACGCCTTCGCCGGGAATCGAACCGCGAACCTCTGGAATACCGGCCCAGCGTGCAGAACCACTACACCCCGAAGGCACGGTAGGGAAGTGGGAGAAATACCTTATAAGGTCACACTGGGGATCCAGCAGATACCACTGATTGCAACAATAGTGTTATTTATTTATTTATTTTTTAATGAACTCTGCCACGGGATATCAGTAAAACTAATATTTCTAATGCTTTCAATTAAAGCTTTAACAATTATGAGATACGTTTGCAAAAATTCGAATGACGAATAAAGTCCGAAATTTCGAGTTTTCGAATCTCGAACCTTTATCCAAATTCACGAGATTTGTCTGTGCCATACCCTAATTTAGTTATCTGTAGGACAAACCGTAATTTGAATTTTCTTGTAAATGCGATTTTATATTCACTATGGATGCCCTTCCTGCAGTTGAATATCATATGGACAATTACAGAAGATGGAAATAGACGTTTAATTAATTAGGTTTGCTGTGTAGAACGAACTAGCTCATTACGCAGTCCTGGGAGTAGAAGTAACTGACGTTTCTGGACAAACAATATTCCGTAATGCTAGGATATTACGCCTGAAGGACAACATATTATTATAAAGCGATAAAAATAACAGCGCGTGCTTGTTTGTTGTCCCCCTTGTTTTCCCCATCAAGTTTGATTTCCCGTACAAGAGATATACTGAGAGCTATCTGTCGTTAGAAACTCAAGCGAAATGATGTTACGTTTCAGCCTATCTACTGACAGCAGTCGGAAACATGATTTGAAAAATGATATTGCACTTGCAACAGGTTAAAGGATTTACATAAATAAAAAATTCCAAATGCGGTAGAAATATGGCTTTCACAAGCTGTTGGTTTGTTTTTTGTGATGACACCGGAATGTTCCTGGGCTACAACACCATTTCCTAAGCAGGGTTATTAGGAAAACATGTTTTTTAAGAAGATTAAGAAAGTGATTTCTTTTAAGCTAGCCGAGATAATCCTGTTGCGTCTTTGTTATACCATTCTACTGCCTGAATTGCGTATGTGGGGAATGGATGGTTAAATGTTTTTCTAAAATAAGAATAAATGGGAAGGAGTGAATAATCTGTTACTGTATATGGATTACATACGGATTACTCGACAACACTCGGTTATTAAATCCTAGCTGTTATTCTGGAGCTCCTTTTTAGTTATTCTGGGTTAAATATATGTCGAATCAAGTTATACCGATGTTAATGAAACAATTGTTAATACATGACAGGAACTAGGAAGTGAATGATATTAAATGCTTGTCGATATATGTAAAACTGGTCAGAATTGTAAAATAAACAGAATTTTATTATTAAATTATTTAAAATGGGTTATTCTTGGGATACTGTAATGGTATTGTCTTATTTGTATTACAAGGGAAGTGTTAATGCTCAGACTTACTTAGAGTTCTTATATTCTCACTCATTTTTCAGTGTCTGAAGCGAAGTTCTGCGCCGTAGAACGTAATAACTGGATGTACACATTTCAAAAAATGATTTTTTTTTTGTTCATTAATAATTTTTAGATGAAAAATGTTTCTTAAATTTCTATCTTTTTTAAAAAGTAAAGAAATTCTGTTAATATGCTCTAATTTCAATTATTATTCACATTCGTTAAAATTAAATTCAGCGAAATGCATTAATTAAACGATGGGTTAAACATTAGTAATTAGACACGGGATAATGCGAAATGCAGGTAGTTTGTCATAAATATGTTCAATCGAAATAAAGGTATTTTATCTGTTATCGTGCATTAGCGTGCCAAATGAACTCATTCAGAAACGGGCCAAAGTTTAGCAATAGGAATTGGAGTAATATTAGTTAAACGTGCAGTAATATAGTTTCGAAGGGCAAACAATACATTGTTACAGTTTAATCTTTGAAATTATAATGCTTTATCCGCGTTTGTAGTTTCATTGCTGCGAAGCTTAGTTTCCAACAGAGGTAGCCCCAGCGTCAACCCCATTGAAAGAGAAAGGTAGGAGACCCATGTGAGAGGGTTAGAAAAGGAGCGAACAAAATTGGGTGAGGGCTTAATTTCGTATGACGCTGTTTTAAAATAAGACATACGGCCTTTCAACACACCTAACTGGCAGAGGAAATAGAGATGTATCATTCCAACAGTTTTAGCGTGGAACAAGAATTTGGTTTACGATTTTCACGCTTCAATGCTCTGAGTGATGGCGCGTGTGCATTCGCATTTTCTTTTTTGCAATCTTTCTTTTTGAATGATGTCTTTGTTAGATTTCCATTCGTGGCGTGTGCAGTCGGAATCCTTGCATTTTCATTGCACCCATTGTTTTCAAAGACTTTCCCTTTTTTCCTTGTAGTCTAAGTGATGGTGTGCATATAAAGTAGAGTTTAACTTTCGAGGTTAGGAATGGTTGCACTTCTTTACTCCTGCAATACATCTGCGCATTCTTTCGGTTCAGTCCTTTGACGCTTCTTTAACCTATCTCCAGATTATATTTGTCTTCTATTAAAGTCACTTTCCATTCGTTTCGTCTAGGATTTTGCCATCAATACTGTCTCACCTCGTTTCCGCATGCATAAAATACGCTATAATACATGTGCTTCAAATTACTATTTAGACCCGGGATTCAAAGATTATTTGTGGCTGCTGTTTATTGTTTGACTATGTGAATGATCCTTAGAATGGCAAACAGCAGCTGAAATAAGTTTTCTTCCGTAAACGTTATTCACATTTTTTTTATTAATTTTTTTTTAATTTTTTTTTTTTTTTTTTTTTTTTAAGAAGAGTATTTAGGAGTTAAATGTTCTGACGATCTTTAAAGTAGTCACTGCCAGCAACTTTCTCATTAAATTAGTTCTTTAAATGAAGAGGAAAAGCCATATTGTATGAGTAATACCTTTCTAAATTCTTGGAAAGTCCACTTGTAAACTCAGTAAGCGAGTCTTAAATATTGTGATTTCATTTCTTTCTCTAATTTGTTCTCTTACCTTTGAGACTGAATAATTTTGCACGTGAATAAATAAATAAAAAAAAAAAAAATTCTGAAGGGTTTCAGATTTAAAATTGCGTCCAAAGGGGCGGTTTTTTTTTTTTTTTTTTTTTTTTTTTTTTTTTAAACATTTTGTCTGGTACCTTTATTTATTAAATATTATGTTCTTCGCACTTAAACCATAAAATTCAGTTCAAGAGCAATATCGCAAAATAGTTTTAAATTGAGCATATCCTTTAGAATTTCCGATACGCAGTTCCACGCGCTGAAGATAAAAAGGCTTTTCCTGTACAACGTTACCATTGCTCGCTTTGAAATCCTTGAGTTTGTTAATCAAAAATTCGTTAAAGTTCTACAAAATATGAAATTGATAATAGAACAAATTCCAAATTTGGGCTTCCCCATGTCCATATTCGCAGTAGAATTACGTCATTCAAAATTCGATGGCTCTATGTACCGTTGTTTTATCACAATGCGAGAAATAGACATACATTTATGCAGATTTTTCATTATTTAATTTCTTCAAATATAATGCAGGACTCTTAACATTTTGTGGCAACAGTTTGAAAAGTGAACCGACATTTATGGGAGTCCGACGCAAAATGCTAAAACGAAAATAATAGTCCTTCAGGGACAAAGCCCCTTTGGACTAAAAACATTAATTTAATGAAATTTCCTTTTTGTGCAGAAATCTGATTTTGTATAGAGAGTGTGTGATATTATTAAATGCATTTAGGCACGCGCCTGATGAAACTAAACCATATCATTTAACATAAACAGAAATTAGAATGATTAGCAAACTTAGCAGAAAAAATAGGTATTTTTGTAATACTTATCGAAACTAAGCCACTGACTTTGACTAAATCACCATACTAACAAGCTGATAAAGCTGTGAAAGCTCCATCCCCAGTTAATAGATTAAGCTTGGTAATACTATTCTCTACTAAAACACATTTCTATTATATGATATTAATTATTTATGCATTTAATCCAATGATATAACGGTGTTTAACAACCGAATTTTACCAGAACTTGTCCATAATAATAACAATAATTGTTGTCCATAATAACTCATCGAACATTTCCTTAAAATCTATGATTTTTCATATAATGTTTTTTAAATGCATTCACAATTTAGAGGATTATTACAATTACTTAACACTGTGCAGTATTTTTTGAGACACTGCGCAAAATTCCTCAAAAATCGAAATATACGCGACACGTTATATCAGTCGAAGCAAATAACAAACGACCGTCCCAGTTTCGAAAACGTTTACATTCCTAGCGCAGTGACAAAACAGTCGCCCCGCGCGAATTGAATGATGCTTTTCTGTCCACCCTTTTTTCCCATCAATGTGTCCCAGCGGGACATCATTTAGGACCCAGCAGGTAATCCAAGCATTCAGACGTAACTAGGAAAATCAAGGAGGGCAATTATCCCTTGACCCTGGCCCCCAAGCAAGGCCTCGCATGGACTGGGAAGTAATACTCTGAACTGCAGGCGTGGCCCATCGCTTTACGGGTCCGGAGAAATATGATGACAGCTTTTGCTTATCGATAACGTCAATCAATCGAGTTAGAGATCGATTTATTTGAGACTTTAGCTTCTTCTGGTACACAATATTCATTTATTTTTTGAATGTGTCTGCTGATAAGAGCTGACTTCTAGACAGTTCCTTTTACTTTCAGTGTTCTTTCTATCTTGTCTTCTCTTGATTGGCTGTTCACATTTAGTTGCGACTGGGCAATAGCAATATATTTGTTGCCTTAAAGAGCTTAATTTTAGTCTTTGATTGGTTTTCTACATTAGCCCTTTTTTGTTGTTTTTGTTTTTATCTCTTTACATTATGGCGTTAAGGGTTGACCACCTTGTACATAAGACCGTACCATTTTTTTTTTTTTTTTCTTTAATATATACTACACGGTATATGCACGGTAAATATGCATTTGAGTTCAGAAATTGTTATTTTTATTTTTAGATAATGTTGATCAATTTAAATGATAACAAAATTTCCTCGTATGAACAGGAATGATTTGAACATTTCCACATGTGGGGAACGTCTCAATTTACAAGTTTCTATTTCGCGGCAGGAAACATGCCTAGGTTTTACTTTTACTTCGCTATTTTTTCTTTGTTAGTTATATTTCTTGACATTATGGCCATTCGGCCGCTCTTGTTAGGGACTATCGGAACCTAATTTTAAACATTTCAGAATCAATATTCATAATCTTTTGCCTAATCTTAATTTCCTAAGCATTTGAAACAGTCGCCTTTAATTGTCTTTCTTACTTTGAACATCATGTAGATCTCAGAATAGTTATGTTTAGCACATTTCATGCTGTCTGAGTAAAAGAAAGCTGTATCTAATATATGAGGAAATTAATTGTGAAGAGTTTGAGAAATAATCTATTTCATTTTATTTAATTATTTAATTTTTTGGTACCAGTTGAGGCAGTTTTATTATCTAAATATCTTTCCTAAGTAATATGAAAAAAATATTACTATTATATAAATAATTAGTTAAGTATTAATAAATCGTATTACACATTTTCTTCGGGAGTGTTAGTCTTTCAAGCGTTAAATTCGGGAATGAGAGTCGTGACTTGACTTCTTGAGCTCTTTGTTTTCTCTCTAATATATGTAAAAATTCCGTGTTGAAAAAAAGATGGACACACAATCCTTGTCTTTGTCTCTTAGCCTGGTCCATGTTAAGGTCAGACATCGTACTAATAGAAGCAAAGATGTAGCTTGATCTCTATTCGTGCGGGAGTTTAAACTTTTACGAACTTTACCTTCTACTTTAGCAATTGCAAGAAGGAGCTGGCATAGGCGTGGTTAGACATGCTAGTCGCGCGTGACGTAGTCTGACCCCCGTAGGGTCCGACATCCTGGTGTAGGGGTCGAGGGTCAGGGTGCCCCTCAGTCTTCAAGGCGTTGGTCTCATATTGTTCCCGCTTGCCCTAACCACGATTTTTCTGCGTTCGACCGGATTCCTCGCGCAGGTGGTTACCGCTGTAGATGCAAGGGCTGGGCCCTCAGCTCTGACCATGACGTCATGTAGCATTATTTGGGTTTTGGGTAACCTCTTCCCATTCCAGCTATGTCGTGAATGATGAATTTGGGGCTAGCGATGAAACCATGTGTAATCACGGCTCTTTGTACTTGTATAACTATGTAAAAAAGGGTGTTTTAAACTGTTATAGGCTAACGTGATGCAGAGTTCAAGAACATTAGGCCATAGAGGGAATGCTTCAAATTTGGGAAAACTTTCGCAGACGCTGTGTTGTTAAGAAATGTATGTTGAATAATTGAGAACATCCTTTTCTTGTTTTCTGCGTAATAGAAGCTTGCTCAAGAAAATGATACATTTAAAGAAGATTAAAATAATAATAAAATTAATTTTCCTTTCACATTAATCAAATCCCATTTCTGTTTGATTTTGTTTTATATGGCGCAGATTTAAGATCCAACATAAATTAAGCCTAACAGTTAATGGAAATAAAGCACTCATATTGTTATAAGCTTAATTAAAATACGAGTGATTACTTATGATATGAAAACTGAACGTTAGAAAGAAAGAGACGAATCAGGCAATGGCAACATTATTCCAATGAGACGTTCATGATGATGAATATTTGGGCGGGGGGGAGGAAGGCCTATATTTGAAGCTCCATCAATGAAATATAAACTAAATTTGCTTAAAATACTATTTTCCTAAATAATAATGACATGAAAATGTATTGATTTCTGTTATTCAGTTTAGATTATTGATAAGTAACTTAATAATAACTTAATAAAAAAATATATTTTACTTTTGGTATATCTGGAGCCACAAAATTTGAAGAATTTCTTGCAGTTAGACAATCTGAAGAATAAACTAGCAGATAAATAAGTAAATAAATAAATAAATAAATATTTTTTAATTTAAAAAAAGAAAAGAAGGGTTCAAAAACTTAGAAACTACGTAAGAAGTATTTTTTATGCTTAATGTACATAAAACATTATTATTTGTAAAAGTATTTTTAAGTTATTATTATTATTTAAAAAATATTAAAAGGAATATTTTATTATTTTTAAAAAATTCTGATATTCTAACACATATTTGACTTTCTGATCAGATTTAAAAGGTGGGTTGGAAGAGACATTTAACTTTTAAATCCAAGCGCAAACAGCCACAGAAAGTAATAGTCTTCCCTATTTGTAATGTTCAATTAATATTGAAAAGTCTTCCCTATTTGTAATGTTCAATTAATATTGAAAAGTCTTCCCTATTTGTAATGTTCAATTAATATTAAAACGAAGACACCAGGTTAAAAAATAGACACACATTCATAAATTTCATGCCTAGTTGCATCCGACATACAGAAATCACAGTATTAATTTTTGATGAAAAAAATTCAACAATCTTATTCATAACCATTAAAATATTATTACGCAGGTTAATGATCCACCTGCTTTGGTAACAGTTCTTTGAACGAATTGTGCTTTGAATGTTTCTTTAAACCTTATGTTGCACGCCTTGCATTACATTTAGGTACAGATAAAATTAGAATTTTTTAAATCATATAGCAGCCATCTACTGATCAATAATCCATATCTTGTAAATTTGGCTCTAAACCAGCTTTTTTAGAAACTGGTTGTCTTGCAACTCTACTATAGCTATCCATTTGATGAAGCTCTGTAGGCAACGTTAGCCCAGGAACTGATCTTTGGGATCCATTATTAAGAAATAAAATTATTAAGAAGTTTCGGTCTTGTTTGAAACTTCTTTTCACTCGAAGACGAGAGATTCGTTGGTGGTTAGTACTTGTCAAAATCGTTTTTGGTTCTCAGTTTTTCCTTTTATTTTCAATCTGAGATTGACTTGCATTGATCTTTATGTCCACGTAGAACTGTGTTCTTACTAACACCAACAAATTCCATTACTTTTTTTTATGTTTTCGGAATGGCCAAATGTTATGACACCTTTTTGCCAGTCACTTACATCTGGATTTCGATACGTTGACTTTGTTTTCCCCAAATTTTCAGCTTCAGGTTTTCTGCAGAAATAAAGAATTCATAAGTTGCTATTAAAATATAATTCAAAAGATTTAAATCAAATTCTAATTACAACCCCCACGCACATCAAATCAAATTTCCGTATGCATATTACATTAGTCTATAGTAGCTCGTATTAGCTTTAAACATAAAAAAATCACGAAATCTCTTGCAGCTAGCTCTCTTGCTGAGAAACGAACACGGAACGAAATATCAGTATTTAACTGTTTCATTCTTTTGCTCACTGTAGTTAGTGTCATTTTAATTAGCATCTGCCTGTATGTACCTATATTTGAGTTTTATTGCAACTTTATTGTAGCGTAAGGTAAGCGTGTAAGGAATTTAAGGCATTCCTGGTATATAACTTTGTCATGCGGTGGTGAACAGATGGATTTGGCTTATATGCTGACTACCACATGATAAACTGATTAAAACCTGCACCACTGCATTAAAATTTTTTCTGAATTAGCACTGAATATCTCGAGTTCGATTCCCAGCAAGAGTTATGTTGCTTTTCCAAAATTCCCGAATTAGTTCTGTTTCCGTGATTCCTCTTTCCGCGTTTTTCAAAATTCTTCCTGTTCCCGCGAAATCGGAGGGTGCAGTCCCCCTCCCACAGCTCTTCAGGAGATGTCGCGATGAGTCATTAAGAAGAGCTGGACAATTTCTTTGTGAATAATTTAGTCCTCGTTTTATTGAAGACGTGTTTTAGCTTAGGCTCCTTTTGAAATGTTTAGTTTCATTCCATTTATAATTCTGCTACAATATTCACTGTAATTTTCACATCTTATGTTAATCAATATGGATCTTTCAGACATTATTGGAATTAAAAGGTAAAAACCTTTAGCCCTTTATAAAAGTTATCAGTATCGAATTCAGAATAAAAATAAGGAAAATGTAGTTAATTGGATATGCATAACTGAAAGAATTAAAAGCACAATTAAGATCAAAGAAGTCGTCGGTTTAGAAGGTAGAACGTCGTTTTATAACGAATATTTATTCTGAAAGGTTTTGTTATAATTCACCTTTATGCAGAATTTTGGAAGAATATTGTGTATTACTTAGGAAACAATCTTTCAACTCATTGCCAAAATAATCACAGAGTTTGAACATCTCTCACTCTCTTTTTAAATACAATATTAGCTTCATTCATGCAAAGATCTGAGATCGTAAATATTTTTCAATTATTTCTTTAAAAATTCTTCTTTTTATACCTAAAAATTTTTATAGTGAGGAGCTAAGGCCCACTTGGCCTTTCTCTATGTAATCCCTTTGGGAAGAGGGATAATGAAGATTGATGATTTCGCGAAAACAGGAACGTTTTTGACAACCGCGGAAACAGGAATCGCGGAAAAAGGAATACTCCAAGATTCCCGATCACGAAAAATATAATGACTTCACAAAAGTATGATTTATAACGAAACGTAAAGGACTGGATTTTCTGTAATCGCCAAGGTAAAATCTGCAGGAGCTTAATCATAAACTTATATCTAGAAATTTATCTAAAAGTGTTTCATTTTTCGAGATCAATGCCTTAAATCATCATAAATTATAAAACAAGGTTTATTATGAAACGACGGAAATGTTGCTTTGAAAGGAATTAATTAAACGCATATACTTTCTTTTGATATAAATGCTGAATTTATAGCTCCGTTTTAAACACTTTCTAAGACACCATTTATCTTCACTTGCATTTGTTACTCGCATTTCTGGATGCAGTTAAAAGCTGTGCAAATGATAGAAATAAAATGCATGCCAATTAGTACGCGAAACTGAAAATGTTTGAATATATCTGAATTTTTTCCACTCAATGTCAGGTTATTTTTGCATTTTCTCTCACTTAAAATGCTCTGCTTGTTTAAAAAATTGCACTAGGCATACCTGAAAGGTTGATGAGAGGTTAAGAATTCGTTTTTCAAGTGAGAGAAAGGAAATTTTATTTTTTATGTCTCGTTCAAAAAGCGCACGTGCAAATTCAAAAACAGCGAAAGTGAAGCGATGTGCATAATGTGATAAATAATGCGCTGACTTCTAGCTCTTGACTGCATCAAAATTCTGAGTCTTGCTTATCGTTAATGCTTATCCTTTTCCGTGACCTTATCTGTGTTTTGGAAAGAAGGGTTAAAAAAGAAACCGTGCGCATTCAATTTTTTAGCAGTTTGAAATAACGTGAGGACTAGTTGCAGCTTGAAAGCTGCTTATTGGAGCATCGTGCTCTGCTGATTTCCAACGCAGGTATGCTACCGGCATTACGCCGCTGCTCTTGTTGGCGTTTTTGGTACCGCCTTTCGCGTCTTCATGTGTTGGAGAACTTTTTATTCTCATTTCCACCCGGCAATCAAGATCGTGGTCCAGAAATTGCCTTGGAGAAATTGATTTCAGAAATCATTATTTTTCTCGAGACATTTGTTAAACTGACGTATCTGATGCTATGGTTTTCGACGAATGAATGTTTGAATATCGTGATAAAACAGCTGAGGATGTTTTATTTGGCTATGTTTGTACAGGGACCGCATAGTGGATAAATCCCGACAGGAAACGAGATGGTACCATCCCTTTCGATGATAGCGAAAGAATACTGCAAATTTGCATTTTTATCACTTATGGTAATGTTAATATTTCACTGTACTTCTCTCTACCTAGGGTTGTGAATGGATTTACGCATATTTTTAAATTTTGATAGCATTCCTGAGCTTTTTGGTTACCCTTATTTCTTTATCTAACGCGCAGATTCTATAATGAATTAGTAAATACTCTTCCTGAATATTCTGAAGTCAGGCTGTTTAAAACAATGCTGGAGCAATCTTTTATTCTTTACTTCACAATTAATACTGTCGCGTGAATCTTTCACGCTTCCAACTAGCGCCACTAGCAAATATACCTTACTTATAGGACGCTTATCAGGACCTGTCATTTAAATACCTATTGCACAATATATGCTTATAACTTCTCACTCGCATAATTAATTTGATATATTGTTTGTATATACATTTTGAAAGATGTCTTTGACCTATGTTTACATTTTCATGTAATTTATAGTGTAAATTAGTAATATGTTTAAGCGCAACTTGTATATTTATTGACGGTAGATGAAGTATACATATATCTATGAATGATCGCAAATATGTGTGTAATACTACTTATATTTGGAAGGATTTATATTACTAAACTTGTAAGGAAATAGATGTATTAATATAACTCATGGGCAGAAAGAATAAGAGTAGCTGGCATGAATTTCGGTGCCAAAAATATTCTTGCAATAATTTTATCACTGACTAAAAATTTCTGAAAACTGATAAAGAAAGAGAAGCTATTAAATTGCCTGAGCAGGCGGGAAGGGGGGTAAACAATAAAATGATAGACAACTGATACCTGATATTTTTTTATACTTTATTTGGAGAGTAATACAGCAACGACTGCGTATTTTTTTTTTTTTTTTCCTCGAAATACGAATGTACTTTTTTATATCCTTCGCATTCTAGCAGAATACATTCGAAATGGATATCGGTTACCTCAAACCATTTTAGCATTTTTAGAATTAGCATATGTTTTACAAATGCATAGAAGTGTAGTTTTCGATAATTGATTAAAATACGAAAAAAAAATGAAAGCAGATATAGCTGCAAATAATAAAAACTATTTTGCTTATGAAAGAGGATATTTTGCTAAAATCAATGTGACTGTTATAAAACTGGTGTGAGGGTACATAAAGGGAAAATCAAAGCAAATTTAACTGTGGGAAATATATTATACGGCAGTAAATCTAAAAGACGAGATAGTTAAATTAATTGAGGGAGGAGAAAAAACTCTCAAATCAGCATGAATATTGTAAATACAAAGTAAATAAAAATAATTTATATTATGACCACAGTAGTATTTCATCAGTTAAATATTTAAGCAGTTTTTCATATTTGAATTCATTTTTAAGTCACCTTCATTTGATTTTTATTCCATATTCGTGTTTATGTAACATTCTAAAAAGTAGTTGCTAATAATTAAAAATAAGAACGAATGTTAAAAGTGGGATAAGTATAAAGAAGCAAATCCGAAGATAAATTTAAATGCTAGATGGTAAAGAAAGTTTGAATTCTATAAAGTCAAAATGTTTGTACCTGTACACACACACACAAAAATTACAATAACTATGAATGCGGAATATATAACTTCTGACGGAACATAGAAATCATGCCTCGATTATTCGCGGCATTTTCGAAACTACCTGTTTCCCCTCAAATTAAAATGCCTGCTTTGAAAATTTTATTGAAGTAGCTGCAAAGTCATAAATATTCCTTCACGTTCGTGCATATATTGAATGGTAGTCTCTTTTTGTACCAAGATGTTGAAATACGTCTTTATGTCGCAAGATTCCGACAAAGGGCATATTTTCTGTTCACACGACATATTTTAAAAGAACTCAGTTAAAGATCGTGACTTCTGGTAAGACTTTGCTCTTGAAGTGTTATAAAATCTGTACTATTTACTGCAGATCATGAAGATGTTTTAACAATAGTTTCAGCGATATGCTGTTCCATCTACTGTTAGGTTTCCCCCCCTTTCTTTTTCCCTTTTCTCCCTGAATTTATATTAATCGTGAAATGTTACATGTTTTGAGCTATGCTGTAGTCATATTCTAAAGCTTAGAGCAACATCTGCTTCATTAAATTAATGAACAGATAGAATATTTCTGAAATTTTAAGTCAACTGCTTTTATCAGTATTTATGCAAAATGCGTTAAACTTTTATGGAAAAAAATATTTACCTACGTAACGCAATATAGTATCACCAATCCATGCATTTCTATTTATAGTAAATTAAATAAAACTAAACATCATTTGTCAAAAATACATGTAGAAATTTGGTCAAATACTTTAATTTATTTGACCAAAATTCTAGCATTTGTTTCGCGAAATGCAAATTTTTTTTTTTATTATTGTTGACATACGCTACTGTGTTTTACTGGTTTCCTCATAGAAATGCATTATTATTATTATTTTTTTTTAAATCATACAGACCATTCGCCCTTCTTCGCTGTAATACTATTCTTGTGCTACACTGTTCTGTTCTACTATGCTTGTAATTTTAGCTATGTGAACTTGATGTTTCATTTGTGAAATAAGTCTTACATAAATGTAGTTATATACATTCGTGCTTATGAAGTTCAGTATTAAATTTTGTATGCGTTAAGTTACAGAAACTATTATTTAACTTTGGACTTCCACGCTATTTATATTACTTGGAGCAACCAGTAAAATAATGGAAAGGGATCTATCCTAAGTTTTGTTAAATGAAGTGAATAAAAAACATGATATTTTATTTTATATGTGTGTAATTTATGCAAACAGTTTTAAATTTCCTATAAAAATAGCATTATCCAGTGTATTTGTTTTCATATTATTAATAAATATTTGTATTGCTTGTATGTCTTTATTAGCTCACATTTCATATTACTTATGTAGCCAGTTTCATTGCTTGTATGATTTCTGTTGCATGCTTATTACGGAACTATTGCGATTAAATTGTTTTCTTTACCTGTTTTTAATGTCTACATTTTTACTCCTGGACATACAGTCAAAAGTCTTTAATCCCTTCGACGATTCCAGATTATCGGTTTTTCCGGATCAGATCATCAGTTTAAATTTGTTAAGATGGTATGCAGAAATTATAAAAGTAAAAATATGAAACCGTAATTTATGAAATAAAGTGCAATTATGATCTAAATGGTATCAAAATTTACAAAAAAAGGCTTAATATTTATTTGTTTACTTTATTAAACATTTCTTTCAACGCGCGCATGCGTAAAGCATACCTTACGCATAGTCGAAATTAGAAAATTGCAACCAGAAAACTATTTGATGTGTATTCGTGATATTTATAATGACGAGGAATTTGATTTAAATCATATCAAAGACGGAGTACATCGAGATGAAATACTGCATTTAGTAAGGAATTATAAGCCGAATAAAATAAAAACATCTGCCCTGAAGATAAGGATAGTGCTGACAGATCAAGTTCATTGCTTGCCGCGACTTTTACCCCCCCCCCGCAGAGCAACGTCAAATTGATAAACAGGTTTTGGAATGGTTAGAGAAACAAAGGATATGCCTTTATCCATTTCTTGCAGCAATTCCACTTTTTGTTTGATGGACATCGAAACATGCTTTCGCTTTGTAGATCCTTTGGCAGCTCCAGAATCGGAAATTCTTTTTGACATAATCGAAAGTTCAAGCTTACTTTTATAAAATTGCTCTAACAGTCTGTAAAAAATAATAAGCTGGATCCATTTAGAAGATTAAGGAACAACGCAATCTGCAACATTAACTGAAATAGATAATTAGATAATTTTAGCTTAGCTTATACCGTCCGTTATACATTAAACGCGCATGCGTAAACGCATATGCGCACGCGCAGAAAGTTTGTAGCTTTGAGGTCTGGATTATAGATCATTCCGGATTATGGACGTCCGGATTAAAGACTTTTCACTGTATTATGTTTTGACATGGTTTATGAAAACATTTTTATTTTCTTTCGAAACAATATCAGATTAAAAATACTGAGAAAAACTGTATCACAAACGATTTTATCTGATTAACTTTCTGCTGAATATTTTATGCGCAACAAATTTATTAATTTTGATTTCAAACTTCTGAATGAGATATTGTTTAATTAGCATAGTATAAAGTAGTCCTCTAATAAAACAGTTACTTTTGTGATTAAATAAATCCCAGATGGTCACGGATGTCTCTGTTTTTCCCCTATAGATTAGGGGAATTTAAGGTAAGTACAAATCACTTATATATTGTAAGGCCTTGGCCTCTTGCTCTTGTTCCTGAGCCGTTTCTACGCCTAATCCTACAGACCCAATAAACTTCAAGATGGAGTCCATGGTTAAAGTTAAGTACAGCTCATCTACTTTCTACAAAGCCTTGGCCTCTACTTTCAGAATCATGGAGGAAAAAATAAACTGCACGCAAAATACAGTAAATTTAAAGATTAAACTACCCAAACAGACTTCAAATAAATGACGCTTACTTATGTGCTTCATAATATCCCTTGCATGAATACTAAGCCCTTACTGAAACACAGTTTCTTCCAGAAATGGAATTTAAATGTGCCCTAATTTCTTCGACATTTAGCTCTTATTTATGTCATCAAAATATTAAAAGCGTGTATTTAAAATAAGAGCTAAACATGAGTACAAATCACCTTGCCTTTTAAAGGGAAATATTTGTTTAGAAAAGTTAAGGCTAAATTTTTGTAACTAAAGCAAATATATGTAGAAGTGCATTTCATCTGGCTGAAATGTTTTTGAAATTTCCTTGCCTCAGTCTCCAAACAAGTACTTAACATAATGTAGGATTAGGCGTTTTTCAGTAGCCCAGGATCATCCGCGAGAGCATTCACATCTTGTTATGTAATTAATTAAGTGATTTGTACTCATCGTCAATCATTTTGTAGTTTTCTATTTTGTAGTTCTAATGTACTTTACATATTTTTTTAAAACTTATAAAAAGTATTCAGCTTACACTTAATAGTTTAACCTCGTGCTTTAGGTCAACGTTTTAAATCATAATTTAATTTTGGTTATCACAAATGTCTTCGAGCGAAATAAGACAAATTATATTTACTAAAATATATTAATATAGCACCATGTGTTTCATTAACCTTACTTGAGTTTTTACATATTTTTATAAATATGAAGAAACTTAATCATTGAAAGAAACATAAACTTCCTATGAGCGATTAAATATTGCATAAAAATATTCGTATTCATAAGCAAAGAAGAGTAGATAAATCCATGTAATGTGAAACTAACGTAACTTAATACAAAGAGAAAATGGTTTACATATATTGTGATTGGAAATGAGAAAAAACTCTAATGTTCTATAAGTTTATGTTTTTACATTTTTAGTGTTTTCGTAGCAGTCAAATTAGTAAAATTTGACTATTTTTATTTGACTATTATTATACACAAATTTTCGTAGCAGTCAAACTGTACATAATGGTTATTCATTGTTAAAGGGAAAAAGTGAATAATTCTTGGAAATAATTTAAACCGACCATAGTCTTTCGGGAATAATTAACAACATGTTTCTTAATTAAAACACAATAACACGCCGAACAAATACTAATTCAGAAGTCAAACAACAAAAATCAGCGTTATATTTTCAAAATAACGTTGATTTTTGTTGTTTGACTTCTGAATTAGTATGTTTCTTAATATCCATTTATCTTAAATATATACTCCATTATTAAAAGTATGGGTACACTATAGAAATTTGTCGTTAAAGTAAAATACATGTTAACTAACTAAAAATTTTAGATGTTAAAAATGAGCCTTATCACGTAAAAAATGAAAAAAAAATTTAATTTTAAGAAAAACTCTTTTTTTTTTCCTCCCACTCGTTGAATATTTTACTGTAAACTTCATCATTTATCATTCATTTCATCAAATTTCATCATTCATTTATTTAAAATGCTTTTCGTTTAAAAATAAAAATCGCATACAAAAACTACCTGAATTTAGACGAATGTGCAGAAAATGGACAGAGTCTCTGCAGTTAAACTTTTAAGAAAAGTTGCAACACCATCGGTATATATCCACGAATATCGCCCTATTTAAATCAATATACGTTATTCGTAATATGAATTAACATATGCATCTTTTTATGGGAAACTCAGGAAGTAATTCTGAAGATTTTATTTATAATTTTTTTTATCAATAAACACTGGGTAAAATTGAAAATTCGAAGTTGAGGGCGAAAGAATCACTTTAAACAATGGAAGTGAAGCTATCCTACCTAAAGAAACATTGCCCGTAGTTGTACGTGCTTATAAGTATACATTCCTAACGAAGAAATTCTAAATATTTAACAAATTTTGTTAAAAAATAATAATGTGCGCCACTCCAGAAATTTTTAGATTTAATCGAATAAAGGAACAACATGAACTTGAAAATAGCTAAACTGATTAAAAAAAGAAAGGAGGGAAGGATCGGGAGTATGAATAATGAATCGTACCTGACCCTGATCGAAACATGAGCGGTCTCAGGCCTAATAGTGGTGGAATGGTTAAAACAGCTGAGTGCTAATAATCCGATCCGAGTTCGAACCCAAAGTGATCACGCTGGCTGCATGGGTGTATTATAAACTTAAATCATCAGCATCATAACTTTCTAAATTAAAAATGCTTCGATAAAATTTTTGTGAAATACAACGAAATGACAGGGCATTTCAAATCTCGTTTTAGGTATTTTCGTATTTTATGACAGTACCTTAAACAAATGAACTTAAAATACTAAAGACAGTTTTATCTCACTTAACATGCGGTTACTTACAATTATATTAGTGCCCTTAAATGTTTTTATAAATCTGTTTAAAAATAATATGCAGTTGTTTACGCGAGCATATTACCTTTAGCAATAATTAAAATGTTGTTTTTATTATTTGTAGAGGTCAAAGATGTAATTTATTTAGTTTGTCTTATAAATTACTGGGCGTTTACTCGTAAAGAATTTTATTTGTTTATCTCAGTATATGTACACGTATCTCACGTATGTGTACACCTGACGACATAACTGCAGAGAGTTCATCTTGATAAAAGCGACGGTACTTGGAGCTATATATACCGTGCTAAGACTACAGATTATTAGCAAACTTGACCGAGGATTAAAGATAGTGACGACTTCACTCGGGATTAAAAACAAAATAAACATATGTTTTATGTAAGACCTATTTCAGGCTGAAACGTGCCATCATTCAGTACATTATGAATTCAGAGAGGCAAGCCGAATTCTGCGTGCTCGCGGTTTCAAAGCAACAGGGCACGATCTGCAAGTTGACTTTCCGGCCTTCCAGGTCTAATTCGGCAAGATTTTCATATGTGGAGAGACGCTTTCTTCTTGTTTATAATTCTAAAATGTCGCGAGCAGGAGTCATAAAATATAATTATCGTCCTTCAACGAGGGGCGGAACTAGGATGACCGCGATTGAAGTTCTTAAAGGAATGCGATTGGATGGTTGTGACTGTCGATCAAATTTCTCATTGACGAGCTAAGTTCCGTGCTATAAAGTATAAGAAAATAACGCTCGAAGACTAAAACAGCTGGAACTGGTTCTCAACTAGTGTTCCATTTACTGTTGCATTAAATTCATTTTACATTTGTTAATTATGCGAGCTTTTTGACAGATTCAGATTTCTGTGCGGGCCAATTAATCAGAGCGGTATGGAAACACCTCAGTTCAGCGTAACACTTTCAGAATGTTCTTACACGAGCATTAATTACGAGTTTTCGTGCTATTACTATCGTGCTTTTGAAGTTCGAAAAGTGGAGTTCGTATTTGTTTAAGCGTCAGCATTAAATAAAGATGACTACACTTAGTGGATTTTAGAAAAAAAAAAAAAAAATGCATATTACAATGGCTGAGCTGTAAGTAGCTTGCAGGATTATCCTACAGATTAGAGGGTCTTATCGCGATGTTAATAATTATGAGAAATATAAAATGTTGTCTACTTGTTCATATTATTCAGTGATCGAGATAACATGTAAAAAAAGTAAAAGCGGCAAAAGGATGTACTATAACTCAATAAATGCTCTTAAAGGGAAAGCTCACTTGATTTTACGACAATGAATATATGGCTAACTTTGCAACTTTCAATGAACAAATTATCTGTTTTTTAGAGACCATTGAGTATTTTATTTTGGAGCAGGAGACTTTCAAAATGTGCAATGCCCTCCCGTTATTCGAACCCCAGACCTTCTTCCGATTGCTAGCCGGACGCGCTTTTAGATATACCACGAAGGCAGGTGGTATGAATGGAGAAAAACCTTACATTCCTCCTCCCCCCACACTTAAAGTACGATTGGGAAGGCGGGACCCGGTCGCCAAATCCAGATGGTGAAGAATTATCCCCTACCACAGTTCAGGCGCCCCTCGTAGAGTCATTAGGTTTTTTTTTTATCGAACAAACGTGAAAAATGTGACATGTCGGATTCGAACTCCGGACTCTCCGACGCTAGCTGGGTATGCTTTCCTGTTACACCACTAAAGTATGCGGTAAGGAGAAAGAAAAAACTTACAATTTTATTAAATTAAAGAGACGTCCATTTTATTCCAAATTGGATTTAACTACTCTTGTTTTACAAGAAATAGAATTACAGTTATTTTTAATTATGCGTCTTCAGTGATAACTTAGGAAGCGCATGAATAATTAAAATTTTTAATTAAATTACGTCACTTATCCTCATTTGAGGAGGGAAGTTTCTGTAAAAATATTTTTACAGAAGTCTTAATTTAACGTTCTGTTCATTCAGTTTGCATTTCACTGTAAATTTGCGAACGATTTTACAGTTATAGCCTGCAGACAGTTAGATTTTTTTAAAAAAAACTTCAGAGCCAAGCTGACATTTAATGTAATTTCATTCTTTAATTTTTAACATAAACCTGATTGATTTAGTGGACTTTAACTATTAGTGTTATTATTATTAACGTAATCTTTAATTATTATCTTTAAGCAACAGTACACTGTAATTGCATATGAAAGTTTCGTTATTATCTTATTATAAAAGGAATTACTAACTTCAAGTAAAAAGCTTAATTTTTTAATGAGCTGGTGATACGATTTGCAGCCGTAATACAACACAAACGACACATAGGATTCTATACCAGGAATATATTATGCGCCGTTAAAAGTATCATTTATTAATTAAAATAATGCTGTAACTATTAAAATTTATCAATTGGGATATATTATAAGTTAATGTATTTAAAATTTTATTAACAAGATACATTATTAATAATTTGAAAGGCAAATTAAAGATCTTTTGACACGTCATATGATAACATCCCAAGCCACGCGAAAAAAGTTTAATGATCTTGTATTTTTTTGCTACAGCACCACTTGTGAGGCCCCGTGGATGGCAAATGGCATAATATCAAAACATAATATCATGTGACACGACATGATGCAGTGGCCTCAAAATTTGGAAAAACTTCGATAAAGATACTTCTAACGTCAAAATGCACATTTTAGCAAAAAAGAAAGTGCTTAACACATTGACTGTCATGATTATCACTAGTGATCCTAGGCAACATTTATTGACATGTCATGAAGAACTCATACATTGTTGAACGAGTACATAGATACGTATTTCCTACAGACGTGAAATGTGAATACAAATTTTAATTACGTAGTGGAAATTGTGCTGCCATGTTACATGCCTGCAACTGATACTTTACATAGCTTTAAATGAAAGTACAAGTAGAGGATAATGCAAACACCAACAACGAATGAACATGAAGTGAAACGGATTTTGATACATATCTACAAAAAATTAGAAGAAGCAACCACGATATTTTACTTTTTCTTTTATGAGATCACCGGTTGGGCTGTTTTGATTTGTCTCACTTGTCTGATTTATAATCCAGGAATTTTATCGTGGCAAAGGCCGCCTGTCATTTGCGTCTGTCATTGTCGTTTTGCGTCTGTCATTGGCATGGATACTGAGCACTTCATACTAGTTGACATTATGACTTTCGTCCCAGTTTTGAAGGGAAATTTTCGCCACTCTTCACCTACCATCAAACCTCTCGAGAGTAATTTCAGTTTGCTGTGTATTTTAAGTGTTTGCATGCCACAATGGCACTATATATTCACACTGAGCCGGCGCTCTTCTTCGACCGATGCAAGCACTGGGACTTCTAATTCTGCTGACCAGTGCGACTGCAACGGTTGAACCGGCTCTAATATTGACCTGTGTTTACAAAATATCCTCTTTTCCCTTTACATCTATTATATCACTTTTCAGCTAATAGATGTCTTCTTGAAATTTATACTATGGCACCCGGGATTCACTTCCATTTGTATGGCGATAGTCAATGAAAGAACTTCTTTGCTTCAGTATTTAATATTAAATATTACAACAAGCGAAAGTATCATACGTCTTATGAAGCGACTTATTCTTGTACCGTAACGACAACTGACCATAATATGAAAACGTTTATATTCTGGATCGTAGTCTGCCCGCAGCTTCACATACAACTGAAAAGTTGTAAACTGGAGCAATAAATATTGCTCACACTATGTTTTTAGCTGTTAAAATGCTAGGTATCGCTAAGGTAAGTGCTGGAGTCTTTTTGTCTCTTCCATTTGATATCAGTTTTAGCAGCTGGTCTTCTCGTCACGAGCTCAAAACGTTTTTCGAAAGTTTCTCTTTGGGCCTGTTACAGCAGTGTATCTTAAAAGGTGAGTTAAACATTCTTTTGATTAATTTGTTAGAAACTATTAATAATTTGTTATTAAACTGTATGTAATCTTGCGCTTTCTCCTTAAAGTAGAAATGTACTTTTTACTTAAGATTTTGTAATTACAGGCTTTACAATTCACATTCTTCTATATTGGATAAAAAATATATACTAATGAAAATGAGAATTATAATGTGTAGACCGATTATACCTATGAGTATCATATTGCTTTCACTAATAATCCATTTAATAATAGCAATTTTGTAATAATGATTGTGAGAAAGCATATCACGATTTGATAATGATTGTAATGACATGAGGTAAAAGATTCATAATGGCTGCTTGGACACGCATTAAATAAAATATAATGAATATTGGAGCACTAAGTATTATATATTTAATGATTATTATAGCATTCTACACACTTACATATCGTAGCATGCTGCACAGTATTTTTTCTTGATAAATCCGGCGTATTCATACGCGGTAACTACAGAATATCAATTAATTTCAACAGTCATGAATTTAATCTGTGCTAATTAGAACCAGAAACATCATAATAATATGCAATAAAGCTTTTTATTCCCCTAAATAATAAATATTTTCGAACATAAAAGTGTTTTTCAATGTATTATGAGCCTTAACTGCTACACTCAAACCAGTTATTCCCGAGTACGGATAAAATCCCTCCCCCCCCCGAAGATGATTAGAATGCAGACTTCCTTTCACATATTTAATGCATCGATGGAAAAGCATAGTATGTTAGACATGTGCTTAAACCTTTTTCATCTCCCCTCTTTAAAATCTCTTAATTGCCTGAATTACTGCTTTGCAGCTACATACTTTTAATATTAAATATTTTACTGAAGCACAATAGAAAATCTTTTAGATACAAAAATATATTTGCTGAGTTTAAACCTAAACCTTTTTCATCTCCCCTCTTTAAAATCTCTTAATTGCCTGAATTACTGTTTTGCAGCTACATACTTTTAATATTAAATATTTTACTGAAGCACAATAGAAAATCTTTTAGATACAAAAATATATTTGCTGAATTTAAACCTAAACCTTTTTCATCTCCCCTCTTTAAAATCTCTTAATTGCCTGAATTACTGCTTTGCAGCTACATACTTTTAATATTAAATATTTTACTGAAGCACAATAGAAAATCTTTTAGATACAAAAATATATTTGCTGAATTTAAACCTAAACCTTTTTCATCTCCCCTCTTTAAAATCTCTTAATTGCCTGAATTACTGCTTTGCAGCTACATACTTTTAATAGTAAATATTTTACTGAAGCACAATCGAAAATCTTTTAGATACAAAAATATATTTGCTGAATTTAAACCTAAACCTTTTTCATCTCCCCTCTTTAAAATCTCTTAATTGCCTGAATTATTGCTTTGCAGCTACATACTTTTAATATTAAATATTTTACTGAAGCACAATAGAAAATCTTTTAGATACAAAAATATATTTCCTGAATTTAAACCTAAACCTTTTTCATCTCCCCTCTTTAAAATCTCTTAATTGCCTGAATTACTGCTTTGCAGCTACATACTTTTAATATTAAATATTTTACTGAAGCACAATAGAAAATCTTTTAGATACAAAAATATATTTGCTGAATTTAAACCTAAACCTTTTTCATCTCCCCTCTTTAAAATCTCTTAATTGCCTGAATTATTGCTTTGCAGCTACATACTTTTAATATTAAATATTTTACTGAAGCACAATAGAAAATCTTTTAGATACAAAAATATATTTGCTGAATTTAAACCTAAACCTTTTTCATCTCCCCTCTTTAAAATCTCTTAATTGCCTGAATTACTGCTTTGCAGCTACATACTTTTAATATTAAATATTTTACTGAAGCACAATAGAAAATATTTTAGATACAAAAATATATTTGCTGAATTTAAACCAAATACATACTCTTGAAAAATGAGGAACAAGAAAAAATTTAGTGCTCTTTTTTCGACAAAACTTTTAAAGACGAAGTCGAAGTTAGTGGTATTTATTCCTACTTTGATAAAATATTTATTTAATATAATTTATGAAATTTTAATTTTCTTCAGTACAGAAAGCATAAATTAACGCTTTCTTTAAGTATCAGCTGTCAATTTTCTTTAGTAAAATAACAAAAGAAAAAAATACTGTGCTTATGTTTCATTTATATTTTTTGCTAGGTAGATAATTTAAATGTCTGTAGTTGAAAAATAATTCTGCTTAATTATTTAAGGCAGCTATATCTGAATGAATGAATTTTTAGCACATTTTCCTTTTACTCATATACACTGAAGAGGAGGGACGTACAAAACTTTATTTATTTCTTAGTTAAGTATCTCGCAAATTTATTATTTCAAGACTATTTTACATAACATCCACTCTCATTGAAGCAAAAGAGGTGTTTCAGGCAATTTACATTGCACTGCGAGAATAAAAGAACTGAATGCTATTTTTTAAAGAATATTTGAGCATCTAAAAAGAAATTTAATCCAAAATCAAAACCCAGAATTTGACGACTGCACTACCATAAAAATACATTGTCGAAACACATCTGGCATACCGATTGGGCTTCTTTAATATTAACGTGAATGTGTATGGAAATTGTATTTCCTCATCAGTCTGTGGCTAATTAGCCAGCTTAATCATCCGTTCGATCACCCTCTAATGATCAAAGTTGAAACTAAGATTCGTACTCAAGACCTTTCTTTCCTCTAAATACGCTTCAGATATTTCCTTCTCAGCGAAGAGAAACTAATCCGAGTACTTAAATTTTCAATTTATTGCGTCTTTTCAATTTTCTGACATTAAAAGTTGATTTCTGCATTGTTAATAAGCAAGTTGATTAATATTTTCTTCTGAAGCATCTGTATGCTACTATATATTCTTTAAGAATGTACACATAATTAAAATGCTAATAAAATGTTTCATACGCGCTTAAATGATATAAGTTCTTATTTATTTATTTTTTTTTAAATTCATCGTAAATGCACTTTGAAGTATTTAAAACATTGTAATAGTTTCACATTAAGGGAAAATTAGTGATAAAATGTGATTTATATGCAAAACTGTCATGATTATTATATTGTATTTTTCAGCTTTTAAATCAAAATTAACTGCTCTTAGGTTAAAATCAAAATTTTTGCATTCAGCTGTAAGCTTTTTTTTTTTTTTTTTTTTGCAAAGCAATGCAAAGTTTAATGATCATGCAGAGTCATTGGATTAATTCCAAAAGCCGGAGAGATGAAAAATATGCAACGCCTTCGCCGGGAATCGAACCGTGCACCTCTCAGTTACGCGCTGAGCGTGCAGACCACTACACCATGAAGGCTCGCTAAGAAGGCGGGAGAAATACCTTATAATCATCAAGAAAGTATACAGTCGTTCAGTTATGTAATTACAAATCTTTCTCTCTGTTTTTCTCAATAATAAAATGCGTTCGCTTCCATAACTTATACTACTCAAAATGAAAGGAGGCGCTAGAAATAATGAGTAAATCATCATAACTTATTTCAAAGTTTTTAAACACACTGAACGTGCAAGAATCTAAGCGAACATGCACAAATCACTTTCTTAATAATGGCATAGATCTTTAAGCATCGGAAACAACGGTTTATTTCTCTATTCGTCTTGCATCTCGCAATGTTAAGATTAAAAATTGAGCTCCACGGGATCCAGTGGTAAATTCGCTTCTACAAATTCAGCTCTCGTTTATTGTCACTTGCTGCGCTGTTGATGGAACATGTTCAAGGAGTGGCAACACAAACTGATTCCGTGCCTACGCAGAAACATATGTTTTGCATTGTACTCATTTCTTCTGTGCTGTATGGCCGTGAATTTTATTTGAATAACATTAGAATTACACAAAACAAATATGAATATTTCAAACTTATTTCAGTGATGTGCTAAACAAGCTCACTCATCAATCATTCGTTCTTTTTTGACTTAACTGCGAAAATTAAATCAAATCAGTCAAAATTATTTACACAGCAAACAGAAAGTATAATTTCCATACACTGAAACAGAACTATTGGAAAAGCAAGCAGCCTACTGATTTAAAATAAAAATTAAAGCTTTAAAATTTATTAATAAGTATATTGAAAGACAGCGAGACTTTTATGATTCCCGAAATGTATTAATGTTTTTTTAATACTAGTAGGATAATTCTTCTCAGTGAAACAGGAGCAATGTAGATATATTAAATCGAGAAATGTAGTGCTAATAGTGATAGGTAAATAAAATTCAGAGTAACGATATAGGTGGAGATAACTTGACATTTTTAAGCAGATTACTTGACATTTAAGGTCTGACGTGCGTATAAAATTGTGTTGAAAATAAGCATTAATACAAAATAGGTAATCAATTCAAACAGGCAATACAGTCAAAAATATTATTAATGTAATTAATTAAAAATGCGTACTAATCATGCTTATTATAGATAGACGAGTCCCGAAAGTCTATGTTCAAATCGATAAATTAAAAGTTTAAATTTGAAAAGTTTTTAGCCGCAGAAATGTTTCCGTAGCTACTAGTGCTAAAATTAAATATTAATTGATATTGATCTACAAAAAATGACTTTTAATCTGAGATAATAAATACAATACCATATAACAAAATGGCAGATCTTAACATGATATTTAACATTCTAGCATGATATTTAACAATGCCTTAAAAGCAAGTGTCTGCCTGTTTGGGGTGGTAGGACAACCAACTTTATGTCATGGACATAACGATAGTTTTATAATCATCCTATATACATAAAAAATGAAACAGAAGCTTTAATATTACTAGGTTTAATGAAATATTATAGTCGTCGCACAAAACCACGAAGTGTTACTTGAGACAGAAAGACACACTTACTATCATTGCGGTAGTTTCTAATCAGCTTCTATATCAGCTAATTTGTTATATTTATTTCTAAAGTATGTGTTTTAAATTAGTTTTTATGTTTTTATAATTATATTTTGATGGGAATAAATTCATATTTTTTTCCTTATTTAGCACGTGGAAGACTTGGAAAGTGGATGAAAAATTATTACTTGGCCTCAGCAAATCATCAGTTACTGCAAAATGCCCACAGATTAGATGTTCATAACATATGAAGCTTTTGAAATTCATCGTCAACGGGGGAAAAACAACAAAAAAACTATACATTGTTCAAGCAGGATTTTGAACGGCATTCTTAAAGAACATCGTCAAATTATTTTCGTGAACAGGTCCTAGTGAATATTGACATAAAATAAAAGGTCAAGATTTCTGGGTGAAGAACTGTCATCTTTTTCATCATGATATATCACTAAATAAATACCATGGATTTGTTTTAAGTGATTTTGTATATTTTATCCTCCTTGTTAGTAATGTTTCATCGGAAATTTTACGTATAGGGAAGTATTTCATTATAAATTTGTTATGCTCATTAAAAGGAAAACCGCGACAAAAGGATGAATTTTGCTGATGTCCATAACAATGTGAAGGAATAAAAATTCTTTGTAGAATAGTTAGGTTTGAGGGAATAGGAAGTCTTGAAAAATTAGTTGTCTCCTCGTCGGTAATTGATCCTGCTCTTTACTACTTCAGAAGAACACACACTAGAATTTTCTGTTAGCCTTACCTTCTCCTCTATCTGAAAGGTAACAAGGGAAAGAAGGCAATGCTCAGTAAACCAAATCAAACTGCTGTCGAATTTTCGTCCACCATATTTTAGTCTGGTCTCTACTGTCAGAATCATTAATATTTGGGAAAGATAATCTTAAATCAAAAATACCTTCATCGGAAGTGGAATTTGACGCTTCCAGTTCCTAGTTGATGCATTGAGTCAATTCATATGTTCACAAGAGCATATGAAAAGGATGTCTTTATTTTCTTACATGCTTTGGAATGAGAACTGAAATTTCAATTCTGCAAACACTCAAAACTCCTTTAGCACATTATTATTCTGGCTTCAAAGAAAAATCAGAATTGCAGAGTTAGTTAGAATTTTAAAATAAAGCAATATGTAAAAATTGGGTGATCGCTTCTGTAAATTACCTCTGTTAATTTGAAATTCTCATTTCTTAAATTTTAGATACAGCTTTTCCTTGTAATGTCTTTTAACATTATGAAAAATGAGAATTTAATAAAAGCCAGATTAAAGTATGTGTATGAACAAATTTTAAAAATTGGTTAGATAATTATTTTTTGGACTTGATGCTTTTATGCTCATATACAAGAATTTATGTTTGGTTGGCGTTAAGTTCAGTACTTTAAAATTGTTGTACTTTTTTTTCTTTTTATCTATTTTCTAAAAATCATATAACATACATACATACATATATCCATAGGAAATTCACTTAACTGATTACGATGCATGTTATTAATTTTAAAATAATTTTACTGGCGTTTTTTTTATTAGAAACTGGGATTACATTCTGACATATAAATCCTAAAATTCAGAAAATGTGATAAACACAAATTTTTCTTTTGAATTTTGAGTTTTAAAAGATTTAAGTAAAAAGTTTTAATAATTAATGAAAGATAGATATTTTTGTATTAATATTTTTTTCTTCACAGCAATGTGCGTAAACTTTAAGTCTGTTTTCTGGTGATTTTAAATGCAGTTACCTCAACTATGTATGAGTATCTGCGAATCCATATTTTATCAAATAATATTTGTATGCTGTTGCTAATAAGATTTACAATCTTTTTTATGGTTTGAAATAATTTTCTTTTATATAAGATGGTCTAAAAGTGACTAGAGGCGTTATATCTTTAATTATTTACCTAGATATGCACTTCCAGTTACGAAGTTTCTAAAAATAACAAAATTTTACGAAAACGATTTCCTTCCTATGGGAGAGAAATTTCTGTAAAATTGAACACGTTTTTTTTATACGTACCAATAAGTAATTTCAATCATTAAAGTAGCTGTACTTTAAAGCATTGAACGTAATATGTTCCAACCTTTTAGTAAAAAATTAGCCGAGATTTACATTAATAACATTTTTATGGTAAAAATTAATAAAGCTTAAATTAGCTAAAAAATTAATTAAGACTATTGTTTTATATTTTTATAGAACCATCGCCAAAATGAGTAATTTTATTTTGTAATTATTTCCTAAAGCTGATTGGCCAGCAATAGACATGGTGATCTACTGTTATTTCAATCAGATTAAAAAAATCAAATCAGTAAATTCGATCTTTGATATCGTTGCTAATTACCTCTACACGTAAATGTATGGAACTTTCTTTTAATTCATCAAAGAACATTTTGCACTAATTGAACGTTTCGCTCTACGAAGATTGTATAAAAAGTTAGATTTTATATTTACAAAGTGTTGAAACCCTTAGTGTTACCCTTAGTGTTGAAACTCTTAATAAAATTCTCTACCTTATTTTGAGAAAAATTCGATTGGAAATATATGTCTAGGATCCATATTTAACGAAGTAAAGTCTCTTGACCTTTATTTGAACACCCTGTTTATCAGAATTATGTTATCGATTCAAATTAATTTCGAATGGATCCTCTAGAATGACTTCAAATAATATTTTTTGAGCATTTAAAATTTTATCTTTTTATCTGTGCAGCCTTGTTAGTTGTTTGGTTCAGATTTTGCGCTGCTGAATATTCAAATATGGCATCTATTTTTTTTCTCTCACTCGCCACTTTTAGCGAAGCAAGACGGCAAGAAATTTTCCCTAGAATTCCCTTTTATTATGCGACGCTTTAACAAATAGTTATATGAAATCCAATTTATTTGCAGCTGAGGTCTGATGTCGCTGATAAGTTTCTGATGTCTTTTATAAGCTTCATGTACCATATTTTTCTCAGCAACACACTATATTTACTCAGACGAATTTTTTTTCTGTTACGCAATGTCCTTGTTCAACTATTCCATTTACATTAAAAAAATTTGTTGGTAAAGTTAATTTCAGTAGTATTTTGAGATTTTTAAAAACTGATGCGGTGCATTCTGGTCTTGAGCTAACCGTTTTTCCTTTTTCCGTCTCACATTCGTTTTAAAGTTATTATCATAGCCACATTACCCATATCTGACAAAGAATGAGTAATAGTAGGCTATGTTTTACACTTCCGAAGAATTTAAGCGTTGGACATATTTACAAGCTCTCGTGTTTTCGAAAACCTTACTTTGTGCATTCCGATGTCGGGGTGAACGGTTTAACAAACGTTTCAAGGTATCCACTGTTACTTCAGAATGCATTTATGAAAGCGAATGAGCTGACTGCATTTTTAAAGAATTGCTTTGTTAAAGTATCTCTTAAAGAATGCGCTCAGAAATTCTGTGGTTTAACAAGCTAAGCTGGTTGATCCTCAAACAGATGAAATTTTTCTCTTTTCCCTGTAATTTATTTAACTGTCACGGCTTTGTTTTAAAATATGTCCGAATAAGAGCCTCAAGTCGTATGTTTAACAAACTGGCTGCCGCCATATAAAATGAGATTCTCCGGTTGCCACAGTAAAAATTTACTGTTACTTCAGAGTTATTAATTTCCAGAAGTTCCAGGACTTTTACTAACTGAGACATGATAAAACAAAACAATAGATAAATAACAAAGAAATTAAATTTTTTTGGTCTTTAAATGGAGAAATCACCAGTGATTCTTGTGGTATTCTGCTAGTAATTAATTGTTATATGCTCCGAGAATCACAAGTGATCTCACTGGTGAATCTCAGAAGTTAAGTAAAAAAAAAGTATCTTGCCTGGCTCTTTTTGACTTTTTTTACTGTAAAGAAGTACTTAATCCTATAATCATTCTGACGCACAAGTGAATGAATTACTTAATCCAAAGTGTACTTACCAGTGTTGAACAGACTGAATGCAAAAGAATCATACATAAATATTTTCCAATATAATTTTCAGGGATTTATTTATGGGGTGTTTAATTTGAAAGTATGTTTATAAGATATGGCCTTCTCAGGTAACATGCAGTTAGACCTGAAATCTAAAAGACTGATGAGATTTCACTGTGTGTCATAAGTATCACACAGGCAAGGAAAGGGTGACGGCACCACTCATGATTATAGAAGCCAATATCTTTGGCTTTAAATCAAAGATAATGGATGAACTAAAAACTAATGAAATTTAATTATAGCCTAACGGCTTCGCAGTATAACTTGCGCGCAAGCTAGCTCAGACCAGAGTCGTAGTAAACAAGCCTAATGGCAAAATAACTCAACGCCGCAGAATACTGATTGCTAGAAAATTAGAGTTAGCAGCGTGGTCCTCAAGCAGGCAGAACGCGCTCTGATTTCACACTCCAAAAACCTTTCTTTAAATACTTTCTTCTTTCTAGCTAATCTGAATATCGCGCGCTTTGGATATTTACATTCTGGCATGGTAATGAAAGCGAGGCTTATATAGAAAAGTAAATTAACATAAAATAACTGATAAATTAACATTTAAGTAAGAAACTTAAATGATACTTTATTTATTGTATATGTATATACACACACTTCTGAAAGTATTAAATGACTCCTCATATTGTTTTATGTTATTAAAGTTTTTAAGTAAATGTTAAAAACACAAAAAATTGTTAGTATAATAACGCTTGGAAAGGTCTGTCAATGACTAATATTCGTTTGCTTTTATAGAACAAAGGTAAGCAAAGGAAAGCTATGGCCTTGATTTAGTCAGTAATTTGATACTTAAAGAGTACATATTTTCAGCGCAAATAGTTGCTATAACGAGAAATGAATCCCACATTGAAGGAGTGTCCTCACTTCTCCTTTTCCCTTTCTTTTTATCTAGTGCATATTTTTCAATTGGAAGAGTTTTAATCCTACGTGCATTTCGTTGTGTTCAAGACAGAGATTATCTTTCGTAGTTTATGTTTCAATTATTGCATATTAAGAAGTTTATTGTTTCTGTTTTTGCATATGATGGAACATATATTTTAATTGCAATTCCGAGATTTATCGTTTCTAAGGAGTTGTAATTTTCGTGAAGAGTTTCGTAACGAAATAATTTTGTTATATAGCATAACTTAAAAATGCTGTGTAGTCAGAAAGCAAGTTTCAGGCAAAAACTGAAACTAAATGATTGTAATTCATTAGAAAAACAATATATGGCAAATGATGAGCATTTAACGGTAAAAATTTAACGAAATTAAATTTTTAATTACTTAAAAACGCTTTTTACTTAAATTTACATTACTCTAATTCGAAAATAAATTATAATTAAACAAATTATTTCTATGCTCCAGATCCGCTATTGTGCTTGGGTTTAATATGTATTGACGGAGCTATATTTCTCTTCTTCCAATGAATGTAAAAAACAGTATGAGTAAAATAATATTTGAGATATATTGCATACTGTCATGTAGAAGAAGAGACAATTATTATGTGAAATAAAAACTTTCTTTTGCTTTTTTTCCTAAATACAACTGAAATAATTCAATTTATGCATTTATAGAGTGCATTCAAAATTGCTGTGATAGCTTATCAAAGACATAACTTGTACTTACTTCTCAAAGACAGTATCATTCAGTTATTATAATTATATTATTTTAAACGTTCTTGTTCATTTGGAAGAAATGAACATTGCGTTTTTCATTTTACGGTATATTCGTGAGATTCCTGCTGACAGACACTAAACGGCTTCTTTTCCTTTTTTTTTCCCCCTGTAAAGTGCCATTACCTTTCATTCTAAATAATTTAGTTTTCAACGGTTTATTAGTTTTACCATGACATTATCTAATTGAAGCTCCGGCAAAATTCTGCTTATATATTCAAATATACTGCTAATAGACGCAAAATAGTCTGGATATAGACGAATATTAAATCAGTAATGTAAGTCACCTGAAGAAATGCAACAATTTACTGGGCCATCTGAGCAAAATCATGGCCCTTCGGGTTTCTGTAGTGTTATGGTTTTCTTATTTACACCAACTCTTTCAAGAATCAGAACAAATTTGCCAAAATAGGAATCCGTATATTCTTTTTGCCGTCAAGCAATGCCCATTTTGCTTTTACATTACGACAGTATCGATCATAGAAACAAAGACGAAGTGTGAGCGATACCATTATTTTGCAAAGTATGGATTCATATTTGCAACGATGACAAAGGTGATCAAGTTCAATGAAATCTTAGAAATCAACCAGGCCCATTAACCATCCTATTAACCTAGTCTGACACTGGTCTAGTGATGCTTATGTTTCTGGAAAATAAAGGCTTCTATTTCTGAAAAACGTGAAACGCCAAATTTCATCATGAGAATAATCTAGGACTAGTTAGGTCGCTGAAAAAAGTTTATTTTCGCTAATATTACGAACAGTTGTTCTATTATACCTAATTCATTGATATGGGAGGTGTTATGCATGTTGAAATGGATTGAAAAACTAGGGTTTCGAAATGGGAAAAATTAACATTAAATCAAATTATTTCTATGAAATTAAAATTTTTTTACAACTATACGGATATAACTGAGTTTGGCATGCAATAACCATTGGTCGGAAATTGAGTAGAAGAATAAAGAAAATCTTTAATAATCTCCTACAGTTCATACTGTCAGTAGTGAGCTAGAAACCAAGGATCTTCTTTTCATGTTGAATGTAATGTGGCACTGATTCTCATGGGAGTTATGTATCGAATCTAGGAAAATGGAAAAAATATATGTATGACAACTTAATAGATGGGCTGGAGAGCACAACTTACCTATAAAAACGAAGAGGGTGTAAAGGTCAACCGGCCAGAAGATTGAGTAGAAGAATAAAGAAAAACTTTAACATCCTCGAAGGACCTGAGTTTATTAGGGTTAGGTCACTACGGAAGAGTCGAGTTTATTTCCCCACGGGGATCTGGTTGCATGGTCGAAGCAACGTATTTCTTCTTTAAACTTATCAAAAGACATATTTCTTCTTCGTCGCTGGAATGAGACTAAAACACGCGTACCTTCACCTGTATACAGAGTTATTCTAGCATGGCTTGAATAGTACCTTTGGGTGAGTAAAATTCTTGCTTTCATCAAGCAAGTGTTACGTAAGATTGTAACATATTCAAACGCAGCTTCACTTTAGTATTTGGACAGTGATAGACAGTGTCAATTATTTGTAAGACTTTGTCAAGTAAATATAAAGATTTTGTTCTTGTTTTCCACGGCCATTTGAAACGTATTCCATTCGGGGTGCCCATGTGGCCTCAGGATATCTGTGACTTACTGGTCTTCCGAGGCTGTGGCCGGCTCTGAGAGCGAGAGTGAAGAAGAGGCTATAACCCCAATTCGCGACCTCAATACAACTGCATATGAGGTGAGGAGGTCGGAGGAGGAAGCTTCTAACCTCTCCCATGCCCAAGGCTCGATCACACCCACTACAAAGGGGCCGAACGCATATTATATGATAAGGACCTCGAGCAGAAAATCCAAAAGAATCTATCCATTCGCCTAATTAATTCCTATTCAGAGAAACAGCCTAATTAATTTTTTGAGACGGATTGATAATAATAGTTTTTATTACTTGTTACATATATTTTCATTTAATTCTTATGATTTTAAATGAAGTCCTTGTCAAACAAACGTCTTATTTCGCAATTCTCAATTAATATATATATATTAAGTCTTTTACTGACAAGAATATTTTAACTTTAAGCCCTAGCTTTCTAATTTTGAGCTTTAAACTGTGTACGTGTGGTATAACAACTTATAATGGCTGATGCTCTGCGCTTATAGTATATTGTTTCTAGCAAAAAGGCTGCGAATAATAAGCTAATTTATGATAACTGAATGAATAAATCTTACTATCAACTTAAAACATTGCGTGGGATTGCTTAAGGAATCTTTTCCTGAAAGATGCACAGAAAGGACAGGACTGTCCTGCTTTAAACGGAACAGCTTTCGCTTTCTTCAGCAAGCCTATAAACCCGAGGATCAAGAATGTCTCGTATTTAAAGAGAGCCCTTTAATTAGGAAATAAAGCTTCTTATATGAGCTTAAAAGGTGAAATTAACTGTGAGTTTAATTACAGCGTATTGTTGTGCTCTGCTCTACTAATGGAGTCAACAATAAGAATAACGGCATTAAGTGAATTATTGATGGAAATAAGCATTTATACTTAACAAAACATTTCTGCATTTTCCTGTCCTTCTTACATTAGAAATTCATTGTAATAACTTCGGTAAAGGGTCTTTCACGGCCCTCTCCAAATTACTTCAAAAAATGCTAAAAATGATATTTGGAAAAAAAAAAAATCTGCATTTTTATGTCATATTATGTAATTCAGTTTTCTCCCAATTAAAGAATATGACGCAGTTAAATATTAATCGCCCTTGCAAATCAAATTGCCTATTTATACCATCTTGCCGATGTTTGTCTGTTTCCCAACGTATAATGTAATTTCAAAATTAAACATAAGATGTTACTTAAAAGGTTATGTTCCCTTTTCATTGTTCGATTGATTGAGACTTTAAACTCGTGCACTTGTTAAATTAGGGAAAAAATACAGCTCACCTTTATTTTACCTAAATTGTTGTTGATACAACAACCTTTCTACTTTTCCATCAATTAACTACAGCCAATTTATTCCTTACAAGTATTTAATCTAGTTCTGAAGAATGATACATATCGGATGGATGCTTACGGAGAGGAAGCATCTAAAAGGAATCAAGCTGTTTACTTTTATGCGTAGAGACAACCAAGCTCAAATACCTGTGCAGCCCAACTTTTCTAACTCCCGGGAATATTGCTGAGGATGTACCCGTTTTTAGTTATCTTATCCACTCTATCTCCGGTGGTCTTGATCCAGTCTTAACAAAACAATTCCTGGGTCTTAAAAATATTTTTTGTAAATGTGTGTTTGGAAAATATGGTTTTACATATAATGTTTAAATTTCATATTCATCTTACTTGTCAGTGTGAATCTCTTTCTTGCAGGAACAGAAATACTTAGACTATTAAAATTACCTGAGCAAGACTGGCAGAATTAGATATTGTTTAACTGTGTATATAGTACATGTAATAATCAAATTATTCCTTCTTCCTTAAAACTTTTCCAAGTAAAAAGGAAGCCTAAGAATAAAAAAGTAACATTCTGAAAGAAACGCCTACCTGCTGGAGATAAATTATCACTCTAGAGTGCTTACGTTCAAGTGGCCTTTCTATTGGCGTCTCAAGTACCCGGAACAATAAAGATGGCGATCACTTAGGACAGAAATTGTTAACCTCGTAGAACCTATCATGTAGTGCAAGTTACGAATATTGCTGGAGTTTACCTTCTTCTACGATTTGTATTGGCTTCTTAAGTACCTGGAACGAAAGAGATGGTGATTACTTAGGGCAAGAACTGTTAAGCGCATGGAAATCTTTACGAAATGGAAATTGCGATACGGGCTACAGTTAAAAAACAAGGAATGAACTTGTTAATGCACTAGTTTTTTTCAGAGGCAAAGGTGGTGTTATTTGAAATATAATTCAACCTGTTTTTCTCATTCGAACATAGTCCTGATTTTTGCTCTAGACTAATTCTTGTGCAGTTACCATCCTTTGTATTCATAATTCAAATTTAAATGTTTAATTTTTAAAAAGATAACCTTTGTTTTTATTGAACTGTTATTATTTTAAATTCTGCAAAAACATCTGGAAAAGATAAGTCGAAATTTTTAGCAAGTCTTGCTTAAAATTTTGGGTCCAAAATTTTTAACTAATAAAAGTAAGTACTGTGAACTAGAAAATTAGGATCTTTCAATTTTTCCAATCTTGTGAAAAATTATATAGTATCCCCAAAACTGAGTCAAAAATTATTTGTTTCTAAAATGAGCATTTTGGTACAATTTGAATTCATTTTAACCCTTCTCCTCCTTTCTTTTTCCTTTTTCCTCCTTTTAATAATAGCAAATCAATACACGGCTTGCAAAATTTAAAGTGATTCATTTTTCATTTTTAGATTAGATACAGATTCTGAACTGATTCGATTCTGAAGTGTTTCATCTATTAAAATACGTTCTTTCAGTTCCAGTAAAAACAGAAATAACGCTTATTGAATGTTTTGAAATGTAGAACGCATATTTCCGGTTATTATTTCTCCAAATGGAGATTTAAATTTCATTCGCTATATTTATATAAACATTTCTAATTTTCTTCGCGGAATTAATTCACGGAAAAATCACACGGAAGTATTTTTGTTGCAATTAAAAAAGTAATTTAAATAAAAACATTTCAAACAAAAGAAAAGTGTGGGAAATTCGTAAATGTGAATAAAAAAGAAAATGAAGGTTGATGGCTTTACGCTTCTTTTAACTATTCCGCACTCTTGCATTTGCATTGTTCATCTTCAATGCATTTTTTCTACTCTATACGGACTCGAGTGTGGTCTGAACTTAGAAAACAATGACTACTGCTGATAAACAATTACCATTCTCTGCATCTTTTAAATCTATTGTTTGCTGTGTTTTCTTTAACCATAACTGTACGAGATGACACCTGTTAAGATCCATTCACATTCAGAATAAAATAGAAATTTTGCATAGAACAGAAGAAATTTGGCAGTTTACAACCAAAAGCGTGTTCAAGGTATTAAAGAAACTTAAATCGTGCTTCTTTCTACATCCCAGGTGAAGAACTATTATAATTCAAATAAAATTTATTAAAAAATCCATGTCTAATCTCTTTGCAATTTTTAAGGTATGCATTTTGCAATTAAGTCCTTATTTTGTCAAAGAATTAAAAAAATTTTCTACCGATATTTTACTTCATTGAGTTTTTTGCTAATGATTTTCAGCATAAAACAATATCCTGTTAAATCTGTCTTAAGAGGAGTCCCACCAGTGGTCGAGGAGTAAAAACACTGAGCGTTGATTGTTTAGTGTGGGTTCGATTCCAGGCGAATAGGCTGGCCGCATGAACATTTTCGTCGCTATCCCCATATGTAATGCCAGTTTCCCTTAGAAAGGGCTCCATGAAGGCATTCCTTCCCTTAGGCAGATAGCCCTCGCGTGCTTTGCTATTATCAAGTAAACCAACCCAGAAAACAACTCTGTAAGAGGACCACTCAGGTTACAGATGAATTTGGTCTTCTTTAGAAATGGTTGTCTTAGAGAAATCAGAGCGAGGTGGTGTTCAATACTGGAATTTATTTATTATCTAAGAAATACAGGCCGTTTTCAGAGATGTTTGCCATGAGGAGTTTCATTGATCTTTTGCATTGATAGAGAGGTATACAATTTTTTATAAATGTTGCATTTGTTTGAAAGACTCCAGAGCCTTTTTTTCTAACAAGTTAACTGCGATGAAATCAAAATTCGTAGCATGGTAGAAGATCCCGGATTGATAATTGGGCTGCTTTTTTTAAAATTGGATTAAAACTTACGTAGCTTGGAAGTTTTGAACTTAAAAATTAATTACTAATAGCAATTAGGAATTTCTGTATTGCACAAGAATATAGCTTCGCTAGAATCTAATTGATAATAGAACTTGAAATGGAAAAAGCAGATCAATAGTAGACATTTTCTAAATATATTGCGTGGGAATTTTAATGAAAATGTATAGATGATTTTTTGAATGATTTAATCCTTTAACTATTCTTATACAGTTCCTCCGATACTTCGATAGACGTTCACTTTGTTCAGAATATAATGCTATTGTAATTCATTGCTATATGAATGTTATAGATCATTTTTCAAGATACTGTACTATAATGTACTTGCTTCGGCAGTACATATACTATACTGTAATGAATTTGAAGGAAAAGGAGCAGTTTTTCCTTTTAGAAATCGAGTGAGCCAGTCTCAATTTTAAGAGAATTCTGTTTTTCCTGTATCATAAATTCATCGTGTATAGTGCTTTTAGTATTATTAATATTCAGGATGCTCTCTGTGATCGAGGTTCTGCCAAATAGAACCAAATTTCAAAAACAGAGAAGGGAGAGATGTGTTTCATTAAAAACACACTTTTTAAATGAATTAAAAGTTTAAAATCAAATTAAGAGATTTTTTTGTTATGTCACATTAAACCAAAAAGTATTCAATATTCATTACTCTGAAAGTATTGTCTAAGTATTCAATCAATTACAATTCAATGGATCCCTCCAAATAATTTATATTATTTAACGCTTTCTAAAAATGTTTCCTCTCATTCGGGATATTTATTATTGTGCTTCAAAGGAAAAATATTGTTTTTTCATTTATATCAGGAAAACCTATATTTGAATTTAATACACTAATATTACTACTTTCGATTTCATAATTATGTTAAAATCTGGAACTGTCAAACTCGGGAGATCGGATATTTGAAAGAGCGCCGCGCCATCTGTTGAGTGAAACAATTACTACTGCATATATTTCAAGAGCCCCCGCAACCCGTTCATGAAAATCATATTTTTATCTTCATTGCTTGCAAGTTTTTACAATAGATTTTGGGTTTCGAATTAAGCATGCATTATTTCTTATAACTAATGTGTTATAATAAATTTAAAATTAATTTTAACTGGTCTATTACGAAATAATATTCACTTCGTACGTACGCAAAAGTAATGTTTTAAAATGTAAATTTCGTTGAATGAATCTTCCGTAATTTCCTTCTTAAATATGTATATATTGTCAGACGTAATAATATTTAATTGACTTAAAAATATGCTTTTTTAGTTCATTATTAATTTTAATTAAGTTTTTAACGAATCGCAATAATAGTATAATAAAATATTTCTTGAGTTTATTTCATAGTGATGAGCTATTTTACGAAAACCAGGCGAAATATATGCGACTTAATTATCTGAAAAAAAGTTTTTTAATTTGGTTTATAACACTGAGGTGAATTTTAACAAAAATTGGATTTACTATGCATTTTGGGGGCGCCTAGAATTTCGTGCGCATTTAAAATGAAGGTAAATGAAGGCCTAAAGTATTAGTTTAACATTAGGCGAAGTTTTTTAATTTCAAAAATTGATTGGCTTCTCTTCTGTGCGCAAAGCAATATTTCGAAGAATAAAACTTTAATAAAGTTTAGAATACTGAATATGCAAGTAAAAACAGTAATTATTTTCAGATAGTGCATATCTGTGTCAAAAATAAAAGTGAAAGAACGAAAAATGCAATGCGAGTAAAATGCCATAAAAGCTTGTTAAATGAAATAAAGATTTGTTTATATAGATCACTCTCCTGAAGCGTATTTCTGTTCTTTTTTTTTTTTTTTTTTTCTTCTACTATTTCCCTTTTTCATTTCTCTGTTTCGAGAACATATTCTCTAGCACCCTTCGTGAAGAAAATAAACTACAGGAAAAACCTTATTGACGCATCAAATTATGCGAAGGTGGGAAAGGTGATCAAATATCGTCTATTTCTCTTACAGTCAATTGTAAAAGATACCGGGATTTTCCTGAATTGCATTTACCTTGAACTAGATCGGTTCTGAGAGTTAATGAGACGCATGTCATGTCCCCCCCCCATTTGGTTATGAGCTGAGCTTTCCGATATCTGACAGAACTGATATGAATGGGGGGCAATCTCAAATTTACATGCAACTTGCTGAAATATCCATTGAATCTTTTTTTAGTAGTTTTTAAATTGGTGATGGAATTAACTGCAAAATCATTGTTGCGTCTTTCTAACTGCAGAGTTAATTAGCTCAGTACATCATGGGAAAAGTGCATTCGTAATTTTTCTCTTTTTTCTTCTAAGAAATTTTAGGTTTAATTTAAAAATTAATTCATTTCATTTCATGACTCGTTTTTCGATCTGCGGTTATTCTCTAGGAAAACCCTGAAAAAAGTAAACCGTAAAAAAAGCTAGAGATGAATTGTCATACTTAAGAATTCTTGAAAATCATCCAAAGACCCCAATACACTTTTTATTTCAACATTTAAAAGGTTGAAATTGTCAATTATAAGTTCGTATGTCGGAGTCGATTTTAATAAGCAATGCAAATCTCAATATTGAGTCCTAAATACTTTAAAAAATTTTTTCACATTAATATTTAATTTATTGCATTTTACTTTTACACCACCACTCTTTTTACACTGAAAACAAATGTGTCTCACTTGTCACACTTTCAGCACGTCTCTGTATTTAGTTTATATTTGCAGAAATCAACCGCTGTTTATCTTTTGTGTTTTATAACATCGAATGTAATTTTATGCATAAATTTTACTTTCGATTCGCTAGCAAAGCAAATTAATTGCTAGTTATTCCAAAACGTTGCCAGATCCAATGTATGAGTCCCAAATGCAACATTTTTTGTTGTTTAGCTTACGCCATGAATTAATCTTTTTAACCAAGAACTAACGTTTCCCAAAAAATTTTAACCCAAAGGTCAGAGCTGTCAGAGATTTTCAGCGCCTGGGGACAATTGAAAATTTCGCGCCCGCTCCTGTTTACCAAGAATGAAAAACATTTCATTTTAAAAATTCACAACATCATTTTGGCGGCCCTGGATGTTGAGCCCAGCGACATGTCTCCCATTGCTCTCCTCTAGCTACGCCCCTTCCAAGGGTTAAAAATATGACGTGAATGGACGAAGAAATACCTTAACTTAGCTAAAATCACGTTATGTTACCGAAAATATTATACGTTTCATGGTGAGAAATGGAAAAAGTATATTAGAAATCTAGTGCTTTTATTCAAAAATGTCCATTGCATAACAAATGTCCTCATAACAAAATTGGTCGTAACTGGGCATTGCTTTGATATCAACATTGGATTTTGGAAATTTAATAGTGATAACAACATCATAATGGCTTCTTGGATTTTCAATTAAATCTCAAAGAAATTTAACAATTTAAGAAAAAGTTTTCAAATAACAGAAAAATTGAAATTTTACTCCCAAGGATTTCGTTGCGTAACTTGATTCAAACCCTTGAAGAATAGTTACTAAATTTTTAATTTTCTTAACTTTTGACTGAGCAAATAAATTTAATAATTTTTTTTATTTAATTCTTTAGCTCAGTCAAAGCTTTTTAAATTTAATAGATTTTTTTAATTATTTTTAATTTTTCAAAATTTTTAACTCGCAATACAAGCTTAATCTTTTAATCTCGTTAAAATTGTAAATCTTTCGGAAAAAATTATAATATAGAATCTTTCATACTTTCTGCTTCGAGTGGTACCAACAGATCTGCGTAGGAAAGGTTTCATACTTCTCTTAAATCCATATCACGAAGATATTTGCTGATCAAATTGATTTGCTGTTACCATCTGAAGAGAAGAAAGAGGCGACATTATGAAAACCTTTATTGAACATAAAAAAAATCATTGCATTTACTTGAAAATTAGTTGAACACAACTCATTTAAATGCTGTCTTTCCAAATTATCAATTCACTTTAGCCTTTCGATGCGCTGTTGTTAGTACTCAGACAAAAACAACCTGCAAACAACAAAATTTCAACTAACGGCTGCATTAATGCCAGTACCCTCCATAACTACTCGGAAGGGGGTTGCTAAGTAGTTGTTCACGCAATATTAATTTAAAATCAATCAGTAACGGCCCAAAATCTCATTTACTTGGCGTTTCAACAGCCTCCAAGATTCATCAAGGACTGATGGGAACAATGGAGCCTTATGGCCCAAAAAAACAATGGCACTTCGTGATTATCGAAAGTATCATCCATCTTGGAAAATATATGGTCCGCCCAGAAAGTAACATGCATCTACTGAACATGTTACAATAAGGGATAGATAAGTAGGTGAGGTAGGGTGGAAGAACCTAACTATTAATTTTTGTAGCTTATGTAAACAGTCACTTAGATGACTTGTACTGATTGTGAGCAAAGTTGCTTTGGATTAAATGCGATTTGAAGAAACATTACTTCTCTCGCATAACTCTCTTTCGGTAGCTGTATGAAAAGTGTTTACAGCTGTCTTGTTGAAATAATTTACAGTTCCTGTGTAATGGTTTCGAAGGATTACAAGTGCAATTCTTGTGGTAGTATGATAAATTAGGTATTCTATGCAAATGGTTTTAAAATGCTGCAGTTTTAAAGCAGCAGCAAAGAATCTCATTAACAATAATAAATAAAATAAAGCGTTAGGTTTTCTTTGACGTATGTGTTTTTGAGCTTAATGAATAAGAAGCTAAACGCTGCTGAATTACTTTATTCTCATCACAGTCACCAATGATAAAATGACTAAAACCGAGGAATGCTTATCCTGATCACGGTTCCTGATGGCTGACTATACTAGTCGCGTGCAGCTTTTGCGATTTTTCTCATAAGTAACTCAAAAGAAAGCCGACTTCCATTGAAAAGTTCTCAACGAAAGTGTCCCTTTCGCTATCAGATAAGCCTTTAGTGCTACGCCGTAATTAATTAGCAAATTAATTTCCCTTGTTTTAACTAGCAATTAAGAGGCACTAAGTTTATTCAATATGAAAAAATGCGAAATTTAATTCACATTTAAAACATTTCTTTATTTACGGCTTAGCAGAAATATTGAATTTTCACATCGTTCCTTGTAATTAATTCTTTGAAGGAAATTTCTTTCAACTTTTTTGGTTCCTATTAGATCGGGTAATTATGATGTTTTCTATGCTTATAAAGCTATTTCGTGCGTGCTGCTTGGTAACATATCAAGTAATTTGCAGTCAACCATTTTCATCAATTTGATAAAAATTAAAAATTTGTAATTATATTAAAATTTTGGATGCTTTTTCAAATATTCTACTCATTGATTTTAACATATAAAGGGTATCCAATCTAATTCTTTCGAAGTAATCGGAAAAGACCTATTTCTTTTGTGTTAGATTCATAAATTTTACGACTTACTTCTCAGAAACTGTTAAATGTATAAAAGTTTTACGACACTTAGACATATATTTTATGAAATTTAATTGCTTAATTTTTTCCTTTTTGAAAACTGTGATTTAATATTTTTTTAACTGTGTCATTCTTCAGTTTGTATTTTTGACAAAAATTTTTAAATAAAAATTTCTTAGTAACATTATTAAATCCTTATGTTTAAAGTTCAGTGTTGTGTAAAAATATTCAATTCTTTAGTAAATACAATTCATAAATAATAAGGTACATAAATAATTAAGAAAAAATCGTATTTCGAGAAAAGTTAGAGATTTAAAAATAATAGTGCAGTCGTAAAGAAACTATAACTTACGCAGTTTGAATAGTAAACAACTGAAAAAAATTTATCACAAATCAGCGTAAAATTAATGACTGATATCATTTGCATTCGGATTCAACCCAAATTTGTCAAATCTTTATTGATACTGCTAATATTTGCAGCAGAAGATATAAGTTATAGTGTCTTCCCCGAAAGTTCTTTTCTGCACTATTCATTTGCTTATATTTTTTCAAGGTTATGCCAGCATTTTTATCAAAACATTTTTATAACTGATTTTTCAAAAAGAATTATCCGTTTCATCACGTAAGTCTTTGAGTTTCCTTATGAGAAAATTATTTCTCTGATTGACATTTTTATAATATCCTGACTGTTTACGATTTCTATTGCTTTTCCTGCTATTTTTTTCTTGCCAAAATTACTTAGCTGTTAGTTTTGTAGAATGGAAGTCCGGATTAATTCCATTATAGGCGAAATATGATATTTTATTAAATTTCTCGCATTAAAACAGAATGAGCAGATTTCGAATTTTTAAGTCTAATTTATACAAAAGAATTTTGTGGCACCTATCCAGAGTATAAACTATTCAAGTTTCTATTCGGAGGTTTGGAGTTTCCATTTTTCTTTGAGGGCATCATACTATGTAAATGCAAACTGTATTTTGTTCAGATCATCTGTAAATACTCGTACAGTTTCACTAACTTTGCATGTTATCTGTGTCAATACTACCTTGAAGCATATTTTCAAGTGTACTGGTATTAATTAGCACTTGAAATTCACTTTTATGTAAGGACATTCCAAACAAAGTACTTAAACTAAAGAAAAGTAAACTGAACTCAGCGGCACAGACAGCCTTTAGAGAGCTCATGGCCTGCTGTGCCCTGATATCTGCTTCTTAGACCATGGGCTCCAGGGTGTTTGAGCATCTTTGCCTGGACATGTGGTCAGATCATCGCAGGATTACCGGTGTTTAGTGCTCAAGCAAACTTGATACTCATTTTATCGACCCACTCAAGTTATTAAAGGCCGCGAAACAAAGTAATTACAAGCTTTTTATTCCATTAGCACACAGTTATAAACTGTTCAGAAAATCTTAGGGTAAAAAGCAAATAGTTATTGAAATGTGCATTCATGATATACATTCGTTAATCTGAAAACGACGTAATTAAAAAAAGGAATAACAAATAAACAAAATGCAGCCCAAGCGGTACAATAGTTAGTGACGCTGACTGCCATACAGAAAATATGGATGTTTGTAAATGTATAATACATGTGCGGCATGGGGGCACTCGAAATGTACTGGGAACTAAAAGTCCTCTCGAGTGGTTTGATGGTAAGGGAAGAACGGCTGGAGACTCTGGGACCAGTCCCCTGGGCTGCTTTCTTTCAAAAGAGCAAAGTCGTACTGTCGCCTATATGGTTGGTTCTCAAGGCTCATGCCAAAAAGAGACGCAATCCTGTACTTCTTGTTTCGATAAAACTTGTGAGCTTGTTCTGATTAGACCAGACAACTGAGATCAACAGCAACAGAAACACGCAAAGTGGTGGCGTTAAAATCTTATTATTGGTAGTTCAATGAAATATAAGTTTAATAGGTATTTTAATGTAGATAATAACACTGTAGTTCAGGGATTCTCTCAACTAGTGGGTGAGATTCTTCCTTAAAGATAGCGATTTTCGATAACAGAAGAGAAATTGTTGGATCTTAAAGTGGTAGACGTAACCTATATATAACAGGCAATTTACGGCAAACCAGGTGATCCAAGAGGGATGAAAAGTTAAACTGAGGTAATATGTAAGCGCAGAAAAAATATGAAATAATAATTATTTATATATTAAAGCCATATAAATTCATATTTATTATACTATAATAAACCTTAAATATTATGTGTATCTTTATAACAAAAAAAAAAAAAAAAAAGCTTTAAATTTTACATTTTATTTTGAATGAATAACTTCAATAATTTGGAAAAAAAAAATAAAACTTGGTCAGGGAATAATGACTCTCTGTCATGCAGAAGGAAGAGAATCGAACAATAAAAACAATACATATTGAAAACCGTTGCTCTAGAGCTTGGACGAATCCGTTTGCGTACTCTAAAGCCTTTTAAGCGTCACGTAAGTGTTCCCCCCCCAAAAAAAAACTCCCAAAATTTTAAAGTAACCTTATCTTTAATTGACTACTGCAACGCAGTATTTGAAAAAGAAAGTTTTGCAATCATGCAACAGTAAAATGAAACTCGATCTTAAATTGGTTTTGGATTTCTTGATCCCCTTAAAATTTCATTTCTTCTTATCCACTGCAGTCGGCTACAGGGTATAAGCCCGTCGTATCATATATAGTTTAAAGTTATCTCATTTCTTTTTTAGAAAAAGAAAATTGTAAAAATGTTGCTCTTCAAAGCTAAATGTAACAAAATTGAACAAAAAAAGAAGCCCTGCGATAAAAAATCTGAACGAGCGTTTCCGCGGTATGAAATATTATTCTCTTTCCCTAAGATTCGTAGATGCGATATAATCTATCAAATTATATTTGAAAAGCAAACTTCATTCCAATTAGTTACGGCTTATCCGTCTCTAAAGAAGTTGAGAGCATACTTCAACCATCCATTTTTAGTAAATTAATATATTTATCATTTTTGGGCAACGTACGGATCGACCCGGAAAAAGTCCCTCCGTATCTTTTACTACATCAGAACGGGCACAATGGACTACTAATTGCTTCATTATCATCTTACGCTCGTTATTCATACTTAAGGCGTCTGTAATGCTACGAGATTTATATAATTTTTTTAATAATTTTTTAGGAAAGGGAGGAGGAGAGGGGTTTATGCCCCACCCCTGTTTTAATGCAAATGTTGTGGTCGCACGTGTGATCCTCCCAGTTTCTCACCTGTCCTGCTCAACTTGAAAATTTCTTTTTTAATCAAAAACGTATTTTTCAGTTTTTTTCCTCTTTAATAAAACACCTCTTGTTGAAAAACTCACAAAGGGTTGTCTTAATCTGTAATTTATCGCCCAGCTGGTGAACTTACATCAGGTTTCCCGAAATTGACGCATGGCATAGCTATGTTCCGCATTTTAGTTGTTTTGAAATTTCTCTCTCAGTAAATTATATGGCAACGTAACCTGAGCGCAAGAGCCTGAGTTATAAAGGGTAGCAATAAGTTGCTAAACAAAACAGTGATGTCATACAGCACTGTTCATTGCTTGGTGAAAGGGTAATCTCTTTTTCTTAATATAACTATATGTTACTGAGTTTGAATGACGTAAATTTAATTGTCTATCATTTCCTGTCACATTACTTATAAAATTAATTAGGTTTAAGCAGTTACAATTATGAGTATAATTCAGTAAAATTTTTTATTAATTATACTCAAATGCAGCATTAATAATTTTAATTTAAAAAAGAAATAGGTGAATAATCTACAAACATTAAATGCAAGACAGTACAGCCGGGGCCTTTCAGATCTCCGAGCAATTAATTTTCGTAATATCATTTATTATTTCATACTTTTATCCTAATTAAGCCACAGGCCAAAATGTCTGCTTTTTTTGCAAGGTCCCGGCTCTATGTCATACATTAAACATTTAATTATAGCAATGTCCTAGAAAGCAGATTATTCATTTATTTCTAGATTAAATACAAATTTCCTAATAGACCACCACTTTGATTCAAAGCTATCATGCTAACACTATCAACAACACTGTTATACGTATATATAATTCAGGAATTCGACTTTCATCTGAAAGTTCTTGAATTATATCGAAAGACTCGAGATAAACCGAACCGGACATGGGAGACTTCATATGGTTTAGGTTCGGTTGAGTAAATGTATTGCAGCAATTGTGCTGTCATATGGAAAGATTTTACTGAAACTTTCCTTGGAAATATGCCGAAGAAATGTTATAAGAACACATACTGCTTTCCCAACAGATAGCGTTTTAATTGTGCTTATCAGAAATTCAAAGAGTTTTTTTCTGAACAGATCAGTGCTTTAGTTTAGAAAGTAAAAACATGCCATCTACCTGCCATTTTTGTACCTTGATTTATCAATGAAAGGAAATGCGCTTATTTAGTTACCCTAAAAAGCAAAATTTTATGGTGTTATTGGTCATTAAGTGGTAACAAACTACTACGACTTAATAAAGACGACTATTACGACTTTTTCCTATTACGACGTATTGCACAGCAGGAAAGAATAAGCAGCTAGTTTGTATATACTCTGGAAATCGAAACTTGTTGTGAAACAACTAAGGTTCATTGAATTTGTTCATACAACCGTAAGTTAATTGATTTGCATAGTTTACTTACGTGGGTACGTGTTATTATATGTCATGGATATAAAAGAAGAAAATCTTTCCTGAAATGTCAATAAAAAACCCACGTACGGAGTTTCATGGTAGAAGCGAAAGCACTTCCCGATAAAATTCAAATTTCGGAAGATAAACGGAAAGAAAAATGGAGTTATCTTATGAAAAATGTGGTCATCAGTTAGCAGTCTGTTCCTTTTTTTAACAGCAAATGTTTATAAATTCATATCATGCATACGCGATATGTGGTTATGGGAAATTTAAAAACAAAGCAGTCCTTGAATTTTAATAAGTTTGACTTTCACAGTGTACTTTAACTAGAGTTCTCGCAAAGTTATTTTGAATTTCTTGTTCTTTTATGAATACTTTAAACAGCTTGACAAGGAATGCAGATATACATTAACGCGCAATAAAATCTAAATAACGGCATTCTCGTAAAGAATTTTCCATTTTTATAATAGAATTTGTTATGACAGAAGCATAGCACGACGGGGGGGGGAGGGTAGAAAAATAGAGACAGAAGTGTTGATATGAAAGACAGCGATGAATGAATGAGAACAATTACTGAAGGAAAAAATAAATTAAAACAACAGCCCGGAAATGGTAATGGAAATTAGAACTAAGGTTAAAGAAAGAAAGAATTCTCATAATTGCAATAAAACAATTGTATAAAAACTTCTTTTTGATACAAATATGCTTGATTAACTAGCGGGTAAACCCGCCAGGTGAGCGGACTGAGGCCAAAGCAAAATTCATAAGTTCTATGTACACCTGAAAAAAAAGTGTATAAAAACATTTCAATATGAATGAAATCAGTTCAGTATTTCCAAGCAACAACCAATTCGTAAATAATTTTTTTGTTGCCAAACAGGGAAACAAAAACTTTTGAAACTATAGGTTAATACTCATACGTATGACGTCATGATTTAAATTTTATGTAAAATAACAACTTATAAATATCAATGAAAGAATTAACGTGGGAATAGCATGTCATAACAATTATCCTAACTTGAAGCAAAAAAGTTGCCATCAGCAGCTCTTTATTTAAAATGCTGACATTAACGAACAATTTTCGACATACAGTGACGTCGCATGCAATCGCGGGCTTTCTTCAACGTCAGAATATGACCTTATATAATAATAATATGTTTAATGTTTGGCAATGCAATTTTTATCTCATATTTTGTAAAACTTAAAAATTTTTTATTTACAAACTACGATTTGAAAGCAAACAGAGGCAATATGTTTCAAAATAAAGGAGATTTTTACTCTAGAGCGCTAGATTGTTGCCACTCGGAAAAATGAGTGCGAAAATTATCGTTTTCAGAGTTTTTAATTAATATCTCGGCTGATAAAGTCATCCGAAGTTGAAAATGGTCGAAATGGCTTCCCGCGAATTTTTGGAATCCGAAATTACCTCTCTCGAAACTCAACTCCCCGCCGTTCCAGAGGAGATGATGCCGCAAACAAACAGACAGACGTCCACAGATTTTAATAGTATAGATAACTGCACAAGCAAAATAGCGCTAAAATCAGAAAGGTATTAAGAAGCAGTAAGTAAAGAGGAATAAAATTAAATCTGAAAACTAAAACACCAAGTAGAAAACGAAGTTAAAAAAAAAAAAATTCTCAAAGGTTTCAGATTTTAAATTTCGTCCAAAGAGACCTTTTTTTAACGTTTTGTGTGTTACCTTTATTTATTAAATATCATGTTCTTCGCACTTAAACTATAAAATTGAGTTCAATAGCAATGCCGCAAAATAATTTTAAAGTGGGCATATCTTTAGAATTTCCGATACACAGTTCCGCGCGCTATAAATAAAAAGGTTTCCCCCCCCCCCGTAGAGTGTTGCTATTGCTCGCTTTGAAATCCTTGAGTTTGTTAATCAAAATTTCGTTAAAGTTTTACAAAATATGAAATCGATAATAAAACAAATTCGAAATTTCAAATTTGGTCTTTCACATGGCCATATTCGTAGGAGCATTACGTCATTCAAAATTCGATGGCTCTATGTACCGTTGTTTTATCACAATGCGAGAAATAGACATACATTTATGCAGATTTTTCATTATTTAATTTCATCAAATATAATGCAGGACTCTAACATTTGGTGGCAACAGTTTGAAAAGTGAAACAGACATTTATAGTGATTCAACGCAAAATCGCAAAACGAAAACTGTAGTCTCTCAGAGACAAAGTCCCTTTGGACTAAAAATAAGGTAATTTTAGGCAAAATTTCAAGTAAATTTAATTTTTAAGCTAAAAAGTTTAAAAGCTTGAGAGAAAATTTACGGTATTAATACGTAAGAATCAGGCTTTTGTGTTTTTCCCGTTAATTTAAGCTTATTATTATTACTCACCGAAGTCTTCAATTTTCCAAAACGGTGATATCTTATTCAACTTACTTTTCTGTTCCGAAACTCTTTTCTTTCGATATTTCCCAATATATTATTTCGATATATTCATTGTTTCGTAAATCCCAGTGCGAAATTTTTAATTTTATGTTGACAATGGATTCCATTGTCCAACAAGAATCAGACTATGTTAATAGTCTAATTAAGACTTCAACTTTCAAATCAGAAGTAATAACATATTTGTCTATTTAGTAACAGTTTTACACTTACGAATGCTAAATTTTGACACTTTCTGAAAAGTTAAAGTGCGTTCAGTCATGTGAGTGTCTAAATATAACTTTTTGTTTCTAAACATATATTACTTTGACCTGTTTCATGCGTAGCAACCCTACGGAAAGAGTTCGGAACATTATGATACTCTAATTATTTCCACAAGTACTTTTTCTTTAAAGCAGCACTCCCAAGTTGCTCTATGTAGAAAATTAGGAATAAGTCTTCCAAAACAGAAAGCCGACTAAAATTGTTGCATTTATTACACATATTAATTCTTGAAATTGTTCAGATTCGTGGGCGTTTTCGGGTTTTCTATAACAATAGCATCAAAAATATTTCGGGAAATGGAGACCCTTTGCTTTGAATATTAATCGCCTTTCTGGGAGAGGCTCGTCATAAAAACCCCAGGAGCGGTTTGAGAATTAACCTCTATGGTGAACTGTTTTACGGAAAAGATTAATATGGTTTGGCACTCCATTTGAATAAAGCTGCTATCGTGTGTTATACTGGGTGTCTTGGTTTCTCTGCGACTACTTCCCAGAAGAGACGAGTCAACTGGTTTAGATGAATCGGTACTTCACCTGAATTTAGGTTAACGCCATCGGGGGGGGGAAGTACTTACTACTTTATTGAGAAACTACTCATCCTTGCCGGAAGATGATACAGGAGGCTTAAAAAGTGCAATAATTTCTTGTTTCACTTTTGAATTGGTAGATTTGGTCTGCGGAGTTAATTAATGGATTGTCTAACAATAATCAAAAAGGAGCTTAATATTGTTAAAAGGTTGTATATCATCTTCATGAAAAAAATCATTATACAGCATTCAGTACCGAAAATGTTTTTAAAATTTTACCTTGTAGAATACGTTTTTAATTTTTATGAAATTTTGAATGCCATTGCACAGTGTATTGAAGATTTAATTTTGTAATACAGTATTTTCTCCGAACTTATTGATTCAATATTTGCGAGGTTCATCAAAGCCTACAATAACTTATTTATTTATTTTAGAATTTTAAGAAAAGCTATTCATACGTTACAAAATGCATGCCGAGAGAAGAAGTTTCGTAAAATGTTAAAATGAAACAGCTCAGATTGTTTACTTGACCCAATACTCTCATTCCATGGCAGTCTCGATCATGAAAAACACGCATGCGCTATTCGAACTACATTCGATAATTTTTATTGCCTATGCAATAATTTTTCGAAATGCTTAAATTTTATTAGTCTGCGGGGGGATACGTTGAAATTATACTTGATACTGTATAGTTCCTGGACACTAACTACTTTTTAACATCATACCTTGAAGATTCGGCTAGATTCAGACTGGGCTTTGCGGAACCTCGGGGGTGGTGGAGGAGGATCTTGTAATTCGTTAGTGGTTTCGCAAGTCAAAATTATATTTCGAAACAAATTTTTTAACATCATGAAGACAAGAAAAACTAAAGCTACATGTAATAATATTTTTATTCAGCATTTGGTTATTTAGTCAGTTATTTGAAAGGTGTGATGTGAAAGTAAAGTAAATAATCGCTTTAATTCAAATTATGACTGTCTTACTCGATGCGACATGCGCGAAGTGTTCTTTCGTATCATAGCTAACATCTGCTCGACATTTTTTGATAAGTGATTTTTCATGAGGTAAATTTCAGTACGTATTATTAATGCAGCGAGTAATGGAGCAAAGAATGAAACTGTTTCAAATAGGGTAAAACTGCAATTTGAATGTTCCTCACTAAACCCCCCTCCGTATTCTTCCCATCTTGCCCCACCAGATCTTTTTCTGTACCCAAATCTGAAATCTTCAGTGAAAAAGCTGTTGTGTCGAGGGAACTAGAAGCAGTATGCCGGACGACTTTTCCAGACGTTTCCAACTGCTATACGAAAGTTGTCAGAAATATGTGAAGTCAGAGAAGGATTGTTGTGGAGGCCAGTCAAGTACGTGTGTTAAAATATTTTACTCCGTCGAATTTCTATGATCATTCACGGAACTTCCGGTCATATTTTGAACGCATAATAGATCACAGGCTATCTGTTTCAGGGAATGGGATGCCATTGCAAAGGTCTTTCTAAGGGTAACTGGTTGGTATTTACGTTACACATAGGGAAAGCCACGAAAACGCCTATACAGCCCGTTTGCTGTTGGAATTGATTTTAAGTTGAACTTCCAGTTCTCATTTGTCTTACCTATTCAGCCTCTAACGAGCCCAGAAAATGCCCCAGATATGGACAATACATACTTGGATTTTCATTCGATTTTTAATAGAATGTGTTGGAAAAATAAATATGAATAAAGCTATGAAATAATGCATGCGGTTTCTTAACTGAAAGCATTATAAATATAAAAATGGCCGATGTTTAAAAAAAGCAATTTTTTTGCTGTTTATAAATAAACTAAATATTGAAAGTTGTATGCAGCTGAAAAAAAAATTATAAATGCCCTGTAAAAATTGTGTTATTGTCATGAAGCACTGGAAAAATGTGATAATCGAACATGCATGTTGACATACCGAGTGAAGGTAATGAGAGTTACATTCTGCGCAACTTTTCTGCTAGCCGAATAAGATGCATGTTCCGGGGCTGCATATAACGCGTTAAATTACTTTTCTGTTTTTCTGTATTTATTTGGTTCATGCTATGAAAGTTTTGCACTTTCCTACATGCATTTCTTTATTCAGCCATTTATCACATTTTCAACCAAATTTACTCTCTTTACGAGTATTATATATCCCAATGTGCTCCCTCTACGTTCAACAAGTGTAACATTATTTTTCACGCCATCCATCTTGATACCGTCTTCCTAATTGGAGGAGTAAAGGATTAAATCCGTGCTTAATTGACTCCTTCTGCCCGCTGCGCACTTCTTTTGATTAATGGCAATCCAGTATCATGCCAGGTGCCAATTAGGGCGGATCCTGCGCCGCATTCTAATGCACACCGGCAATTAAAACATCACAACGGACAGCACATCCCTTCAAAATACGATTCTGCGTGCTTTATCCATTGCTGTCTTCAAGACCCGGAGAACGTCGGCTCAACTGTACGTTTCACAACAGGATATCGCAGTAATAGCCTAATTAACTGGGATTTCCCTGGTAGAAAATATCCCGCAATTGGACAAAATTATAACGACGTTTACTTTTGCATTTTTTCCCTTTGCTGTTTAGTAATTACTTTAATATGCTGAATTTTAGTTTGGTTTTATTTTTAACTTGTATGTTATAATCTTCTTTTAGCATTTTTTGTTTTGTTTCGTTTTATTTCTGTATCTGACTGCTTAGTATTTACTTTTTGGACTGTCCCCTACAGTGTATTTTATTTCGTCGCATGAATGCAAATGTTGATATGCTTGCCATATCCTGCGTAAATAAAAAAGTTACTCATTCACTTTTTTTTAAATTATGAGAATATAATACTAGTAATTTTAACCCTTTACATCATCGGATTTATTTTTAGGATATGCGCAGGATATGCAAATTAAAAGCGTAAAAATATATAAATTCATGCTAATTTCTGGATATGCAAGATAAATGTTAAATTAGTGTTAGTTGATTTCCACTATTTACGAGCGTGTAGTAGCTTACACTGTATATTGCTGTTTACTGTTCTTTCCTTACTTTTAGCTTATGGTTTTTAACTAAATGTACTCATTACTTACTTTTACAATTAATTTATTACAAAACGCTTGACTGCCTACCTGTCAGAAGCAAGCAATATTTTCTGTGTTTCAGTGAAAAAGTTACAGATCTTGCAATATATATTTCAACTGCATCCGTATGATAATTTAAAGCTCTTATTTGTTGTTTCTTATCAGTTATTTTGTTGCTCTATATAAAGGAAATAAATTTAACTTATGAAAACCTTTAATTTACTTTTAAACTAGACACTTTTAACTTTACCTTTAAACTAGACACTTTCAAGAAAGAGAAATTTAAGTGTCATTCAATTTTCTAGTATTTATACACGGAAAATAGCAGTTTAAAATTACTATATGTCTAGTGTTATTAGGTTATTTTGAAGCAGGAGTCTTGAAAAAAGTGCAGTGCCCTCGCCGGGACTCGAACCCTGCATCTCTGGAATGCGTGTCGAGTATGCTTCCAATTGCACCTCGAAAGCATGTGGAAAGGAGGGAGAAAATACCTTATATATTGCTCCTCTTAAAGGGCGACTGTCAATGAGGGAACCTAATCACCAAAACCTGTGGTGGTCCACGACCTTTTAGTTCTGCTTGTAGAGTCATTAGGTTTTTTGCAAGAGGAGACGTGAAAAATGTGCAGTACCTTCGGCGGGACTCGAATCCTGGAACTTTTTAATACGCGTCGCGTATGCTTGCTTGTGAAAGCCCGAAGAATTCATCCACGTCTTCTTATGAAATTAACTCCAAGAATAAATCAACCCCAAGGATTCATCTATATGTTCTTATGTAATCTACATCCTATGTATTTGATTTCTAACACAAATTGCTGAATCAGTTCAGCAATTCTTTCAACATCTAATTTAATAATGTTTTTTTATTTAATAGCAGCTAGTCGTTTGTTTGATTTCAATAGGTTTTACTTTTCGAAAGTTGGTAAACTATTCCCTTAGTGGTGAATTATTCCTTGGTAAATTATTCTTCAATTTTTGTATACTCCAATAATCTTAAAATTATCAAAAAATCTTTTATTATTTAACTTTTCAAATATGAAGAATGAGGGGAGATTCGGAAGTATATTTAATTACGTTTTTGAAAGATAGCTATTATTTCAATTTTGCTTATGGTTTTGAACGTTCCCAACATATATATATATATATATATATATATATATATATATATGATTATTAAGAGAAACAGCGGGGTTTCTAGCAATAGCTATATTTATTTCAATATTACCTTTCTGTAGATATACACAATGAACGGCAAAATTTAATTAGGCATGGTCTTTATCTCTTTCAGTGTTGACCTTTTTTATTATGGTAGGCATCCAGCCGGAGAATAGTGGGTTGTATTCGTTTATTTGGATAATAGCTAAAGAGTTATCTTTCTCAAAGAGAAACTGCCTTTGGGAAGGATTACCTAGAGCAAAGATCCCAGCCTTTCTCTTATATCGACCTCTTTTAAAGGAATTTTAAAAAAATTGGCCTTCTTCATTCATCCTTTTACATTTTTCTCCATTATATGCAGTATACAACGTAATCATAATACAAAGAATTGCCCGTAAATAACTCAAAGATAGCAATCAAATTAAGAATGAGAAAAAAGTTTTGAATAATTGGTTTATTAGATTTATGTTTAATTATTTTTGCATTATTATTATTTTTAATTTTACAAATATGAACAAGTTTTCAGAAAGAAAATCGCAGATTCTACTCGCACAAAATTTCGGTTGTAATTAATGAATGTGATGGCTGTGCTTAATGCATTGATGCAATTTTTTAATATTTGGTATATAATTGTTTAATTTTTAACTAAGCAATTCTATGCCAAACAGTTTTAGTTAAATCTTCTCGTTCAAAGTTTTCATTACTAGCTTTGCGTTCTTCATACATTTTTGGTTGTGTTTTCTAGGCTCTTGTGTTTTACTTTTTTATATTGTACTTACTGCATAAAAATATGTATGTTTAAAAAAGTATTATTGATTTTAAAACATATTAAATTCTTTTAGAGTATTTTTTATCTTATGTTTATTTTATATGATATCTTCTTACTGCATAATACAGCTTTATATCAATAACCGATTAATTATCAAAATTATTATTATTTTGTAATCAATGGGATCTTGACTAAACCGATTCATTGCCGGGCATATTCGGCTATTGACTCCCAACTGACCCCTTCATCATCATTGGCCTTCATTAAAATTTCATCAATCCGCAGGGGTCAATACCGATCCCGTTAGGAACCCATGTTTTAGAGAAACTGCTTAGTCACGTTACATATACATTTTTCTTATGTGTAACAAGAGCACCTGTACCGGTCGCAGAGATTTGAATTCGGATCAAACTATCAGCGTTCAGCAATTTTGCTGCGTTGGTAGACTGGAGTATCAGTCGTTAGAAATGCGATTATAGCCGGTTTTTATATAATAAGCCTTGTCTATTAATGCCAAACACAGTCAACATTTATTTGAGGATCTGTAAATATGAATGCAACAATAGATGTATATTAGCTCCTCAGCATCTTTAAATGCATATTTGATTATGTACGAGGAATAGGATTTATTTGTGACTTTTTCCTCAAAGTAATGACTGAATGCAGTTTAATATCACATATTAAGATCTCTGATTAAAGTATTATATTAAAAGATCTGTTTCAAGATTTTGGAAAAATCTACAATTATTTTATAAATTTTTTTTGGGGGGGGGATGAATCATTTTGGATTTTTTTTATTTATTTTAATAAAATATTTAAAAAATGATTTTACGCACTTTCTGTTTATTGCTTAGAATATAGTATTTTTAATAACTGAGACTAAAGTTTTTTCCACTTTCACATGCACATTTGGCATTATGTCTGTGGTCAAAGTGTGTACTGACCATGTACCGAAATTTCTCAGTTTAACACATATACCAGTCCTGCTTCAAGGACGTTTACAAATATTATCTCAAGGTGTTTGTTTTTTCTTTTTCTTAATTTTCTTGCTTCTGTTTTACTCTGGCTCTAAAATTCCCTTGTGTATAAGACTGATAAGGGGAAAAAATGAAGAATTTGCTTTTCAATAAGGGAGACGTCTCTCGAAATGACCTGAAAGCATTTTAAGTCACCTCTAAACAAAAGATGAATTTTGACAGTTATTTATGTAGAAGTAAGCCTTATTGAAAATGAAACACACACTCAGGAATGCTTATTCTGAAAAATACATATTTAGGAATGAAAAATAAATTTTTCGCTATCAAATAAGTTACCCTTTGGGTCATAAACAAAGAAATGAATCCTTTCATTGCGTTAAGAATTACAATTTTTCAAAATGCTTAATGTCAGTTCCGACTCAGAAATGGAAAATAAAGTTAGTTCACCCAATATATATTTCTTGTAAACTTAGCTGTTCAAAAGTGCTTCTTTAGAAGAATACAACCGTAAAGCGCTTTCCTAAACGAAATTGGCTCACATTAGCCGTGGAGAAAAATGTGAGAAACACACAGAGTGAGTCCTTTTGCCAAGAACCGAAACCTGGAAGAATTACGAATGTTCAGCAGTCTTAGGAGTTGCGACATTGGTAGATCTTTCCTTATGGAAACAAATACGTATAATGTATAACGAAAAAAAAGTACCGCCACGAAATGTTTTCGGTCTACATACATTTAAAAAGAATAGTATGTTTGCATTAATGAGAAGCGAAATTGGTAATTTTCCACCAAGAGAGAGAACAGCGTGCGTGCGCTAGAACTAACTAAATTTCTTCATTTCGGGAAAGAATAAGTACTGAAGTTCGCAATAATGTGAATTGGGGATATCTTAATACAAATGTTACTAATCCTAGTTTTTATTTCCTTCATATTAAATAAATGCTAAAAAAAAAGTCATCAGCTTAAGAAATTCAGTGAGTTTTGTTTTGTTTTTTTAAAGGAAAAGTGGTAGAAATCGTACAGTTGAGACAAGATTCTTGGCCGAATTTTGGTGCTGAGTCATAGCTGCAGTTGCCAATTTTATCCACGATCGTAGAAGTCATCCGTCATTTCTGTAGTCTTTTGAGGCAAAAACTACACACACGTATTCACCGATAATCCATCCATCTTCAATCCATACTTTACTATCCATGACAATCATACATCAGTGAAAAGATCAAAGACTATTTCCTAACTTAAAGCAAACGATCACTAGCCATCATAAAAAATAAAGAACAAACACCCAATCGCCATATGTCATTCCCGGAACTAAACAATACCCCTTGTCAGATGACTTATTGGAGCATTACACCCAACATGATTTTTACGTCCGTTGAGACAAAAAGGCAGAAAAAAGAATCAATCCAGTTGTCGGGGGACTGAGCCGTTGCTATTTTTCATCGAGAGACTGCATTATTATTCATTCGGTGTTTGGTACACAGGGTTGTTGGAGGTTGAAAAGTATCGTATTTGCGCACTTGTAATGGAGCAGAGTTGAGACATGTAATTGATAAATTCCCCGACTCATGGCACGCTTTCGCTGATAGCTACGACTTAGGGATTGGCTGTACATTAAATAATGGCTTGATTCAAGACCTCTAATGTACCAATGAATTTATTAACTATGTTATAGCTAATACCTTCTTTGCCCGTATATTTCTACATTTTGCAAAATCATTTGATGCTCAACAAACTCTTTCATTAAGGATCCTTTTGCTTACTTCGGGAGAAAGTAATTTTTTATTCTGAGTTTTAAGTCATCTGAAATTATCCATTGACAAAATTCACTATAAATAAGGCTTATATAATAAACAATTTTTGCTTCTATCATCTTTAATTCGGTATGGACATCGTAAATAATAAATACATCTTTAATTGATGTTGCAAAATAATATATGCCATTCTACGTCCAAACCAAATCCAGTAATCTAAATTTATAAGAATATAACAACAAAAATAAGTGCAAACTATGAAGAGATGCTTTTTGAATAATGTTCTGAGGAAAGCTAGTTCATGTTTGGATTACGCATAGAGACAAACCACATGTATGCAGTCAGTCCGGTCATAAGGATTCAAACCTAGACTATTTAATACGGAATATATATATATATATATAACCTTAACTTTGTACTTTTGCATCAGAATTATAAACAAATGTGAAGAAATTACAAAAAGGAGAGATTAAGGAAGAAGATATCTTGGTGGCTCCATTCATATCTGGTTTGCACCATTTCTCCTTCATGTTTATTCGAATTGAAGGTCTTGTGCTATTAGTTAAATTTTTGCATTGTTATGAACTTAGAATACGACGCAAGGTTTCATAACTTTATAAGGTATTTATCCCGCCTTCCTAGCGTGCCTTCGTGGTGTAGTGGTCAGCACACTGAGCTGGTATTTCAGAGGTCCGATGTCCGATTCCCGGAGAAGGCGTTGCATATTTTTCATCTTGCCTTCTTCCAAGTAATTATCTAATGTCTCCACAACTTAATCATTTTTTTATAATATCAAACAGTATATTATTACTGAAATTTATTTTTTAAGCATCGGGTATTTGTGTATTCGTGAGTTCCGAATTCTTACAAATTAGACTTCATCGTTATTTTTTTTTTTTTTTTTTACTTATAAACAACTGTGTTGCTTACATTAATACTTTTTAAACTGAAACTATTCATAAATCATAGTTAAAGAAAAATATCTTCCTGCACATAAAATACGCTTCTTCAATTTGCATAACTTTTCGTCTGCGGATTTCAGAAATCGTATCAAAACAATTCCAATAGCTTCGGAATCCATTTGCATTTTGCATTACTTTTTTTGCCGTCTGATTTGTAATGGGTTGTTTATCCTGCTTTTGTAACGCTACTAAAGTGTTGCGAAATGGTTTATTTGTCAAAAAAAGAGACAGGGGCAGGAGCATCACGAAGTGAGGGTACGACCCCTCATCCTTTCTGCTCCGATTCGAAGCGCGACGTGCTGTTTAGTATTCAGGAGTGTTTCTTTGACGGGTTTGAAAATCCTCGCTGATCTAATTAATAGTTTCTGGGAGCCTCCGGCATCCAGTTATTAATTTGTACTTAATTCTCTTTTGTCGTGCGCCCCTTCTCATGCTCTCTGTCTTAACCAATCGGAATACGGCCCGCGGGCGGAGGGCGGACAGCACGTTTTAAAGATTTCATTGGTTCGTTGTCTTTATATCGCATTGCAGAAGGAAGTAGGAAAATGCTTTGAAAAACATTTCATTAATGCTCATCTATTTGGCCTGATTCACGATGGATGTTGACAAAAAAATATTCTTATAGCAAAATATATGTTTGTGCATCTCTGGCTTACTCTCGAGCAAGAGTAAACTCATCCCAAATCGAACCAGTTTTATAAATCCTATGTCATCACTGTATTATCTTTTAGGGAATTTTTTATTCTTGTTAACCAAAGTTAGATTTTTAACACATTAATGCGTAAGACGACCTTATTTAAACGTGAGTTTAAATAAATATATATATATATAAATGAAATGTTACTGATTTTTCTAAAATGCGTAAAGTGAAAATAAATAAAGTAAAGCTTCCTTCTTGTGCAGTTGAAATAACACTCTTGGAAAAGATATTTGCCGTTATAAAATGCGAAACAATCTTAGTATTAAAGTAGGAAATAGTTTGCAAAATGTAAGTTTTGCTCGTGTATTGTTATCTTTGTTACTAAGTATAAGGAATATCTCTAAAACGTTTTAGTACATAATGCAAAATTTGCTATCGCAATACAATGAAATATGTAGCATAATTGTAAGCTAAAAACAAAAAATAAAAAATATGTAAATAAATTATTAAAAAATTGTACCAGGTGTGCAGTATACGGCATTAGAACCCTCTTTTATTAATAACAACAAAGCTCTTGGTTCATTTGAGCTTTGACAGCTGAGGATGGTGGTTCAATAAAACCATGGAAACTAGTCCTGTGAAAATTTGAAAATATAACGCTGATTTTTGTTGTTTGACTTCTAAATTAATAAAGCTCCAAACGTTCAAAAAATTAAAACTTTATCAATTAGTTATTAAAAAGTAAAATAAATATTTAAGTTATTAAGAATTACGTTTATTGCTTTTAAATCGCATAGTTTATTAAGTAGTTAACATACTGATTAAATCTCAAAGACAGATTATAGATTAGGTTTGCTGATTGAGACTGGGAATGCGCGAGCCCCAGCGCAAAATAAAGATTTTGTTTCGCGTAGTGAGCAACGCTTGCGAAGAAAAGTAAATGATACATGTACATCGTAGAGTAATGTAACCTAACGTCTACAATTCTTAAAAGACGCTACTAAGGATGTCTTTAAAGGGAAAAAATGCGAAGCTTGAAGAGAGGCCCTAATATATATTTTTCATAAATATATTTGAAATAGAAATTGAAAAGCTAACAAGTAATGTGTTGTAAGACCTATTTGGTCTTAAAAATTTTTTGCGCAAAATGCTGCAAAAATATGAAATAATAGGAAGAAATATTGTAGTGAGCTATCTCCTGGTAACTTTTTAGCGAGCTCACTACAATATTTTATCCTATTATTTCATAAATATATCACATAGTTTTCACTGATAGTATTTTTCTCTAAAGTCTTCATAAATCTCCTAGAAAAATAAATTATTGTCATTTATTCGAAGTCGAAAACAGTACACTTTAAGAATAATAAAAATTACAAATATTATAATCGTTTCACGTATTTAAAAAAAATCAGGGCATTATATCTTCCATAATTTTTTTCACACACAAATCGGCTCGTAAGCATGTTTTACCGTAATTTTACTCGTAAGCATGATTTACTCGTAAGCATGATAATTTTAAGTTCTAAAATTATGTTTTCTGACGTAACTAACTAAACAATTTGTGATTGAAAAGACGGGATTTTTACAAACTGCTTTTCTGAGTAAATCATACAAAATACAATGTGTATTGCTGAAGACATTAGCAAAAGGAAAGGAATTATGAGAATTATATATGGTATATGGTAAGGCGTGTGAATCCCCTAGACTTCTTTGTTCGCCTTCTGAACTTCCTTTAAAGGACCATGCATTAATCTGTTCCTCACTCCAAATTTCAAAAGCGGCAGTTATTTAAATGTGAAGAAAAAGAAAGCAAAACTTGTAAATTGCTGCACTTTCGAAAATTATGTTGCATTTTAGAGCCAAGTTTTCAATAGCCACTCAAGCAACTGAAATAGCTGTCTGAAAGAACTCTCCAAAAAATCTTTTAAATCATGTCAAAATCCATCAATAAACGCGAAAGAAAAGTTTCCATTTGAAAATATCCAATAATGACGGTATTCAGTATCTACCTATTCTAAGCCCAATTTCTTTATTAAGATAATTATTTTCAACACTCATTTAATTTTTACTACAGCTAATTGCTCCGCTGACAGAAATTTTTATTGCGACAGTTTAAGAAATAAACTGATGTTAATCGACATAGCCCTGTTAATTTTATTTCATTACCTTAATTTATTTCAGAAGAGATTAGAAAAATAAAAGTAATGATATATACGGGGGCCAAAGAAAAAGTACCTCGTTTACGACGATAAAATGACAAGACGAATACCATCTTTCTGATGCGGTCTGCACAGAAAGAGTGCATAAGAGGGTAAATCAAAACTGGAGTACTGCTTTATTTGTTGACACAAAGTCGCCGACCTGATGAATAGTCAGCAGACGGATAGTAAAAGGCTTCGGCCTCCTCCAAAGAGCGTGGCACTGGTATTGGAGGCGAGTTACTTTTCGATGGGCCATCTTGTATAACTGAATGATAAGTTATTGTTTACTTTACTAAGCACGTAACATATACCTTACATATTGATCCTAGATATGGGCGTCCAAGTACAAAGTTTTTCATAATGAAGGAAAGAATTTTTCAATAGTTTTAATACCGTGGATGGAAGGTTCTGTAAAGAAGAAATCTAAGCTTTTTTACATACCCTTCGTAGAGCAAAAATTCCAATCGGCAAACTATTAGTGCAAAAGATTGCATATCTTAATTGGCAGAATTGACGGGGATATTTGAGAATGAATTTATGGATTTACAGATCACTTTTCGGAACCTTTTACCGAGCAAAATTGGAAGTTCTTTACTGAGATTTAGAAAGAAGCTATAAAAAGTTGTTCTTTTAGCGATTCATTCTGTATTGAATAAAACTTCACACGATATTGTATTTTAAACTAGGATCGTAAAAATATTAATAGCACGCACCTCCGAGAATTTTACAATTAAAGGTATGTAAATCTGGGATTTCTTGGATGGTTAACTGATTCCTGGAAAACGTGTATTGGCAGTCTGGCTTAGGATGGTTGTAAGTACTTCTCATCAAATTAAATTAATAATTCTATTAAAACTTACCAAACGCTTCTGGCATTTTTGAAAGCATTGGAGAAGTACTTTTTTAGTTATCTGTTGTAGACTAACGGTCACATTATTTTGGATAGCATTAATTGTCTGAAAATATTATTCCGTAGATTCACCTTGTAACGAGACACAGCAGGAACAAAGAGTGAAAAATCTGGTAAATAAAGTGGTTTTTGGCATGACAGGGATTTTTATTTAAACCAAGCTTCTTTGCTCAAACGTTCTGTGGTCGAAATACGACATTGCGCTGAGTGGTCGAAAGATGCTTTTGCTTCATTTGACACAAGAACTTGATTGTACCGGATATGTCACTTTTCATTTGGACAAAGTATGCTAGTACTCTCTAATAGCTAAATTCAATTTTTAAAACTTTTATGCTTTTGGTATAACTTTTTAGACAAATTTTTGAACAGACGAGTATACATTTTTACACTTTATGTATCTTGAAAGTGTCATATTGGAATAAAAAAGAAAAATTTTGCTGCATCGCAAGTGCTTCCAGCTTAAAAGGCTGAACTTCCTTTGTTAAATCGTTTTTCCTCAAATAATTGTGGTTTCTAATCAGATTTATTTCAGCTCGCTTTAAAGGTTTCTGTTTGAAAGTAAAATGTTTCTTATACCACACATCTCCTCGTTGTAATGCTTCTATTTCTTGTAGACAATTCCCTAGTTTTTTGGTTAATCCTTCCCGCTTGAGATCAAAATATAATAATTAGAAAATAAGATTTTTTTCTGATGAAAAGTAGCATTAGAAAAAATCACATTGCGAATAAAAAATGCAGAATTTATGAATCAAATAAATGTAAAATTTCATTCCCATTTAATTATAGCCAGCATAAATTTTACTTAACTTTAAATCTTTTTGGAATGTCTCCCATTCCGGAACTAAAGGTTGTCTAAAAACACAGTTGTATAATGTTTTTATTGTTTTAGCAAATTAGATGCTACCGAAAACGTACGAAAACCAAATGAACTCCAAACCACGAAGCAGGCCTTAACATAATAATTACTTTCTTCCTTCAACGTTAACCTGTAACTAAAGGTCCCAAACTAAAGTGATTAAATCCTCAAAAATCCTTTTCTGTTTTTCCTAGCTTTTGCAATCTCCGCATTTCTCCTAATGTGTTTTGCAACTCTACCACAAAAATAAAAGGAAAGAAACATCTTCGGATGTTCAGTATTCTGACCACTCCTCGCACGCGAGTTTCGATCACCAGAAGGCGTGACGGATCGTGACGATACCGGGACCTGTTGCATCACGATTCGGATCTGGTTAGGAAACAATTTTTGTATCTCTTGCTAGCAGTTCACCCGCATATCCGAACAGTAAGTAGCCCTTGATGACTGTTCGAAATCGGATAAATTCTAAATTGACTGCGTCATAGTTTATGGCAGTAGTTTTCTGTCTTCGTGTAACGATTTGTTTCCTCCTTAAAAAAAATAATGATTCACAATTTTTATATATCTTATATTTTATCTCTAGTTGTAAAGTTAATTAAAATTTAAAAAATAAAAATAATTTGTTAAAATTATATCTATCAGGAAGTTTGATTTATACTGTTTAGCAAAGAATTCACCAGAGCTTTCACCCAAAATTTACATTTATTTAAAAATTACATTCATAAAAGACTATGCAAATGAAATGATTCAGTCTAGAGCATAAAATGTCTATTGGTATCCAGATGGTGCGCAGATAGAAAAGGCCAAATATGTTTCCTTCAATTTTTTGTAAGACGTATCCAGTAAGGTGTTATTCTTTAATCGCGTTACAGTGAATGCTATTTGTCCGAATGATGAATTTGTATATTATCAATATTTGACACTAAAATCTGCCCTCTATGCGAATTTTTTATCCTCTGAATATCCTCTTATCCTCCTTTTATCCTCTTATCTTTCTTTCCTTAAGATAAAAAGGTGAATATTTTTTTAAACTGAGTTTAAATTTGAATATGTCTTGATTTGAAAACCAGTGTGTAAGCTTGAGTTTTGTACAGAAAATGTGTAGCTATCTTAATAAATTTATGGAAAAGTTCTGCTGTTCCCTAGAAACGTGTGTTCACCTATGTTTTGGAATTTTTAAAGTCACTCGAATCACACTTGCACATGAGCAAATTTGTCACTTGCTAATGCGAGAGGGTCACCAGTTTATTAGCGCTAAAAGTTAATAGTAAGACCCTTTAGAAGCTGTTTCCCCCCCTCCTTGGTTTTTATAGTCATTGGCAGTCTAAAGAGACTTGGAAGTTCAGAATTCCATATTTTTTGAAGAAAATTTTATGAAATCAGTAAAAGGAAGTCTTTGGAAAAGTTCGATTTCAAATTTTACTAAGATAATGATTTTCTGCTCATTTCAATGTTTCTAAAATATGTTTTCAAATAATTATTATTTATTGTAATTTAGGCACTGCTTGTTTAAATAATACAATACGGTATTCATTTAATAAACAATGCTTGGTAAATTACTCGCAGCTGATAGTAGAAACAATCATTCAATATTTAACCTAATTATTTCGCTATCTCTGTTCTTTGAAAATCTTTTAGAGTATTGTTTAAGTTTGTAGTTATTCATTACCTCGATTTAGTTGAATAAACACATCAAACTCTTTAATTAACATTGGAACAAATAAAAACAGGAAAGAAAGTTTTGTTTCACTATAGTAAACTGTTGTTATTTTAAATAACCTTCGTGATCACAACAATTTCAAGTAAAACTAAGCATTATTTTAAATTGCTTATCTAGAAGAAATTTAATTCACCAAAAACAGAATTAATAATTTTTCAAGCTTTTTAAAAAAATAAATATTTTAGAAATACCATTGGCTAAAATTTATTGCCAATTTGCGGTACTCAAGATGCATGCATGTTTGCGATGAAAGAACGGCCTGTCAACTAATTATAAAAGAACCAACTAAATTAAGAGAGGAAAGGAAAACAGGAAATAATATTTTATGGTTTAAAAGAGTCGAAAACTTGCTTTTGTATTTTTATTTTTTAGAAAAGAATTTTTAATTAGTCTGGAGATGGGGTTCCTGAAGCCAAATGTCCAAAACAGTGCATTTCGTGCAATTTATAAGCATTTACTCTTATTTAAAAAAAAATAATAATAAAGTTCAAAAGGGAATGAATTGTTTATTTTTAGGCATGTGCTCGTATTTTTCATCTTATAACATCAGATAGGACAATACTTCAAATTATTTTTCCAAGATTTCGCCATGAGTTATTTCCCTGTGTCTGAAAGGCTTTACTGCTTGGGGCTTTATTCATATGTAAATTAAATGCATTTCAATTTATTTTGCTGCGCGCTTCTTGAAAGCATCTCCGCTTTAACGGATTGCCGTTGAACGTTTTAGCATGATTAAACAGCCTTTTCGGAACCATATAGAAGTGCTATAATTTATTTTTAACTTGATCCAAGTTGCAGTTTGTTTTAAAATAGTTTATTTAAACCAAATTCCTCAGCTCTTAGATTCTGTTTTACAATTTTCTAGCCTGTTAATTTATTTATTAAGTACGTTAAACAAAGTACTTTGCTTTCCGATATTTATCAAGTCGGGTTAACTGGTGTAGTAAAGCACCTGCTTATTGAATACATAATAAAAATTAATGGCGTAATCGCCCTTGTGTGTTGTTACTAACACATTTATTTTAAGAGCTGAGAGGTAATTCAGAATTTTTCTGTAATCAGTGTTGTGAACCCCGTTAAAATATTTTACATGTGTTCATTTTATTTTTTTGCGTGATGTCCAGTGGGGACGCAACGTTGAATAACGTAGTGTGTTCTACACTGAACATAAATAAATACTTAAAAATACTTAAAAAATAATCTATGGCTATTAGAAATTGTTACAGTCATGAACTTAGAAAGATACATACCCACAAAAATTATATTCCAGTAAAAATATTAATCTTGATTTGCTAAAGATTTTATAACTTTTCAATGAAAGCAAAATGACAATTGTTCTGTATAAACCAACGATAGAACATAAATATACTATGAAGTTTTCAAGAAATGGCAAAATTTGCCGTTGAGGAGACTTGGAACCAGGATTTTCTTGTTCAAAATGATGCCCGAAATATTTCGAGAGCTGTTAAATACTAAATTGGTACGATAATCTTTATACAGATTAGGAAGACTAGGATGATAAAAGAAGGCATATAAATTTGGTGATTATTTGATAAATTTTGAAGGCCGGTAAGACGAAACAACATATTCTTACGAATACTGAGGAAATTTCACATGCTTAATTCCAAGCAAACTGTATCAATTCGATATGCTTTTTATATTTCATTACGAAAATTAATAAATTATTCTGTCTATAAAATAAGGAGCTACAAAGATCGCTATATACAAGATATATTAAAAAAGGAATCTGGCCTTAGGCATTGGATGGACATGGGTTGTAACTATTTTTTACTTAGAATAAAGGTAATCAATGTTGTTTTGAAATTCCTTCAAACCTTGAGAAAAACATCAGTTGCAACTCATCTTTATGTAACAAGAATATTTAGGCAAAATTAGTTTTTGAACCAATTTTTTTAATTGGGTGCCAAATCTGGGAATTTTATTGGAGTCGAATGACAGGGTGTGAATGAACTGAGAGTTTAATTATGTTTGTCATCCAAATGTTAATTGCCGGTGTTTGTAAATTGTTTTCTCATGAATACGAATAGTTTCGTATGAATTAAACATTTCAAAACTTAAGTGATGAGTTAGTTGCGCTAAATTGCTTAGTTGCAGAACTGTGCTAAGTCAACCGCGTCATCAAGTTGGAAACATCCACTGAAGGAGAAGGGAAGGAAGGGTTCCTTTACTCCATTAAGATTTCATCCCCTTAAACCACTGCCGATGTAGCTTGCCACACCCCCAACTCCGAGCCTCTATTTTGTCTAGGTTTAATTGAATTATATTTCTCTCGGCTCGGTTATTACAAAAACCAGGGATGCAAATTTCAGAGTCCAGCGGACCTATAAATTAAACCATGGCCGGTACTGCCGCGGCCAAATTACATAATATATCCCGGAACTGTTGCTTTGACTTATTCGTGAAGTATCGTAGCAAGGGGTGGGGAAAACTTCGTGAGGCATTTTTTTAACGATTTCTTTTTTTAGAAAGACGATGGAGAAGGGGGTCGATTGGCTACAGTGATGGATGATCTGTGTAGATACTTTCGAGGTTATTTTCTTTGATTGGTATTCTCCCTGTATTGTCCGCTATAAATATACGAGGAGTTAAATCCGTGCTAACCTGCGGAGCTAATCCGCGTTATTTTTATTCCTGTTTGTTGTTGAGATTTATGATTGTTTGGATTTTTTTCTCTTGCGTTTTATTTTGATGTTTACGTGCTTCTTATTAAGAATGCGACTGAGGTCATTAAAACTATTGTGAAAGTTCTAAACAATAACTAATTAATACAGAGCATCTCAATGCGTGTTCTGAAAGTCTTTTATAATGCTTGACCTTTTTGTGTCATACGTGAGTGTCTGTTGTACTGGATTTTTGGCTAAAATGCATGCATTCTTATATTGGTGATGAAAAAACTTTCATCGAATTATGTCATTATAAATTTGTAAATATTATTATTTCTTTTGAAGTTATGTTGCTTTCTTGTTTCTGCATCTTTATGCAAACTTTTTATATCCTTAAACGCTACTGAATACCTTGATCTGAGACTAACTGCAGCGTTATCGACAAACCTGGTTAAAGTAAATTTATTGACGCTTCTTGACGGATTCAGTTGTAATATCACAGGTGCTTTTTATTTTGTCAAGAATTTATTATAAATCAACTCATGCAACAATTGTCTTTTTATTCTACAAGGAATGCATCACAAATCAGCTCGTTACATCTTATCTCGGTCTCGATTAGAAATAGTCAGTATTCTTTTCTATATACTAACTTTTGTTGTGAAGTATAGCTGTGTATTTTATTCATGTTTGAGACACACTATCCTAGTTTTTCGCTTAGTTTCATGTCAATAGATTAAATTTATCCTCAATCCATAAATATCTTTCCATCTATAGACGATTAAATTCAAAATCAAGCTCCGAATCAAGCTCCGAGTCAATACGCTTCTAAACTATGACATATTGGAAAGGGGCATTTTATGACAGTAGTATGCCAACTATTACTTTAACGGCCAGGCTTTATTTCTAAAACTAGAAGTGAAAGCCTATTGAAAGCCGTCAGGAAAGATGGACAAAAATAAAAAAATAATAATCAAAATTAAATAAAATGTAAAGAGACAATAAATGAAATAAAATTATTGACAAATAGATAAATAATAAATTAAATATCACAGCTCATATTTTGGGGGGATATGGACTTCACTCAAAAGATGAGAGCTGGCGAAGCCGCACTCCGGTGATTTCTGGCCGTGTTTAAGAGAATAGGAATATTTAGGATGGCTCCTTATCACCAGTATTTCTTTAAATATTAGCTGCTAGCAAAAATTCGTCGGATTCCATGTACATGGATGTTGTTGCAACTGAAGATTTTGTTTTTATGGAGCTTTGTAATTTCAGAATTTACTGACTCATGGTCTTAAGACTTAACTTCGGCCCTTGAAAGTAACAACATGGCTTCGTTTTTGTTATAGACAGAAGTGAAATGCCTATAAAATGTATTATGTGTGAGTGTGTGTGTGTGTGGGCGTGTCACTATATACCTGTTACTTTATCCCCAACTTTTAAAAAGAGATAAAGATAAATGATGACTGATGAAAGATTCTTCTAAAAGACGACGTCTACAGAAACAAAATAAATCAAGGAATCTTTTGAAAAAGGTTTAAAACTGTTGAAATCTGTTGAAAAAGTTAATGACAAATTGCCATCAGAGATACCAAAAGAATCAGACTGCAAGGAAACTCTTACTGAGACTATCAGATATTGGAAGATTTTAAAAAAATACATGAGTATACATGAGTGCATGAGGAAAATACATGAATATTTTCCTACTGTCAATTAAATATATATAGTTAAAAATATTACGAATTTTTGAAGGAACCTAATATAGTCTAGAATATAGACTCTAAGGCGTAGTTTCCCAATCTTTTTTTTTTCGGGGGGGGGAAGGTTCACTGACCCCTTTTTGAGGTTTTCCTCTTGCTCAAAAATTTTTTATTAGGTGTTTTCTAAATGTAATCTAAGAGGCTGATGTGATCTGAGAATGATCTAGGTTCTTCTGAATGTGATCTAGGAATGATCTGAATTTTCTGAATGTGATCTAGAAAGATTAGGAGGCTTGAGAATGCATAATTGTTTTAGGTATTTGTCGCATTTGCTTTTCATCAAATTATTGATTAACATTCGGTGCGCGAGACGGAAACAGTAATGATTAAAGTCTTCTCAAAACATTTATAGACCTGACAATCTAAGCAAATCTTCGTATCACAGTAAATGCAGTGGTATATATTAAAAGAACATGCAACATGAACATATTGAATATCACTGGGTATCACATTCCTGATCATGGTTTTAGAATATTAAACTGATAGTTTATGAGTTCTTCATCTTGGAAAAGAAAAATGAATTTACGTGTAACTTGGACTAGCATAATGTAAGAGATTAACTCGCAGGATTTAGTATGATTCTTGTAAAGATAGATACTTGACTGTAATATTTCTGTAATTAGATGAATGTTTAAAAGTTTGTTTTAAAAATATTTGTGCAATCAAATTTTTTAAGTGTTTTTATTGCCAACTTGCTTTTCAGTGCTTGCATTGTGTCTCAGATCAGTAACGCAGTTCGTCATAAACTTCAATTCAAATCAACGTAACGGACATTAGTGTCCTGTAGTTTCTCAGCAAAAGATATACCTGGAAAAACTAGTTAAGGAAACACCGGAATACTTTGCACATACTTGCTGATGTTAGTTCAATGTAACTGTATACTATCGTGTTTAAAAACAGGATTTAGTATACTCTGAAGATATAACAAAACTGGCACCAGCATCTCATTAACATATCGGAAGGCTGCTATTGTTTGCATTCTGTGTGCTAGGAATTATCGGTTGGGAATGATTATGACATCGAAAAGCGTGACTTCACTCTGACAAGCGCTATGGCGCTTACAATAGCAGCAGATTGAGCCCGGTAGCAACGCCATCTCCAGACTTTCAATTGAAGATCATCAGTGTTCAGATAGATTCGTTGTTGTACGAAACGCTAATCCACTTGTCACGCTAGGTACTTCTGCTTCAACACACACTACTGTCATCTTTCATGATAATGAATCAGAATATAAGAGTTAGTCTTTGTACAATTTGGCAGAGCTGTAACCAGACCTTAGTCCAATATGTCATTCAAACCTCTCCGTGAGCTTCTTCCAATCGAAAATAGAGGGCAGTGGTGCTCCTACTGTGTGACATCAAATACAGCAAATTCAAAGCATTCTGAAATTTGTTTGTGGGCACCACTTCTTGCTAAAATTCACATTTCATCTCTATTTTCAATTTTGTTTTTGAATTCGATTGATAAAAAAACAAAATGGTCGAAGATTTAATTAATTATTTTTTTCACTATCTTTTTTTAATCGTAAATTATATAGGTTTGGAAGAAGTAAGTTATTTTCATACCACTTCGTTATAACATTGTCCAGAAAGAAAAAAAAGTATATTATGCTATGTACTTAATTTCTTTTAATTTACCGTGCAGCATTTTATATGCATATCCAAGATCCTAGAAATTAATCTTTGAAATTACATACTGTAAAAGCTATACTAAGTTTATCATTTTACAAAACATCGTGCTTTAATATGCATTGTAAAATGTTACATCTGTTATGCTACATTGTATTCTCATCTAAATGATCATATTTTTCTCACAGTAAAAAAATCGTATGAAATGTTTTTGAATTCGGAACTACAAAAATCTTAACGGTATGCTATTATGTAAATCCTTAATTAATATTTAGATGTCTGCATTACTAATTGTAAACACTATGTGGATGATCATAAGAATTTTAGTAGATATCACAAAAATTGTTTTTCTGTACATTTTTGCTTCATTTGAGTTTTATATATTTTATTAACTTAAATATTTGGTAAACTGATATAAATCTAAGCATTTTAAACTTCTTTCCAAGAAAGTTGAAAGTAATTGGGTCATGTCGAATATTAGTCAAAATTTGTTTTCACTCACGCAAGATAATTAAATTGAAACTAACGATTTAAACTTTTTAATAAAGTTTTATTAATCAGCAATTTTTTAACCTTCTTCAGTTTTTCTCTATAATGTATCACCATTTTTTTCTGAAATGTTCATTTTGTTTATTCCAGAGCTATGTCTCATGTTCATCATCAGTTGCAAAAACATAGTGCTGCCATTGCTGCTGCAGCCGCTCCGTCACTGGTGAACGGGTCCTTGCCAAATGGACTATTTGCAGCCGCCCAGGGACATAGACTCGCCTCCTCTTCCGTGGTTCCCCTACTCGGAGCTCATTCTACGGCCCTTCTGAATGGTTCCATGACTATGGCCAGTGCATCACCGGATTTATATTCAGAGAGTCTGAAGAGGAGAAAAGTTCATAGATGCGATTTCGAAGGCTGTGAGAAAGTCTACACGAAAAGCTCCCACCTGAAAGCTCACAAACGAACGCATACAGGTAGGGTTCATTTGTATAATTTAATCTAAATAACTGAATGGCAACAATATTTTATTGATTTGAAGGCGACTTTATGAACTTAATTAGATCATTCATTTAGTTCTCAATTAAAGGTTATAGAATTGTAAGTTAATTAATAATCCCGTAGAAAAATTCTGTTTAGAAAATATATGTGGGAAAAAGGCGACGTTAGTCGTAGAACATTTAGCTTAAACGATAGAGGAAACTTCCCATATCGACAGATTGAAAGAATTATAAATAGATACGAGTGAGCTTCTACGGACAAAACATATTAAGTCGAACATTTCATGAAATCGATACAAAGAACATCATTTAGGCTATATTTGAAAAAAAAATATGCAGTTTTAGAGCTATTAGGTTTCTTTCGGAACAAGAATTATGAAAAATTAGCTATGTCTACACCGAAATTCGAGCCATGGATCTTCCCGTTTCTAGTACACTACGAGAGTTATGAATAATTTTAACATTTATTAACAGCGGCTTAGCAATGAGAATTATGGTGTTTACCTCTTGTATGGCAGGATTACACGGTTATTACAGTTGCGCCCTGATCATCATCTGTCCAGTCACTGTGATCGTCGCATGTAGAGCAGAGGCATGTAAAATCTACCGATCTGAGAGTCTGCCTGATAGGAGAGGCAGAAGAAGAGCGGAAGACCTTCAGGGATTTGTTGGTCAAAACTGAAGTGATGAGTTTCATAGCTGCAGCGACTATGGCTGTTTAACTTCTTTCTGAAGGAATTTATTCTTACATGGGAGGTATTTTGTTCTGTACGCTTAAGGTTATTAGGTGCCTGCTTGGCGAAATAATCTTTTCCCTAGTTTTTATGGGGGGAGGGAATAATTAAATGCCTGTTTGGTCGAATAAACCTTTCCCTTATTTTTTTAACAGTCCAACCATAAAATAATAATCTCAGTGCAAAAGAAATAATGCGGCATTTATGTAAGCAAAAACAAAATATTATGCTTTATTAAACAGTTGTAGAGAAACATGTAAGTACTTGGGAGGATTTTACGCTTAAACTATACGTCAAAGAAGATGATTGTTGTTGAAATTTGAATAACACAGATGCCTGCAAGATACCTTTACGTAAATATTACTTGTAGAATTCAAATGCTTATAGAACAGTGATTGATCCTTGTACTGAATGAGACAATGTTGCTAAAAGCTACTTCTGAGACTGTCCTGCAAAGAACTTGAGTGAAAATTTTACATAAAGAATTTGCAATTAAATATTACAAATCAATTACGATAAACAATTTCTAAGCATTTCATTTTCAATCTTAAAAATTCAGTGCTTCTGAATCTTTAAGAAACTTTGCAAAGTTTGTTAAAATTATCCTGCTGTAACATAAGCTTTCGCCTCTGGCGACTGGTATATTTCCAATAGTTCTAAAAACACGCAGAATCTCCTAATAGCATCATATCCTGGAATCCAGGTTAATAAATAGTATCTACTATTGTAAGGCATAATTTTAAAAAGGAAGCAAATTGGGCAAATTTGCTGTCCTTGTGCATGCTTCACATATGCTTCGCTGGCCGATGGATTAAGGTCAAAGCGCCCCCATATTTACTCCAAGTTCCGTTCCCAGGAGCCGATGGAATTGGTTTTATGGATTTCCCCAAATTTAGCGTAAATACGAACCATTATCTCTCAGAAAGTTCCATCTTTCCCATTTCCATCTCTTATCGTACCCAGCTGCTGCGTGCTTTGCCAAGAGCAAAGCACACATGCGATGTACTTATACATAATGCCAACTTATAACGGTTGGTAAAAACGGATTAACTTTTGAAATATCTCTTAATTCCCTAATGTTTTAAATCCAGATGCTATGAATTTTAACAGGCATTCTACCAATTGTTTAGTGAAAATTGGGTAATTTTTGAGGAAATTCTATGCTGCTAATTTTTTTTTACTAATAATCTAAATGTTCTCTACATTCAGATTCTGTTTCGTCACTTTATTCAAGAACTCATTTTAGAATATTTGGGTTTTGGTTTTATAGTAAATGGTAAGAAACTGAACACTAATTATGTTCAGCCATCGTTAGGCACAAATTACAACAGCATTAACTTCTGTAACCTTTTGATTTTTTTTTCTGTTGCAACAAAATCATATAGTTAAACTTTATGGAGTTCTAGTTTTGGGAATTTGAAATAAAAATAACCGCAGTCTGTTAATGTTAAACTGGCAAGTTAACATTTCCAGAATGAAAAAGCACGAATTTGATCTCTGACACAGCAAATGTTTTGCGAAACAAAAAATGGATAAACTCTGAGAAACGAAAGAAATCATTGTAATAAGGAATGGATTTCAAATACTTGAATCTAAGAAGGCTTGCATAATTAACTGGTTAAAGCTTCATCATATAATAATAAATGTGATTCTGACTTTTACCTCGAAAATGATGTTTTGTTTCCGTAATCCTCGAGTGCTAATTCAAATTACAAGTACATCTTGTACTATCTAAGCCATGCTGATAGCTGAATTTAATAACAGTTATTAATGAACTAACTTTATTATTAGAGGGCGATTAAAGACTTCATGTGCCAATAAAGATCTTCTTTGACACAATTTTTCCTTCCGCGTCGTCATTTTTCTTCCATTTCCCCCTCTCTCCAATGGAAATATTTTGATATCGAAAGTTTAGGTATTTATAATCTTTCAAAATTTTTGCGTCAGTTTCATTGCAATATCCAGGATGTTTTTATGATATTTGATCTTTGTTACAAGATAAAAATATATATAGGTCTATCTAGGATGCATTTTAAAGCATACATTTAGCAAATATGAGACATCTCCTATATTTGCAACATTTTTACATTCATTATAAAAAATAAGAGACCGAAATAGTTTATTTACAAAAATTGTAGGTTATTATGGAAAACGTTTAACACATTTAGCATCAGTGATTTTAGTATCTGGTAAAAGGAAAGTATATAATTTCGTTTTATATTTATAAGCTATAGCATGATATAAAAGTCAAATGAATGTTTTTCAAAATGCATTGTAAAATAAGTTACAGCTTACATTTTTGGGCACGAATGTTTGTGAGAGCTAACCTGTTTAGTATGCATGGGATGGTAACTAGGTCTACTTAAAGTTCGTACCTAGCAACTTCTCACACAGGCGTGAAGATGAACGCAACAGAGAAAGGATGTAAAAGTCCCTTTATTTATCAAACATGTGCAACAGAAGGCACGGATTTACTCGCTTACACAAAAACAACGTTCACTCTTGCGGTGAGAGCCTGAAAGTAATTTAATAATAAATTTAAAGGTAGAGATGTAGTGCTTGACTTCACAATTCAATTTAATCTAAGAGGTTGGCTAAGAAACCTACCTCGGCTAATACTAACTAGACGTCCACAATGCGTAACCACTACTAAGATTAACAGCTAGAGGACGAAATAGGCGAATTACACTAGTGAAATCATGCTCTTACTAACCTTTTCGTTTCAACAGTTTAAATACTCTCTTTCACCTACTTAATTTGCATCCCGACGAGGAAATGCTAAATGAAATAAGAAAATTCAGGAAAGGCTGAAAAAGTAAAACAACTATCAGTACAACTAAGCAGGACCCTATATGGTAATCGCAGAAATTAAATCTACGAGATTTTTAATTTAATTCATTGGAAATTTCTGGTATTTAAATCTTATCTAGTAATTTATATGACTGAGCCTTTTTTCTTTCATTTTGCTCTGAATAAATAAATGCAATATATTTTTTTATCTTGTAACAGAGATCAAATATCATAAAAACATCCTGGATATTGCAATGAAACTGACGCAAAAATTTTGAAAGATTATAAATACCTAAACTTTCGATATCAAAATATTTCCACTGGAGAGAGGGGGAAATGGAAGAAAAATGACGACGCGGAAGGAAAAATTGTGTCAAAGAAGATCTTTATCGGCACATGAAGTCTTTAATCGCCCTCTAATAATAAAGTTAGTTCATTAATAACTGTTATTAAATTCAGCTAATTAGTGAGACGGATGAAATTGCTCAAGATGGTACCTATACAGATTAAAGCGCAAGTTACACAATTTATTACATTGCTTGTAGAATGCTAACTTGCCTGAATTACAGTAGGATTTGGCCTACGCCCAAATCCTTTGAGAAAATGATATTCTGTATAAGTGTTTAATAAGTGGATATTCCCTTGCAAGCATTTGGAAAAGGAATAGGATTTGAGGCATGTTTATGTCGTCATCCTTTGCAAGCAACATCCTGTTCAAGAAGCCAAAAGGGATCATTTATCATGACCACCCCCGCCAGCCACACCCTTCCCTCATTTAGTGCATACTTTCGAATAAAAATGAAACTTTTTTATACACCGGGATGCATACGTTAATCATTTGACAAAGGTTGATTCATGGTTCTCTCTTTTTCGATTGAATCTGTCATCGTAGTAGTGAGAAAAGTTTGAAATTTTCTATCTTTAGGGGCATACTGTCGAGGAGTGAAACTCCCACTCCTCGACAGAACTAAAGTCTCATTATTATTTGAATTTTAATTCTTGAATTTATTGTTTGCTTGTTTTAACGGCATTTTTTAAGAATGCTTTAAATATTTTCCCGATTTTTTAAAGAAAAAGTAGCGCTGTGATGCATATTAAATAAAGCTTTTTTTTATAAAGAGCTAAATCTTTTTAAATCCTCCTCAAATGAAAGAAATTTTATCTTTTTATATAATTTATTAATAAAACAAAATTAATCTTTTATCTTTTTAATATAATAACGTGAAATTGGAAACAATAGTTATTTAATTAAATGTATGTTAAGGTCTAATTAAAAATGTGTATTAATATAGGTCAGGTGAGTTGTGTCTTAGGTAATGAGCATGCTCGTGGAGCTAATGAATCTTGTTATTTAAAGCTTTAATAAAAAATAATTAATTTTGCGTTTGACGATTCTGAAAAACATAAAATATTAAGTTCTACTTGTATTTACACTAGTATGCAACTCGCTTTATCCCATTTTCGATGCACTATTTTTTTTAGGAGGCAGGGCATAGATATAGAATTTCTCTCTTTTTATATGCGAGAAATTATCGCTCAATTCAGCAAAATCTGCTTGCTTATAAAAGTGTGGAGAAATCTAATGATGCTTTCGAGTAGTTTTGACAATTTAAAGAATTAATTTTTATTAAATTAATTTTAAAATAAGAATTATTTTATGAACATTAATTTTTAGAGTGTCCGGTGATTATTATTTTTCTGCGTACTAGATGCACATACTACACACACATCATATCAGCACTAACTTCTTTACACAAGAGAAAGTGCTGCAGCCACAAACAAAAGGAAGTCGAGTAAGCGAGTGGCAAATGAGTGATTACAGGATTTTTTCTCTCCTGTCTTCTCGCGTCTGTATTCTCACGTGTGTCTCTATTGGGGTTATTTTTTCGATAGCCTAGAGTACTTTTTATTAAATTGAAAGCAATATCTTACAGCTTTGCAGCAAAAAAAAATGAAGCGAAATTAGCTGAACATACTTTCTGTTCTTCGCATTTGAAATTGTCAAGCGATGAATAAGATGGCAGATATGTCAAAACTGTAATTGTCTGGATGCTTCTGAACGTTTATATAATTTACCGCACTTCGTTAAGATTCCGAGGTTTCTATTGTTTTTCTTAGATAATTTTAAACTTTTCACTCGTGAAATTTTGCACGAGATTGCGTTATACAAATAATTTCTTATAATGTCGCTTATGTGTTACATAAATAATTTTAATACTTGCCAGCGGCTGAGAGGTTGCGTTCGATGAACGGTTGTACTTCGCTCCAGTTCAGTAATTACCAATTAAAACAAGGTAATAAATTAAAAATAAAGATAAATTAGCCTTAGAGCGCTCTCTGAGGTAATATAGCCTACTTATATTTAATACTATTTGCTGCCTTCAGATTTATTAAAACCTTATAACGCGAAGTCATTATTAAAGTAAAATGCGCAAACTGTTAAAAAGAAAGACATTTCGAAATATTTTCTGGAAGCTTATTTGCAAAAATGCATATTTTTCACGAAACCTCTTTGTAGAATTTTAATATTACAGCGTAAAGTAGTTGTAATTCGCACTGCTTCGTAAGCGTAGCAAACGACAAAAGAAAACCGTCAACAATGAAGTAAGCAACTAAATCAATGAAATGCATTTCAGGCTAAATTAATGCAATTAACTATAATATTGAATGCCGATATCCGGCGAAATATTATGTTAAAACAAAGTTTTATTAAATTATTATAATATAAAAATCAAAATTTTAGCTAAACATTAATATAAATCAACTCTTGATTAAGTAGGAACAATTCAATCAGTCTTATGAATTCAGATTTCATTTTGTTATTGTTTTTAATGAACCTCTTTGGCCTATGAACGGATAGCCGGTTTCCCAAAGACTCATTTTAGGAGTGACGCTGCTGCTGCTTGATTTTTAATAAGCGCAACTAAAAATGCTCCGATGCAATCAAGGATGAGAAGGACTCCGTTATTATTACTTAGATTACATATTATGAACTTGCTTGTCAAGATGATGGTCCTAATTCTATGCGAAATGTTTCTGTTGTCGTAGCCCAAGTCCAAACCGACAAGGCCTTGAAGACTCATGGTTGGGAGAAATGGTCGCTTATGTGGGTGGTTAAAGACCTCGTTCACCGCTGGTCATGACGATTCTCTTGTCATCCCATATTGTACAGACATACCTCAGAAGATTAGTGTGGAAGGAATTTGTGAATTGCAGCTTCAAGTTTGTTTCGTTTTACCATTACATACAAATGTCTCTTTTTAATTTTAAGCTCTTCATAGAAGTGATATATAATAATCTTCCATACAGAAGATTTTGAAGACTCAAATTTCACAATCATATAATATTAATTTGTTTCTTCTACAATGAAGAAAATGTTTGGTGAACAGAAGGGGGAAAATCAAAGTAGCAATGCTAAGATTTACCTTTCCTTTTACTAATTTGCACATCTTGACTGTGAACGATTTATTCCTTTTGAGTAATCTGATAGCTTAGATTTTCTCTTAGATCATCAAAGCAAACTTTCCAATGGCCCACCAAGAAAGAAAAAGAAGAATAACAAAGAAAAGAAGTAAAGAAAAAAAGCATGATATGCATATTTTTGTAATTCCGCCTTTTTTAATTACAAAAAAATGGGATTTTGTTCCGCTTTGCTTTGCTCCAAAACTAATGACATTCATCTTCAACGCTCTAATACATCGACGAACATCAAAACAACGAAAAATGGAACCTAAGAAATAAGTTTCTAAACCCTTCTAAATGAGCAGCATCAAAAATACAAAGCAAATATTATTACAGTGGTTGCTGAATCGGGCAACTTTTTGAACGCTAGGCTGGGAATTTTATTCTCCCTTTTATATCTTTGCGGATTTTAATCTGACAAATTAAATATTGTACCTCGAGTCATTTGTGTCCATACTTTGGTCTTAGCTAAAAGGCTGCTGATAAGATTTTCTCTCTGAGAAGTTTCGAGAAACCTATGGAGTGTAGTAATCTGTATTCAAATGGTATAGCCAAAAACACAGGTTCATATTCCTATTAGGGTATGAGAATTTATATCATTGTCTGTCACATATTTGTGGATACGCTGATTCATCTGTATGTTGGGTGCATCCTGCGTAAGTCCTTGGCGTCGAGAGGGCGAAATACCCAATAGTGTGTGTGTGTGATTATGGCAAAGCCTCGAGGGCTATCTGCCTAAGGGGAGGGATGCCTTCGTGGAGGACTTTCTAAGGAAAACTGGCTCGTATAAACGTTACACATGGGGAAAACCACGAAAACGCCCATGCAGCCAGCCCGTTCGCGGGATTCGAACCTCGGACCGAACTACCAGTGTTCAGCGACTTTACCGCTCGGCCACTGGTGGGCCCCGAAATACCCAATAGATTTGCTTACACATTAACAACTGCCAAATCTCGAAGCATTCAGCCGTTATAGAAAAAATTAAATTTATTTTAATCAGTTATATATTTAACCTAAATATATCAATTAGCTAGCAACTCTATTCTAACAAAAGATTTTTGTTGTAGTAAGATCGAGATTTCTCTCTGATTTCAGCGTAATAAGTGTAATCAATTGAGTCCAAAGTAATTTCTAATAACAGATGTTATTCAGAGTAAGTTCAGGGTTAATTAAACGTCTTATGTTCAAGCTGCTCTAGAAGAGCAAGTGAACTGATTCAGTTATTCAAATATTTCTTTAGTAGTAATTAACCGCAGATGAAAAAAAATTGCTGCTCTGTAAAGGCTCAATGAATTTAAATTGAAGGGTACTCTTGAATTATGATCGATTACTTCCATTACGGATATGTCCCCTAACATTTCAGCTTCGCGTTTTCGAAACAGTCGTTCAGCAACTACTGACAACTATCCAATGCCTAAATTTTAATGCAAATACTAAGTGCAATTTTGAAACTCCAATCATGCAAATGTAGTTCACGCCGGACTGAGCTTAAATGTGCAAACAAATAACTCCTTTGAAACCTGTTATGCCAATCTATACATATAAAAATGCACTTGCATTATGCTAGTCTCTCTGCAAAGGAATTAGTATTAGAAAACAGTAATTGTAGATTTCAGCCTCCACCTACGAGTCGTTAACATTGGGATCTACATTTACATTGCTGTTTATGTCTATTTTCACCAGCTCCAAACAGTACTTATTCAAATTCACGAAATTACAGTAGGTTTGACTGTCGGATGAAGACTTGTTTATTAGCATCAAGAAATGAGAAGAGAAATATCTCTTTCTTTTACGGAATTTTATTAAAAGCCAAATATAAAGAGAATCTTATTTCGCAGCTTTACAAGAGGGAATTAATAATTTTAGTTACTCATTTTAACGCTTATTAAACATCAAACTTCATTAATAAATTGCATACAAAGAATTCTGAAGTTTTTATCTCAACTTCTTATTTTGAACTATTCGGTTGCATACTTTCCTCGCACTTTTTAAAGAGAAAAAAGTGGGGTCTTAGCGGAAGCTGAAACTCCGCGCTACCTAATTTCGCTCATAAATTTTAATTCCCCGAAAGTTCAGCATAATTACTAATAGATTACCCTTGATGGAAGCCTTAATTACAATACAAATAGCCAACACAAATTCTGCGTGTTTTATGTATGCATGTGTTTTGTATGCCTGTAATATAAGTTAGAAGAAGAAAAGGTCCTTTATGAAAATCAAAAGGAAAAGAAGACACATTTACGTACGGTACTGCGCTGCATTTATCTAGAGCTAAATTTACGATCTGTGTTTACAAGATGAATTGGGTTACTTAATTAGGGTAAAGTACATGACTGCCATCTGCCGAGCCCTATCCCGGTTTTTACCGCGTGCACACCATAGACTCTTTCAATTTTTTCTCCTTTCCAGCATTACTTATGTAAATTAATATTAGCAAAAAGTCCTGTTTGCATAGCAGTGCCTCGGAATAGCGTTTCCGGTATCTTAATGCAAATTATTGTTGCTACAGTGAAAATTGACCCGCCATAAAGATTGTACCTTCATAAAAGTGCCTGCCTAAGCGAACCCTGGACAGCTTGCACTAAATTGCCGGAATCTTTATTACGTGTCATCATAATGGCGTGGTTCCCTTTGCTGCTAAAACTATATTATACATTCAAAATTGAAAATTTTATTATCATTTCACATATATTATGTGGCAGTATATAATAATATAGGATCTACACCTATAAAATATTCTCGACAAACTTTTCTAAATTTCTTCCTTATTTTTAGACTAAGCAACTGCTGCGAAAGTGTTTCAAATTGTGTCTAGACTCTCTAAAAAGCTTTCAATATATTTACTGGCGAAGGAAGGTAAAGGAAACGAGCGTGGGACGTGTAAATGGACCTATGCAATTCAATTCAAGCCTGCGTTTTCAGGGATCAACACTGTTTCTTACATTTTCACTTTTTTTCTTTTTAATCTTTCCTCCCCCAACAATATAGAAGAAGCAAAAAATCGTAAGGAAATAAATTGCACCTTTGTCCGAATTCGAACACGAGGCTTTCGAATTATATGATCAATGTGTTGACCCCTACACCACAAACATACGAGTACTTGTGAAAAATGCTTAATTCCTAATTTTCACCTCTCCATTGCAGACTTGAGAGGAGAAGCAACGATCCTTAGTCGACCAATCCTATTTTGTAACATAGTCTAATACTTCTTATTTTAGGCATCAGGAGCAAAGGAAAGGAAGAGTTAAACTGTACTAGCTTATAGGATTATAACAAAGCACATTAGTCTTGCTTCCTAAAGCAAGGGGCGCTCTCATGTAGGGCTTTTTAAGGCAACCTAGAGAGAATCCACACTAGCACATATAAAGAAGGGTTTTAGAAATGAGATACCATAAGTAAATATATCATGCCCTTCCCTAAACACGGAACTTTGGAAACACTGGATAGATGAGTTGGCCAGAAAGATGCTTAGGGTAAAAGCCGTAATTACTCGTACTTAAAACAGTTAATTATCGTCTGGAAATAGTTCTAGAAAAACATAAATATAGTGTTTCATGTAGGTTCCGACGTATTATATTATGTGCATTTTTACTAGAAAAGAAACAGCTGTTTTAGTAGGGTTTTTCATTTCCTTGCACGGAAACAAAATATTTTTAAAAAACGAATGGAAAGAACACTGTTCCACTATTTCGACTTTCTTTGCTCTCGATTTCGTTTCGCTTACTTCCCCATTTGTTTGTTTTTGTTTATGAAGTGTATAATCTTCACAGCTTGATTCTGTGTTTTTCCTATTTTAATGAGCGACTTCTAAATTCTTAGTTTCTATTTATTAAGTACTTTTATCAAACTATGGGTAAAAAAAAATGTAGTTTTTAGTCTAAATAAAACCTATAGCGAAACATGATCTATTTAGAAGCTCAAAAAAGGAAGGAAACGTTTCTTCAGTTAGTCTACTCATCGCTTCGGTCTTGTAATGTTATTTACCTCAGTAAAATTGAATTTTATAAATTAATTTTCCTTTCCTACGATGCAAAACAAATCTTACAAATCAAAAATTGTTAATTGATAGATAACTTCTTATAAGCTTTAGCGTTTAACATGTATTACTTTATTTTTAATTTATGTTGTGCAAAACCAAAGCAGCCATTTAAAATGGAATAGTTTGCTTGCAGTTATTCGACTGTTCTGTTTTTGAAACTGTATAAGACATTGTATTATTATTGTAGTAGAACGGAGCTTCTTTTATATGGGAATTCATTGCTATTGAAGTAAGGCAAAAGCTTTCCTGAATAACCTTAAATAAGGGATGATTTAAAGAATCTGTCTATCGTCATTAGTAAGCTGAGGATCTTAACCAGCTGGTTTAATTTAGTAGTTACGCATCTTCCTACATGTGATCAATCTGTAATATCTACGCGCTAGGTTTTAATGCGTAATGTTTCACTCTGTTGGTCAATTATTTTCTAAATTACTAATGTTCATTTTAGCGGGTCTACATTTCAGTGACTCAAACTGGTTACTCTCCTTTTTTACTTTCGAGAACACTGGATTCAACTTTATCGTATACAAGGTAAAAAGAGGAAGGAAAACTAGCGTAAATTTAACGTTTAAGATTACTGCAGTTTATCAAAAGAGATTGCATCTGTGAATCTTTGTCCTCATAAAGATAGCGCCTGAGGTTAAAGAAAACTTGTAAATTCAACCCTGGTATGGTACTTATCCTGCCACATTGTATTTGTAAGACCTTTTCATTTCAGTCGAAGACACTGAGAACTAAATATTTGTTTCTTAACAGACGTCTAGGAAAAGATGGATAATTTTTTTTAAGCCACAAAAGAAATATTATCAAGATTCCTCTTTTTTTTTGTGTGTGTGTTTCTGAGAACGCACTTTAAAGTTAGCATTTTTGGGGGATAATGCAGCAATCCTCTTTCATTTATACAAACTGATAGGTGAAACATTACATAACTTAAACTGAATAAAATGCATCCGAATAGAATTTTTTTTCCTGTTAAACTCGTAGTCTTATATTAAATTTTTCAGATAATTAAACTGAAAGTTCATGAAAAGTTAACAACAGTTTCTTTGTCTCAAGCTGCTAAATTTATTTTGTAGCTTGTAGGCGTACTAGAATGTTTTACATTTGAGTAAACCATTCTAGTACGCCCCTTTTATTTCATACTTCATGAAGCCTGAGAAAGAGAAAAATTTTAATGTTGGAATTTTGACCCGAAAATTCATTTTGGAATCTGTATATTTTACAGTATAAAACTGTTTACGCTGTAAAACTACGAAATTTAGAATATTTATTCTGAATTCTTAAAAACATATATATTAAAATAATTGAACAGTAGGAAAGATCTTTGAAGTAAATATGGGGAAAATGTTGTTGTAAAATTAATGACTTATCTATGCCTACTCTCATACTTAAGTAAAAGAACAATGAACGGTCTATGTGTCTGATTATAAATTTTTGCCCCGTCTAAAATCTAAATTGCCCTAAATAGTAACACTACTTAAATTTACTTTGTGGCTTAATGCTAAAATTCAATAAAATAAGTAGCCAGAATTTATTTTATGGCTTAATGCTAATAAGGAATAGAATAAGTTGCTAGAAAATATGTTTACAAGAGATCAGAGTACTCAGTAGATTTCTTATAAATCATAGTGTTCTCAAGTTTCTTTATGAATAAGATAAACATAGTTTTGAGCTTCACTGATTTTAGTTCGCACAAATCTCGTGAATCAGAATTGTTATCTTCGTGTGTAAGCCTTCACCCTCAGCTACAATGACTGCAAGCTAATTCCTCTTCTATGCTTCCGGAATTATTATTACACATATACATATATATGATATTTTAGATGTTCACAGTCGTGGTACCGTGATAGAATTCAGCTGAGAGTTGACTAGACAAAATTAAACCGATTCACTTTTTAGTCATGGCTAATAAAACTGCTACGTAGATATATATGACTGGAAGGAAAATCACACTTGGCTTGATCGTTAAACTATCATTTTATTCTGAACAGGAAAAATTCTTCACATACATTTTTGCTTAAACTGGTTACAACATTAGGGATGTTAAACGCGCCCCACAATTTCTATATACTCTGTTTATTAGACATTTTTTTTACATACTACTATTGTAATTACATTTCAATTCTTATACTGCCCAGAACCGTTAATGCAACAAACATTTCTTCAAAATATTCCGATTTTAGTTACGACATAGAACTAAATTATTGAAGTACTGGAGAATTATATTCAAACTCACACTGAAGAAGGTCTCAACCGCTTTTATAAATTAGCTTCCATTTCCTTGCAAGCTTGAAGTCCATTCATGACGTTTAATCTGTCAGATAAGATACGCATATCGTTATACAATCTCAAACACAGGAAAATTAGTGTTTATTGTATTCTTTCCAAATCCTGTCACAGTCACACTCAAGCAAATTCTTTTTTAGATTAAGTAATGCATATGTGATGAATAAACCATCGGAATATTCAATGACGTGATTTGTATGCAACAGACGAGTCCATTTGGATTCTTCTCGAAAGCTCCTCTGGCGTTAGTTTTCATGTCAAGTGAATTACGTCGAGAGTGGTATATTAGTATGACAGCTCTTTATAAGTGGTCGGTGCGTTTAGGTATTTTCGTACGTTTTAAATTCGGTATTATCTCTTTTCTATCTTTATTTCCGGAAAAAGAGAAGGAAATATTTGAAATCTGAAGCTTAAAGGTTCTGCAGCAGATTAATATTCAGAAAGAGATTTCATATATTATCGGGAAAGACATCTTTCATTCACTTGTTAACATTATTTGGCTCATGACTGACAAATTATTTCTAACAGACCGACCACCGAAACTGACGCGAGCAAAGCGCAAATGAATTATCGTGGCTTAACAGAAGAATTGATAAAATAGTTATTAAATTAATAAAATAGTTTATATAGTTGTAGATAAGTCCAGTGGGTAAACTTCTGTGTGAAACTGAAGTAGCAAGAAACTACGCAAGGGAAGGGTTAATTTACCCTTTATTAAATCTTTGAAAATTTACAATGCGTCAACTCGACGCTAACAAACTTCGCCTCTGCTAGGGCGGTAACCGAAAAAAATCAAGTAACGAAACTAAAATCTGAAGATATTAACAAACGATAGAACTAGACTACAGGCCTCAGCGAGATCCCGTAACTTAAACCCCTTTCGAAGCTAGTGGCAGCAAATAAATGCAACTAAGCCACTTGAACCAGCAATAAGCAAACGTATCTACGGCAGAGGTGGCGGCTAGAGCCTAACTCTCTCTTTTCACCTAACGAAACTCGACTTTTAAATACTTTCTTCAAAGTAGAAATTAAATTTGCATTCCTTCACGCGCGCTACAAAATTTAAATATTCTGGTACTGACAATTAGGGAATGAAGGCTTATAGGAAAGAGTTTAAACCAAATTTTAACTTGTTAGTTAAAATAAACATAAATCCCTACTTAGTTATTAAAGCAGTTATCATAAAAAAACTTTACTAATCTTAGTTCACAATCCTACAATATTATTCTAAAACTGGGTATTCGACTACTTTAAATTCTGTGCAGTGCAGTCGGTTACTCACTTGCATTACTGTTTGATTTAGTTTATTCAATAATAGCAAAGCATGCGACGGCCATCTGCCTCAGGGAAGGGATGCCTACGTGGAGGGCTTTCTAAGGGAGACTGGGTAGTGCCAAAGTTACACACGGAGAAAGCAACGAAACCTCCCCATTAAGGGAGGCGTTTGCTTGAAATTGAACCCAAATTCAACTGCCAGCGTTTAACGACTTTTCCATTCGGCCACTGGTAGGTCCTTTGTATTACATACAAGAATATTTAGGTAATGATGTAGTATTATTTGATGATCCTTTTTAGTTATTTAGTTATTTCTTATATGCCAGTATTAGAACGTTATTTTTTGTGTGGAAATAAGTACAAATAATTAAGAATTCCTATATAAAACTGATTCCCTGAATTAGTTTAAAAATAAATTAATAAAATTTAGAACTCCACTAAATCAAAATTCTTTAGAATCTTACAAAACGAAAGCAGAAGTAGCCCTTAAGAGGGCTGTTTTTATGAGTCTTTAGTCATACATTACGAATGTGAGCAAAAAATAGTCAGGAAGGGATTAAAACAACAATAAATTGTAGTGACACCATCTAAAAAAAATACTAACTAAAACCGGTAGATCACTAAACCGCTACATCATTACAAATACTCATATTCATTCCGCAACTCTCTTTAAACAAGGTTTACAGTTTGTTATTGTTGTTGTGATTTATCTCATTTGTCTGACAGTAACATCAGCACAAGCCACGAAATTTAACGTAGCAAGGAGTGCAAGCTTGTGCCTGTCCTTGGCAAGAGCCTTGAGCGCCATACAGGTGACACTACGACTTTGCTCAGTTCTGCCCCCAATTTTGATGGAGATCACTCCAGGGGTATGGATGCTAGGGTCTCCCACCTTTCTTCCCTTATTACCAACCTATCGAGAGGACTTTCGGCTCGCCGCATATTTAGAGTGCCCCTATACCGTACAGACACTATACATTTACAAACATCCGTGCCTTTTCCAGGATTCGAGCCAGGGCCCTTCGGTACGGCAATTAGAGTCTCTAAGCACTATCCAGGTTAAGCGGCAGGTTTACAAGTTTAAATTTTATTAGGCTAATTTCCAGTCAATAAAATCACTTACTACGAGTATATAAAACGAAGTAATTTTAACGCTATTAAATGATTCGTAGGTCATTCAACTAGAAAGGCTGCGAGTTTGAGTATACAAAGTATTTCGTTCTTTCTTGGAAAAATAAATTTGGTCTCAAAATTTGTTGCGACACGAGCATTTTTTCCTTTGCGATTGTAGCTGTCGATAACAAAGTATGACTCTTAGTATTCTTGTACCATTCTTACACACTCTGTCGATCAATAACTCTGTCGTTAATGTTATCGTCATTTTCTGTTCTCTTCGTTTATTTCTGAATCATCATTTGAGGCATCTTTTCGCAACTAACAAGCCCTCGAGTCATACGTGTGGAACGTGCTATACGTTGCTTAACTTCCTTGGTGCTTCCAAAATTTATTTAACCAGAAAACGATCTTAAACGATAAAGATAAGAAACTAAAAGGTATTCTTGAAAGATTCTTTTTCTCCTTAATCGACATTGTGGGCTTCATGATGATACTTTTGTGTTTGTGTGGGGTTTTTTTATTTATTTTTTTTATGACTTATATCTAATGCTGCATTTTATAAGGAAGCCCAACAAAGAGTCGTAAATTCTTTAAACTAAATTTATTTTGATCATTAATAACCTGAGAAACTCAAATATATGGATAGCATAGTAGTTAGCATATGAATTTCTTCCCTTTTTTTATTAAACTTAGAAAAAAATAGAAATATTTGATAGAGGCTAAATGTTTGGATGATTAGCATGTCTTTTGTCATTATCACGTTTGCATTCGCTTATTCATTTTATAGGATTTAACAGCTTTGTAAATTACAAAAACAAATAAAATATTAAATTCATAATTTTATTATATGCATTTCGCAGCATCAAATTATTTCTCAAAATCATCTAGTCTGACTTAATCCTATAGTGCTTTTAATATAACAGATCCAATATCCATTAGACCTTAGCTTAAAACAGACTTTCTTAAACTGTAGGTCACGACCCCAAAAAAATTTTAGCAGTTTTGATATTTCTTTAACTTATTTTAATAATTTTACAATTACCAAATATTTTTACATAATGTATCTGAAAATAGATAAAGATAAGACAATACAGGCAAAGAAAACACGAACACGTTTCGTCGCAAATTTTTGTTATAATAGAAACGTTCATTTTACTTTAAAAATTAAAGTTAATGACCTAAACTGCAATAGGAAATTACAATACGAGTGAATCTTAAAGGAAGCTCTCTGTTGCTTAATAGGAATATTTGAAAGTGTTCATGAAAAATTAAGATGATTTTTATTAAATTAAAATGAAAATTTTTAAAACAGTTTTATAATAAAAGTGCTTTAAAATTATAATGAATAAAAAAATAAAACTTTCTTTTGAATGAAAACTTTGCGCAATCTCTGAGAACTCATGTTATTTTAATATTATTGCCATACTATTTTAATAGTTAACCACGTTGTTTACTAAAACAACATTGACATCTTACAAAATCAAAATCTTCTTATTTTATTCGAATACGGCAGTAGTAATAATGCTCAGATTTTCATCTCACGAATGGATGAAATCCGTTAACTTGTGCACTTGACACAAAGCACGCGTAAATTATACTGCGATTTGACGCAATTATCAATAATCGCCTTACAGAAACTAAACTACAATATGATTTCTATAAATATTTAGGGCAAATGCTTTAAGAAGTTTAGTGACAGACTCGAATTTTTTAAAAATTTCTAAGCTTTTGTTTTCACATATCACATATCGTCTGAAATCCTTATTATTGTAATAAGTGCGTATTATATATTTCAGAAAGAAGGAGAAATTCATTGTATGTTCGGAAGATGAAGAAAAATTCATATTAATTACTTTTGTACCTTAAAAGAGTTTTTCCTTTCAACCTAAATCTCTGTTATGAGATTGAACTAAGTGAAATACTGGAGAATGTGGGTCACGTGGTGTAGGTGTTATAAAAACGCACAAGAGGTACCACCCCGCTGCCACACCTTGTTCACCTGCTCATATTTATCCCTTACACACATCTTCTCTCGCAGCCTCTTTCTTCTTTCATTCATTTCAATCACGTACATATTACACAGCACTATTTCCAGGTCACAAACTTTATTTAATTTATATAAGTATTGAGACAGAGATATCACCAAACCTATTATAGTTCGTTGTAAATCCCCAACTCAAGAAACATTGCATTTAACTAGATCATGACTTCCCCCCCCCCCATATTATAAAATTATCAATTCAGGATATCGCAAAATCAATTTCAAGTTAGCATAAAAGCGAAATGTGGGAACTATTAGAATCTAAATACGCATGCATTGATTTCAAGTGCATTTTAATTTGAGTTGGATAATTTGAGAAATATAAACTTACTCAATATATGATTTTCCGATTATATCTCTAAATACTTAGTAAGCCATAAAAAAGTTTAAAAAATAAATATTTTTGCTCAAAATTATCATTTTATTCCTGACAAGTTTCAGTCATATGATAACTTAACGGCTACACCAGTGGCTAATACTTCAAAGCATCCAACATTGACTATTATTTTCTCGATTCGATTCTTACAGCGGAATGAGCTGACTGAATTTGTATTATCATTATTTTCTTCTTGTGTAAAGTAAATTTCTGTCAATTTATAGAAACCTCTTTATGAAGGGATATCGTTCTGGGGATAGTGCATTGCCATAACGAATGATAAATCAGTTAAATATAGGCATAGGACCGGGGTTCCCAAAGTGTGAACCGGGAGACAATGCTTGGGAGATCTGGAAAAGTTTTGAAATACTCTTTTTCTAGTCAGGTAATACGTATATGTAAGATAAAAAATATGTAACTTCTAACTATGAATTATAATTTTAATTAGCAATAACCTCTTGACGCTTAATTTTAGTTTAGTGTATCGCCTTTGTATTCTAAAAATAGCAATCTTTTCTGCATTGCGTCATTTCGAGACTAATCCATGTCATATGTTTCTTGCATAAAGTTTGTGACGCAAATGGAACTAAAACCCAAACAGACAATATTAATTTTATAGCATTATTAGTTATCCAGTCAAATGCGCTGAGACTCGAAACTAACTCGTTTGAAATTAAGATTTCATCCTGAACGCAACTGCACTTGCTTTCTACACTTCGGCCTAACTGGACTGCTGCCTGCTGCTGTCTTCTTGCTGCAAAGATATCAAAAATGTAAACATTTTGAAATAGGCACAAACAGTGTTCCAAGCTGTTTGTGGCTGCAACATTTTTATTGAAATAACAATGAAGATTTTATTTGCCTCCACTGCCAGTTTACTGTTCATTATGGATCAACATTCTACGCAATCAATATTCTTGCTGTTCATAATGGATTCAATATTCTACGTATCCACGTCATCAGCAGTTCTAAGGTTGCTTTCATTACAATGACAGTTTTCTTCATTATATATGTGTATAATTTAGAAAAATTGGTTGCGTAGTAGATGCGTAATGAAGAAACTTGCAATTATGGCAGATTTAAATATTCCTTTTTATTTCTCATTAGCCAAATACTCATAGCCGCAATAGACGCGCCCATTCTAAAACTTTTACATTTTTGATGCCGTTGTGGTAAGAAAAGAAGCAGCGGCAGAAGTCCGATATGCTCGAACGCCAAATCTTAGTTCAAAGTGAGTTAGTGTCGAATTCGTCAACTTTTGATTGGCTATTTAATACCTTTAAAATCATTATTGGCTGACCTTTAAAATTATTATCTTTGATGCTAAGTGCCAGCATCAGGGAGTTATCTTAGAATAATATATTGGCTATTAATTTTGAATGATGCAGTTTAGAGAGGTTTATTAGAAGGAAATACTGATTTTGGAACCGAAAGAAAAATACTCAAATTAAAATGGAGACTCAAGGAAATATTGCAAGTTAGAATTGTGCTTTATATACTTTTTATCTTATATGTACTTCATCGTTATTTGACTCTCTTTTAGGAATCTCTTTTTTCCAAACGTTGATCGTGCGGTTAGCGAAAATAAAAAAAATTCGGAAAAAGAAATAGCCTAGAAACTTTGACAGAAATTTTGTGTAAAAACTTTGTAAATTTTATAGCATGATTTTATGAAGTTTTCTTAGATGCACTTAATGAGACGGGTTTCAAAAAGTCCTCCACGAGAGTGTCGCTTTTTATAGGGAGGTAGCCCTAGTGTACTTTATCATAATATATTAAACAAAGTGATACACATTAACGGTTCAGTTTTATATTTAATTCATTAATGTATACATTCTTTTAAATAAGTCGGATTTCAAAATTTCTTAAATTATATAGTATGCTCAAATGTGATGGCAACAGACTTTGCGTTTTTTAATATTAATCCTTGACAAGTATTTCCAGTTAAAAACTATCTCAAAAGAATATAGAGAATTTCATGATGGCACTTTCTCCATTGTGGATTGTAAGATTTGACATATACAAAATTATAAAAGCTTTGGAAATAAAGCATTCCAAAATATCTATTGCTTTTGCAAATTTGTAGACACATTTGAGTACGAAACAATTCACATTTCACTGCTTATTAGAAACAGAAATTCAAGAACTTTTTTAACCAAATAAAGGGATTATAAAAGTGAAGTTCGTTTTTCTTCGATTAATGATTCTGTCTTGAGGAAGAGAGCACTTATTGTTTTGTAGCTGGCTTGGAATTTTTGCTCTCTGAGGGCTGTATAAATAGATAGATTTTTAATTTACAGACTTCTGCTACCGCCAGGTTTGTAAGTGTTTTCATAAAATTTTCTACCTTATTTTTAGAAATTTCATCATTTTAATTGCTTGTTTAGAATCATCATTTAATGAAACAAAACGTTTAGTCTTCTTTTTCGAACATCCAGGATACTACAGTTTGATTCGAACGAGAAAAAGTCCATTTTTCTTATTCAGCAAAACGCAACTATGCTGTAAAAATTTCCTTTTTCATATATAGCATTTTAACGGACTGTTAATGATTAATTATCGTTTTCGTTTTTAAGCTTGAGCGTAAGAATCGATTGATTAGTTTTGCTGAAAAAAGAAAAATAAGCAAATTCTAGAAAATTTGCTCACCGGTGGCCGAGTAGTGTAGGAAATGGCCATGCAACTGCGACTGTAACTGAGTTAGATAACGTTAAAGCGCCCGCAGACGAGAGGTTAACGATGATGAATGCAGACTTGTGAAAATGTGATGATATTTCTTTTCATTTTAATTTACACAAATAAATTTTAGTTTAGAAATTACTCGATGAGTTTTAGTGGTGATTATGTAGATGTTTATTGGGATGTTTTCCCTATATAGTTATTCCCTATATTAGTTTCCCTATATAGTTACTGTTCAACACTAGTAGTCCAGTCTTCTTTAGCATATATTAGCCTAGTTTAGTTCTCCGTAATAAACTGCTTATTAATTATTTGTCATACATCAGCCAAAAACAAAATGCTCACTAGCCGCATGATTATTGATTTTTCATGCATTTTATCAAACGCTGAACTCAAGTCTGAGTTATCACCATCAATAAGCTTCAATTCAGTCTTCCATTACGTTGGAAAATTCTCTCCAGATTTGTCTGTTTTCATAAACTGCATCAGAGTTGTTGCGCTGTCTTCTTGGTGTCAGGTCTTGAATGCGCACACCTTCCCTTAAATCTCTTTTATAGCATACATTTTGCCAAAACTACTCTTAAATTAATGGGTTTTGACGGAACCTCTAACCCTTTGAAAATAAGAAAGAATGAGCCGAAGCAAACAATCGAGAAGCATCTCAGTTTTCCTGAACTTGCGCTTTTAACTTTTGAATCTTCCAGCTCTTTGTGTCGAGAGTTTTAATTACATTAAGATTGCGTGGGTGCGATCCTTTTGAGCTTTCGTGGCTTTTCGAGAAATATTGTTACCTTTAAGCGCCGTTAAAAAAAGTTACTGTCAGCTCTGTTGTTGTTTTATGCGCCATTATATTCTTTTGCGCCTGCAGGTGTGCAGGACATTGTAGGGTTGCGGAAACTAAAGGCATGTCACAGGAAAGGGATGAAGCCGAATTTTCTTTATTTTCCCTAAGCTAGTAACTGTCGACCGAACATAACTCTTCAGCTTTAGTTGCTGTCGACCTGCGAAAGTAATTCTTCAGCTCTGTTATTGCCTGCTATAAAGAACATCATGTAATTTTCTTTATTCTTAAGAAACGGCAGGGGACATTAAATTTATTTTTAAAGATACCTACTATAAATATTTTCTTTCAGGTTAAGGATTCATAGCTATACAGTAACTAATTATTACTAAGGGGTAAGTAAGACAACAGCCTGGATTAAGAAAAAAGATATTGGACCGGTAGTTAAATAGCCATATTTCCGGGAAAGCAGTGCGATTATTTATGAGGATGGGGAAGACCTGGCATGTTAATTTTTTATCTTTTCTTCTACTTGAAACTTTTGTTTGTTTGCACCAAAATTTGATATACCTGAGACTTTTCTGCGAAATCAAGTGATTTTTCAAATGACGTGTTAAAATATTCTCGAAACAAAAACAGTATGCTGCTCACAAGATTTTTTTATTAGTGTGAAAGTTTGAAATGCTTTATGAAATTAAAATAAAACAGAACTTCATCATTAAAAATTCTGTTTCATGTAATGTGCTTAAATATTGCAAAAATAGCCAAAACAAATAAAATACTTACATTGTAGCAACACAGAGCTGTCTTTTCATCAAATGTGAACTAATTTGTTTTCCTAACGTCGGGCACTATTTTGTCTTTTTTTGACAATGGTCACTCCTAAGGCCAAAAAAAAATAAATAAAAGGTAATGATACTAATAAAAGTTGGCCATTTTATTGTGGAGGCACCTAATAGGCGGTCAGCATTACCTCCTATGAAGGGACAGACAATTATAGCCATGCCTTCTCCAGATTCCTTTGGTATCGTAGTCTGCTCCTTTAAACACTATACCATCTGGGCGGCAAAGGTAAGCTACCGTATATACCCGCGTATAAGTCGAGATATTTTGAACCAAAAAAAAAAAAAAAAAAAAAAAAAAAAGAGACTTCAAAGTGTGGGGGGGGGGTTGACTTATACGCTGGGCCATAAGAAATTAAAAGAATCGGAAGCCCGATATTACATTAATTGCTCAGTGGGTTAAAGATGCTTGGAACGAAATACCCTCTGAAATGATTATAAAATCATTTAAAAAATGTTGTATTAGCAACGAACTAGACGGCACGGAAGATGATGCTGTTTTTGAAAGTGAAAATGACGACGAAGGCTCTAGTAGTGATTGTAACAATACAGAGTTCGAGACTGAAAATATGTATGATGACGAGCCAATGACGACAGAAGAGTTCTATGAAATGTTTGGCGAATCTGACTATGAATAATATGATGATGCTGTTTTTGAAAGTGAAAATGACGACGAAGGCTCTAGTAGTGATTGTAACAATACAGAGTTCGAGACTGAAAATATGTATGATGACGAGCCAATGACGACAGAAGAGTTCTATGAAATGTTTGGCGAATCTGACTATGAATAATATGATGATGCTGTTTTTGAAAGTGAAAATGACGACGAAGGCTCTAGTAGTGATTGTAACAATACAGAGTTCGAGACTGAAAATATGTATGATGACGAGCCAATGACGACAGAAGAGTTCTATGAAATGTTTGGCGAATCTGACTATGAATCGGACGTTGAAGGATTTTGATTTTGTTTATTTACCAAGGTATTTTTTATCCTATATTTACTTTTTTTCTCAGATGATTTGAATAAATGTTGTACTTTAAAAAAATTATCGAAGTTTCTCGATCGATTTCGGAAGTGGGGGGGTCGACTTGTACGCGGTATCGACTTATACGCGGGTATATACGGTAATTTGAATGCTGTTAATGACTGCGACAGACTTTGCATCAAGAAATAACATGTCAAATGTTTGTAGAAAATTCGTCTCAAAGGCAGGGCGATACCACAGCCACAGCATTTATGACTGCCTTAACAGGATAACATGACTATCGGTTGAAGCATAGTTTCTCAAATAAAAGGTAGCTAGTAGTTACTGGGTTGTCAAAGAATCATGTAAAAATTTATAAACAATCCGAAAACTAGATTTTTTACTCATAAACGTAGCATTGCGTGCGAATTTCATATTTTAAACTGTCTCAAGGATATTTAATATCTTTTCTAATTTAGCTTTTACCTGCTGTACTCAGTCTAATGTATAAAATAGGTACGTTGTGTACAATACGTAGTTTAATGTATTTAACCTATTCTCCCTTTTGTCAAAGGCGGGAATTGAGATGAATAAGCAAACAGAATACTAGGACTTAGCTATGAGTGATGCAGATAAAGTCCTGTTGCGCACTACCGTGCTAGAAAAATATTTAAAAAGGCTTATTGGTAGCGCAGGAGTAAGTACGTTAACGGGTATCATCCTACATTATCATTACATCATTAGGATTTTTTTTTGTGAAAGGCATATTTTAATCAGTACTGTGATCGTGTCATAAATGTGTAGAAATGTTTCGGCAATTAACTCATATAAGGGAGGGAATGTCGAAGAGGCTTGGACGGATTTTTAGTTTATAGCCAAGCATACTAGGGTTACCTATTTAAGGAGAGGGCTGCCTTCGTGAATGACTTTCTAAGAGTATTCATATCCATATTACCCATGGAGAAAAACACGGAAATTCTCATATAGCCAATCCCTTTGCAGGAATTAGAACCTGGTCGAATTATCAGTATTCAGCGATCTTATCATCTGAGCCACTCAGTGGCCCGGTGCTAAAAAAAGGCCATCTTTCTTTCGTTCTAAGATTCACCCCTTAATCAATACCCCGAAGCGAGAAAACTCTTCAGTTATAAGCAAATAAATTAAATAATTTAATAAAAGATCCTGAAGCATCTCGTTAATATTTTTTAATAATCGACTTCGATTCATTAACAGCATTGTATTTATTTAAATTAATATTTAAAAAATTAATTACTTCAAAATGATTTGTAATTCATAAAAATATACGAGTCTAAAAATTCTAACTATTCTAAAACATACTTCATGTTTAGCGACATGTATACAGGGAAAAGTGCTTTTTATAATTAAAGAACTACGATATTACGTTTTACAAACTTGGAATGGGAAAATTATGTAAATTACTTATGTGTTTATACATGTTTTTATTTAAATTAGATCCTTTATTATTAAAAATTGTTAAAAATAAGACATAATGAAAAAGATTTTCAGATGCTAAATTACAACACTAAAACTGCCTTAATTAATGGTCTGTTGATCATACAGCACGTGTCTGGACTGACATTTTTTTCTTATGAAGCTACTTCACATGTAATATAAACTACACTTCAGCGTAAATAACCTTTGAGCTGTAAGAAGAATCACTTCGAGGAAGAAAGCGAACACTGAACCAACTAGCATTTCGAGAATAAACGGGCGTGGGTACTTAATTTATTAGACGGGACTCTTTGCATCCTAAAGTACAAATCGTGATTACGAAGTCCGCCATGTTGTCACGAAGCCCTAAGCCTAATTACAAAGCTTACTAATTGCCCAAAACCTTACTTAGAAGCTCCCCATTTCCCCCTTCTGCTTCACGAGAGTTGAATGCTAGTTAGAACGCGGGGGGGTCTAGAATAGTATTCACGGCTCCCGTAATTTACTCAGCTTATTTTATATTTTGTTACTGTAGTTGATATTAAAACATAATAATAAAAAGGGAAATGAGGCGTGGAGTTTGGATTTAAGCATTAATGTTGCAGCTACAGTAAAGTTTTATAGTGTACTGCAGTCTAAAGAATGCTGATTTTTTTAGAAACGCTTGTGAAACCTTAAATTTAAAATGATATCTTTGCCATTGGAATATGCAAGCCAAAATGATCCAGTAATAGTCTCTAAAATATATTTGTCGCAAATGACATGTTAGTTTCACAATATACTATTTTCACTCGAATTTCTTTGATTTACGCATTCTTCGTGTCATCTTTAATTTTAATAAGTGACCATTTTACGTAACTGTTGTTTAATTGCAGTGATTAGAAACTAATAATGCAGAGGGCGTGTTGTAACTCCATTAAAGCTGTGGTATAAAGAGTGAAGAATGCAATTTATCTAAAAAAATAATTAAAAAAAAGGGTACCAAAAATATGTTCCATATATGTGTGTGGTTCATCATCCTTGAAATTCTGAGTTGAAGAGCCAGATGGAAATTGAAAGTATGGTGATGTGATAATAATTGAGACAATAGTTTTTAAATAATATATTTTACCCAATGGCGGGCACTTGTCATTGTAGGTGTTGGCCACTACTAAGACCGGAAGCAGTGATCACTTTATTATGGAGGTACTTAATAAGTTGGCCACCGTTACCTGTTATGTAGGGGACGGATAATTTACATCCATGCTTTCTCCGGAATTCGAGCTCGGGCCCTTCGGTACGGCAGTCAGTGTCAGTAACCACTTTCTCATCTGGACGGCACCGTAAAGAATGTTACTCAAACTCAAAACCCTAAGCTAAAAAATCTGCTAATTTTAAAATATCCAGTTCAATTTTGATATTCACAATATATATATATATATATATATATATATATATAGTGCGTATATTTAAAGTTAATAGAATTCCGGTGAAAACGAGGAATACGCTTTTACTAAATTTAAAAGAAATATTTTTTTGCATTATAGAAGTATTCATCTGAATAAGATAGAACTTCCATTTGTAATACTGGAAAGGACTCTTATGATCCGATTATATTATTAATTTTAAATCTTTTACGGTTTAAAACTGAAGAATCTCGCAAAGCAGGATTATGGAAAAATCCTTTCAGCTCTATATAATTTTTTAAAATTAGCATAAAGTTCTGTGAGGAATTATATCTTCCCCCCCCTACGTGTTCTCATGACATAAATGGTGAACATATGTAGCTAGTCAAGTGGAAGATCCCGGATTCGAATCTCGGTGGAGGTACTGTCTACTTCTCCTACTTCCTGCTTCGAAAAAACCTACCAGCCTCTAAAATAATTACCGATCTTAAATGTGGTCAACGATAATTCGATGCCACCTAGACTTGGTATACTGAATTTCCTGCATTTGCTTTTTAAGTAGGGGAACAGTCTAAGGCAGCGGTTCTCAACCTTTTGACTAACGCGTACCATCTAAACAAAAACTGAAAACCTTTAGTACCACCACTACAGAGTACTACTATCATCACCACTCTTGAACAAAACTCAGATCGCATAAATTTACGAGTGTTAGAGAAAAAACTCATTCAGAATGTTGGGGTTTTAATTTTTGAATTTAATAGTTAAAAATACTTTGCTTCTTTGCGTACCACCTATTTTTCTCTTGCGTGCCACCACTGGTGCACGTACCACCGGTTGAGAACCCCTGGTCTAAGGAATTAAATCGCAATCCCGTATGCGCTTTTTAGATATAAGTGGACGTCCAGTACCTACTTGTCTAACTAGCAAGATGGAGTAAGCTCCATGATTCAAATCTCTGAAAAGACACAGTTGATTTGTCACATTTCTTACTCCAGAAATTCTAATAGTTTCTCTGCAGCGATACTGCTAAACGTTTTCTCCGAAAGCTCTAAAACTGCATTTGTGAAAATTCAGTACCATTAAATTAATTGCATAGCTTATACAGCTAGTTTTCATCCAGGCTCATCGGTAAACTTCTACATTAATAATTCAGCAAAAATTATTTAAAATGAATTTTCTATGTTTGACAGCATCACCTAGGTTTGGGGTTCTGACTTAGTTATGATAAAATTAAATTATCGTTGAAATTAACAATTTATTACTTGATTCAAATTTAATGATGCACTCAAACTTTATTTTTCATCAGCTCTAGAGTCAAAAATTAAAATTTCAATAATAACTCGAAAGAGAGAATAAAAAGGCGAGAAAGAAAACTTCCCCAAGTTGGAGTCGACAGCTCATTGCTGAGAAATCGTTTAAAATCTTATGTGCTGATAAAAGTATTATGTTACCGATTCGTTATTTTACTGTTCATAATGAATAAATTTCTCAAGCAGGTCAGACTCCTTTGCTTTCCAAATTTTGTATTTCTGTACATTGCTAGTTAAGAATAGAAGACATACGGCCCATTTTAATAAGCATCTTAATTGAATTAAATCGTCCTCTAAGTATTAAAATATTCTCCGTCAACCAGAAATATTCTCTACAAATTCTTTTTAATCCTAAAGCTATATATACCACAAAATATTGAATTATTAATGACTTTTCTTTTATGCAGGATTAATTTCATTTAAAAGGATTTATATCGAATATGTCCCCCTCCCCAGAAAATAGTGGGATTAGACGGTCCTTTAATTTTTGAGTGTTTCCTCCTACATGATATGCAGCTGCTTTAAAAAAAAATTTAAGTAGGTTATATGTATCGAATTTTGCTATTTTTGCCTTAACAGCAATAAACTGGGAAGAAATTTATTCACTTAGGTATTATCAATTATACATTTAAACGTAAGTGAAGAGTTATAAATATTACTTGAGCATTCTGCACATTTACTTTTAATAATGGATAGATGATTATTTGTAAGACTATTCACCATAAAATATGAAGTTTTCTATTTAAATACGTTAATTAAAATATGGATTTTTTATTTTAGGTGAGAAACCTTATACGTGCACGTGGGAAGGTTGCACCTGGAAATTCGCTCGATCTGATGAACTCACTAGACATTATAGAAAGCACACAGGGCAAAAGCCATTCAAGTGCCAGTTATGCCAGCGATCTTTTTCACGATCTGACCACCTTTCTTTGCACATGAAAAGACATTAGAACTTAAAAAAAAATCTCAGGTAAATTGTCTTTTATTATTTATAATGATCCATAAAAACATATATTACAAGTATCTGTTCAATCTGTAAGAATTTTAATCATGGCGATAATGTTTTTATGTATCATATTATAATTTCTTGAGGGCTATTAGAATATCAATGAATGCTTATGCAGTTAATTGGATTTTATTTATTTCTGTAATCTTCGTGGTATTTCCTTAGCGAATCCGCTTTTTAACTTTCTTTCTCAATCAAAGATGCAGAATTACGAGCTTTCAACAGGCTAGGTAGTCAAAAGATGCCTCAGCTTAACTACATGGACAAACCTAACAGAGACTCAAAATTTTGAGTGTGCTAATAATACGTTTTTCAACAGACCGTAAAGTGAACTGAAATACTTATTCGTCGTTGCTCATACATTAAGAAATGAATAAGTTTTGTTAGCATCTGTCGTGTTAATGGTAATTAGGAGTCAACTGTATCTTCATTTTCTGCAGTAGGGTACCTTTCAACATAACCAATTATTAAAGAGTTGAAGCCAGCAAACATTAGTAACTTCTTTCCACGTTCGATTCCGGTGACCTACAGAGCTAGTTTCGCAAGTTACGATAACGGTGATATTGAAGCTGATAATATCCCTCATAAAAGAGTCGATGGAATACAATGGATTAACTCTCTTACAAAGATAAACCGCTTCTGGATAGAAACTGTAACTTTATTATAAAATTGTAAAATTTATTTATGTTCTGATTTATTTTATTTTCTTTCTTACAGAGAATATGGAGCGTATACTTATCTAGTTTTTGTACAGATTTGGGTGAAGGATGCCGCAAGTATTAAACACCCATCGATCAAATTCAGTTTGATATTTGAGCATCCTGTATAAGTATTCATCCACACACTACAAAAAAAATCCCGATTTCTTTGAGCTGAAGAAACTAAAACACTTTTCCGAAGCAAAGTTTTATATGTATTAGAGATTATGGTGCTGAACTATGTCTTACTGCTTTCGGTCTGAGAGAAATGACTCCAGTTTTCTGATCTTTGTTTTAAGATTGATCTTGACTTTTATGTGTATATATAACCAGTGATATATTTTCCTGATACTTTTTTTTTGGAAGGAACTTACTTAAAAATATGTTTACTAAGAAAACTGCCAGTAGAACTCTTACAAACTCTTCAAGGCTTTGAAGATTAAAATAGAAGAAAAAAAAAGTTTATCAAAATAATTTCATCGTAAAAGCGGACATTTGAAGAAAAGATCTTAGGCCACTAACCAACATATATACTGTGATGAAATAATGTTGATGGACGTGATCTCCTAATAACCTTCGAGATAATTCTATCCATGAAACTTACACTTAGTTATCTAAGCAATTTATTCTCCAAATATATATAGACCAAGTTTACTAGTGCAAAGTATTTAAAACTGGTTATATTACTCGTTGCTGACGTTTTTAACTTTAAAATGCTGCAGAAACTGTGGTCTTTCGGTAGTATTTTTAGTTGCCGTACGAGACTTAAATCTTTATATATGAGGAAGAATGATTAAACTGCATCCAGGTTTGGATTCTTCAGTAATATTACAAGTAAAGATTAAGATTATTGTTATGTGTATTCACAAATCTTTTAAAGTTCCTCACTAAACTATGTGCCTTTATTCCACTCTGGTATAGATTCTTCAGTTGTTCGTTTTTCATCATTCAATGTGATAAATTTAAACCATCTGGGAAAAAATTATTGAATTATTATTATTCTTGTAGCATATTACTGTTTAATTACTGTGAAAAATTTATTTTAAAAATGCTTTGATTAATTTAATAGTTTGCTTGTTAGCTTTGTCACTATGTGTTATGTTTTTACACATTTTGTTTAAATTTCATGCGAAAACATTATGATAACTCAGACAGAGGTTTGGAAATTCGGCTTAGAAAATCTTGTCTGTTGTGCCAAAATAAGCTGGATCCAGGCGCTGGCTGCCAACGCTGATATTTCTTGTTTAATTTATAGAGTTTATTTGATATTGGAGAGAATTGCAAACATTCCAGAATTTTCTATGATGATGTAGTATAAAATGTAGATTTTACAGAAGTATGTGTACAGTAAGTTATGCACTTTTAAGTATTATTGAAAGAATATCTGTATAAAGATATTTATAAATAGGTTATACACAAAAAGAAAGAAAACTTATTTTTATGAACATTCTCTTGGAAAACATCATTTTGATGGTCTCAACTACAGTACTGCCAGAGGCGACTGACACTGATCCATCTGAACTGTCGGTGAAACTAATTTTTATCCAGACAGAGAATAAAACGCTAAGTAGTTTTCTACGGTAGGAAGTAACCGTCCAGGTGAAATATATATACTTCGATGCTGTTTACATTTACCATTAGTATATCTTAAATTGCCGCATTTGTATGGTTAAAGTGAAAGCTTGTTATGCGTTCAATTTAAAAGTTTCGTGGTTGTTATGCTGTGGTACCCCGACGCATTGAAAGTTACTTTTATTTGCTCTTCTTTATAATAAACTCATTTACAGTACTTAGAGTTGCCTTTCACTATTTCTTTCTTTCTCTCTGTCTAAACAACAGAAAGAAAATCCTGTAAATGTGAAACAGTTTCATATTATTTTCATTCGTAACATTTAAATTCCAAGTGCTTACTTCTTTTCCGTTCAATTAGATTCTATAATAAACTTAAATAAAGTTATCCAAATTCTACACTTAAGTATTTCTTAAGCTAAAGAAGGTCTGTCATAAATAAGCAGTATCCTCCCTCCCTATGAGTGGATAAAAAAACTTCGAGAGAACTATCCCTCCACGACCCACATTTTTTTTATACAAACTGGAGTGAAAAATTATGATGTCACATCTGATGCTAGGAAAATAACCTTTACTTTAAACGTGAAAGTAAATCAAACTTTACAAATTTTGAAATGTTCCGTCTATCCAAAATTCACATTAGGTGTTCAAAATGATCACTTCGCATATTTACGCATCTTCGTACTCACTGTAGAATAGCAGGTCCAAAAAGGAACCCCAAAATTCAGCAGCCCGGCTGTAGAATAGCTGACTAAATATGATCCAAAAAGCAAGTCCAAAATCCAGAAGCAGATGAACACTGATAATACGCATATGATAAATGCTCATACCCTAAACTCTAGTATACAACAGCTATCACGAATAAGTTTCGTAAACGTATTATTATTGATAAAGTAGTAGTTTATTTTGTTAATCAGTTCTCATACTTATAATATTTTAAATAAATTTATTCTCCTTGAACCAGTTATAGTGTTATAACGTTTCAAATAAGATTTTCTCTAAAATTATAAGTCGTAGAGTTACATTTCTTTGGTTACACTTTATCCACTCAAAGCGAAGAATAGCACTAATCGTTTTTTTTTTTTTTGGGGGGGGATATTCTTTGTATAAATTCTACTACGTTCTAACTCTCTTTCTATTCCATTTTTGCATAATGTGCGAAGAAAGTAACTTGTAAACGTTATCAGATTTCAAATGTGTAAGTTAAAAATATATCTACTAATTTTAAAACAATAGTTTAATTTTATTAATTAAAAAAACTGAGAGCAGATAAAAACGATTTTGAAACTTGATTAAATGATTGATAAAAAAGTAAAGTCCCGTGACCACAGCACGGTAGCCCAGCAATTTAAGCGGCTTCATTATGTTCATTCTTTTCTGTGATGGAATTTTTTTAATGGAAATAACTGAAACATTCCTAAAGAACCACTTTTTATAAACTTAAGAATATGAATCTGACTTTAAAAGATTAAACATTTATCACAATTATTTCCATTGTGAAAGAGAATTTTAGAACGTTTCGTACTTATACATTTCGTTTCGATCAAATCATTAAAGTCATCTTATGTTCCGCACTGTATATTAAATATTTGTGTTTGTCATATACAAAAAGGCATAAAATTTATGTTAATGACTTACATAATTTCTTTCCTGGTAGTAAAAAATGTGGATAATTTTATTTCACTTAAAATTTGGCAATATTCATATTTGTGGAAAACCAACATTACTTTGATGTTGCTTAGTGTCTGACTTGTATTGTTATCTGTGACATTTGTTTTCACACATATGTTTTTATATGGGCATTATTTTTACTCTCATTAAAAGTTCCTTCTATATGCGGTTAAGGCTAAGTATATTTTCTAAAGATAGAGAAAGTATTTTTGGAGAAAGAAGATACTAATCCTTGATTAAAATTAGTTAAAATTAGTTTAATCAAGGTTTTACTGACTGTTTTTGAAACTGATTTCATACTGTTGTAACTCATAAGAGCTTAAGTTTGCCTGAAAACATAAGACACGTAAGATCTTAAATTTCTCCTCATTCTTGAGTTGCAGAATTAGAGAAATAATTTAACATTTAGAGACTTTATATAAATTAGTAGTATTTCCTGGGATTAATTTGATCCGATTTGGTTCATTTGACACATTTTTGTCTAAAAGCTAGTCTCAAATTTAATTTACTATGGTTTTAGTATGAATCTGAGAAAAGTTTATTCTTTCAATTTTCATATGAATCTAAAAGTTCAAAGTGAACTTACTGCGCTCACGAAAATCCCATTTTTCATAGATTTAAATGATTTACTGGTCAATTTTATAATTTCGCTGCCTAATAAATGTAAAGAAAGTAGAGGGAAAAGCAATAAGGTTCAATTATAACAGCGTACTAACAATTAAAAAAAATTAAACAGGCATTGCAAGATACATGTACTTCTGTTTTTTTCCCAGACAATACGATAGTTAGAATGCAAAGAAATTAATGCAGTCTTTTTATTCTAGTTTGAATTATTTGAATTTAAAATATAATAACATCTGGTATGTAATATTTGACATATTCAAAATAAATTTCCTAAAATTTCATTCTACTGACTTCATGTTTTTCTGAACTACCCAAATTTTAATGCATTTGTTTTTACAAAGCTTTCCACCTGACGGATTAGTATCTTCTCAAATCCATTAATGCTTTTTATTTCTGGTGCGGATTTAACTCCGACGGGCATTGTATTTTCATATCTTTATTTTGGGAGTATGGTCATCAGAGATATTTTGTTCTCTGATAATATTTTGACTTTTTGTACTCGGTTTAAAATAAAATGGTATTTTAATAATACTTAAATTTGTTTTGTAAACTAATGTAAATTTTAAAATGATCTCAAACGTATTGTGAAGCTGAAGCACTGTAAATAGGAAAGGTTTAAAAAATGCTACGCCCTTTAATTAAAAATTTTCATACATAATATTATAATTCTGCAATATGAGAATGAAGCCTTGTAACGTAATTCGTGTTCCTGTACGAAAACTGTGAATCGTAAAATCCTTTGAAATTTAAAAACAGCTAAATTAATCGCTGGTTAGATGTGATTTAAACCCATTTAGATATGCTGAATAATGGTAGCTGATCGCTTATTTTAAAAGCGTATGAAGAAAAGGATAAATCAATATAGATAACGGTGCAATAATAATAAAATGGCCTATATATAGACCCTATATGAACGTATAATACAATTTGAGCGATATTGTTTGAAACTATAATAGGAACGAAAGAAGTAAGGGGTTAAGAAGGCTAATTTTATATATTGGCATCGCACAGATTTACATTTCAGCATTTTTATAAATGAGACAGTGTAAGGAAATTGCATCATTTAGTTTCGGATAAGTCTAAATGAAGGAAACTTGTTCATTCACCTGGCACAGTACTCGGACAAATTTTAAAAACTTCCACTGATATAGTACCGATGAAAACAAAAAGTCTTGATTGTTTCGTTTTTCAAGCAGACTTAATATCTAGTTCGCTTGCTGCTTTATTCTTAATTGTTCATTCAGTTATTTTCATATAGCTTTTCTCTTTTTGAATAGCATGTTTAATTTCTTTCAAACGCGTTGGGAAAAATTTCATAAAATTTTTTTGATGACCCTCAAAGTTCTTTTAGTCGTCTTTGAAATTACTGCAAACTTCTCTCTAGTTAAAAAAGTAGATTTGTATTCTACAGCTTTCCATGATTTTTTTCCAAAGCTTTTTGCTTTCAATGCTACTTACTTCTTAATCCATCATATTACAGAAAAACTCGTTGTTATTTTATTGACTGAGGAGTATTCATTCCAGCATGGGTTCAAATGTCTTAAATACTTTCATCATCATCATCACTTATACCACAGTTTTTCGTTTTTAAGATGGCAGTTTCTTTCTTCTTATTCCTTTTTTATAAGTCATGACAAGGATTTACGAGAAGCAGAAGGTCTTTCAAATTATTTTTTCGTTTTTGTGGTGGCCTTCGAGATGTAGGGCATTTAGAAACGATTCCTTTTCTAGCCTCGATTGTTTCGGTTTGAGCAGGTCGAGAGCATGAGCTTGGCCATCCTTTTTGCACGAGTGTTTGTGCTTAATATGCTCGAGGCTTTTATTTTAAAGACGCAGCGTACACTTGCACCATTTGTCAATCACGTTTCCCTTTCTCCATCATCTGCGCTAGACTCAGATCTATACTATCTAACGAAGATCTTCCAAACAAAACATTTTCTGTGCTGTAAGTCTGTGGAAAGAGAAATTCCTAAAAGAATTGTCGGTTGCTCATAAAGTGAATTAATTTTAGCAATTTAAAAAATGTGAGGGGAAGGTTATATTAATATCAAAAAGCTGCACTCTGTATGCAATTATATTGGGAAATAAAACATTATTTATATTTGATTTAATGCTACAATGCTCGGACCAACATACTTATTTGATCCGGCGTTAGTTCGAATGGTAAAACAGCAGAATTTTGGTTTTTGGTCCCAGGCTATTTTCGGTAGCCGAATGCAGTGGCTGCACGCGGATTCCCTTGCTTCTCCAATGTATTCGGCCGACTATTCGATGTAAATAGGAATCTTGTTGTTTTGTCGCAACTAAAACGGGAATAAAGCCTACTTTCTGGTGGATTTATTCCAGAAGTAATTATTTCGGTGACTATTAATAACAACATAATTATATCAGAGAAGTGTTTATATGTGCACTCGTAATGTCGTACGATTAATTACGGTATTTTATACCCCGTTGGGCTAAATATGCATGTTATTATAGGCAAATTGATTCATTGTCATAATCGTGATGAGTCACCGGATGATTAATATAAGTAACAGAAAATTCCTCCTCTATTTTATACATATGTTATCCTGAAATTTGTGCAAGAGTACTTGTCCTCTTTTATTTTCAGTGCTTTAGTGCTGTAAGTGGTATTTTTGATAATTTGAAAAAATATTGTTACAAAATTTTGTGCACCAACAAATTCTTAAGATAATATTGATTTTACACATTTGATGTTATTTATGAATTCGTTAATTAATTTATTAATCTTAAAAAGTTAGTGTAAAAGCAGGTGTTTGATCACTGCATTAATTAAGTTTTACTTAAATCCGGCAACAGGATCTGTCATTGTTTACCTTACAAAAAACATCAATGGCATTTTTCTCTTACTTTATATTATTTTTCTTATTTCAAAATGAGAATTGCTGTTGTTTCTTTCCATTTAAGAACTTACCTTTTAATGACTTAACTATTATAATGTATATCAAATGCATATTAACATAACATCAAAACTTGATGGTTTGAAAACGATGTTTTAGATCAAGAAATTCAATTTAATAATACAATTTTAAAAATAGACTTTAAATGGCTGTAGCATTACTTTTAATGTTTTTCAAGGTTATACCTAAAACGAGATTATCTAAAAATTACGCTGATTTGTCGTAAATCTCTTAACTTAGTTCATAAAATAATAGGTAAAAAATTCTCATATGCGCATCTGCAATATAAGAACTTAACATAAGATCCACAGTTGTCAGTTTTGACAAAAATCTTTTATGTCATTTCAATCCCAAGAAATTTATTATTCCTTGTAAAGCTAATTTTACAGCTGACATAAGTGTCCTGCAAATTATCCTGCTTAAATTTCCTTCTGAGATGCCTCAGTGAGTCACTTGAGAAAGCGGTCAGTTAGTTAAAATTTTAAAATTTAAATTAATTTTATAACGTTAGATGAGATGCCATTTACAACTTCATTGTGCTAAACTGTTTTTAAATATTAAAATTTTGTCAATAAAATTATTTTTATATTTAGCTCTGAAAAGGTAACAAATATTTTAAAATAATTTAATATTTTGAATATATAATTTAGTAACTCTATATTAAAATAATTGCCAAGTACATTAGACTTTTATACCTTACAAGCAAGCAAATTATATTTTAATAGAAATTATTTTCATACAAATTACCTTATCAAAAACTAAAGCCGAGAAAAATGCTAATATAGTAGCAGAATCATCTATATAATAACACAGAATCAAACCCGCGATTCAGTGGTATTCGCTGATCTGCTTACGATATTAGGATATTGTAACTTTAACTAGTTTGTTAGGAAAACATTTTATGACACATTCTAAAATGTGTTTAATAAATTTTTATGCTAGATAGTATTCATGAATTTAATGTTATTTTATTCTGCCTGTGAAGATAGAAGGATGGTTTGATGAATAATTTTAGAGAACTTTGCATTTATACTAATAGTTTCAGTACAACAGCAATTTCATATAATATGAACATTTTAGAAAGCGTTATTTCACAGGAAAAATATGTTTCTAAACTATGATGTTTAATACCTAATGCATCATTATTCTTGGTTAAGTTATTCACTAGACTGATCTTACTTAGAATAGAGTTAAGAAAAAAGACTGGAAATTTACAGCCAGATAAAATACTTTGAATAGTGTTCAAACACCATCTCATTTTACGCAGGTTTTATAACAAATCGCGCATTAAATAACTCAGGTAAATAAAAAAAGTATTTTCAGTGAAGATTTTTGTGATGGTGAACAGCTGTGCAATTTCATAGGGTATTATGAACTGTTTCCTCGTGTAATGCGTATTAGAAAAAGTTACTATTTGTTCTAATAGTGTGTTATTTCATGTTATATTTTCTGATGACATCAAAGCTTATTGTATTTATCAAATCTGAACGCAGCCCTTCATTGCTGATGATAACATGTCCTTTATTATTTGATGTCGGTAACTGTAACAGTCTTTAAGAAGATAACAATTGAATTAAGTATTACAGCTGATGTTGAATTTTTTTTTTTTATCTTGTATGTTGTTCATAGAATTATGCTTAGTTCGAATGTCTTAAATATCTGTTTAAGCTTAGTTCTGAAATTTGCTTGGCTTTCAAAAATTTTTTTTTAACTCTCAAAAAATCTGACTATTAGTTTATTGGCTTCATATTAGTAATCAAAGTATACATTCATTTAAGTCCATACAGTATCACATGTTAATTATGTTTGTTAATATTGCATAAAATGATAATTTTAAAATGGTTTTATGCGTATACTGGTAAGAAAACATTCGTGTTTATCGCTACAGAATACATTTATATTAAATTATTTTTGGCAATATGTTTAAAAATTTTACAAATGCTAACATTCTTTAACGTTTCTTTACATACTTTCGTACTATTTATTTACTAAAATTTAAGGTTTCAATTAAAATTTGTCTAAGCAGCTGCCTGAGACTCTTCTTACACATACTTAATTACTGTGTTCGTGAAATTAACAAATTAATTTATTGATCAAAGTGATAAATCACGTAATATCGTTAGGTTTATAATTTCTCGTAATGTTAAAAATGTATTATGATTTTAGATTTTAAGAAACGTGATAAAGTTAATGTACGTACGCAGTTACTACGTGTCATTTACTAGTTCAAAGAAAAATTTGCAAAAATATATCTAAAAATATTATTTAAAAAAAAGAATTTCATAAAAAATAAACTATTGTTTAAAAACTCAAAGGAAGATTATTTTTCTTTTGAGAATATTTAAGAGCAAAAGTTTAAGAATAAGAAAAGTACTTTTTACTCAAATGTGTGAGTCCGAAACTTTAGTCGCACCCTTTCCTGTTACAGCAAGAAAACATGTAATATATTCGCAAGGCCAGCATTCAGTGGAGTCTCCCCATATCCATTGTTAAAAACAATAGATACATTAATTTGAAATGACAGATAGCTCGCACCGTAAAGTTCTGTAATTTGAAAATGATTTATGTTGGTGTCACATCGTGATGCTGGCATCCGTTTCGATTAATAGACTTATAGTTTAAAAGGGTAGAACTATATCCATTCAATGCCCTTCTATACATAAAATATCTCTGCTGCTTTCATTTAGGATTAGATATAGTGCATTGATTCCTTGTTACCTTTTCTCAAAATGTATGATTATAAACTTATCGAGTTTTATCAGTGTAAAAATTAAAATTATTTCATTTCAATAAATCGGTTATTTATTTTATAAAATCCACTTAAGGTCAAATATCGAAAAAAATCATCTATATATTTTTTTGTTGTTAAGGTTAAAACATTTGAGGAAAATTATTTGTAACTTTTAGGGAATTTTACCAGCATCAGCATATTCTGAATGTAAGAATTTCGAATCTCCTGCAGAGTTTCTTACCTAATTAACAACATACGTATAATTACATAAAATCGAAAATGGTATTTAATTTTTCAAGATATTTTTAGTTCTAGTCTTAATTTATCAATCTTTAATTTATTTCTAAAAAGTTAAAGATATTGTTAATTTTAAAAATATTTCGTATTGCTAGTTTACAGTTGATAGGTTAAACAAAATTTTTAAAAATTCTAATATTTTCTAGTACAGCAGTATTAAAGTAAAGGCATTATTAATTATTAAGACCTGTAAACAATCAAATGAAAAATCTGAATTAGCTTTTCATTGGTAAACTTATCAAAATAATAACAAAAGTAAAAGTAAATCTTCTTAGCTGCTTTGCAACTAGCAAACAAACTTAACCGCACGTTTCAACTCTGATGAAGGTAACCAAGTATTATGAATGATTTAAAACCTTCATGAAAGATCCCCTGAATCTGAACGCTATTTAATATAGCACGTAAAAACTATTTGCTACAGAATTAAAATTAGAAATAAATCCAGCAATAGATTCAATGAAATATTCAGGCATTTTTTTAAGATCTTAAAAGCTTTACTTGAAAATAATTACACTCTGTTTACTATGATTTGATGTAAACATAAAACTATGAAATATTTCGAAAACGTTTGTGATAACATCAAACTAGTATAACTTTCTCATATATCATATACTAATTAGCTGCTCTTTTAGATAAGAATCTTGTGATAAAACTCTTTCTTCTATATTATGTATCAAACCCACATTTTTTCAAGTATGAAGTACTGTTAAAATTATCATGTAATACAAGCAGTATCGCATCAATGTGGATCAGATGATTGTGTTTTAATAATACAGTATATTCCACGCTGTGCATCTTTGATCTAATTTTGTTGATATACACTCATTTGCATTTTTTAAAATGTTCTATTAATGAAAATTGGATAAGCGAAACTTCTTAGTTTTATTTGTAATAAAAATGCGTCATGTATTTATACAGAAGCCATTCGTAATTTTCTTACCATATTTTCTGACATTCCTTTTCTGTGTGCTGTTTGTATGAGGTAAATAATTCTTGCTTTTGATATTGTTCCAAGAAAGCAAGGATGTTGATGTTTAAGTATCAGATTATTATGAGAGTAATTTATACATTTATGATATATTATATTTTGTAATGGATGAATTGTGCATTACGAATTAAAAAAATTTATGAAAAATATTTTGTTTATTGATCTGTGTATTTTTACTTAAACAACTCCTTCGATACTATAGTAAAACTGCCTCACATTATACTTTTTCGAAATGCAACATGTTAAACCATTATTATTGATACATATATTTCTATATAAATTATTAAAGAAAAATGTATAATTAAGTTCTGACTTTACGAAACTTTCTTTAATCTCATTTGGCCAATTTTCTGTGAGTAAACTGCTTAACCAGATAGCTGGTATATGTTTATCATAATTAATTTTCACAATGGAAAAATGATAATTATAAAAATGCTGCATTTGAGAAAGATGCATAAATAAACAGTTTTCTCAAACTTTTAGATTTATATATGCATTTCAGTACTTAAAAATAATAAAAGGTTGAAACTTACCATTGCAACTCTGACTATAAGATGATTTAAAAAAGAAAATCCACTAACAATTCAGGGCTAAAGAAAAAGAAGGGCTAGGTCATCCGTTTGAGGGGGAACGATGCCGACAGGAACCCAGTTGGGGAGCAATGTGACGTCACTGGGTTCGTCGCCTTGTCTACTAACCAGAGCTTCACAGTGCGAAAGCTTAAATCTTTACTTCTTATTTCTTTGAAAGAGGTTTCTTTGACTTGAAAATTATAGCTGAGGATATTTTTAAAATGAATTAGTGTTTGTAACGGGAAATTATTTAAAAAAATGGAGCCTTGTGCCGTTGCTACCTGCGGTAATGCGTACCATAATACGAAACAAACAAACGGGATATTTCAACAATTTCCGTACAGAAACCTTCAGTAGACGAAAGAATGGCAGCATAGCAAGCATACGTTTTTCTGTTTTTATTATTATTAATATTATTATTTTAAGCCCAAAGCGCTATTAATTTCGTTTTGGCATTCTGCGTTGAATCACTATAAACGCGGTATCACTTTTATAGCATAGCAAGCATACGTTTTTCTGTTTTTATTATTATTATTATTATTATTTTAAGCCCAAAGGGCTATTAATTTCGTTTTGGCATTCTGTGTTGAATCACTATAAACGCGGTATCACTTAATTATTGCCAGCAAATGTTAGAGCCCTGCATTATATTTAAAGAAATTAAATAATGAAGAATTTGCATAAATGTATGTATGTTTCTCACATTGTGATAAAATGACAATACCTAGAGACATCAAATTTTGAATAACGTAATCCTCAACCGAATATGGGCATCTGTAAGCCCTAATTTGGAATTTGTTTATTATCGATTTCATATTTTGTAACACTTTAATGAATTTTTGATTAACAAACTCAACGATTTCCATGCGAGCAGTGGCAACACTGTATCCCCCGCCAAAAAAAATTATCTCCAGCGCGCGAGAATCTGAATCGGAAATTCTAAAGAGATGCTCATTTTTAAAATCCTTTTGCGATATTTCTGTTGAATTGAATTTTATGGTTTAAGTGCAAAGGTGGGGGTCCAGTATTTAATCAGTTCATCATATCAATGTTCAGTTTTCTTACTGAGTTGGCTTTTTTATTTGGATTTAAATTTTTTTGGATTTAAATTTTTTTTGGCCTTTTTATTATTAACGTTTTGATGTTTACTTTCTTTATGAAACATAACTTTCTTAGCGCCTCCTACACATAAAATTCGATTCAACAGCAAAATCTCAAAATATTTAAAAACATTTTTCTTTAAAATTTTCGACAGACAGTCTCGCGCGCTGGAGATAAAAATGGTTTTTTCCGTACAGTGTTGCCACTGCTTGCTTTGTGATCGTTGAGCTTGTTATTTAAAAATTCATTAAACTTTTTACAAAATATGAAATAGATAATAAAACAAATACGATATTCAAAATTTGAGCTTCCAGGTGGCCATGTTCAGGTGGAGGATTATGTACAAAATATGAAATAGATAATAAAACAAATACGATATTCAAAATTCGAGCTTCCAGGTGGCCATGTTCAGGTGGAGGATTATGTTATTCAAAATTTGGTGGCTCTATGTATAGTTGTTTTTTCACAGTTCGAGAAACATGTATACATTCATGCAGATTCTTCATTATTTAATTTCTTTAAATATAATACAGTGTGATAATGTTTGGTGGCAACAATTTGAAATGCATACGCCGTTTACAGTTATTCAACTCAAAATGCCGTATCGAGACTAATATCCCATTCGAGAATAACATCTCTTTCGGGCCTAAAAATTAATCGAGAAAATGGAAAATGAAAATTTATGTTTTAACCATATATACCGAAATACAAATAACTGCATTAGTGAAACAAAAGCGAATTAAATTGTTTCCAAATGACACTTCAGAAAGCATTGTAATTAAATGATTATGCTTAAAATGATTGGTAGATATCAGCAATTTTCCTTGAAAAGCCTCCCCGAAGGTTGAAGAAAATTCTTCAAAATGTATGGGAGCAATTGAAAATCATATTTCTAAACTTAAAAAAGGTCTTTCGTCCCTCAATAAGAACACGATTCGTTTATTTTGCTGATTATGAACAGTTATAAGAGTTTGACACTTAAATTGGAATGTATCCCTTGTGTCGGCAAGAAAAGTTAACCATAAAATAGGTAAATGGAAATAAATCATGTAAACTAATTCATTTTATTGTATTAAAAATAAGATTTTATTATTTGGTTTATTATTCATAATGTGTTATGTGATTTATTTTATGCGTTTTTGGTTATTGATGAAACTATACAAAACAAATCATGAAATTCTGCATAGAGATAAATTAGCATTAGAATACATGCTTTTAAAATATAAGACTGCACTATTCATAAGAAAGTATATAAATGTCAATTTAAAATATTTTTATTAATTTATGAGTAATGGACACTGCATAGTAATCCTGATGATCAATAATAATGCTTTCATAATAGTCATTGTCAAGACTTACAAAAACCTAATTATCTCATTTCCAGTGCTAGTTGAAAGACAAAATTAAATGAAGTGAAATTTGTTTGGATTTAATATATTATGAAATTTGTTGTTAGCATTCATTAGCTTTTAATCAGATGAATTTGTAAGGACGTATTCTGAAAATACGTTTGCATAATTTTATTTGATATTTCTATAACCCAACTTGTGATATTTTAACTCAAAAAGAATTATTCGTAAATATAGAAATTTGTCAATGTTTTTTATCGATAAGTTACTATTTACATACATTTCAAAAAATATTGTAGAAAAAAAATAACCATATTTAATGTATATTCGACTTTAAATATTAGTTTAAGGCTTATATTTTACGCGTACTATAGTTTAATTAAATCGACCATAGCTACATTACTAGGTCAGCTATATATCCATACACATTGTAATTTCATTGGATAAAATCTCTTCCTCATATTATTTACCGAACAGTTGTTCAAAAACTTTTGATTTTCAAGCAAATACTCATGAAACCGAAGGTGGTATAAGGCACTCTCAAAGCAGCAAGCGAACCCATCTACGTCATCACTCTCTTCTTCCGGTTTCAAGCGCCGAGGAGCTGATGAGCCAGCCCTTTAGCCCTGCTAACAATTATTAAACAGCAAGATAATGCTATATAAACTTCCCAGTCGAAATCAGATACGTTCGTTGTTTCATCGTTATAAAAATGTTTCTGTTAAGTGCTTAGCGAAAGGAAATTAATATATACATTGGAAATACAGAACGTTGATGTTGATGATGTATTTAATTATGGCAAAGCACACGAGGGCTATCTGCCTAAAGGGAGGGATGCCTTTCGTGGAGGACTTTCTAAGGGAAACTGGCTCGTATACACGTTACACATGGGGAAAACCACGAAAACGCCCATGCAGCCAGCCCGTTCGCGGGATTCGAACCTCAGACCGAACTACCAGTGTTCAGCGTCTTTACCGCTCGGCCGCTGGTGGGCTGGAAATACAGAACGAGCTTTGGGTTTATAAAATTTTTCAGCTCCGTATTCGTTAACAATGAAAAGCAGAAATGCCACCCGAATAAACCACTTCTGGGAGGGGCTATGTAACTGCTTGTTAAACATAGAAAATGCCGTGGTTCGCAAAGCAAATATTTATTACTGAGATATGCAGAGATACACGCAGAGTTACATGCAAGCAGAAATAAGTAAGTACAAGCACTAGCAGCCATAAGCTTTGGAACTTTGGATTCCAAAGCTTATGGCTACTAGTGCTTGTACTTACTTATTTCTGCTTGCATGTAACTCGGTTACAGAGGTATATATATATAACTTTATAACAGATCATGGTTTAACAAATCATAAACAAGACACAATAAATAACCAATCAAAAATAACATACAGAATGAGATTTAGTTGCAGAATAACTAGGACCTGGTTGAAAGCTAATGAATGTATCGGACGTGACAGAAAGCTATACTTCCTTTTAACCAGTAAGAATGCGATTACAAATATCTCAACGCTCCCCCTTAATCGAACATTATACAAAACATAAAAGAATTACACAATTTTTAAACAGCTCAATGATAACAGTTCATAGAATTTTGTTTTGGACAAAGCCTTAGTTAACATATCTGCAATTCGTAAACCTGACTGTACATATTCAATTCTAATATTATTTTCCTTAACAGTCTTGCGAGTGAACTTTAATTTTATATCTATATGTTTCAATCTACCTGAAAAGTTTTCATTAACAATACTTTTAATACATGACTGGTTATCTTCAAAAATATAAACATTTTTAAAACTGGAAATTTCATTTACTACATTTTTTATCCATAAAACATCTTGAATACCTTTACATAAAGCAATTATTTCAGCTTCTGTTGATGAAAGTGCAATACACTTTTGCTTGTTACAGCACCACATAATAGGACAGTTTGAAAACATTATAAAGTAACCAGTAATTGATTACCTATCTTGAGTATCTCCCCCCCAATCTGCATCTACATACAAACACAAGTTTGCCCTTTCCAAATCAACCTTTTTTTATATCAATTTAAATTTAAGGTGTTTTCAAATACCTAAGAATTCTTTTTAGAGCACACCAGGCAACATCAGTAGGATGCTCCTGCAGTTGGCTTAAGCAATTTACTGCAAAAACAATATCTCGCCTTGTGATATATGCTAAGTAAAGTAAAGATCCAATTAATTCTTTGTATGGGCCATGAAATGCATTTTTTTCCTGAAAATCAGCTGCTGTAGATTTTGGTTCAATGGGAGTTTGGGCTATTTTACAATCAGAAATTTTAAATTTATCAAGTAATTTTTCAATATATGGTTTCTGATCTAAATATAAACAACCAGACTCAAATTTCAGTGTAATACCCGAAAATTCTGAGACACTTTCAGATTTTGACATTTGAAATTCACTAGACAACAATGATATTTGTTTCTTTTACATCCGAACCTGCAATTAATAAGTCATCTACATAAAGAGCCATAATTACTTTCTTACAATTTAAATTTCTGATGAAAATACATGGTTCAGAGTCTAATTGCTTAAAATCTAATTTAATAACAAAATTAAGAAATTTCTGATACCATTTTCGAGGAGACTGTTTAAGACCATATAAACTCTTTTTAAGTTTACATTTCTTACCACTCATATCATCATATCCTTTTGGTTGGTCCATGTAGATGATTTCATCTAACTTACCGTTCAAAAAAGCTGTCTTGACATCTAAAGTAAAAGCTTGCAAACCTTCATTATTGATAATTACCAGGAGTAAACGTAAAGAGCACATACTAATCACTGGAGAAAACGTTTCTGTATAATCTATGCCTTCTTTTTGCATAAAGCCACGAGTAACAAGCCTCGCTTTGTAAGTACCATCTCGTTTCTTACTTAGAACCCATTTGCAGGAAATAGCTCTTTTATCAGGGGGTAAACTTTGTAGATCTCAGACGTCATTATCTTCCATAGATTTCATTTCCTCGTCCATAGCTCTTTTCCATGGTTCTTGTTCTACTTGTGGTAGATTTACAATATCTTCAAATGTCAGAGTGTCTTGTTGTGCAAACATTACTTGGTAAATCTCAGGATCACGATACCTAACTGGCTGCTTCTTTTCTCTTGAAGATTTTCTTTGTTCATTCTTATTATTTGCAGCATTTAATTCGCCGTTATCGGTGTCTGAAATTGATTTGTCTTCATTTTTAATGTCATCGTTGTCATTTTCACTCAAATCAGAACTATCGGAAATATATTTTTGATTTTCTACTTTCTTCTTTTCTTCATTAAATTTAACATTTCTGGAAACAATGGTGCGTCTTGTTTCTGGAATCATTAAGCGATATCCCATTGTGGAATAACCTACAAATATCATTCTAACAGATTTTTCATCTAGTTTCTTTCTTTGCGATGGTGGCACTAGAGGATAAGCATCACAGCCAAATACGCGAATGTTTGTTAAGTCAGGATCTTCACCATACTTCAGAAAATAAGGAACACGATTTTCAATTGAACTATTTGGGAGTCGATTATTTATATAAGTAGCCGTAAGTACTGCTTCACCCCAAAGGAATTTTGGTAATTTTGCCTCAAATATCATTGCTCTAGCTTTTTCCAGTACAGTTCTATTTGCTCGTTCAGCAACACCATTTAGAAAAGGTGTATAGGGAGGTGGAGGATCTATTTTTACACCTGCTCTTTTAACAACTTCATGCAATTCTCCACTGACATATTCTTTGGCATTGTCACAGCGCATTTTTGTAACAGTGGGATTCAATTTAAAGAATAGCTTGAATTCATTAGCAATGTCCCTTTTTCTTTTGAGCAGTCTGATTTCCACAAATCGCGAGTGGTCATCAATTATAGTCATAAAATACTTTTCCCCATGGAATGTTTGAGGTTCTATTGGACCACATATATCAGTGTGTATAGTTATAAGCGGTTTGGATTTTTTTATACGAGGACCCTTTCCTATAGGCAAAGCACTTTGTTTGGCACGAACACATACTTCACAAAAGGATTCTTTTGCAGGAAGATTCATTAGTTTTAATTTTTGATCACAGCAGTGTCCTAATCTTCTGTGCCATAAATCATCATTCTTTACTGCTAAAGCTGTAAATAGGTTTGGGGAAAAATCACTAAAATATTTTCCGCATTTGTCCAAATATCCAAAACGAAAACGCTTGTTTTTGTTTTCAATATAAACTATTTCATTTTTGAAAATTACACTCAAACCTGCTGCTTCAATATTTTTAACAGAAATTAATTGTCCGTTTAATTTTGGAACGTAAAGAACATCTTTTAACATTATGTCAACACCATTCTTAGTTTTACCGCAAATATCACCAATTCCTTCCACTTCTAAAACCGCCGACTTAGACGCGCACCTAACAGTTCCAGTCTCAGGCTTAATTGAGGTAAACCATTCCTTGTGAGAAGACATATGAGAAGTTGCATCAGAAATCAATAATAAATTGATCATGCACAAGATTTCCAGCCATAAAATATATTGCAGGGGATGCATACTTACTACTATTTGAATTTGCCTGCTTTTTAGAATCATCAAAACATTCACTTTCGAAATGACCACTTTTCCCACAGTTATGACAGACGTAGTTCTTTTTCCTACAAAATTTAATAGAATGTCTTTTTCTTTTACAATAAGTACAAAACAATTCTTTACGAGCACTAATAAAAATAGAGTTATCTGTATTTGGTTTAGAATACTTATTTTCATTTTTATAATCAAACATAAGAGATTCGCAATCAATAAGTACTTGTAATAAAATCTAATCTCAAATTATTGCTTGGCTGATTTTCCAGAGATGCCTTAATATTTTCATATTCCTTTGGCAAAGACATTAAAATGTAAATAATAATATCAAAGTCGCTTACGTCAGAGCCAGAGACGCGTAGACTACTCACCAAGTTCATTATGCTGTCTCATTGACACATCCTTGGATTTCCTTATGGTAGCTAGACGTTTACGCGTTAAAATTTGATTCACTGCACCTTCAGCGCTATACGTAGCTTGTAGTTTCTTCCATATTTTACATGCCGTGTCTTCACGTTGAAGAGAAGCAATAACATTATCAGTTAGAAGCGCAAGTATTAAGGCATAAGCCTTTTTTGATTTCAAAACATCTGCAACTCTGTCTGCAACTGCTTCTGTTTCCAAAAATGTATCCAATTCCCTTGCCGTAAATACTGCCTGAACTCTCCGACACCAAACAGTAAAGTTATTAACACTGTCAAATGGAGCTACACCAAAAGCTTCCCTTTCACTTCCGGAAAAAAACCATCATTCACGAAACACGAAAACAAAATCACGCGAACGATAAATTTTTACACTAGAAGGTTCAATTAGGGAACAATCAGCGAATTCTAACTTTTGAAGGAAACACGCTCTGCTGTTAAACATAGAAAATGCCGTGGTTCGCAAAGCAAATATTTATTACTGAGATATGCAGAGATACACGCAGAGTTACATGCAAGCAGAAATAAGTAAGTACAAGCACTAGCAGCCATAAGCTTAGACTTAGACTTAGACTCTATAATCGACCGAGCTGTTGCGAGGAGCAATGTTGCCGGTTCCAGAATTAAAGCCCAAGAGCACTTGACATAAATAAATCCGGACGTGGAGAAAATCTCAGATGAGAAAACGGAGATAAGTGGAAGAAGAGAAGTACCAAAAGGAGCAAGACAATCCAATCGGACAAGTTCGCAAAACGTGACGAGCGATCATAGCTTTCAAGGAGGACCCAAGACAATGGAACAGCCATAAGCGGTTACAGAGGTCATATATATAACTTTATAACAGATCATGGTTTAACAAATCATAAACAAGACACAATAAATAACCAATCAAAAATAACATACAGAATGAGATTTAGTTTCAGAATAACTAGGACCTGGTTGAAAGCTAATGAATGTATCGGACGTGACAGAAAGCTATACTTCCTTTTAACCAGTAAGAATGCGATTACAAATATCTCAACACTGCTCTTTTCGAGAAAACTTGAGGTTGCCAGAGAATAATATAAGGAGGTTAGAAAACTAAGATGCAACACTTTAATTTCCTGCTGAAAGCCAGTATAACCGCAAAGTTCCAAAGTTCCAAAAGATGCAACGAGACATGAGTGCGGCAAAATCTGTAATTTCCAAAACTGAATTTTTTGCAATTTTAAGAGACAGTTGGAAATTTCATAAAGCTTGCAAGTAGTGTAAGTAGTTAAAGGCATTACACCCTTGTTTTCTTGTGGTTTAGTGGTCATTACATCTAGCTAGTAATTGAAAAGTCTTAGGTTCTTTCTCGAAAAGCCATGATTAATTTTTCAAGATTTCTGCCCACAAAAACTGATAATGCTGAAGCAGAAGTTAATTACAATGCTAAAGTTGTCACCCAATTTCAAGCCGAACTCCTAATATTATCGATAAGTAGTCGGCCTTGCTTGCGTATAAAGAGGAACAAACAATAAATTTGACTGACTTCCTGTTCAAAAAGCTATTCTATAATATAAATTAAGACGTAGAGTTATTGCTCGATTACGAGGCACGCAAAACGATAAGTAAAGTCTGCCAACCTTGAATCCTCAATATTTTTTTAATATTATATACAAATCTGATCATCTAAAAATACACAGTGATAAAAATGTTAGCTTCTAAAATTGCAAGAGTATTTGGCGATGACACGCTATTTGTTGATTTTCAAGAATTTCAAAGTGGTGTTTTCCGAATCCACAGATGTTCAGTTCTGGGAACGAAAATAAGAAGTAGTAACCGAATAGACACACGCGGAATCTTAATTTGAATTCATATATGAATTTCATTCTTTTATATTAAATTTATTTATATCGGTTAATAATATATTCTTTTCAGTCGGTGTATTTTGCAACAGTTCATGCTAAAAGCTATATGGTTTGTCAATACCACCTGAGTAAAGTTAAAAGTGATGAAGAAATTTAAGATTTGAAAAAAGTGACTAGCATTCAGAAAAGTTTTTAATGTAATCTTTTTGCAGTAAGGTACTGCATTTTTGCGCTATGCATGTAACATACTTTTCATGATCAGTACGCTGATTTATAAACAAACCCATAATCAGTATGCTGATTATGGATTGCATTTATAATACTGATAAATTACAGGAAAAAACAATGAGAAAAATAATATATTTTACTACGCACATAAACCGAATTGAATAGAAGTATCAGACTGAGAACTGTAAAAAACTACATGTTGCATACCAAATGTAAATCAACTTCAGCAAGAGTTTGCGTTTATGCAAACACATGTAGTTAATTAATAAGCAATCACCAACCTTATTATTAGTTCAGTGACTTAAGGTAAACTGTTCAGATTGCAAATTCTGTGAAACATTGAGAATGAAATTTCAATAAAGTGATAAAAATTATTTGCATTGGTTAGACTGTTATAAATTTAAACAATATATACACAATACTTAAAAACTGCAAGCGATTATGTTCGTTTGAAAATGCACAATAGTTAAAAATTAACCACAAAATCAATGTAAACTTGTAGAGACATTAGGTATTTTTGGAACCAGGCAAGAGGAAAAATTAGCAACCGCCTTCACCGGGAATCGGACCATGGACCTCTGGAATACCGGCCCAGCGTGCAGAACCACTACACCACGAAGGCAAGCTAGGAAAGTGGGAGAAATACCTTATAAACTGTCGATTGAAGACACTTATATGCAAACTAGTACATTTGACTATGTAGAGCTGTATTTATGAATTTACAAAATTTCAAAGTGTTGTCAAATGTTTTCAGCAAGTTCGTTTTCGACGATCGAAAACTGATAATTTTCTGAATAATCTACAGGTTAATTTTAACTGATATAGTTCTTTCTGAACGTACAAAATCAACTTTCTTTTTTCAAAATTAGTCTGACGTTTAAGGGCTGGTAAGCCTTTTTTGATGATAGAATTCCTTTTTTTTTTTAACTTCGTATGACAAATAAAATGATTCTCCTAGAAGTGAAACAATTACTGAATAAGTGGCTTGAAATACTTTCTCGTGAATAAACTCTAAAAATGTTCTGTATAATAAGGAAGACTGAAACATAATAATACCAAATTTTACTAAAAGTATACTTGCCCCAGTTTCCATACCTGCGTGTTCATCTTAATCCTTATAGTTGTGATCTAAGAAATCCCTATCCTTATTCGTTTCACATCAAAATTTATTAGATACTCTCTCTAATTAAATGTATAAGCACTATTAACAGTATTTATAAATTTAACGATATACTCAACAGGTACAATTTCTACCTATAAGAAAGGTTTTGATCGTCACCCTCCACTATGCATAGTTACGTAAATATTATGGTGACATCCAGGAATGAGTATTTATATTTAACGATCACAACCATGGTCACCAACGTACGGTAATTCCTGCGGAATCAACGCTTGTCCTAAGGCGCTCTTAGACCATCTCATGCAAGGAGATTAATTTCTTCTTATATTGCATTAAATCTGCTCTATGAACTCTCCCACTTCTCTTGAAAGTTGCACGAAATATGGGAGATTAATGTCCGTCATCAGAGTACTCAGATTTTCCCGATCGAAATGTAGGTTTCGTCGGGTATTTTGTGTGAATTCACACGCTGTTACTCAGCCGCAACCTCAACGCTTTGACGAATCCAGTCCGACACTTATATATATGACATTTATTCTGTAAGGTACAATTTACTCGAGCAATGTGTCTTTTGTACTCAAATTTCTCAGTGATACCTGAATTCATCTTCTAGAACTGTTATTACATTGATCATTAAAAGCGGTTTCACACTAGTGCCATGATGGCATTGCTAAATATACTTCGTCGACTCATAAGCCTTTTGTCGCAGCAGAAAACCACAGCATCATCATTTGCAAGTCCCATTAGGTAGCTGAGGAAATAAGATCTCTAAATAGTAATTTATCCACTTAGTTATTAACTGAATTGTTGATCTCAGTCTTAGCAACTAAACAGTTTGACCCTGGCTTCAGAATCTGACCAATGGATCAAAACAGGTGCAAAATGTATACAGCATCTGTTTTCTATGAAAGTCTAACCTTTATGTTGTGAGTTAGCGTAAATGCAGGCCTAAGAAATGAGGAAAGATGATAAGAAAACAATTTAATTATCTATCCTTAATTTTTAATTATTTTACTTTGTTTATTTGATTTTCTCGCTTAATCTTCCGAATGTTTTGGAAGCAGAAAAAATAAAGCTGTTATCTTATTATAGCATTTAATCTATGGGCATCTTCACATATGTTTTTAAGGAAAAGTACCGATTTCGAGCAAAAAGTCCAAAACCAAAGGATGCAGAAATTAACCCAATGAAAACTGTGTTTCTAGCAAAGACTGTTAGCATTTTTTGTTTATAAATAAACTATCGCTTTTAACTATCTACATCAGAATATTTCCCGATATCAGTTAGTTATTCTAAAGCAGTTGCTGATGTGTACTACATTTATGTTGTCAACAAATGATTCAAAATGCGTTGACAATCTTTATTTAAAATATTTTTAAGCAAATCAGAGAATTCCATCTCTAATTTGTTAATACTGATTGCTTCTAGGATTGTAATACCTTTCCTACAACATCATTTTTTTTCTGTTAATGGAACGCCACTAAGAGCCAAACATAAATATTGGCGCGAAAAATCTTCGTGAAAACAAAAGCTATTTGAAGTATAATTAATATAATATATAATAAAATACGAAATGCCGAGACTGGACGAGATCGAATTTGTGGAATTCTCTGATTTTTTTTAAGCGGAAACATATGGTTGTGTACATGAAGAGAGCAAAGCTATTGCCCTCCCCATATACACAGCGATCTGTTTTAGCTTTAAAAAAAACTCATAATTTTTCCGAAGAAACATCTTCAGTACTTTAACGCAAAAGCAAGTGAAAATAATATTTGTGACAGAAAATTACTGGACTGATGTTCATTCTTCCTGTTTATTCACAACTACATCATTTCACATGCAATGTGACAAGTTCTCACACTTGGCGCTTTGCAAACGTTTGGCGAGTGGCACTCCATTAACAGAAAAAGCACCCATAATTTTTGAATAATGAAATTATTTTCGAACTTCTCCTTCCTAACCTCCATAACGAAAATTTCTCCCAAAGCAGCAAATAAAACTCTGTTTAACTTAAGCGATATGGCAAATTAAGACTGAATCTCTAAACTCTAAAATCAGTTGTTTCTAATTCGTTTTAATCAACTCTGTTTTGTTTTTGATATTGAAAATTAAGTACATATTATGCAACATAAATAAGTAATCGCAGCATATTTCTACGCAAAAATAGTGGACTGAGAAATTTATCCCAATGATGACCTTTAAAAAACCTAAGTTCATTGATGAATTTTATGAATTAAATTTGTTCTATGTTAAAAATACTAAAGCATAAAAAGTGAAACATCTGAGGGAAAAATTGTTCTGGCTCTTTTTATGTCATTCAAGGTGGCGTTAGAAAAGTTGTCAAGTACCACTCATTTGAATTCTGCCATAAAAATTTATCATTTTTTACGATTCAGGTATATGCATCATTTTCTTTATGTGTATTAAGTAAAAAAAATAAGTTTCAAATGGAAATTTTCATGTTTATTTTCATTCCAACATATTCAAAAATAACACAACTAAAATGATGTGTACGAAAAAGAATTATTTATATTTTTCATGAATACAAGTTTATGAGTAATTATGAGTTATATGAAAAAATTACCCAAAATTGCTGCACTCGTTATTTCGGCTGATAATTTCATGTTATAGCTCATTTTTCGAGATTTGGCTGAATATTGTAGAAGCAGGAGACTTGAAAAGTGTACAATTCCCTCGTCGTGACTCGAACCTTGGACCTCTGTAATATGCGTCAAGGATGCTTCCAATCACACCAATAAGACACGCGGAACTGAGGCAGAAAATACTTTAATAACATGGAATTTTAAAATTATTCCAACACTGATAGTACGTTAGTAGTATCAACGCTGGGAATGAAGTATCGAAATTTTTAAAAGCAAATTTAATTTAATTTGACTCGTGGTTTTATGTTCAAAATCCTAACTGAGTGCATTAGGTTTCTTGATTTTACTCCTATGTATCCTTACAGAGTCCACTAACAAGGCATTTTCCCAGTGAAACGTGAAACTTAAGTCGATCTTGCCTGAAAACACTAGATATGATAGAAAGCATATGCGTCAGCTAAAGATCACAGTTTCATCATCTCTACATTTAAAACAGTTTCTTCATTTAATATAGTAATTGCAGCATCTCTATATTTAAACTACATTTAGTTGAATTTTAGAAATTACGCAATGAAATGTAAATGTCATCAAGAAAAAATAACTAGAGGAACTCAGCGTCAGCTAATAGATGATGTAGCTCAAAATATAGCTGCGTGATATACATGTTCCCTTTTGAAATATTCATAAAAAACAAATTGCAGCAAATAAAACCCATGTTCCATTGAGAGAGCAATAAATCAGTTATTCAAATGCTGATCCAAAGAATGGACAGCATTTGTCATGTTATCTGCTCAACAGATTTCTTGAGCTAATCTTTTGCCCAAACTGAAAATTATTAAGTATTTACTTTTTAATACAGTTAGTTAATAACAATGCGCCTGATAAGTGTAGAAGTACAATGTCAACCATTGGGTGCGTACCTGAATTGGGCCTGATGTACAAATAATTAAAGAAGAATGTTTGGATTGTCTTTTTATAATTCCCGGATTGTACTGCAAGAAGTCTCAATAGATAAGTCAAGGCTAACTGAATCCTGAAATCTGATAGCAAACTAAATGACGGTTTTCATTTTGTTTAGGTATCTGCCCATCTATTGGTCAGTTGTAGTTCACAAGATGATTTACAGTCAAAAACACATCAAAGAAAAATATACCAATTTATACAACAAGAGAAGGTTTGTTGCTTGCAAATTCATAATTCATTCACAATAGTTATTTTGCAGTCAGTAAATCAAACGAGGCAACTGTTTCTAACTCAAATAAGCAGTTTTTTTTTTAAATCGAAACCAATAGATCACAACTCAGGTTGGTGTGCACATTTATTTAATGATACACTATATTGAATTGCCAAGCTATGATAGATCAGCTAGAACTAAGCAATCAAAACGACATCACGACCTAGCAGTTTATGTCACGAAGTAATATTAAGTTGTTAACCGTGATTATAAACTCATTTCGTATCCTTTTTGCTATAATTTGCCCCTTAGCAACTGTCCGTTAGGTGACTAGCATTTCGTTGTCGTGATATACAAGAGTGTTTGTGGGAGGGATAATGTAAAATTTGGAAATCTTGTATAATCGTGAATTCATGAATTTCAAATACAAAAGCAGGAAAAGGATTAGTAAATTTTTCAACGCCCTCAATGTTCAATGTAGTACCATTGAAAAACGTCTGTGAATAAAACTCAGTCACAGAACTAATATTAGCCATTTAAATATCTGTAATACATGGCAACCACAGACTTGATATGCGCACAGTTTTTGAACTACCAGCTTAAATTTCAGCTGCGAGATTTAACTGAAAAGTCTTAACATTGCAAAAATCTATATGCAAAGTGCCCACTAAAGTCCGGTACCACCCGTTTAACTGCTCAACAGCTGCAGCTATATTCATAAAATTGTTGTCTAGGTATATTTAAAGTGGCTATGCGCTACTTAATGAGATAGTTTGCAGCGCCACCTGGTGAAAAACAGCGGAGTTAGCCGCCCTATCTCGAAAACGATACGAGTTAGGAAGAAAAAGTGAAATGCAAAGTTCTAGAGCATCGTCTATTTAGTACGAATAGACACCTTGTGGATATGAATACTAAAAACAGAACGCTGAAAACGCGCATTTGTTTCTTCGTGGTTTCCGAACTGTGACGTCACGAAATTTGAATGAAAGAAGAAAAGATTATATTTCGGATGAAAAACATGCCCGTATGGCTGTTCAGTGATGTCGCATGTAATTCGCAATCCAGAGGACTGTGGTTCAAACCCCGCGGGGTGCATCCTTGTACTGATTATCTGTCTTTACAAACAGAGTAGGCAAGATACAGATCGTGCACAATCGTGTCGCAAAACGCATCAACTCAACGCAATTTGAGCTTGGTGTACGAATTTTTGCATTATGCAAATAGTGTATGAAACGTCACACCTCTTCACTTGAGACAGCTATTAAAGAAATATCTCCTCGGGGTTGTATGTTGAAGCTCATGGTCATGGAGTGATTTTCAAAAAATTATTATTGTGAGATGGTTCTACTTACGGTGAATGTGATGGATGAATACTATGGGCAGCGCAGTTGGATCAGCAACGTTTTCCTTCAGGCCGTATCCTTCACACAAAACCATCCTACAGGTTTTGAAACTTTTAAGAGACATAGGCTGCGTGACTAGCCGACTTGGATCCGGCATACCAAGTAAGGTAGGGCGGAAAGTGCAACCAGAAGATGTCTTATCATACGGCCTCACATATTCATATAGCAGTACAAGAGAGAGAGGTGAAAACTGTGGCCTCTTAAAAAGTCGCTTTCGGAAAATCCTAAATGAATTAGGTGCTCATCCATACAGACCAACACCTAAGGCATTACTGGACGGGGATGCCGAGGGACGTTTTGCATGGTACAACTTCGTCATGAACCGGAGAGAGGTCCAGCCAATATTCTTGGTAGGTATTGTGTGGACGGATGAGGTATGCGTTTCGCGGAATGGAATGTACAATAGGCAGAATACTGTACCTGGGCACTGGAAAATCCATCATTTTCTGCCGACGTTTGACATCAAATACAGTTTTTGATTAGTGTTTGGTGTGAATTTATAATAACAGGCTAATCGGCTGAATATTTTACCAGGGTACGTTAACGGCCGCACAATATTTATTTCTGTAAAACGTAATACCCGACTTTGTTGAGAATCTGCCGGTGCTTCAACTCCTGAATGGATGATTCCAACATGACGTCGCAAGTGAAGCAGTACTTGATGGAGGAATTCGGAGAACGAAGAATTGGGTACGGTTGTTTCGAAGCGTGGTCTCCACATTCACCTGACCTGACTCCAGTGGACGTTTTCTTGTGCGGATGCCTCAAACAGTATGTGTATGCGACCCTTCACAAACACTGAAGGACCTTCAAGGACGTATTACAGATACTTGTGCAAACGTGCCACCCGCTATGCTACAGTATGCAACATGAAGTTCTGATAAGGGTCAAGATGTGCACTGCATCTGAGAAGAAGTGTAAAACAACGAAAATAAAGATAGCTTGTGATAACTAGTTGTTTTTTGTTTCTAAGATTGTTTCTTGACGTCACAGTTTCGGAAATTTGAAACAGCTGCATCAGTGCTTTGCGATGCTCACCTTTTCCTAGAGAAAAACACAAATATCCTTCGGATATTCTTACCTAACATTTTTTAATTATTTGAAGTACTTACTACCTTACTGATCCTACTTTTTTCACATTGCATGTCTATTTTCATTCATTACATCTTTGTTCGCCGACTTATGGCGGCTAAGTAAAATATCCCATTCTACCATCTCAATTCTTCTTCTCATCCTTTTGTTGTTCCAGACATTCTTTTATCTGATGCAGAGTAAAAGCGCGCTGTCGCACGCTGTCACTCTCTTTCCATTCGACGCAAGTCAAGTTTCGGAAATCGCGAACAAACAAATGCGCCTTTTTAATGCTCTATTCTTAACATTCATGTCCACGAGGTGTCTTTTTCGTACTAAATCGACGATACTCTATAACTTTGTAATTAATTTTTTCGTCCTATCTCGCATCGTTTTCGAGATAAGGACGCTAACTCCGCTGCTTTTCACGAGTGGCGTTGAAAGCTATCTAGTAGCGCATAGCCACTTTACTGTACCTGAACACCAGTTTTATGACTATAGCTACAGCCGTTCGCCAGTTAAACGTGTGGTACCGTACCCTGTATATAGAACAAATGGGTATAATGGAATGTATTAGGAAGAGAGGGTATGAAACAGAAAAAAGAAAAAATAGTTTTTGTTAATACTTATTTAAGATTTTCAACAGTAAAGAACCATTGTACCATATCGACAGAAATGGTCGCAATTAGAATAGCACTAAAAAAGGTTTTTGAATCTTTCTTCTGTTAGGGATACTCTGAACAATTACAGAGTAAAGTACCAGCATCTGACTATTTTCATTATACTGTAATGAGAGAATACCCTGAACTATACACAAACACAAAAATAGTAAGAGGGTGTACTACAATTTATTGAGACTCACCCGAATGCATAGGAAACTGGGTTTGTAACATAGTTAATACATTCTTGCAAAAATTTGCGAAAAACACGATGCAACACAGTAATATGATTTACAAAATACGATGCAACATAGTACATGGTTGACGACAACTTTTGGTTTCAACAAAATAGTGCTGCATCATGAGCCATAACGGTAAACAAAAATGCTCTTCAAACGATATTCCTCGGCCATCTGATTTTGCCGGAGTTTAAGATCATATAGTACAGAGACCGAATAATCAGCTATACCTCCCAAATCTATCGAACCAGATTTATTTCTGGAAATCCTACTTAATTCCCCTATTTCTACTCTGTATCCAAAAGCTTAAAAGATGCCCTAAATGCGAAATTCCTCCAAATTTATTTGCGACGTTGCAGCGAATTTTGCTCATCTTTCGTATCCCACTGCATTAATTGTAATGCAAAAAATAATGTATCTTAATAAGTTGTAATGTACACCGTTAATTGTCGCATGATATTTTCTTGTTTGCAACGTATGCATTTCTATCCCTTTTCTTCTTACTATTTTGATGAAAACCGCTAGATTCCCCCCTCCCACATGTGTGAATAAATTGCTTTAAATACTACTCTTTTTTCTTTCTTTTCTTTTTTGAACCATGCAGCGTCTCTCTATTAGTAAAACGAAAGCAATTTAACGTTAAGCATTTACCACCACCACTCGCTAAAAAGCCCTAATGCTTATAATTCATTTAAGCGTAAACTGCTCTCTGTTACTTCAATTTATTTGATTTTTATAAATTTTAAAAATCTTTACAGACTTTTGGACTACATTGAACTAATCCTATTCATTTTAAATGTCAAGGCCTGCAAAGCTGGGTTCATATTTTTCAAATTTCGTTAACGTCGATAACCCTTATTAAACGTAGTTTTCACGTGTGGCATATCTGTCTAGGCTTATTAAATGCTTTTTACACATGAATTTAAACTTCATTTAAGAAAGGTCTACTAAATTCGCATTTCCATTATTCCCTAAAATTATACATATACAAAATGTAAAAAGTACTTCACTGCAAACTGCCTTCTAATTCCAAAGAGCATTGATCAAAAAATTTAATAATAAAAATTCTGCCACTCTTTTAAGCATTGTAATTAAAAACTAAAACTGCTACACTTCATTCATCACAATTAATCTGGTTATCTCTGGTAAACCGTTTTAGATAATAACCATATTGCATAGTTAACTAATTTATCATTTTTTAATGTTACTGTTTCAGGTTCTTCAAACAAATTATCGACTTCCACCAGCATCCGAGAGGATAAGACCGCTGAACAACTCGGGCTCGAATCCCGGAGATTAAACTGGCTACAGTGGCCTTTTAATTTCTTCCCATATGTAGAGTGAATGCAAGCCCGTGTTGCGTAAAAGTTCTCCTCGAGTGCATTATTCCCGTAACAAATAGCCCTCACTGCTATTCCATTCTTAAAATCAACTACTGAATTCAAGATCTGGAATAAGTCAAGATTACCATGTTTCTTTTTCTCGTTCGTATTATAGTATAAAAATATAAAGTGTCTGTAAAATCTCAATCGCTTTTTATAAAAATACAGTTCCTCGTTTTCGTTATATTCATCAAATCTAATTATAGAATGCTAAATCTAGAAAACAGATTAGCTGTTCTTTTGGCATTTTTAAAGAATTATATCGCGAAGCTATCCGAAACGAATCTGAAGGTAAAGGTGGAAAAGAGAATCATTTCAGCTAAGGCAATCTTCGACTAGTTAGTTGTTACTAAACTTCTGAACACAGGCAGAACAGCAGATTAAGAACTGCATTTGAAGATACCGTATAAATGCAAACTGCTCGTTAAATAATTGAAGGTAATTTAACTACATTAATATCCCGTTTCAAGTCGCCCCGTTTTACGCTGATTCGCCATAACTCTCTTTTGAAAATCAATTTATAAAAATACAAATTCTATATTTTTTGTATTAGAAATCAGTTGATCGTTACTTTTTGATGATAATAATTAAAAAAACATATCACTATAGAAGGAATTGCACATTACTAAGTCGCGGGTATGATACGAGTGATGAGCGGATGAAAGGCCCCAGGAAGTACACCTCCAAAAATATACGCACAGCATTGGTGAAAGAAAGATATGATATATTCTGTACGTTATTTTTACGAAAAGTACATGAAACAAAAAGTCTGAAGATACGCTACGAAAAATACACGAAAAAAAAATCTGAAGACGTTTTATCATATTTTTCCCACTTTACGTTTACGAAAATTATAATCAATCAAAATGTACTGCAAAAAAATCTACCGACATCATAAGACTTTTCTTCGTTATTTTTACGAATACTGTACGAATTCTAAAAACCTTGAAAAAACTTTATGAATCAGAATATCTATTTTTTTTTTTTTTTTTTTTTTTTTTTAAATTTTATTTTACATCTGTCATTCTTATTCCTTCGAACAATAAAAATTAAAAATATGCAAAAAATATTTTTGATAGAATTTTTATTTTACACTCAACTTATTTCAACAAAATTTTAATGTTTAAATAATAATAATATTTCTACAATATTAAACATGTAATATTTTACTTAAATTTAAATTACATAAATCATTGTTAAAGCAATCACATGATGTTAAGATTTATTTATAGTTTTTAGTATATGAGATAAATTTATATAATGATTGCAATAGCTTTTAATATGAAACTCAGTTTTAATATGAATTCTAAATGTAGGGCATTTTGTTTTATTTTAATATATGAGGCACAGAATACACGGATAATTCAGTTATAAAATTAAGTACTAAACAAACCTGAAATAATTATGTTTCATCTGAAATAATTATGGACTTCTTAATCTGGTGATCTTCAGAATGAGTATAACGCTTTCCGTTAAATGAAGGACAGATTCACGTGGTAACTTATCTATTACTTTACAGTTATACATTGAGCATGCGTATAAAGACGCATTTCTGGTTTTCATATAAAAATTGTTTATTAATCTACTGTCAAGGAGTTCTGAATAAAAATTTATATAAAATGAAAATTAATTTATTTTAGATGCCAGTTTAGAGACTTTCCTAACGTGTCTAATAATGAAGAAAAAAAAAGCGTGATATTTGAAGTTGTTTATTATGCAACCACAAAAGAGAAAGCCATCGCTTCTCACTTCCGGAATGCCGGCGGGATTTTTGTAAAGCAATGCGTTCTTCGATTCTGAATGGATGAATTGTTGTTGGGAATATATTCCCCCCCTTGAGAATGTGGAGTGATTTATCTTACACCTTAATTTCAATTATTGCATTTGCAATAATTAAACCCATAATCTGAGATTTCCTATTGAGAAGTGACAGGAGATTAGAACCTCTTGATCAAGCTTGTGAAGCATAGAGTCAAAGGGTGAAATTGTTTGCCTAGTGTTGGCTGATTTAAAAATTTTTCAAGTTTATAAACAAGCCAACCAGCAGTCCATCACTAAAATCGCAAAGTTCGGTGTGGGGTTCCAATGTCAGCGAAAGGACTGGTTGCGTGCGCATTTTCGTGGTTTTTCTGCATGTGGGTATGAGCCAGGTTCCCTTTAAAAGCCCTCCAAGTCGCCGTAATCAAATAATAATAAAATAAGTTTCTAAAAAAAAATGAAACTTGCAGAAAAATAAAATCTTCAGAAATGAGGAAAACCATGGTATAAGGAATGTGGGTCTATTGGCAAAATAAGTTACTGTCGGAATAATTTTGTTTTATATTAAGGGTGTAAATATGTAGTGTCTAATTTTATGGTGGTCCATTTCTAATATTTTTGAACTCATTTCTTGTACTCGGCAACCTTTTGCTCACAAGTTTCGTGTAAAAGTTTTCAGTGACCTTTCAGAATAAACAGTTTTCAGTGACAAAATGATTGGAAAACCTGAACTAAGTTTCCGATATAAGCAAATAAAGGATTTAAAGATCTCGAATGTAAGATATTGTTGATTTGAGTTATAATATGAGAAACTTAACTATCTCAGTCTTAAATTACCTATAGTTATTGAGCGAACTCTGAAAAGCCAACTCAGTACACAGTTTGGAAATGAAATAGATGAGGAAATGAATCGTGGATTCAGCAAAAAGAATTCATTATTTTATGATATTTTCTGAAAAGTTTTCGCTTTAATTTCAGCGGCATTTCTTCTTTGTTACTCAACAAATAAACAAATATTTTGTTTGAAATCGGAAATCACGACATTTAAATTTTTTTCTTAGTGCAATTATTACGGTTCATCTGAAAGATATATAAAAATATATCAACCTTTCTATGTGATTAGAAAAACTGAAATTCAAAGGAGTGAATAATCTAACGTAACAAATTCATTACGAACTATATAAATGCCTTCAATAGAAACTCACTACATTTGTGACATAAAAAGTAATTTTAGAATTAGAATGAATGCAAAAGATTTTACTAACTTTTTTTATCTATGCCCTTACTTTTTAAGACATTACTTTTGAAGAAATTTATATAACTGGTTTTAATGAAAATTTTAATTTACGAGAAATTATTTGCCATTTGTTTGTAGGAGAGCTATTGTCTAAAACAACAATTATCTTCCTTCCACAATACTTTAACATGGATGAAGAAGGCTAGTGTGGAGTATCTAGTAAATACATGCCAGAAAAGTTTTGTGTGAAAAATCATTGCATAGGAGCAGTCTATTCTTAGCTGCTGCAACATGCTCATCATTTTAAGCAGGTACTCAATGACAATGCTGGAAACTTCGATAAACGCCTTAATATATGCGTCTTGCACAAATAATCGAACTACTCCTTAATCATCAGGGCTTGAAGTACTCATGTTGGATGGGTGAATTATGTTCGTAGAACTACCATACTGTTTTTCATCATATCTACTGTCGTTGAATGAATAATACACACACACAGATATATATATATATATATATATATATATGTATAAAAATATAGAGATAGATAGCTATAGCTATAGATATAGATAGATATAGATATAGATAGATATAGATATAGATATAGATATAGATAGATATAGATATAGATAGATAGATATAGATATAGATAGATAGATATAGATAGATATAGATAGATAGATATAGATAGATAGATATAGATATAGATATAGATATAGATATATAGATAGATAGATAGATATATAGATAGATATATATAGATAGATAGATATAGATATATATATACACTAAGGGATATTCATGACAAATGCCACTGATCTCTCCACATTTAGGTTGATGACAAATTTAATCTCCCCCAAGGCATTTTTAAATTTGGTAGTTAAATTATTTATTTCTTTAACGCATCCTTCTGATGTATTTAACATTTAGACGTACATAATCAAAGTACAGATCCAATGACCTTTTTGTGGAAAAATATATTCAAACAAGTTAATAGAATTAATTTATTTTAACTGTAGCAGAATCATTTACTTAAATAAATACCGTATCATCTACATAAATAAGACGTACCATGTCTATGAATGACATTTTTGAATGACCTGTCATCTGTTCTATCCCTTCCATCCATATATCAAGTTACATCATTATGCGTGTGAAAAAGCTGCCAGGTATGCATTTTAATATGAGGAACATGCTTGTACATATATGTTAAAGGGTTAAGCGAAATTTAAAAAATTCTCCGAAAATATTTCTGCTGCTTTCTTTTACTAGAACGTTGCACTATATTTTTACTTTCCATTTGTATATTTATTATTTTAGCATTAAAATAATAATAAACGGTATTTAAACGTATGGAATACGTTATTTTAAATATATTAACAATTTATCTTGAATGGTTTTAATACTTTAATCTCAACAATTTACCTTTAGGAAATTTCTCCCGAGAGGAACATGATCGTTAATTTACACCAGGATATAGTTCTCTCTCATTACATTAGTGGAACTTTTACTAGTAACAGTTACAAAAGCTGAAACATTATCTTACAGATATTAAGAGAGAACGGGAATATTAAAGAAACGAAAGTGTGAGCTACTCTATTTATCTGAGCAGAAGAATACCATGAATTCGTCTCTTAAATTTTTGTGCTTAAATAAGGTGTGTGTGTGTATTAAATAAAATGAAGTTTTCTTGGTTGTTTTTACATACCACCAGTTCCGCATTGTTTCCATGTACAGCTGCAAACTTTTATGCCCGTTTCGCCAGCTTCTTAAAAAATTCAGGAAATTTATATGATAATTGCGCCAAAATTTTATTCGTGTCATTATTATTTACTCACTAATTTGGGCAAGGAACTGGCAGAACAATTGCTACCTTATGCTCTGAGTTACGAACACTATAAGATATTTCTCCCGTCTTCTTAGCACGCCTTCGTAGTGTAGTGGTCAGCACGCTCGGCGCATATTCGAGAGGTCCGTGGTTCGAATCCCGGAGAGGGCATTGCTCATTTTTCACGATTCCTGGTTCAAATCAACTTAATGTTTCCACAGTGGCGCCCGATTTAAAAAAAAAGGTGGTGGATGATGATTCTCCACCACCAGGATTTGGCTATTGGGTCCCGTAATCCCTAGTCGCCCTTTGAATGAGGGATTATATAAGGTGGGAGTGGGAGCCACTGGCCAGGCTACCGACCTAAGGTTTAACCAAGCGGATTTTGTTTTTGTGCCTGGTCAGTGGGATAGAAGACTGTCAGAGCTTTTTTTTTTTTTTTTTTTTTTTTTTTTTTTTTTTTTTTTTCGATTTCAGAAGAGAAGCTTACAGAGTCACAATTTTTAGTGATACAGGTCATCTGAGTTACATAGGATGTTGGTTACATAGGATATTTAAATTAGCTAAATTACGATGATATCTTGTTTGGTGATTTGGTGATGTTACATTGGATATAATTGCAGTTATTCTTGAAAGGTTGTACTTTATGTTACATTTCGCGTTTCATAGTAGTATCTTAGGTTTCATTTACATTACACTCTATATTTTTCTTTCAATACATGCGTTATGTTAGGATGTAGTACGTTACACCCTACATTATATTGTACACTACATTATACATGGAATTACTGGGGATTGTTATATTAGAGTACATACATTACGTCATATATTATGTCAGAATACAAAATACATTATGTCAGAATACAAAACATTAAATCATACAGTATATTATTCAATACACTATGTTTGGAATTACGTTGAACACATTGCATAATATATAGTACATTTTACTACATTCGCTTTTCACATATGTGTTTTCGACGCATGACACTGTCACATACGTGTCTTTGACATAGAACGCCTTACTGGAATACATAGCACATTACTGGCACTTAGTATACTGTACACTACATACATGGCACCAGTTACTTAGTACTTTATATAATACTCGAATACATTACTGGACTACATTATTGGGTTACATAGTATACATTGCATAGTAAGAAATGCGTTATACTTTATTCTGTTCGTTTTTCATGGTTGTGTCGTGATTTTCCTTTCAATACATGTGTTTTTTAGATACAGTGCACTATATCATACGTTAATTTATACGAAACATTATACGTGGAAGGCAGGGACTATATTATCGGATTATACAGTACATTGCTGATACTTAGTATATGGTACTCTACATACATATTGCTAGTTACATAGTGCTTTACATAATGCATTACTGGAATTCAGCATTGAATTTCATTATTGGAATACATTGAATACGTTACATAATGTTTAGTACTCTATGCCATACTCTAAATTATTGACCACTACCCTGTACACGGTTTCTTATAAGACAAATACATGATTTACAATTTAACCTTATATATTCTTCAATTCATTTGTTATGTTAAGATACAACGCACTATACCATTCAATTCACTATACATGGCACCACATGGAGTATACTACACAGTCTATAATACATAGAATACATTAAATAGTTGCATATTAGGTTTCACAGTCTTTTCACATTGCCTTACTTTTCAATACTTATGTTATATAAAGATACAATTCATTAAATCACACGTTATATTATTCAATACCTTAAAGGTGGAATTACGTAGATTATATTGCATAGTATATGTTACATGGAATACGTGGTATAGTACATAATAAATAATTTACTATTCATCTTACCTTACCTTTTATTACATATGTTACATTAAATCACACATTATATTATTCAGTACATTTAATCATGAAATCACATTCAAACATGGAAAGCATGGAATTGCAAGGAATTCATTTCGTAGTATTTGGTACGTTTCAGTTTACTGCGTTGTCTGGATTTCATTCACATTTCACGTTACGTTTCCTGTCGATACCTATGCTGTGTTTGAAAATGGTACATTTGTGCCATACTTATATTATTCAAAATTTTATGCATGGTATTACATGAAACACACTACTTAGTATATAATACATAGAATACATTGCAGAGTAGCATAGTTTTTCATTTACTTTTCCTATTACCTAACCTTACAATACCTATATCATGTTAGAATACTATACTGTAGATCATACAATTCATTGCATAAACCTTACAAATTACATTACGAATTACATTACAGATTATTATTTACATCGACACCTTGGTGTTTGGTCACTCTAAGCCCAATGCTGGAACCTTGCTAGTTGTTTTTGCTGGCAGTTATCTTGTAGAGTATTTTTCCTTGCACTTGTGGGTTATATTAGACAGTCTACGATGCGTTCCACTATGCTGTAAGAGGTGTTGAGTCGTGTTTGTATCGCTCTGCTAGTTGTTTGATATGAAACGGTCTGGTTGATTCACATAGAAATACGTAATGATCCGGTGTGCCTTGCAGCCACATTCACATTGATCACTATCCCTAAGTCCAAAACGGTGTAAATACTCTGGGAAAGGACCGTGCCCTGTGAGGAATGTCGTTAGTGCTGAAGAGTGAAACACTATATTTGTGGAGACGCTTGGGAGAAACAGAACTGTTCTGCGTCCTGTGCTTGAAGTGTTCCAGCGGTATTGCCATTGCGATATTAAGGCCTGCTGCGTTATTCTTTTGAGATGGGAGTCAGAGAGCGGCAAGTTGTACTCTGGTAGATGACGGCCATGGTGGCTTCTTTAGCCTTGGTATCTGCATGCTCGTTCCTGCATGCTCGTGAGCTGGTATCCGAAATAAGTTAGGTCTTATGTTAGGTGATGTATGCAGTAGCAGCTTCTGGATTTCGTGCACTAGGGGGTTTGTGCTTGGTGCGCCAGCAATGGCCTTTAGGCTGGATTGTGAGTCGCTATAGATGAACACTTGACTCTGGAAAGCGTGTGAAAGGTAGATCCCTTTCCTAAGCGCTGCCAGTTCAGTTTGGAAGATTGAATTATTTTCTCCAATCTTCTTCTCCAGCTGTAGAGTATCTCATTTGCTTTAAGTACACAAAGCCCACTTCCGGTTCCTGAGTCCATTCTCGAACCTTCTGTGTAAATTGCGAAGCTGTCATTAGGAGGTGGGAAGGTTACATCTTCAATATTCACTGTGAGGTCGTGATGTGAGGGGTGATTTGGCAGGTGAGACACTTTACTCTCATATTCCGCCTGCAGGTACATTTTGTTCCAGAGTTCGTGAGGACGCAGGTGATAGTCGCTTCTCGCTCCGCCAGGAGATCCATCGGAGGGAAGCCCGTCAGTATCTGTAGAGCTACTGTGGAGGTAGTCCTGAAGCCTCTGCTTATGTTGAGGAGGTGAGGGCGTTGAATCGAGTTAAGTAGTTTACGCTCATGCGCCGTCAGATTCCTGGCCCATATGCCTGAGCCGTTAAGTATGATTCTCTGTGTTACCACATTGTGCCATTCCTTGAGGAGTCTTTATGAGATTCTCTATGTTGATGCTGCTGTGCGTTTCATGTGGTTGTTCAGTTTATTCGTTTTTTCTTTGACATACTTGATGTGAGGTATCCAGGATAATCGATGGTCAACAATAATGCTCAGATATTTCAGCTTTTGCACTCTTTGGATGGAGGAGCCTTGTAGCTTCAAGGATGGTCTCCTTTTCAGAAGGCCGTTTGCTCCAATAAGCAAGGCTTGTGTCTTGGTGGGGGATATAACGATCTTATGCTTTCGTGCCCCTGCACTGAAGTGATTTAAGTAAAATTGGGCTGCGGATTCAATTTTGGATCTTTCTTTTACGATCATTAAAATGTCATCCGCAAATGCTATTAGGTGACAGTCAGGGATGTCCCGGAAATCTTTGAGGATGGTATGTGCCACTAGAGACCAGAACATGGGCCCTAGCACGATTCTTGTAAGCAACCTCTTTGCAGCTGTTGTGTGATTAATCTGGAGTCTATTGTGGCCTGAACTGAGAGGTTGTGGAGGTAGCTAGCAATTAGATCCTGGAGATCGGCTGAGCATTCCATTGCGGTCAATGTCTCTACGATGTCTGGCCACCACAGAGAATCAAAGGCCCCCTGCATGTCTAGACTTATGATTTGTGAGTGTTGCCCCTCGCTTCTGTTTTTTTTAACCTGCAGTAATAACTCGTGGATCGCATGTTCTGTTGAGAGACCTGCCTGGAGCCCAAATTGGTTCCTGTCAATGATCTGGTGCTGCTGAAGAAAGTAAGTGAGCCGTCCAAGAACTACTCTTTCAAGAAGCTTCCTCATGGCCGGGAGAAGGCAAAAGGAACGGTAGGAGTTTGCTTGTTGGGGATCTTTGTCTTTTTTATGGAAGAGGACTACTTCCGCTCTTTTCGTTGCTATGGGGAAGTGTCGCAGTTTCCAACAGGTTTTGATAAAGGCCATGATTAGTGCTGGTTCAATTTCAAAGATCATTTTATGATTGCATTATCGATGCCGTCCGGACCAGGGGTCTGGATGGATTGAGACGTTTAATAATTTTACCAACTTCTGGGAGATTTTGGGGAGGTTCTGTTGTTAGTTTGTGAAAAACGGGGCTATGGAACTTGCTTCGGTGTTCCGCTGTGTCCTCTTCCGGAGAGTCATCTTTAAAGAGTGTCTTAAAGAATAAATCGAATGGTATCCTCTGGGCTGGAGGCTGTGGAAAGGATGTCCGTAGGAACTAAGGTAGGGCGGAAAATTCTGTTTGTTGCGGTGTGGAACGTTGTGCCGAATTTAGCAGTGGTTTTTGTGCAATAGGCTCTCCAGGCTTCCTCTTTGGCTTTGACTATGCTCCTTTTATACGCAGCTTGTTGCTTCTTGTAGGTTTGGTAAAGTAGAGTTCTCTGTTGGGGGGCTGAAGCAGCCTGCTCTTGTCTTCTTAGTTTTCTCAGACTACTTCTTTCTTTCGCTAGGTTAGTATTCCAGCAGGCAGCATTAGTTGGTATTCTAGCACTTCTCATTTTGAAGATTTTGTGGCATGCGTTTATGCAGGTGTTGATTAACTTTTCATACGCTCTGTAGGTCTGTAGTGTCTTGATTATTTTGTAATTCTTAGATTAAAGGTTCTACGTAAGGTAAGAGGTGTCTTTTCAGTTTGGCTGTGCCTCCGTATTTTGTTTTGAATCTTCTTTTTATAAAAATTGTGGTTGCTGGGTGGACAGTGAAAGTTAAAGCACGGTGATCACTTAAATTGGTGAAGGTGGCAACTTCTCAGTCTTGAATGTTCCTGGCAACTTTAGCTAGTCCTGGTTCCTGGCAACTTAGTAACTCAAGCTAGAGTTACGTCTGGCCATCCCCTGGCTCGGATGGTGTCAAAGGTCGGAGGGGGGTCAGTTGCGTTAATTACTGTTAGGTGGTTGGATTCTATGAAGTCCATTAGTGGGGCAGCGCGACAGTTTTCCTCTGCTGCTCCACAGAGAGTACTTGCTGCATTGAAGGCGACTCCAAAGAGAACTTTACTGAAAGGTCTTGAATGCATGTAGTCTAGTTCTGTAAGGATTCGCTCTATGTCGAGACTCGGTGGGAAATAAACAGATACGACTAGGGAGGTGTCTTATATTTCTCCCACCTTCTTAGCATGCCTTTGTGGTGTAGTGGTCAGCACACTCGGCGCGTATTCGAGAGATCCGTGGTTTGAGTCCCGTCGAGTACATTATTCATTTTTCACTACTGCTGCTTCAAAATACCTAATGTCTCTATAATATTTTTGTCATTCTTTAGAGCTCTGTTTGATAGGTAGCTTTTTTTCTAATACTAATTCCAAACAAAATTGTAATTTGGGCTTGACGTACAAGTTTCCTCCTCTTTTCTAGGATTTGGTATTCCTATAAATTTATTCGCAAGCTGATATAATGCAAGCAAAAAGTAATTGTTATTATTATATGCAAAGAGAGGTTCTGAGCATTCTCTGACCTCCAGGATAAAGTTACTTATCATTTTAAACAGTGTGTGCAAAACCTAAACTAACATGTAAACAATTGCATAGCCTGAGTAAATTGGAAATAACACGCGCAATGAAATTTCATGTACAAATACCGTTTCCTTCCAACCGTATGACGAATATAAAAAAAGAGTTATTAAATTTGCTCTCATTGCTAAAGATTACTTTATTCTATAGGGATTCATGTTTGGCGAGGTACGTATGACCGCAGAGTCTAGTTTTTTAAAATAAATTCTAGGAGGTCGTCTAATCAATAATTTTTATTACTCTAGTTTTAAAAAAAGCTGAACAGTTTGCTTTATAAACTGTCGAAATTTCAGATTTTCAGAGCCGATTCAGTTTTGGATGTTAGAATTTTAAAATCCCATAAAAGAAAATAATGTAAAGTTTCACAATAAAACTAAGCAAATTAGCTTTTAAACTGAAATGCTGGGAAAAAGTATATACAAAACAGGGTATATTGAAAATGGCACGACAGATATCTTTGCAAATAATTTTAAACGCTAATCAGTCGTTAAACGAAGTTTTTTATAATATTAATGAAAGAAATTTTTAGTAAATATTAAGGATATAAAGGAAATATCTATAAAGGAAATCTCTCTATAAAGGAAAAGGAGAAATAAATAGCATTTATAAAATGGCAGATAACTTCCATAGTAAACTTAATTTCTCTGAAAGTAATTTACTCTAACAAGAAGAAATAGTTTAGCAAATATATTAATAAAACTTATTCGAAAGCAAGAAAAACAGTGCGACATATAATGGCATTCATAATTTCAAAACTCCAACCCAGTCATATGATGCCAAAGAAAGAACCTTAATTCCACTTCTACTTAATGTCTGCAGTATACTTTTTTATAAAATGTAGAAAAATCGTCCAATTAATATTTTTTTATCATGCCTGTTTTAAAAGAGGGTAAGAGTTTTCTTTATAATCTATGAAAATTTCAAGATTTTACAGCACATACATTTTTACGTGTTGAAATTTTTATGTGATGGGAGTTGAAATTTTTATATGATGTGAGTTTTTTATGTGATGGTCGAAAAAAATGAGCAACTTTTGAAAATTTGTCAAAAAATCGGTAATTGAGTTAAATATATAAATTTCATTTCTGTTCTCTCTGATGGTGTAAACAGTAAAATTCTGAGTATTTTAATTTGTTCGTTAAACCAAAGTATTAAACGAACAGTGTAAAAATAGTTTCAACATTAAACTAAAAAATCTAAATAGAATTTTGAAAAACATCGCTTCACCATATTACGTTGTCATCCAGAAACAGTGTGAGTGTAAATTTGGTGTCGATGGCTTGCCAGGAAATAGCTTAAAAATTGTTCACTGATTTTTGACCATAGCGACAACTCTAAAAATTTACAACAATCACCAGAGTTTTGATATTTTATATCTGCTTCAAACTTTCAAATGTAAGTATGAAATTTTGTACATAAAAAGTGCATGCTCTTTCTATAATCTATGTACACGAGAACGAGACATACTCATCATGTCCACTAAGTTAGATACCATGTACATTCATTGTTAACTTGTTAGCCGTTTACCTGCTGTTATTCTCAATTATAAATACTTAAAAATTTGTTTAAATTAGTATTTTCATATACTGGTTTTTTAAAATAATTTATTTGGATAAAAAATATATTATCTAGCACTTCGTGCGAACAGACCGTTTTGGTTTATTTACAACTTTAAAGGCTCTTTTAAACTATTTCATTAGCACCATTAAGTAAGCTACCTTTTTCTCAACGTTTTTCTGAAGCTATTATTTGTATTTAATAAAATGCTAAACAACTTGAATAATTCCTATACAATAAAAAAACTGCTAGAGTTGAAACCGACAAGCTTTTATTAGAATGTCCAGTTAAATAGTTCTACAATTAAGATCATTTGTTAGAAGCTATATTTAGAAGAATGTGAAAAATATTCTGTTTTAATAAAAAAAAAAGATACACAAAAATATATCGCCGGAGAGACTAAGATGAGCTTTTGAGCTTTAAACAGAACCGGAACTTTGTTTGCAAAATCATTTGCTATATAACAATTGTATTATCTTATTTGTTAATCTAAAGTTATGACCGAATAGATAATAATTATTCAACGAGAGATATAATGTGTTAATAAAGAACTGGAATACGATTACTGATGCTGTATTTAAAGAAGTTTCGTTAGAAGAAATTTTTAAAAATTTTCTTTTCTGTCATAATTTTCATTCTTTAGTCTTCTTCCCAGATTTAGTTTGAAGTGTTTTTTTAAGATAAGCAAAACGTAAATGTGTAAATCAGTTCTTTTTTCGTTAATTGAAAAGTCTCTAACTTTTTAATATAAGAAACGATTTTAATCTAAGAAGAATTAAAGACGATTTAAACTATTGACTAATTCAAAAGAGTATTAATTTCAAATCTTATAAATTAAAGATAACAGTAATTATGGGCTAAATTTTAGGAACTGCTTTACTTGAAGATATAAAGGTTCATGATTTCTGGTATACTATTTATTCTTTCGACTTGTTTAATAAATATTACACTTATTGAAGCAAGCTTTGCTACATGTTCTTTTTGTTATTTGTTAGGATTTGAATAATGAAACAGCATGGCTGTCAAAGCTTTTCATGTTTACAAACCAGGAAATTGAAATTTTACTAAACAAAGGAAACTTCCCAAAGATAACAAGAGGTGAATCTATTATTCTGATTTTATTAGAAATTAAGATACACATCCCCGTATTCGCGATTTGGATAACTAATAGAAGGAGGGTTCAAGTTAATCACAAATGATTTTAAACGGCAAATCTCAATATTTGAGAATATTCCCTTGTTATCTTTCAATATATTTTGAAAATAGTGTTGCGTATTGAAAATTAGATATGAAGTCAGTCTTAGTCTGACGCATATCTTGAACAAAACTCTATAGATTTCGAGGACATGCAAACACAGATCTCCCTTTTTTAGAAGGAGGAAAATTTATTCTTCAAGGAAATACAAATTTCCTTTTATTCTTATGTACATCGTGGTCTTAGAAGAATCTGTTCTTCAAAATCTTTACTTTCTCATGAACTCAATAATTTAAAATTGATCGTAATTGACAGAACATTTACTCCCATACATACGACAGAACATAGATAAAATCTATAAAACATTTTTATATTGTCATTATTCCGTTCCATCCTTCTATGAGTTACAAAATCGATTGAACTCTACGGAAGTTCAACTTTCAGTTAATGTCTTTCACGTCTTATTAAAATTTGTTGATCAATTCTTAAAGATCTGATCTCTGATTTTGATTTTTAGGTAATTTATAGCATATCTTGCTTGATTTGCTCATCATACATGGGTCAAATGAAAAGCGCGTTAAGGTGCTGCATCAAAGAATACAAATCTTATGTTAGAAAACGGGAAATAATTGATAGCTAATCACAGTTAGGTAATCTCAATTTTTGCTTTGATTCTACAAAATGTACCCACAAAGCTCCTTCATTTGGCACACTGGGTTGCCTTGAAGGTTTTTCACGTTCACAAAAATTGATCTTTCATAGTTAATGACATTTATTGCAGTTTAGTCCCGTCTAAAATTTTCATAATTCTCACGCTGGGTTGCTTTGCAGATTTTCACGTTCACAAAAATTTATCTTCTGTAGTTCATAACATTTATTGCAGTTCAGTCCAGCCTAAAATTTCCACAATTCTCACAGTGGTCTGCCTTGAAGATTTTCATGTTCACAAAAATTTATCTTCTGTAGTTCAATGACATTTATTCCAGTTCAGTCTCGCCTAAAGCTTTCATAATTCTAATGCCTTAGTTTTTTCCAGATAGTACTACGTCTGCATTTGCTGTACTCCGTTTATGCTATCGGTATAAAAACAGTTGTTCCTCTTTCCATTCCGCAATTCATTTTTTTACTTGTATCTAGTGTTTTATTCAAAATCTAAACCATACCAGGTTGCCTTTATGCTTAATTTTAAATTTTCCAATGGCAGGTTTCGCTTCCAGTTTCCTCAACGAAGGCATTTTTTCGAAATCAGATAAATCAGATGTGCATTGTCATACTCAGTAAACTAACCAACAATATATTTCAATAGTATTATACTTGATAGTCGATGGTTAAAAAACGTAACGCACTTATATGCCAAAATTTCTTCCGTCTTTCCTTATCTATATAAAGTAAAAACTATAAAGTATCTGCTATTAAAATTGTAATAATATCAAATTTCACGTTACACAGTTGTAAACATAGAAGAAACATAACTTTCAGAATCCTTTCCTTCCTTCTTTCCTTTCCTTCTACCTTCTTGACTCATAAAATGATTTCAAGTAACTTTTCACTTAAATTTTCAGCTACTCGGAAATTGGAAAGAATGTTCCTTGCGAGATAAGTCCGTTTATCATAGGATTATTGTTGCACTCAAGGGCAATTTGCCTAAGGAAAGGGATGCCTTCGTGGAGGACTTTAAAAAGACTCGCTTATAGTCCTGTTGCACTTAAAGAAAACGACAAAAATTCTCATACAAGAAGACTGTTCGCCAGGATTTGAACCAGGATCGAACTATCAGGGTTCAGCTGTATTACTACTTCGCCTTTACTGGGCTTTATGTATAGCTCAAAAAGAGATAAGTAGCGCTGAAACAAAACTGTTAGTAAAAAAACGAGTGAAACTGCAATATGCTTATCAAGATGTTGCAGATTTTATTGTGAAGTCAGTAAGGCCCACCAGCGGCCGAGCGTTAAAAGCCGCTGAAAACTGGTAGTTCGGTCCTTGGTTCGAGTCCCGGACCGGCTGCTGCATGGGAGTTTTCGTGGTTTTCTCCATATGTAACGTGGATACGATCCAGTTTCCCTCAAAAAGATCTCCACGGGGCCTCCCTCGCAGCACGTAATAAGTAAAAAAAAATTTAAAAAAAAAAAAAATTCGGTAGTAAAAGAGATCTTTATCACCTCAGATTTCCAATACGTTATTTTATGAAAATGAATGAAAGAAATCTTTTAAGCTGTAATATGTAGGCAGCTGAGGCTAGAGTTAATTAAGATATGTGTAAAGCCTATCACACTGATCTGTCTATGACTTATTTGACAGCTTAATTTTCTCCAAAACCAAGGCGTTATTTATGACGTATAATGTGTTTAACTTGTTCGGCATTTGACATTATATCATGGCAAGGTAATCGCAGGGTGCATATAATATAGCGGCTGGATTAGAATAATCCCCTTAAGCTCGAATGCTTCATGTGCATCCTTAGATCCCGCATAGAAAATTTTCTGCTTGATGTGAAATCGAAGAGTTCCTACATGGGCGCTGAATAACTAGGCTATTGGTTATTCCATCGTCATTAAGCCCGCCTATGGACGCTGTGACAAAAACTGTAAGTTTTCAACTCTCAAGCATTACAGGAAGGAACATTTAGATAGGTAGAGACATTTTCAGCCGATCACATGTATTCCAAATTATGCTTTTCTTCTCAAGAACTTCAGTACATTATTTCTTCAGAAAAATAATTATGCATTCAAATAATGAATAGTGTGTGTAGCTATTATCTGTACATTTCAGAGCTAATTTAGGATAAATGTTATCTCAGCAGGCATGATAATTTTTTTATTCAAACAATATATAGAAAAGGCTCTGAAATAATAAGTACTACCTATTTCATTAATTTCATTAGAATAGTCATAATAACTCAAAACTGTTAGAGCGAAGAGAAACTTTCAAACATTCAGTGATTAAAAATTAAGGTATTACTACAAAACTAAATATTTTTTATTGTTTTCTGTGTCCGTAAACCCTGCTAAATATATTATAATGAATAAAATTAATTGAAACTAATAATAAATTAGACGATTTAAATATTTTGATTATAATGCCAAATTAAGGTTAAAACAACTATTACGGCATTAGGGTAAGGGTAACAAACGAAATAGATGCTGGCAGTTTTTTTCCCAGTGAAATATCTGAAAGAAAAATTTTAAGCCTGGAAAAAAAAAATTTAACATGGGTCAAAAAAATTCTCTGATTTCTTTTGACGTGAGAAAATTTACTATTTTTTTATTGGAATTAAAAAAAAAGCTGAAACAAAATATGCAAATTGTGGAATGTAAATGAATCTGCTGTTCATAATATAATTTCGAAGTAACGTAAAGCAAATTTGATTGATAACGAACCACGAGCAGGGCATCAAAGACTTTTCGCTGAAGACGAAGAGGGCTAGTTAGAAATATTATTTGCAATCCTAAAACTAGTGCAGTAAAATTGACTTCAAAATTCCAACACATATATAGCAAGTCAATTATACGTTACTAAAAAGTAAACTGTTAAAAATATTTTTTAAAAATATAACTTTATTCCTGAATAGCTAAAATAATATCTTTTCCCTATAATGAGAATCAAAGAACACAATCACAATTCGCTACTAAAAGCTCCAAGCTATTTGGAACTCGATAATATTTATAGATGAATGCAATTTCAGAAATAAGGGAGTAAGGGAAAGCAGATAGTATAGCGAAAATCTAACACTTAATTTCAAATGAAGAATCTTGGTAAAACATGGCGAAGTGGTTTGTAAATCTTGGTAAAACCGGTGGTTTGAAGCTATACGAGTGCCTGAAAATCTACCTTTCATTGATGAAAAAATGGATAAATTTAAACATTTAAAAACACTTAAAATGGACCACTTAAAAATGGAAAAAATATCACATTACAAATTTTACTAGGAGAATATCATAAGCATAATGCTCATATTTGCAAACTGTAGTCTTACTCTATAATTGTCCACATGTAATCAAAACTCTTGCGCAGAATCCAGTCTTCATTCTTAACAAGGATGTTTGAGATCATTTGCAAGATGGAATTAATTAATTTAAAACCGGCAACAGAAATGAACTTTTAGAAAAATTCACCGGACGATAGGAAAAAGAAATGAAACTAACATGTTTTAAAATCTTAGAAAATCCATGCCTAGAATACTTAGTAGATCATAAAACTGTAATGGCAGTTCGAAGTAAAATTAAAGTAATTTTTTTAAGTATGTTTCTATGACTCAGTTCTTTTTCTATTACTTTCATTTGTACACAAAAAGTGTAAAATTTGATATCTATTTAATATTATTTAAATTAATTTTTTAAGAATTTTCGATTCTAATACATGACATGTAAAAATAGTCCCAAGTGCATCCATAAAGTAACCGGACAATTTCTTATATTGAGTTGGCCGGTAAGTCCTAGCGACTTTTTTAATTGAAAATTTTGCTTGAAAAATAAAATGTTTTGGCAATGCATTTTATGTTGCTCGATAGAGAATTGTGTGCTCTGCAAAACAGTGCGTTTAGTTTTTTTATGTTTATAAACTTTTTGTCTTTTTCATGCCACTGAAATGAAGTGTGAAGTCGACACACAAAAAAGAAAATTTTATACACCTTCTGGTTTTTGTGTTTAATCGAGGTGGCAGAGCCACGAAAGATGGTCGAGAGATTTATGTAGTTGTATGTCAAAGAAGCGATGCCTCTTAGGACAGTTCTAAGTTGTTTTAAGCTATTCAAAGACGGTGATTTCTAGTGTCTAGGCATTGAACAGCTTGTTGAACTTCGGGAAGAAGTTACAGAGACCAACGGAGAATGCATTAATGATTGATTTGTTGTTGATTTCTTATTTATTTTTGTGGAAACCTAAAACTTAAAAAAAAGCCAGACGTTATGGACCAACCCAATAAATAAGAAAACGAATACTAAACTTCCAATAAATTTATCTCCTTAAAAGTAATCGTCAGAGGAGCCTATACAATTTTTCCAACGTTTTTTCAAGCCATGAAAGCATTGTAAATAAGAGTTGAAACTAACTGTCCGCAGAATAAGCTTAACATTTGATTTAACAGCCGAGTCGGGTCGTTTACAAATCTTTGTTCTTTCATGGCCATCTGAAGCTTCGGAAAAAGGAAAAAATCAGCTGGCGATAAGTCGGGAGAATATGGTGGGTGATTTACCATTGCAGTTGAATGCTTAGAAAGATACGGTTGCACAGTTAATGCTGTATAAGGCCTAGCATTATCGTATAAAAGAAACAATTGAGCAGAACCAAAAATTTCCTTTCTAATTCGCCTTAACCTAATTCTTAATCGAAAAAGCACCAACAAGTAAAAATACTGATTAATTTATTTATTTTCTGGAACATATTCATGGTGAATAAATGCTTTGTACTCAAACAATGCAATCATCATCCACTTAGTCTTTGATTTTGAAATTTGTGCTTTTTTTATGGAAGAAGAACACTGCACACTTTCCACTATACACTTTCTTTTTGTTTCTGAATCGTAATGAAGATTCTACGTCTCCTTTCTCGATATGATGCATTTAAAAAAATGTCTGTTCTATATTTCAGAAGTCAGCAAATCTGCACAGCAGGCCCTTTTGTCTTCTTTTTGCTGTTCTGTCAAAATCCGAGGGACAAATCGAGCGCAAACTTTTCTCGTTTTCAGATTTTCAATTTAAATTAACCTACAGCTTTCTTTGCTTATCCCAAGCATCTCTGAAAGTTGATGAGTTGGTACATGTCTATCAGATTTTACCAAAGAACGAATTTTCTCCACATTTTTCTCATTCTTTGAAGCTGACCGGCGCTCTGTCTTTGGTTGATCTTCAACGCTTTTTCACACACATTTAAAGTAGTTGTACCACTCATACACTTGTATTCTTGATAAAGATGCATCACCATGTAGTGTTCGAATCATCTCTTATGTTTCGTTAGCACATTTGCGTAATTTGTAACAAAATTTAATGTTATAATGCTGTCCCATCTGGAAGCACATTTTTTTTTTGTACAATGCCTTCTCGGTAAATGAGAACGGTTCCGGCGTTTTGATATGCAAACGGCAAAATAACCAGTTTAAACTGGCTTCAACGAGAGTTCAGATGTAATTCTTTCTAAGTATATAATTATTCTTTCACTTTTTATTTTATCGTTTAATCCTTTTATTCGTCCGGAGCGCACCAGCGGCCGAGTAGTAAAGTCGCTAGACAGTTTGATAGTTCGGTAAGGCATTCGAATTTCGGCAAACATACTGGCTGTATGGGCATTCTCGTATTTTCCTTATGTGCAAGGTGTATACGAACCGGTTTCCTTCAGAAAGTCCTCTACGAAGGCATCCTTCCTCTTAAACAGATAGCTCTCGACTACTTTATTATAATAACATTTAAAAAATTTAAATTTTTTCCGTTACTTTATAGGCGCACCTTGTATTTCGTTTGCCTTAAATATTTAAGTATTCTTTAAAAAAATGTTTCAAAACTTGTTGTGCTCTAATACTTTCTTGACTCACTACATAATTATTAATAATTATCGTTGTTAGAGCAACACAAATGTAACAGTACATATAAAAGGGACTCAAAATGCTGCTTTCAATATATTTTTTTATTATTTATAGGTTTAAATTTTGAAGCTTAAAATACTAAGAAATTACTACTAGTAATGTCAGCGAAGAAACAAATTCACCAAAGCAATATAAAACAACGGTATAGCTTATGGTGAGCATTTCGCTTTTTCACAGCATTTTAACATGTGCATATTTCACACGCAACTTTTTTGCACTTAATGCTGCAACTGTAGTTTAGTTACTCTTGCTCTTCATTAGCAGAGTTTGCCATTATTAGAAAATTTTGGGGCGGCATTTTACAAAAGAATAATTTTTGACTTCCTCTAAATGCAATTCTCTCTCCGTTAATTTTGAAATATAATCTTTTATACTGTTTTCATCACTTGTTTTTTCCAATACTGTGAGGCAAAATTCAGAGCAGAATATTTCCTATCAGTGTGATTTGGTTTGGTTTGGTTTCATTACGACAAAGCACTCGAGGGCTATCTGTCTATGGGGAGGCAAAATGAGCAAACAGACATGAAAGCAAGTCTATCATCTTTCTCTTTTTCTGACATTGGGATTTTTATGCCGAAACGAATACACCACATTATTTTCACTCATCTATTCCGGCTTATGGTTTCAAGGAAAAATACTCAGTTCTTCATTGCATTCTTCATTATCCGATTTAGATCTTACATCAGCTTCTGCGCATTCATTTATAGCATTCAAAATCTTATTTATGAAAAATCGCTAAAACGTTGCAGAACTTTCGCTAGAACAATTCTTTTCGAATAAAATGGAGATCCGGGATTTCTTTCAGAGTAGTTTGAATAAATCGTCAACCAAAAGACACAGAGACTTTCTTTGTTTTTCAAACTGCTCCATATCTCTCCTCTTCCTTCTCACTTTCAAAGGGTTTATTTTTCCAATATATCTGATCAGAGCTTTTCCTTGTAAGGTTTATCTCAATTTTTCTAACAGTTAATTTTGAGTTAAAGTTACTTTCCTATCTTTCCTTAATTTCAGCTTACAATTTCCGGCTAGAACGTACTTTCAGAATCGCGTTTGAATGCAAATGAAGAGAAGAAGTATTTAAATGTGAAGTTCTACTGACTTCATTAGAGAGCCAGAGGTTCTGGCTGTACTTTAGGCCCTTGATAGCTTTGCCGTTAGTTAGCGTTAAGGGGCCAACTCTTTTTGAATCTTGATAGCTTCGGCTATATCATTTTAATTAAGATTAGTTAAGTTTTATTTCTTAGTTTCCTGAGAAGAGCGCGTCTATACGCAGAGATAAGAGGTCGTATGGATTTTACTCCCACATTTTGCTTCACGGTGAACGGAATATCCAGCCTTACAAGAGATTTTTTTGTATCTGCAGTTACAGCAAAGCACTAGGACTTCAGTAGTGTAAGTTTCATCATTATTCACTGATTATTTAATTAATTTTCTAAGTATTACTGTTCCGGCTTGTGTTCCTGACCGTTGTTACTTTAACACAGTAACGCGGTTACCCGACCCTCCTTCCTTCTGCTGATAAGAAAAAGGAACTTTAGCATTCTCCCCTCCTCTCAGTCTCGGACACAGGCAGCGCAGGGGTGCGCTTGTAATCGAATACTACTTCCACCCCTTCCAAATTCGCTTTTTTTTTTTTTTTTTTTTTTTTTTTTCAAAACAAGAAGGAAAAGGATTATCAACCGCCATCTTTGGCCACATAAGGGTAGTAATCATCTTACGACTGTCAGTGTATTTGATTTTTTTTTTATTATTATTATTTTTTTTTTATTAGTACTACACATCATTCGTGCCAAGTGCGTGTTTGCATTCAGCTCAAGCAGTATTTTCCTCTATTAGTGCTACAGTGCAATTCCTCATCAAGTTCATATCTGTGAAAGTGTGTGCATTGCTTAATGCAATTTCTCATCCAAGTTCATATCTGTGAAAGTGTGTGCATTGCTTATTTTGAAAGAGATTTTAACGCTTACGAAGTATTTACCTCTTACATACCCCAGTCCGAACCAGTGCTATAGCACATACTCAATATATGTAAAGAAGATTTTTGAAATTTCACCATACATCTCCTTATTCATTTTAATACCGGAAGTTTGTGCATCGTGTTCTCGCAGTACGGTACATACTTTATCGGCAGTGTATGCGATTTGATTGTACATCTCCTCATCCAAGTTTAATGCTACGAAGAGCTCCAGTATTAATCATATTATTCAGTGCTTTGATATAGTGCGTGTGAATATTATTCAGTACTTACTTAGGGCAGTGAAAAGTGCGTGTATTGTGCTCAAGTATTCATTTTTTTTTCCCAGTGTACAGAGCGCGTAATTTTTATTCAGTGCTTACCGTGAGTGTGTGCATACGTTATTGCTCTTTCTTTTTCTTTTTTTTTAATCTTTTCTTTCATAGTGCTACAGCGCAAACTCAATATTTATGCAAGATAATTTATTTGTGAGATATCTTCATTCATCTCCTAATCAAATTTTCAGTGCTGTGAAAGTATAGTGTTTTTGAAGTTATCTCATCTTATAGTGCTATAGTGCATACTTTACTGTCAGTTTATGTGATTTGATTGCGCATCTTCTCATTCGAGTTTAGTCCTAGAAAGTGTGTGCATCGTGTTCTAATAGTCATTTTGTTATTATTCAGTGCTGTGTAATAGTGTGCGTGATTATCAGTCTGTGCTTACCTAGAACTGTTTATTATATAAGGTTAAAGTGTGTGCGTCACATTTTATATAAAACAAATATATATATATATATATATATATTTCTCTTATAGTGCTACAGCCCATACTCAATATACAAGAAAGTCTATTAGCTTATGAGGTTTCATTATACATCACCTCATCCACTTTAGTGCCGTGAAAGTGCACACATTGTGTTCTCGCAACTATCTAATCTATTATTGCTACGGTACATGCTTAGTACTCTAGCTCAAGTGCATGCGATCTGATCGTGCATCTCCTCATTCAAGTTTAGCGTCGTGAAGTGTGTTCATTGTGTTCCGCTACCTTTCCTTACAGTGCTATCGCGTAAACTGAGTATTCCTGGAATATTGCAGGTGCATGTGTATCCATCATTCATCTCATCATTCGTTTTTTATGCTCTGAAAGCATCTTCATTGTGTTCTCTTACTTACTATGCCTTCGGATACTCCCTCATCACCGGCCGGCACGGAGCATAATATTCAACATTCTCCCCCTTCTGTTAAAGGTGCTGCTAGCACATCGACACCTAACTCCAGGTTGGAAGCAATTAACCACATCTGTAACCAACTCCAGTTATTCATCTTACAAGCAAAGGAATCTCGCAGACTAAACGCTTCTGAAAGAAAGCAATTTACATCTTTTGTGAACACCGTTCGCATAACGTTAACGGAACAAGAGGTTTATCTCGCCCAGCTACAGGGACAAGTCTTGGCTCTGCAACAATAGCAACTCGCACACAGTTTACAGCCATCTCACGAGAATCCTCAACATTCCGAGTCTTATCAAGCAGTGGAATCCTCAGCCCCAGAAGAACAGTCCACAAAAGAATATTCCTTCACTGAGGTGACACGAAAGAAGCGGAAAACTTCTCCACCTTCAAGATCTTCTCCAGTTCTATCGGAGCACGTTCTATTATTAAGGTCAAAGAACTCCACACGGACACCCGAAGGGATTAAAGCTCAACTTTCGGCAGATTTGAAACCCTCCCAGCTAGGGATCACTTTAGTGCAGATTCGGCCGACAAGGTCCAGAGAGCTTCTCATCCGGTGTCGAGAAAAAGCTCACCTGCTACGCCTGAAACAGGCAATCGAGGACAGGCCAGCACTACTAGAGACACTTGAATTTCGGGAGCCCAAGCCAAGAAGGGAAAGTGTAATTATTTTTGGCACTATTAGATTTTAGCACTATTGATATTATTAGCACTTGTAGACCAACTGCCCAATTTCAATCCCAGTGCTTTTCAAATACGAGCAAGCCGTTCCGGGCAAAGCGGAAGGAAAAACTGGGTGATAGACATTGATCCTAAGTCAGCAGAACACCTAGTTAAGCTAGGCCATCTTTTAGTGGGTTTAGAGTCTTGTCCTCTCCGTCCGTACATTAGGATCATACGCTGTTACAACTGCCAGGAGTTCGGTCACTATAGCAGGAACTGTAAAAACGCTCCAGTTTGCGCGAAGTGTGGTAACAGCCACCCGACGCAGGAGTGTAGCTCGGAAAAAGTGAGTTGCACTAATTGCTGCAGTAGTAATTCTGAAAAGGGGACCTCTTTCAGCACAGATCACCCAGCTACTTCAAGTTCCTGCCCAGTGTATGGAGCCCATTTCGAGAGTCTGAGAATTACCACTGCAAAGAACTAAACCAAGATGACACTAAACAAACATATAGCAGGTCTTCGATTTTTACAGTGTAACTTGCAGAAGTGCTATGCAGCAACCATAAATACGCTGCAAGTAATGACACATACTGCTGCCAATGTCGGAATCTTCCAAGAGCCATACGTTTTCAACGGAGTGATTCCTAGTGTTCCAACACACAGCAGAACGTTTCTCTCAAAGAATCAGCTAGCTGCAATTATTTACAGTGGCCCTCTCTCCCCTCTCCTAATGAAAATCACAGAGCATACAGTCTCCGTCAGACTAGACACTAGTAATTGCAGCATTGATATTATTGCTGTGTATCTACCCCCGAGCGAAGATATTACCTCTCTATTAGAGGAACTTAATTCTAACCTTCTAACTGGGGCATCACACTGTATCATAGCAGGAGACTTTAACGCCACCAGTCAACTATGGGGTGCTGACTCGGAGAACCGAAGGGGAATTGCGGTTCTTAGACAGTAATCATTTCATTGTCATCAACGCTCAGGACTCACCACCTACCTTTGAAACATCTAGAGCTCGAGGGTGGCCAAATCTAACAATATCAACTCCCAATACAACTCCGTACATACAAGATTGGACAGTGAGTGACCTGCCGTCACTCAGTGATCACAAAATTATTACTTACAGGCTGGATACTTTTATAGACTACATAATAAAGAAAAGATTCAAAACGGCATTTGGAGGACATTCCATTTTACGGAAACACATTCGAGCGCATGTAGAGAAATTTATCAAAGATTTCAACTATTGCCAGGACAGAAACTCCTTAGATAATCTCTACGATTTACTAGTTACAAAAATAGTGCAAGCCGCCCACAAAGCATATCGTTTGAAATCCGTAAAGGCAAAACACTCGATATCCTGGTGGTCACCAGAGCTTAACACTGAGAGGAGGAGTTCGAGCACTTCGCAGAAAAGCACAATCCACGGTAGATCCATATCTACGGCAACTCAAAATGATAACATACAATAAAGCCAGAGTTTTATATAAAAGAAAAATTAAAGAGGCCAAGTTAATCTCAAGGAGAACTTACTGTAGTAATGTCACTAAAGCCTTTGGACCTACTCAAAAGATAACATGTAACAAGGTGTTTCGTCCTACGACCCTTTCGCCTATGGTGAATAGCACTGCCTCATCCAACATCGAAGTAATCAGTGAGATCATAAATGCAGCTTTTCCTGATGATGATGAAGAGGATTTCTTAGAGGAGCAAGAGGAAGCGAGAAAAACCTACAGTATGAAATTTCGCCAAGTTACCAGAAGAGACGAACTCCCTCCTACGCAAATGGAAGTGGATAACATCATACGTACTCTGGCACCCAAAAAAGTTCCAGGTCCGGATGGAATTGATAATATCATCATTAGAGAGATACACCGGGAATTCCCAAAACTATTCCTTGCGGTCATTTCAGCTTGCTGGAAACATCAGTACTTTCCTAAAAATATGAAGTTGGCAGAAGTGGCGTTATTCCTAAAATCAGGCAAAACTCCGGCAGAACCTACATCTTACAGGCCAGTCTGTCTACTGCCAGCGCTCGGTAAGGTATTGGAAAGAGTAATTCTTTACAGATTGGACTTCTTCCTGCAAAGGAACAACGCCCTGCATCCCAACCAATATGGATTCCGAATGGGCAACTCTACTGAACATGCCATAAAAGACTTAATGGCCACTATCAAACAGAACAAGGATAACAATTTGCACTCACTGGCAATAGCCATTGACATCAAGGGAGCCTTTGACTCCCTTTGGTGGACAGACGTAATAAATTTGCTGTACAACATGGCCTGCCCAACAGCCATTATTACCATCCTTCGCTCGTACCTTCAAGATCGAAGTGTACAAGTAACATCAGACAGCGGCATTTATGTCAAAAATGTCTTTAGAGGATGCCCACAGGGGTCATGCCTTGGACCAACACTGTGGAATATAGTGGCAAACTCGGCATTTCGTCAGTTTGAGAGCGTATAATACGCTCGAATCATAGCCTATGCGGACGATTTTATGCTAGTTGTGGCAGGAAGGAGTAACCTCGAAATGAGATCTCAATACTGTCTTGATCTGTTCTCCCAATGGGCCAGAGCACATAAGCTTCAGATTTCGGCAGAGAAAACTAAAGCTTTGCTCATAGGACGTAGCAGGCAGCTAAGACGCAACCCAAGCATTAAACTCCATTGGATACCGGTAAAATGTTTCCCCCAATTGAAATATCTTGGGCTATTACTCGACAACAGACTTTCTTGGATGCCACATGTCAGGAATCTTAAGACTCGAATTAGCATCCTAAGCAACAACATGAGACGCATGACGTCACATAAATGGGGTATCTCATCTAAGCTACTAAAAATCTGGCATAGAACCATTACAGAAAGAGTAATAGCTTATGGAGCAGCAATCTGGGGTGGCGAACTTACCTCTCATATGAAAAGATCCCTGCTCTCTATTCAGAGACAGCAGCTACTTCAAGTATGCAGGGCCTACCGTACCACGTCAACACTAGCCCTACAACAACTAGCAGGAATTCCTCCCCTAGATTTGATAGTAGAAAGGAAGGCAGCTATCGTAAGGGTTACCAGGCTGGGTCAAACTTCAACACTCTGGGGTCATAGTTATCACCACTCGGACTACGAGGAGCAAAACAACTGCAATAACTTTCATCCAGCAGCTTTTAATCTCTCTGACGGTATCAGTATAAACGACCAACCAATTCAGAGGTACAGTAATAACCTTTTCACAGATGGCTCCAAAACTGAGAACGGCACGGGCAGCGCCTTTTGTAGACTAGAAAATGGAGTTGTAACATTCGAGTGGAAAAGGAAATTAGGCTCGAACAACTCGGTATACCAAGCAGAGCTTCTAGCTATCAGTGCTGCAATTAGATATGCGAACACATGTCAACAGGAGAAATTCTTCATACTCAGTGATTCGGCATCAAGTCTGGCGGCTATCGCAAGTCAAAACAGCCGGAGTCCATTGGTATACAGAATTCAGAAACAGCTTCTGACAATGCCTATTTCGCAAAGACCCACTTTAAAATGGGTTCCCGCTCACACAGGGATTCAAGGCAATGAAGCCGCTGACCTACTGGCCAAGCAGGCAGCCAACTGCACGGATATATTAGAAAGACCAACTAAACTTCCTTGGTCTCATATTAAGAGAACAACTTTGACAAGTCTGCTACAAAATTGGCAAAGTAGATGGACAGAGGCAGAGGTAGGACGAAGGACATTTCGCTTACTGCCAAAAGTTAACATGGAACTAAAGACCCACTGTGCTAGCCTAACACAGTTCTTGACAGGTCATGGACCATTCCCAGTATGCCTGAACAGATTCAGACTTAGGGATACTCCTTTCTGCGAATGCGGAGAGGAAGGCTACACGGACCATTATTACTTCCATTGTGTACATACAAGAACCTGGCACTTGAAGAAACCAGCGGACTGTGCCTGGGCAATGTGGACGACTAACACACTCAGAAACAGAATAGCCCTTGATAAAATAGAGAAAATCTCAGGACACTGCCTAAGCAGAAACAACCGTGGATAATATTATAATGTTTCAAAAGTTCAGAACTTAAAGCAGATAACCAGAATAACGCTTAGTGCCTTGCAGTTAACAATATGTAAAAACTGTTATTAGTTTATAATATTCAACCTTGTTACTCTGGAGTCTTCCCTGCCGTGATGGTATATAATTCCGTTTGGTTCATGTCCGTGGTCGGAAGCCATCATAGCGGTGCACTCACTCACTCACTCACTCTTAGTTTCCTGAGTTCAAGCCCTAGTGGAGGCTTTATTGTAACTCCAAGCAGGAGTCATCTGTTAAACTTTACTTAAAATAATAAAGGGTAACTAACCCTTCTCGAGTTTCTATTCTCTGTCTACTGAACTAAAGCGATTATTCGCTTACCTGTTCTTAACCCTTTAACTGTCAAGTTATTTTGATGATTTGGGTACACAAATTGTCAAATTTTTTAATTGGAAAAATCAAATGTTTAGTACAAAATAAAATATACTTAAGTAGTTAAAAATTGATATTTTGAAGTACATGGGTAAAATTTTTAAAGTTTTGTTCGAAAATGTCACGTCCGAGAAATACTTGCACGTGACATTTTCGAACACCAGTGCTGTGCCCGAGATAATCTCGGGCATGACAGTTAAAAGGTTAAGGTTCCTCAACTTTAGCTGTAGATTCAAACATAGGAATCTTACACCCTTCTAGATGTCTCTCTCGATTATCCGGTCTTCCTCGACTTCTTCCTTTGAATGTATTTGGATTATTTATATTATGGGGTAGATTTGCTTATAAAAAGCTTTTTTGATGAATTATTGAAATCATGCAAAGTTTCAGAAGATCTCAAATCAGATGGCTGAATACATTTGTACATTTTTGTCATACTTTTTATCCTTATTATCATTTTATTCATAATTATAATCATTTTCCGATGAATTTTCAACGCAAGAACAATTTTTTACTAGTTCATAGCAAAAATTTACGGTCTTCTTGTATGAAAGACCTCTGCGACGTACCATTTCTTTCCATCACATAACTGTATCCCTTCTCATGAAATAATTATAATAAGCATTTTTATAGATTACTCTTTAAATTATTGTTCTTATAGTTGGCAAAAAAGTTGTTAAAAGCTAGATGAACTGATAGTTAAAGAACCCCATTTTTCTCTAGTTACAGATGAAAACATAGTGGACCAAAATATTGCGGTAGAAACAATGCAAGAGGAAAAACGCCGTCGTACAAAATGTCGTGGTTTAAAATAAACACCTATAAATCACACCGGAATTATACATCGTCGACATGTATTTTCGAACTAGAAAAATTTTAAGTGAATTTTCGCGTTATGATTTGAGCACAGTAATACTTTTACTTCTGTATTTCATATTTTTGTATTAACTAATAAATTTCAACTGAAAGCAAGACGGAAACTGAAACATTCAAAATCTGGAAATTAGGTAAAATAATAATGATCCGTATAAAATTTAATAGAATTTTAATCTTCAGTTTCTTCCTCTTTCTAATTTTTTTCTATTGTATTTTTGCATGAAAATATATTAATATGACTTTATAAAAGAGTTTAATTAAATAATGACTTTTAATAGTTAGCATTAATTTTTATTAGTTTCCAGATTTTGAATGCCTAAGCTTCCTTATTGCTTTTCGAGCAAAAATTTACTAGTTAATACAAAAATGTGAAATAGAAACCTAACAATATTACTCATGTTTCTTTTGCTTAGAAATCTTAAAGCGAAAATTCACTTTAAAATTTTGTAGGAGAAAATACGTGTTCGTGATATTATCGTCATGCGATGTTTTGTTGGGGCTTTAGTTTTTACCATGATATTTTATATGGCGATGTTTTAAAACTGCTTCACTTTTACTACGATGTTTCCTCTACGCTTTCTTTTGACGCTTTCTTTGACGCTCTACGCTTTCTCTATGACGACGTTTTTCCCTTATTTTCTGCGTCGTTTTCGTGTACAATGTTTCCGACGAACACCTTTTCTTTGGATCAACGGCGATCCATCGTGGTTGTTCTACCTTCACCGTTTCATATGAAGAAAAATAATTTTTTGATGTTCAGCTTAATTTGTTTCATGGAATGAGTTTTTAATATTTAGTCAAAGTAAAAAAAATGCAATAAATTTTAGAACACTGGCGATATGAAAACATGTTTTACATTAGGGTTAACCTGTTTTAGTAATTCTAGCATTCATAAGGAAATTTATTTACGCCTTACATGCAGTTTATAATCATAGCCTGAAATTTATTTTATGAAATATTTTCGATAATTTTATCTAAAAGCAAATGTGTTACTATCTCAGCGACTTATGCTGGTAATCTATGGCTATCTGGCATCAATATCATTCTTGGCTGAATTTATGAGCTAAAGCAATTACTAATTCTAGTATTTATACTACAAAATAGGATTTACGTGACAAGCAGGTGTTCAGGAAGTTTCAGAACTTGCAGTGGCTCGGATTTCTTATTGGGGATGCTTAATCTGTGACATGCAGTGTACCATATAAACGATTGAAACATGTGTAGTGAAAGGTATTGCTCTTATTTGCGTAATTTGAAGTAGTTAAGGAGTTAAGACTAGCGGATGGGGATTTTATGATATTCAAAATATTATATACATTTTATAAACAAATTCCTGAGTTGAAAGGAAAAGCTATTTGAAGTAATTCCTCGAGAACTCAAATAATCTACATTTTATTAAAGAAAATAAATGAGATGAGAACAGCTGAATTTTTTAAGTTAACGGATCCTGCCCAGAGTCAGCATCTGTCTATAGAAAAAATATGCACTCTGGTGGGTACACTGCAAAAATTGTTTTAAATGCTGGATGAGACTAAATACATGAAAACTGATAACTGTACAATAAGCAAATACGTTGAAAAATTTAAAGAATTTGTAAATGAATAGATATACTATATAAAGAAGGAATTTAAAGGTACAATATTACAAGAAAACGAGTAGCTGCGTATGTTTTAAGCCTCAATTACGATGTCAGAATGTTAATGTATGAAAAAAAAAAGTTATTCAAATAGGAAACGGGTGTAGCGGAAAGGAATATGGGCAAAGCCCCTTAGCCAGCAAAACTGCCCTTGTGACCTCTAAAAAGGGCCTGTCTTATCCAACAACAAACGACGACCCCTGTGATTCGGCCTTGCACCCGATGTTGTACTGCTAATCAGAATATGACTTTGTTTATAATAGCTTAAACAATTCTGCAGCACGTTTTGTGTTCGGCGACGTGTCGAGGAGAAACACGATACATATTATGTTTTTTCGCCTTTTAAGATTCAAATCAACATTAATCACTTTGTTTACAGTTGACACTGAGCATTTAATAATTTTGCAACTGTCCTTTGACTTGCCGGACTTTCTTTTAACATTAAATAACTTTTGTAACATTCGAGACATTCCGTTTTTACCTTGGATACGTATTCGGAATAATTTTTTCTCTTGAAGTTGCTCAGTTGACGCTGAGCATTTTTTCTCTAAATTTTGATAATTTTCCCTTTGTTATTGACAACATCACCTATCGCAACTTTAGATATCGAAAAATCATCGCTTTCACAATGGTTGTGAATAACTAGATACGAATACTTTTCTTCGGAAAGAACCCAAACATAGCCTTCCATCCATTGCTTCTTTGAAAACGACATTTTGCGTGAAAACAAAACTGTCAATTAGCAGAAGATAATTTATACTTTCAAAAATAAAGCTGCAGTTAAAAAAAATTCCAATCAAAACATTCTCGTTTTTTACAGGAAAGCGAAATCGTCTGAAAAAATGTGCGAACAGCCTCTGTATAAGGAAAAGAACCAAAAAGAACTTATTGCACGCACAAAGTAATAAAAATAATGAAAATTGGAGTTAATAAAAAAAAACAATTTAAAAAACAAAAAGAAACCATTCACTTAAATACACACCAAAAACATCAACAAAAATACCTCCGAACTCAAGCCCACGATCTCTTTATTTTTATTGATAACGAGAGTGCGGGAGTGTATCCACGAGAGTGCGAGCAAACTCATAAATCTCTCCTCTTGTAAGTGGTAAGTTTACAGACTCTGTATTTGCTTTTCAATGTATTTGTTAATTGACATGTCTGAATGAAATACATATTGCTGCTGAGAACTCCTCAAAACGTCCAATTAGTATTAATTTGCAAATTAAAACATCCAAGGCAGGCTTGAAGAAGCCTAGTCAAATATACAGTCAATTTTATAAGGTATTTCTCCCGCCTTCGTGGTGTATTGGTCAGCAAGCTCGGCGCATATTCGAGAGGTCCGTTGTTCGAGTCCCGGCGAGGGCTTTGCTTATTTTTAATCTTTCCTCTTTCTTCGAAATAACCTAATGTCTCTACAATTAAAATCAATATTATTTCAGACATTTTAATTATTATTAAAATTTAACAAGTAATTTTTCCTTTTCTTTGATGCTCTCCAATTGATTGTACCAATTTTTTTAAAAATATTTTTTACATAATTCTAATACTTTTCCATTTGGATACTTGAACTCAGGTCTCTTTCTTGGCTTCCCTAAGTGCGGCTTCTTTAGCCAAAGTATCGGCTCTCACGTTTCCATAGTAAGTTGCATCGACAGTGATCCAGTGAAATTTAATGACGTTTAAGTCTTCTGTTTGTTGAAAATATAACTTAATACTATTAACTAAAATACTGCAGCTGCATGAGTCCTTTAAAGCTTGTAAAGAAGGAAGACTATCAATACAAATATTAATATGAGTCAATACTGCACTTTTAAGAACTTAAATTATTCATTGGCATTTTATTTTAATTTTCATTTTGAAATCTTTCCAATATTAACTGTCATAGAGATATAATTCAGAAACGTGGCTTTATTGAAAATTCTTCTGCTGCTCCTTGAAAAAAGGCCAAGGAGATTTCAAAAATTTTATATAAATTCTGTTGTGCTTTATTAGTATTATTGAGCAGTTTTTGTTTCAATTTTGAGTTGTTTTTGATTTGATTTGAGCATTTTTCCTTTCGAAAGGAAAGAATTTCTCCCTCGTGATCTAATTTTGATTTAATTTTTATCTCTTGATTATATATATATATATATAAAGGCAAAGTTCATTACTCAATTGTTTAAAATCTTAATTTGTATGAAATTGAGAATTTTTTCATACCACTGTTATGGTGCCTGTTTTAATTCATATAAACCTTTTTTTTTAAAAAATTCTGCATTGTTTGTTACTGTTGTCATCATAGCCATTCAGCTTATTCATGTAAATAATTTCTTTTAAATTGCCATTCAGGAAAGCAGTTTTAATGCCTAAGACCAAAACTTATATTTTCCCAAAGGTTAATTCTAATCCCTGATATGACAATTCTTCATACTCTGCACTTCTTTACACAAGACCTTATATATATATATATATATATATATAATAATTTATTTCCTAAACAGCATTGATTAATTGATTATATTATCTCCTAAGTTTAATTAAAGTAGAATTATTTTAAAAGTGTGCATCCATACTGGTAAGTTATATTTTGAAAGATGTTTTGAAGTAATTTGAAAGCAAAATGTTAATAATGTTTTAACGGGGACTGGAGTTAAATCATCACGAAGAATTAAAACATGTAATTATTGTCATTGATTGGAAATTAGTTGACTTTTCAAGGGGAACAAACCAACTCCCGTTTAATGAACAATAATTGATAAAAATACGTAAATATGAAAGTGTTTCGTCTTTACTCGAGTTATAAGTTAAAGCCAAACCGGCAATTCTAGTCAGGCCAAATATTTCCGCGAATAGTTGCTACTCAAAGAACTTATTCTTATGAAGCATTTTAGTCAATTCAATTTGGAGTAAAAATCAATTACTGTAGAGAAATCCTGTAAAACTCGAGTAACCGTCCCCGACACTATCATCTTTATGTATTTGAGTACTATATTATTTGTAGAAATTAAACATTGGAAATTGTAATCATGAAATCGAATTCAAAGTAAAGTTGAAATAAACATAGAAGATTATAAAAAAGATAATAAAAAAGATAAATAATGCAAACTTTGTAAAAACAAATCAAAGAAAACATAAAAATAATATAGAAAATAATATAAATAAGATCAGTGAATGTACATGAAGATATAAAGGCCAGAAAGGTATTAAGTAACTTACATTCTTTCTAGTGGGGGAGTTGGCAAAGTGTTCTCTTCGTGTCTGACTCAGAAGTGTAGGGTGTCCGAAAATTCTTAGCGGCAGTAAGGGCTTTGAATAATATCAGTCGGTAAGACTTGGGTGAAGTAATTTATGGTAGTGGGTGGGACTTGGAATTCTTGAGGGGTGTATTTTGTGAAGTTCTTATCTGAGAGAGACCGTCTGTTAAGATTTTTTTGAAAATACTAGTGAATGGAAATTAATTAATTTCTGGCTAATTGTCGTGTCGCAATGATTAAGAATTTAAGAAAGGAAAAAGGCATTTTCGCTGTCCAAGATCTAATAGACAGTCTAAAGGCAGGAAATAGGCCCATTTTTTTAGTAACAGTATAGTAACAGTATATGTCTGAAGACAATTAGCTTTTTACAATATATACAATTGAGTAATTACACTATATACAAATCTTTCAACTGACAGTCATCCAACTTATACCGCCTTCTCAGGTTTAGGAATAAATTATCATATCCCTATCAGTTAAATGATTTAGAGTGAGTATTTAACGCCTGCTCTTTTAAGGCAATGGTTGATAAATTGAAAGGGAATTAGATTATTTTTGAGAATTTTGATAAGGATCAAAATTTCGCGTTGTAAATCTATTGTATCTGTGCATATAGTTTTAATTCGTTGTATTTGATTAATTATAGTATTGTTAATTACTTTTTGGGATATGTTGGAGTTCCAATTTATTAATTTGTTAGTATTGAAATTGAAGTTTCTTGTTTTGTCAAAAAGTAAAATTTTTTTGTAGTTAATGATTTGAAGATCTAGAAAGTCTATGCTATTTTGTGAATTATTAGTTTTATTAAGTTTAAGACAATTCGGATAAATGTCGGAGTTTTCAATTTTACCAAAATTATTAATTGTAATAAGGTCATCAATATATCTGTAGGTGTGTTTGTAGTAATTTAACTCTTGTGGTTGTAGATTTTTTTGGAAGTTAAATTCTTTGACAAATAAAAAGATATTACAGATCGAGGTGCTGGAATGTAAGCCCATTGGCAATCCTCTGACTTGTTTAAAAAGTTGATTTTGAAACTTGATGTAGTTATGAAAAAGTGTGCATTTTAGGTAGGTTTTCCATTTGTCAAGAGTCATGATATTGAGTATATTAGGGAAAAGTTTTGGTAGATCAAGTAGACTGGTATAGATTTCTTCTAGAGGAAGTGAGGTATATAAGTTTTCAAAATCATAGCAGTTAATGTTTTGGATGTTAATGGTATGAATGGTATTAATGACAGGAGTGTTATTATGAATGATCCAGCAATAGTTATGATTAGTGTTACAATCATTGAAAATAAATTTACAGATTTTATTAAGTTGAATTGAAAAATAATAGTCTATATTTTTCTTGTAATTATTAGTTCCATTAGCTATAAATCTAAATTTTAATGGTGTTTTATGGAATTTGGGAATCGCATAAAGATTAGTAAATCTGTTGTAGTTTGCATTGAAAGTAATATTGAGTTTCTTATGAAAAGTTTTAATCCTGTTTATTATATATGTTTCTGTAAGGTTGGCTGATTGATAAGTAGTTGCGTTGAGAAGTTCTTTATGAATAATCTCAGTGTAGAATTGTTTTCAAATAATGCTAAAGTTATTAGTTGCTTTATCTATTTTTGTAATAGTAAAAAGCTGTTTTAATTTACTAATATCTGATGTAAGTTGCGACCAATTCAGTGTACTTTTAAATTTGAGGTGACTGATTTCTGTGGATATGCGTTGAAGAATTTTAGCTTTCCATTTTAAGAAGGTATCTATGGGTAAATTCAGTTGATAGCTTGCTTTAACTATAAATTCGTTGATGTTGTTTTCGAAAGTCTTGTAACAGTAATTTGTAGTCATGTTTCTGACTGGTCTAAATTTTGTACCATAACTCATTAGTGTTTTTAGTTGATGGTTTTGTATGATATTCAGGTTGCCAGTAATTATGTGCTGGTGATGAGAATCTACTTAATTGCTGTAAATTGGTGTCTTACAATGTCATTCTGCAGTTTCATCTATTTCATGGTGGTTAGTAAGCAAGTTGCTTAAGGTCCTTTGATATTTAAATGCAATCATTGGTATTGTGTCAACTGCGGGGAAGTAATCTTTACAATCTCTGATGATTCTTGAGAAATTAATATTGTCAAACTGCGGATGCAGAAAATTGACTTTAAAATAAATTTTGCGTTGAGTGAGACTATTAGAGAGTCTGAAAAGACTAAAATCAAGAATCATGTCTTTAATGATTTGTATGTCGTCGTAGCTTTCTTGAATGAATTTTTTTAGTTTGATAAGGAATTTATTAGTACAGGAGTGTAACCAGTTGAGAAGTTTCTTGGGAAAGCAGTCTGAGTCAAAAAAACATTTCAATTGTTTTTTCAATGCAAGTGTATTCAAAGTGGATAAAAATCTCGCATTATTTTTTATTTTGCTTCCTCTTTTTCCTCTCTGCGTTTTGATGCTGTAGAGTTTAAATTGGCTGAAAATAGACTTCTTAGAAGTATCTCTATGACTATGTATATAAGTGTTAAATCCATATGGATAAAGTGAACGTTGTTTTAGTATATAGACAGATTCCTGAAAAATTCGTGTTTTGTGATTGGGTATTATATCTAGTATCTGAAGTTGAATAGAGTTGAAGTCATGGTGTTTAAAGTGTTCTAATTCTGCTGTATTAAGTTGTGATGGTGTACTTATTTTAATGCTATTTTTTTGTGCGTTGAATTTTTTGATTTGAGCTCTATGGTTATTGATTTGAAAGTTAAGATTGTTTTTATTCTGTCCTATATATTTAATATGTCAAGTACCGCATGTAATCATGTAAATACAGTTAAATGTTTTTCATAGAAATTGTTTTTTGGGTTACATTAAATATCAAGTGGAAATGATGGCAGCAAATATTAAATGATATATGTGATTTTCCAATGGCATAATAATAAAACAACAAAAAAAAAGGGTACAAGACGTTTTAAATACACTTAAATACAAGTATAAAAAATCTGATGTGGCTAGCACATTCCGCCCCTCCGCCAATTCCATATTTTAAACAGTAGTGATCTTTAAGTAATGGATCATTTCTTGTTGATCATTTGTAAACTAAATCTAATTTACTGTTCCAATAAAGAGAAATATCTGTAATATGAAAGTTTTCATTATATTTTATCAGGTATAATTGGTCATGTGTAAAAACTGTTTTTTCTAAATTTGTATCAACATAATTAAATGTTTGGCGTTTTATATTTTTTATTAAAAATTGTTTTCTATAGGGCAGTTAAATAATACAAAATTGGTTGTCACAGAAAATTAAGTGTTTATTATGCATTTAAAAAAAATTATTGAACAAGTACCAAAATTTAATTTTATTCTATATTTTTTCTATAGTATCAACAAATCTAATTTCATTTTAATTTGCACGTATATCTCCACGATATTTTAGGTATGAGTAAAAATGCTTTTTAGTTTTTGGGAATTACAACCGAATAGTAACTACCGTGCATTCCAAGGATCAGTAAGAAGTGAAGCAATAATGTTTCCGGATTTGGGCTATTTGCTGTTGTGCGTCATCATCATTAACAGTGCCAAAGAATCACAAGTGCAAGTTTTAGTGATATACCTGCATTTCAGGAGATCTAAAGATCTGCAGATGAAACGCTTTCGGAGAAATCATTCTCTTCCACAGCTTGTTATAATTAAATATCATGTCTATATATAACAGAAATAGCCTCAAATATGTGTTGCATTTTTTTAAAACTATTATTAAAATGATTCCATATTTTTTCGCGAAAATCTGTTCGAAGTAAAGTATCACATCCGGTTTATATATACAATTAAAATGTAATAAGTTGTTTTCAGTCATGATTGTAAATGCATCGTATATGCATTATGAGAGTTTTAAATACCAAATATAAGACGCTTTGGATTATATCAGAATGTATATTTTCACGAAAATCTGTTGAACGTTTCATGTAAAGTATCACTTCCGGTTTATTAGTTTTAACCCAAATCTAATATATTCTTCCCATTAATATAAAACGCCTTAACTACTAAAATTGAAAAGTCTTGGGTTGTAGTTTTATATAGTTATTCATAAAAACCGTTGGCAGGCGGTTATTCCTTTTACAGTATAGTAAAATAAATACACTCATGTCTATAAATTAAGAATAATGCAAAATCAGGCAAAGGAAGAGTTAGAAACAAAACAAATTTGACTTATTTGTAAAGCTTATTTATTAAACAAAAGGTAAAGGGCAAAAAAAAAAAAAAAAAGATGCTATATGTTTGATATTATTAAAAAAATTAGCGATTTTTTTTTCTCCCTGGAGCAAATTACAAAAAAAAAAAAAAACCTATTTACAAAAAACCAATATTACATGGTTGGTATGATTGTTAATACATTGTATGTCTCCCAGTCGATGCAATACAGTCCGTACAAAGCCTAGGCATGCTGAGTATCAAATTATCGAACTCAAGAAGCAATGCTCTCCGAAGTTCCGGTAGACATGTAGGAGGAGGTTGACGGGTTGCAACTCGTCGGCCAAGCATGTCCCACACGTGCTCTACTGGATTCAAGTCCAGTGAGAATGCTGGCCAGTCCATACGGGTGATATCCTCCGATTAAAGGCATTCGCTTACGATGTTTGCACGGTGAGGACGGGCTTTGTCATCCATAAACACAAATTGTGCGCCCACGGCGCCCCCAAACAAACGTACTTGTTATTCCAGAATGACGTCCCGATAGATTTGGCTTGTCATGGCTCCAATTTGAACATGCAGGTCAGTTTTGGAACCCAGAATAATTCTACCCAAAACGAGCACTCCTGCACCACCGTAACGGTGTCGTTCAATGATGTTTTCTTGGTGGTAACGGGTACCTGGAGCTCTCCATATGAAAGTCTGACGAGAATCAGACTGCAAGCTAAACCTGGATTCGTCGGAAAACATCACACAAGCCCACTGTTGCAGTGTCCACAATGCATTCTCTCTACTCCAGGCTAACCGCAGGCGACAGTGACTTGCAGTAAGTGGAACGCATCTGACAGATCTACGAGCATATAGACCAATTTGCCCTAAGCGTCTGTACACGATCTGCCTTGAAATTGTCGTACCAGTGGCTGAAGAGAGCTGACGAGACAGGTCTGAGGCTGTGCTCCGCCTGTTTCTTTTGGCAGTAACTGCCAAATACCGGTCCTCATTCGGCGTTGTAACTCTGGGGCGACCTGTGCTGTAACGTCTACTCACAGTACCATCATCTTGGAACCGTTGGCAAAGCCTGGAGATGACACAATGGGCAGTTCCAAGTTCGTCTGATACTTCCAGTTGGGCACGCTCACATTCCAGACAACCGATAATTCTACCACATAAAAAATCATCCGAATGCGTCCTTTGTGTCATAATTATTCGGTTATTGCACTGAAATGCTTATCAAGCGCCTGCGAACAATTTTACTTCTTTGCCTGTATTCCTTATATATCATTCTCTTACGCTCTCGTCATTGTGATGTACCATCGGTGTCATCTGGTAACTTCCTGAAATTTGCATATGATTCTTGAAGATGTGTGTAGTGATTTTGCAGGTGACATATTTATTTTAGAGTTCGATTTCCGCGTGACTCCGAATTATCCTTAATTTATGGACATGAGTGTAATTCTTATAAATAGCCCTTACTCTAGCCCGGGCTAGAGTAAGGGCTATTTATGGAAATTATGACCTTGGTTTTTAACATCTCAGATATACGTTTCTCAATTATCTGCCCTTTATCATAATGGTCTACGGGGGGCATTTCTTGTGTCTATATTGTGGTTTATAATTTGTGTTAGACCAAATTATTGCGAAATAATTTGGACCAAATTATTTGTGTTAGAGAAAATGATTACTTCAAATAATTTAGCAAACGACTTACCAACTGTTCCAACTTCAGCCTTCAGGAGTTTCAGCTAGATGGCTGGGGATGCGTTTCTGTCTTCTCTACTTTATTCATATCCATCCGTACCATGGCTTCATGAAAATTAATTTTTCCCCCGCAGGCTTTAAAATATACATTTTCAAAATTACTGGAGGTTTCAGATTTTTCACACCGAAGAAAACTATTTTCTGCTGCTCATTTTTTATTTGGACATGTAATGTCCTATTTCTACACATGCCCACTGTTTGGCTTGGGCGGCAATATCTCTTGCTCCTTCAGCCTAAACATTCTATGCTGCATGAAATGTTTTGGAATAAAACGGTCCCCCAAGAAAGTATTTTGTGCTTCGGTGTCCAATAGAGCGTCCGCATTAGTTAACAATATTTGTATTACCGGTAGAGACAATTTTTTTTTATAACTGTCGTATTCATTTGAATTCTAGAGGGATTTTCCTACCTCCGGGATAATTGTGCCCTCTTACTTTTAGTATCCTTTATTAGTTTAAATTCTCCTTGCGCTGTAGACCTCTAAGACTATCCGTTTCACCTCTGGTCATATCCTGATGTAAGCTTACTTTCTGTAACCCTCTTCACTTCACCACGACCTCAAACAAATTCTAGAGCGGTTTCGGGTTTTTCACTTCAAAAGAAACCTGGATTTCTGGCAGTAACCTAGGCAGTATAATTTGAATGATTTTCGCATCGGGCTTTCTCACGTAAAATAAGTTTACCAGTTGTATTTTTCGCAATATAAACTCCGTCAGTTCTTCGACCTTAATCTGCTAAACAATCCTGCTTTGAATTTCTCCCTTTCTCCACGGGAAAAGCTTTTATCAGAGCGGTTTTCTATACTTCGAGTTTATAATTCCCGCTGCCTGGTTCTCCTAATAAAAATTTACTGATGCATTTGTATCACCTCAGTGCCTCTCCTCGAAGTGAGGTGGTTGCTATAGTGACTTTTGTATTCCTCCAACTGGATAAAGCATTAAATGCGAGGGTAGTTGTTCCAAAGATGGTGATTACCTAACTTCTGCCGTCAGAAGTCATTCGAGTTTCGTGGATGCTCGCATCGTGTCCACGATGTATCCAAATCCCTCTATTGGACTTACTTCTGCCGATGTTGGCTCAAAATTTAACTGGCGAGGATGTTCTACTATCGCCAATTGTAATGCAAGGGTGAGGACTACAACTGGACAGATCTAGCAGCTTAGTAAGGTGGCCTCGTGAGGCAGAATACGATCTGCCTTACAATCTAAAAACTTCACCTTAGATACACGCGAACTAATTTGCATTTCAGCGGGAAAACGGATGGGATAAGTAACAATAAAGATTACAACTACTGGTTAATTAACGTAAAGAAACTTACTGATAATTTTATTTCAAAACTGTATTATACACACGCACATGTATAATATAGTTTATGCAATAAATTTTTAAAAGTTATTTAATTTTTCCTAGCCAAGCAAATTGAATACGCAATTAAAAAATCTAATGTGACACTTTCTTCCTCTAAATTGTGCTCATCCATGCTTAAAAAAAACTACTTTTTTACATTTCTACGCTTGGTATCAGTGACTTGAGTAACATTCCCTAAACTTGTAACCAATTAGTATATTGCTTTTTAATAGCTTTTTTCAAATCCATTTACCTCGACTATTCAATAACATTTCATTTATAAGTTTATAGTCCTGAGTTAACTTATTGACGCGAATAAGAATATTGTGCCAGATAAATTACTCATGACTAGCCAGAATTTCTAAGTTCTTTAGAGATGCACAAAAAAGCAAGCAATATTTGCCTCACACCAAAAATAGTAGCATTTTCTTTTTCATCTTTCGTCTTTAAAACTGGAGGAATTTTTGTTAGATTCAGTTTGGAAGATCTTATTGCCGTACACGTTTGCTATATTTTCCGTACTATTATGTTGTTTACTTACAGTCGCATTATCATCTTACGATTTCCCTAAACATTTACTTAATTTGTTCTAATTTCCCGATGCATTTTTATTCGAATCCTCAACATAATTTTTCTCTTTCCGCTTTAACTTTTGCATGGTTATAGTCTACATTTAACAAGGCTCTATGCAGACAAAAACCTACGCTAACCAGAAATCCATGTTTGATAAATGTATTTTTATGTTCACGTAAATAATAGTATGGAATTTGCGCTGTGCGGATTTCCTTTAATATACTGCAAAAATATTCTAGATGAAAAACATCTCTCCGTAGACTCTAATGCATCGTAAAATCTGATTGTGGAAAAGAATTCTAAATCCTCTGTTTGTATTCAATCGAGCCTGAAAACACTGGATATATTAGAAAGCATAGTGACTACCAAAGAATGGTATTTTATCGTTTTTAGTAGCGGTATTTTAGAAATTTCACAATAAAAAGAATACTTCCAATAAAAGAATATTGTCGACAAAAAAAGACTGAACAGAAAAAGAAGTTTAAGGACAAAGTTTAACTCCTAAATTTTTAGCTGAAGATAAACTTGCCAATGTGAAACTTAAAATTAAGCGAAAAATAAACTTTGTTTTGGGATAAATTTTGAATAAAATTTTATGGGTTTCGAAGGCGTTGCTTCTAAAAAAGACGAATCCGTGTCTGATCGCTCTCGAGGTTTATCCAAAGTCCATTCGAAACTAAAGCTGTCTTTTGCCTGATTTTAAATTCTAAATTTATGTTTAAAAATGTAACAGTTACATGTGAATCATTTGATAATCAATTGAAAGATATTCCATTTTTGAAATATTTAGACATCGGAAGATTGCAGTAATCACAAACCTTCTCCCGTTCTTCCACAAAAAAGCAATTTAAGCAATAATGTATGCCAGATCAGAAGAATGGTTAGCAGTTATATTAGGGTTCCACCTAACACGGAACTACAAGCAGCCTAACTGTCATGGTATTAATAACTGACAATTTTAAATTTTAACTGCAAAAATTTTAAATAGAGAATTAGAGTTTCATTGGGAAGTTTAACCTATCTTTATTAATATTTAGGCATCCCTAATATAACTGCTAACCATTCTTCTGATCTGGCATACATTATTGCTTAAATTGCTACGTAAATTCTCGACCTATGTCATTCAGCTTTCATTTCTCTTACGAAGATGCACTGCAATTGGTAATCGGTACCGTGCAGATTTGAGATAAAGCTACCAAATTATGTAGGGCCACGTAACTGAGGGTGTTGCGAAGCCCCTAAACCGCCAGTGATAGAAGTTGCAAAAAATAATTCTAGAAAGATTTTGACACGAATTTAGGTGTTTTATTTTTTTAATGCAATCCTTATTTAATAATCAAAATTTATACTTTAAACTGCTAAAGTGTGTTTTCTTTTCATAAGTAGATAACGTATACCTACGTAAGTAAAATATCCATAGCTTGGGAATCGTTTTAAAAAAAGGCGCGGAAACTACCATCTTGCAACCGATAAGTAGCTTTTAGCTTTTTATCTGAAAAGTATCGTCAAATTGCGCCAAGGTGGCTGCATTGATACGTAAGTACCTTGCATCTAAATAATAAATTTAAGTGCAAGGTATCTTAGAAAAGAAGTTGTTTCTTTCGGCCAGGAATTCTCATATATTCAGCAAAAATGGATGGCCATTAGTAAGGTAAAAAGAAAACTTAAAGTATAAAAGTTTGAATAACTGCATAATGGATTAAAAAGAAATAAAAATCACAAAAAAAAAAAAAAAAAAAAAAGAGAGAAAAAAAGAAAAAAAAAAAGAAAAAGAAAAATATAAAAAATTTACGAGTTTTCAATTAAACTTCAGTAACACACAATGTTAAAAATATTCTTAACGCAATTTCTGAATTCATATATGATCAAACTAAGCTGCATTCCAGAATTATCTTTAAAAAGATCTGACTTTGTTTTAGCGACCAGAATGATAGAAAGAGCGGGAAATTTAGCACTAAGCATTTTTGATGGAATATCTGGAGCATTCATATCATTTAGATATTTAAGTGCTAAGTAAAAGCTGCTCTTTTGCAAAATACAGAAATCCAATTTCACTAGCTAAAAACTGAAAATCGGGAGAGATTTCATTTCACTTTTGATATCCCGTTTTTTGTTATGAGATTAAAATATCTCTCATACGAAATGAATAATATAAACAATACAAAAAGTACATTTTTTGGCAAATTAAGTTCTTTTATCAATTAATTCTTGGCAGTCTGGTTCATAAAGTTCATTTTTTCTATTCTGTTTATATTCTGTTGATATATTCACCTTTAAAGCTAAATTTTAATATATCTTATTTTCCGTAAAGAAAGAGATATTCCTTCTATAATGTTTGTTTATTTAATTCAAAATGCAAAGCATACGAGGATTATTGGTCTAAGCAGACGGATGCCTTCGTCGAGGGCATCCTAAAGTAAACAAGTTCGTATATATGTTATACCACAAAAATGCATTTTATGTGGCCAACCCATTCGTCTGGATTCGATGTTAAGGTTAATCTCTGTGTTAGGACTGCACTTTTTATATCTTTAGAATTTTTTATTGCAATGCTTTATGTACTTTTCCTTTCTATTCCGATATTAAGTTCGTCGAACACATTTGTAAAATTTTAAACTGATTTTCTTAAAGAGGTTATTGGTCTTAATCCCATTACAAACAGGGCTTAATTTCTAAAAATAAATAAAATGATTAACAAAATCATTAATAATTAAAAAATTAAGAAATTAATCATTAAAATAATTAAATAATTGATGATTTAAGGAATTAAATGATTAAAATTTAATAAAATGTAAAGAGATAAATTAAAATAAGCAATTTTAATATAATTTTCCTACTGAATTTGTTCTTCAATTACGTAAAAGAGCCTTCTCATTTAGGACTCCAGTGCTCTCCAGCTAGAATTATTATTTGTACCCAAAACTAAGAAGTAGTGGAGGCTGGTTCCGGTGACCTCCTGCGCAGTTTAAGCTCTGATTACAGTGACTTATAATTTGATGCCATATATTAAATTTGGTTTCTGTATAAATAAACTGTAATAATAATGAGTTTAAAATTATATAAAATACATGACAATGACTTTCTGTCCTTTAAATATTTAATTGTTAAGAGTTAATCAAGGTTTCGATTATATTTGTTTAATTGATTAAGGAAAAGGGCCCGAGTGCACAAGTGCTCAAGAATATAGCGCCCTTTTTATTGCTTTAAATGCGCTATTTTAAAATTAATAATAGAATAATTGTATAATTAATAATGAAATTAAATAGGGGTTCTCGGTACGTTTCAAAACTGAAAATTAAAAATCATATTCGCAGCTAACTTGGCATTCTTAGCCATTCACTTGAGACAGTGCCTTACTTAACTCAACCTTGTCCTGACTCTGAGTTGAAATATGGTGAAACATCAAATGAAAGTATTATATATATATTTTTTAAGTTATAAAAGTTTATAGAATTGCTATTATTCATTACCGGAGAAAGACGTGAAGAAATCCCAAACTTCAATGGACTACCACCGCCATCTGTTGACGAAAAGATTAACAGATGAAAATTGGAAAAAATTCTCTGAACTTCTAGTTCCGTCTGTTGTATGAATTATCATACTATAAGGTGACCAAGTATCATAAGGAAAATACACACTTCTGTCGTATCACAACTGGCGATTTGAGCTCACTTTAGTTTTAATGTCGGGAGACACTGCTAAATTTAGGAACGAATCTAAAAGTTACAAAGATTACTAATTCTGGGTATTAGCAGGGCCAGATTACCAATTAGGCACAGTAGGCACGTGCCTAGGGCCTACGAAGGCCAAAGGGCCTAAGAAGGCCAAAGGTCTTAGGGCTTTGAAAAAAAATATATTGAAATAAAAATACCCCAATAACTTATAAACATTTTTATATTATTATATAGTGAAGGTCAAAATAATATATGTAAATACAAATACACAAAAAATACGAATACAAAACGTTTGGTTTACTAAGTAGATCCTAAAATAACTCCTTTTTTCGGGATTTTGACACAGCGAATTCGTGTATTATATCTTCAAAATTAATGCCGCGAGCGACATCACTTTCAATACACAGAAGGCCCAGTGACGAAGTTCTCTCTTGACCCATAGTTGAACGCATAAAATTTTTTATAAGCTTCAACTTGGAGAATGATCTTTCTCCTTCTGCATTCGAACCCAATATCGAAAGGTATATGCGCAATGCAATATTAACATTTGGGAAACTTGACACAAGTTTATCCTTTATTTGTAATTTGATGAGATCCGTTATAGAGGTGGTTTTGGGGTACAAATTTGAAAAAATCAAATACTCATCAACAAAGTTTTCTTCTAAGTCAGACGGATACATTTTTACCAGAGCTTGAGCCTTAACCTTGATAATGTCCTCGGTCAGTGTATTATCCGTAAGAAAACTAAATGTGTCATAAAGGCTGGTATACGCAGTGCGTCTCTTTGTCATTTCAGCGCAAAGCACATCCAGAACAATAAAAAAACATCAATCTTAAAGGAATCTTTGGCACTGCGAGAGGGAGTCTCATCTGGCCCTTCATCGAACTGTCGTTTTCTCTTACGAACTCTAGTTTCGGATTCTTTAAATTCTGAATCTGGTGCAAGGGCTTTTGCCTTAAGATAATAGCTATTATACATGTCCTCAGTTCTGCAGTGAGATAAATATTGAATTAAACTGTCGTAAAGTCGCACCATCGTGTTAAACTCGATGCCAGGTTCTTGAAGAGATTTATTTACAATATCGACGTGTTTTAGTAGATCTTCCCAAATAACTGTGAGTAATAACATCTCCAAAGTATTCATTTGATGGATTAAGGTTTGTGCCTCAATCACTGTTGTAGGTTTCATACCTTCACTAGTTGAAATATTTGTAAGAATACCACGTATATCATCATAATGGGCACATAATGTTTTTACAGCCTCATAACGTGCTGACCATCTGGTCTCTGAAAGTCTTTTTACAGAAATTTTACTTCCCAAAGACCTTAGTTTAGACCATCTTTGAGGGGACGCTGCAAAGAAATTGTAGAGCGATTGCAAAATTTCAAAACATTTTACAGCTTCTAAGCAGCTTTCTGCCGCCGCTGTGCCAACTAGATTAAGACTATGAGCTCCACATGGTACCCAAGTGGCTGCGCTGTTGATTTCCCTAAATCTAGTTTGTACTCCCGAATACACTCCGCTCATATTAGCCGCATTGTCATAAGACTGACATCTGCAAAATTTTGGGTCTATTCCCTGATTTTCTAAAACTGAAATTAGAGTGTCAAAAAGATACTTGGCATCATGTTTTTCTATTTTAACAAACATCAAAAATCTTTCATATATATCTCCAGTTTTTGAGACATATCTAATAACTATGGAGAGTTGATCCGTATGGCTAACGTCAGGTGTAGAATCCACAGTGATTCCATAATACTTGGCTTCTTTGATTTCTGTAACTATTTTTTCCAATACTTTTGACCCCAGTAAAATTATTAGTTCTTCATACGTTGTGGAGGATAAATATGATACTTTTCCGCGGCCTGGATTACCGTATCTTCTTACATGTTCTTCTAGAAACGGATCAAATTTGGCTAAGAGATCGATACACCCAAGAAAATTGCCATTACTAGGATCACCATGTATTTCATTATCGCCTCTAAACGCTAGTCCCCTTTCGGCCAAAAACTTAATTACTTCCACTACTCTTCTTAAAACCGTTGTCCAATATGTGCTTTCTTTTTCCTTGACAATATCAAACGTCTCATCAATTTTTCTAGTTTGTTGGTAGTTCACTAAAGCAGAAATAGATGCAAAATGTTCTTTTGACACTTCATGACTTGAAATTCTCGAATGTGCGTTTTTCCAGTCATTAAAGCCTGTAAGGAATTGGTTACACAGGTTTGGATTTCCAGGTAGGTCCGATTTGAACAAAATACATTTATAACAAAAAAACTTGCCAGTAGATTCGGAAAATATCAACCAGTCCCTTTTTATAATATCATTGTTGTTCAGTTTCCTGAAAAAATAATCTTGTGATGGACATCTCATTATTTCGCCAAATTTAGTGGCGTATAACTTAAAATTTATATCCAATTTCTGCACAGGGTGATTACGAGAGAAGTAATCGATAAGATCTGCGCTTATGGTTGTCCACCGTGCTGGATCAGAACTGAAAATAGTTGAGGCTGATGTTGTTGGTAGTGATTCAGGCACCACCTGCTTGGAAGCGTCGTTAAAATTTCGTAAACCCCCATCAGCCTCGTCTTCTGTGACATTCTCAGTTTTATTGGTTGAACATTCTTGCGAGTCCCAACAAGCCTCAGCTTCTTTAGGTCTAACCTCGATCGAGGAAATATCTACCGCATCTGCATTATCTTCTGTCTCCTTAGAAATGTTAACATATTTCAATAAAGAACCTTTAATTTTACTAAGCGACTCACTCACTTTCTCTTTCTTTTTGCGTTTTTCATGTCCACTTTGGTGTTTTCTTTTATATCCATCAGACATTTTTCGCTAAAAAAAAATATTTAAAAAAAGCTTTTATAAATTGCGCTTAAAAGTTTAAAATAATTTTTTAACTTTCTGATATACCATAATAAAAGCGATGGGCACGCACAAACTAAAATTTAAACTTGTTTTCTCCTTCTTCTCGTCACCTTTAAATATACATTTTAGTTTGCGCCCGTCGCTTTTATTATGCTATCAGAAAGCTAAAAAGTTATTTTAAATTTGTTAAGTAATGCATTTTAAACTTGTAAAAACGAAACCCGGATTTACGAGTATGGATTAAAATTAAGCTATTCCAAAGGTGATTTGGACTGTACTATTTCTACGACTACTACTGGAGATTTTTTACAATAGTATGGCCAAACCACCCCATAGTAGGCCTACTCAAAGTTCCTTGCATTGTGCTGCATTCTACGGCGGACTATTATACTAATAAGAAGTGATAAAATGAAAATTCTATTATTTATAATGGAATGAAGCAATATTCCAGAATCAAAAACTAGGTTGAAATAAGTAGAGTATAAAAACAACTTTCCTTTACTTACCTTACTTATAATAAATTTAACTTCCAGTTTTTAAACTAAAGATTGACTTGGGGTTGAGCGTGATTAAATACAAGCACAGGCATACACGCTCTATCGTAGTGTTTACATATTAACTTATTACACAACTGAGCTACTAAAACAAAAGACCTTAGCAGCAGGGAAAACCTCTCGATCGCGCGCAAGCGTTTGGTAGTGGGCATGGAAACGTGGCCAACTGTGTCAAACGCATGTGCCCGTCCGAGAGGTTTTCCCGGCGGCTAATGTCTTGTCATGTTCATGTACTAAAACCCTGGAATTCTGCATGGAATTTGGTAGATATAAAAGTTGCATTGTTGCAGATAAACTCAATTCTGGAATTATGGCTATTGAAAATGGCTCTATGAAAAATAAAAACATTAAAATCCCAAAATAAAATAATGTTATTTTACCGCATCATCACATTTTCGGATTTATATCTACAACAAAATTATTACTTAATATTAGCGGTCAATTTCAGTTAAAAAATGTTTATTATTTCGGGGCCTACGCTGCTAGAGTGCCTAGGGCCTACGACACCCTTAATCCGGCCCTGGGTATTAGTCGTATTTCTCTGAACCTCATGAACAAACAAGCTCTATTTTGGCATAGTTATTGTTATTTGACAGAAATGGTGCAGGTAAAAGGCCTAGAACACTGCAAAAGCAAGTGAGCAAAAAATTCTACTAGGGGGGAACAACTTCAGAAAACAAATCTCTGATGCGGTATAGAACATGCTGCTGCAGATGAATAGAATCCTTTTTCCTGTTTAAGAATTTAAAAATGAGAATGAAGTAAACATAGAAAAATGACTGCAGATGTATAAAATTCCATCACATTCAAGATATTTTTAATCTAGTAACTCAGGAGGAGCCAATGTAAGAGCGGGAAGAATGGTGAAATAGCAAGGTTGAACTATGATGAATAAATGAAACTTGTAAACGACTAATTTAGAAGGAACAACTCATTTACTAACTAAACTTTGTTTCGTGTGAGATTTTCAGGCGACTTCTCGCCCCGTCTTGCAAGAAAGGTCTTTCATTCTTGAACACTATTTTTCTCAAAAAAAAAAAAAAAAAATCTCTACTCATTCAGAGATACATGTTAGCAAAAAAATCAGCTACTAATATTTTATAGATAATTTCAAAAAAGTTTAGAAAAGTTTTCGATCTCCAATGACACACTTGCTAACGAATTTGATCTTAAATGATGAACTTTCTGACGAAATTATAAAATTTCGTGAAATCTCCAAAATAACACTACCTAGCTAAATGTACTCGTAGTAGATTTGCATATTTTCGTTTCTTATTCAGATTGATTTGACAATTAAATTTTCTCGCATTATCTGTTTCTAAATTAACAATATCCTTTTTTAATGTATTGCTGTATTTCCAATAAGTTCAATATTTTATCATAAGTATTAGAAGTTTTCCAATAAACTTCCAATCTTTACTTATTATATTTGAAGAAAAATGTAGTTCATTCTACACCTTAAAAGAAAGCTCTAAAGTTAGCTGCTAAGTTCGTAAAGAAGAATCAAAAATAAAGAAAAAAAGGGGGGAAGAAACAAAAATGTTTTTAGTCACCAAAGGCAAACTTTCTGTTAGGATTCGCTGTGAAAAACAAACAATATGTAAAATACTTTTCTATATTTTTTGAAAAGCTATTTTTCTACGTTTTCAGACATTCCAGATATAAATTGCAAGTATTATTTTATTAATAAAATTTATTAATTAGGTATTTTATTTTACATTATCCTGACAAATCAATGCGCCTATTTTGAAATAAATTTTGTTTAGCTTAATGATTTTTTGTTTTCTATTTTTATGTTCGATTTCTGTTATAAATACATTGTGTTACAAATAAAATTTTCTTCTGAGTAAGTACAATGCAAACTTAAGCGTTGTTTTTTATTTAAATAAAAGGAATGCCATATACGAATCTAATAAATGCATTGCATCAGAACTTAATTTTTGTATTGTAGAGGGTTAAGAATTCTTTACTTTTTATAGTTTTATTAGATTAAATGAATATTCTCCCTTGCGCAGTCAATCAAATTCTTCATGATTATTTATGTTAATTATTAATTTAAGGAAATTGTAAGACATTTGTGTAAGGTTGAAAATTCGGAAGGAAAACAAAAATAAAAATTCAAGAGACAGGTATGTGTAATCGTTTGAGTTTTAATCTATCTGTCGATGTCTGACAGCTGTCTCGTTTTATATATTATTATTATTTATTTACAAGAGATTCTTTTAAATTTTTAAGGGCAATTTTTACCATTTTAAGTCCTATTTTTGGCCATTTTAATGGCATTTTCAGTAAATTTTTAGATAATCAAAATCCGAGCCTTGGTCATCACGGATAATCAGGAGTGATTCAAAATTGACAACATTACTATCTGTCATTCTGAGAGCTATAAAATGAATAAAATTGTGTCAAAGTAAAAACTAAATTTCAAAGTTTAAATTCAGCATATATTTAATAAATTCACGGCTATTTATGGAATGATAATAACCCATTAAATGTGAGAAAAGTTATCAAAATTTACACACCTATCTCCAAAATTTAGAGAGCTGAAAGAAAGAAATTCAACTCCAAGCTCAGGTACTACTCAGAAAGAAAAACTGAACTCAACTGTAGTTCAAATATCCGAGGTAATAATAAAAACTCAAAAAAAGAAAAAAGTTTTTTCTCTTTTTAGGAAGTTAGTTAAAAGCAGTGAACTGATACGAAAAAAAAAGTCTCGAATTTCAAAAAATAATTATCAGGAACATTACTGAAGGAAAGATCAATAAAGTAAAATTATTAAAATTTAAAAAAATATATCTGAGGCTTTTGTAAGAGTCAATAAAATTTTACTGTATCTCAGAAACTGGTTAACAGAAACTTTTGTCGGAGAAAAATTAATAAACTTGGAAAACAAGAAATAATGGAAAAAACTTTATTTTTGCTTATGCTTTGAATTGTAAGCCGAATAAAATAAGAGAAAAATCTCAGTTTCCCGTGGGTATTGTCATTAGTACCCACGGTACTGCCATTAGTATGAGAAAAACATCTAAGGTAGTCATTAGTGTGAGAAAAACATCGAACTATCCTGAAATGGAAAGTGGACATAAAAATGGCCCGAGATAAGAAATGAAGACTTTCGAAACTTTTTAAATTAGCACGGCTTAGTGCTTGCCTTTAATAAAATGCATAGAGAAAGCCTTTATTTCATACAAAGTGTCGCATTCAAAAAGAAAATTAAAAACTTGAATAGTATAGCTGGTAGCGCCATCTGTGAAAAGGAAGTTTAACAAATACCAAAAGGGCAAAAAAAAAAAATCAAAATTCGCAGATTTTCTAGGCCTTACATTTAGATAATGTTGGACGAAGATATTTTTGTATTCAAGACGAAGCACAGTGCGTTGGTGATGCATTTTAATGGAACCAAATAAGAAATTTTTAATTATTCGTTTTATTTATTTCAAATAGAAAAAAAGGCAAATTGTGGAAATAATTATAATCAATGTTAATGTCATAAATTTGTATATTAAAGTCCAGTATTTTCATAAAATTTATTTTTTGAAAAATACTGAATCTGATACTTCATTAAAACAAATAACTAAGGCAGTCGCTCTTTTATATACCCGCCTTTTAAGTCAGTGCCATATTCCAGTCGTCTCAAACTCATATTGCCGTATGAAAGATATGAGAGCAGCAGAAGGGCCAGAGCGTTTCTTTAAAACAATTAAACTTTTTCAACTAAAAAAAAAAAAAAAAAGTAAGAAAAGCTAAATTTGAAATTTCGTTTGCTGAATATTTTTTTAAACGTACGTAACAACAATAAAACCACAACCCAAAAAATTCAAATTTAATTTTATTTTCTATCTGAAGTCTTAAAGTTGGTACCTTAGAGAAATATCTAATGTTATACTTAGTAATTAAAATTTACTGACAATTTAATATTTAATTTTCAGAATGACATTTACTTTAGATAATTCCAATATGTTGAATTAATCACAAATTAACTTATTTTAATCTTAACTGGAAATTTCAGAATACTGAAGTGCATCAGCTATAGATTGGTAAACTAAATTAACTGATTGTACAAATGTGGGAAATTCTCCCATTTTACCCAATCATATGGCCTAGCGTACAAGCATACAGTAACAAAGACGAAGTTTCAACTTATCGATTCTTTTTTCTTCAACAGCACATAAGCTCAGTCTATATCTTATGTCTCTAAAAGTATGTGTCTAAAGTATAAGTCTCAAAGTAAAAGTCTCTAAAATATAAGTTTTTAAGTACAAGTTTCTAACGTATAAGTTTCTAAACTATATTTACAACAAATTATGTCGCTGAAATATATTCGCGGGTTGCATAAAATTGCTTTTGGGGACTTGACGCCCCACGGTCCGCCAGTTTGAGATCATTGTTCTATATCATTTATACCTCTTTGCATATAAATTTTTAGAAATGTAAGAGTACAGATTATATATGATTCTGAAACATTTAAAATTTTTGAAAGTAATTTTTTTCGTGTATGATTAGATAAAATTTTTGTTTGACCTAATTAGGCAATGATTTTTAAAGTTAATAACTAAAGTTCAAAACTGCATAAATTATATTGCATTTGTTAAGACTAGATAGTATTTATTATGCTGGAAAATTCTAGTGTTTCGTATAAATAAGTTTGAATAAAAAAAAAAAAATGTTTAAGTATCAAACTGTTTAAATAAACATTTTGATGAATCAAATAATATTAGCTTTGCTATATATTTTTTTATTATCAAATTATGTATTGCCCCAAAATGTGACTTATTTAAAATAAACCTAAAATTTAAAGTGAGTTTGCATCAATTCATTAGAAAAAACTGCAATAAATATCCAATCGAAATTCTCCACATTAATATAAATTCCTCCTCAAACATCTGGCCCACCAGCGGCCGAACGGTAAAGTCGCTGAACACTGGTAGTTCGGTCCGAGGTTCGAATCCCGCGAACGGGCTGGCTGCATGGGCGTTTTCGTGGTTTTCCTCATGTGTAACGTGTATATGAGCCAGTTTCCCTTAGAAAGTTCTCCACGAAGGCATCCCTCCCTAGGCAGATAGCCCTAGTGTGCTTTGCCATAATCACACACACACACACACACACACACCTCAAACATCCAAGTCTCAGACATCGCAATAAAATCGGACAGCTTTATTATTTCATTACACTGCTGGCCATTAAAATTGCAAAACCATGAAGGAAAGCAAATACAAGAAAGATATTTATTGCACGTAAAAAAAAACAGTACGGCATGAAGACAAAATGATTAAATTTGTAAGCATTCCAGAGGTTTACAGGGGTGCGAAATTAGTAGAAACAGCTGCCACCCCTGGTAGCTAAAAGTGCCTTTACCCCATTAGGCAGGGAGTCAAACTGGGCTTGGATGACAGAAATGGGCAACTCATTACATGCTGCTTCATATTTATTCCACATTTCATTGACCGTATTTAGCTGGAGAAGGGTGGCGGGCCAGTCTTTCAGCAATCCATGACGGTTTGCTGTTTTCAATGGGTTTTTCAATGGGTGACAGATCTCAAGACCGTGCAGGCCAGGGCAGAAATCGAAAAACACGACATGCAACATGTGGTCTTACGTTATCTTGTTGAAACATGGTGTTTAGGGGCCTCGAAGATAGGGCACAGCCACTGGACGTAATATGCCAGAAATGCACCCATCTGCGCTCAAATTACCGTCAATACGAAGTAGTACTGTGCGCGTCGTGTACCCAATAGCTGCCCAGACCATCACACCATGTGCAGGGCCCCTATGCTGATATCGAATGCAAACAGGCGACGTGCGGTCTCCTCGAACACTCCACATACGTATACGGCTATCAGAATACTGAACGTAGAACCGGGACTTGATTGTAAAGGCGATATTGTGGTAACCAGTTTTGTCGTTGGGCGCACTCCTGTAACCAGTTTTGTTGTTAGGCGCACCAGAGTTGCCGTCTCTCTATGCTGCATTGTCAAGGAAAGCCGAAGTAATGGTCACCCTGCTGATAGTCCATGCTACTGCAAACGGCGACGCACCTTAAGAGCGGATATTGGGCGTGCTGCAAACATGCCAATTTCCTGACTAATGGTCCGTGATATGGTCGTACAGTTTTGCAGGGCTGACCTCACAATATGTCTGTCCTCTCTGGCGTTAGTCAGGGGACGGCGTTGAGATCCTGCATGCCGTTCAGTGTAACCCTCAGCAATCCATTAATTCCATATTCGCATGACAGTGGTTGGATGCCGACCAGTGCGATCGGACATATCACGGAAGGATAATCTACACTTTCGACAGACAACGATCCTGCCTCTATCGAATTTTGAAACTTGCTGGTAAGCATTTCCTCTTCTTATTCGAGGCATAACACGATATTTTGAGCAAACGCCAAACTTACAAAGCACTTTCCGAATGAGAAATTCTCTACACAACTTTTTTTTAAATTTTTTATTCAGTGCTTCAGATGTCGTTTCTGCCTCCTGCGTCGTCTAAATGAGCTGAAATACTAATCATTTGCATATCCCAACTTCTTCCTGTCATGTGATTTCAACGTTCGTCAGATCATTCCTTCCTGGTGTTGCAATTTTAATGGCCAGTAGTGAAATTATGTAAGGAAACACGATCAGCTAACGCGATGTTTATGTCGATATTGGACATTTTAACCAGCGCAGCAGTCTCATTTCTGATTTATACAGCATTAAATAGGTGCGAGCGTGTTCTTTCGTTCAACCTCTGCTAGTGACGTCACGTCGCACTGCCGAGTCAATACATCCTAACAAAAAAAGGCCAGGACACTGGAATGCGACATCACGACTAGTCATCTCAGTAGGTACTTGGAGTGCGCACCAAAACAAAATATGCTGCCACATCGTAATGTAAATTCCGTACCTTTTTAATTTGATAATAAGCTGTATTAATTTAGAAGTCAAATAACAAAAACCAACGTTATACTAATTCAGAAGTCAAACAACAAAACATTTCAAAGGCCGACAAAGGTGGCCAGATAGTCGTCATGGATAAGAACACTTACATCGATGGTGTCACTAAACTCTTAAACGAAGGACCATATAATCCGATCCCTAAAGATCCTTCACCTTCGGACTTGTCCAAAATAAAAACTGCGATCAAATCTTCACAAATCATTTCAAGCAACTTAAAACATTCGCTTATCCCATCTGTTGCGAATTGTGCCAGATTATATGCTCTTCCCAAAATTCATAAAAGTGGTATTCCTTTCCGCCCTATTGTATCAAATTTAGGTACTGCCTCGTATCCATTAGCTAAATATTTAGTTTCTAGATTTTCCACTCTATTAGGCAATAACATTTACACCATAAAAAATTCAATAGAGTTTGTAAAAAAGGTTAAAAACATTTCTCCTAGTAATTTACTCATGGTTTCTTTTGATGTAAAATCATTATTCACCAATGTCCCAGTGGAGGGTGCATTAAGATGTCTAGAAAACAGACTTCGCGAATTTCATTTCTCTTGAATCGAAATTGATGAGCTAATTTCTCTCACTCAACTCTGTTTGAAACAAACACATTTTGTTTTCCAAACTAAATATTATAAGCAAACTGAGGGATTAGCCATGGGAAGCCACCTCAGTCCCATCCTGGCTGATATCTACATGCATTATTATGAATCAAAATTGTTTGAAACCTTAAACTTCCCGGCATGGTTCCGCTACGTAGACGATACTTTTACCCTGTTTGAAGGTAATAAAGATGATTTAAATAAAGTTCTTTCAACAATGAATTCTATTGATCCTGCTATTCAGTTCACTTTTGAACTTCAGACTTGCAATTCTCTTCCGTTTCTCGACATTCTGGTCACACGTAACACATCCAACTTCAGTACTACAGTTTACCGTAAACCTTCATCGGTTTGCCTTCCACCACACTTTAAATCATGTCATCCGACTAAACAAAAGTTAGCTTCATTTTATTCCTATGTTTTCCGTGCTCTTCAAGTTTGTTTACTCCTCCAAACTAGCCCTTGATGAAGAACTAAATTATTTAAAAGCAATAGCTATTGACAGGGGCTTTTCACCCAACATTATTAATCAAGCAGTTAAAAAATTCTCATCTCAACACACTAAAAGCCACACTCTTATTTTAGGAGATTATAAAAATTCTGTTGTCATTCCCTTCTTTCCATCAATTAGCTATAAAGTTGCACATATTTTGCAGAAATTTAACTTTCGGGTTGTTTATTCTCTCATCAATAAAATTCCGACTTCTATACTCAAGGACCCCATTCCGGATATGAATTCCTGGGGTATTTATAGGATTCCTTGCCAGTGTGGTTTAATTTACATTGGCCAAACTAAGAGAGCCTTAAAATTTCGCGTCAAAGAACATGAGGCATATGTTAGAAAAAAGGAAACACAGAAGTCTTCTGTTGCTCAACATTGTTGGTCCGAAAATCACACTTTCAATTTTTCTGCTGCCAAAATTATTCAAAAAATATCTTCCATTGGAGAACTGGATTTTCTAGAGGCATTTCACATTCATAAAAATCTTTCTGTTCTAGTTAACGATCCTAATTCCAATCCAAATTTGCCTTCGGCTTTTAGAGAAATTATGTTTTAGTTCTGGTTTCGCGAACAGATGGCGCCACTTGCTTATTCTTGTCCAGGCTTTCTTATCTTATCTAATCATTATTTCCTGTCTTGTTCATTTGCGGTTTTGCAGCTGAAGATGGTGGTTCGGTAAAACCATCGAAACTAGTCCTGTGAAAATTTTGTAAATATAACGCTGATTTTTGTTGTTTGACTTCTGAATTAGTATTTATTCGGCGTGTTATTGTGTCTTAACCAACGTTATGTTTTCGAATTTTCATGGAAATAGTTTCGATGGTTTTACCGAATCATTTTCCTCAGCTGCAAAAGTGAAAATGAAATGTGTTCATTAGCCCTGGGTAGGCGCGAGGTTTATGAGACGGCTACACGGACCTTATAAGAGATAGACTAACCCAGTGGGCGGGGCGCGCGTCACAAACATGTCGGCAAGAAAGAGTAGGGACGATCTGATTTACTTTAACACTGAAACCTATGGCGTTTGTATCACATAACTCTTTTTTAATTATTAAATGTGATACGTTGTATAATTATGAGATTATGAAAGCCACAGTTTTTTCCAAATAGGATTTAATATATCTCATTAAAGCACTTTTTACTGCATCTTGCGCATTTTTTTCATGCGTAATTCTTTTACAAACATCTTTACTTTGGTAAGACGGTAAAAACTCTAAGCACAAAATTTATGAACTTAATTTTGCGTAAAAATAAAGTAAAATTAAATAAGATTGATAGTACGTGATGCTTTGAAATAAATAAGGTAAAATTAAACAAGATCTGATAAAAAATTTTTTTTTTAATTTAATGAACATTTTCAGGCAGTGATTTTCCAAACTATAATAACATTACAAAACGATCATATTTATTTGTTTATATGATCATTAAATTATGAACATTAAAGTGGATTAGTTATTTTATTAATTCATAAAATTCGGAGCATAAAATTTTCTGATCGTAATGACGAGGAAAAAAAAAAGATAAAATAAAATCTAGAAGCACTCAGATTTTATATTACGCCCAAAAGGAACCTTTTTTGAAAGTTTTGTGTGTTACCTATATTTATTGAATATCATGTTCTTCGCCCGTAAACCACATACATTTGAAAACAGCATATCTTTAGAATTTCCGCACTGGAGATAAAACTGTTATTTTCCGTACAGTCCTCGCTTTGAACTCGTTGAGTTTGTTAATCAAAAATTCGTTAACGTTTTACAAAATATGAAATATATTAAAACAAATTCGAAATTCGGTCGTCCAGATGCCCATGTTCGGGTGGAGGATTATATTATTCAAAATTTTATGGCTCTAGATACCGTCGTTTTTGTCACAGTGCAAGAAACATACATGTATTCATGCAGATTCTACATTATTTAATTTCTTTACATATAATACAGGGCGATAATATTTGGTAACAACAATTTACAAGGAGACACGGACACTTATAGTAAAACAGCGCAAAATGCCGCTTCGAAACTAACAACCTTTCTAGGCTACCGCCGCTTTGGGTTAATAAATTAAATTAACAGTAAATAAAAAAATCTTATGCAGAACTAAATATAAATTTAAAAACATAATCACTATAAAATACAAGCAAAATTAATTATTACGATTAAATACAATTTTAATATTAGAATTAAATGTATAAAAATTAAGATGTCAAACGTGCTTATCACTATGATGTATTATGAAATATAATTGAAATAAAATTCCTTTATAGAAATTGTGCTATAATACACATCTATAGTTTTAAAAAAGCAGCAAAATTTAGAATTTTAAACAAAACTTTCAAAAATTCGTTTTTAAACATTTTAGTATTTTTTACTTATTTACACCAATAAAGAGCATAAAAATTGCAAGAGAAAATTGTTTGTTTGAAATTTTCTGTTAGTTCAGATTTAAAATATTATTTTCTAAAAGTAGTTACAAATTTCCTTATAGCATAGGAAGAGCTAAAAAACTATCCAGCCCTGAAAGCATGCAATAGCTTTATAATTATTTGGAACATTAATTATGCTTGATAAATATGATAAATTTTTAGAAATCAATCTCAATTTCAAAAATAAAAATATGGAGAAATTCTAATTTGTGGAATGAGGTGCTCAACCAGCTTTTTTTTTTTTTTTTTTTTTTTTTTTTTTTTTCTTTGACAATTATACACGCTGCAATAGGCAACCAATGTTAAATTTCTGCAAGTCGTCCCTACTCCTCCGGATGTGATCAAGGTGACAGCCGGCAACGCCTCAGACGAGGGAGAAAACCCGTTTGGGTTAGTCTATTTCTTATAAGGTCCATGGACGGCTACCTGTGACGTCAGAGATTCCTCTCGCTTCAGTATCCTGGCTGTCTTCTGTTAGGACGTATTGGACAAGTCCTTGTTCCTTCAGCGTTGACGGCCGAACCCATCGGTCATTTAGTCGTCTCATTGCCAAGAGCATTGCCCAGAGTGCACAGCAGGGGTAGATTGGTGCCGCATTTTATAAGAAGGGAAAAAGAGCTTATATACATAGCCAAGTCTTATGCGAAACCCGAACCTACACCCTTGATTTTGAGCTAAATGTTAACCTCCTCTAACTACAATCTGCCCAGTTTGCAATAACATGGGACTAAAATATTTTATTATTTTAACTCTGGAATATTTGTTGAAATAGAGTACAATAAACGGAAAGTAAAATTTCTTCATATGCATTGCAGTAACATACGCATGAGGCTAGCTTACGAAAGAAAATATTTGATTTACAGAAAGAAAAGGGAAAGAACACAAGAACACAAATATCTGGATTGGCTAAGGTTCATTTAATCCGGATAATGGGAATTCTACAGCAGCCTTGAAAGAAAACCTATTCTGATAATTGGAGTTCTATTGTACTTCTATTTAGCTGAGTTAATTCTTTAGTCACTTATTATCGTTGATGATGAATGTCTTTGTATTTCGGAAAATGAGGTTATTTTAGGAAGAATACGCAGTCGACTATCGATAAGTTTGCACTGAAAGAGAGCAAAGTATAATTCCAGGTCATTAAAAGTTCGACTTACTAAGTAAAGTTATGATTAATTTCGAATTTTTTATTTTGACATTCAGTTCCACTTATCGAAACTGCACTTACTATATTTTACATTAGAGCTAGGAGAATCTTTTAGACTATGTCCTAAAATGTGTATCAGAGGGCAATGAAGTAAAGCAGAAGTTACTGATTCTAAATTACTAAGCAATGTTTCAAATATGCAGAAATTTTGAAATTAGTTAAAATTCAATCTTACTTTAAAATTCGCTTTGTACAAAAAATGCATCTAATAGAAGGAGGCTAATATGTGTCCTGTGAAAGCAATTTTTGCTGAAAACTAATGGAATCTAGTACATTGAATCTTTCTCATTTTAAATTTCGAACTAATAAGCTTTTCTTCCACATATAATGGAAATAATTTATTAGTACACCTTAAAAAAATTCAATTTCTTCACTTATTCAGAATCTGATTTTGTCGGAGCAGATTTCTTCGTCTAATCCTTCAATATTTCTGAAATTTCTATCTCATATCATACCGGGATACCTTTAGACATTTTGCAAATAGTTAAAAAAAAAAAAAAAAAAACAATTTTATTTTACTATGAAAAACTTTTGCCAAAATAACTAGATTCTTGATAACTAATTTGCTTATCTCACTTACGGCCTCACACAGAGAATAATACCATTCTCAGGAACTAATCAGAAAAATGAGGGAAAAAATTGGGCTTAAAAATATTTGGGGCAGCAAAATCTTTTAAGCGCTTAAGTTCTATTACTATTACCATTATAATATTACCAGTTATTTCCTAGTACTATCATAATATTACTATTTTGAAACCTGATAAAGAAAATATGTACTTTGCTAGTTTCCTAAAGTTTGATCAGTCATTAATTACAGAAAATTCAAAGTAGCAATTACTCGTAAAGGTTCTACTAACATCATTCCAGCAGAAGTAGTCATCTTTTGCATTTCTGCTGGATTTAAGACTTACATTTAAGCATCAGTTTAAGAGAGTTGGTGATAAATTCAACTTTAGAATTTGCGGTATGCGACCATTCCTTAACAGAAAACGTCAGTTCTCTCTCAAAAAGAAACTAATTCTTAACAGATCTTTTTTTTTTTTTTTCGGTCCAATATTTCTTTATGTACCTTCCATCTGGGACCATGCGGCAAAGATAGATATCTGCATCTCCAAGTCCTTCGAAATAAAATACTAAAGAATATCATCAATAACCTTTGGTAGATGTTAAAAAAACACTGTCCTTCATGTTGAATTCAAAGTTGAACATATTAAAGGACATGGTCGGATTTTACCTTTCCATCCGATAACGTAAAAATTGTTTCATTTTACTGATGCACATAAATATTTTTTCGCATTCGCAATTGGTTTCATTTTACTGACGCATTCAATATATTTTTCGCCAGGAAATCCACTACCAAACCAAACCAAATCCTTTATTTATTGCAAAAACATGTACCTTTTCCCTTGGAAAAGTATCCATATTCTGCAAAAATAATTTTATTATTCATATTTTGCATAAACAATTTCATTAAGAAAATTAAAATTCCAGTCCACTTCTTTCACTTCCAAACAACTTCGTAGATGGCACTACGTGTCGATGGAACAAAATCCTCATCTTCGGAGCGTTTTTTTCGTCTCCTCGTCGCATACTACCGGAAGTATTTTTTCATTTTTTATCTGTAGCTTTTAATTACTAGCTCCCTACCATTTGATACCGAACAATGTATGTCTTTCAAGATCATTCTACATCACTAGTTCAATAGGTTTTAAATTAGTCACCTCATTTCATAAACTTCGGCTTAAGCGATCCGGTGTTACAGGGGATTGATTACACGGTTTATTTCAACACATACAAGAGCTACAGACCTCTTCTAGAAGATCAAGACACCACCCGAAAACTAATGAAGCTTTAAACTGCATAAAAGATGATAATACTAAAAATTCCTAGAAGTATTTATTCTGCATGATAGGTGAGCTAAGCAGATAGTATTTAACGTTAGCAAGACAGTACGTGTAAAATTACTTCGTAATAAAATATATATCAACCTTTCACATCAGCCACAGCTCAACAAATGTCAGTTGGAGTGAGCTAATACTGAAAGTGTAGACGTAGTGACCTTATAGGTATAAATGAAGGTATAATATTAATAAATGATCATCAACCTCTCGCAAAACTGCAAACCTGGTATCTATCACAACAGAGTCTCTAATGGGTCAGTGTACCCATTATCCCTATCATTTTATTTATAACTTATATGCACGCTGTCTCTTTCCTTTTTTTTAAGGAGAAACAGCATCGTACATTAACTATTTGTATACCATTTGTATACATATGATTTTTTCTCTTGCTATTAGTTTAGATATTAAAAGATTTTGGTATAATTTATACTCTTTTTACATCTTTGTACGAAGTAAAAAGGAAGTATTGTAACCGCGAAAAGTTTCAGGCAGCATATTTCGACGAAAATATCCATTTTGACCGCTTTCGAATGCAATTTAACGATGTTTTTGCGTGATATCTGTACTTAAGGACAGTTTTTGATGGCGGCCATTGCTTGTTTACATTTGAAACAGCAGAGTAGTGAATTTGTTGCCAATCTAGAGAAACGTAGCTTCGCAACATTAAAGATAACGCCTTCATTCATTATTGCGAATTAAATCATGCTTAATCCTTTCTGGAAATTTTTCGAGGAAATAAGTGTTTAAGACTTACTTCGTAATTTTTAATACAGATATTTTGAGTTTTTATGTATTTTTGCCTTGTCGCGAAGGGAGAACTGAATTAATTGAATGTGAAATACTCAATCATCTGTGAAAAAGTGTTTCTTTTTTGTTTTGTTTGCTTAATTTCTTTTATACATCGTTCTAGCTTTATTATAATATTTGAATAGAACATGTGGCAACGATTAGATAATTCTGTAAATGATATAAATTTTATGCATTCTGAGTTATAATATGAACGAAATATAATTCTGTTAAGTGAACATAGCGCCAGAGTGTCGCTATGGTAAACAAATAAAGTGAATTTTAAAGAATGCCTTTATTTTATTGTGGTTTATGCGCTGTCGGCGGAGTAGATTTAATTCAATCCAATAAGGTTAAACGAAATGCAAGAAAAAATGCGTATAATTTAATACTCCGTACAAGAAAGTCATGTGGTGTACACATCAGATTTTTTTTAAAACATTCAAAGAAGGGGCGTCGTCTTATTGCGTGCGATGCATAAGGCGCATGCCTGTAAATTTGAAATTGTGGAGAAGGAATAATTATCTTTTAACTCACTCTTATAGAAAATCCTTATTTAACTATTTTAAATATACAGCTTAGCATTTCATCATTGGTTTTGTTCAGAATCATAAATTTAAAACAAAACGAACTGAGCGCTGTTGTGCCGATTTTTTGCTACTGCATGTTTTATAAATAAATACTAGCATCATTAACGAAATTATGCATTTTGCAAGGTGAAAGGGGGAACCTCTTTCCTTCTGCCGCGCCGCAATATGAAAAAAGAGCCCAAAATTTTCCCTATCTACATGCGATATGCTTTTGGGTGATCACTACTGTAGGAGTGACTGCCAGGTTACCACTGTGTTGAGTGGCGGCAGGTAGCTTATGCTTATACTTATGCCACGGAGTATAAACAAGGAGGGGAAACTGGTATTACAACTTTTTCCAAAAATGGTCCACTTTTGTCGCATTATTTATAGAGGGCGCTGCAATCGTTAGCTGTTCTACTTTTCGTAGGATTTGCCATAGGCAGCAATACAGAAAATATTGATTTGATATCAATTTCCAGTATGAGTAATTCTTGTAATGCAACCTGCTTCGTCCCCGGATACAACAGTGGTTATACATCTGTTAGGCAGAAGAATAAAAGCTTGGAAATCAAGAATCCAAGTATATTTAGAGCTCCAAAGGTGAGCAACATTTATATCATGTCTGATCACAGTCAGACGAATTTATATAACTTTACAGAACGTCTGGATTGCTAGTAAATAAGAGGGTATTTAAAAAGTAATAGACTGGAAATTAGTTAAATATTTCACAGAACTTTAAATTGGAAATTAGTTAAATATTTCACATAACTTATGTGCATTTGCATTTCGTGCATGAAAGCAGGCAATCCTGAGATTTTTAAAGTTAAATAAATTTCTGGAATTATGCAAGAATGATGGAATATTTGCCTCTTTATTTCATTTACAGAAAAGAAGATTAACTCATTTCCCCTTCTTTTCCGTTTGAAGTAAGTTTTTATAATAAATGGAAATGAACACTATGCTGCTTAAAATTAACTTCACTTGCATGGTTGAGTGAAAACATAACAGCAGATAAGTGTAATGAAAAATTGATTTTCCATGAGATAAATTCAGCATATTAAATAAGTTATGAATGTTATAAAATCATGCCACATAATTGAATGGCTGTTAAAAATTAAGATTTAAATCTTGATACACTGCACAGTGAGAACCATTATGCACAAGGATTTTAAATTTGAATGTGTAAAACTATTCAAGCGTTAGTGCTGCAATTAAATTTTAATTTGCTATTACTATTTTCAAATTAAATTTAAATCATTAAATATTAAATTTGCATCAAGGTCACGTTAAAAAAATTGCATACAACATGAGTATTTTAATTTTGTATGTAACTGAATTCTGATATTTATACATACTTGTTGAAATATATTTTACAGGATCCTGTGCTTCTAGACAAATGGACACATGCAATTCCTCGGGCCGACCAAATACTTTCAGAGAAGGATGTTGTATGCGAGCATCATTTTGCAGAAAGTGATATAAAACAATTTTACGAGATGAAATTGTTCGATGGGACAATATTCAAGTTGGAAATGGGGCCGCCCTAGACTCCAAGAAGGAGCAATACCCTCAATCTTTCCAAATCTGCCTTTATATTTATCCAAACCGTCACGTAAAAGAAAAACACCTGCTGCAAGAAACGTGCCTGTGAAAAGAATGCTCCATTGGTTGCAGATAATGTTGCCGCTACTAAAAAGGATTTTACATTTCCACTGTTGACTGAAAGTCTGCAGAAGATTTCCAAACCGCATTGTTTGTGGACTGTAAATTCTGTAGTTGAATTCATTGTATGTGCTCGATGGGCAACTAATTACATGTGTGAAAAAAGGGTTATAATTGATAAAGATATGACTGTAAAGGTTAGTTTTGTTTTGACATTTTTATAATTTCAGTATTGCACGTCAAACTGCACTTGGTACTATTGTGCTACACATTCATTGCTTTTTTTTTTCATGTGTAAGTTATTTTTCGCTTATTTATTGTTATTTTTTTCAGATTTCTACGTTATCTTTTCTGAATTTTTGAGCTATGAATAGATGGATTTTTTTTTTAATTAAGGAAATTGTCAGAGATGATACTTGTCTATAGTGTCTTAGAAGGATTATTTTTCAATCAAAAACATGTTCTCAATCAAAAATTTTCTCCTCGTAGGGTAATATGCATCTGTCAATTTCCTCGTAGGGTAATATGCATCTATCAGTTTCTTCCAAGGGTAATATGCACTGTGATCCAATAAAATATTGATCTTGCATTTCTAATTCATTGGTCAGTGTGTGTATTACCTTATAAGCAATGATATTAATTGTATATTATTTTATAGATAATATTTCTTGCTTTCTCATTGTTTTGATTTAATAATGGTATTTTGTTCCCATGTCTAAATAATTGGGTGCTAACTGGTCCAATTTTAATTTTTCAGCCAGTGTATATTGTTTGTCTTGCTGTTTTGTTTGTTTTTATCCAAACATGATGTGTTAATATGTACTAAAGATGCAATACCTGAATTTAATAATTTTTATGTACCTTTAATTAGTATGGCTAATGTTATGCAAATGCTAATTGTTATACTATATCATTAGATTGCAATGCTTGTTTGAAACACAAATTCACTTTAGATCCAGGTGAATCAGCAATCTTGCTCAGCAAATTTCTGATCCATGTACTTCAGAAATTACCAACATTTTGAAAAATCCTGCCTTGCTTAATTCAGCAAAAGTACATAATTTCTTCATGAATGATTCAATAAGCTTCTTATGTTTGTTTTGAATAAATGAAATAATGCTGGGTAAAAGTTTACAATTGTGTGCCCCTTGTTTATTGGCGATTCTTTTTTGACGCCAAGATCGGCGCCAGGAAGGCACAATTTCACGATGGCCGCTACACAAAATCAAAATAAGAAGTCAAAGAATTGCACAAGATCTGTGTCCATGTTTTACTTAAAAAAACATCCTAGAATTGCACAACCTAGGCAAGGCACACTGCTTTAAATATGCCCATGTACACATCAATCTATTTTCATTTAAATAAAATCGGGAAGCTAAAACAAAGTTAAAACTATCGTGGTAACCAGAAGTGAGGTTTCATCACCAAACTTTTTAAAAAAATGTCGCCAATCGAAGGGGCACCCAATTCTACACTAGAGACTAATGCTGAATTAGTTGTTGTCCCACTAGCACTGAAATCCTGTGAAAATGAGAAATTTTTCATATATCCCATCTTGGAGTTCAGAAAACATATGAAATCTTATTGAAAGATTCTTTTAGAAGGGTATGTATAATGACACAAAGAATTTTGTTCTCCCGTATCATTTACGTAACAAATACAAATCTTTCACTCCTAAACAGGCTACATTTAAAGCTATCAGAATACCTAAATATCCAAATGACTTTTTTCCGTGTATATTGGTTGTCCTGTACGAAATTGTGGACATGATCTCATTATTCTAGATCATTTTTCTAAACATCTTGTTTTATGACCTCTCAAAAATCTCACTGCTGAAACTATTACAGCACATTTATTACAATATATGTACCTGGAAGACCAGAAATGATCTTGATTTAGACACAATATCCTTCACTGGTGTTTGAATCGATTACCAAATGCTTGGATATTAAATTATCTCACTGTATTCCTCAGAGACCTGAGTATAATGAACATGTTAATACCTGCATCAAGAGCTCTTTGCTTATACTTCATGAAAAAGGTATTCCATTTGAAAATGCATTGCTTATCCATCAAAATATTTATAATGGTACTGTTCATCCTTCAACTGGTTATTCTCCTAATATTCTGCATTTTGGAAGAAAATTATCATTACCTTTTAATATGTTTAATCCTGATCCAAGGCCATTCAGGTGGAAAAATCATATTATTTGTGTGATCTTTTAATACAACTAAAACTAAGTTATGAGCATGCCTATGAGATGTTGGAATAAAGCAAATAGAACTGAATACTTGAAAAATGCCATATTAAGATCATTCAATGTTAATGATATAGTGTATGTGAAATCTAAGGTTACATTCCAGCATAGGTTTTCGAAAACTTTTTCTTCTAAAGTAAATGATGTAAATTATGTTATTTGTGCACTTGACAATTTATGCAAATACAAATTTTTTACGTTTTCTGAGATTTTTTCTCAGCCATTTATAGAATTCACATCAGTTGCCTTCGTTTGGCTCCTAAAAGATTCTCCCACACTTCAGTACACTTAATTCTTTTTTTTTCACTCATTTCTTTTACTATCATAGAACATTATTACAAGTTATGCAATATGTTAAATTGTTCGAAATTTAATTTTATGTGTCTTTTGTTGATTTCTTGATTGTGTGAGCATCATTAGAGTTTAAGGCTTGATCACCCTTAAATATCATTTCGAGATTCAACGACATTGTGCCTAATATATAAGTGCATAAGTGTTTGATTTCAAAATTTCCTGGTATGATGTGATTATAATGGTTTGTATTGTTTTTTCATCCTGTATGTGATTTATCTAATTAAGTGTAACTAGGGATGTACAAAAATTGCATTTTGCTTTATCATAGAAATACTTCATTTACAATTCTGTACTGTGTACTTGCAATATGGTATATTCGAAAATTTTATGTACCATATTTATATCATGCACTTATATGTATTTTGCATAAAAAGTTGCTTGTATTGAATTATGGAATATTTAAATAAGTGGTTCTATGTTTTAATGTTAAAAATTTTGTTTTTGTGTAGATGGCATGGTTTTGGTTATACCTAAATGAAAAAATCTTTTTATTTAAAATGTAATCTATGTAATATGTATTTCAGACTGTTAGCTCCATAGTGATTGTCATGATTTTATATGAGGCTGGCACCATGATACCAGAATTTTTATTATGCACATAATTAATTTTCCTCCTTCCCTCAAAAAGGGGTGAATATCTGATGAGGTCACATTAAATTTATGTCCTTGGAATTATTACAGCCATCTAGAACCAGATAAGGGATTTCATGTGGTGACAATATTTTTGACAACAGGTTTGTTATAACATGACCAAGCTATGTCATCAGACAACTAATTTCAGTTCAGTTTGTTTGCAAAGTGAAAGAAATATTATGATTGGTTGTTCTCGCTGTGGAATATTTTCATTTTGTTTCTTATCTTCTGCAATGTCTGTACTTTTAATTTTATCAAGAATTCCTTTTTTTTATTTCACTATTCTAAATTATGATACGAGTGCCCTTTCTAATTCATTCTGGTCCTTAATGTATTGATGCAAAATTTAATTAAAAAGTCCTTCTTAAGTGTTTTTACCTTTTTTCTCATGTGAAGACTTTATTCGTTTAAAGCTTTTTGTTTTGGCTTTCCAAGTTTTTATCCTATTAGCTGAACCCCTCTTTTGATGATGATAAATTTTTAATCTTTGATGATGTGGAGATAAAGGCTTCGTGCTAAGTGTTCCATAAATTAAAATTTCTTGATCCTTGATATTTTCATTGGTTGAAATGTGTAACTGTGCTAGCTTATAAATAGTGGGAATTAGTGAGTGAATCTCTTAGTCTATTCATTGTTTTTTCGCTTCCCTCTGGATTTCTGCTGCGTGTACTCTTCTTGTTTCAAATATGTTGTAGTTGGCATTTCTTCGCCCTCTTTTGCAGTTAGCGGAATAAGCCCTACAACATTATGGTATTAGTATTGGAGATTTTTTATGTACCCCCCCAAAAAAAAAGTGATGACAGCTGCCGTTATTTTCCGAATTTGAGAGACAGCCCTTATACTTTTCTTTCTGATGTATGTTTGACTTTTTATCTCCACTTACCGTATGAGAAATGTTGAATGTTGTTAACGAAGGCTGTGAAACTACACTCAGTGCAGAGAAATACAAATTTTTTACGTGCCAGGAGGCATTCCACTGTGGCGGACTTCATGCAATCAATATGGAGCAAAGTCTGACGAGAATCGATAAATAAACGATCTTTGAAAATGTATCCACGACTCTTCTTTTCCTTTTATTGGACAGCTCACCATGACATGGCAAATACCATGATCCTACTTTGTGTAAGCCACTGTACTACTGAAGTATTCTCTTAACACTACACACACTTCCTATAGCTCACCCTTGTGTGTAACAATATAAAACAATACTACTAAGATTGTTTCGGGATTATTTATATAATTACTGTTACATTTTTATTAAATTTTTGTTATTTAATTGAACTTGTTTCTTTCATTGCGAGTCTTTAATCGTTGAAAAAGAGATATTAAATTGAGAATAAAAAAGTAAATAATTACTGCAAGAGAAAACAGACTTTAGTTTTGTATAGTTAATGATGTTTTTTAAATACCGCAGCAAGCATACATTAGGTATTCTGATATTAAACTGGTAGTTTTGCAACAAATGTAATTAGACTCTATTAGTAAATGATCAGTTCAACAAATGAAAATAAAAAATATGGGATCTTTTCCAGTAAAACATAACACATGGAAAGCATTTTTTTCAAAAAAGCTACATGTACCAATTTGAAACTTAACAGCGAGAAAATATCATATTATAACTGTGATAAAAATTTTCTGAACATAAGAAATTCATCTTTTAGGCTATTGAATGGGATAGAATGACTTTGAAAACTTATTAACTACACTTAATTTCAGGGAGAGGGAACACTATTGTAGGTAACGAGAGTAATATATAATTTAACCATGGCCAACAGTTCAATGTCTTCATACAGATCCTTTGGAGGAAAAGATCACATGTACTTTTTTATGTTTCACGTGAAAAGACCAGGAAAATGCCCATGCAGCTAGCCTCTTGGCGGGATTCGAACCCAGGACCAAACCAGCAGTATTTGGTAAATTTTGCTGCTCAACTGCTGGTGGGTAAGAACAAGGTGCTTGCAAATTGAACACAAATTTAACGAATCACTCTAGCCTCCTATAGCTCACCATTGTGTAATAATATAAAACAATACTGCTAAGATTGTTTTGGGATTATATCATTACTATTAAATTTTTAAAAAAATTTTGTTATTTAATTGAACTTGTTTCTTTCACTGCGAGTCATTAATCATTGAAAAAGAGATATTAAATTGAGAATAAAAAAAGTAAATAATTACTGCAAGAGAAAACAGACTTTAGTTTTATATAGTTAATGATATTTTCTAAATACCGCAGCAAGCATACATTAGGTATTCTGATATTAAACTGGTAGTTTTGCAACAAATGTAATTAGACTCTATTAGTTCAAAAAATGAAAATAAAAAATAGGGGCAGTAAAACATAACACATGCAAAGCATTTTTTTCAAAAAAGCTACATGTACCAATCTGAAACTCAACAGCGAGAAAATATCATAACATTATAACTGTGATAAAATTTTTCTGAACATAAGAAATTCATCTTTTAGGCTATTGAATGGGATGGAATTTTCCTCCTTTGGAAAGAAAAGTGGACATGTACTTTTAAAATAAAAAAGATCTGCATTATATTTTTAGTTAAAATACTGCATTTATTGGTTAGAAGTTAGTTCAAGCAGGACAAAATTAAAGATAGATTGAATTAGTCAATATTTTTTACTCTTTATATTTAATTATGAATAATATAGTTCAGCATAACCAAGCGTTCAGAATACTTAACTGAATTCAAATCCGAATTCTATTTTAAAATCTTTTGAAATCAATTTGAAACATACTTCTCAAATAACAAAGATATGGAAATTTTTAACAGAAAACGATAAAAATATCAAAATCAAAACTGACATAAAAAATTAACTGATTCATAAAAAAGAATAACTTATTATGATAGTACAGAAAACTTACTGACTGAAGCAAAAAATTCTATAAGCTTCATTAAAATTTCGCCACAGTTTATATCAAGCTGTGTATCTAAGCATTTTACAAAATGAGAGACGCGAAGAAACTATTCTTATTAAATTTAACATATATACAGCAAGTATTATTACTAGTAATACGATTATTTTTCTGAGGGGGAGGGACTGAAAAATAATCATTAAATTAATCATTCATAAAAAGTACTACAAGCCTTACAGCATGAAAGCTGTAAATTAATTTTATAATTTGAGGAATAAAATACAATCATTAGTGAGCAGAATATTATAACGTTGATAATAACGCAATCCATGACATTAAAAACATAAACATTTTTCATTCGGTAGTAAGCTTCGCCGCGTGGCTACTCGATAAATGTTTACATTTGGAACTACTAAGATGGAACAACAGCGCCATCTAGTGAACGCGACATTTTAGGACCGTTTTTCTACAAGGCAGTTTCACCTCCTTCATTATACTCCGTGACTTATGCTTTACTTTCACTATAGGTAGAATCAGAATCATCTCTTGACATTCGGTACGTACCACCGAACGTACCGATAAATAAAAAGTGCTCATAGGCCGGCCGCGGTTGTTTTTTTAGATCATTGGTGTTACTTAACACCACCGCCTTGGAGACGAAAAAAGTGATGGCCGAAGCCGCAACAGTGTCGGGAAACGGAGCAAGGTAAGGATGGGAGGCTAAAGTTTAAAAAAAAATTCATGCGTAAAGCAGTAAATCAAAATACCAGTCCAAGGAGACTCAGAGTCCTGAGGTCGATCAGCGACTTCTTACTCATTAGATTCGGCAATTTTCATCAGCAGCATGGCCGCATTGAAACCTGCTAGTAGTTTCTCAGCTGTAGATTTTGCTGCTCTGATCTTTTTTATTTGGGAAATTATTGTTTTCAGGAAACTGTTTACTTTCGTATCACCAAGCTATTCAAAGGCTTCGCTAGGAACTTTCGGCGGTTCACTATAGGCATCAACTTCTTAGAGTTTAAGCCTGATCATTCTAACTTGCCATAGGGTGGTAGGCGTGGTGAGTTCAATTATTTACACTTTGTACAAATAACACTAAAAGTCTTTGTCTGTCCAGGCACTAAGTCCATATTCTTAGTAGTAAACACAAATACAAATTAACAAACACGAAATAAATCTTAGTTAAATACTTGGATAAATACTAGGATTAAATACTTGATTAAATACTTGAATAAAATGAGATAAGTTGGATAAAACTATATACATATTTACAGCTACCACTTTACATTGTGGTGAATTGACCTAGGTCGTTTCACGACGCTTTTCACAGTGGGATCATAGTTCGTAAGTTCTCTCAAAGTACTGACTGGCGAATTCTCCATTTTCTCAAAAAAGTTGTGAGTCCATTAGGATCTGCTCCGGTATTGGTTTAATTTTTAAATCTTCATAAATGATCGTATTTCTAACATACCAAGGCGCATTAACCATCGCTCTTAGTATTTTATTTTGCAGGAGGTTAATTTTCGTTCGTTCAGTCTTTAACGCCGTGGTGCAGGCCGGGCTGCATAAAGCAAAATTGGTCTAATAAGTACTAAATACAGAGTACGTTTAATTTTTAAGCTAAGTTTAGATTTCCGTCCTAATTATATATTATAGAGGGAATTATATATTATAGAGATTATAGAGGGACATGTAAGTTCTATTTGCTTTGTTAACCTGGTTAATTACATGGTTACGTTATTTTCCTCCTTCATGATCGTACGGGGTTCGTGTGGATTTAAAGTGAATAATGATGACACTTGATGAAGTATCGAAACACTCTTTATTTAGCCAATATTAATCAGGACAGCTCCAAAGTCACTTTTTACAGTCGTCGAAGATCTACTTTAAACACGCTGACACAATCAGCGACACAACTTTCGGGTTATCAAGCTATCACGGTGGAGACAGCTGCACTGCAAAGCACCAGAGTACAGCTCCCGACTCTGCTCGGAACTCCACGTACTCTCGAGACTCTCCACGCTACAACTCGCAATGCACTCGATGATACGCTAGAGTCTAGCTCTCGACGCAGCACAGTCTAAGACAAAACTCGACAATGCACTAATTCGCGATGCACTAAACGACTCTCTCGATGCACTCGACGACCAACCCGGCGTTAGACTTCGAGACACTCGCTCAATGACTGACTATCAGCTCGCTAGACGAGGCACACACACTAACTGACTGCGGACTAGCAGGGTTTATATAGCTTTCGGCTTGTGTTCGAGAACATTCTGGGCTAAACCGGTAAGAATTCGTTCCAGAAGGTTCTCCATCCGTCCATGATATATCGCCAATTTTGTCGCCAAATGGGAAAACCCTGCCTTCCCTTGCCGTTTATGCCAACCCTAAACCTGCTTTGCGGGGAAGCCATCTTACCGCGCCTGTACATTTCGTAACAATACGTATTTTGAGGCAAAATCGGACTTTTTCTTAAATGCATGCCCCCCCTTTTTTTTTTTTTTTTCATATTTCGATTCTACGACTTAAATAATGCCAAATTTCCAAATTTTGTAAAAATCGCACAAGTAGTTTTTAAAAAATTTGCTCTCAAAAGTTTAGCTTTTCGGTGTTAATTCAATTTGGTATATATTTATTATTCTCTCTTTTTTATTAAACTTATTTGATTCTTACTTTCACATTTTGAAATCTAGGTTCATTTCAAATAAAATTCTTCAATTTTCTTATGATTTATTTTTTGAATTTGTATTTTTAAATAATTTTTATAAATTTTTCGAACAAAATTTTGAATTATAAATTTTTTATCATCATTTAAAAATAGATGTATTTCTAAGCATACCTGCCAAAAATTAGAGTTTTTTATTCAAAATTTCCGAAGATGTCCGTGAATTTATATATTGGCGCGTTTTAAAATTTGGCATATTTGTTGAAAGCGATAATAACATCGAATGTGGTTTTTGGCACTTTGTTAAAATTATTTGAAAGTAGGAACGATGTGACTCCTGCACAATGGAAGGGAAAGGAAAATAGGTTTCCATATATCAAAAAGTTCGCGAACTAAATTATTTTTGGCGCAAATTGAAAAAAAGAACCAAGATAATTCTCCGTAAATTTCTTACCAAATTTTACAAAATTTAATATTTAGGCATAATTTGAGTCGTAGAATCGAAATATGGAAAAATAAATCGGTATGTTATTTCAGACAAAGTCCGATTTTGAGTCAAAATACCTATGTTAGAATAATGCTATGTATAAATCTAAAATACAGAGTGTCCATAATTAAACTTGAAATTTGCGAGTAGTCTATAGCAAAAACTATAGAGTGGAATTTTATGAAAATAGGTAATGGCAGAATGAAATGATGGGAATTTCATTGAGGGGAAAAAACAATGAGCTTAAAAAAACCATCCCTAAGTGTCGTGTCATAGCTTTATTGAGAACATCTAAATGATCTAAAAAAGTTTACAAAACATGCTCGATATATGTCCACCATTGTCTGTTACCATCTGGAATGTTACGCATATTGCATTCTATGCTTTCTCTAAGGTCGGATAGAGATGTGATGAGATCACGGCAGGCCATGGCCTTGAGGTATCCCCCAGAGCCAAAATTCGCAATGATTCAAGTCGAGGTATCTGGTAGGCTAAGATGTAGGAAATTGCCGGTTCATGATTCTGCCGTCACCGAAATGGTGGCGGAGCACATGTTTCACAGAACGGGCGATGGTGGAGAAGCATCATCCTGCATAAACACTGTGGTTGTATCACATCTCCTTGCCTGATGAGCCGGAATAACGGATTGCTTTAATAATGAAGCGCAACTTTGACCGGTGACGGTGCTTGTCACAGGCCCTGCGGCACTGTGCTCTAAGGAAAAAAAACAGACCCACAATGAAGGTTGCAGTAAAGTCGCACCAAACCGTTACATGCAAAGAATGTAACGGAATTTTTAGGCCTTGATCTGGGTTTGTAGAGCCCAAATACCGCAATTGTGCGTGTTAACCGCACCTTCCATATGAAAGTGAGCCTCGTAGGTCCACAAAACTTTCCATGGCCATTCATCCTGGAGCTCAAATCGCGCAAGAAACCGCAACGCAAAAGTTTGTCTACTATCCAGATCAGCTGGTAAGAGCTGCTGCACTAGCGGCAGTTTAGAGGGATAGTAGCGTAAGACATCTTGAAGAATCTTATGAACAGTAGAGCGAAGCTGGTCAATAGATGCTGCAATACGCTGAACAACTAGTGCTGCCGATGGTTTGCGATCTGTCTTCCTCCGTTTGAGTCGCTACATCATCCACTACTTGGACTACAACACACCGTAAAAGCTTGGAAGCAGTGACTTGCAGGGACCGCCCACGCGATTTACTTATCTCTGTGTGGCCCGCCGCATTCGCCCCCTCCACTATCATCATGATAATACGTAAAAATCAGGGATATGGTCTTCCCGAACGAGTCTGATGAATATTTGGTTTGGCGTGATAAGCAGATCTAGGTTTCAAAGTATTAGGAGAGCGAGTATCCATGTCGTTATTCAACAGATATGCTGGTTCCACCCGGTCAATTGAGATCGAAACTAATTTTCTATGAATGGATAATTTGAACACTTTCATTACATTTGTGAACTTTAAAACACCGTCGTACTGTGGTTGTAGTGGCGATTATAGTAAAACTTAAATGTTTCTGTTTCTTCAAAATTCGATGATAGTACTTCTCCTCCACAAATACTAACTTACGGATACCGTAGCGTTTCTTCATCCGGTGAAGCCAACCGAAACTTGTTATGAAATCTGTGTCCCCCCTTCACTGAAGTCGAAGACGCATGCTGTAAAATAGGCCCTACAATACGCACATCTTTGTCCCTGAACTATGTAAACCGAACACACATAGATTCATTCAATTTTTAAATCAAATTATTTCATAGTTTTTCTTAACGTAATTTTCTTTCATGTTTAATTTTCTTCGTAACTCTTGACGCATATAATTTTTCAACTTTTGTTTGTTTCCTTTTCCAGTTTCCAACTGTTACTCATCCAACACCAAAGCTGTCAGCTACATTCTGTGTTGCCTCTCCCTAGTCCAGTCTCTTGATTGTCTCAAGTTTTTGTTCCATTGATACAACTTTCTTTCTTTTCGTTACCATTCTTACTGCACTTAATTTAAATTTTTAAACTTCACAACAGTGTTTCTCAAGTTATGTACACCACACACAGGCACATACTGTAACTAATGATAAACCGAACCACATACATAAACTACACTGCACTGAAGAGGCATGAGTTGCACTGAAGAGGCTTGCCAGTGTAGGCGGTAGAATCGGGAGCAGCAAATACAACAGCAACAGGAAAGACTACCTTCACAACTTGCAGGTTTTTTTTTTATCGATTTTTATCATGGTATGTCGGGTAAGCGAGACTACTGTATTTGAGCTTTGTATTGCTCAATAAGCAAAAAACCGAATTAAAGTCTTTCTGAATTAACCCGAAGACGATGTCTCCAAAGATGATTAAATAACGATATTTATTTTTCTTTACAGCAAAAGAGAAAAACGGAAAAAATGCAAATATAATTCATAGCTTCCATTCACAAAGCAACTCGCTATGAAAATGTTTAGTTTTTTTGAGTGTCTGAAAGTTAAGGTCTATTTCTCATGAAGGGTGTCAAAAATACACAGTTCCTCGCTGTTCGTTTGGACGAACAGTCCCACAATCTGATGTGTAACTGCTCCCTTTTTCTTTTTGGAAGTTCCGTATGAAAATGATTTTTTAAGGTCAAAGTAATTAACATGCATGTTTTTCTGAGCGGCTGTCATCAAGTTTGTCCTTATTGCAGCGCATTATACGACTAGAACAAATATCTCATAGTAGTTATGCCTAAAGTTTTGGCAATACCCATTAACTACCAGAAGAGCTTCATATCTTATAGGGTCTTTCTTAGCTATCATACAAAGTGTCTAGATCTCAAAGTCTAGCCAAGCGACTTCTCATACAGGCGTGAAACTTAACACAATAAATAAAGAGTGCAAAAAACCCTTTTTTATTTATCAAACAACTAAACAAAAACAACAAAAAAAAACTCTTTAACAAAAAGATGGATTTCGAGCTCAAAAAACACCGATTACTTGCGATGAGAACTTAAGGCAATTTTAGCTATAAATTCGAAATTTAAGAACTGGTGCTAGACTTCACAATTTAATACAGGATACTCTTGTTCACCCACTTAATTTGCATCTTAGTGAGGAAATGCGAAGCAAAATATAAAATTCAGAAGAAATACCAAAATTAAAATAGCTGGTTAGTAAACTAAGGGAAACTCTACAATCTTAGGACATTTCTTGTTGCCTCTTATTTTGCTTTGAGAGCTCATTTATTTCCTGTTCTTTTCTATCCTTCTGGAAGTTCAACTCGGTCACGGACATTTGGCAGACACGGTCAGTTAGCCGACAGAACATTTAGCCGACAAGGACAATTAGCCGACAGTACATTTAACTGACACGGACGCTTAGCCGACAATCGGCACAGACAGGTGACAGGGGACGGAGGATGGAAACGCCTGGTGTCGCCAGGTAAACAGGAGGCCATAGGTAAACAGGAGTGTGTCCCACGCCCTCCCCTATCTAGGAACAAATCCCTGGGGCCCCGTGAGGCTGCCTCGGGAGTTTATAATACAGATCTAACGATTAATGCATGGCCAAACAGGGGCTGAGGATTATTGTTTGACACCGGTTACGTGACAATAGCTCTGTGGGTGTGCATGGCCGTTGGAATAACACAGTTACATAAAAATATACATGACAAAGACAAGAATAGATACATGTACGGACAAAAACAAACAAATACTAACAGATACGAACATAAAGATGCATTGATATTAAGAAAAATATGAAGAGAGACACATATGTAAGATGGTAATACAAAAGTAAAGTGCTAAAATATAGAATGGGGTAAAGGGAGTCATATTTGTATTGCTGGTATCCTTGTGGTTGTAAGTGTGCTGTAAGTACTTAAACACAAAGATGAAGCAATGAGTACCGGGTGTAGAGTTATGGTGCCAGGAATTAGTGTTATAGTTCACTAAAAGTACAATCTGCACTATAGTTCAAATTTGCGAGAGTTCAGGCTATACTAAAGTGTACACTGTGGTACTAATAGCACTAAATTTGGAGTTTGGCACCGTCACTAAGTTTTAACGCAATTGCTATAGGTTGGTACAGTCGCTACAGCGTTGGTACAGTCACTTTGTTAGGCACAGAAATTTGAGTACACAGTCACAATGGTTGCACAGTTACTATGACAGTGCACAGTTTAAGAGAGTTATCTAAGTCACAGTGTAGGTACTGATGGTCACTGATAAGTGCACTAGTGCTTAAGCATAATCGAAATTGGTGCACGATGTATACGTGCGGTGTACCATGCACTGCAGTAGGTTGGAAAATGATGTAGGCATTCGAAAGCACTTTGTGTTAACACAGTTGGTACTCTGCTAGCACACCGGTAAGGTAAGGTAAGGTAAGTATACAAGAAGATTGATGTGTGAACATAAATTGAAGGCTTTGGTGGTAGGGAGCTTTACTTTAAAAACTTGTAGAGGTGGCCCCTGAGTGATAAGCTTTTGATAAGGTTGGATAGTCGGCAGGTGGGACGGAAAGATGATCATGTTGAAAGAGTTGCTGGATGGGTCTTGGTCTATTGTGGTGAGCAGATGTTTTGGCCCATTGCCCTGATTTGAGTGACAGCTTTGCAGATTTTGGTTATGGTTGGTTTGTGGATGATGATAAAGCGGTGGTACGCATCTCTGTTCATAGTTGGGCATGGGAGGTGATGGTCTTTTGTCAGCTGGCAGGTGAAAAGATAGTGATCTGGGTTGCCTGGAGCTCCACAGACGCATATATCTGTTGATGAGATGTTGTGCCTTTGGAAGTAGCTGGGGAATGGGCCGTTTCGGGTGATATATTGAGTTAGCGAAGCGATTGCAATGTGTCGATCCGTGCTGACTTTTGGGAGGAAATGGTAGGTGCGGCGGCCAGTTGTGCTAAAGTTCCATTCCTCCTGCCATTGTTGGAGCACTTTACTCCGGAGCTGTCCTTTTAGGTAGGAGGGTGGGGCTTGAAGGTGGATCATTTGAGTAGGTTACTGCCTGGTTAGCTAAATGGTCTGCTGACTCATTGCCTTCGTTCTTGTCATGTGCTTTTATCCGCATCAGCGTCGTGTGCATATGTGAATATTGCTGCAAGAGGTGCTGAAGGGCGATGACTAGTGGGGAAGTTGGTTCTGGAGGGCTTGAAGTGTTGAGTGCCTGTCTGTACGAAGTGTGGCATGAGTTAGATGGACAGTGTATTGTATTGCAGTAGTGTATTGTATTGTATTAGTTGGACAGTGTATTGTATTGCTGCTGTGATGGTCGAGACCTCCGCTTGGAAGATGCTGTCATGATTTTGCAAACGGCCTTTCCACTCTTGTTCTATCAGGCCATCCTGGTCATGAATGTAGGCATTGCCTACACCTTCCTCCTGTTTAGAACAATCTGCAAAGATGTGGGTACCTTGTGAAGGTACTTGCATTCCAGTGTTGGTAGGGTTGCGTGGGATGATAACAGAGATCCCTTTGCCTTTAATTGACGGGTGTGTGTGGAGAGGGTGTCCAGGTGTTTCAACCTGGACTGGACTGTAGGTGCTATTGTAGAATGTGACGTCTTTTCTTAAGTATATTAGAGTTGTATATGCCGCTTCCATTTCCACTTTGATGTGGAGAGGCAGCAACCCAGCAAGGACAGTCACCGCGCTTGTTGCAGTTGTGCGAAAGACTTTGGTGAGGTTAAGGGCAAAAGGGCGTTGGACGGTAGTCAGTAATTTGATTTTACGAGCGCCCATTGGCTGCGCCCAGGCAGCGTCAGCGTATGTGGCGATCTTTTTTGCCACCGTATGATATAGGATCTTCTGTATATGGTGGTTCTGCCCCCAATTTTGCCCTTGAAAGGTAATAACAGAAATGGTGGTGTCGCAGCTGATAGAGAAATGTATGTACTTGTGGTCTGAGTTACTCTTTTCTTCATTTACTGTCCAGTCTTGAATTGTACGTGCGATGTTATGCATGCAGAGAGTGAGGTCTGACTAGCCAGTATTGTAGGAATTATCGTAAGTGGGCGGAGCGTCTGGAGTGTTAAGAAGGTGGAGAACCGGGACAGACAGTTAGCCAACTGGACATGTAAGTGACAAGTCATTTTAATCTTCAAGACATTTAACTGACAACGACGTTTAGCCGACACGTGCCAAACTTACTATCAATTACAATGTTCCTGCTGATTCTCCCAGTATTGAAAGCAATTTGTTCACCTATCAGTAAAATTCGTTTTTCGATTCTTCAGTGTGCTTTTTAATTCTTGTGGAATTTAGCATAATTTGATGCATATCGTGTCGTTTAGGATATATCGGCTAAAGTGAAAAAGTGGTGAAATTTCCCTTCAGGGAAAATGAATTGTTTGTTCGAAATAATTAAAGAAATTTTTTAGCTATTTGCAATAGGTCACTTAATTACATTTTGATTTTCGATCTGCAATAGTTAGCAGTAAAGCGTCTTCATTGAATTAACTCGATTTTTTAACATTTTCACAGTATCAATAATTTTTTTGTTTATTTAATGACATTAATTTAATACTTTCAAATTTCTGATATTTATTTTTCACGTTTCATTACTACACTGCTGGCCATTAAAATTGCAACACCAGGAAAGAATGATCAGACGAACGTCAAAATCACAGGAAAGGAAGGAGAGGTTGGGATATGCATGACATAATAAAAGCAAAAGGAAAATAGACGGAGCAGTGTAGATGCGTGATTAGATCCATATTGAAGAAGAATTTTGATTACGCAGTATTTAAAGAACTTGGCAGTCGAGGCAGTTTTAATTCCATTTTTATTTCCAATTGATATTTGTGGCCACAATCACTTGGCACTCTAGTCGTGCCTTTCCACAGAAGATTTACATTTTTGATATTGTTGGGATAGAAAGCAAGCCAGCGAAATTACATCTTAGCAGAGTAGAGGGCAAAAGCTGAAGTGCGTAGTTATGCAAGATGGAAGCACGCGAAGAGAAAAGTTTTTGTTTGCAATTCGGTGATTGGTCGTCAAGAGGCATCTGGTATTAACGGTTACGTAAGATCGCATGATTAATTTGAATGACGCAATGCAGAGAAGTTATTACGATTTTAGAATAGAGAGGAAGAATTAATGTTTATAGATATATTATAATTCTGATTCATATAATTTTATATTACATGCAAATGATTCGTTTTTCAGCGCATTTCGACGAGGCAGGAGGAAGAAATGACATTTGAAGCACTGCATACAAGGGAAAGTTGTTTAGTGGATTTCTCATAACTGGCAAAGCATTAGGACTTTGTTTTGAATTTTCTACATCATTTTGAATTTTCATTTATTATGTATTCATATTTCATATAACTTCCAAAGAAACGGACTTTTTTCCCGACAAAGCGGGAAAAGACATTCTTTGTACTTTACTTCAACCCATATTATTACTCTAAACGCATTTTATTATTCTAGTGTTAGCCCATTTACATACTTCGCAAATAATTTTCAAGTAACTCATTGCTTTTATATATCAACGCAGTGTGCAATTCTACTACTCCTCATCGCAAGAATACAGTTTCTTGGTGTATAATCGACTGCATCTATGTTTATTAGGTTTCAATTTTATTTTGCATTTCCCATATAGAAGATAACATTTTCATGTTTGTTTAACTTAGATACTAACTTAAGTTGCGCAAAAGCGCTTATTTTTTTATTTCCAGCCAAAGACCTCAAAGCACAACGCCAACTTACTCAAAACTCCTAGCGGTTGATGCCTCAAGAATCATCAACGATGTCCGATGTCCGATGGATTTCTCATTCGGAAAGCGCTTTGTAAGGTCGGAGTTTGAGCAGAATATCGTGTTATGCCTCGAATAAGAAGATGAAATGCTTATCAGCAAGTATCGGAATTCGATAGTGGCAAGATCGATGCCTGTCAAGAGTGGGGATTATCGTTCCGTGATATCGTCCGTCCCACTGATCAACATCCAACCACTGTCATGCGAATATGTAATCAATGTGTTGCTGAGGGTCATGCTTAACGGAATGCAGGATCTCAAAGCCCTCCCATTACTAACACCCGAGAAGACAGACATATTGTGAGGTCAGCCCTGCAAACCCATGCAGCTACATCATGGACATTAAGTCAGGAAATGGGCATGTTTGCAGCACGCCCAGCATCCGCTGTACGGTACGTCGACGTTTACAGCAGCGTGGACTATCAGCACGGCGACCATTACTTTGGCTTCGCTTGACAATACAGCATAGAGAGAGACGGTGACTCTGGTGAGCCGAACGACAAATTTGGATACAGGAGTGACACAATGTCGTCTTTTCAGACGAGTCCCGGTTCTGCGTGCACTATTCTGATGGCCGTATACGAGTCTGGAGGCTCCGAGGAGTCTGCATTCAGTATCGGCATAGAGATCCTGCACTTAGTGGGATGGCTTGGGTAGCCATTCGGTACACGATACGTACATCTTTAGTGCGGATCACAGATGGGTACATTTCTGACATCTTATGTCCAGTAGTTGTACCCTATCTTCGAGACCTGCCAAATATCTTTTTTCAAAAATAAAATCGCAGACCACATGTTGCACCTAGTGTTCTGACCTTCCTCGATACACAGGGTATTCGATTGCTGCCCTGGCCTAAACGGTCGTCTTTTTTTTTACGCTGCATGCAGTACCAGTAAAGATGCGCTTTTCGTCGCTCCGTAAAATCGTGCATCTTCACCGGGATATATCACAGCGCGAAGTGGGTTTTTGATATCTACATGTGCATAAAGCGTCCCTCTAGGATTTAATATGTGTATTGCGCCTCTCGGATAAAAATTACGATATTTATTAGTGTGATTTTGTGATTCCACCATTTTCCGCAAAAGTGTCGTGCCTGTGTTCACCTACTAACTCCGCCAGTTACCACGGAAAAGCTCCCACCAGTTACCATTGGTGCCCGTGTGTTTATGAAAATTATCCTAAGGCCCACCTTTGAGAATTAAACTGTGCTATGTCCGAAAATTGGTATTAAATTGTTAAAAATTCATAATTCGAATACAATTGGATATATCGGAAGCGTAAAAGAACTGCCAAAGTAGGCAGTTTTTTATCTATGCTCCGAGAACTAAGTTCTAGGACAATTATTTCTAATAGTATCGTTTTGAAGTGTTATATTTATTTTAATTCAATCTCGGCGATCTAAGTGCTGTCCGCGATTGTTCTGTCGTTGTCATCAACAACAATACGCGAGTAGCTAACGGTATTTGATTTTTAACTCTTGTCCTCCAATAGTTGCTTTTTACTGTATTAATATTTTGTGTTTAACTACTCTGGATTACATTTGTATCATGCTACACTATATTTTTAATTATGTTTTATTTTGAATGTTTAATTACTGTGTTATGTGGTACACTAATTAATTAACGTGTGGCTTCTCTGTGCTATTTACTGTATCAGTCGCTTTTCCTAATTCAAATGACTGATTATACGTTGTTGTTATCAATATTTTAATATTACTTATTACTGGACTGTACCATGACGTTTAATTAACTTTTTGTTAATTAGCAATTCATAATTTAAATTATATTGCTCGGAGTTCTCTCAGATGTTATTCTATCCATCTTAGTCTAAGTCCAATATGTCTTTACAGAGGAAAAATTCCCGATTCGAGCTTCGACCTTCGAAATGGTAGGGTGCCTTTTTCTGCTGCTCCCTGCGAACGACGGATATACTGGTTTCGTGCTTGAGTGACTCTCGTCTCGTGGCTTCCAGTAAACCCAGGGATAAATAGAAGGGCTAGGTCATTTCTTTGTTCGACTCCTCGCCGACGCGAGCCTCATGGAGGGGATGAATTGGAAGTAATCTGACGTGTCTGTGTTGCACCTGCTCTGATTTCGCGCGTTTAAAACTGTACTTTCATTCACTTGCGAAACTATTTTCTGGAGGTCGCATATCCCAAATTAATTTTAATCATACATATTTGTTTTCTAATAATGCAAATATTTAATAATTTGTATATATATAGATATAGTTTTAGTCAGCTTTCCTTTTAAATTCTATATTTAAAGTATCCTTTATGTAATATGGCTTCTTGTGCTGTAGCAACGTGCCGTAACGCTTATAGAAATACGAAAGGAAGAGATATTGTATTTCATGCTTTCCCAAAGGACAATTTGCTTTTGACGAAAGAATGGATACATGAATGTCGAAGACAGGATTCTATTAATGTGAAAAACGCAAGAATTTGTGGCGAACATTTTCTGTGCAGTGATTATGAAGATGACATAAGAAATCGCTTGCTTGGACTGCCGCAAAAGAAACTGTTGAAATGCAATACTGTGCAGAAAGTAAATTTATCGTATGCAATAAACGAAACAACACCAAGAAATCGGAGACATTTGAAAAGAAAAGTAATGCAGAGTGGTTTTGAAAAACTACATGAATTAATACCAAAGAAAATTTATTTTGAAGCTGAGAACGAAATTGAAGCTGACAATAATAAATCAAATGTCAATGATTTTGAAATAAAATTCACAAGTGACAATGTCCTAAGTGACAATATCCCTGAATGCCCTAAGTGTAAAGATAAACAAGAATGTATTGATAATTTGAAGAACAAAATAATATCCTTAGAAAATTGTAATAAAATATTGAAAAATAGAGAAAAGAAAAATTTTAGAATGTTTGCTGAGCGACAAAGAATGTGGACGACATCTATAAAGAAATTTGTATCGGAAATTTAGAAATTAAAATCCCAAACAGCGAAATTTAGGAAAAAATAGCACGGAGAATTAGGAAAAACGGTCTAAAGCATATTTTTACAAAGACGCAGATTAACGCATTGCTAGAAAAGAAGGAAAAAATCAGGTGGACTAGTGAAGATATTTCACGTTGCATTGTCATAAGAGCTCTGTCATCTATAAGGAACGTTTTTGGTAAGAAAAAATAGGAATTCCTTTACCTAGCACTAACATATTAAGGAGATGGTGCGCTAAATTTTCATGTAGTTCAAGAATTCAGAGTGATGTTCTTCCTGTAATGAAGGAACGATGCGAATATTTAAACTCTGTAGAAAAAATATGCGTTCTCGGTTTCGACGAAATGCATATAGATTCTAAACTTAGCTATGACTCTAAACTGGACCAAATTCTCGGTCCTTTTTCAAAAAGTGCAGTTTGGTTTAATCAGAGGTCTCATTTCGCAGTGGAAACAACCAATATTTTTTGATTTTAACACTCGAATGAAAAAGACATATTCAATCATCTGGGCCCACCAGCGGCCGGGTGGAAAAGTCGCTGAACACTGGTAGTTCGGTCCGAGGTTCAAATCCCGCGAACGGGCTGGCTGCATGGGCGTTTTCGTGGTTTTCCCCATGTGTAACGTGTATACGAGCCAGTTTCCCTTAGAAAGTCCTCCACGAGGGCATCCCTTCCCTTAGGCAGATAGCCCTCGAGGCTTTGCCATAATCACACACGCAAACACAATCATCTGGAGTAGAAGGGAAAGCAATAGTGTCTGATTTAGGATGATCTAGTACTTTGTGGAAAGAGTTACAGATTTCGATTAATAGTTCTGTTTCCAAATACAGTATTGCAAACGAAAAAAAATATGGGTTTTTGCAGATTTAGCGCACTGCTTCAAATTACTGAGAAACCGCTTTTTCTTATGGCTTCCACTTTTTCCTATGGAACCTTCTCCTATATCTTGGGAATTAGAATTGAATTCCGCCAGACAATTTTCGACCGCCGAAAAAGAAGCATTAACATATGTTGCAGGTTATATTGCCTACCGTGTGCGAAACAAAGACCCATCATTGGGAACAATATCTAAAAATAGTGCTGATGAACCAATATTTTAATTCAGAATGGATTAAATTATTCATTCTTAATTAAAATATTGGACTTATTAATAGATTGGAGGTTTGACTACACCTTCCCATTCATAGATGAATACAGTTTACGAGTTCGAAAATATATTTTGTGCAGTTCATGGTACAGGTTACTATAAAGGGAAGCATGTAATTGGCTCTTTAATTAATAAACTGGAGAAACATTATCCTGAAGTTAACAGAGAAGCAATTCGTTTATTTTGCAGAGGTAGTTGCATTGTGACTATACAAGAAAGCATATATAATATGTTTTGATTTGAAGTATTTATAGATGACATTTTAGAAGTTAATAGCGTAAAGCATATTTCAAATGAGAACTAATTTTGTTAAGTTATTGTTAAAGTTATTTTTATTGTATCCTGTGTTATTATTGATTCGATGTTGTGCTAGCTTAGCATTCTAGATAAAATATAATAATATAAAATTAAAGTAATTGACATAAGAAGACCTGCCTCCTTAACCCCCACTTTTGAAAAATTAAATAATTTTTTTTTAGGTACTGTGAGTAAAGTTGTTTTGTCTAAATTAAAATAACAATCTTACATGCATTTATTTAAATGTAATATTGATGTAAGCCTAAGTTACAAAATTATTAAAAAATATATATGTTATTATATTGAATCGGGAAATATACCAATGTAAAATTTACAATTAGGCTGAAACTCAGATTAGCAGAAATTTTGAAAACTATGCCAATTTAAGGTTGCTTTTTAATTAATTTTAAAAAGCTGTTATTATAGTTATCTTAGAAGCAGTAGTAGAGTTCTTTTAATTAAATCTCAGATAAAGAAATGATTAGAAATAAACAGGCATTTAAAAAAACAATCCCCGCAAATTAAAATAAAGGAACTTTATGTTAAGAGTAGCGTATTTTATTTGTTATTTTAAAATTTGTTAAATTAAATTTTTTAATGTTCAGTGTAAAACGCATACTACAGTAACATTGTCTCTTCTAAGTGATAACTGTCTTTCACACACAGCTCATTTTAAACGCTGATTCTTCAAATTTAAAACACTAATTTCTATGTTGTCAACTGCATCTCCGCGTTCAGTGTCATTATGGCTACGTCATCACTCCCCGCTGCCTGTTTCAGGGGAAAAAGCTCTATGACCTAGCCCTTCTCTTTTAAGTCCTGCAGTAAACCTACTTCAGATTACCTTACGATGAGCGGCGTCGGTTCGTCCTCGCCTGTGAATAAGAATTATACCCTTTTGGATAATGCAGTGGATAAACCCTCAACCTCGGCTGATGTTATTGTTCTGGATGCAAATAGTGGTCTGGATATTAAGGACATTAAAAACTTGTGGATACTGCATATGGAGTTAACTATGGTGATCTGCTTTGAAAAAATTCACATGATCATGGGGATCTGATTCATCTTATCTAGCTAAAAGAACGGATTACTAAAGACATTGATGGTGAAATAGCCTTCTTCCAACGAACGAAACAAGACTTCAAAGGCACCCACTAAATCTTATTTTACAAGCAGAGGCGAATTTCTTAAGGTGCTTCCTAAGACTGACTCTGATCATAGAACAATTTAGCATTATTTGAATGAACGTGTAATAAACCATTGTGTCATCACATCTAAAATAGAACGACCTATTAAAGTCGTATGTAAGGGATTTTCTGATGATACTCAATTAGATGAAATTGAAGATGAGTTCAAAGCATTGGGGTTTAAGGTAAAGAAAGTGGCAATTATGATTCGGCTAAAAACAAAGGCCCCAATGCCCATGCATTACGTTGAAATTATGAATGAACCGGGTGTAGAAAGGATATACGACATAGTAAATATTATGTATCTTGATGTAGGAATTGTACCCTTTAAAGTTAAAGGGGGAGTAGTACAGTGCCACAATTTTCAGCACTTTAACCATTCTTCCGAAGTCTGAAAGCTCAAACCTAGATGCGTTAAATGCGCTGGACCGCATAAAACGGAGAGTTGTACAGCCAAACATCTGAATACCGTAAAGTGCTGCAATTGTGGCCATATAGGACATACAGTCAACTATCGTGGATGCCTGAAATTTCCTTCGAGAAATGTACCTAACAATCCTAGTAATGTTCAGATAAGAAAACCTAAAGTAAATGTTAATGTAAATAATTCTAAAATTATCCCTGGAATATCTTATGCTAATGCTATGAAAAATCAAGTTCCTACTAATGTTCCAATCAAAAATGTTCTGAATGAAAATAATCATGTTGTTAAAAATAGTTTTAGTGCTAAAAATAGTTCTAAGCACAATGAATCTATGTTGGAGCCATTATTAGAAATATTTAAAGATATTAAAAAATTGTTTTGGGAATTAAAATGTATGTTTAATGGTATTTTACAGTTACAAATAATTGGAAAAAATTTCTTCTCGTCCACCCGAGTTACAGGAGACAAAAAATATAATTGATAAACTGTTTGTACTTTTTTCAATTTTCGAGGATATTTTCAGTTCCAATGTAAATAATAATCATGATTAATTCGTACAATAATTTGAATATCATTACATGGAATGCTGATGGATTATCTCGAAAGATTAATGAACTTCGGGACCTTATAAATGAGTACTCCTCCGATATCATGTTCATACAGAAGCATAAGCATAGCCCTAATCATCCTATTTATGTAAGCAATTACAATATTTATAGGTCTTTCATCTTTACTACGAACAGCAGAAATCATGCGGGTGGTACAGCTGTCCTTACCAAACGTTGCATTCCTCACTACTCTGTTACAATTCCACAGCTTTTTAGCCGTTGAAACCGTAGCAGTTACACTCACAACAAACACTTTTTTGACATACACATTTATTTCCACCTATGTTTAATCAAATCGGAACCCAACAAATATACGATCCGATTAGGGTACTTTACTCATACTACGGTCCGAGGTTCGAATCCCGCGAACGGGCTGGCTGTATGGGCGTTTTCGTGGTTTTCCCCATGTGTAACGTGTATACGAGCCAGTTTCCCTTAGAAAGTCCTCCACGAAGGCATCCCTCCTCTTAGGCAGATAGCCCTCGAGGCTTTGCCATACTCACACACACACACACTTTACTCATACTTAGAAACCGTATTAGTATGAGTGGTGACCTTAAAGTTAGACATCGCGCGTGGAACTGTTGCAACTCAAACAGCAACGGACGTGTGTAATTTATGATTTAGCCAACGGCTGCATTACGCATAGCAGCCCCTCCAAACTCCAGCACGATATGGTCCTGGGTCTTCAGGAAATATCGATTTCTCCCTGCTCAGAAATATCAGTGATCCACTGGATGTTTCTGTGATGGAGGAGCTCTTCTCTGACCATAATCTGGCCAGAGTTCTCCTGGACATCAGCTATTATGCCACACCAGTCAAAAGAATCATTGTTATTGACTGGTCTAAGTTTGCCAAAGCTCTAAACAACATACATTACAAACTTCCAACAGTACATAATGAGAGCGAAGTTGATAGTTTGGTTAAGGACTTTACGGATTCTGTATTGCATACCCACAGAATGCCTGCAAAATTATCAAAATTTCCAAACACAAAAGAAATATGGAACTTAAATATCTAATCAAAAGACGAAATGCTGCAAATACTAAACCAAAGCACCATATTTCCTACTGACAAGCAACTGCTCAATAGATTGAATGATGCCGTAAGGTGTCTAATAAATTTCAGTCACAACAAAACTGGACTAATTATCTAAGTCTGCTTTCCATCTGAAGAGCATGCTCTAGATATAGGAAATGCTACAGTAATATTCCGCCCCTTAAAGGACCTGACAGACTCCATTGCACCGAAACTGAGAAAACAGAACTCTTAGCTTCGCATCTGGAATCTCAGTTTTGCATAAACAACATGGAAGACAAAACAATAGAATAGATTATCTCTGACTTTCATAACAATTATACGACAAACCCACTCACTAACAACATCGTTCCAGGCGACCGTCTGAAGTTCTTGCCTATGTTAAGAATTTAAAGAACAACAAGAGTCCCGGTATTAGCCAAATCGAGATAACTTAGTAGATTAAACTATCCCTAGAAAATCCTAGAAAAATTCTAAAACTGTATTAAACGAAACCTATTAAATTTTAAAAACATGATGTAAATGTTAAGACGATCCTATACTTTTTTTGAAAAAAAAAATATCTAAAGTGAACTTATCAATCATGTTATAATTTTATAATATACTTTAGAATACTCATATTTTCATGCTCCTGACCAACTTCTCAAGGTGTTATAATCTGAAACATTAAAAACAATCCAAGAGAGCAGAATCACATTTCGTTCCGCATGATCTTTTGAAAAATCAATAAACAGTAAAAGGAAAATAAAAAATCAATATATAATATATATATGTCATAATAAGAGCACAAGGAAATGCCGGAGCAGTGTCGACGCGTGCTTAGATCCATATTGAAGAAGAATTTTGATTGCGTAGTATTTAAGGAACTTGGCAGTCGAAGCAGTTTTAATTCCATTTTTATTTCCAACTGATATTTGTGGCCACAATCACTTGGCACTCTAGTCGGGCCTTTCCACACAGGATTTACATTTTTATATATTGTTAAGATAGAAAGCAAGCCAGCGAAATTACATCTTAGCAGAGTAAAGAGCAAAGCTGAAGTGCGTAGTTATGAAAGATGGAAGCACGCGAAGAGAAAAGTTTTGGTTTACAATTCGGTGATTGGTCGTCAAGAGGCATCTGGTATTAACGGTTACGTAAGATCGCATGATTAATTTGAATGACGCAATGCAGATAAGTTATTACGATTTTAGAATAGAGAGGAAGAATTAATCTTTATAGTTATATTATAATTCTGATTCATACATTTTTATCTTACATATATATATATAAGATCAAAATATGTAAATCAAAATTATAATTTAATCTAACGGTAACCTCTTACTTCTCCCTCTCTGTCCTAAAAATTGTAATAACTCGTTTGGACTGCTTCATTTCTAGACCACTTCATCTTGCATGGCGTACGCAGCGCTCATGACACAGTTATTTCGGAACCTAAACTCTAAGAACTGAAACCTTTCTAATTAAGAAAATATTTCTCTTAACAGACTGCCAGACTCGATAAATGCGCAGTTAGCTTGTAGCTCTGTTACCGCTCGGACGCCATTTCATTTCGCTTGTGTTTTATCGTACTGCTAACTACGCCGTTATTTAAAATGTGAATCTCTATATAAAATTCTGGTGTGCCTATTGAGCCATGATCATGTGCAGTGAAAAATATAGTTTCGATAATTAGTTCGTGCCCGGCAATAAGGATTATGCTCAATTCGGTTACGTCTGTCTATAAGGTCTCTCTTTTGAGTGCCATCTTTCTAATTATGCAGCGGTCTCTCCAACTCTTCATCACACACACATATTCTAATATATATGTGGGTTCTGGTCTTGGGCAATCACAATTCAATAACACATTTAATGAAACTTTAATACATATATAACAATGTTCATCTAGTAATACATATAAAACTTCTTAATATGACATCGTTCATCTATTAACACAACCCCGTTGATCTCTCTTTCATAAAAACAAAAGTGGCGAGAATTCCATCAAAATCACTCGCGCGGCAAACAGTTAAAAATCAAACGACGCGCGAGAAAAATATTAAGCTATGGAGTTAAAATCGCACATTCGGCTTTCCTGCTATGCGTCGGCCTCGACTACATTATTCTACTCTTGATATCGTAAATCATTGGTCATCTTATAAGATCTAGCCTTTTTAGGCAACATAAAATAATCTAGATCTTACAATGAACCTGACGAATTCTTGCCCAGGCATGTAGTAATGACAGCACAAAAGAAGTGTGAAAAATAACCCTTTGTTATTTTCACCATTCGTTTGTTTTCTTCTGTTGATATTTTTTTAACTAATAACAGAAAAGGCACTATTTGACCAGGCAAATCACCGACAACTTGCGGTGAAACTTAAATGTTATAACATAAATTAATTCAAGTCTAAATGGAATAGTGCTGGATTAGCACGTCAAGTTACGGCTAAACTTAGGTTGATTGAACAAACCTAACAAGCGTGACAATTATTCGAATGGCCAAGGGACGTATTTGCATAACAGCAAGATCAGCAACGAAACGTGCACTGGTTAGCGAAAACACGCTCTGAATTACTTCCGTTCCGTTCCGTTTGCCGTTGTCGCCGCGTTTAGCTTGGAAAGCTGCAATCCATATATCAGCTACCTTCGTTTGGTTGCTTCATGTAGCGATGCAGGGAGAGAAATGCCTAAGTGAGTCCTAGAGACAACATATACATAAAAATACAAATTCTTCTCACAAACTGGATGACTATATTCATAATATTTGCAACCATTTGCTTTGCATTAAATGAGTGATGAAGAGGAAGTCAAATTCATGCTATGTACACATATTTAGTTGAGATTTTGGACACAGCCGACGCGAAAGCACATTTAAGCTTTATGTAGGAACATTTTGGTTATCTTTGAGCATAAAAGCCCCAAAAGGGCGAAGATAGTGGTCCTCTTGAAGAATCTCGGAGCTGAAAAATTCAAAGTGGTTCATTATATTACATTCTTTTGCTTAATGATAGAAGCGTTCATTCAGCTTTCTGAGAAACTTCGCCAACGGTTCGATCTTAAGGTCATCATGAAGACATTTATTACGTACATAGAAATGGGTATTTGTAATAATGCGAAGATATCTGCTTTGCACCATTTGAAGCTTTTTAAGATCCTTATTGGATATAGTTGTCCATGCCGGCGAAGCGTAAGTCATGACTAGTCTGATAACGGTGAGGTAAATAAGTCTCTTTTTGTTCAGGGCCAGTGAAGCGTATTTCCCAATAATTGGTATATTTGATGATTTTTAAGTGCCTGTCACGCACATTATAAACATGATGTGTCCAAGTAAGGCGATCATTAAATAAAACATCAAAATATTTGACCAGGCAAACCACCGGAACAGTTTCGTTGAATAAAGTAAGTTGGTTTTTGATCGAAACGTTCCTTTTGCGCTTCCGAATGATCAAGAGCTGTGACTTTGAGGAATTAATTTGGATTTTCCATTGTGCACACTATTGTTCAATCGAAAGAATAAGATCTTGAAGTTTTTTGACTGTGTGATTTACATTTGCAGATTTCACAGCTAACGCGGTGTCATCTGCATAGCAAGAGAAAATAGAGTTGTTCTATGGCATTTCTGCAGCATAAAATAAATAAAATATCGGTCCTAGGACCGAGCTTTGAGGAATACCACTACGAATATTCCTTTTGTAGGAGTCAACACCATTAACACAAATATAAAAAAAGTTCTGTTCGTGATGAAAGAATGCATCGTAAGTAATCGAAGTGACAAGAAATCAATTTTGAGATAAGTACCTCATGCCAGACGCGGTCGAAAGCTTTCGCCACGTCTAGTATGAGGAGAGCAACACACTGTTTATTACGGAGGCCTGAGCCAGCAAAATCCGTAATCCGTGCTAATGGCCTGGTCGTCGAGAGTCAAATTGTTCAGGCGGTAGTAAATTAAGATAAGCCTGAATAACCTTCAATATTCACCAGTTTAAATACTCACTTCACTTAACTTTAAATTTGCATCCTGGGAAGGAAAGGCGAAGGGAAGTAGAGGAGTTCTGGAAAGATAACAAAAATTTTAATAATATGCTTATTTTAACTAAAGGAAACTCTATAATATTATACCATCGTTGTCTTCGGTAAAACGAACTATCATTATGAATAATGAATAAACTGAAACCTGAAAAGAAACAGGAAGCGAGAGGGGGAGATTGCATGCTAAGGACAATATTGCAAGAAAATATCTTAATTGTCCTTCATCTTTGTAACAATAGCATCGTCAATAGTCCCTTCTATTTTTCAAACGTCTTCATCTACAAAGAAAATATCTTCATTCTTTAACACCTTTGAAAAAGTTCATTTCATCTTAAAAATAACATTAACTGAAATAAAAGTCATTATTGGGTGAAAAATCACAGTTCGGTTATCAGTTGTATCACTCCAAGTTTAAATGTCATAATCAGTATTATTCTATACATCTTCTGCTTGGGTCCATTGTTTTATGTATTCAGCGCATGTAGTTGTTTTTGTGGGTCCTCCATGATCTCCTTCTTTTACAACATCATAAGTGTCATTATTCTTTATTTTGATAATCTTATACTGGCCAAAATACTTTTATTTTAACTTAAAGTTTGATCCAAATTGCATTCTTTTGATTGCTACTAAATCAATAATCTCATAACATTTTGGAGAACGTCTTCGAAGGTTATCTGTTTTCTTATTTTCTTCCTGCACCTTAAATATTTGTTTCTTCGCATCTTTTCGAAGTTATTCTCGGTAAGTTTCAAAATTATTTTGAATTACTGCGTCACTTATTTCTTTAAGTATACTATTTTCTTTTCCAGAAGTATAATCAGTATCTGCTCGAAAAGTAGAACCATTCTGTTTGCCAATTCCAGGTATAAAATTAAGAACTGATTTTGCTTTGGGAGACCTTGTCCTAGGTTTAATTGATAAGTTGATGTCACACTAGATAGTGTTGAAACAGCAGCAGCATCCCACAGTCTCCATAGTATTCCCAATCATTACCATTAAGAATTCCTCGTAACTGACGAAATTTTTCATCAGTGATACACATTTTTCTTTCCAGTTCTGCTTGTTTAGCAGACAGTCACTTCTCTATCATTTTTATCAAGCGATCTTCTTGTAAAGCTAGCTTTATTTATTATTTTTTTCTTTCATTTTCATTTTAACATGTTGAACTTGTTTTTCTTGCTCAGAGAGTATTTTATTTTTGGTGCTCATCTGAAATTTTGCAGCTTCTACTTCATTCTTGACATCTGATAGTTGTTTCTGTAACAAAAGTTGTTCTGATACAAGATAGTTGTTCTGATACAAAAAATTTTCTTTGCAAACATCTAACTCGTCATTCACGAGCATTTTTGCCTGAGAGAAAAAATTACTCATGTATTTAGAAATATTATATGAAAATTCATATCATATCCATCAATTTATATCAATACATATAAATATATATTGCATAACATCTAAAAGTACCAAAAATGAGCCCTGTAAAGCACAGTACGTTTTTAAAAATTTATAGTTTAAATTAAGGATTTCCAGCCTTTTTCTTCATTAACCCCTTTGTGTTTTTCTTTTTAATATATAGCGTATTTGTATTCTTATTATTTTTAATTTTAGAAAAATAAACAAGATGCAAAATAAACTTGCAAAAGATGCAAAATCACAGATTTTAATTGCCCTAGAGTTTGATTTTAATGAACGTAATGGCTGCACTTAACCCATTCCCTGCCATGATACCCCATATGGAGATCGCTTACATTTGTATACATTGCGACGTCATGCTGCACCTGGGTGGTCCCTTACGGGTGGTCATGCTTTCCTGAAGATTGCAACTAAGGGTAGAAATTTTAAACAAACACGTGGACTCGGTTAGTTGAGCTCACGAGTTTATTTTTCTTGCTCTCTCGTTACTTTTCACGAGAAAAATAATACGGTTATTTTCAAAGCACAAAAAAGTTATTTAGGAACAATTATTTTTGTTGTACTGAATTTCACTTGATCATTGGTAAGTAATTAATGTATTTATATATTATTTATCCTCATACTATAATTTGGATGGGTACAATGAACCTAGATACATCGATCCCCTTTTGGGGATCATGGCTGATACTGACTAAAATTGTAAAAAAGCTGTTTTTCTTTTTTTTTTCCAAGAAATGTCGCGTAAAAGATATCTTTCTTTAAAAGAAATAGAAGAAATTGTAAATTCTGATGATTTTTTTTTTTTTTTTTTTTTCATCTGAAGATGACGACGATAGATATTGTTGAAATTCCACCAGAGCGTGTTGATGAGATTTCAGATAATGAGGACATGGATGACAACGTAATTGATGATGAAGAACCACTTGATGTTCCCGGGTGTGTTGAAATTCACCGTGTGGCAGGATTTGAGGAAAATGTTTTAGTGAATGCAACTGAATCTTCAGCAAATGAAGTAACAAAAGGTACCGGCTTACCACCTGCTAAAAAGGGAAAAGAAGTATTGACTTCCAATTGGAAAAAGAAGCAGCCTTAGTACTCAAAACTATATGAAAATTCTGACGTCATAGAGACAAGGCGAAATGATGTCATTCGAAAACTCCGGGGAAAATCCCTGGTAGAGTGTTTTGAAATACTTTTTGATAATGAAACTGTCACCTATATTGTCCAGCAGTCTGTAATATATGCCATACAGAAAAACAATCATCAATTTCGGCTTTCTAATAACTGCCTAAAAACATTTATTGGAATACTTCTTTTCACTGGCTATCATTCACTTCTACAAGAACAATTATATCGGCGTGAAGATGAAGACATGAACATTCCGTGTGTTAGAGCATGCATGAGTCGGAATAGGTATCTCGAAATTAAACGGTACCTACATATCAGTGACAACTCCGATTTAGAAAGGATTCCACTAGGTGAACGTGATAACCTCTTAAAGATTCGCCCATTGATGAATGACAAATTTCAACAATTTGGGGTGTTTTCTGAAAGTCTGAGCATTGACGAACAAATGGTTCGTTACTATGGACATTACTACCGCAAACAATTTATACGTGGTAAGCCAGTGCGGTTTGAGTTCAAACAATGGGCTATCTGTTGTTCACAGACTGGATATTGTTATCAGACTCAAGTGTATGAAGGCAAATCAAAGAAATTAGGAGATGATGAAAGCATCAGTTGGCTTAGGACATCTGTTGTCCTTCAGATGGTATCTATTCTTCAGACACCAAATGTTCATAAAGTTTACTTCGACAATTTTTTCACAGGATTTTCTCTAATGAAACATTTGCAGGACATTGACGTTAGAGCAACAGGAACTGTTCGATTCAACAGAATGAACAAATGCCCTATTGCAACAGACAAAGAGATAAGGAAAAAAGAACGCGGGGCATATGACTACAGATTTGATTCCCGTAATGAAATTTTAGCTGTCACGTGGAATGACAACAGTTGTGTAAGGCTTCTGTCTAACCATGAAACTATCGAACCAATGTCAGAGGTGAAGCGATGGAGTAGAACAGAGAAGAAAGATATTCAAGTACCACAACCCAAACTGATATCAGAATATAACAAATGCATAGGTGGAGTAGACAAGATGGATTGAAATGTTCAAAAATACAGAATCAGAATAAGGGGGGGAAAATGGTATTTTCCTTTGCTTACTAATGCCATCGACGTAACACTAGTTAACCACCATGCACTGTATTGTATTTCAAATGATAAAATTCCATTTCTAGATTTTAGGAGGATGGTTGCTAGAGGAAATCTTGCTTTATCTTCAGAACTCTCAGATGCAAAAAAGAGTGGAAGGAATTTTTTTAACAAAGCATCAATTAATCGTGTTCCTACTGTTATCAGAACATCTGGTAATCATTATATTGAACGGACAGAAAATGGTAAACAAAGAAAATGTGCAGTGTGCAAAACAAATGCAAGAAAACAATGTGGAAAATGTAATGTTGGATTACACGTAGGCTGTTTTGAACGCTGGCATTCAAAGTAGATAGTATCAGCCATGATCCCCATTTGGGGATCGGACTTAAATTTAAAATTTCTGAAAAACCATTGACGCATTTATGAGAAAAACATGTTTTTCTTATTATTTAGATGTAAACTAACAGAAATAAAATAAAAATTGATGAAATAAAAATTTGGCAGTTAATGGGTTAATGTACTGAAATAATTTTTTAAATATTTGGCATAAAATTGCTTAATTCTTAAATCAGCTCATTCGGAAATAGTCAGCTTGTTTCTTGTTTTCCGTAGTAAGTTATTGACTTGACTAAAGCTTCTTCCCAGTGCGTAAGAGGAAGAAAAACTCTATAATATTGGTTTGGTAACATTTTTAATTTTGGGATATTTCTCTCGAATAATTTATAAATTACCAAACTTAGTGCACTCATTTTAAATATGGCTTAATTTATTTGTATAATAAAGTTTTATATCAATATGCAATTATCTTTTTTGTATATTTTATTTATTTGTATAATAAGGTTTAATATCAATATGCAATTACTTATCGTTTATTATTAATATATTTTTTACAGTCAGTGGAATCTTGATTTTGCTGATCAACTGTCATTGCATATTTGGATATCGAATCGTTGACCATCATAGAGACACTTTAAAAATTCATTAACGCAAATGAGAAACCCTGGTCTAAACTCTAACTAATAAAAATTACTTGAAAACATTTTTAATGTTAGAATTCATTTTAAATTGCTAAAGGTTTTGCACATCTCTTCATAAATCATTTTTATAAAAACATTTTAGTAATTTTTTATGTAAGATCAGCTTGAATTGGAATATGGTAAAGCACTTAAAATTCCTATTGCGAATAAAAGTATTTGTTGAAGACTTTTAAAACAGAAATTAGAAAGGACAAAATTGAGCCAGCCCATTTATTTGCCAGAAATATAATTAATGCTTAACTACCAATATTCCAAAGCATTAGCCATTCCACCATTTAAATTTACATCAGGAAATACTGCTAAAGATAAAACTTAAAATAATTGCCCAAGCTATTATACTTATGTCAGTATAAAATATGAAGAATGTATAATTAATTAAATTATTTACAGGTTTGAATGTTCTATTCATCAAACAATGAAACCAGTCTATACTGCTCATATGACAATTAATGCTTATATAATTTTTTAATTATATCCAAAGAATAAATTTTTTTCCCCATCAATGTTCTATCATATCCATCAATGTTCTGAGGTAATATCCGTATTTCATGGAACACTTAGACAAGGTCTGAATTCAGTTTGAGCAATTCCTAGAATTAGAATTTGTGCCTTCTGGATAGATTTTCATTCCTGAAATTATGTCTGATTCTTAATCCTATTATTACTGAATGATCTCTGGCATTAAATTCACAACCCTACGGTTTTTCTATCGTTGAATTTTCTTTGAATTTTCAATATTACCTTCAGTTCTAGTATGGGCAGAGACCTGTTGCAGTTACAGGATTTCTTCAATTAACAAATGATGTCAGATATTACTTTACTTCGTAGGCTGCTTTAGAAAGCTAAATGTTATTATTTATTTCCTTTATTGAAATGTGTTAGATAGAGATTTGAATAAGTTAACAGATGTAGATTGAGGCAATGTAAATTGCATCAATTTTCTTATGTGTTATTTTTACTTCTTTGTATGAAATAAAGATAATCACAAAAAATGTCAGGCGTCATATTTCAACAGAAATGTACCTTTTGATAATTCTTTTACATATGGACAGAAAAAAAGAATTTTTTTCATAACACAAAAGGAAATTTTTCATGACGTGCATGTACATACATATCTGGCATAGCTAAAAAATTATTGGCCGTAGTACATTAAAATTCTGTATATGAGACTGCTATAACATCTAGTTGTACACATCTTTCTTACTGCAATTGGTAAAACTGAAATTGCACCTGAGGTGGATATATATATACTGAATACACCATAACACATATATTGAATACACCATAACAGATAATATATATACATATAAGTATATATATTTTAAAAAATTTTGCAGAGGCAATAAGGAAAATATGCTATCCAGACTAGAGGATATTATGTTATAAATACGAACAAAGAAAGAATTGGAATTCGGCACTGAGACTCAGATTTTGGATTTAATTTGTTTTTTTCTGGCGAGTTCCATTTTTTTAATCATATGGCCGGCTTGTGCTGGCTAGGAGGATCGGGGGCTGTGCCCTTACAATAATAATAATAATATATATATATATACTGAAAGTATACATACCTACCTGTTACCTGACTTAAAAGTACCTCTCCAGTTTTTATTTTCACAATCGTTGGTCATAGTAATAAACTTCCAATGACAGAAGTGTATATGACAAAAATATTCATGTTTTAGCAATGTTAAACTAAAAAATTAATTTTCAACAAATAAAGAAATCTAACTACACACATAATAACATTTTTTGCATGTAGTTAATCTAACAATATTTAACATCAATTTACTGTTCTAAATAGCTAACAATATTTAATAGCAATTTATTGTTGCAACAAAAAGTGTATATAATTAAATAGGACAAATTAAACAATGTGTACAAGGGAATGATGTGCTGTCCAAATCAGATTTTTTAATTTGGTGACATGAACTGCATCCCATTTCATAAGTGCATGCCAATTTAATAATTATTCACTATTACATCATTACATTCCCTAATGAGATTCCTATATCAACGAGTTTCATAATTTTGATGTTTCAGTAAGAATGAAAATAAAATGTGAAGAAGATACATACATACTATACACATACACAAACAGAAATGAGGAAATACCCTCCAGTCTGGATAGCATATGTTTTCACAAAAACAGAAGTCATGCTTCATGTCCTTGTTTAAAATATTATTTAATTTCTAGAATATTTTAGCCAAATAAAATGTAAAAAATATATTGAATTTTTTGATATTGTAAGGCAAAGCTTCTGAAAACCTTTGGCCCTGGTGATCCTAATTACTCGAGCAAACATTTACAAACCTGAGTACAGAGCTATATATAAATTAGGAAAATGAATTAAACATCTGGGGATGTTAATTTTTTTTTTAAATGTATTTCATAGTACAAACAAGTCTAATTTTATCATATATTAAAGGCAAAGTCAAATATTCATATTAATGGGTTACAACTGATTAAAAATTAACAATTAAAAAAATTAAATTAAATTAAATTAATTAAAAAAATAGAAAGCAATAATATTGATTATTTGGTATAAGTTCTTTCTGTTATGGAGAGCACAATGCATACTTATAGTCCACAAAGAAAGATGATCAGATTGAACATTTCGATAATATATATTTACATTTAAAATGTTATTGAAATGGTCTCAAAATCATCCTAAGAATATGTTAATACCCTCTGTACTTGTATCTGACACTGAATTTAAGAACAATTTTAAATGAGATTGTCATTAAATTATACCAGTAAAAAATAAAATAGAAATTATTTGTGTGTAAAACAGCCTTATTTTAAATGATTTATTTGGCTTCTAAATGCTGTATTTCATAAAATGTTTTCAGTTAAGTACATGTCTTTCAAATTTGAGTGATTATATTCTGATCTCAAAATTAGTTATTAGTCTGGGCTGTTCACTTAATAAGATTAAAAACTATAGTTTTATATGATAAAGATATTGTATATATATATTTTTATTATGATAAGAGTGTATGTATTTTGTGTATATATTTAGTTATGTTTGTATTTATACGATAAGAATATTTTGTGTAAAGATTAAGAACTATAGTTTATGTGATAAAAGTACTGTTTGTGATAACAGTTATGTATGCATTATCGTAGTAAATGAAGAAATCAAGAAAAGTATCTCATGTACATTTCATATATTCATTTAATTAAATTTGTGTTATTATAATTAGATTTATATTATTTGTCTAAGTTTCTGAAAGTACTCCGAACCCAGAGAAAAGCTTACAGTATATATATATTGAAGTACATATACGAAACTAAGCAGTTCAAAGGTTCACTTTTGGAATAATTTATTAATATTTCGTAAATGATTAAAATGGCTTACAAATGATAATATATATAATAATATAATTAATAAATCAATAATATAATTAATAATTCAATAATATAATTAATATAATTATCATGATGAATGAAAACTGGCAAAGCGTTCGGAAGAAAAATGGTGTACAGACTTATTCTTTGCAAACCACCGGTCCAACCAGCATCAATAAAAAGAAACTGAAAGGAAAGGTATAAATTTATCATAAAGCAGCAGTTAACACTTTTAAAATCTTGAATACAATAAGGAGGTTGTTATTGTATCTTAATTACAATGAGGAAGTTTATTTATCAAGACTTTATTTATGATTAATGAAGAAGTTTATTTATGGTTCACACGTAAACGCACTGTCATTTTGAAATAAATGTTTTAGATAATCTTTAAATACTACTGGAAGATTTCTCAAATAGTTTGTTTTCAAATTCCATATTCATTTTATTTGGATGAATAGTAGCCGATTTATTATAATTTCCAGCTTTTCAAACGCAAAAATACGGCTTACTTGCACTTAATTTCTCACATCAATCACGCTTCACATCCCAGATTTTGATAATGTAATACGAACCTGGCGGGAAAAGGAGACTCTTTTGGCGCAATCTATGGCGAAATTTCGTACAGGGGAAAGCAAGGATCAAGTTTGTATTTAATGTGACCGATACATCTGCCGAAGCCCAAGATCTCCTTTCCCTCTCAAGACATACCTCAAAGCAAGAAACGGGGGCTCGGGAAGTACCGTCTGTTCAGAGTAGTTACGAGGAAGGAACCATATAATTATAAGCAACTATTGTTCTAGGTTATTGCTAACTTTCAAGAAGTCTTTCTGCACCGATGGGCAAAAAATCAAGTTTAGGTGAGAAGGAAAGGTACATAGAAAGGGGGGCAAATAAGCATTTCAGAGGAGAGTAAAAAGGAACTTATATTTTATACGAGCTGCAAAGGTCAGGAAGAAAAAATGGACAAAAAAATTAAAATACATTGCCCAAAAGTAATAGCGAGAGAGTGAGAGAAAGAAAGGGCTTATAGAAAGAAAAAGAAAAGAGGTAGAAAAAATCCTAAAATACGGTTGAGGCTATGAGTGTAGTCAAAAGGGAAGGAAACTGTGTTTTTTTACAATAAATGGTGTCTCCCAAGTGGGTGTAATAAATGTGTTTGGTAGAGCTGAATAGATGATGTGTTGGGGGGAAAATAAAGAAAAAGTAAAAATTGGAGGTCCAGTTGCATTACCGTTTAAGTCTAGATGAGAAGCCAACTTATGCAAAGACAGAAGCTCTGCTACGATTTTGCCTCCATCTTTTGAGATCGCAGCGCCGTCATGGATAACGGAGTGTATATGTCTGAAACGGAGAAACCTCTGAATCTGAAATGTAACGCTAAGTAATTAAGTGTAATTGAGTTAACTATGAGCGTCGGCAAGACAAAAAATAAGATAAAATAATGTACGAAATAATAATTGCATACATATAAATAGGTAAAAATAATATAATAGGTGAATTTACTTAAATTAAAATTTATAGATACCCTAGCATAATTTTATACACAAGCATAATTTTATATAAAAGTATTATAACATTTAGGAAATTACATTTTATATCAACTAAAATTTAATTTAAGAAGTTAGCCTTATGATATAAAAGTGACGTAGTATAAATACATATATCAAATACAGGATAAATAAATATCGTTTCCATGGGTAATAGGACTATAGTAACGGAATTAAGCATAATTTTGAGTACTTCTTGAAAGACAAGGCATGCTAATATAAAAGAAAACCTTACGGATAAATAGGAGTGCTACAAACTGTTCATTTCGGGATCGCCGTTCATCATATGAAGAAGTCCAGGCTAAATTAACCAACGACTTCATATAACAGTATATTATCTCGTTGAAATTAACATGTTGCCTCCTGAATCGTTGAAGCTGTTTCAGCGCTTTTGTGTTGCAGCACACAATAACCTATATGTCAGTCTAAAAAAACCCTTTTTTTTTGTAATAATATCAACTAGTTGTACAAATGAAGGAAGGGAGCTAAGATAGAAAAAGGAGCAACTTCAGAGCTGCGTTATTGGTATAACAAGAGATACGAACGCGTAAAAGACCCCGCCCATCAAAAGGTAGCCACGCCTTCATTGAAAAAATAAAGAAATTAACATGAGCAAGTGAGACTAAAAACAAAGCAGGCTCTTGCCGCAAAAGCATAAACAGGGGATCTTCACCTAAGGGCAATGTCAGCAAGCACCAATTTTTTTTAATTGCGGTGAATTGAGGTGTTTTGGACTATTCGGCCTGACGGCCTTTACTCAAAAGAAATTGAGCCTACTCATTCCTACCAAGAAGGTTAAAGACTCCTACAGTCCTCCAACGGTCGTATTTGATGAGTCTTTTTGTGTCATGGAAATAATCTAATAGTCTGCCTCATTATTATCGAGCATTTTGTTATCATTATTATCGAGCATTTTGTTATCATTATATTAGGTACGTTTTTAAGTTTGGCAACATTGATTAGGGTTAAGTGAGGGGACTAGGCGTGTTATCATCTGCTACAGGCAAGTAAACAGTCGAAATATTAAAGTATCATTAAGGGCGAGTTGTTGTATGAAGTGACGCTGTAGTCTTAAGTGTTTTGATATTACGCGAATTAGAAATTTTTCTCGTATTGTTAAATCGCGAAACGGAGGTATTTCGTCGTTAATCAAACACCACTGTTATAGAGAGTAAGTGGAGGTGATCCATTGGTGAAGAATACATTTTATGTATTAAATCTTTTTAAAAATTTATAGTTTGGTAGATTTTCGTTTCTTTCGATTTGGTGCATATTCACTCATAGTTTCAGTTTTGGTTACTAGCATACATCTTTAACATATTTGAACTGTTTAAAATGAATGTGATAAAGTTAATTTAGAATTAACTCTTAAGTGATTTTGAGCTAGAGGCAGTTATAAAAGTCCAATTTCTCATGCTTAAATTTAAAATTGTCGCTCATATTTATAACCCAGTAGGATTTGTCAAAAGAATCTTATGATTTTCTGCTGGTTTCTGATTGCATGTGAATATGAAGAACGATGTATTGGCTCCATGTATGGTGATTTGTTGTAAATTATCGTGTTGCCTTAATTAAATTCTGTTCGGAAGTAAATTTTAGAAGAGAAAATTTCTTTATGTCATCATTATTTATAACAGGTCTGTTTTGTTAACTGAGTTTTATATTAATGTGTTGTTTGTTTTTTAAATATTACCCTTGTTGTTCTGGATAATGTGGGAACAGCTGCCCAATTCTATGCTGTGCTCAACTTCAGGATATGATCCTGAGTGAAAATGTCTTGTGTTATGTTAAATATACCTGAATTTTGTAAATACATTTGACATGAATTTTTTTTAGTGCTGCTTCATGTAGCAGCGAAGAGATTTTCGTGGGATATGATTCTGCTAACATATCCCATGGAACTTGCAAGGCTCACAAAAAGACTTGTTTGTGGAAACAATTCTTTATTTCTTTTCCAATTACATTTCATATTTGCACAGTGGACACACACAAAAAGGAGGGATATTATATGTATAAGAATCAAAGGTTAATCTTCGGATTATGGTAACTTGGCGAAAATTTGGCGACCAACCCTGCTACAGCAACCTGCTAGTTGTTTTTTTTTTGACACCATTTTGTTTTCATGAAGTAAAGGCATGTTTTTTTTTCTCAACATTTTTTTCCAACAATCTGCTATCCGAATTACGCTTATGCTAGAACTTTTATGGAACAAAAGTGCTTAATCATGATGAAGATTAGGTGCGAAATTGGGAGAAAGTGCAGAATCGTCCACTGCTTGCCGCGTTTATAAGAATTGCACATACACGGTATCATCCATGTACACGTCGACCTATTTTCACTTAAAAAAACATCCCAGAATTGCACAAAAATGATATGACTTTATCCATGTACACTGCTAAAGTCTTAGCTAGTAACCTTTATCGCCTTACCAGAATGTCGCCAAACTACCTGTTACCATATTCCAAAGATTAACCGAATCAAATAATTGTGCCTTCTAGATATATGTTTTTGGGAACTCGTAAGGCCCACAAAAGGACTTGTTTGTGGAAAAAATTCTTTCTTTTCCAACTACATTTTGTACTTGCTCAGTGGACAATGAAACTAAATCATCTGAAGAATTTTAAATGGATCACCATTGTAAGATGGTGCACTTAAAGCTTAAATTTTGAAAGAAAATATTTTATTATTTGGTAACAAATGGTTCATTGAGTTACTGTATTTAAAAAATATGAAGTATATACAAATTCAAACAGTTTTCCCTGTATAAAATAGAAATTGATTGAAATGGAGCTAAATTTTTCGCATAATCAGAATGATTATATTTATTTTGAATCTAACATTAATAATTTAACTGTACTTAATAGAAACAGTTCCAGCCATGCAGTTTTATGTTTTGATAAAAAATAGCGTGAAATATCTCATGATGATCACTTGTAAAATTAGTGCTTCTGAGAATATAAACAAACATTGGTTTTTAACATCATGGTAGTCATATTCTGTAAGGTGACTATCTTCACAGGACACTAGTCGTTTAGATGTTAGGTTATATGAATGTGAGAAAGTACTCAAGGGCTATATGCCCAAGGGAAGGGATGCCTTTGTGAAGAACTGGCTCATATTCACTGTATACACGAGGAAAAACAAACCATACAGTAGAAATCATCAGCCATTTAGAGCCATGTGTAGTGTTTGGATAGTTCCTGTGAAACAGAAGCAGCTTAAAAAAAAAAAAAAAAAAAAAAAGGGCAGTGCTCTTCTGTTATCAGAAATGTTTAATTCACAAAATCCTGTATGTAAAGAAATCGGTGAAATATACTTCATGTAGAAAAATAGCAGAATAATGTTTGTTTAATACTTTATAATAATTACCATTTCAAAGTCTCATAAGCATTTTAATAAATATATTTGAATATAAACTTGATTAGAGGGGGTTAAACTGCTTATATGAGACAGGTTTATCATTAAATGTTAAAACTGTTGCTCACTGGCAGTCTTGGAGTCAAGCCCCGGTTAACAGGCTTCCCTCCTCTTAAGCAAATAGCCTGGGAGTCCTTTTTTTATATTCTAAATAATCCTATTTATACATGGACATAATTAGAAAAAGGGTATTTGGGTAGATTATTAAACAAATGACTTTCATAAATTAAAATATATATATATTTATATTAGAAGTACAATTAATTTATATGGCCAGATAAATGACTCCTATATATTTATTTAAATAGTAAGTAGATAATTAAAAAAATTGTATTCTAATTAGAAATTACCTGAAAATACATGTGATCTAAGAATATTCTATAGTGTAAAAGTAAAATAATTTTATTGTGATTGGATGTGTAATTAATTTATTTAAAAAAATTAATAATAGAAAGTAATTGTGTGTAAGTAAATACATATGGGATAATGTGAGCCATAAGTATGGAAAAGGGAGCATATTTTGTAAAAAAAAAAAAAAAAAAAAAAAAAAAATTTATTTAGAAATTAATTTATTTAGAAAATAATTAAATAGCGTATTCAAAACATGTACTGACAAAGTCGTGTTCATTAGCACAAAGATTTATCTGCAAAGTCTTGTGACATCCAAATGCCATTGAAAGAAAATATTCCTTTGCTTTTCCCCATCTTAGTTGCCATCTGAACTAGGTACCTAAACACTCTTTCCACTGTTTGGCGCTTATCTCCCTAGTTACGTAACGCGATTTCATGAAGCTCACCAAGTGCCTGTTTTCTGAATATCCCCAAAATTTTTATTAATAATGTACTTATTTCTGACTTAAAATAAATCCTTTCTACTCTTTAATTGTAATCTATTACTTAATCATTTCTAGTTTATTACTACTTTTAAATTTTCCTTCAGTAATTTAAAGATTTTTTTTTTTTTAAATTACGTTTAAAAAATGTATGATCCATGTAAAAATTTTATTAAGAGAATGCAAAAATATTTTTTTCACTTAGAGTTGGGTGTATTTTTAATGTTTAATTGACGAGTTTTAATCCCTCAAATAGTCAATGGGCTGGCTCCAAACATATGACAACTAAAAAAAAGAATATCTTGCTTTGAATGATTAATATGTTTAATTTATATCAAGCACCAGTTGTTCTGATTGCCTAGGAGGCTGAAAATGCTGGAGCTAGGCCTCAATATTCAAAATTTTTCTGTCTTCCAGTATACAAGACTGTTTTGTACTAAAATAATATGAATACATGCCTTTTCTGGGTAACTAATTGGCAGTGTTATTTCTTCAATAGATTTCTCTTTTATGCTTAATTCTAGTATAATCTCTTACATATTTATTATTGTTATAAAGGCTTAATTATGCACATCAGCAAACTTGAGATAGGAATTTATATGACTAAATTTCCTTCTCTTTTTAAAATGTGTGTTTAGTGTGTGTATATTTACATATATACCTATACAGTGAACCTTCTTTTGCAAACCTCTTAGTGACCAAATGTTTCTGAGGATACGGATATCAGTATTAATAATTCTAATAAACTGTATGCTATTATGTGCAAGACACATTTTATTTCACAAAAAATGCAGAAGGAAATCAGGGAGGCAGCTTATGCATGCAATTTATTAGAAATAGGTATATTCAAATATGGGACAACATAGCAACACATGGGGTTTACCAAATGAGTATATCTGTTGTTGGGTGAACATTATATAGGATTGTACAAGTTAAATTGTGGTTGCGAGATTGTTTGAAGGAAATTTTTTATAATAAATTTCTGAAACAAATTTCATTTTTATCTTAATATGAGTGATTCGTCCATAGACTAATTTATGACACAGTATATTTGAAGTTATTCATTATATCCGTGAAGGAGTTCCATTTACCATTTCTTGTAAGGTCCATGAACTGAGTACTGCTCACATTATTACCAAAGTCCCAGGTAGTAACCTTTATCGCGTCCAAAATGTTGCCAAATTACCAGTTACCATATTCTAAAGATCAGCCTAAATGTTTTTCAAGCTTTTGCTACAAAGAAAAGAGCCAGTATAAAATATAATCCAGAAACCTTTAAAGGAAATGAGAGAGATTGAGTAAGCAGATTTCATTGTATCAATAGTGAGTTTGAAATTACAAACAAAAATTTATGATAGAAAACTTTTGTAATTTTTTGGTACTATCAGTTTTTCTGCCAAACTGTCTTGCAAAGTTGTCAGCCATTGGTGACTAATGTTTCGCTAGTCTAACACATGAAAAACAGTAGTTATTTTAACCTATTCACGATGGGCACCTGAGTCACTGAACTGCTCTCTCGGAGCAGTATGCTGATAGTATACGCTGTCTTGTGGGAATGATCAGTTCGTGCTGGTAAGCCTAACTTGGGGGGGAGGTGATTTGCATAAATTATACACTGAAGAGCCAAAGCATTATGACCTTATGCTGAATAATGCATTGTGCGACCTTTGTCCTGCAAAACAGTTGCAACTTGCCTTGGCATGGATGTCACAAGTTCTTGGTATATGACTGGAGGCAGGTTGTACTAAATGGCTAAGCAGTGATTGCGCTGAGTCGAGATATTCCGACATGGTGATGTTTGAGCTGTGAGCTACCGCTCCATGACGTCTCAAATGTGCTGTATTGGCATAAGATTCGGCGAGTTGGTGGGCCATGACATTAATTGGAATTTATCCTTATGCTCCTTGAACAACTCCAACAAAATTCTAAGCTTGTGACATAGGGTGTTGTCCTACTGGAAGATTCAATTTCTGTTTGGGAAGACACACCGCATAAGGGTGGAACTGATTTGCAGTTATGTTCAGATAGTCTGCAGCTTTTATGGTCTGTTCTACCATAACTAAGGGTCCCAGAGGTAACCATGAGAATGGCCCGTAAAGCATAATACTACCACCATCAGCCTGTGTATGACCTGCTGCTTAAGTGGAGAGCAGCGGTTTACGTGGAAGACGGCATGCTCTGCCATGACCATTGATGTGGTGAATGAGCAGTTGTGGTTTATCTGACCAGTCGTGATTTATCTGACCAGTCAACAGTCTTCTACTTATCCATGGTCCAGTCTCAAAGTTCCCGGGTCCACTGTAGACCTAGTTAACGATAGCACTTGGTCAAGGAAGACACATGAGTGAGATGTCTGCTGCACAGTCCCATATCCAACTGTGTCTGCTGAACTATGTGTTTCGAGCACATGCACTTGGACCTGCATTATTAGGCTGTCAGCTCTGTCAGCTGCCGATTTTACTGTGCCAAGCGGAACATTCTTCTACATCATTTTTCTGTGATGATTTGTGGACAGTCTGCCCTCTATCAAATTCACTTAAGTCAGCAAGCACCCTTTCCCATCACTGATTCCTTGTCTTTTCCAAGCAGCAGTTAAATACCATTCCCACTTAATCATATGCACTCCATGTCATCCAGACGAGTTCGTTTAGAAATGTGGGGGATGGTCATAATGTTTTGGCTCATCAGTATATTTGTGGTCCATTTGTTTCAGGTTTTGGTATATTATGAAAGGTGTCTTCAGGTAGTTAATAGATTTAATTTTTAAACTTTTCCAGATTTTCCTTAAAATTTAATAAAATACTGAAATTCTAAAAATTCAGAGTAATTTAATTTTTGACTTACCTCAGATAAACATATCCAAACAATCAGAGATTTTATTTAAGACAACACATTAATAAAAATAAAAATAATTAAAAATATCTTTCATAAAAAAGTAACATGTATAATTTTTGTCTTACCTCAAATAAATACATATAAACAAATAAATATATCTGTGTTAAAATTGCTGTAACTATCACTATCCAATTTTGTAAAAATATCATCAGTGTTAGAAAAAAAGACTCATTTATCATTTTTGTATGCTGTTCTATAAAATACCATTTTTGTTTTGTCAGTTAGGTGTAAAAAAGTATTCCACTAGATGATACAAAATATCTGTCTTAAGGAAAAATCTAAGAGAAATAAAACCTCTACAATGGAAGAGCCTTTACATCATGCTGTATTGCCAAAGGGGAAAAAAAAAAAAAAAAAAAAAAAGTAGTGAATTTTCTGGTGCAAAACCTCAGAGATTATATGTGCCAAATCATACCATGCCAAACCATGTCAGTTATTTCAGTATAAACAAGATAAAAGCACATTTTTCACATAGACACAAGTTTAAAATAACATATGAAATGATAAAATGATGAATGTTGACATCAACAGTTACTTAAAGTTGAGGAATACACAAGGCTGTAGTAAAATCATAAACATAAGATACATTAAAATATATTATTAAAATAAAGATAAAACATGTATGCAAAATTATATTAAATAATAACCTCCGTTTTTTTCCAGGTACTGAAACAAGTTTTCATTTATCTCTTTCCTGATTATATGGTCAAGAGGTAAGTCACACTTGCTAAAATTCTTCCATCTAAGATTCTTAAAATACAGACATTCAATTAAAATGTGATGCACAGAGAAAATGCAATCACAATTTGAACAAATAGGTTCTCTGTTGGCCTTGAAAAGGTCGTGACTGTGCGACTCGAGGGTGACCAATCTTTAGGCATGTTAACAACACTTCCTCCCTCGGTTTCTAGTGCTCTCCCAGTACTCCACTTTAGACGTCACATTTCTCAGTTTATTCAAAAGCTGACCATTCCAGAAGATTTCCTATGTTATTAGAATCCTAAGCGTGATGGCTTTCTTAATATTGCTGTAGGGGACGCAAATGAGTTTGTGTCTGAACACTTTTAGAATTATGAAGATTAGTAAATGCACAGTTTAATAGCAAGTACAGTCAAAAGTCGTTCATCCGGACTTCGATTCCGGATTATCGATTTTTCCGGATTATAGATCATCAGTTTAAATCTGGTAAGATGGCATGCAGAAATTACAAAATTAAAAATATTAAACCATAATTTATGACATAAAGAACAATTATGATTTAAAGGGTATCAAAATTTACAAAAAGAAAAGCTTAATATTTATTTGTTTACTTTGTTAAACATTTCTTTCAATATAAGTTGTTTAAGTTGTTTCCTTTCATGTGATAATACTTTCTCTTTAATTCTATCAAACAGACATAATTTCTTGTTTAGTTACAAAGTTCCGCTGTTCAAGTCCTATAATTGCTGTGTCGAGAATACCGACTAATTTGTCAATCGAAATTTTTTCGTTTTCAATAACCTCTGTGTCACTTTCTTCACTATCAGAAGCGAATTATAATGATGAGGAACTTGATTTAAATCATATCAAAGACGGAGTACATCGAGATGAAATAATACATTTAGTAAGGAATTATAAGCCAAATAAAATAAAAACATCTGCCCTGAAGGTAAGGATAGTGCTGACAGATCAACTTCCAGTTCATAGGAGGTAAGGAGGTTAATCATCTGTTTCTCGGAAATGTGGCTCACTTGCATACAGATCTGTGTCGCTTGCTATTTTCCAGCATCTGAACTAAGAAAAAGATCCAGGAGACCCATTTTGACGGATAAAACTGGTAGGAATAAATAAAATGACACAGAGGGTACCTTCAGAAAGGTCCAAGGAGACTAACAATACAGTCAGTAGTTTTGCACGGAAGTGATGAAGAAGTTACACCTTTGTACATATCCATTGTCACTGTATGCAGGACTTAGAAGAGAAGATCTAGCTCATAGAGCTTTTTCTCCTGAAACAGGAAGTTGAGAAGGGACTACATAGCCATGTTGATACTGAGCACGGAGATGCAATGCACTACATAGAAATTATTGTTTTAAATTTGAAGGACCAGAATTTAAAATAAACTGTTTGTCAAAGAAAGCTATAATTTGGGAGAGACAATGTTGTACTGCTATATGCATTTTACACTGAACATTAAAAAATTTAATAATACTTGCTCAGTTTTAAAATAATAGATAAAATGTGCTACTCTTTTAACATAAAATTCTGTTTTTTTTTTTTAAATTTGCCTTTTTTTTTTTTTAAATGCGTGTTTATTTATAATCATTTCTGCATGCTAACTGTGAGAATTCTACTACTGCTTCTAACTTTAATAACAGCTATTTAAAATTGTCAAAAAAAAAAAAAAAACTTAGATTGACATGGTTTTAAACATATATGGAATATATGGCACAATTTTTGCTAATGTACCGCAGATTTTTTGCCTAGTTGTAAATTTTACATTGGCATATTTCTCTTCCGATTTAATGTAATAATAGATATTTTTTAAGTAATTTTGGAACTTACATCTAAATAAATATATGTAAGATGGTTATCTTAATTTTGGCAAAATAGTGTTACTCGCAGTACCTAAAAAAATTATTTAATTTTTCAAAAGTGGGCATTAAGGACGCAAGTCTTTTTTTATGCCAATGACTTTGATGTTTTATCTAGAATGCTAAGCTAGTACAAAATTGAATTAATAATTTGTTACAAAGGATACCATACGAATAACTTTAACAAGTACTTAATTAGTTCTCATTTGAAATATGCTTTAAGCTATTAACTTCAAAAATGTCATCCAGAAATATTTCAAATAAAAAAATATTATATTTAAATGCAAAATGATATACATGTGTACTTGCACAGTCACACTGCACTTACAAGCTGTTGAAATGTTATTTATTGGCTGCCACATGTGAAACAATCAACTTTTTTGCTTTTTGAGTTGCTTTTCTTTGGGAAAAAACATGCATTTCTAATTAAGAAATGTAGCCTGATAAAAGTTTGCACTCTGCAAAATAAATTAATTGCTTTTCTATTAACTTAATAATGTTTCTCCAGTTTAGTAATTAAAGTGCCTATTACATGCTTCCCTTTATAGTAAGTTGTATCATGAACTGCACATAATATTTTTTTGAACCCATAAATTGTGTTCATCCCTGAATTGGAAGGTGCAGTCAAGCCTCCTAAGGACAATAATTTAATCCATTCTGAATGAAGTATTGTTCCCAGTGATAGGTCTTTGTTCTGCATATGGTAGACAATATAATATGCAACATTTGTTAATACTTCTTTTTCTGCAGTCGAAAATTGTCTGGCAGAGTTCAATTCTAATTCCCAAGCCATAGGAGAAGGTTCCTGTATAAAATCCAAATCATCATTTAATGGAAAAGCATCTTCCTCCTCAGTTTTCAAAGCCCTTTCAAGTAATTCTGATGTTAAATATGAATCCGTATTTTTGCTTTCTTTAGTTATGCACACTTTTGAAGATGATTTTGTAGCTTATTAGCGAGTAATAATTGCTTTAAGCCGAATATAACTTCACTAGGTGATGAATGGTCATTAAACCTACCAAGCCCTCGAATCTGAATAAAGAGACTTTCGAGTGCATCCTGTTAATCTAGAGGTTAAAATTTAGCATCATAGGATGATTTCAAATAGAGAAGAGAGAAGGGTACCTATTGTATTATCGCGAAGTTGTTTCATATATTGCCAAGTTGTTTTATTTATCGTCAAGTTCTTGTTTCATTTATGGCAGCCTGAGTAGTTAAATGTTATGGAAACCCTATTATGACGTAATCGGTTGCATGATTGCGGTAAATTTGTAAGAGCAGCTTGTGGTGTGTGTTGGTTAGGAAGTATATTGCTTGTTTTGTGGATTAGATGGTAAAATGGCTGAATGTGGTATGATTAATTTGAAGTTTCTGTACAATTTGGAAAGAAAGGAGAAAATAGCATTACTTGACTGGTGTGTAAATGAAGTTTTACTTAGTAGCCATTATTAGGTGTCCTGTTTGTAGGAAGGAAATGCATATGGTCGAACGTCACTATGGAGGGTATTTTTGACTCTTATTTTGGGAATTTATGTGGTGATGCCAGTATACAGTTCTAGTTCAGATAATTTTAGGAAGTTTTTGGATGCTGTTAAAAAATTTTGTTTGACTGAAGATATGTTAATTCGTAAATAAGATAAGTGGATATTTCCTTTGTGTAGTGCAAAGATGAATTTCCTTTTTTATGTTACTTCTTTGTTGGATTTAAAATGTAGTTTCGTGACATTGTATATTTCTTTGTTGGCTGCTTTTTTGATTTTTTAAGTGAATATAGTTCGATGTGTACATGGACAAAGTCAAGGGAGTGCACAAAGCCTAGTTTGTGCAATTCTCTGATATTTTTATATATTATTTTTATATATATTTTTTTATTATATTATTTTTCTCTGATCTTTTTAAAATAGGTCAATGTGTATATAGATAAAGCCAAGAAAGTGCGCAATTTGATTATTTTGCAATTTTGGGATTTTTTTTAAAAGTAAAAACAGGTCGGTACATGGATATGGAGTTTGTGCAATTCTTTGTCTTGTTATTTTGGCTTTGTGTCGCCTCTACTCAAGCCAAAATAACAAGTCAAAGACTTGCACAAACTCGGTATCCATGTACTGCCTAAAATCGCCAAGGGGTACCCATTAACATACTTTTACCGAGAGTTATAATAAAATTTATGTTCATTGCCACGGTTGCATTCAGTTCTTATTCATATTTCAAATCAAAGAATAGTTAATCAATTTCATGCATTTTTGTAATGTATATATTTATCATATAGATATCCGTAAATTTTTGTGTTTTTGTTGCAAGTTGGTTTAAAATTGCAAATTCAACTTTTTTAGAAACCATTAAAGTGTGTATAAATGTAAAGAAAGCATCTCAGGCTGTAAAGGAAGAATCTGCTGATCTGGAGTCTTCAGGCTCACCAAAATTATCTGAGTTGTATGATATACCATTTAGGCCTGTATCTGCGATGGATATAGAGGTTACAAATTTGCAGGCATCTCCTCAACGACAGGTGATATTATTTTGTCTATTATAGAGTATTGACATCTGTTATTGCTGTGACATTAAATCATGTTTCATTGTTAAACATGCATTGAAATTGGTTTTAATTCCATGCTAATAAAATTATGAAGCTGGATTGTTTTCTGCTGCTTTAAGTATAATTGCTAAAAATTTTCTTTGAAGCAGGAGAGTAAGAAAATAATTTAATTTTACTTTTTCTGTTCCATTTAATATCTGAAATTAAGCTGTAACGTATAGCTGAAACTATTAAATAGAAATCATTAAAAAGTAAATAAAAGTTATTGGTAAAGCTAATAGCATCTTATAAATTTTCTTGTAGTGTCTCAAACTTTTAAGCATAGAATGCTATTTAAATTGCACATTTGTTTTGTTTTATGTAAGGGCTATGATTCAGCTGCTTAGTTACAAATCTGCAATAGGCTGTTAAAAATTGCCTTGACCATAAACAAAACGGAATTAATTCTAATGTATTGTTGAGAATTTCTTTCAGATCATATGACTGTTTTATTAAAGCAAGAAATTAAATTGTTATTTAAAAAGATTTCCAACATGTTCACTGCCACCGATGTGCTAGCTTAGTTTCTTAAACTGTGGGTCGCAACCCACATGGGGGTCATGGGATCTGCAGCAGGGGGTCACCAAAAATTTTAACAGTTTTGATATTTCTTTAATTTATTATAATAATTTTACAATTACCTAATATTTTCACACAGTGTATCTGAAAATAGATAGAAATAAGACAATACGAAGAAAAAAAATGAATATGTTTCAACACATTCTTCTTATAATATAAACGTTTATTTTACTTGCATTGCACATGATGCTGTCATTTTGCCTGTTGCTTATTTAAAATTTTCACGTTGTTTTATGTCCTAAGTGAAAAAAACTGACAGTTTCACTCACGCGTGTGTCGGATTTGCGCAATGCTTATGGTGGTCCCACAAAATTGTCCTATATGCCATAGGGTCATGAAAAAAACTGTTAGTGATAAAAAGGGGTCACTGAAAAGAGTTTAAGAAGCTCTGTGCTAGTGCATAGGAATTGTGCAACTTCGTATGTTGGTGACACTCTGGGACGTAATTGACTATCATAAGTTATGTGCTTTACTTTTAGTTTGTCATTAAAAGTTGAGCAAAGAGGTTAATTAGACACATTTTAGTTTAGCATTATTTTTTTTATTTGCATGGAGTTAAAATTTTTTGTTAAAATTTTTTATGTTTGTTTTTAAAAATGGCAGATGGTACAAGTATGGTAGGATATTCACAGCCCAAAAAAAGGGAAGTAAATAAAATATTGACTGATGCCAAAATATTAGAATTATTATAAAAGAGTGAGCTTTCTGATTATGAAAACACAAATACTGAGTTGTGCTAAGTTTGGATTCTCTGAGACAATCGGAAGGAGATAAGGATATTGCAGTAAACAATATAGAAACATCCAATTCCAACACAAAAAGTGCACCTCAACAATTACCGGTGGTTACACATGGACTGACCAGACAAACAAGGATATTCCTTAACCAACTCTGAAATACAGGGTGTCTATAATTAAACTTGAAATTTGTGAGCAGTCTGTAGCAAAAACTATATAGTGGAATTTTATGAAAATTAGGTAATGACAGAATGAAATGATGGGAATTTTATTGGGGGAAAAACAGTGAGTTTTCAAAAAACCACTCTTAGGTGGCATATCATAGTTTTGTTGAGAACATATAAATCTACCAAAGTTCACAAAACATGCTTGCTATGATGTCCACCATTGTCTGGTACAATCTGGAAGTGTAAAATAACGTTTTGACTGTTGAAAGCAGCAGGAACTGGAGAATATTACGCATGTAACGTTCTATGCTTTCTTTAAGGTCGGATAGAGATGTGATGGGATCACTGTAAACCATGGCCTTAAGGCATCCTCACAGCCAAAAGTGGCAAGGATTCAAGTTGGGTGATCTAGGATGTGAAACTGTAGGAAATTGCTGACTGATGGCTCTGTCCTCACTGAAATGGTGCCGGATCACTTGTTTCACAAAACGGGCGATGTGTTGAGGAGCACCATACTGCATAAGCACTCTGGTTGTATCACATTGCTAGCCTGAAGAGCCAGAATAACAGATTGTTGACTGGTGACGGTGCATGTCACAGGCGCTGTGCTCTTTGAAAAAAAAAAAAAAAAAAAAAACAGACCTACAATGAAGGTTGCAGTAAAGCTGCACCAAACCATTACATGCGAAGAATGTAATGGAATTTGTAGGAATTGATGTGGGTTTGTAGCAGCCCAAATAGGGCAACTGTGCTTGTTAACCGCACTTTCCATATGAAAGTGGGCCTCATCGGTTCACAAAATGTTTCTTAGCCATTCATCTTAGAGCTCAACTCGCGCAAGAAAACGTAACACAAAAGTTCAACTATACATATCAGCTGGTAAGAGCTGCTGCACTAGCGATAGTTTATAGAAATAGTAGTGCAAGACCTTTTGAAGAATGTTTATGAACAATGGAACAAGGTTGGTCAACAGATGCTGCAATACGCCGAGCACTTGTGCTAACGATGGTTTGCGATCTGTCTTCCTCGACTTGCGTCGCTACATCATCCACTACCTGTGCTGCAACACACTTTCATCCCCAGTGCAAGTAACTTTCTGACCAACCCTCGTAGTATGTCCATAATGAATGAATTTCCTAAATTAAAAAAAGAAAATAAGATGAATCCCATCCCCTTTTGATTAATGAGGAAGCTGTACAAAGGTTATTTTATTCATGATTTTATCAAGTTCAAGATGGTTCATAAACTTCTTTGGGCAGATATGCAGTGTTGAAAGTATTTTATATTTAGTAGAGGAAAGGTAAAAACATCCAGGATTTCTCCAAATATTTTTAAGTCTTTGTTATAAACAAATTTGGGCAGTGCATGCCTGATACAAAATTCTTATTTAGGCCCCTGTGTGTCATGACCATCTTTGTCCAGTTGTAAGAATTTTTGTCATTTGGTATGTGTTAGCTTATAATTTAAAATATTTTGCTTTCTTACATTCTTTAATTATGTAAATATCATCTTAAAGAAAAGCAAAAACTAAAATAAGTAATCATACAAATTTAGCTAATAAATTATGTTTAAATGCAAGTCTTTGTAAGCAGATTTAAAAAGCTGTGCCACTCGGAGGTTTAATATTTAATTTAATATTAATAATGAAATTACTTTTTTACATTAAAATAAAGTAATGGGATTTTTTCAGTCTTTTAACTTTAATTGTTAAAGGTAATTAATTTCTCTATCATTTTAAATTATCCTGGTAACATGAAACCTGCATACCTCAACTTAAATCATCTGCCTCTTAATATGTTGACTTGGTTAGATTTCATTTTACATTTATTTACTTCTATAATTGTTTGCTATGGCCTTTTTCAGCTGAATGGTGATATTTCTTCAATTGATGGTAATGATGTAACAGCCATATCCCGAAGTGTTTCTGACCATGTTTCAACCAGTGGTGATAAAAGAAACGCAGGTGAGGCTGAGCAAGCCTCAGCGACTGAAGATAATGAAAGAAAGGCATCAAGTGATGATGTTCCTAATCAAGTTTCAGCTAGCGAAGATGAAAGAAAGGGATATGGTAGGGATAAAACTACTGTCGATACTTCTGAGAGTATTTCGAACATGTCTTCGCGTCCTCAACGGTGTCTGCGGCTGAACAGGAGAGGGTTTTATATTTCAAAGTTGAATGAAAAACTTTCATCCAAAACAGCAGCAAGTATCAATTCGTATGTATAATCTTTTATATTTAATAAAATGATTGATGAGAAAGTAGTTAATATGTTGCTATTTGGTACAATCAGTAAATAATGAGGCAGAGGATATTTCATACAATTTATTTTGAAACTCAAAAATATTTTCCGCAATTGCGTAAGCATTAATCCTATTGTGACATTAGTCGCGGAATGTCATACTCGTCAAAAAACCTTTATCTGCTGTTTTGAACCAGTTGCACACACACTCTTTGACTTCATTGTCCCTTTGTAACTATTGTCCCTGCAATACCTAACGGTAATAGACGGTATAAGCTCACCAAAGATCTAGAAGTCACATGGGGACAGATCTGCAGAATAAGGTGGGCAGGTCATGACTTTTCATTTAAATCTCAGCAGAAGTTCCTTTGTTGTCTGAGCTGTTATATGGTCTAGCAATGTTGTGCAGCAGGATGACACTATGAGAAAGTTAACAAGGACATTTTAATTTGATTGCCTTCCTGAGCTTTGTTAATGTTTAACAATACTGCTGAGTTTGCTCCATGCTCCAGGAATTCAGCAAGGAGTAGCCCCTTACAGTCAAAGAAGACTGAAAAAATTACTTTGCCAGCACTAATGGAGTGGAATCCGTGTGCTTCCACTGCAGACAGATGTTTCCATCATCAATCTAATGCTGCAGTGATTGCAGAGACATGACCATGCAACAAACTTCATGTTCTGGTGTCAATTGGTGGGAGACAACTTTATGGAATTTCAAAGATAATGCAAACACTTTAAGGAAATTTAGTATGTCCACGATGATTGTGTGAAGTGTACCATGACTTAGCCCTACTGATGCAGATATGTCGTCTACCGTTATTGACAGTTTTTCTTGATGAAATTCATTCACTTTCACAACATGCTGGTCAGTGGCACGCTTCAGTACTCTACTGCATCTGTCATCGCCAGGTGACATGCATCCTTTGCAAAAGTACTTGCTCTGTTCCTGAGCTCTTGACAATGATCTTATGAATCCTTTCCATTTGTCAATGGATTTCTTGACCTCTTACATTTTCTGTCATCAAAAAGAGCACTAAACCTCACTGCACCTGTTTGGATGCCTTCATTATGTATTGTTTTTCAGAAATGGAATAAATGGACTTGACAGCTGCTTGGTTATCATCCTTTTCTCGTTGCTTGCTTCACATCATCACCACCTAACAAGTGAAAAGCATACGAATTGTTTTCCTTGTACCAGCAACTACGTTTCAGGCGCGTCTCCATTTTTCCAAATACCATACTTTTTATTTAATATCCTCTGCTTGATTATTTATTGACTGTACCTAATCTATATATTGCAGTAATATTCAAATACGGTACAAAGTCTTTAATCCGGATCTCAAAGCTACAAACTTTCTGCGCATGCGTAGTGTTAACACATGCGCAAAAGCGTTTATGCATGTGCATATACGTTTATGCATGCACATAATACATTTATGCATGCGCGTTTAATGTCTAACAGATGGTATAAGCTAGGCTAAAATTATTTAATTATCTATTTCAGTTAATGTTGCAGATTGCGTTGTTCCTTAATCTTCTAATTGGATCCGGCTTATTATTTTTTGCAAGAGCAATTTTATAAAAAGTAAGCTTGATCTGGAGCTGCCAAAGGATCTACAAAGCAAAAGCATGTTTCGATGTCCATCAAACAAAAAGTGGAATTGCTGCAAAAAATGGATGAAGGGCATGAAGAAAGGGTGTTACTTTGGTAGACGGTTGCACGGATTTTGGCGAGTAATACGACTTATGGTAAACCCGTTAGTGGAAACAAAAAAATTTCGATTGACAAGTTAGTCGGTATTCTCGGCACAGCAATTACAGGACTTCAACAGCGGAACTTTGTAACTGAACAAGAAATTATGTCTGTTTATAGAATTAAAGAGAAAGTATTAGCACATAAAACAAAGCAACTTAAACAACTTACATTGAAAGAAATGTTTAATAAAGTAAGCAAATGAATAGTAAGGTTTTTTTTTTTGTAAATTTTGATACCTTTTAGGTCATAATTGCTCTTTATTTCATAAATTACGGTTTCATATTTTTAATTTTATAATTTCTGCATGCCATCTTACTAGATTTAAATTGATGATCTATAATCCAGAAAAACCCCTAATCCGGAATCGCCAAAGTCCCGATGAGTCCGAATTAAAGACTTTGAATTGTATTACATTTGAATATCACTGCATTGAAAAATGTTAAACAGAATTTTGAAAAAGTTATTTATGTGAAAATATTTTTGTGAGTATTGATGTAAAAGATGCAAGTTTGAATTTTAAAATGCCTGGTATGATTTTAGGTTCCTCAATAACTGATTGAATGTAAAATATCCTTGCTAATATGCTAATACTGTTTTAACACTCTTTGAGTGCAAGACTGGCTTTATCTGGTCGTGAGATTTTTTTGTTACTGTTATATATTAACTTATAATTTAAGATATTTTGCTTTCTTACTTTCATTAATAATATACATGCCATCTTGATGAATGTAAGTTTATGAAAATAGAGACTAAAATTGGTAAATATACACATTTAGCTAATAAAAGCTCTTTAAATATAGGTCTTCATGACAGATCCAAAATCCCGGGCCACTCAGATGGTTAATAATCTTTTTCAGATGATCAGGCATTATTTCAATTACATTAAGCCACTAGTGGTTGCCATTATTTCAGTTGATTTTTGTGTTTCTAATGATTATATTATGAAACTTCATATCTGAAAGGATTGGATTTGTTTATCATTCAGGGAATAATAATTTGTAAACTAATGTAGTTAGCGTTAGACCCAAATGTTTGAAAACAGCTTAGAATTCTCTCTTGATAAAAAAACAAGGTAGTGTTGTAAAGCATGTTTTTTAGTGTGATTTATTTTTCAAAGTTATAGATACTTGTTTCATTCAGGTGTGAAAGAAGTTGTGTCTTTACATTTTTGTAGTTTATTAAAATGGGCAGTTGAAATGTTTAGATACTTTTCTCCACAGAAATGACAAAACAAAATCAGCATTAAGTGTTCAGATGCCAATTGACAAATGTGAAATTAAATGATTAAAAATTGAAGTGATATTTTATATGACTTAACATATTCTTTACCTTGTCTGCATAACTTTTTTAGAGAATTAAATGACTAAATTTAAAAGAAAGTTATACAGTATAAATATTATATATCTGTTTATTGCACATAGCAGAATATAAAATTTCAGTTTTTGTATGGTTTTGCTATAAAATATGTATCTTTAATTATAAAATTCAGTACATAATTACAATTTTTCTCATACGAAAAAAATCTAGTTTATTTTAAAATATAAAAAGATAAACATTAAAATTTTTATAATTTAGGCCATTTCCAGTTTCCTGGGAAAAAAGTGTGCTATTATACAAAAAGGCATAAATCCCATCCCTTTTCATGTAACAGAAAAAATGCTTTAGAATAAAATTCAATGATGGTGCAAACATAGTTATGCAGGTTGCAAATTAATTCAAAAAATTTCATTTGAATTGGAATAATTTAATTCAGTTATTTAGTTTAACTGATCATGATAAAGCCCATGAGGCTAGGAAAGGCGTGCCTTTTTGGAGCACTTTCTAAAGGAACTTATTAATATTATGTATGGAACGAATCATGCAACCAATTCTTTTTCTAGGAAATATACTCATGATAAACTATTGTTAAATAAAAAAGTGTTATGTAAAAAATACTAATAAAAAGCAAAATTCTCAGAAAGTTTCAGTTTGATTTTGGATAAGAGAAAAAGCAATTTTGACTATTTCTGATGCGACTATTACTGGCTGGATTGTGTTCAAAAACAATGTAATAAGTTGTAATTTGATGTATCCACATCTGTCAGAGTACTCAATTCCTTTTGCATGATTTAATTTTTCATTCAGACTTGACCTTCACCATACAGTATGAACTTACTTCTGTGGCCTTACAATTTGATACTTGGGGAAAGGGTTTGTCCTGCAACTCTTCTGTGGTCTGTGGATACCTAAGACAGTATATATCATACCTAGCCACTCTATTCCCAGCTCTGTCACAGCATATCTTATATAGTGATTAACTATATTTTCAGCACTGAGTGAATTATCAAGCGAAATATGTAGCTCTCTTTCTTTAAATTGTAATAGTGAAATCAGTTTGAATATAAAGTTCTACTTTAAACTTGAAGCTTTTTTAAAGTTGTTAAAAGTAAAATTTTGTTTATTTCAATAATGAATAGATAGTTAAAAAGTAGATCTTTATACAGAACAGAAACTACTTGTGAGTAGTAGTTCTTATTTGGTGCCTGCATCAAACTTGTTTGGGGACTATACAAAGCTATGATAAACAATTTTGGTTGTAGGGAAATTATGTACTAAAAGATCAGACTCAAGTATTTGTGACACTTTACAAAGTCATTAAAAACTGAGCTTCAAATAACAAAGCAAATGCATTTAAAAGGCTTTCAGGGACTGTTCAAACACTGGTTGCCCAAATGAAACACTGGTTTCAGATCCTTTCAGTGGGGATTTCTTTAAAACATCCTTGAAATTATCATTCTTTGAAAAACAAGAACTTATACTTTTCTGACTATATTCATTTCAATTTATTGATTTTATGGTGTTAAAATATTGTTATTGTAAGACTGGGAGGTATTCAAGGGAGGTAGAGACTCTGAAGAGAGAAATTAGGGATGCACTATAATTGCAAAGCCTCATTAAGAGGTACAAAAAAGAAAGAAGGTTGGAAACCATTTGGGTTAATCTTCGGATTATGGTAACTTGGCGATTTTTTGGCGAAAATTTAGCGACCAACCCTGCTACAGCAACCTGCTAGTTTTTTTTTGGACGCCATTTTGTTTTCACAAAGTAAAGGCATTTTTTTTTTTTTTACTCATAATTTTTTTCCAACAATCTGCTAGCCGAATTACGCTTATGCTAGAACTTTTATGGAACAAAAGTGCTTAATCATGACGAAGATTAGGTGCGAAATTGGGAGAAAGTGCAGAATCGCCCACTGCTTGCCGCGTTTTTAAGAATTGCACATACACGGTATCATCCATGTACACATTGACCTATTTTCACTTAAAAAAACATCCAGAATTGCACAAAAATGGCATTGCGCACACTTTTGACTTTATCCATGTACACTGCTAAAGTCCTAACTAGTAACCTTTATCGGTGTCCGCCGATAACATCGCGGACGAAAACGTCACGGAGAAAACAATGCAAGGCGAAAACGTCATGCTAGAAAACATCGTGGGAGAAAACATCGCAGTTCTAAAACATCGTGGTAAAAAATATCGTCGTCGAAAATAAAGCGGTTCAAAAACTTCGCAGTTTAAAAACATCGTCGTCGAAAATATCGTGGTAAAAAATAAAGTATCTACAAATCATCGCATGACGATAACATCGCAGACATGCTTTTTTCAGGCTTTAATAACTGTAAATGGATATTCCCATAATGATTTATGAGCGCAAGATGGAAAGAAGGATAATTTTTACTTTCATATTTTTTATTAACTAATAAATTTTCAAGGAGACTTAAGCATAGAAAATTAATGCAACTTATAGCACTTAATAGAATTTTAACTAACAATCTAACAAAGTAAGTAACAAAGTAATATTAATAGTTATCTAACAAAGGACATTAATAAATCATTTTTATAAAGTTTTTACTGGTAATTTTTTATGAAAAGTATTATCTAAAAAAGATTAGAAAAAGGAAGGTAAGTAACTGCATGACCTTATTTATAAAAAAATTGAAGTTAATTTTGAGATTATTTTCTTCAATTTTGTTAGTCTAATACTCTTATAGCGAAAATTATTTCTTGTTTTGTTTCAGTTTATTCTTAAAATGTCATTAAAATTTCCATGCACAGCGTGCAGACAGTTACTTGAATGACGATTTGTTAGTTATGAAGAAAGTCAGCTATGCATAATATTTCAGTAGGATTTAGATTTATTAGATTATGCCAAAGCACACTACGGCTATCTGCTTAAGGGGGTTGGGATTCCTTTGTGGAGTACATTCTCAGGAACTGGTTCACATGCACATTATACTTTAGGAAAATCACAAAAATCTTCATGCAGCTTTTTTTTTTTTTTTTTTTTTTTTTTTTTTTTTTTTTTTTTTTAGAAATAATGTATACTTGCAGTGAACCTTCTTGCTGACTATCTCCCTCTAAGACGAACAGTGTTTTTGAGAACAATAAACATTGGTTTTAATCGTTACGCAAGTTTACCGCATTCACTCAAGATTAAAAAGAATGGAACTTTGAGTAGTCGCTTTAAATAGGATTGCTTACATTTACATTTATATTTAGACCGCCTAGACAGTATAGTGGTTTGAGTCGCCGGGCTGCGATACCAAAGGTCCCGGGTTCGAACCTCGGAGAAGGCAGGATTGTAACTGTCCTTCATAGGAGGCAAATGTGGCCCACCTATAATTAGGTGCCTCTGTAATAAAGTAACCATCACTTAGTAGTGGCCAAACCGAAGTCCGCTGAGGGCCGCCATTGGTAGAAGAAAACTTTTATATTAAGACATTTCTTATAAGCACTTAAGAGTATTTTATTTAAATTTTCATATACATTTTACTCGAAAATTTTGTAATTACTTATTGAACTTACAGTGACAAACTTCCTAAGACAATTTTAATGTTTTTCTTTTGTGTTTCTTAATTTTCAGAATATCTAAATTTATGCACTCCAAAAATCTGTAGCGAAATTAAAATTAATATTTCGAGAGAGAGTCTACTTTGTGGCGATTCTTTGTCCTAAGAATTCTTTACATTTGAAGTATAGTATTTTTTAGTGTGCTGTAGTTTAGTACAACTTTTAGTGAGTTGGTTGTGATTCATACTATGTATTAATACTTGTATATACTCGAAACATATGCTTTTTTTGGAGTAATGGATTGCACAGACTCTCTCTTTTTTGTTCATTTTATTGTTGCAACATGTTTAATTCTTATGTAGTGGTGATGATGTGGGAGTGTGAGGAGCTGTATATAGTCCTTATTTATTTTAAATATTGTCCTCATTCATTTCTGTAGTCTTTGTCATATTGCACATCGTCCTTATTTATTTTGGTAATAACCATGGTTTCTTACTGATCCTGTGACTCAATTATTTTAGTGCATGTTATATATTAGTGCATATTTCCCACTAAACATATATTATAAAACTCTATTAATATACGTCTTCAACATATTAAACATGTTTTGGATATAAGAAACACAATTAATTCAAATAGACTCATGATTCTGTGAGTTTTTATGAGCAAAAATTTATAATTTTACGTGTGATATAGTGCAGAATATCAAAAACAAGGATGTGCAAGTTGTCAAAATATAAAATCTTTAAATGAAAGGGAAAATACTTTTTTTGAGGACTTAAATACATTTAACAAATGGCATTTGGAGAAGATGATTTTACTGGTTGAAATCTGAATAACTAAATACTGAAAATTTATAAAACATCTTAAATTGTTTAACCCTTTCAATCCCAATTTATTTGTTGCAACTGACTTGATTTTTTTATGCCTTCTTGGTAATTATCACAAATGACACAAATCACACTAACAGAAATTGACAGTCTGTCACTAAGCCTCTATAAGAAGATGCGCGCAACAATTTTGTAATGGGGATGTTAAAAATGATGCCTGTTACCAGTGGGACATCAACTATGCAGTAAATTAATACATTTAATTCTCTCTAGGTTTCTTTAAACATCTACTGGGACTTAACCCATTGGGACTGAAAGGGTTAAGGGAGAGACTTAAATGCTGTATTTCACCGCACTTAAAATTTTCAGAATATTGATTTATGAGATTTTTAGAAAAGTTCATTTTTTAATAAATGATTACATTTCATATTCAGTTATTCATAAAATGCAATTTTTTCTTTCATTAATAGTGGTAGTATATATTTGTTTCGAAAGAGAAGTGAGAATTAGGATTTGTCTGGGAATTGTAGCAGTCTGTATGCAACATGAAAGCAATTAAGAACTTTTCGGGAAACTAACGCTTGAAGGTCTGAGTTTTGAGTATTGAGTTGAAAAACAAGCTAAGTGGCTGAACTCAGGGGAGGGCGGATGAATTACAGCTATTTATACTATTGGGGAGAATCAACCATTAGTTAACATCCGTGAGAACGGGTGTTTCGTTCAAGCCTTACTCCAGGGTCCTGTCCCCTCTGGCCACTGAAGGCTATTTGGTTAATGAAAGACAGCTGAAAATTTCGGTCATTACTGATGATGGTCCATGTACAGACAGAAATAGCATTTCTTAACTTCTTAGTATTTGTGTGTTTTACATCTACCATGCAGTTTAGAAAGAGAACCCAGAAAAGTTTAGAGTTCAAACGTGTTTAGATCGCCCTTCATTGTTTGTTTTTGAAAAAAGGCCCTTTGCCTCTTTTGCATATGAGTATTCATACATACAGATTTATTTAATTAATATGTAATTTCATCAATGAATTATATTAAAAATATAGATTTAATTAACATTTTTTCTATCTTTTTTGGCCTAAGTTCAACGATACGAATAATGAATAATCCAAAATTTTAAACTTTTTCTAATAAAATTACATATCTACGTAGTTCGATTAAGGAGGCGAAACTCTACGATTATACGTATGATAAAAACATCATAAATTCAAACTTTGTCGCTGAGAATGGAAAATATTTAAAGTCTGAGGAACAAGATTTTCCAAAATTAAATAATTTTTTTAATTATATAAACTTTAAACAGTGTCTTTTCAGAACTGTGCATTATGCATTTTATTTTTTTTTTTAAATTTCTTTATTATTAAATACTTCTTCAGACCAATAAGAGAAATATACAAATTTTCCCGAAATATGTTTTAATCTGTCAAAACAACTTTAAAAATTTGGTGTCCGGTCTTTAAACACAAAAATTATAAAATTTCCTTTTACGATTTAATGTATTTAAGGAATAAAACTTTAGTTTATGTAAATAATGAGAACAATATAAATACGAAGAAATGAAAAATATAAGTGCTTTACAAGTAAATGAAATTGGTATAATGCTTTTAAAAGTACTGTGTTTTTGTTTTTTTTTTTTTTTCCAGTTCTGCTTTCCGAAATGTTTCATTAATTACCCTTTCTTCCGATTGCTCAATAAACGCCCACAAGACTGTCTTTCTTTATGTCTCGTGTTCACAACGTCTGTTCCTGTACGATTAAATCTACATAATAACAGGACCGAGTAATTCTAAATTAAAATGTAATCTTAATTCTAAATTAAAATGTAATCTTAATTATCTAATTAATCTTAATTCTAAATTAAAATGTAATCTTTAAAAAAATTTATACAAAATAAAATTTAGAATTGTACACAGCCCCTTAAAGAATAAAATATCATATATTTCACATCTACAGCCTAGAAACACCATCTACAGCTTTACGGACTGGGAATATCATTTTACGGATTATTATTAACTAGGAGTATGATATACGGCTTTACTAATTGGGAATATGATTTGGCCTTTACGACGAACTGTTAAAAAAATAATTGACGTAACGTCTACATTGATAAGATAATGCACAATGTTCGAAAGACCTAGTTTAAATTTATATGTGATTATCCACATAACACAATCGTATGATTAATTCTATTCACTTTAAGTATCTTTTATAGAATATTTCACATTTAGTACATTTGTATAACATATTTCATTAAATGTAAGGCAACTTTCTTATGTAAAAGCTAAATAATGTTCATTAATTTTAAAAGTTATATAAACTTGTGGTGATATTTATGATATGACACTAAATAGTTTGCTATAAGATTTGGAAAAATAAGAAAATAGCCATACATTTTCTAGAAACATTTAATTTTTTCTGGAAACATGTTTACTGGAACATTTTTTCCAGGATAATTTTTCAGGGACATTTTTTTAACACCGTGCGTAATAACACTGCGTAATAACAGTACCGTGTGCAATAAATTTTCGTAATGATAATTTTTTATGAAATAATACAGTTGTCCATTTATCCGCACTTCCTGTTATCTGAGGTAATCCACATTACCTTAAATGATTGAATTCCACACATATGATAAGAAAACCTAATTAAACAAAACTTGTGTGTTTTGTTTAAAAAGACTTAATTACTAAAAAACCTACATAAAATATTTATCAGGACAGAGAATAATGCATATTAATTAATTTTCAGGTTTAAATAACACTGTCTTTCATGTTATTTTTTTCCCGTGCAATTCCCGTCTTGAGTTATTTATTCTAGCTGAGTACTTCTTTCACTTCATCATTGTCTCGGTCCTGTTATTATGTAAGAAGTATTTAAATTCTTTTTAAAAATGCGCTAAAAATAAAAATTGTTAGCAAATAAACGCATTGCACAATTTACATACTACATTATGTAAACAACATGTCTAGAATTTAATTGCACACTTTCGACACGTACATTTCGTTTCCATAAAGAGTGTAATCTCTTATCATATGTTTCTATGTTTACACAATAGGCTAGGTTGTTTAAATATGGCAAGGCACACAAAGGCTATCAAGCTTAGAAAAAGGATGCCTGCGATGAGGGCTTTCTCGATACCAACCACGAAGCCAGCCTCTTTGCCTGAAATGGCACTGCGTTCAAACTCCTAGCATTCAGCGATTTTAACCATTCGACCAGTAATAGGGGTCATGATTACAGTAAGATTAAAGATTATAATTTATAAATTCGAATGCTTTGCGAAACGTTTGTTCATATAAAATTAAATGTGAAACAAAAACAAAAAGATTCAATAAAAAATGAAAATGCGTCAAAAAACGTGCAGAGTGACTTTTAGATTTAAAGCTCATAGCTCATTTCTGATTTTCCTGGTAGACTCAATTTTAAGTTTCTCAAGTAAATGGTTTTCTTATAGTGTTATAGTATGATAGTGGCTGTGATCTACATGCATCTGGTACTCGCTGCTCGACAATACGTGGATAAATATCGATAGAGACCTTGAGATACGTAATTAATAAAGTACTTCTGATAAAACTCAACATTCAGATCATTACAATAGACCAGTTGTACAAAAAAATATGACACGGAAGGCTTTTTACCACTTTACTTAGAGTATAATATGCTTATATAAGACATCTCTATAACTAAAACTTGGATGTTGGATTGCTGTATTTTTTACTCTTTTTATTTTAATTCTACACAGATATTTTTATTCTAACTAGACTCATCTCTCTTTCTATCTTCATTTTACTTCTAATTTTTTATCATAAAATTTCAGTCTAATTATTTTAAGATTCAATTACTATCTGATATTTGATTTAAAGATCTTTTTCTTTGGGTTTGAACCATTTTAAAATAATTAAATAATTTATTCCGATTTCAAAACTCTGTTTACTAGCTTTTCTCAGTAAAGATGCTAATATTCGTTACCTGAAAGGAACCTCGAGTTTGATTTTTTATTAAATTTTTAATCTGTTCCAGCACTATATACAAAAACTGCTCATTAGTTTTAAACTAGCAATAATGATTCCAGATACACTGAAAATAAATCAAATTATAAATTGCTTAGCTGACATTTTTCAGTTCACAGAAATTTTCCTGGTGTTCAACTACTAATAATCATATACTAACTGTGTTCAATAATGGAACACCTGTTTATTTTTACTTAACAAACTGTAAAACGTCATTTGAGCCTGAAGGGGAAACAGGTGGCTCCTGTCTCGAGAAAACCATTGTTTGACAATTAGGTAAATAATGTATGTCTGATGCTCCAAGTCTTAGTTGTACCTGAAACTCGGAAACTTAACTGCATTTTCTGTCAGAGAAGCCAACATGCCGTTACACTATATCATCAGCCAAAAGAACCGCAAACGACTTATGCTGAAAGGATACATCTATAATTTTGAACGTGCTAGTGCTGAGAAAAGTATTTGGAAATGTGTAGAGTATTTTACCTGTAAGTGTAAAGGGTGAATTCACACTCAAGATGATAAATCATTCTTGAAAAATCTCACGGGCATCCTCCAAATGCTGGCAAAATTACAGCCAAAGAGATTATGAGTTCAATTAAAGAGCGTGCGGTAACAACGCAAGAATCGACACATTCTTCAGCAGCAGTTGGTACAATTGGTCTTCCTTGTGCTGTTTCGGGGCATATACCACCAGTGGAAAATATTAAAAAAATTATCAGATATGCTCGACACGGAGAAATGCCATTGCATAATCCTAGATGTCTTGAAGAATTAGTAATCCCAGAAAAGTTTTCAAAAACACTAAAAGAAGAGAAATTTTTGCTGTATGACAGTGGAGTGCAGACAGAATTCTAATTTTTTCGACCCTCAGAAATCTGGACTTCATGGCTGAATGTCCGAACTGGTTTGCTGATGGAACTTTTAAAGCAACACCACCGCTTTTCAGTCAGATTTATACAATCCATGGTGTTAAATATGATAATGTGATACCTTCAGTGTATGTATTAATGCCAAACAAATGCGAAGAAACATACAATAGAGTGTTTACGGTGATAAAATCTTTGAAACCGAATCTGCAGCCCAAAACTGTAATGACTGATTTTGAAAAGGCTGCCATAAATGCCTTTAAAAATTCCTTTCCGAATATCATTCAGAGAGGATGTTTTTTTAATTTAAGTCAGTGTGTGTATAGAAAGCTTCAGTCTGCAGGTTTGCAATGTAAATATGAAACTGATCCGAATTTCGTTTTGGAAATCTCTCAACTTGCAGCTTTGGCTTTCGTTTCTACTTCAGATGTCATTGAAGCATTTTAAAAATTAATATCATCTACTTATTTTGTAAATAATATGAACATCATTCAGCCAATCATAAATTATTTTGAAGACACATGGATTGGTAGATTTACTCGTCGTGGACAACGTCGCAGACCAGTGTTTGACATCCCTCTTTGGAACTGTTATGATGCTGTAAAAGATAAAGTTCCAAGGACAAATAATGTGGTTGAAGGATGGCATCGCAAATTCAACGAACTTATGAACGGATGCCATCCAACAATCTGGAAATTTATTGATTGCTTAAAAAAGGAACAAAATTTAAATTCTATAAAAATTGAACAATACATTGCAGGTCACCATCCACCAGTAAGTAGAAAAGTTTACAGAGATACATCTCTCAGAATTCAAAAGATTGTAAATGAGTATAATGATCGGCCTATTTTAGACTATTTAAGGGGAACAGCCTACAATTTTCAACTGCAGGTGTAAATTTTTTATACATTAATTAATGAGGATGTTTAATGTCTGATATAATTATACATGTTTTTATTACTACAGCTTTAACATGAGTCGTAATTACATTATATTTTCGGAAAAATATTAGGCGAACTTTTATGCTCTTATAGTTGATATTTACAATTATACTAGCTTTCATGAATATATGTGAATGATATTTTACTCCATATAATGTGTTTTATTTAAGCCTCTTTGGTATAATGTGTTTTATTTAAGCCTCTTTGGTATAATGTGTTTTATTTAAGCCTCTTTGGTATACACTCTTTGGTAGTATAAATCAAATTTTATTTCATCAGAGAAATTATGAACGACAAATGATGATGCCTTGTTCGTTTAAATATCATTTATTAACTGAAACGGTATGCGAAGCTAAAATTTATTGGAGATTTGGTATTAACAGTAACGATATTTTTGAAAAATTCCTATCAATTAAAATTTTATTTCGTTTCATTTTTCATTAATTCATGTTTGTGTGAGAAAATTACTTTAGAGTCTTTGTTTACAGTGGATAAATTTTTAGCTCAATAAGCTATCTATATTTTAATAAAATTCAGTAAATTTAATACCATTGTGGATGCATATCAGATGAAATTTTCAATTTCTATTCCTTACTGAAATCATCCTGATCAGGCAGCTTAATATTAAAGAATGCATTTAAGAGTATTTTTTAACTCGTAAAGCAATGGGAGATATATTTACTTAATTTTATCTCAAATGCTAATAAGATTAGAGTTTTAATGGCTTTTCTTGTAACTTAATTTGATATATCAAACTTATATACGTGGCCCTTAAAACTTATATACTTATATATGTAAGCCCCTTTTGTCTTTCTGAAAGATTCTTAAAAGAAAAAACTTTTTCATATATGACACCATTATGTTTTGAGACAATACGGTATTTTATTGCGTATTTCTGCATATTTAAAAGGGGGAAAATTTGAAAACTGAGGTAAGAAATTTGCTTTTAAATCCCTAGTCATTTCAATTTTGATCAATACTGATTATATAACATAATTTTAAAAATAATTTATTATATGACAGTAATGTAAATTTAACGTTAAAAATCCTTAACAGCAGTTTTTCATTTGCTAAATATAGAATGATATATAAATGGTAGTTTTATTTGATAAATATGAAAGGTATTTTAGAGAGTTTCATGTTTTTCTGCAACGGGTAAGACTATAAACATCGGTCTTTTGCTACAAAAATACATTCTCAAAATATGCTTATGGTTTTCCATGTATAGCTTAATTGAAAACATTTATGAAGCAATATTAAATATTAGTTCTAACTTAGGCGGAAATTTCTGCTATGTTTACAGTTTTCTCGTGCTCCTAATTTTTTAAATGTATACAATGAAGTATTTATTATTTAATTAATTTTTTATAACTGCATTAATAGATGATACATTATTTGCAAAGTTTTGACATGATATAACCTTTTTTATGAAATGAAGGAAAGTAAAATTATTGTTTATTCTTAAGCTACAAATTTTGAACAAGGCTGACATATCTACGCTAAATTTTATAATGGTGCCATAAATATTTTTCATTGCAATAACAACTATAAATTTTTATAATTACTTAAAAACAGTAAAAGAGTGGATTATAAAGCACTGTGTTTAATAAAAGTAATATAATATTAAGAATGGCAACTTTTGATTAAAATATAGATTCAAAATATTATTTCCTGACGCACTGCAAAATCTGAAAATAACACAGTCTATTGTAAACGAATTTTTCAGGATGCACTTTTGGATATAATTTGATCTGAGAAATAAACATTAATACAAGGTGATTATGTAATTCAACAAACAATCTCTATACTGCTTCATAAAATAGATGATTTATGATGGAAGTCTTCTTTTATAAAATACTGTGGTTAAATGTTGCAAACGAAGTTTCAGCTTAAGTTTGGAAATTAATATAGAGGGAAAGTTAAAAAGAGTCTTTCAAAACTAACAAGTTAGCATAATAGCATTAGGGAAGAATATAAAACACATTTCAGTATACATTCAGTATTTATTTCACAATAAGGAAACATTTTTCACTATATAAATAGCATAAGGAAATACTTTTTCAGTATATGAATGTAAAAACACTTTTCAGTATATATCCAGTACTTATTTCAGTGTAAAAAAAACCATTTGATTATGTAAATAGCATAGGGAAAGAATTTTTCAGCATATGATTCATATATTATATTCATATATTAATATATCGATTTCAAATAAATGGTTAATTATTGCTGCGAACTAATCTACAATATCATTTAAATTCTGAGAGCATATATAAATTATGTGAAAGTATCAAAATCCATGAATAAATATATAATTCCAAAAAATGTTTTAATTGTAAGAAAAATTTTAAAATGCATAAGTGAATAATTGTTGAGCAGGCAGGAGACAAACTTATCAAGGGAAGTTGCCTCCAAACCTACTCTTCAATTATTCAATTCGTGTTTCATCATCCATGTATTCAGAATTTAAATGATATTGCAGATTAGTTCGCAGCAATAATTAATCATTCATTTGTTTACAATTAAATTTCATAATTTAAAATTTAATTAACTTTTAATTTACTTTTTACAAATAGAGAATGTTTTTTAAATTCAAATTTCATTACTTAAATCAATGCGCAAGAGAATTATTTAAATTTAATTTAACTTAATGTTTATTAAAAGTAAAACTATTATTTAAGTAAAATATTTATTCTTTTTAATTAAAATAAAAATGCATTTTTTATGCACGAGAGATGAACTTTTGAAATCTGCACTGAGATTGAATTTATTGAGATCTGTAGTTTTAAAAGCTTTATTTTTTTTATATCAGATAAGGTTGGTTTGTGTAAAAAAAAAAAAAAAAAAAAAAAGATCTAAAATGAGAAAAGATATATATTTTTTTTACTTTTCAAACGAAAATATCAAATGCTCCTCAGCTGACTACCTCCTATCCAACCTTTTTCACATTTTAAATGATTTTTAAAATTATTTGGATGATTACTCCAGGAAACAAAACCTTTTTTAGTAAGATCGGTCAAAAGTACGCAATTTGTCTAGTAATTTAATGAAAAAAAAAAAGAAAGACATGAAAGAAAAATAAGATATTTACACCAGTTTTTTTTAAAAATAATATTGTAATTATTTAGTAAAATCATATCTTCTTCTATAATGCATACCACATTACTTCATTTTGTTTAAATTGTAGAAGATATTAAAGTTAAGTAAAAATTTCAAATTACCTTTGAATGCCACTTCCAGATACTTTTACAACAGGTAAACGAGTAAACAAAAAGTTAACATTTCTAGTCTCCTCTCCTGAAATTAAGCTCATACTCTATACATAACTGTAAATAAATTAAATGAATATTGTAGAAAAAGTAGAAATCTTCTTCATTAAAATTTCTGAATTTATGTGTTCATTGATACTGGACTATCAAAAATGCAAATTGTGTGTCTTTCAAATTGAAAATTCATAGATATGCAAGAAATTCATATTATATTTAATTGTAGGGAGTTATGAAACTAGCATTATTTTCAGTCATAAATGTAAAGACCTACATTCATTTATGTCAATCAGAGTTTTACGTCTGCTTTCTAAACATTTGTCAATAAAATAAATATAACTCAAATATTTTTGTATACAAATCAGAAAAACCTTACACAGAGATGTAACCAGATAGCCATTATCTATATTGTTTTAATGATTTGAAGCATCATAATATGCATTTTTGTAAGACTCATTTGATAACACTGTAGTTAGCTAGGTCATTAGTGAAACAATCATAGATGACTCAATGCTAAAGAAAAAGATGCAAGAATTCTGAATACAGTTGAGAAAATTCATAATTATCTGATTGTTTTATAATTCTACATTTCCTATGAGCTATAATTTTATTGCAATTCTTACCCATTACAATTAGGAATATATTAATCCTAGAAGCATTTGACATACATTTAAAAGAAATTCAAAACAATTTAGAGAAACTACTATTTTCTACTTTTATATATGTATTAGTTTTCAATAACAAGAGGATTTCCCAAAAATTTTGGTCCAGTTTAATGCAAAATTAGAGCACAAAATTTAAATCATATTTTTCGTATCAATTCATTTTATGATGAAACTGGAACATTCGAAGTTTATTGCAAAAGTTGCCTTCAAGAAGCAAAATGATTGTGTCACAGTATCAATGCGAATTCGTAAATATTACTAAAATGCATTACTATAATATGTAATATAATAAGGACTAGTAAATATGGACAATATACAAAACTAATAAGGACTATATGTAGTCCTCTTAACACGCACCATCACCACTACACTTTATATAAAAATTAGTCATATTTTAACAATAAAACGAAAAAAAGTTTTTGAGCAGTCCAGCACTCAAAAAAGCATGTGATTCGATTTTATAAAAGTATAAAGTATGAATCATAGCCAACATGCTAATTAAGCCTTACGTGAATATTAAAAAGAACACATATCGAAGTATAAAAAATGGGTAACTCCATGAAGTTATAAACTTATATGCAACATTTTGTTCTTTTTGTTAAATGCAGATGCAATAATGAACATCGTAGTAGAGTTTTTATGGCTGGGAAAAGAGATAGAGAAGCTTTTTTCCCCTCCCTGTGGAGTGTAAGAGGAAGAAAATGTTTAACGTTGAGGTAAAGAAATCCAGATAAGCAATTAGTATAGTTGTTGTTTACAGTGGTGCACATAGATAAACTGAATTCTACATTTACCTAATAACACACCTCTCATTGACTTAGCTATTTCACAGTATATCTTTGCTTATTATTGTGAACTGAGAAACTAAACCTACAGTTAATTACAGATTAAAAAAAAACAATAAGATTTGTAAAATTATTAAAACAAAAAGATAAATTTGTTGTATTTAAAACGTAAACTATGAAACTTAACATGCATTCTTTCAAGATATCTTTTTCCAATAGTTTAATGCCTAGACGCACTAAATACTTTCATTTTTTTAAACAATTTCTTTCTGGATACTTTAATTAAAAAAAATCATGCACGAAGCGAACCCGGATTTTAAAATTTAATTACGATTGATATTCAAAATCATATGTTTCTAAAGCATATATGATTCATAAATATGTATTCATATGATTCATAAAAATGTTATATTTTCTTATTCCAAACAGTTTGTCATATAAATACAAAAAGAAATTGTACTTGAAACGTTTCAGTCAGTGAAAAGAAAAGACAATATAAAATATGTACAGTTTTTATCCTTGAAATCTATATAAAGGAAATTCGATTAAGTTTTTATTTCACTAAATTTTATCTTTAATTAAAAATCTACAAGAAAACTTAGTCGCTTCAAAGTTGCTAGGCAAAGAATGGCTACACAATAGAATCTCACTCAGAAATATTAATTTTAATTTCGCTACAGATTTTTGGCGAGCATAATTTAAGATATTCTGAAAATTAAGAAATACCGAAGAAAACATTCAAAATTGTCTTAGAAAGTTGACCACTGTAAGTTCAACAAGTAACTACAAAATTTTCGAATAAAATGTATATGAAAAATTAAATAATACTTTTAAAGTGCTAAATAAGAAATGTCTAAATCTAAAAGTAAATGTAAGCAATCCTATTTAAAGGGACTACTCAAAATTCCATATCTGTTTAATCTTGAGAGAATGTAGTGAACTTTCGTAATGATTAAAAACCAATGTTTATTATTCTCAAAAACACTGTTCGTCTTGGAGGGAAATAGTCACCAAGAATGTTCACTGCAAGTATGCATTATTTCTAAAAAACAACAACAAAACAAAAAAAAAAAAAAAAAAAAAAAAAAAAAAAAAAAAAAGCTGCAGGAGGATTTTCGTGATTTTCCTAAAGTATTAATGTGCATATGAACCAGTTCCTGAGAATGTACTCCACAAAGGAATCCCAACCCCCTTAAGCAGATAGCCGTAGTGTGCTTTGGCATAATCTAATAAATCTAAATCCTACTGAAATATTATGCATAGCTGACTGACTTTCTTCATAATTAACAAATCGTCATTCAAGTAACTGTCTGCACGCTGTGCATGGAAATTTTAATGACATTTTAAGAATAAACTGAAACAAAACAAGAAATAACTTTCGCTATAAGAGTATTAGACTGTTAAATAATAATTTAATCCTAAAAAAAATTAATTTTTTCTTAGTGCCTATATAACTGCCTAGTTAACTATTCACTGATTAATACATATTCTACAATTTAGTGCCGACTGAAATATCCAGTATACAAAACTAATGTCTGAATAGCTCAATATCATAAATACACCAGCTTTAAAAAAGAGCATAAGTGCGGACTTGAGGAAGCAAAGAGCTCTACAGAGAAGATTACTCTAAATATTATCTGCAGTGGTATCATTTGGCCACTGCTTCATATGCAACTGGATGCTATTTACTTTTCTGCATAATAGAGTTATTGCAACCCTTTCTCTGCTGTGAGTTATTCGCCCAGTTAAAAGAAAGTGTGAGACAACAAGTGACAAATGTGAGCACAATTCAGTGTTGCCAACTTTGAAAGATGAAATTATGGATACTAGATTGTAAAATTATGACATTAATGTAAAAAATATGGTACAAAATGTTATTATTTGAATAGGAAAAAAATTTTAATGCAAACAGTAAAAATCTCTGAGAACCAGTCGAATTTTTCTGTGGTTCAGTGGCAGTTGAGAATACCTGTTCTGGATAATTATTTACACTTTTTAAGAAAACCAAGATTCTAAATTCATGCCCTCATAATTTCACCTTTTGAATACATTTGTAAATATGCATATTCAGACTATTTGAAATTTAATTTCTTTGAACAACTCTAGTTTTTTTTAAATATGCTACTATATCCCAGTAGTTTATTATTTTTTGCTACTCCATATACTATACATACCATGCTTGTTAACTTTTATAGCCTGCTGCATTTTTAATATGTAGTGTTCCAGTAATTTGAGTTAAAATCATGTTTTACTGTTGCATTACTCTTATTATAATCTTATTAGAATTAATATTATTGGTAACTTTCACCAGTGTTCTTATTATTAAATAGGATACTAGACAAGATTTTTGACATGTAGGGTGACAAAATATAGAAAGAAATCAATATTTCAGAACTTATGTGTTTTTCTTATCTTGGTGTATTGTTTAAACATATGAAATGCAGATGACCATAAAGAGCATTCCATGTGCTTTACAAGTCTTGAAAGTTTTGTGACTGATTATCTACCATCATGATTTAAGCAAAATCATTTAATTTTGCTATGCTTCTCACGTGAAGGTTTGGCTATCATTTGTGTGTAATCATTAGTTTACTGGTGAGAAGGCTAAAATAATAATTTATAGTGTATATTTATACATAGTACCATTTACAATGTGTTTTTTTTTATGTTATTTTCTTTTAGAAAATCAGCTACTGGTGCTTCTGGTTCAAACATTCAAAGGAAATGGGGGAATTTTTACAAAAAGCCAGAGAATAAGAGTCAAATTAAAGAAACTAATCCTGATAGCAAAAATAGTGAGCAGTCTATTGTGTCTGTGCCTAGAAATAAGACTGTATATACTAAACCCAAAATTCAGAGAAATGTCTTTATTAGAAATAAAGATGTCACTGTGAATATTGAGGTAAACCATTAAGAAATATCATAACTTTTAAAATGTTTGTAACATATTTTTTATATAAGTGCAGATTAACTGAAAGAGAATGCCTCTTTCAGTTAATTTGCACTAATTTATAATTTTTTAATAAAAAATGTTATGTTTGAGAAAATATATTTCTTCAAACCTGTTAAATCTGTCAAAATTATTCAAACATTTAGAAATCACGGAAGTTTCTTTTATACCTAGGTAAGTTTTGACCTTCATTTAATGCACTGTAGATCTTGAAACTATTTGATCTTGTTTCAAGTCCTTTAAATTATTGTTACAATTTTGATGATTGCTGCAGTCGTTACCAAAAATTCTGAAGATTATTTATGACACTCAGCATTTTTTATTCATTCCTGCAGAATAAATAATAATAAAAAAAATTGTACCATAATGCACTCTGCTGAATTATAAATATTTTGAAACTTCTCACTCACAGCCACAAAAACTGCATCACCATGTTTTTACATGCATATAATTTCAGTGTATTTAATAGTTT